>NC_135233.1:913969531-915230959 GCF_051348905.1 Ranitomeya variabilis | reverse complement strand
TCGTCGTGGGACACTCGTTATTAATTGGACTACGGCGGACAGGTAGTATACGGTTTATTATTTTACGTTTTTTGCAGGCGCTGAAGTATGATAAGTATGGTTAAATGAATAATATTAAAATACATTTTTCCTAATGTGTGTGTGTTTTATTAACCCTTTATTACTATTGGATTAATAACGGATAGGCGTCTTATTGATGCCTCTCCGTTATTAACCCGGCTTAATGTCACCTTACAATAGCAAGGTGACATTAACCCCTTATTACCCCATATCCCACCACTACACGGGAGTGGGAAGAGAGGGGATAAGTGCCGGAATTGGCGCATCTTACAGATACGCCATTTCCGGGGCAGCTGCGGACTGGTATTTGCAGCCGGTGGGAGACCAATATCCATGGCCCCTCTCTAGGCTATGAATATCAGCCCGCAGCTGTCTTCGTAGCCTTTCTGGCTATAAAATATAGGGGGACCCCACGTCATTTTTTGGGGGGGTCCCCCTATTTTAATAGCCAGTAAAGGCTACGCAGACAACTGAGGGCTGATATTTATAGCAGGCTACAAATATTGGCCCCCGGCCGTCAGCTTTCCCCATCTGGCGCAGAAAATTGCGCGGGAGCCCACGCCGTTTTTTATGTTTTTTTAATTAAATTAAATGCTCATTAAGGCCTCTTTCACACTTGCGTCGGTACGGGTCCGTCGCACGTTGTTAAATTTGTGCACGTGGACAGCGGATGCAGTTTTTCAACGCATCCACTGCCCATTCTGAAGTCCGGGGAGGAGGGGGCGGAGTTTTGGCCGCGCATGCGCAGTAGAAAATGGCGGATGCGACGGACAAAAAACATTCACTTGAACGTTTTTTCGTGCCAACGGTCCGCCAAAACACGGCACATCCGTTGCACGACGGACGCGACGTGTGGCCATACGTCGCAATCCATCGCTAAGACAAGTCTATGGGTAAAAAACGCATCCTGTGAGCATATTTGCAGGATCCGTTTTTTTCCCAAAAAGACGGATTGCTAAAAACGCAAGTGTGAAAGTAGCCTTAGAAACATCGGCCTTTCTATTATATATCTATGGATATATCTATGTATAGATATATTTATAGATAGATATATCTATAGATACATAGATGTATCTATGCATATATATGGCTGCTTTCACACATCAGGTTTTTGCCGTCAGGCACAATCCGGCGAGTTTTGAAAAAAACGGATCCATTTTTTTCTGCCGGATCCGTTTTTTTCTCATAGAGTTGTATTAGCACTGGATTGTGCCTGATGGCCACACGTTTCATCCGTTTTTTGCCGGATCGGTCAAAAAAGCTATTTCCGCCGGACGGAAAACACATACAGAGGAACGTTTTTTCTGTCCGGTGAAAAAACACACAGCGATGGATCCGGCAAAAAACATATGAAACTGAGATGTGAAATGATGAATCCGGCCTCGGAATCCGTTTTTTCATGCATGTTTCCTTTCAAATCATGCACATTTTCCGTTTATTTATTTATTTCCAAAAACTGCATCAAAACCGCGCAAAAACCGCACCAAAAACAGCATCAAAACTGCACCAAAAACTGCATCAAAACCTGGTGCAGTTTTGCAGTTTTGATGCGGTTTTGATGCAGTTTTTGGTGCGTTTTTGATGCAGATTTTGGTGCAGTTTTGCAGTTTTTGGTGCGGTTTTGATGCAGTTTTTGGTGCGGTTTTTGGTGCGGTTTTGGTGCAGTGTTGATGCAATTTTGGTGTGGTTTTGATGCAGTTTTTGGTGCAGTTTTGATGTAGTTTTTGGTGCAGTTTTGATGCGTTTTTTATGCAATTTTTTGCACGGTTTTGATGCATTTTTTAATTCGCTTTTGGTGCGGTTTTTGCGTGTTTTTTATGCGTTTTGGTGCGTTTTTGAAAGCTCAATAAAGATGTGTTATTGAACAAAAAAAAAGATTTGTGATGTCATTATTGTCCAACCTCCTCTTTTACATTTGTCCAACCCACACTCCATTACACACACAGATAGATAGATGATAGATGAAATGGATAGACAGATCTACATATAGATAGATCTATAGATGCATACATCTATCTATTCATATATCTATCTATAGATATATCTGGATAGATATTTTATATTGATAGATGTATGGATAGCGTAGGGTGTGTGTCCACTGTCCAGATTACATCCGAATTAGTTGCAGATTGGATGCTGCGTACTTGTAGTCACATCGGATGATGCCTGCACACACACCCCAAAAGACCCCCCGCACAGCCCCGCACACACCCGAACAGCCAGGCACCCACCCGAAAAGCCCCGCACACACCCGAACAGTCCCGCACACACCCGAACAGCCCCGCACACACCCGAACAGTCCCGCACACATCCGAACAGCCCGTAGACCCCGCACACACCTGAACAGTCCTGCACAGCACTGCACACATCCGAACAGCCCGCAGACCCAGCACACACATACACGCACACCGTCACCGCCCACACACTTCCCTTCTCCCGAACTGCAGCGTTTCTCGGACCCACATCCGCAGCAAAACTGCAGATCTTTTTTACATCTGCGGTTTTGCTCAATGAAAGTCTAAATTTGCAGAAACGCTGCAGTTCAGCACAAAAGAAGTGACATGCTGCGAGAAAAAAAAGCTGCGTTTCGGTGCGGCTTTTTCCACAGTATGTGCACAAGTCTGCGGCTCCCATAGACTTACATTGGTTGTGCACTACACTGCGGATTTGATGCAATTCTGTGCGGCAAAAAACACTGTGGATCTGCAATCAAATCTGCAACGTGTGCACACAGCATTAGCATTTAGTGAACCTAGCAAAAAAGCCAAGCAAAAAACAAGTGTGGGATTGCACTTTTTTTGCAATTTCATTGCACTTTGAATTTTTTTCACATTTTCTGTTACACGACATGCTAAAACCAATGGTGTCGTTCAAAAGTAGAACTTGTCCCGCAAAAAATAAGCCCTCACATGGCCATATTGACGGAAAAATTATGGCTCTGGAAAGAAGGGGAGCGATAAATGAAAACAAAAAAGCTCCAGGGGTGAAGGGGTTTAGAAACAAGGATATGGACATATGTATGGAAATAGACATAGATATATAGATATATCTGTATGTATCTATCTATCCATCCCATATCTATCTATCTATCTATCTATCTATCTATCTATCTATCTGTCTGTCTATCTATCTATCTATCTATCTATCTATCCATCTGTGTGTAATGGAGTGTGGATTGGACAAATGTAAAAGAGGAGGTTGGACAGAAATGACATCACAAATCTTTTTGAAGATAGAGGGGGGAGAGGAGGAAGGGGTTGGGGTGTGTTTTGGAGTGGGTGTGCCAGGTGCAGAGTTACAGGTGAGTGCAATGCATCATGGAACTTGTAGTATTAGAGCACAGTAAGTCAGGAGAAAGGAAGTTGTCGATTAACCCCATGAGAGCTGGATCCAGCACTAAAGATGTGCTGCTACAGCATGATAAAAGGTAATATTGCTAAAATAAACACAGTAGATGTTTTCAGTGGCACATAATAGCAAGATTTATGAAAAAAAAAAAGGTTATCATAGTGGACAACTTCTTTAACCCTTTGTTGTGTATTTGTACTGTAGGCTTGCAAGTATGGGTCACCAAGGTGTCTAGCCTTGTTAATGTGAAACCTGGAGAAGAAAGTTAGTATAGCAGTTAGTCCCTTTAGGTGTAAAGGACAAAAAAGAAATCTGGAATAGCCAACCGGAGCAGCACAAGAGGAAAACACTAGCTATAGCCAGAAAATGGGGGTTATAAGGAAAAACTCATAAAATATAACTTATTTCTACAAGTTTAAATCAAAGACACACACAAAGATAATTGATCCACCAAGGATCATATAGCTGGAAAATACCTTCAAAGCTGAAAAGGAAAGTGAAAGTGTGAAACTCACTCCCTAAAACCACTGAGGACTCTCAATTCTAAATATTTCCCTAAAACCAGCAATTATTCAGTACAGAACCAGTAGGTGAATGAAAAATAACACCAAAGAGTAGCTCACAATATCCACAAGCACACAAAAACATAAAAGTGTTCATATATATTGCACATTAACTTATTAGAAAAAGTGTCTGTAGTGCATGTAGGCCCATGTATTTGTAAATAACATCAGGACCTGGAGATCACCTAACGTCTCCTACAAATGTCCATTCTTAAGAGCCACAGAGGGAAATGTATTACAGCCAAAGACCATCTCATGGTATATTTTTATTAGTATACTAGATGGCAGCCCGATTCTAAAGAATCGGGAGTCTAGAATCCATATATACTTTATTTATTCAAATGTAAGAATAATACAATTAATAAATAATAGTAAGAAAGAACAAAAAATGGCTGCACTCACCAGCTCTTGACAATTCTTGTTATTTAAGGTACAGTTACACAGGATCCATGAACATGCTTATGAGGGGAGGAATGAAAGACATCAGACAACAACTTTGCGTGTTGTGGCAAATGCCACAACAACGGTTCTTTGCTTAAGAACAATAATGTAAATAATAAATAATATGTATCAATAACTATGTATATTGGTATGTTCTATGACATTTTAAAATATTTCCCGAGGTTTAGCTGGAGGACCAAAAATACAAATGTAGGCAAACATGTCACGTAGCTGTGCTGGCATGTTGAGAATACTGGCATCAAGTAATGTATTTCTCCACAGACTATCATCAAATAGTAAGCCAAGAGCTAATGCCGCATCTTTGAAGGTTTCATGTGTGACTCCGTGTACAGTTTTTATGCTGTCAAAACTGGTTGCACCTTTGACATGTAACAATAACAATCTTAAATAGTAGCGTTCTTGGTCTTTCACACTGACAGTATACATTCGTCCAATCACAGAACCACCTGCTCGCTTTCTAACTTCCCAAGAACCTTCTTTCCAAACATAGTTTTCGAGAATTTCACGGTATAAATAAATATGAGCATGATGGTCGTTCTGATTAAGCTTGAAGTAGGCCATAAGTGTAGAATTTTGATGGAGCTTTTGTTTGATGTTTCCAATAGAGTCATCCTCATGAAAATAGAGTGGCTGAGAATGCGGTAGATGTACAGCAAGGCGAATGATGCTATGAGATTGTTTATGCATTGGATATGAGAATATTCGCCAAGCTGCCTCTGGTGCACTGACATATCTTGAATCCATGAATTGGTGTGTTTCATCATGTTGGATGTTAGTCTGGCAGATTTCAAGATTGGCTTTATCATGTCCTTTGTAGACGTATTTAAATAAATATTTCACAGCCTGAATGGAACCACAAACTTCGACATTTATATGGCACTTGTATTTTAATAGCAGGAACGGATTATATGGAACTACCCACGAATTGTCAATCATGTTAGAATGGTGTTGAAAAGATGGGCCAAAGTGTCTGCGATAAGTAGGATAGGCGTCCTTAGCTATGATGGTTTTTGGTTGCAAATCTTTAGGGAAACCTTTTGTACACTTCCCCAGATCCATACAGGGAGAATTTGGGTTGTGTTCTCCACACGGACCATGAATCATATGTTGGAGAACAATTTTATGGAGCTGAGGGTAGTGGGTAGGATTGGGAATTTCAGCCCACACTGTATTGTCTATGTCCTCCTCAGTCCTTAATTTGGAGTTGCTGTCCAGAATAATCAAAATGTGAGCGTGTGGAAGGCCACGTTTTTGAAATTCAATTACATGAACCATAGCGCAAACTTTCCCAAATAATCCGTTGTTAATGTCTTTTAAGAGTGCTTCCAGTTTTATTTTGAAAACACGTGCCACCAAATCAGGTCTATGTTCCACACGCTGCCAAGGTTCCAAATTCTCAGTAATCTCATTCCATTTCGGATTACAGGTCATGGTGATGAATAGATCAGGACGACCATATTTAGTCACAATAGCCATGGCATCCTGGTACCGCTGCTGCATATTCCTGGGATTGCCTTCAAACGAAGATGGTAAAATGACCGTTTTTCCAATGGGGATGCCCTTCTCAATGGATTTTTTCTGGAGATGTTCCTGGAGTACACAATAATCCTCTACTTTCAAATCCTTTTGGTGTTGACGGATATAATTTAGGCGATTTGCCTCGATTTTCACATAAGCATCCACTAAGTACTGCTGAGTGAGTTTGCCACCATTCAGGAGTGGATTAAACTGATTACGGACAGACAGCACATAGCAGTAATATTGCAGTTGTGTAACTCTGCGAGGACTTTGCCCTTGTTGCTTGAGGCCATCATGCCAGCCCTGGTCTCCGTAAGGGAAAAATAAAGGATAGAGTAAAGCATCTAAATTACTGTGTAGAATGCTGACCTGTTGTGTTCTTGGCGCCAAAGGATTTTTGGGGTCCGGTTGTAAATGTATTAAAATATCACGATTAAATGGTGGCTCTCCATTGTCATTTTCAAATACGACAGCAACTTCATTGACAGTTGGATTATTATATCTGATAGGGTCTTGATTCCGATCTTGTTTAAGGGCCATGATGATATTTGGCATGAGAGTGCCATTAGCTTCAGCTTTAAGATGTTCTTCATGTTCCACATCTCGTAACATTTTGTAGGCAGCAACAAAGGGATTCACATTGTCTAACTGAAGAGCAATTATACTCATCAAAGTGGGATGACATTTTTGATTTTGTTCACAGTTTAAACGTTGTTCATTCGCGGTAGCGGTATCCAAAATATACAGTTGGGCATAAGCTGGAACTTGATCATCACTGGGATGTAGGGTTCCAGTACGATGATATATTTGTCCATGTATACGGAAACAGTAAGGGCCATGTCCAGGTGGAGGGGATATATTGGCACCCATGGAGGCGAAAGCAAATGAGCTGTTAATACTACGAATATTTTCCATGAGATTCTTACTGAACTCACTCTCCCCTGTCAGCAATCGTTTAAAGACCTCGGGATATTGGGGTATAGGTATATGCACTTTACTCTTGTGACAACACAGAGTAAAATTTTTATCTGCTGGTATCTCAGCATTAAAATGTAATGCTTGACAATGTTCACATAAATAGTTCATAGGACCACAGGAGTGTTCTACTATGGTACTGTCATCATTAGTAAAACCTGTAGGATGTTGAGGTACAGGTTGTGGTAACGGAGCATTGGAATGTTTCTTTAAGCCAACATATATAAAGCGTGGACCTGGTAGAGGATCTTCACTGTCCACAGATTCAATCACTGAGGAGTTGGAAGGTGTATCGTGGTCAGGGTTTATTAATATGGAGGTGCAAGCGGTTTTTTTGCACTGTTCACGGCGTGCACCAGCTGCATTTGGTAATGGTTTGTTTGTTGCCTTAGAAGAGTCAGGTGTGAAGCATGTCTTATAAGCAGACTTAACGGTGTACAGGCGACGGCGTTTATCATTTGGAGTGTAAGTAGGACAGTGTTTGCGCTTACGTGCAGATTTACCAACGGTTAAAGGAGCTTGAGGCTGCACACATTCTATGAATGGAGACAAAGAAGCTGTATTGTGGGCAGAATCTATGACTGAGGACGTGGAAATATTATGTTTGCAACGTTGAGAGCGTGCAGCAGCAGCTTTATTACTTAATCGATTAGTTTTGTCCTCAAAAGACTCATTAGTAATGCGTTTATTGCAAGCAGCATTAACAGTGTCCAGGCGCTTCTGTCTGTCCTCTGTAGTCTCGTTAGCACGCTGTTTGCGCTTACGTGCGGCATCGGCGGCTTTTCGCTCTGCGTCATTGGTATACTTATTATCAGACCTGATGTTACGTGCGCCATCAGCAGCTTTGGGCTCTGTGTCATTAGTATACTTAACAGTGTCCAGGCGCTTGCATCTATCCTCTGTACTCTTGTTAGCACGCTGTTTACGCTTACGTGCAGCATCGGCGGCTTTTCGCTCTGCGTCATTGGTATACTTATTATCAGACCTGATGTTACGTGCGCCATCAGCAGCTTTGGGCTCTGTGTCATTAGTATACTTAACAGTGTCCAGGCGCTTGCATCTCTCCTCTGTACTCTTGTTAGCACGCTGTTTGCGCTTACGTGCAGCATCGGCGGCTTTTCGCTCTGCATCATTACCATACTTTATATCAGACCTGATCTTACGTGCGCCATCAGCAGCTTTGGACTCTGTGTCATTAGTATACTTAACAGTATCCAGGCGCTTGCATCTATCCTCTGTACTCTTGTTAACACGCTGTTTGCGCTTACGTGCGGCATCGGCGGCTTTTCGCTCTGCATCATTACCATACTTTATATCAGACCTGATCTTACGTGCGCCATCAGCAGCTTTGGACTCTGTGTCATTACTATACTTAACAGTGTCCAGGCGCTTGCATCTATCCTCTGTACTCTTGTTAGCACGCTGTTTACGCTTATGTGCGGCATCGGCGTCTTTTTGCTCTGCATTATTAGTATACTTTATATCAGACCTAATCTTACGTGCGCCATCAGCAGCTTTGGGCTCTGTGTCATTAGTATCCTTACTATTAGAGCTCATGTTGGCTAAGCTAAACAGCTTTAAGCGTGGTGGTGGCAAACAACAGGTTAATAAGAGGCAGTGTCAGGTAGTAGGAAAATAGCCAGTTAATAATAGGCAATAGTTCTTTGCAGGAATACAGATATTAATAAATAGGCAGTTTATATTGCAGAGAAATTGCTGGGCAATAATGGACAATGTCCTTATGTGGCAAATAATAGAGCAATATACCCAGTGTGGCAAAGAAGAGGTTAATAAACGGCAGTCTCTCAGTATAACAGTCAGTGAATAATAGGCAGTATATGGAGAAAACACCAAACAAAAGTTCAAAATTGGTGTGAAAATGTCACTGAACCACTTCACAACTAAATATATATAGTTTTGGTAAATGGTATTATCATTTTTTTGACGAAATTCGGCAGGAGCTTGAAGAGCGACGTCACTGGGACCGCTTCCACGCAGTAGAAACTTGCTGTGAGGTAAAAATTCAAAAATCACACCAAAATGGCGGGCGGAGTGTGTCACAGTACGGCACATTTCTGATTGGTCGCTCGCGGCAGGCGGCAACCAATCAGAAAAGTGCCGCGCACCACGAAGGCATATATCTTTGTCCACCCTGAGCGGGTGTAGGATGCTGGTGACGTCACTTATCTCCGGACATTATCTCTGGACAAAGCCACGGAAGTTGGCACAAATTGCCGGAAGTAGTATTCTAGGCAATTATATATTAGATTGTCCTGTCACCAGCCATGTGTACGATTATCGGCCGAAAGCCTCTCTGGAACCAATAATCACCCCATGTAAAGGTATCTTTATAAGTTAAGGATTCAGAATACTATGACTTTTATCATATCCTGAACAGTCAAGTTTTTTATGAACCGTTAAGGTTTTCTGGTTGAAGTAAAAAAAACTCTGAGTGTTTACAGTTTGAAACCATAAAATGTTGAAAAATTATGTCATTCTTGAGTATATCACTCAATGGTGCTCATAAACGTGTCAAATTTGATCTATAATATACTTTAATATACGTTACTTTAATCTTTAATATACTTAAGAACAGGGCCCCAGACATCACACAGGGGGTCTGAAACACCGCACAGTGGTCCAAAATATCGCTATGCTCTGCCTGGGGCCCCATATGCTGCCTGGGGCCCCTGTGCTCTGCCTGGGGCCCCATATGCTGCCTGGGGCCCCTGTGCTCTGCCTGGGGCCCCTGTGCTCTGCCTGGGGCCCCATGTTCTGCCTGGGGCCCCTGTGCTCTGCCTGGGGCCACTGTGCTCTGCCTGGGGCCCCATATGCTGCCTGGGGCCCCTGTGCTCTGCCTGGGGCCCCATAGGCTGCCTGGGGCCCCTGTGCTCTACCTGGGACCACTGTGCTCTGCCTGGGGCCCCATATGCTGCCTGGGGCCCCTGTGCTCTGCCTGGGGCCACTGTGCTCTGCCTGGGGCCCCATATGCTGCCTGGGGCCCCTGTGCTCTGCCTGGGGCCCCATATGCTGCCTGGGGCCCCTGTGCTCTGCCTGGGGCCCCTGTGCTCTGCCTGGGGCTCTGCCTGGGGCCACTGTGCTCTGCCTGGGGCCCCATAGGCTGCCTGGGGCCCCTGTGCTCTGCCTGGGACCACTGTGCTCTGCCTGGGGCCCCATATGCTGCCTGGGGCCCCTGTGCTCTGCCTGGGGCCCCTGTGCTCTGCCTGGGGCCCCATGTTCTGCCTGGCGCCCCTGTGCTCTGCCTGGGGCAAATGTGCTCTGCCTGGGGCCCCATATGCTGCCTGGGGCCCCTGTGCTCTGCCTGGGGCCCCATATGCTGCCTGGGGCCCCTGTGCTCTGCCTGGGGCCCCATGTTCTGCCTGGGGCCACTGTGCTCTGCCTGGGGCCCCATAAGCTGCCTGGGGCCCCTGTGCTCTGCCTGGAGCCACTGTGCTCTGCCTGGGGCCCCATATGCTGCCTGGGGCCCCTGTGCTCTGCCTGGGGCCCCTGTGCTCTGCCTGGGGCCCCATGTTCTGCCTGGGGCCCCTGTGCTCTGCCTGGGGCCACTGTGCTCTGCCTGGGGCCCCATATGCTGCCTGGGGCCCCTGTGCTCTGCCTGGGGCCCCTGTGCTCTGCCTGGGGCCCCATGTTCTGCCTGGGGCCACTGTGCTCTGCCTGGGGCCCCATAGGCTGCCTGGGGCCCCTGTGCTCTGCCTGGGACCACTGTGCTCTGCCTGGGGCCCCATATGCTGCCTGGGGCCCCTGTGCTCTGCCTGGGGCCACTGTGCTCTGCCTGGGGCCCCATATGCTGCCTGGGGCCCCTGTGCTCTGCCTGGGGCCCCATATGCTGCCTGGGGCCCCTGTGCTCTGCCTGGGACCACTGTGCTCTGCCTGGGACCACTGTGCTCTTCCTGGGGCCCCATATGCTGCCTGGGGCCCCTGTGCTCTGCCTGGGGCCACTGTGCTCTGCCTGGGGCCCCATATGCTGCCTGGGGCCCCTGTGCTCTGCCTGGGGCCCCATATGCTGCCTGGGGCCCCTGTGCTCTGCCTGGGGCCCCTGTGCTCTGCCTGGGGCCCCATGTTTAGCCTGGGGCCCCTGTGCTCTGCCTGGGGCCCCATATGCTGCCTGGGGCCCCTGTGCTCTGCCTGGGGCCCCTGTGCTCTGCCTGGGGCCCCATGTTCTGCCTGGGGCCACTGTGCTCTGCCTGGGGCCCCATAGGCTGCCTGGGGCCCCTGTGCTCTGCCTGGGACCACTGTGCTCTGCCTGGGGCCCCATATGCTGCCTGGGGCCCCTGTGCTCTGCCTGGGGCCACTGTGCTCTGCCTGGGGCCCCATATGCTGCCTGGGGCCCCTGTGCTCTGCCTGGGGCCCCATATGCTGCCTGGGGCCCCTGTGCTCTGCCTGGGACCACTGTGCTCTGCCTGGGACCACTGTGCTCTTCCTGGGGCCCCATATGCTGCCTGGGGCCCCTGTGCTCTGCCTGGGGCCACTGTGCTCTGCCTGGGGCCCCATATGCTGCCTGGGGCCCCTGTGCTCTGCCTGGGGCCCCATATGCTGCCTGGGGCCCCTGTGCTCTGCCTGGGGCCCCTGTGCTCTGCCTGGGGCCCCATGTTTAGCCTGGGGCCCCTGTGCTCTGCCTGGGGCCACTGTGCTCTGCCTGGGGCCCCATATGCTGCCTGGGGCCCCTGTGCTCTGCCTGGGGCCCCATATGCTGCCTGGGGCCACTGTGCTCTGCCTGGGGCCCCATAGGCTGCCTGGGGCCCCTGTGCTCTGCCTGGGACCACTGTGCTCTGCCTGGGGCCCCATATGCTGCCTGGGGCCCCTGTGCTCTGCCTGTGGCCACTGTGCTCTGCCTGGGGCCCCATATGCTGCCTGGGGCCCCTGTGCTCTGCGTGGGACCACTGTGCTCTGCCTGGGGCCCCATATGCTGCCTGGGGCCCCTGTGCTCTTCCTGGGGCCACTGTGCTCTGCCTGGGGCCCCATATGCTGCCTGGGGCCCCTGTGCTCTGCCTGGGGCCCCATATGCTGCCTGGGGCCCCTGTGCTCTGCCTGGGGCCCCAGTGCTCTGCCTGGGGCCCCATGTTCTGCCTGGGGCCCCTGTGCTCTGCCTGGGGCCACTGTGCTCTGCCTGGGGCCCCATATGCTGCCTGGGGCCCCTGTGCTCTGCCTGGGGCCCCATATGCTGCCTGGGGCCCCTGTGCTCTGCCTGGGGCCCCATAGGCTGCCTGGGGCCCCTGTGCTCTACCTGGGACCACTGTGCTCTGCCTGGGGCCCCATATGCTGCCTGGGGCCCCTGTGCTCTGCCTGGGCCACTGTGCTCTGCCTGGGGCCCCATATGCTGCCTAGGGCCCCTGTGCTCAGCCTGGGTGTAGGACACTGGTGACGTCACTTATCTCCGGACATTAGCTCCGGACATTAGCTCCGGACATTAGCTCCGGACATTAGCTCCGGACATTAGCTCCGGACAAAGCCACGGAAGTTGGCACAAATTGCAGGAAGTAGTATTCTAGGCAATTATATATTAGATTTATTTAATAAAATCTCTGGAAATAAGATGAGCACATAAGCTATTGTCCTCTGGCGTTAGCGTCTCTTCTTCAAATCTATGGCCTTATGAAGCATCTCTGCTTCCAGTTGGATTCTACTACACTGATAAGGGAAATGTCACAGTGAAAGACTTTACTTTATTAACGGTGAATGCGGACCCCATGTACATTAGAAAACTGATGGCCGTGTGTTCCTGTGCTCTCTATGCCAGACTTCTGTAGCAGCAGCTTACCTTCAGGGAGAAAAAAACGAGTGGCTGGTGAAATTCAACAGGTTGAGTCCTTCTCTACCCTGACACCCTGCCATTCAAGAGTTGGGAAGCTGCTATATGCTAAGACTGTCAGACAATCCCACCAATAGCCTAATGTATATGGAGGCCGAAAGGCAATCGCATTCTCGAAATAACACCACCTAGCAGAAAACAGATACATGTGACATGGTGTATGTGCAGCGCCCCAGAGTCCTGGTCGTTGCAGTACTGTGGCTCCGCCACTATGGGGAGCCATGGTGCGTCCGATGGCACTGAAGGAGTTCATCTGATCAGGTATCACAGACACCAATACATTTCACAGCCGGGCCTCCGGGGGGAGCTAAGGGTGCTATTCATTAGGCCACTCCCCACCATAGTGGGTAAACTGGGGGTCAGGCAGGAAGTTAGATCAGAAAGCTGACTGGATTGGACGAAGCAACACCTAGTGGCAGAGGGTGTTGTGGAGGAAGAGACAGTAGGGTCTCTGTCAGGGGTGGGATCCTGACAGAGGCTTGGCATTGAAAAGAACGTAACGGGTCCGCGCCAGCTCCGGGAAGCGGCGGGACCCAAGAAAGGACTAGAAGCGAGATAGATTGTGCTGAGTGAGAAACGAGATCAAGCAATAGGAGAATACCAGTAGGGGTCGTGCTGTAAGACCGGAGCAACATCCTACTGAGGCGCACTACCGGCGGCCGGAACGCCGAGGGAGTATTTCATTAGACAGCTTCAAGCAATACTCTAAACAGCGGCAGGACAGTCAGTCTCAGGCGGGCTGTCTCACCTAAATCACCTATGAAGTCTTGGGAGGCAATTGCGGGAGAGGGGCGTCTCTAGGGTCCCGGAAGAACTCCAGGCCTACCCGACAAACGGGTGCCGTTCTAACTGTAACATCAGGAAGGGACGGAGGATTAGCAGAAGATCAGTTAATCGAGTTGTGAGGGAACACGAGAAACAGACACAACGGTTGTGGGGTACTTTCCGTAAGCATAGCAGGGAAGGACTACAACACATAGCGCTAAGAAGGAAGGCACCGATTTCCACCTGTGAAGTGAACTCTGGAGGTGCCATTGGACCGGCCGGACTTGCGCAGCCTGGTGAACCGTATTCTGGACTGAGGACTCAGAGATCTCCAGTAAAGAGGTAAAGAGACTGCAACCTGGTGTCCTCATTATTTACCGCGACCTGCACCCCACAACTGCACCACCAACATCCACACCTATCATTCACTGTGCGCCCCACGGCAGGGTCACGGGCCGGGGCCTAGCCGCCGTGTCAACCCCAGAAGCAGAGACCCGTAGGCCCGGTACCGGGTACCCCTCGGCCCTGTGGCGGTGGGGGCGCTACATATGCTCTTATTATTCTTGTGTCATTTATAAACCCCTGCATCAGTAGTCATCACACAGCGTGTAACTTTTACCTAGAGAGTCTCTTTAAGAGATCGCTTATCTGCCTTCTTATGGGAAATCATAAATAACTACAAGTAATAAGACACTTGTCAAAGCCAGCTGTTCTGCAGCGACAAACTCAGCTTGACTACATCTTTGCATGTTATCAAGGAAAGTACTACGTTTCTCGTTCTCATAATTTGATAGATAACAACCTATTTGCTTTTTCCCATTACTGACAGTTTTTTTCTGAGGGCTATTGTGTTTGATTAGTGTCTGTAGAAAAATGAAGCTACTGTCTTGGATAGTAAATAATGTATTCTTTGTGTCTCCAAAAGCTGAAGTGTTCTTTCCTTTCATTTAATTTCTTAGGGAATTATGAGCTGAAAAGTGCCAGGGTGTATTTTACCTAGCTGTCATATATAAATAAATTCATTAGTTAAAAGCTGTAATTTCACCGAACAGCAGCGAGGCATGAACTTTTATGATTTAAAAAAAGATTGTATTATTGGACTTTTTTTTTTGCATTTCAAACTAGAATGCAATTCAAGAAAAACTTAATGTAATACCGATCCTGGATCGGTACTGGAGGTTTGCCATATTGTGACATTTTTTGTAGATTGAAAACCCTTGCGGCATCGGGTTCAGCATGAAGGTTGCATTATTAATAGTTTAGGATTTTTTGTATATAGAACCCCAAGGTTACAAACGAAGCATCTTTGTAAAAGCTGAATGATTAATTTACTTTGATAATTCATTTAATTTATTCATTTATTATTTATTTACTACTACTTTATTCTATTCATTACTACCATGTGTCACAAAACAAGTCCCTCAAATTGCACCAAAACCACATGGTGAAATGCTTACCCGTAACTAGACTTTGAGGTGGCAAGAAGGCTGCGCATAAGATATCATCATGGTGCTGTACTCCTCCTTTCCATTGTGAAGGCTGAACAAGGTATTGGGTTAAACTGTTCATTCGGAATACTGTAATTATCCTTAAAGAGAATAAATATATACTGTATATTAATAAATATATATTTAAAGCTCAAGGAGGGCGTTGACACATTTCGCAAAATATAATTAATATTGCAGGTTATGAGTACTAGATTCTGTGATGGGACGTTCATCCAGGGAACTAGTCTGATTACCGTATGCGTAGTTGAGAATTAATTTTTCCCTAATTTTTCCCCTAATATTGTCTTTCTTTGGATCAACATATTAATCCATTGGGTGAACTCGTTGGACTTGCATCAACCTTCTACCTATTTACAGGTCCTTCTCAAAAAATTAGCATATAGTGTTAAATTTCATTATTTACCATAATGTAATGATTACAATTAAACTTTCATATATTATAGATTAATTATCCACCAACTGAAATTTGTCAGGTCTTTTATTGTTTTAATACTGATGATTTTGGCATACAACTCCTGATAACCCAAAAAACCTGTCTCAATAAATTAGCATATTTCACCCGTCCAATCAAATAAAAGTGTTTTTTAATAACAAACAAAAAAACCATCAAATAATAATGTTCAGTTATGCACTCAATACTTGGTCGGGAATCCTTTGGCAGAAATGACTGCTTCAATGCGGCGTGGCATGGAGGCAATCAGCCTGCGACACTGCTGAGATGTTATGGAGGCCCAGGATGCTTCAATAGCGGCCTTAAGCTCAACCAGAGTGTTGGGTCTTGCGTCTCTCAACTTTCTCTTCACAATATCCCACAGATTCTCTATGGGGTTCAGGTCAGGAGAGTTGGCAGGCCAATTGAGCACAGTAATACCATGGTCAGTAAACCATTTACCAGTGGTTTTGGCACTGTGAGCAGGTGCCAGGTCGTGCTGAAAAATGAAATCTTCATCTCCATAAAGCATTTCAGCCGATGGAAGCATGAAGTGCTCCAAAATCTCCTGATAGCTAGCTGCATTGACCCTGCCCTTGATGAAACACAGTGGACCAACACCAGCAGCTGACATGGCACCCCACACCATCACTGACTGTGGGTACTTGACACTGGACTTCAGGCATTTTGGCATTTCCTTCTCCCCATAGTCCATGAGCCAAGAACCAAATTTGACGATATCGGTACCAAGCGGAGTGACTAATTCTCTTTGGTATTTTTAGGTAGATGCATGTCTGTAGTTTATTTTTTGATATGATAGCCCTTACATATACGTAGCTTATTAACCCCTTCAGCCCTAGGCCTATTTGTACCCAAGTGCCTAAGCCAATCTGACCTGTGCCACTTCATGGGCTAATAACTTTGGAACGCTTTCACCTATCCAAGCCATTCTGAGATTGTTTTCTCGTGACATATTGTACTTCACGTCAGTGCTAAATGGGAGTCAATATATTTTACCTTTCTATATAAAAAAATGCTAAATATTCGGAAATTTTGGAAAAATCGGCAATTTTTTAACTTTGAAATTCTCTGCTTTTTACAAAAATACTGATACCCCCCATAATAGTTATTAATTTACACTCCCCACATGTTTACTTCATATTGGCATCATTTTGAAAATGAAACCTTATTGTTTTACGACGTAATAGGGCTTATAGTTTTATGCGCAATTTTTCACATTTACAGCAAAACCCACTTTTCAAAGGACCAAGTCACTTCTGAAGTCACTTTAAGGGGCTTACATAACAGAAACCACCCATAAATTACCCCATTTTGCAAACTACACCCCTCAAGCTGTTCAAAACTCATTTTTAAAAACTGTTAACCCTTTAGGTGTTCCACAGGAATTTTAGCATGAGCCAAGAACCAAATATGACGATATCGGTACCACCCGGAGTGACTAGATGTAGTATTTGTAACAAAATTTAATCCAAGTTATGTAAATACACACTGAACATGTCATGTGCATATATATATATATATATATATATATATATATATATATATATATATATATATATATATATATATATATATATATGTTACTCCATAATATCTTCAACATCGGACTCTGAATCTGACTGTTGTTCTACTGGCTCGTCTTCAGTACCCTTGTTCTGGCATGTCTGTAATCTGCACATGTCTGTGCACTTCAGGCCATTGCTGAGGCAAGTACACTGAGGAAGTTCACATGACCGCACACACTTGCAGGACAGTAGCTGTATAATAGCTTCTGGTGCTGGTGCCCCTTGCATCCACTTGACAACAAGCTTTCCGTCGTTATCTATCATCCAACCGCAGTCTGTTGGGTTTGCAACCCATGGCTGGCTCTGCAGACTTCTCCTCCAGATCGCAGCCTGGTAGTTTGCACGCAGTGCATGCATGAAAAGGCAGTCCTGGCAAGGAGGGAGTTGACTTGACTCTACCACTCCACGTCTGGCACAGAACAGCTGATAACGGAGCCTGTTTACCTCAGTTGTTTGGGTAGTTGGCAGGTACATGTGGCAGGTGATTTCCTGTAACTTCTCAAAAAGTTCGGTAGACACTTCCCATGAACGACCAACTTCCTGAAAGGCATCCTGGTATGTCTTGTTCATCTTCAACTGCTTGAGTGTCGTCATCTTCCCACGGCCAGCGAATGCACTGACGGTGTCACAGCCTGTAAATGCATGCATACCAATCAATGAATCACATACGCTGCCTCCCAATGTTCGGCTCAGAGTGGTGATATCCAGGAATCTTGTCCGGTTCTGTGTACCGCATTTCTGGAACAGGTGGGATGGGATTTTGTGGCACATGCCCAGACACAGGACCATGACATCAGTATCCTCCGAAGTGATGATGACCGACTTGTAACCAGATTCTGCTGCATGAAGAGCATGGAGAAGGAGGCGTGTGTCTGCTTCTTCTTGATTTGACTTAAGGTCAGCAGCCTCTTCCCACTGTTCTTTGGTGATCTTAAAGCAGAGCTGCTCACATGTGACATACAGCTCCTTCTCCTCAAGCTTCTCCCTGTGGTGTTTCGCCTTCCATTCTTCTACCAGAAACTTTATGAGACTTGCCTTGTTGGAGGAACTACTTAGAAGCTTTTTCCACTGCTGGATGTTGTGCCCATGTTGAATGTTCTTGAAATGGATCCCTGTGCCTTCATATCTGTTGACTCTTTCTGTATCTTTGATGGATGTCTCCTTGTAGACGTCAAAGACAATATCAATGCGCTTGCTCTTAGCACCCTCATGGATAGCGCGACTCATTGCTGTGCCTGCTAGCTGGCCAAATGTTGCATTGTTTCCCTTCAGTTTCTGAACCAGGCTCATCCCATCAATGATGGTTGCAGAGGGCTCGGGGATCACTTCTGCAGGACGAGCATTCCTCTCCAACTCCCTTGCGAGGGCAGCCTTGTTGGTCTTGCGGATAGACCCATCACCATTGGCAAGTGCCCATGGCAATGGACCCAGGGGATGAGTCAAAACATCACTCATTTGTAGCTTTCTGTTCTCAGCTACAAGTATCATCTGGCCAAATAGGTTTCTGTCAGCCTTCAAAATTACCTCCTTGCCAAGACCTTGTCTGCGTGTCTTCATTTGGATGTTAGAGAACGTTTTAAGTTTGTTCTTCGTCATCATGTCATGAAACAATGTAGTTGGCTTATCGGTACCCAAACGCTCATCCTTGAATGTTTGATATGCATCCTCTCCTATACTGTATGCCCCTTGAAGGTCTTTGGCTACATCTGGTGGTGCTACAGTCGCTGTTGACAAACTGATAAGTTCACCATTATGCTCTTTGTTGAAGGGGTTCACCCAACCTGTCTCCAGCAGTTGAACGAAAGATTGGACATCGGCTTCATCTCTTCTAATCCTAGACACCTGTAGGTCTGAATGGCTGAAGTCAGTATATTGTTGGCCTACCAGGGCCCTCAGCTGCCTCAAGTACATACTGCGGTACTCTGATGTCAGGTAGAACCTGGAAACAGCTCCAACTTTGAGGCTGAAGCCTTTTGTGCCCCCTGGTGTCTGGGTGTCTTTGTTGATTGTCTCTTCAATGGTCTGGTCCACAGGAATTCGTCCAAAAGGATTCTTGCTACCGATCTGGACCGAAAAGCCACCTTGCATGAAGTATTCATGGACCTCTGGGTGTTCTATGGGCAGCCGAGACATTGTGGCATAGTAATAGGTTAGGTATCGGGCATAGTTGACCTTGTCATAGGCAAAACACCATGGTATCATCTGTCGGATTGCTCCTAGGTGAAGCATCCAGTTGCCTTCTCTTGAAGCTCGAACCAGGGCCAGCATGGTCTCGACCATGTCCAAGTATGACATCCAGAATGCTGAGAGTTGTTCATTTCTGAGAGTCTCAAGATAAACTTGAAAGAGCTTCAGGGTAAGTGTGCAAGATTCATTATCCAAGAGCTTTTCGAAGGATCCCTGCGACACACTGATGCGAAAGTTTGTGATGTTCTTCAGTGTTTCATCCAGATGGTGAAGGTCCCTTGCATGGTTTTCTTCTAGCCATGGAAGGAAGTTTTTCCATGCAAGCCTCATAAGTGCTTCATAGACCAGCTTGTGTAGTCTCACTGCTCTGTTGTACCTCCGGCCGTCCATCACTCCAGACACTGATCCTTCAGCGATTACACCGGATTCAACACACAGATCTCTAAGGCCTGCATCCTGAAATAGGTGTCAGCCTCTACAGAGGGAGATAGGAGCTCTGCAGAGAAGACCGGAGAGTCCTGTTCAGCACAGAACGTGTATGTGTCAGTGTGTGTGCGTGTGTTGGGGCACCTCAGGGTGTCTTCAAATGTGACATAGCCCCCTAGATTTCTTCCAGTAAAATTTGCACTCCAAAAGTCATTTGGCGCTCCTTCCCTTCCGAGGCCTGCCGTTCCCCAATACTGCAGTGTACGACAACATATCGGGTGTTGTTGTGTTCGGGAGAGATTGGTGAACAAATAGTGGGGTGCATTTTTTGCTGGTACACCTCTTAAAAATAAAAAAATGAGCCTAAAATGACACCTTCATGTAAAAAATGCACTTTTTCCATTTTCTCAACCAAGTGTTTCCAACTACTGTGAAACACTGGTTGGGTCAAAGTGGTCACTATACCCCCTAAAAGATTCCTTGGGGGTGTAGTTTCCAAAATAGGGTCACTTTTTGGGGTTTCCACTGTGGGGGTACCTCAGGCAGCCTTCAAATGTGACATGGCCCCCTAGATTTCTTCCAGTGAATCCGCCACCCAAAAACCACATAGCGCTCCTTCCGTGTTGAGCTGTGCTGTGTGCCCATACTTTAGTTTACGAGTACATGTGGGGTGTTTCTATAAACTGCAGAATTAGGGTAACCAAGTTTGGGTTTGCCGTTAACCCTTGCTAGGTTGCAGGTAAAATTGGATTACAATGTAATATCTGGAAAAAAAATGAAATTTTGAAATTTCGCCTTCATTCTGCTAAAATTCCTGTGGAACACCTAAAGGGTTAACAGTTTTTAAAAATGAGTTTTGAACAGCTTGAGGGGTGTAGTTTGCAAAATGGGGTAATTTATGGGTGGTTTCTGTTATGTAAGCCCCTTAAAGTGACTTCAGAAGTGACTTGGTCCTTTGAAAAGTGGGTTTTGCTGTAAATGTGAAAAATTGCGCATAAAACTATAAGCCCTATTACGTCGTAAAACAATAAGGTTTCATTTTCAAAATGATGCCAATATGAAGTAAACATGTGGGGAGTGTAAATTAATAACTATTATGGGGGGTATCAGTATTTTTGTAAAAAGCAGAGAATTTCAAAGTTAAAAAATTGCCGATTTTTCCAAAATTTCCGAATATTTAGCATTTTTTTATATAGAAAGGTAAAATATATTGACTCCCATTTAGCACTGACGTGAAGTACAATATGTCACGAGAAAACAATCTCAGAATGGCTTGGATAGGTGAAAGCGTTCCAAAGTTATTAGCCCATGAAGTGGCACAGGTCAGATTGGCTTAGGCACTTGGGTACAAATAGGCCTAGGGCTGAAGGGGTTAATAAGCTACGTATATGTAAGGGCTATCATATCAAAAAATAAACTACAGACATGCATCTACCTAAAAATACCAAAGAAAATTAGTCACTCCGGGTGGTACCGATATCTGGCCCGGCTCATGGACTACCAGTCTTCCTCCAGACTCTGGTACCTTGATTTCCGAATGACATGCAAAATTTGCTTTCATCAGAAAAAAGTACTTGGGACCACTTAGCAACAGTCCAGTGCTGCTTCTCTGTAGCCCAGGTCAGGCGCTTCTGCCGCTGTTTATGGTTCAAAAGTGGCTTTACCTGGGGAATGCGGCACCTGTAGCCCATTTCCTGCACACGCCTGTGCACGGTGGCTCTGGATGTTTCCACACCAGACTCAGTCCACTGCTTCCTCAGGTTTCCCAAGGTCTGGAATCGGTCCTTCTCCACAATCTTCCTCAGGGTCCGGTCACCTCTTCTCGTTGTACAGCGTTTTCTGCCACATTGTTTCCTTCCAACAGACTTACCATTGAGGTGCCTTGATACAGCACTCTGGGAACAGCCTATTTGTTGAGAAATTTCTTTCTGGGTCTTACCCTCTTGCTTGAGGGTGTCAATGATGGCCTTCTTGACATCTGTCAGGTCGCTAGTCTTACCCATGATGGGGGTTTTGAGTAATGAACCAGGCAGGGAGTTTTTAAAAGCCTCAGGTATCTTTTGCATGTGTTTAGAGTTAATTAGTTGATTCAGAAGATTAGGGTAATAGGTCATTTAGAGAACCTTTTCTTGATATGCTAATTTATTGAGACAGGTTTTTTGGGTTATCAGGAGTTGTATGCCAAAATCATCAGTATTAAAACAATAAAAGACCTGACAAATTTCAGTTGGTGGATAATGAATCTATAATATATGAAAGTTTAATTGTAATCATTACATTATGGTAAATAATGAAATTTAACACTATATGCTAATTTTTTGAGAAGGACCTGTATATGTGTGTAAAAAAAGAGATTTAACTGACTATGAAAAGTAAATTTTTTTTTTATAAATCTTACAGAGGGATGCAGCACACTTGAAAATGGTAAGATATTGGGGGTGATCTCAGAACAATCAAAAGTTTTACTTCAAGTAGTCAACAGGGCTGTGTACAAATCTGTTGAGAAAAAACACACATTAACCAAGAAAGGTTTTAGAAGAATCAGACGTGAAGCAACCAGGAGCCGATTATCCTCCAGTGCTGTCGTATTCCAGAACTGTAACCTCTGTGGGGTCCCCAAAGGAACAAGGTGTTCAGTGCTCAGAGACATGGCCAAGGTAAGAAAGGCTTAAACCCGATAACCACTGAAAAATACATGTAAGATGAAACATCAGGAATGGACCAAGAAATATCTGGAGACAGATTTTTCAAAGGTTTTATGGACTGATGAGATGATAGTGACTCTTGACGGACCACATGGATGGGCACGTGGCTGGATCAGTAACAAGCACAGACCTCCACCTCAACTCAGACACCAGTGAGGTGGAGGTGGGGCACTGCTATGGGGTGGAATTCTTAAAGATGAGTTAGCTGGTACTTTTTGGGTTAAAAACTCCCAAATCTACTGACAGATTTTAGAAGACACTTTCTTCAAGCATTGATATAGGAAAAAGTGTCTGCATCAGTCAAGAAAACCATGATTTTTATGCAGGACAATGCTCCATTGCATACATCAAAGACTCCACTGCTTAACTAGCTAGTAAAGGCTTTAAAGATGAAGAATATTAACATGGCCATTTCCTCACCTGACCTAAACCCTACTGAGAGCTTGTGGGTAGAGATGAAAGAACCCGAACTTGAAAGTTTGGGATTTGTATCAAATATTTAGTGTCTGAGGCTAAACGCTGAACACGGACTTCCAGTGCAAAGTTCAAAGTTCCATGAGGAAAGGGGGAAGAGAGAGAAAGAGAGAGATAAAGAAAAATAGAAAGAGAGAGAATTTTTTCCAGCTGCAAAGTTCAAGTCCCCATACATTTTAATGGGGTTCGGATTCTGGTTCACATCCGCTTAAAGTTCTGGTAACCAAACTGAACTTTGGACTAAACTTCGGGTTGGGTACCGGCTTCACTAAGAGCAACTTAATAATAATATAATCTTTATTTATATAACTCCAACATATTCCACAGCGCTTTACAGTTTAACAGTTTCAAACGCAAGTCATAAGTAACAATGTTAACAATACAATAATTAAAGCACAATAAGACGACCCCGCTCGTGAAAGCAAACAATCTACAATGAGGTGGGGAAGATGCAAAGTACAGGAGCTTATTTACAACGATGTATTTACAATGATGGTCCAGCCATCTTCAAGGGGTGGGGGATAGATGGAGATAGTGAATGGGCTACACACGGACCCTTACACATAAAATGACTTTTATTGGGTAACGTGATAGGCCACTCTGAAAAAATATGTTTGAGGGCATGCCTAAAACTAGGCAAATTGTGAATGGTCCTAATTTCTTGGGGTAGAGCCTTCCAGAGGGTTGGTGCAGCGCAGGAGAAGTCTTGGAGATGGGAGTGGAAGGTACGGATTAGTGCAGAGGTTAGTCAAAAGTTATTTGCAGAGCGGAGCTGTCAGCTGGGCCGATAGACAGTGGAGGGAGGAGATGTAAGGGGGTGCTGCACTGTGAAGAACTTTGTGGGTGAGAACAAGTCCTTTGAATTGGATCCTATAATGAATGGGCAGCCAGTGTAACGACTGGCGAAGAGCGGCTGCATCTGAATACCGATTTGCCAGGTAGATGACTCTGGCTGCTACATTAAGGATAGACTGGAGAGGTGATAGTCGAGTGAGGGGGAGGCCAATTAATAGAGCATTACAGTAGTCCATGCGGGAGTGTATCAGGGCAATAGTGAGCATTTTTGTGGTTTCCCTGGTGAGAAAAGGGTGGATTCTGGAGAAGTTCTTTAGGTGCAAGCGGCACGAGCGGGCAATAGATTGCATATGGGAAGTGAAGGAGTGATTGGTGTCAAATCTAACACCCAGGCGGCGCGCCTGCTACCAGGGTGTTATTATGGTGCCGCCCACGGAGAGGGAAATGTCAGAATTAGGGAGGTTAGTAGACGGTGGGAGCAGAAGAAGTTCAGTTTTGGAGAGGTTGAGTTTCAGAGAGAGGGCGGACATGATGTCGGAGACTGCGGACAGGCAGTTACTGGTGTTCTCTAGTACAGCGGGAGTAAGGTCAGGGGATGATGTGTATAGTTGTTTGTCATCAGCATGAAGATGGCACTGAAAGTCAAATCTGCTGATGATCTGTCCAATTGGGGCCGTGCAGAGAGAGAAGAGAAGTGGGCCAAGAACTGAGCCCTGAGGTACCTCAACAGTGAAGGGAAGAGGGGACGAAGTGGAGCCAACGAATGATACACTGAAGGAGCGGTAAGAAAGATAGGAAGAGAACCATGAGAGAGCAGTGTCCTTAATGCCTAGTGACTGGAGCCTAGAGAGTAGGAGATGGTGGTAACAGTGTCAAAAGCTGCAGAGAGGTCTAGAAGAATGAGCAGAGAGTGGTCACCATTACACTTTGCCATCGGAAGGTCATTGGTCACTTTGATGAGTGCAGTTTCTGTCGAGTGTAGGGGGCGGAAGCCGGACTGTGAAAGGTCTGGGAGGGAGTGCATGGAGAGGTAACGGGTAAGGCGGGAGTAGACCAGGCGCTCCAAGAGTTTAGAGAAGAAGGGGAGGTTGGAGACTGGTCTGTAGTTATTTGTGCAGGATGGATCGAGGGAGGGTTTCTTTAGTAATGGAGTAATGATAGAGTGTTTGAAGGAGGATGGGAAGATGCCCGAGGAGAGGGAGAGATTAAAGATTGTAGTTAGGTGAGTTGTGACGACTGGTGAGAGCGACTGGAGGAGGTGTGAGGGAATGGGGTCAGTTGTGCATGTAGTAGGATGAGAAGAAGAGAGGAGCCTGGGGACTTCTTCTGTGATGGGATCAAATGTGGAAAGTGAGCCAGGGGAAATGCAGGGAGGGATGGGAGTCACAGCACATAGTGGCTGGGAGTGGATTTCCTGTCAGATATTATCTATTTTCTCTATAAAGTGGGAGGCCAGGTTATCAGCACAAATGTCTGTGATAGGGGCTTGTGCTTTTTGCCTGAGGAGGGAGTGAAAGGTGTCAAAATGTGTAGGTCTGTTTGGCGAGGTGACGGGCAGAGTTATAGGTTCTTAACATAAATTTGAAGTGGATGAAGTTTTCCTCCATAAGCGTTCAGCACTTCTAGTATGCAAATTGCCTCTTCAGAGCAAAAGAGGACTTAAACTCTATAGCGCCACCTGTTGGAAGTAGCGATCCTACATGTCACAATCAACCCTTTAACGAGTTGTGCAATATGACTTAGGATAAAAGCCAAATCAGTATCTCAATTCGCAGGCACGGTGTTTCCGGCTGTTGGCCCTCGTCAGTGCGAAGCATGAGAATTAATTTGGCTAAATGATAGGCTCTGGACTGGGGTCTAAGGGGCAACGTTTCTCCTTATGGAGAGTGACATACCAGTTCTGGCTTGTCAAGGTAAGGAGGTTTATTCGCCGTGCAATGCTCCTCTGGGAAATATAGTATGCAACACTTCTAGAGCATCGCTGGAGAAGCCGAATTTGCGATGTGAGCCAGGGCTGTTTTACTCTGTGCTTGGAAATTCTGATGGTGAGGGGCGCTACTTGGTCCAGGGTGCTTCTAAGAGTGTCATTGTACTGGTGTACAGCCAGATCAGGACAGGAAAAAGATGAAATTGGGGACAGTGATGAGTGTAAGGAGTCTGAAAGTGTATGAGAGTTAATGGCGTGTAGATTTTCTGAATGTGTGGTAGGTAGGAGTGTGCTGGGGTGGACGAGGGATTGTGAGCGCGAAGGTGAGAATATTGTGGTCAGAGAGGGGAAGCAGTGAGTTATCTAGGTCGGAGATTGAGCAGAGCTGGGCGAAGACCAGGTCAAGGGTGTTACCATCTTTGTGTATTTCAGAGGTTGAGAGCTGTGAGAGGCCGAGAGAAGCGGTTAGTGATAGAAGCTGGGATGCAGATGTGGAAGTGGAGCTGTTTATGGGGATGTTGAAGTCTCCCAGGATAAGGGTTGGGAGTTCTGAGGACATAAAGTGCGGCAGCCAGGCTGAGAAGTGGTGAAGGAACTGGGTGGCTGAGCCTGGGGGACGATATATGACCGCTACTCTGAGGGAGAAGGGACGGAAGAGCCTGATGGTGTGGACCTCAAAAAAAGGGAATGAGAGTGATGGAACTGGGGGGAAGACCTGGAAGGTGCATTGTGGGGACAGGAGTATGCCAACTCTACCCCAGGTCTGTTTGTGGGTCTCGGGGAATGGGAGAATTGTAGGCCACCATGGGAAATGACAGCAGGGGAGACAGTCAGAATCCTGAATCCAGGTTTCAGTGAGGGCCAACAGATTCAGAGAGTTGTTCAGAAAGTAAGGGTATGTGCACACGTCCGGAATGCATGCAGAATTTTCCTGAGATAAACCTGAGGTTTTCCACAGGAATTCTGCATGCGTTTTATTCGCATTTTTTGCCCGTTTTTTTGCACGGATTTGACGCTTTTTTGGTGGATTTTATGCGTTTTTTTCCTGACACTCCAAAACAATGGGAAATCCGCAAAAAATCCACAAAAATAACACTGGTCAACAGCATTTTTGGTGCCAAAGATATTTCATCGAATTTAGGGTATTTTTGGGGTGCTGATTCTGAATATGTCATCAGTAGTGTTGAGCATTCCGATACCGCAAGTATCGGGTATCGGCCGATATTTGCTGTATCGGAATTCCGATACCGAGATCCGATATTTTTGTGGTATCGGGTATCGGTATCGAAACAACATTAATGTGTAAAATAAAGAATTAAAATAAAAAATATTGCTATACTCACCTCTCCGACGCAGCCTGGACCTCACCGAGGGAACCGGCAGCGTTGTTTGCTTAAAATTCGCGCGTTTCCTTCCTTACGTGAAGTCCCGGCTTGTGATTGGTCGCGTGCCGCCCATGTGGCCGCGACGCGACCAATCACAGCAAGCCGTGACGTAATTTCAGGTCCTTCAGGATTTTAAAATTACGTTCCGGCTTTGTGATTGGTCGCGTCGCGGTCACATGGGCGACGCGACCAATCACAAGCCGTGACGTCACGGGAGGCTGGACACGCGCGCATTTTAAAATGCGTGCTTGTCCTGCCTCCCGTGACGTCACGGCTTGTGATTGGTCGCGTCGCCCATGTGACCGCGACGCGACCAATCATAAAGCCGGAACGTAATTTTAAAATCCTGAAGGACCTGAAATTATGTCACGGCTTGCTGTGATTGGTCGCGTCGCGGCCACATGGGCGGCACGCGACCAATCACAAGCCGGGACTTCACGTAAGGAAGGAAACGCGCGAATTTTAAGCAAACAACGCTGACGGTTCCCTCGGTAAGCTCCAGGCTGCGTCGGAGAGGTGAGTATAGCAATATTTTTTATTTTTATTCTTTCTTTTACACATTAATATGGATCCCAGGACCTGAAGGAGAGTTTCCTCTCCTTCAGACCCTGGGAACCATCAGGAATACCGTCCGATACTTGAGTCCCATTGACTTGTATTGGTATCGGGTATCGGTATCGGATTGGATCCGATACTTTGCCGGTATCGTCCGATACTTTCCGATACCGATACTTTCAAGTATCGGACGGTATCGCTCAACACTAGTCATCAGTTTTGCCAGATTGGCTCAAGTTTTTGAGATTTTTGGTATCTTATTTATAGCACTTGTTGGTAAATGCGACGCATCATCTCATTAATTTCTTTGGATTAGTACTTGAACTGAGCAGTTCTCAATATAGTTTTGTGTTAATTAGTGTTCTAAAAGTTTGTTCATAGCTTGATTTTTGCACTAACTTTATGTTGTTGTCTGTTTTCCAGTGAAAAGCATGAACTCATCAAGAAGAAGTTGTCTTAACGATCCAGACTCATTCTGTTACATTTGTGGTGAATACACACTGCCAAAACATAGAAGAAACATAACAGACTTCGTAAAAAAAGTGTATTTTGCCTATTTTGGGGTTATGCTTGGGGACCAAGACAAGTTTTGGGCACCACACATAGTGTGCAAAGCATGTATCGAATTATTACGAAAATGGAGCAAAGGACAAAGAAAAAGCTTCAAATTTGGTGTTCCAATGGTGTGGAGAGAGCCAAAAAATCATCATGATGACTGTTATTTCTGTGCAGTGCAAGTGCAAGGCTTCAATAAGCATAAGAAACGAAAATGGGAGTAACATGGAATCTGCAAGAAGGCCTGTCCCTCATTGTGAAGATGTGCCTGTACCTGTGTTTACCATAAATAACAGTCATCATGATGATTTTTTGGCTCTCTCCACACCATTGGAACACCAAATTTGAAGCTTTCTCTTTGTCCTTTGCTCCATTTTCGTAATAATTCGATACATGCTTTGCACACTATGTGTGGTGCCCAAAACTTGTCTTGGTCCCCAAGCATAACCCCAAAATAGGCAAAATACACTTTTTTTACGAAGTCTGTTATGTTTCTTCTATGTTTTGGCAGTGTGTATTCACCACAAATGTAACAGAATGAGTCTGGATCGTTAAGACAACTTCTTCTTGATGAGTTCATGCTTTTCACTGGAAAACAGACAACAACATAAAGTTAGTGCAAAAATCAAGCTATGAACAAACTTTTAGAACACTAATTAACACAAAACTATATTGAGAACTGCTCAGTTCAAGTACTAATCCAAAGAAATTAATGAGATGATGCGTCGCATTTACCAACAAGTGCTATAAATAAGATACCAAAAATCTCAAAAACTTGAGCCAATCTGGCAAAACTGATAGCATATTCAGAATCAGCACCCCAAAAATACCCCAAATTCATTAAAATAATTTGGACACCAGAAAAAAATTTTTTTTTTGTTGACCTGTGTAATGAACATGATGCTTCTTTTTCCGCAATGCATTTTTTTGCTTAAAAAACGCATCATGTGCACAAAAATTGCGGAAAGCATTCTAAATGATAGGATGCATATCTATGCGTTTTTTATGCTTTTTCAAAGCGTTTTTATTGTGAAAAAACGCGCAAAAAACGCGAAAATTCCTGAACGTGTGCACATACCCTAATTGTGCAGAAAAGGAAGTTTGTTATTATTATTAATAATAATAATAATAATAATAATAATTTTATTTATATAGCGCCAACATATTCCGCAGCGCTTTACAAATTATAGAGGAGACTTGTACAGACAATAGACATTACAGCATAACAGAAATCACAGTTCAAAATAGATACCAGGAGGAATGAGGGCCCTGCTCGCAAGCTTACAAACTATGAGGAAGGGGAGACACGAGCGGTGGATGGTAACAATTGCTTTAGTTATTTGGACCAGCCATAGTGTAAGGCTCGGGTGTTCATGTAAAGCTGCATGAACCAGTTAACTGCCTAAGTATGTAACAGTACAGACACAGAGGGCTATTAACTGCATAAAGTGTATGAGAACATGATACGAGGAACCTGATTATGGTTTTTTTTTTTTTTTTTATGATAAGCCACACATTGATCGTTAGGTTAATGCGTTGAGGCGGTAGGCCAATCTGAACAAATGAGTTTTTAGGGCACGCTTAAAACTGTGGGGATTGGGGATTAATCGTATTAACCTAGGTAATGCATTCCAAAGAATCGGCGCAGCACGTGTAAAGTCTTGGAGACGGGAGTGGGAGGTTCTGATTATTGAGGATGCTAGCCTGAGGTCATTAGCGGAGCGGAGGGCATGGGTAGGGTGGTAGACTGAGACCAGAGAGGAGATGTAGGGTGGTGCTGAGCCATGGAGTGCTTTGTGGATGAGGGTAGTAGTTTTATACTGGATTCTGGAGTGGATGGGTAGCCAGTGTAATGACTGGCACAAGGTAGAGGCATCGGTGTAATGGTTGGTGAGGAATATGATCCTGGCTGCAGCATTCAGGACAGATTGGAGCGGGGAGAGTTTGGTAAGAGGGAGGCCGATTAGTAGAGAGTTACAATAGTCCAGACGGGAATGAATAAGTGAAACGGTAAGAGTTTTTGCAGAGTCGAAAGTAAGAAAAGGGCGAATTCTAGAAATGTTTTTGAGATGCAGATAAGAAGAGCGAGCCAGTGATCAGATGTGGGGGGTGAATGAAAGCTCGAAATCAAGGATGACCCCAAGGCAGCGGGCATGTTGCTTTGGAGTAATGGTGGAACCGCACACGGAGATGGCAATGTCAGGCAATGGTAGGTTAGTAGAGGGAGAGAACATGAGGAGTTCAGTTTTTGACAGGTTCAGTTTTAGATAGAGGGAGGACATGATGTTAGAGACAGCGGTAAGACAATCACTGGTGTTTTCTAAAAAGGTCAGCATGATAACAGGGGAAGAGGTGTATAATTGGGTGTCGTCAGCATAGAGATGGTACTGGAAACCAAATCTACTGATTGTTTGTCCAATAGGGGCAGTATACAAAGAGAAGAGGAGGGGGCCTAGGACTGATCCCTGAGGAACCCCAACAGTAAGGGGAAGGTGAGAGGAGTAGGAGGAACGAGCAAAACATATAGTGAAGGATCGGTCAGAGAGATAGGAGGAGAAACAGGAGAGAACAGTGTCCTTGAGGCCGATGGAGCGGAGCATATTGAGGAGTAGCTGATTATCCACAGTATCGAATGCTGCGGAGAGATCCAAGAGAATTAGCATGGAGTAGTGACCATTAGATTTAGCTGTTAGTAGGTCATTAGAGACTTTAGTGAGGGCAGTTTCAGTAGAGTGTAAAGAGCGGAAGCCAGATTGAAGAGGGTCGAGAAGAGAGTTATCCGAGAGATAGCGGGTAAGACGGGAGTGGACCAGGCGTTCGAGGAGTTTAGAGATGAAGGGAAGATTAGAGACAGGTCTATAATTAGCGGCACAGTTTTGGTCAAGGGATGGTTTTTTAAGTAATGGATGTATGATGGCATGCTTAAATGAGGAGGGAAAAATACCGGAAGTGAGAGAAAGGTTGAATATTTTTGTTAGGTGAGAGGTGACAGCCGGGGAAAGGGACTGGAGGAGATGTGACGGAATGGGGTCACTGGTGCCAGTGGTCGGGCGAGAAGATGCAAGGAGCCTGACTACTTCTTCTTCTGTAACTGGCTCAAAGTCAGAGAGTGAACTAGATGCAGTGGGGGAGGGAGGACAGTGCATGGTATGAAGAGATTGGGAGATGATTTCCTGTTGAATGTGGTCAATTTTTTCTTTGAAGTAATTGGCCAGATCGTCAGCGCGGAGATCCGTGGTTGGGGCCTGCTCTCTTGGGTTGAGTAGGGACTGGAAAGTGTGAAAGAGACGTTTAGGGTTATTTGACAGTGAGGTGATCAGGGTGTTGAAATAGCTTTATTTGGAGAGGTGAAGGGCAGAGTTGTATGTTTTTAGCATGAACTTATAATGGATGAAATCTTTGGGTAGATTAGATTTTCTCCACAGACGTTCGGCGCACCTGGAGCACCGCTGCAGGAAATGTGTTTGCAGTGTGTGCCACGGTTGTCGCCGTCTGTGCTGAGTTGTTCTATATATAGTATGTGCAGCTTCATCCAGGGCACTTTGCAGGGTTTCATTGTAATGCTTCAGAGCAGAATCAGGACATGAGATAGAGGAGATTGGGGCCAATGAGGACTGCAAGTTCTTCATAAGTTTCTGGGTGTTAATGGCCAGTATGTTTCTATAAGTGTGGAAAGTGGGGGTGACCTGAGTTGTTGTTACATACAGACCGTGGATTCCAGAGGGCACAATTAAAAGAAGGATACGAAGGAGTGAAAGTAATATTAATAAGATTAGTGTGGTTTTGATTCAAGGTAGGATAGGGATTGAGGTTGGGGGATGGTGGACCAGGGTTGGTGGAGATATCCCCCAAGATCAGAAGGAGTAGGAGGATAAAGAGCAAGTAGGTATTGGAATTGTAAGAAGTTTTTTGTGCAATGTGTTTGGGCAAGATGGGCTGAGGTTTTTTAGGAAGGTGAGAAGTGCATGGGAGCTGTACATGGGAGAGGGAAGTATAGAGGGGCTGATGTGTATGAGTCTTGATGGAGGGGGATGGGTAGCGAATGTGGATGGCAAGGGAACACAGGAGGATAGGAATAAAGCACATGGATAGAAGGGAGTGCAAAGTGTGGGTTACCTGACTCCTGCCCTGACTAACTACCATGCAATAACTGCCTTTGGATCAATGCTTATTTTCTGGGATGCTTTGCTTCAGGGATGCTTGCATGCACCCCAACATGCGTGCACCCCTTAAGAGGAGACTAAATTTATAGTCCAAAATACTGGGTCAGAAGAGATGGATTGTGGGAACTGATTAGGGATAATTTGGCAGCTGTGGCCAGCACACCAGGGGGTGGTTAGATGATCAAAGACATTGGGGCTGGCTAAATCTATATGCGATAACACCTTCCACCAGATAACATCTAGAGTGACCCCGGTCATGGATATACATCACAAAGTGAATAAAACGTACAATGCAACAAATGAATTATACCAATCATTAAGCAGGCACATTAAAATATGTTGCTAGATGGTAAAGTGGCAGATGACAGACAGGAGACAGCAAGCAGAGGAGGGAAGTTGTACCATTAGAGTCTATTGCTGCAGATGAGACAGCAAGCAGAGGTGGGAAGTTGTAACATTAGAGTCTATTGCAGCAGATGAGATAGCAAGCAGAGGTGGGAAGTTGTGCCATTAGAGTCTATTGCAGCAGATGAGACAGCAAGCAGAGGGAATTTGTACCATTAGAGTCTATTGCAGCAGATGAGACAGCAAGCAGAGGTGGGAAGTTGTACCATTAGAGTCTATTGCATCCCTACTTGTGGGTACTTCTTAAATGGGAAATTTACGGTGAAGGAAAACAGTTCACATATCTGAATAGTGTCTAGGAGGCTGTGGTTGGTGCTGCCCAAAAAGTTGATCATCAGCAGATAAAGAAAATGACAGACTCCATGGATGGAAGGCTTATGACTATTACTGAAAAGAAGGGTGGCTATATCAGTCACTAATATATTTTTTTTAAATGTCAGTTATGTATTCTGTACATTTTTAGTTTTTGGCTTATTGGATGAACACTTACTGGTGCTTCTCACAAAATTAGAATATCATCAAAAAGTTAATTTATTTCAGTTCTTCAATACAAAAAGTGAAACTCATATACAGTGGGGAAAAAGGTATTTAGACAACCACCAATAATGCAAGTTCTCCCACGTAAAAAGATGAGAGAGGCCTGTAATTGACATCATAGGTAGACCACAACTATCGGAGTCAAAATGAGAAAACAAATCCAGAAAATCACCTTGTCTGAATTGGAAAGATTTATTTTGCAAATTATGGTGGAAAATAATTATTTGGTCATTAACAAAAGTTCATCTCAATATTTTGTTATATATCCGTTGTTGGCAATGACAGAGGTCAAACATTTTCTGCAAGTCTTCACAAGGTTGGCACATACTGTTGGTGGTATGTTGGCCCATTCCTCCATGCAGATCTTGTTTAGAACAGTGTTGTTTTGGGCCTTTCACTGGGTAACACGGACTTTCAACTCCCTCCAAAGGTTTTCTATGGGGTTGAGATCTGGACACTGGCAAGGCCATTCCAGAATCTTCATATGCTTCTTATGAAGCCACTCCTTCGTTGCCCTGGCGGTGTGCTTGGGATCATTATCATGCTGAAAGACCCATCCACATTTCACCTTCAATGCCCTTGCTGATGGAAGGAGGTTTCTACTCAAAATCTCACGATACATGGCCCCATTCATTCTTTCATGTACACGGATCAGTTGTTCTGGTCCCTTTTCAGAGAAACAGCCCCAAAGCATAATGTAGCCACCCCCATGCTTCACAGTAGGTATGGTGTTCTTTGAATGCAACTGAGCATTCTGTCTCCTCCAAACATGATGAGTTTTGTTTCTACCAAACAGTTCTACTTTGGTTTCATCAGACCATATGACATTCTCCCAATACTCTTCTGGATAATCCAAATGTTATCTGACTTAAGCAGGGGGACATGTCTGGCACTGCAGGATCTGAGTCCCTGGTGTGTTACTGACGGTAGCCTTTATTACGGTGGTCCCAGCGCTATGCAGGTCATTCACTAGGTCCCCCCGTGTGGTTCTGGGATTTTTGCTCACTGCTCTTGTGCTTATTTTGACCCCATGGGGTGAGATCTTGCATGGAGCCCCAGAATGAGGGAGATTATCAGTGGTCTTGTATGTCTTCCATTTTCTTATTATTGCTCCCACAGTTGATTTCATCACACCAAGCTGCTTGCCTATTGCCGATGTAGTCTTCCCAGCCTGGTGCAGGGCTACAATTTTGTTTCTGGTGTCCATCAACAGCTCTTGGGTCTTCCCCATAGTGGAGTTTGAAGTGTGACTGATTGAGGTTGTGGACATCTGTCTTTTAGGCCGGTTTCACACGTCAGTGGCTCCGGTACATGAGGTGTCAGTTTTCTCATGTACCGGAGACACTGACACACAAATCAATGTGTCTCTGCACATGTCAGCGTGTTTTCGCGGACCGTGTGTCCGCGTGCAAAACACGGAGACATGTCAGTATTCGTGGGAGCGCACGGATCACACGGACCCATTAAAGTCAATGGGTCTGTGTAAAACACGTACCGCACACGGATGCTGTCTGTGTGCAGTCTGTGTGCCGTGCTGGAGACAGCGCTACAGTAAGCGCTGTCCCCCCAGCATGGTGCTGAAGCCTCCATTCATTTCTTCTCTCCAGCAGCGTTCGCTGGAGAGAAGAAATGAAAAATCATTGTATTTTGTTTTTTTTGCGGTAGAAATAAAGATCTTTGTTTCCCCCCCCCCTTCCCACCCCCTGTGCGCCCGACCGCTGGAAAGAAAATACTCACCCGGCTCCCTCGAAGCGTCCTCTCCGCGCCGCAGCTTCTACTGTATGAGCGATCACGTGGTGCCGCCCATTACAGTCATGAATATGCGGCTCCACCCCTATGGGAGGTGGAGCCGCATATTCCTCACTGTAATGAGCGGCACCACGTGACCGCTCATACAGGAGAAGCTGCGGCACGGAGAGGAAGCTTCGAGGGAGCCGGGTGAGTATTTTCTTTCCAGCGGTCGGGCGCACAGGGGGTGGGAGGGGGGGAAACAAAGATCTTTATTTCTACCGCAAAAAAACAAAATACAATGATTTTTCATTTCTTCTCTCCAGCAAACGCTGCTGGAGAGGAGAAATGAATGGCGGCTTCAGCACCCAAAGCAGGGGATAGCGCTTACTGTAGCGCTGTCTCCTGCACGGTCCGTGTGGTACCCAGTCGACACACGGGCGGCACACGGCTGCCGCACGTGTGCCACGTGAGCTCACGGACACACGGACACGGATAACTCCGGTACCGGAATTATCTGCACGTGTGGGACAGGCCTTATACTGATAACAAGTTCAAACAGGTGCCATTACTACAGGTAATGAGTGAAGAACAGAGAAGCCTCTTAAAGAAGAAGTTTCAGGTCTGTGAGAGACAGAAATGTTGCATGTTTTTAGGTGACCAAATACTTTTTTTCCACCATAATTTGCTAAATAAATCTTGCCAAATCAGACAAGGTGATTTTCTGGATTTGTTTTCTCATTTTGACTTGACAGTGTTGTTTACCAGTTACAGGCCTCTCTCATGTTTTTAAGTGGGAGAACTTGCACAATTGGTGGCTGACCAAATACTTTTTTTCCCCACTGTATTGTATAGAGTCATTACAAACAGAGTGATCTATTTCAAGTGCTTATTTCTGTTAATGTTGATGATTATGGCTTACAGCCATTGAAAACCCAAAAGTCATTATCTCAGTAAATTAGAATACTTTATAACATCAGCTTGAAAAATGATTTTAAAATCCAAAATGTTGGCCTACTGAAATGTTTGTTCAGTAAATACACTCAATACTTGGTTGGGGCTCCTTTTGCATCAATTACTGCATCAATGTGGTGTGACATGGAGGCGATCAGCCTGTGGCACTGCTGAGGTGTTATTGAAGCCCAGGTTGCTTTGATAGCAGCCTTCAGCTCATTTGCATTGTTGGGTATTGTGTCTATCATCTTCCTCTTGACAATACCCCATAGATTCTCTATGGGGTTAAGGTCGGGTGACTTTGCTGGTCAATCCAGCACAGTGATACAGTTGTTTTTAAACCAGGTATTGGTACTTTTGGCAGTGGGGACAGGTGCCAAGTTCTGCTGGAAAATGAAATTTATGTCTACAGAAAGCTTGTTGGCAGCGGGAACCATGAAATGCTCTAAAATTTCCTGGTAAACGGCTGCCCTGACTTTGGTCTTGATAAAACCCAGTGGACCTACACCAGCAGATGACATGTCTCCCCAATCCATCACTCATTGTGGAAACTTCACACTAGACATCAAGCAGCTTGGTCTGTGTGCCTCTCCACTCTTCCTCCAAACTCTGGGACCTTTGTTTCCAAATGAAATACAAAATTTACTTTCATCTGAAAACAACACCTTGGAATACTAAGCAACAGTCCAGTTATTTCTATCCTTGGCCCAGGTAAGACGCTTCTGGTGTTGTCTATTGCTCATGAGTGGCTTGACACAAGGAATCCAACACTTCTAGCCCATGTTCTGGAGACGTCTGTGTGTGGTGGCGCTTGAAGCAATGACTCCAGCAGCAGTCCAATCCTTGTGAATCTCCCCCAAATTTTTGGATGTCCTTTTCTTAACAATCCTTTCAGGCTGTGGTTATTCCGGTTGCTTGTGCTCCTTTTTCTACCACACTTTTTCCTTCCACTCAACTTTCCAGCACTCTGTGAACAGCCAGCTTCTTTAGCAATACCCTTTTATGGCTTAGGCCTCTTTCACACTTCAGTCTTTTGGCGTCAGTCTCAAACCGCCATTTTCCTCAAATAGCGGATCCGCCATTTTTTTGGGCGGATCCGCTATTTTCCCATAGACATGCATTAGCAACGGATTGTGGCGGATGGTCGTCCGTTCCATCTGCCATGTGACGGATCCGTCGAAATTTGGCGGACGTTGTCTAGACATTGACGGACATTATAACGTTTTTTGTCTGCGCCGAAATGGCGGTTCGCGATTTCACTTTTTGTATTGAAGCACTGAAATAAATTCACTTTTTGATGATATTCTAATTTTGTGAAAGGCAACTGTAATATAGTTTAATAATAATTCTGCACACTAATAGTTGATCAATAATTCTGCACACACAGATATTCTCTTAAGGATCAGGCTGCAAACTGCTTGTCAGGGGTATGAAAATGAATGAAGAGATGTATATTTCAGACTGAAATGTGCAATCTTAATAACTAAGGATTTACTTACATATATAGAAATAAATGTTCCATGTCAGAGAGAAATGACAGGGTGTATGCACATGGTTGTGAAACCACAGTGCCAAGGAAGAGCGTGGAGGGACATAACTAAGCAAGCACCCGACTCTTCAATAGAGCACCTTATGGTGGAGTTAGATTTGGCATTTGGCTTCAGGTGAATGCCAGGTGTCACTCCAGGATGGACTCACAGAGCTGTGGCAGCTGACCCTCATAGTGGAGAGAGAAGCAGGACCGACCAGTAACTGGTTAGCGGGATGGTACGGCACAAGCAGGACTGGAACAGGAACATGTGGCAGCCACAGTATGGGATCACAGATACAGTTACACAGGTGCAAATACACACTGGGTAAGTAAGCAGCACAGGTACAGGTCAGACAGATCAGGATCAGTACTAGGCGCAGGCAGGATGGATTTGTGCATGGATATAGCATGGTGGACTCAGACAGGTACAGACAGAGCGGACCGGATCAGGACCACGGGGACCTTACAACTAAGGAGCAAGAAGCACATAGGCTATCTAAGTTGCTAAGGCACCTCCCAATAGTGGAGGGTGCCTTGTATACAAGACATCTCCCAGCTACTGGCTGGGGACATTTTTAGCAGCATGTGCTAGCCTTTTAAGAGTCAGGAAGAGTGCACGCACCCTAAGCCCACTCCCAGGAAAATTGCATGCCTCATGCAGGTCCTGAGAGCAGACAGGCACTCAGGGAGTGCAGATGGGTAAGTACAAACGCCGGCATCCATGCAGATAGGAGGGAGAGGACGCGTGCAGGGGCGCCGGCACTGCAGTAACACAGGGTAAGGCTACTTTCACACTAGCGTCGTTTGCAATACGTCACAATGTGTCATTTAGGAGAAAAAACGCATCCTGCAAAGTTGTCTGCAGGATGCGTTTTTTCCCCATACACTTACATTACCGACGCATTGCGACGTATCGCCACAGGTCGCAACCATCGTGAGATGGATGCGTCGTGTTTTGGCGGACCATCGGCACAAAAAAAGTTACATGTAACTTTTTTTGTGCGTCGAGTCCGCCATTTTCGACTGCGCCCCCTCCTCCCCGGACCTTACAATGGGGCAGCGGAAGCGTCGTAAGACTGCTTCCGCTGCCCACGTCGGGCATTTCTTTCACAACGCGCATCGGCACGTCGGGCCAACGCTAGTGTGCAAGCAGCCTAAGCTCAGATCAGTACTGAAATTTGTGGAGCAGTCATGCCCCCAAAAATGTACACATGTCTGGCTCTATGTGCTTCTACAACTGCTTTTTCAAAGAGGGCAGGAGCTGCCTAATATTTACATACTCTTAATCGGGCCAGTCTAACATACAATAATGTAATCTTTGCACATAGATTAACATTGGTCTGTGTGCTGTCCATTTATGTATAGCAGAAAGTTTAGCTGACACAATATGCAATATACCCACCTCTCCCATCCGACCACCAGTATGGTTCTCTTCAGCACTAAGATCTGAGAAATTTCCACTGCTCTGTCTCCTCCAGCATTTAGTTTATGGTGACAATGACCATTGAAATCCCATATCTTGAATACAATATAATAATGTCAATTAGATGCATTTTTATTGTCCTCAAACAAAACCTCAAGCACAAAGATGTTAAGACATAGCTATATCCAAATATAAGGTGATGGGACCACATATCTAATTAATGAAGGCTCTGTACTACAGTATATTCAGATAAATGTGTTAAAAATAGTGTGGATCTTCAAGTCAATCAGAGAACCACTGGTTTAATTAAATTTTTCACATTGTCAAATTCTTAAATATTTCATTTAAGGGAATGTATTATACAAATATAGGAAAAAATGAAGCCCTCACATAAACTTTAGATGGTGCTCAGAAAAACAGTAGTTTAGCCAAACATTTCTCCAGGCGCTTTCTCCCCCGACTATCCACACAGGGAGAGTTGAGGGAGAAATCCTGTGATTTTTGTCTGAAAGATGAAGCCAGACTATGCTGGTGGAGGCTTATTTCTTAAAAACAAAAGGATCCTTATCCCTCTGGCATCATTTTTCAAGGAAGAGTCAGGGGGACTGACATAAATATTAGGCTACGTTCACATTAGCGTTGTGCGACGCAGCGTCGGGCGCCGCTACGGCGACGCATGCGTCATGCACCCCTATATTTAACATGGGGGCGCATGGACATGCGTTGCACTTGCGTTTTGTGACGCATGCGTCACTGCGGCGCACGCGTCAGGGCGCAGAGGACGCAGCAAGTTGCATTTTTTGTGCGTCCAAAATCAAGCAAAAAAAGGACGCATGCGTCACAAAACAATGCGTTTTGCATGCGTTGTTCGTTGCGTCGCCGATGCGTCGCCGACGCAACACACAACAACGCAAATGTGAACGTAGCCTTAGACTGCTGGCCGACCACATTGACCTCAGCATGTTTAAATGACGTAAGTGATCATAATCTAAGTCTCAACTATAGACAAACACAATGCATCTCAACTAACATACAAACAGCTGAATTATTTATGTGGAGCAAAATGAGAAAAAATCCACCGTCCAGTCAGAATAAAGTAAGTGAACCTCTATGCTAATGATTTCTCTAAGAGATAATTGGTCAAAGATAGTTCAAATAAGGAGAGGAGATGAAAGTGTGGGTGTCTCTGGCACATTACTGACAGATCTGTTGTTTCTCAGAGAAGATGCATTAGGCTACATTCACACATTCAGTATTTGGTCAGTATTTTACCTCGGTATTTATAAGCCAAAACCAGAAGTGGAACCATCAGAGAAAAAGTATAATAGAAACACGTCAGCATGTCTGCATTTTTCACCCACTCCTGGTTTTGGCTTACAAATACTGAGGCAAAATACTGACCAAATACTGATAGTGTGAACGTGACCTTAGTGTGAAAATTGCTTCAAGTCGAACAACTTTCTCCAGAAGCTGTGTAGCAAAGAAGCATGAATTGAGGAGTGTAGATGGGGATGGAAAAACTATGTAGAACATCTTTTCCAATAGCCAGATCCTTGAAATGTGTATACACCTAAAACATTGAAGTTTCACATGGTTGAAAAGAGTCTTTTTAATGACTTTTCTTAAAAAAAAAAATTGTATAAATATTGGGAGGATTTTTTCTGCACATTTTTGGCACAAAACTACAAAATAACAGTTGTCTCTGGTTATTGCATTTTTGCTGCATTTTTTTATGTTTTCCCCTTATTTTATGAATCTTTGATACAGATATGAACAGTATTTTAATATGATTTTCATAGGACAGAATTCTGCACTTAAAAAAGCAATTGCGTTTTTGCATGAAATTCTTTCAGGCTCCGGAGAGTCTATGGAGAGAAAAAAGCACCAAAACCCCACAGTAGGCAGGAGTGTACATTAAATTACATTCACTTTATTTGGACAGTTAAACACAGCAGAATTTCTGAGCAAAAAATTAGCTCCTATATGGAGTCCGAAAAAGGCACTTGTAAAACAAATGCCATTGCATTAGTTTGTACTATGTGTGGTATCCGTTTTTTTTCACAGATGCCACTTTTACCCATTATAACCTTGGCTTTTATGCACATGTCCGTATTTTTACACAGCCCGTGTGTCCATGCAAAACATACGGAGGAGACGTCCATTTTTTTTCGACAGCACAGATGACAAGGGTCAATACAAATTTACAAGTTTATGCGTCCGTGAAAAACAAGTTTGCCATCCGTGTACTGTACATGCTTAGCAATGCAAAGTGGAAGAGAAGCTTCATAATATAATTCTTTCGTTGACCATACTGAAAAAACACTGATGACAAAAAACTGATGACACCGGTACCGTTTTCTCATGTACGTGTTTTATATGGATGTGTGAAGGAATCCTTAGTGGAAGTTGTGACACTGAGCTGAACTCGCAGGAGAACGCCCTTAAATCAAGACAGTTCTGCTGAATCTGGGATAGTTGGGAGTTGGAGGGGAAGGGGCTGGTCATGCCCCAATCTGAACATCCTTGCATTATTTACAATACCGTCAGCAGACTCTAGAGATATGGATTTCATATTTGAAAACTATTCTTATTCCTAAGAAGAAAAAATAGTACAAGGGCTACAGTTGAAACCAGACGTATACATACACTATATAAAATGACAAATATTCATGTTTTTCTCAATATCTGACATGAAATCAGAACAAGCCTTTCCCGTTTTAGGTCAATTAGGACTACCAGAATTAATGCCAAATTCCAGAATAATGAGAAAGATAATGTTTTAAGGCATTTTTGTTCCTTTCTACAAAGTCAAAATTTTACATACATTTCATTAGTATTTGGTACCATTGCCCTTAAACTGAATGACTTGGGTCAAACGTTTGTGGTATCCTTCTACATGCTTCTCACAATAGTTGGTCAGATTTTGGGCCCATTCTTCTTGACAAAATTAGTGAAACTGATCCAGGTTTGTAGGTCACCTTGCTCGCACCTGCCTTTTCAGCTTATCCCATACATTTTCAATAGGATTGAGATCAGGGCTTTGTGATGGCCACTCTAAAACATTGACTTTGTTATCCTTAAGCCACTTTGTTACCATTTTTGCAGTATTTTGGTCATTGTCCTATTTCCGCCCAAGCTTTAACTTCCTGGCTGATGTATTGAGCTGTTGCTTCAGTATTGCCATATAATCTTCCTTTGTCATTATTAGTGTTGAGCATTCCGATACCGCAAGTATCGGGTATCGGCCGATACTTGCGGTGTCGGAATTCCGATACCGAGATCCGATACTTTTGTGGTATCGGGAATCGGAAGTTTCCAGTGTATGGTTCCCAGGGTCTGAAGGAGAGGAAACTCTCCTTCAGGCCCTGGGATCCATATGAATGTGTAAAATAAAGAATTAAAATAAAAAATATTGATATACTCACCTGTCCGGAGGCCCCTGGACATCACCGCTGGTAACCGGCAGCCTTCTTTGTTTAAAATGAGCGCGTTCAGCACCTTCCTTGACGTCACGGCTTCTGATTGGTCGCGTGCCGCTCATGTGACCGCCACGCGACCAATCACAAGCCGCGACGTCATCCCTCAGGTCCTAAATTCCCTTCTAGGAATTTAGGACCTGAGGGATGACGTCACGGCTTCTGATTGGTCGCGTGGCGGTCACATGAGCGGCACGCGACCAATCAGAAGCCGTGATGTCATGGAAGGTGCTGAACGCGCTCATTTTAAGCAAAGAAGGCTGCCGGTTCACAGCGGTAAGGTCCAGGCTGCGTCGGAGAGGTGAGTATATCAATATTTTTTATTTTAATTCTTTATTTTACACATTAATATGGATCCCAGGGCCTGAAGGAGAGTTTCCTCTCCTTCAGACCCTGGGAACCATCAGGGATACCTTCCGATACTTGAGTCCCATTGACTTGTATTGGTATCGGGTATCGGTATCGGATCAGATCTGATACTTTGCCGGTATCGGCAAATACTTTCCGATACCGATACTTTCAAGTATCGGACGGTATCGCTCAACACTAGTCATTATGCCATCTATTTTGTGAAGTGCACCAGTCCCTCCTGCAGCAAAACAACCCCACAACATGATGCTGTCACCCGTGTTTCACAGTTGGGATGGTGTTCTTAGGCTTCCAAGCTTCTCCCTTTTTCCTCCAAATGTTAGCGATGGTCATTATGCCCAAAAAGTTAAATTTTAGTTTCATCAGACCTCAGGACATGTCTCCAAAAATTAATATCTTTGTTCCTGTGTGCATTTACAAACATTAATCTGGCTTCTTTATATTTCTTTTGGAGTATTGGCTTCTTCGTGGCAGAGTGGCCTCTTGGGCCCATGTTGATACAGTACTCATTTCACAATGGATATTGATACAATCTTACCAACTTCCATCATCATCTTCACAAGTTCTTTTGCTTTTGTCCTTTGGTTGATAAGCACATGTCGGGCCAAAGAATGTTCATCTCTGGGACACAGAACCCATCACCTTCCTAAACGGTATGATAGCTGGACTTCCCATCTTGTTTGTATTTGCATATAATTGTTTGTACAGATGAATAGGCACCTTCAGATATCATGAAATTGTACCAAAGGATGAGCCAGACTTGTGCAAGTCCATAATTATCTTCCTGATATATTTGCTGATTTCTTTAGACTTTCCCATGATGCCACACAAAGAAGCAGTGTGTTTCAGGTGTGCTTTAAAATACATCCACATGTGTATTTCTAATTAACTCAGATGTTGCCAAAAAAAACTATCAGAGGCTTCCAAACACATGACGTCATCATATGGGCAGTCCAGAATTGTTTAAAGGAATAGTAATCTTAGTGTATGTAAACTTTTGACTTTTCAGTAAGTAATAAAAAATGCTTTAGAACATTCTCTCTCTTTGTTCTGGCATTTGGCAAATATTAATAATTATGGTAATCCTAATTGACCTAAAACGGGAAAAGTTTATTCTGATTTCATGTCAGATATTGTGAAAAACATGCATATGTGTCTTTTTAAATAGTGTATGTAAACTTCTGGTTTCAACTGTACATCCAAAAAAGCACTATCCTCAGTAAGCACAATGAAAATCAAAGTGGTGGGGCAAAAGGGTGCTGGTAGGAGGCATCTATGTGCAGCGCCCCAGAGTCCTGGTCATTGCAGTAATGTCGTTCTTCCACCAGGGGGAGTGATATTACGTCTGATGGCAATAAAGGAGATCTTCCTACCAGGTATCACAAACCATACACCACACTTCACACTCCAGACCACCAGGGGGAGCCTTGCTCCTATCTACTAGGGCACTCCTCACAGAAGGGTAAAACTGGTGGGCTGGATAGAAAGTTAGGGAGAAGCTGGCTGGGCTTTGCCCAGGCAACACCTGTCAGGCAGACAGGGGGAAAGGAGGAACATTGGAGCTGCAGACAGAGGGACCCTGACAGGGGTGGGATCCTGTCAGAGGCCTAGCAAGATAGAAAGACACGGAGCTGCGCCTGCCCCACGTGTGGCAGCATCCTAAGAAAGGACACGAAGAGAATTGTGTTGTAGAGGGTGAGACATGAAGTCATAGCACAAGGAGATAACACCAGAAGGAGTTCTGCCCTGAAATAGGCTGCCTCCTTCTGAGGCGCGTAGCCGGTGGCCGGAACACCGAGGGAGCAACTGTCTCCAAGCCTTGCTCCAGAGACCGGCAGGACAGTCAATTCCAAGTTGGCTGCCCGACCTTAATACCTAAGAAGACACTGTGGCAAATTGTGGGGGTCGGGGCGTCTCTAGGGTCCCTATAAACAAGCCTCAGGCCATCAGTCATATGGGTTTGTCCTATCCACAACATCTGGGGGACAGAGAGGAAGAAATAACATCTAGAACATCTACAAGAGTTGTGAGGACCTTATCGAGAAGCTCAGCAGGGAGGTACTACAACACACAGGCGCTAGAAGGAAGGCTACTGATTTCCACCTGGATAAGGGGACTCTAGATTTGCCTTCAGACCGGCCGGACTCTGCCTACCCTGTGGTCTGTACTCTGGACTGTGGATGCTGAAGCCTCCAGTAAAGGTAAAGAGACTGCAACCTTGTGTCCTCATTATTCACTGCGCCTTACATCATCCACCATCACCATCTACACTTCTGGGAAGCCCTGGGCATACACGTCACCTGTGGGAAGGTATACCATCTAGCTGCCATAACATCACCACAGCGAACCCCTCACCGCAGCGTCGGTCACCCTGACCGAATACCACAGGTGGCGTCATGAACACTATTCCCATAAAGACTATTCCTTTTACTGGACACCCCTGAGGGCCACGGACCGGGTCAGCCACCGTGACATCCCCCGAACCGAAGGACCCGATGCCGAGTACCCCATTGCACTACTCTGGGGGCGATCCATCTGTGTCTTCTATTTTTTTTTAAAGAAAGTTTTTTAGTTGTTAATATAATATATGGCGTATTTCCAGACAAGTTTTGCTATAACTTTGTTCATTTTTTCTGGTAGAAGAAAGTGTCATTTTCCCATGACATAAAACATGATTTACTATGTCACTTTGCATGCTGTGAAACCTTTTATTACATTGGTATGGCCATTATTCAGAGGTATATTTCCTCATGAGCCTTTTACACACACAGATTGCTGCTTTGTGGACGTCATTTACATTTAGAATGGTGGAACTCTAGGAAGCCTTGGCATTTTATTGGATGCTTTGTTTCACAAAAACATCAAAGCAAAGTGCAAGTTCAACCTCTTACAATCTCATGAAGCAGCACAATCGAGCATGTGAGTTAGGGGCTGGACAAGGTAAGAATTAATGTCTAACAGTTATTACGTTTTTCTTTTTTCTCAGGCTGTCTTCGCAATAAATGCATGCCATAGTGCTCTTTCGATTCAATAAATTTTCTTTACTACAAATATTTCTCAACTTCAATAGATATTCACATTATAATAGCAGATGACTTTCACCATATTCACCGTCGCTGCGATAGATCGAACTCTACAGTTTCCACTCAATCTATTGAAAGTTCAGAGGTAAAAAGTGTTCAAATTTACATCGGAGATGCTCTAAGGCCTCATTCAGATGTCCGTGTTATACGTACGTGTTGTATCCCTATTTTTTATGGACACAACACAAACCCATTATAATCTATGGTGCTAGTCACATGACTGTGTTTTTTTTCGGCAGCAAAGATGAAAAGGGCCAATACAAGTCTATGGATATGTTAAAAACATGTAAATACCATCCATGTGCCATCTGTGTGCCGTCTGTGATTAACAGTGCAGAAGAGAAGTAATTTATTTCTTTATCCATCTGTGAAAAACAGGAATGGCGCATTTGTAACGTGGCACAGGGCGGTAGCCGTGGGCGAGGTACTCTTGCTTCACGTTCCGTCATGCTACATGAAAATCTGGGTCCTGGCTAGATGTATGGACTTAAGCTGTAGGAGAGCTACTCCCTTGCAGACCTTATGATGCCAGTGACTTTGGCTGGTCAGAACCAGATGTTGTAGAGTTTAATGAGGGAAATATGAGTGCAGCAAAGGCCAGACAGATATTGGTGGTAGGGACCTCTATAATTAGGTGGACAGACATGGTCATCTGCTGCTGAGACAGTCAATGCCAAACAGTGTGTTGTCTTCCAGCTGGGTGCTCGGGTTCGGCGTATTGCGGATCAGATAAACAGATTGCTGGGTGGAGATAGGGAAAACCCAGCATCATGGTACACATCGGTACCAATGACAAAGTTATAGGGAGGGCTAAAAAATTATTACAGGGAACTAGGAGCTGACAACCTCCAAGGTAGTGTTTTCGGAAATACTGCTTAGGGAGATAAATAGGTGGCTTAGAAATTGGTGCAGGAAAGAAGAGTTTGGGTTCATGGAGAACTGTGCTGACTCCTCTGTCAGCTACAGGCTCTACAATAGGGATGGGCTGCACCTCAATGGAGAGGGTAGAGCTGTGCTTGGGGAAAAAATTGTCAGGGGGATGAAGAAATTTTTAAATTAGGATCTGGGGAGAGGGAGGGTAGATGTCCTAAAAAGGGAATAGATAGAGTAGACAGAGTGAGATAGTAGGGGACAATGAGGATTTAGGGGGGTAGGACATGTAATTAACGAAGGAAGGTGAAGAGAAGTAATAAATGTACTAATAGTATTAAATATCTGCTGGGAAATGCAAGAAGTCACACAAACAAAATGAATGAGTTGAAGACTCTTGTTTTGGTCACAGATTACGATATGGTGAACACTACAGAAACCTGCTTGGATGAAAGCCTTGACTGGGTGACTAATGTAGAGGGTTACACAATATTTACAAAGGACATGAAAGACAAGGAAAGTGGAGAGGTGTGTATTTTCATTAAAAGTGTCAGTGTGGGTAAAGAGTCAGTGTTGGTAAATGTACATTGGAATGGCAATAATGGAAAAATGGCTAATTGGAGTTTGCTACAAGCCTCCTAATATAGCAGAACAGTAGAGGATGAAATGCTGCAACAAATTAAAAATGTAGCAAATAATAATAGGGTCCTTATTATTGGTTATTTTAACTATCCGATTTTTCAGAACAATCCAAATCTGGAGGTGATAAGGGGAGCTGCACAGAAATTACAACCTTTACTACAAAAAGATGCCCTATTACAATCCATTTTTCCAGACCCCCACTACTGTGTTTTAGGCAGCCCCCAAATCTAAGAAGCATCATTGTCAAGAGCTCCCTGTCCTCTCCAACAGCTGCAGGTACCTTTCCTTGCAATCAGAAAAAATGTAAAACCTGTCCATTTATAATGACGACGGACAAGATAAAGATCCCCAATTCACATCAGGACTACAAGATACCAGGTACTTTCAGCTGCGTCACTTCTAATGTGGTGTACCTAATTATTTGTACTAAATCTCCAACTGGGGGTCTGTATGTAGGAGAGACAGGGCAAAAACTGAGGACAAGGATGAATTCTCACCGCCACACAATAAGAGAAAAAAGAATGGATCTACCTGTGGCAATACATTTTTGTCTCCCAAATCATAACATTATGGACATGAAATTACTTGTGTTAAAAGGTACCTTCAAATCTCAGAGAGACAGGAGAGTCTGGGAATATAAACTGATGACGACCTTTGACAGTCTCACTGCAGGAATGAATGTGTCACACGGATTTATGTCTTTTTACATCAACTAAGGAACTTGCCCCTCAGACCATGTGGGGTCATCACAACAGAACCAGACCCCAATCAGAGGACAATAAAACATTTCTTATCTAAGAACTGGCCCAATATTTATGGACATAACTGTTTATCACTCATTGTAATTCTGCTTCATGTCACCTGTCTTATCCATGGTTTTTCCTTTTTTTTTTTCTGTGCTATGTTGTGCATAAATATGTGATTCTTCAGAATTTCTTTTAGTCTTTGCCTGATGAAGAGACCTGTGTAGTCTCGAAAGCTTGCAATTTGTTACCATCTTTTCAGTTAGCCATTAAAAGATATCAACCACTGAGGACTCTCAATTCTAAATATTTTGTTAACTATCCAGACATTCAATGGGACATAGAATCTTCAGGTTGTGCTAAAAGCTGCATGTTCTTATCCACAATTCAAGACATCTACCTCTCTCAGCTGGTAGATGAAACAACCAGGGGAAATAATCTGCTGGATCTAGCTCTGTCAAATAGACCAGATACAATTTCAGATCTACAGGACAGGGAGCATTTGGGATGCAGTGCCCTTAATATGGAAAGTTGCAATGTAATTTTCAATCAAACATTCAAAAGGGAAAATGCAAAAACCGGGAACTTGAGGAAAACTGATTTCAACAAATTAAGGGAAGAGCTTAATCATGTAGACTGGGACCATGTCATGGTAACTGGGGATACCGGACATAAGTCTGGCTTGTTTAAGGAAACACTAGAATCCGGTATAAAACCTATGCCCTCTGGCAATAAAATGTCCAGGAATAAAAGGAAACCATTATGGATAAAGAAAACAGTACAAAGTTTAATAAGACAAAAACAAAGGGCATTCAAAATCATGATGGCTGAGAATACAGAAAAAGAATTTCAGGAGTATAAATAATTCAATAAAAAATGTAAAAGAAACCAAGCTAGAAAAGTGATCTACAGAGAAAAAAATCACCAGCAATATTAAAATAAATCCCCCAAAATGTTATACATACATCAAAGCCAAAAAGAAAAAAAAAACAGATGTTATAGGTCCTTAAAAGGCAATAATAAAAAGATTATTATAGAGGACAAAGAAAAGGCTGAAATATTAAACAGGTACTTTTTATCCATGTTCACCAATGAACTGTCTGTTTCAGGGATCTTTCAACATGGCAAAAATCAAAGTTCACCACCTGATATAACTAGTTTAACACAAGAAGAAGTACACCTGCATGTGAGCAAATTAAACATTAACAAATTCTAGATGGCATTCATCCACGGATATTGAGGGAATTTAGCTCAGTAATTGACAGACTGCTGTATCTCATATTCTTAGACTCTTATGTAACGGGTGGTGCCACAGGATTGAAGGATGGCTGATGTGGTACCAAGTCTGACATCAGTAGTGTGCAAAGTTTTTGAGGGCATTATAAGAGATGTCCTGCAGAGATATGTCGCAGAGAATAACATAATAACTGACAAACAGCATGGATTCATGAGAGATAGGTGATGCCTAACCCACATGTTGGGTTTCTATGAGGAGGTAAGTGCAAGTCTGGATTTTGGTAATGCAGCTGATGTGATTTATCTGGACTCAGCAAACGCATTTGATTCTGTACCACATAACAGCCTCATACTGAAGCTAAAGCTAAAGAAGCAAGGACTGGGTGAAACTATATACAGATGAGTAAGGAATTGGCTAAATGACAAGAAACAAAGAGTTATCCTAAATGGTACATTTTCTAAATGTTATATAGTCAGCAGTGGGGTACCGCAGGGATCTGGGCTAGGATCGATTCTTTTTTAACCTCTTTATTAATGACCTTGTGGATGGGATTGACAGTAAAGGTACCTTCACACGAAGCGACGCTGCAGCGATAGCGACAACGATGCTGATCGCTGCAGCGTCGCTGTTTGATCGCTGGAGAGCTGTCACACAGACCGCTCTCCAGCGACCAACGATGCCGAGGTCCCCGGGTAACCAGGGTAAACATCGGGTTGCTAAGCGCAGGGCCGCGCTTAGTAACCCGATGTTTACCCTGGTTACCAGCGTAAAAGTAAAAAAACAAACAGCACATACTTACATGCGTCCCCCAGCGTCTGCTTCCTGACACTGACTGAGCTCCGGCCCTAACAGCACAGCGGTGACGTCACCGCTGTGCTTTCACTTTCGGTGCCGGCGCTCAGTAAGTGTCAGGAAGCAGACGCTGGGGGACGCATGTAAGTATGTGCTGTTTGTTTTTTTTACTTTTACGCTGGTAACCAGGGTAAACATCGGGTTACTAAGCGCGGCCCTGCGCTTGGTAACCCGATGTTTACCCTGGTTACCAGTGTAAAACATCGCTGGTATCGTTGCTTTTGCTTTCAAACACAACGATACACAGCGATCGGACGACCAAATAAAGTTCTGGACTTTATTCAGCGACCAGCGACATCACAGCAGGATCCTGATCGCTGCTGCGCGTCAAACGAAACGATATCGCTAGCGAGGACGCTGCAACGTCACGGATCGCTAGCGATGTCGTTTCGTGTGAAGGTACCTTAAAGTGTTAGTCTTTGCTGATGACTCCAAACTCTGTAGGATATTAAAATCTGACCTTGACAATACAATACTTAAAAATGATCTGGATAAGATGGCTGAATGGGCAAACACTTGGCAAATGAGATTCATTGTTGATAAATGTAGAATAATGCAACCTAGGACATTGTAATCTTATTACTGTTGTAATGCAGCGGTTTCCACACTGTGCAGTGATGAGGCAGTGACCCAGCAAAGTTCAAACAAAGTCTCTTTAATGCTCAACTCACAGCATTACACAGCACACGATATCCTCCAGATCGCAGCCGGGAACTATATCCTCCAGATTGCAGCCAATAAACATGCCAGTCCACCTCTGAGACCTGTTTACGTGGGCGACTGCACCGCCATGCATGCTGTGGGTGCCAGGCCTTTCCGCTCCCTTGGCTGTTTGGCTCTGCTTGTCTGTGTTGCCTCACACAGGTGGAGTTCTGCAGAGCTTTCTGCTCTGCTCTCTTGCAAACACCAGACTGACACTGACCCTGACACCCAAACCCTTTACTACAGGGATTTTAACTGAAATCTGTGGCCTTCAGCCACATGGAAAACCCGGGCTGGGAATGAAATGAACTGCACCACTACCATCCTGTAGTCTGTTTCAAAACACAAAAGCCCAGAACAGGTTTTCTTAAATCTGCCTTGGACAAATAGCTTGTCCAAGACTAACACTTACTTTCCATTCTGCATTGCAATCACAGCTATGCCCGTGACTGCAATGCACTCCCATGGCCTCAATACGCCTCTGTGTGCATCCTGTGGGGAGAACACAGTGACTGTTACATGTAACACCAGTCACTGCCTCATGCTGTACATACATTAAATGGGAGAATACTCTGGACTACAGAACAGGAGAGTGACTTGGGTATTTTGGTTGCAAGTAAGCTGAGCAGTAGTACTCAATGTCAAGCAGCAGCCGCAAAAGAAAGCAAGATTTTGGAGTGCATAAAAAGAGAGTATATAACACAGCGCACGCAGTACATAACACAGCACACGCAGTATATAACACAGCCCATGCAGTATATAACACAGCCCATGTAATATATAACACAGCCACGCAGTATATAACACAGCCCACGTAGTATATAACACAGCCCACGTAATATATAACACAGCCCACGGAGTATATAACACAGCCCATGCAGTATATAACACAGCACACGCAGTATATAACACAGCCCACGCAGTATATAACACAGGCCACGCAATATATAACACAGCCATGCAGTATATAACACAGACAATGCAGTATATAACACAGGGCACGCTGTATATAACACAGCCACGCAGTATATAACACAGCCCACGCAGTATATAACACAGGTCACGCAGTATATAACACAACCCATGCAGTATATAACACAGGCCACGCAGTATATAACACAGGCCATGCAGTATTTAACAGTGGCCACACAGTATATAACACAGCTCACACAGCATATAACACAGCCCACGCAGTATATAACGCTGCCCACATAGTATATAACACTGCCCATGTAGTATATAGCAGCCACGCAGTATATAACACAGCCCACGTAATATATAGCACAGCCCACGCAATATATAACACTGCCCACACAGTATATAACACTGCCCACGTAGTATATAGCAGCCACGCAGTATATAACACAGCCCACGTAGTATATAGCAGTGTGGGCACCATATCCCTGTTAAAAAAAATAATTAAAATAAAAAATAGTTATATACCCACCCTCCGGAGTCCAGCGAAGCTGTCCCGATGTGCGCGAGACCGCTAAGTCTTCTGGGTAATTTCGCAATGCATCTCTGGGAACAGAAGCTGGCGGCAGCCGCACGAGTCGGTGGACGATGAAAGGTGAGAATAGCAGGTTTTTTGTTTTTTTTAATTATTTTTAACATTAGATTTTTTTTACTATTGATGCTGCATAGGCAGCATCAATAGTAAAAAGTTGGTCACACAGGGTTAATAGCAGCGTTAATGGAGTGCGATACACCGCGGCATAACGCGATCCGCTAACACTGCCATTAACACTGTGTGAGCGCTGACTGGAGGGGAGTAGGGAGGGACTAATTCTTGACCGGGCTGTGGCCGTCGCTGATTTGTCGCGGCCTAGCGGACGCGACCTATCAGCGACGCGGGATTTCCGTGACAGACAAACAGACAGAAGTGCCCCTTAGACGAGTATAAATATAGAGATAATAATAATAATAATAATAATAAAGTATTCGGCTCCCTGGAACTTTTCAACCTTTTCCCACATATCATGCTTCAAACATAAAGATACCAAATATAAATTTTTGGTGAAGAATCAACAACAAGTGGAACACAATTGTGAAGTTGAACGAAATTTATTGGTTATTTTAAATTTTTGTGGAAATTCAAAAGCTGAAAAGTGGGGCGTGCAATATTATTCGGCCCCTTTACTTTCAGTGCAGCAAACTCACTCCAGAAGTTCATTGTGGATCTCTGAATGATCCAATGTTGTCCTAAATGCCTAATGATGATAGATATAATCCACCTGTGTGTAATCAAGTCTCCATATAAATGCACCTGCTCTGTGATAGTCTCAGGGTTCTGTTTGAAGCACAGTGAGCATCATGAAGCCCAAGGAACACAACAGGCAGGTCCGTGATACTGTTGTGGAGAAGTTTAAAGCCAGATTTCGATACAAAATGATTTCCAAAACTTTAAACATCCCAAGGAGCACTGTGCAAGCGATCATATAGAAATGGAAGGAGTATCATACCACTGCAAATCTACCAAGACCCGGCCGTCCCTCTAAACTTTCATCTCAAACAAGGAGAAGACTGATCAGAGATGCAGCCAAGAGGCCCATGATCACTCTGGATGAACTGCAGAGATCTACAGCTGAGGTGAGACAGTCTGTCCATAGGACAACAATCAGTCGTACACTACACAAATCTGGCCTTTATGGAAGAGTGGCAAGAAGAAAGCCATTTCTCAAAGATATATATAAAAAGTGTTGTTTAAAGTTTGCAACTAGCCACCTTGGAGACAACAAACATGTAGAAGAAGGTGCTCTGGTCAGATAAAGCCAAAATCGAACTTTTTGGCAACAATACCAAATGATATGTTTGGCGTAAAGGCAAGACAGCTCATCACCCTGAACACACCATCCCCACTGTCAAACATGGTGGTGGCAGAATCATAGTTTGGGCCTGCTTTTTCAGCAGGGACAGGGAAGATGGTTAAAATTGATGGGAAGATGGATGGAGCCAAATACAGGACCATTCCTGAAGAAAACCTGTTGGAGTCTGCAAAAGACCTGAGACTGGGATGAAGATTTGTCTTTCAACAAGACAATGATCCAAACATAAAGCAAAATCTACAATGGAATAGTTCACAAATAAATGTATCCAGGTGTTAGAAAGGCCAAGTCAAAGTCCAGACCTCAATCCAATCGAGAATCTGTGTAAAGAGCTGAAAACTGCTGTTCACAAACGATCTCCATCAAACCTCACTGAGCTCGAGCTGTTTGCCAAGGAAGAATGGGCAAGAATTTCAGTCTCTCAATGTACAAAACTGATAGAGACATACCCCAAGCGACTTGCAGCTGCAATCGCAGCAAAAGGTGGCACAACAAAGTATTAAGTTAAAGGAGCAGAATAATATTGCACGCCCCACTTTTCAGTTTTTGAATTTCCACAAAAATGTAAAATAACCAATAAATTTCGTTCAACTTCACAATTGTGTTCCACTTGTTGTTGATTGTTCACCAAAAATGTACATTTGGTATCTTATGTTTGAAGCATGATATGTGGGAAAAGGTTGAAAAGTTCCAGGGAGCCGAATACTTTCGCAAGGCACTGTATGTCTTGTTCAGGGCCTGTTGGAAAGTTGCATAACTCAACAATAAACACTTTCAAGGTACATTTCCTTTAAGTATAAGTCCCACAAATGGTATTTGCATGTATTTTGAGCACGGTGCCCTGTCACACAGTGATGCAAGTGGTGAGGTAGACAAAATTCTGTCCATCTCTCCACTAACACCGAAACAGATGCCTGTTCCATTTGTGAGACCCACATCTACTATTGTGGCACATCCTGGAAATACGTGAATACCCATTAAAGTACAATAACAAAAAATGGGTATTATTTACTAGAAAAAAATAAATATTATATAAAACCCTTTACTGAACAAAATGTATAATTCCCAAAGAAATAGGAATTTCACCTTTCCCAATTTTAAAAATTGGAAATCAAATTTGCCTACAAGACATCTCAGCATATTCTTAGCATCTACTCAGTAATGTAAATACACAAAATTAGCTCAAAGTATGTTGAGAGTATGCTGGGATCACCCAGCAGCACCATTGAAGCAGCACATCAAACTTGCCCCACCAACAACACTGTTAGGCCCCCTTGACATGTCCATATAAAACACGTACGTGTCACACCAATATCAGTGTCACCAGTGTTTTGTAACGCTCACGCCCAGATTGGTTGGCGCGGGCATATGGGGGAGTGGCCCCACTGGACCACAGACCAGACTTCCCTGGAAGGGGAGTAACTAAGTAGCTTCCTAGGTGTTCGCTGGAGCCTCCGTTGGTGAGGTCAGACTTGTGCAGTAGGTAGCTACCAGGTACCACTCCAGGGTGGAATCTGACTGTGGATGCTGATCCCACCAGGGGACTAGACACAGGCAGGCAGGCACAGCTGTGACACTGGCTGACGGACGGGTACGGCAGAGACCCTGACGGGCAGACTGGCTTGACGGAGATACAGGCAGGCAGACGGGCACGGCTGGCACTCTGGCAGACAGGCAGGCACGGCTGGCACTCTGGCAGACAGGGCTGATTCTCTGGTTGGAACTGGTATACAGGTGGGTGTATGGAGACATGTAAGAACCTGTTCAGACTGGAGGGTATATGGAAACAGGTAGGAACCTGTTCAGACTGGTGAATATAAAGAAACAGGTAGAGACCTGTACGGCAAGCTGCTGAACAGAGGTAGAGCAAGAGCAGATGCAAAGAAGAACCACAGGAGGTGGACTAAGAGCAGGAGGTGGAGTTAAGAGCAGAGAAGGAGAAGGCAGAGGAGGAGGCGGAGCCGCTGAGGGCAGAGCCAAGACCAGAGATGCTGGAGGCGGAGCCAAGAGCGGAGATGCTGGAGGCGGAGCCAAGAGCAGAGATGCTGGAGGTGGAGCCAAGAGCAGAGACGCTGGAGGTGGAGCCAAGAGCAAACCGCAGAAGGCAACGCCAAGATCCAGAACCTCAGGAGGCAAAGCCAAGAGCCAGAGGGTGCAGACCCACAGGTTGTGGTGAGCAAAGGTGAGAAGCACAGAACCACAGGTTGTGGCAGAGCTGAGCAGAGAAGCACAGAACCACGGGTAGTGGTGAACAGAGCAGAGAGATGCAGAGCCACTGATAGTGGCAAGCAGAGCAGAGAGGTAACGCAGAGATAAACACAGCAGAGTGAGAATGGTAAACAAACAAAGAAGGAACAGGAACAGACATAGACCAGAGTTCAGACACAGAAGTAACAGAACACAGATTCAGACCAGGGTACAACGCCCGACTGGGTGGCGTACACAGAGACACAAACAAAACACAGATAAAGGCCTGCGTATTGCAGCCCTCAGAGACAGGAAACAGACACGACCTGGCAGCTCAGTAGCAAATGCTAACTGAGGGAAATAGTTTGCTCAGGCATCCTCCAATGGGTGAGGATGCCTTAAGTATCAGAGGCCTCTAGGCTATTGGCCAGGGACACCTTAGGGAGGTGCACACAGTCTCAATAAGAATCCGGAGTTGCTGGCGCCACCCCCCTATGCACACAGCCAGGAAGTGTACACAGTAAGCGGCCATGGAGCACATGGCATGGAACTGGCAGCAGACAGATCTCACAGCATGGCACTGGGTGAGTGAGTTGATGTAACAGGCAGGTGGGGAATGGAAGGCCATGCAGTGATGCTGGCAGGGCTGTTACATGTTTTCAATCACTGTGCCGTCCGTCTGCCATCCGTGTTTTTCCAGTATGGATACTGGAAATGAAATTACAAAGCCTCTCACATACTTTCAATGTTAAACACGGACTGCACACGTACAACACATAGATGGCTCATGGACATACAGTGTGCACAAGGTATACACATACAAACATTTAGTTTATATACAGTATGCTCAGATACATATACACAATATAGTGCACACATGCAGTATACAAGTATAATATACACAGACACACATCCTATATACTGTATGTACAAGCATATATTTATATATATACACACATGCACCACAGATATACACAATCATACTATATGCTGTATATACAGCACAGACCAAAAGTTTGGACACACCTTCTCATTGAAAGATTTTTCTGGATTTTCATGACTATGAAAAGTGTAAATTCACACTGAAGACATCAATATTATGAATTAACACATGTGGAATTAAATACTTAGCAAAAAAGTGTGAAACAACTGAAAATATGTCTAGGTTCTTCAAAGTAGCCACCTTTTGCTTTGCTGACTTTGCACACTCTTGGCATTCTCTTGATAAGCTTCAAGAGGTAGTCACCGGAAATGGTTTTCACTTCACAGGTGTGCCCTGTCAGGTTTAATATGTGGGATTTCTTGCCTTATAAATGGTGTTGGGACCATCAGTTGTGTTGTGCAGAAGTCTGGTGTATACACAGCTGATAGTCCTACTGAATAGACTGTTAAAATTTCTATTATGGCAAGAAAAAAGCAGCTAAGTAAAGAAAAATGAGTGGCCATCATTACTTTAAGAAATGAAGGTCAGTCAGTCCGAAAAATTGGGAAAACTTTGAAAGTGTCCCCAAGTGCAGTGGCAAAAACCATCAAGCGCTACAAAGAAACTGGCTCATATGAGGACCGCCCCAGGAAAGGAAGACCAAGAGCCACCTCTACTTCTGAGGATGAGTTTATCAGAGTCACCAGCCTCATACATCGCAGGTTAACAGCAGTTCAGATTAGAGACCAGGTCAATGCCACACAGAGTTCTAGCAGCAGACACATCTCTACAACAACTTTTAAGAGGAGACTTTGTGCAGCAGGCCTTCATGGTAAAATAGCTGCTAGGAAACCACTGCTAAGGACAGGCAACAAGCAGAATAGACTTGTTTGGGCTAAAGAACACAAGGAATGGACATTAGACCAGTGGAAATCTATGCTTTGGTCTGATGAGTCCAAATTTGAGATCTTTGGTTCCAACCATCGTGTCTTTGTGCGACGCAGAAAAGGTGAAGGAATGGACTCTACATGCCTGGTTCCCACCGTGAAGCATGGAGAAGGAGGTGTGATGGCGTGGGGGTGCTTTGCTGGTGACACTGTTGGGGATTTATTCAAAATTGAAGGCATACTGAACCAGCATGGCTACCACAGCATCTTGCAGCGGCATGCTATTCCATCCGGTTTGCATTTAGTTGGACCATCATTTATTTTTCAACAGGACAATGACCCCAAAAACACCTCCAGGCTGTGTAAGGGCTAAAGGGCTATTTGACCAAGAAGGAGAGTGATGGGGTGCTACGCCAGATGACCTGGCCTCCACAGTCACCAGACCTGAACCCAATCGAGATGGTTTGGGGTGAGCTGGACCGCAGAGTGAAGGCAAAAGGGCCAACAAGTGCTAAGCATCTCTGGAAACTCCTTCAAGATTGTTGGAAGACCATTCCTGGTGACTACCTCTTGAAGCTCATCAAGAGAAGGCCAAGAGTGTGCAAAGCAGTCATCAAAGCAAAAAGTGGCTACTTTGAAGAACCTAGAATATAAGACATAATTTCAGTTGTTTTATACGTTTTTGTTAAGTATATAATTCCACATGTGTTTATTCATAGTTTTGATGCCTTCCGTGTGAATGTACAATTTCATAGTCATGAAAATACAGAAAAATCTTTAAATGAGAATGTGTGTCCAAACTTTTGGTCTGTACTGTACCTTTGATCATTGTGGCCAAAGAGTTCTGTTTTAACCTCATGAATCCAGAAGACTTGTTTCCAAAATGCATTAGGCTTGCTTAGATGTTCTTTTGCATACTACTGTAGTTGAATATTATGGTGAGGACACAGGAGAGGTTTTCTTCTGATGACTTTTCCATGAAGACCATATTTGTGCAGGTGTCTCTGAACAGGAGAACAATGTAACACAACTCCAGAGTATGCTAAAAGTTTCTGAAGGTCTTTTGCAGTCAAGCAAGGGTCATGGTTTGCCTCTCTAGCAATCCTAAGAGCAGCTCTCATTGACATTTTTCTCTGTCTTCCAGACCTTATCTTGACCTCCACTGTTCCTGTTAACTGTAATTTCTTAATTACTTTTCGAACTGAGGAAAGGGCAACTTGAAAATGCTTTGTTATCTTCTTATAGCTTTCTCCTGATTTGTGGGTCTCCTCCATTTTCAGAGTGGTAGACAGCTGCTTAGAAGAACCCATGGCTGCTGTTTTTTGGCACAAGGTTAGAGGGGGCAGGGTTTTTATAAAGATCGTAAATTTGCATCACCTGGCCTTTCCTAACGATGATAGTGAGCAAGTCATAGCCCTATCAGGCTAATTAAGGTCTGAAACCTTGGTAAAAGTTATCTGAGCACACAAATGTACAAGGGTGCTCCATATTTTGCATCTGCCCATTTTCCTTTTTGTAGTCTTTAAAGGGAGCCTGTCACCAGGAATAACTGTTAATCTGCAGATATGGGGTTAATCTGCAGGTTGACAGCATTATGATGCTGTTCGGCACCTGCATGCAGCCGAATGCTGCGAGGAGAAAATATCTTTATTCTCCCTGCCAGCATTCAGCATTCATTCATGGGGAGCAGTGCTGGCACTGGTTCAGTCACCGCTCTGAGTATACAGAGCCACGCTATAACCGTGCCCCCGGCCCTGACTGACACTGGCTCTACATTGCGGCCGGCTGTCAGGTTCACTTTAACCCCTTCACCCCCAAGGGTGGTTTGCACGTTAATGACCGGGCCAATTTTTACAATTCTGACCACTGTCCCTTTATGAGGCTATAACTCTGGAACGCTTTGACGGATCTTGGCGATTCTGACATTGTTTTCTCGTGACATATTGTACTTCATGTTAGTGGTAAAATTTATTCGATATAACTTGCATTTATTTGTGAAAAAAACGAATATTTGGCGAAAATTTTGAAAATTTCGCAATTTTCCAACTTTGAATTTTTATGCCCTTAAATCACAGACATATGTCACGCAAAATACTTAATAAGTAACATTTCCCACATGTCTACTTTACATCAGTACAATTTTGGAACCAAAATTTTTTTTTGTGACGGAGTTATAAGGGTTAAAAGTTGACCAGCAATTTCTCATTTTTACAACACCATTTTTTTTTAGGGACCACATCTCATTTGAAGTCATTTTGAGGGGTCTATATGATAGAAAATACTCAAGTGTGACACCATTCTAAAAACTGCACCCCTCAAGGTGCTCAAAACCACATTCAAGAAGTTTATTAACCCTTCAGGTGTTTCACAGGAATTTTTTGAATGTTTAAATAAAAATGAGCATTTAACTTTTTTTCACACACAATTTATTTCAGCTCCAATTTGTTTTATTTTACCAAGGGTAACAGGAGAAAATGGACCCCCAAAGTTGTTGTACAATTTGTCCTGAGTACGCTGATACCCCATATGTGAGGGTAAACCACTGTTTGGGCGTATGGCAGAGCTCGGAAGGAAAGGAGCGCCATTTGACTTTTCAATGCAAAATTGACTGGAATTGAGATGGGACGCCATGTTGCGTTTGGAGAGCCCCTGATGTGCCTAAACACTGAAACCCCCTACAAGTGACACCATTTTGGAAAGTAGACCCCCTAAGGAACTTATCTTGATGTGTGGTGAGCACTTTGACCCACCAAGTGCTTCACAGAAGTTTATAATGCAGAGCCGTAAAAATAAAAAATCATATTTTTTCACAAAAATGATCTTTTTGCCCCCAATTTTTTATTTTCCCAAGGGTAAGAGAAGAAATTGGACCCCAAAAAATGTTGTGCAATTTGTCCTGAGTACGATGATACCCCATATGTGGGTGTAAACCATTGTTTGGGCGCATGGCAGAGCTTGGAAGGGAAGGAGCGCCATTTGACTTTTCAATGCAAAATTGACTGGAATTGAGATGGGACGCCATGTTGCGTTTGGAGAGCCCCTGATGTGCCTAAACATTGAAACTCCCTACAAGTGACACCATTTTGGAAAGTAGACCCCCTAAGGAACTTATCTAGATGTGTGGTGAGCACTTTGACCCACCAAGTGCTTCACAGAAGTTTATAATGCAGAGCCGTAAAAATAAAAAATCATATTTTTTCACAAAAATGATCTTTTCGCCCCCAATTTTTTATTTTCCCAAGGGTAAGAGAAGAAATTGGACCCCAAAAAATGTTGTGCAATTTGTCCTGAGTACGCTGATACCCCATATGTGGGTGTAAACCATTGTTTGGGCGCATGGCAGAGCTTGGAAGGGAAGGAGCGCCATTTGACTTTTCAATGCAAAATTGACTGGAATTGAGATGGGACGCCATGTTGCGTTTGGAGAGCCCCTGATGTGCCTAAACACTGAAACCCCCTACAAGTGACACCATTTTGGAAAGTAGACCCCCTAAGGAACTTATCTTGATGTGTGGTGAGCACTTTGACCCACCAAGTGCTTCACAGAAGTTTATAATGCAGAGCCGTAAAAATAAAAAATCATATTTTTTCACAAAAATGATCTTTTCGCCCCCAATTTTTTATTTTCCCAAGGGTAAGAGAAGAAATTGGACCCCAAAAAATGTTGTGCAATTTGTCCTGAGTACGCTGATACCCCATATGTGGGTGTAAACCATTGTTTGGGCGCATGGCAGAGCTTGGAAGGGAAGGAGCGCCATTTGACTTTTCAATGCAAAATTGACTGGAATTGAGATGGGACGCCATGTTGCGTTTGGAGAGCCCCTGATGTGCCTAAACATTGAAACTCCCTACAAGTGACACCATTTTGGAAAGTAGACCCCCTAAGGAACTTATCTAGATGTGTTTTGAGAGCTTTGAACCCCCAAGTGTTTCACTACAGATTATAACGCAGAGCCGTGAAAATAATTTTTATTTTTTTTCTCAAAAATGATTTTTTAGCACCCAGCTTTGTATTTTTACAAGGGTAACAGAATAAATTGGACCCCAAAATTTGTTTTCCAATTTGTCCTGAGTACGCTGATACCCCATATGTGGGGGGGAACCACTGTTTGGGCGCATGACAGAGCTCGGAAGGGAAGGAGCGCCATTTGGAATGCAGACTTAAATGGATTGGTCAGCAGCCGTCACGTTGCATTTGCAGAGCCCCTGATGTACCCAAACAGTACAAACCCCCCACAAGTGACCCCATATTGGAAACTAGACCTCCCAAAGAACTTATCTAGATGTGTTTTGAGAACTTTGAACCCCCAAGTGTTTCACTAAAGTTTATAGCGCAAAGCCGTGAAAATAAAAATTCTTTTTTTTTTTCACAAAAATGATTTTTTAGCCCCCAGTTTTGTATTTTCACAAGGGTAACAGGATAAATTAGACCCCAAAAGTTGTTGTCCAATTTGTCCTGAGTACGCTGATACCCCATATGTGGGGGGGAACCACTGTTTGGGTGCATGACAGAGCTCGGAAGGGAAGGAGCGCCATTTGGAATGCAGCCTTAAATGGATTGGTCTGCAGGCGTCACGTTGCATTTGCAGAGCCCCTGATGTACCCAAACAGTACAAACCCCCCACAAGTGACCCCATATTGGAAACTAGACCTCCCAAGGAACTTATCTAGATGTGTTGTGAGAACTTTGAACCCCCAAGTGTTTCACTACAGTTTATAACGCAGAGCCGTGAAAATAAAACATCTTTTTTTTCCCACAAAAATGATTTTTAGCCCCCCAAATTTTTATTTTCCTAAGGATAACAAGAGAACTTGGACCCCAGAAGTTGTTGTTCAATTTGTCCCGAGTACGCTGATAACACATATGTTGGGGTAAACCCCTTTTTGGGCGCACGGGAGAGCTCGGAAGGGAAGGAGCACTGTTTTACTTTTTCAACACAGAATTGGCTGGAATTGAGATTGGACGCCATGTCGCGCTTGTAGAGCCCCTGATGTGCCTGGACAGTGGAAACTCCCCAATTCTACCTGAAACCCTAACCCAAACACACCCCTAACCCTAATCCCAACGGTAACCCTAACCACACCCCTAGCCCTGACACACCCATAATTCTAATCCCAACCCTAATCCAAACGTAAATGTAATCCAAACCCTAACCCTAACTTTAGCCCCAACCCTAACTTTACCTCCAACCCTAGCCCTAACCCTAACCCTAACCCTACCCCTAACCCTAACCCTAACCCTAAACGTGACTGAAATACGTGGCACTGAAATAAGTGGCACTGAAATACGTGGCACTGAAATACGTGGCACTGAAATACGTGGCACTGAAATACGTGATACGTGGCACTTAAATACGTGGCACTGAAACACGTGGCACTGAAATACGTGATACGTGGCACTGAAATACGTGGCACTGAAATACGTGGCACTGAAATACGTGGCACTGAAATACGTGGCACTGAAATACGTGGCACTGAAATACGTGGCACTGAAATACGTGGCACTGAAATACGTGGCACTGAAATACGTGGTACTAAAATATGTGGCACTGAAATACGTGATACGTGGCACTGAAATACGTGATACGTGGCACTGAAATATGTGATACGTGGCACTGAAATACGTGGCACTGAAACACGTGGCACTGAAATACGTGGCACTGAAATACGTGGCACTGAAATACGTGGCACTATGACTGTCAGAAAATGTTCATTAAACGGTTAGGGGTGAGGTTAGGGGTAGAGTTAGGGTTAGGGTTTGGATCCCTTTATCACCTTGATGGTGGTGGGTGGCTTTTCAGTGTGTTTAAATGCATGCGTTTTTAACGCAAACAAACGCATGTGCTTAAAAACGCAAGAAAATACTGCAGGTTGTATTTCTGAAAATGAACGCATGCAGAAAAAAAACGCATGCGTTTGAAAACGCGACCAAACGCGTACAAAAAAACCGCATGCGTTTTCAATGTTAAATATAGGGAAAAAATGCATGCGTTTTTTGTGCAAAAAACGCTGCAGACAAAAACGCAAGTGTGAAACCAGCGACGCTTTTTATAGCAAAAAAGTTTTTGCGTCTCCACATTTTGAGACCTATAATTTTTCCACATTTTGCTCCACAGAGTCATGTGAGGTCTTGTTTTTTGCGGGACGAGTTGACGTTTTTATTGGTAACATTTTCGGACACGTGACCGTTTTTGATCGCTTTTTATTCCGATTTTTGTGAGGCAGAATGACCAAAAACCAGCTATTCATGAATTTCTTTTGGGGGAGGCGTTTATACCGTTCCGCGTTTGGTAAAATTGATAAAGCAGTTTTATTCTTCGGGTCAGTACGATTACAGCGATACCTCATTTATATCATTTTTTTATGTTTTGGCGCTTTTATACGATAAAAACTAAAATATAGAAAAAATAATTATTTTCGTATCGCTTTATTCTCAGGACTATAACTTTTTTATTTTTTTGCTGATAATGTTGTATGGCGGCTTGTTTTTTGCGGGACAAGATGACGTTTTCAGCGGTACCATGGATATTTATATCAGTCTTTTTGATCGCGTGTTATTCCACTTTTTGTTCGGCGGTATGGTAATAAAGCGTTGTTTTTTGCCTCGTTTTTTTTTTTTTTTTCTTACGGTGTTTACTGAAGGGGTTAACTAGTGGGGCAGTTTTATAGGTTGGGTCGTTACGGACGCGGCGATACTAAATATGTGTACTTTTATTGTTTTGTTTTTTTTATTTAGATAAAGAAATGTATTTATGGGAATAATATATTTTTTTTTATTATTATTTATTTAGGATTTTTTTTTTTTTTTTTTTTTTACACATGTGGAAAAAATTTTTTTTAACTTTTTTACTTTGTCCCAGGGGGGGACATCACAGATCATTGATCTGGCAGTGTGCACAGCACTCTGCCAGATCGACGATCTGCTGTGCAGGGCTGCAGGCTTACCAAGTGTCTGCTCTGAGCAGACACTCGGTAAGCCACCTCCTTCCCTGCAGGACCCGGATGCCGTGGCCATCTTGGATCCGGGACCTGCAGCCAGGAAGGAGGTAGGAGACCCTCGCAGCAACGCGATCACATCGCGTTGCTCCGGGGGTCTCAGGGAAGCCCGCAGGGAGCCCCCTCCCTGCGCGATGCTTCCCTATACCGCCGGTACACCGCGATCATGTTTGATCGCGGTGTGCCGGGGGTTAATGTGCCGGGGGCGGTCCGTGACCGCTCCTGGCACATAGTGCCGGATGTCAGCTGCGATATGCAGCTGACACCCGGCCGCGATCGGCCGCGCTCCCCCCGTGAGCGCCGCTGATCGGTGATGACGTACTATCCCGTCGGCGGTCATACGGGCCCACCCCACCTCGACGGGATAGTACGTCAAATGTCGGGAAGGGGTTAAAATTAAAAAAAAGTAACAATATATTTATTTTTTATTTTTGCCTAAAATTCAAAGGAAATATGTCATCTTTAACTTCAGGCCTTTTAGAGATCATTTCATCTTCAACTTGATTAAGTGTTCACAATAGCGGTAATTTTGACCAGGGGTGCACAAACTTTTGCATGACACTGTAACTGAAAAAGAACCCATCAGTTATAGTAAATTACAGTATAAATGTAATTTATATTTATTAAAGGTAAAGAGAATCTGCCAGCAGGTTTTTGCTATTTAACCTCTTCCCGACTGTAATAGTACTGCTCTGCAGGAGATGCGTTCATGCAAACAGCAATAGGAGTATAGCACATCAATCGCACGGCCTCATGCTGAGTACCGCGGCGATCGGTGTGGGTGTCAGCTGTATGTGATGCTAGTGTATGCTAGCACCGATCGTGGGCATTTAACCCCTCTGATGCCACTGTCAGTAGTGACAGCAACATAGAGGGGCATATCACAGGGAGGGGGCTCACTGCGCGCTTCCATCAGGACAATGCGATACGATCGCGTTGTCCTAATGGTCTCCATGGAGACTCCCAGCACCAAGATGGCTGTGGAGTCCTTCCGGGTCCTGTAGGGAAGGTGGCTTGTGAGCGCCTGCTGAGAGCAGGACCTGAGACACCTCCTTCCCTGCCTATCAGATCCTGATCTGCCGTGCAGAGTGTCAGATCAGCGATCTGATCTAATATAGTAGTGTCCCTTTCTGGGACATTGTAAAAAAGTTTAAAACAAATATTACAAAGTGTAAAAATATTTTTTTTAAAATCCCTAAATAAAGAAAAAAAGAGATAAATAAATTTCCAATAAATACATTTATTTATGTAAATTAAAAAAAACAATAAAAGTACACATATTTGGTGTTGCCGCTTCCGTAACAACTCGCTCTATAAACCTGTCCCACTAGTTAACCCCTTCAGTGAGCACCGTAAAAAAGTAAATAAATAAAAAACGAGGCAAAAAACAATGCTTTTTCATCATACTGATGAACAAAAAGTGCAATAAAACGCGATCAAAAAGATGGATGTTAATAAAAATGGTACTGCTGAAAACATCATCTTGTCCCGCAAAAAGCAAGCTGCCATACAGCTCCATCAGCAGAAAAGCAAAAAAGTTATAGCTCTCAGTATAAAGCAATGAAAAAATTATTATTTTTTCTATAAAATAGTTTTTATTGTGTAAAAGTGCCAAAACATAAAAAAGATATAAATGATATAAATGATGTATCGCTGTAATCGTACTGACCCGAATAATAAAGCTGCCTTAGCAATTTTACCACACGCAGAACAGTATAAAAAAAATCCTGAATTGCCATTTTTTGTTCATTCTGTCTCCCAAAAATCAGAATAGAAAGCGATCAAAAAATGTCATGTGCTCGAAAATGGTATGAATCAAAATGTCACATGACTCTCTTGGACGAAATATGAAAACATTTTAGCTCTCAAAATAGGATGATGTAAAAACTAGTTTTCGCAATAAAAAGCGTCTTTTAGTGTGTGATAGCAGCCAATCATAAAAACCCGATATAAATCTGGTATCGCTGTAATCGCACCGACCCAAAGGACTCTTTATATGTAATCTGCAAACTAGTCTTTCCAGGAGGCAAATAGCACAACATCCCTCCCGAGTCACTCTGTATGGCAAAGTAGTACTGTATAGCCACATATGGGGTATTTCTACATTCAGCAGAAATTGTGGGACAAATTTTGGTGCCATTTTTACCCATTTCCTAGTGTGAAAATGTAAAACTTGGGGCTCACTCACAATCTTGGTGGTAAAAATGTAAATTATTTTTTCTCCACTTCCCAATAGTATAAAAGTCTGTGACACACATGTGGTGTCAATATAATCACTGCACCCCTAGATAAATTCATTGAGGTTTAATTGGTAAAATGTGGTCACTTATGGGGGGGTTCTGCTGTTCTGGCACCTCAGGGGCTCTGCCAATGTAACATGGCACCCTCAAACAAGTGCAGCAAAATCTGCACTGCAATATGGCGCTACTTCCCATCTGAGCTTTACACTGTGCCTCAAAAGTAGTTTTTGACCACATATAGTGTATCGGTGAACTCAGGAAAAATTGCACAACAAACTTTGGGGTCCATATTCTCCTTTTGCCCTTGTAAAAATGCACAATTTGTAGGTAAAACAGATTTTTGTGGGAAAAATTAGATTTTTTTTATAATCACAGTGTAACGTTATAAACTTCTGTGAAGCACCTGGGGATTCAAGGTGCTCAATACACATCTAGATAAGGTCCTAAAGGGGTCAAGTTTTCAAAATGCTGCCATCTGTGGGGGGGTTCCACTGTTTAGCCACATCAGGGCTCTTCAAACGCAACATGGCATCCACTAATTATTCCATCAAATTTTGCATTCAAAAAGTCAAAAGGCGCTCTTTCCCTTCCAAGCCCTGCCGTGCGCCCAAACACAAGTATTCCCCCACATATGGGGTATCAGTGTATTCAGGAGAAATTGCGCAACAAATTAAATGGAGCAATTTCTCCTGTTACCCTTATAAAAATGTAAAATATGGAGCTAAAAAAGATTTATTTGGGAAAAATGTATTTTTTTTATTTCCATGGCTCTGCGTTATAAATTTCTGTGAAGCACCTGTGGGTTCAAGGTGCTAAATGCACATCTAAATAAATTCTATATGGGATCTAGTTTCCAAAATGGTGTCAATTGTGTGGGATTTCCACTGTTTAGGCACAACAGGGGCTCTCCAATCACAACATGGTATCCGCTAACTATTCCAGCATATTTTACATTCAAAAAGTCAAATGGCGCTCCTTCCCTCCCGAGCCCTGCCATGCACCCAAGCAGCTGTTTTCCTCCACATATTGGGTATCTGCACACTCAAAAGAAATTGCACAACAAATTTTATGGAGCAATTTCTCCTGTTACCCTTATGAAAATGCAAAATTTGGAGCTAAAAAAAGATCTGGAAAAAGTGTGATTTTTTTATTTTCACGGCTCAATGTTATAACCTTCTGTGAAGCACCTGAGGGTTCAAGGTGCTCAATACACATTTAGATAAGTTTCATATGGGGTCTAGTTTCCAAAATGGTGTCACTTGTTGGGGCTAACCACTGTTTAGGCACATCAGGGACTCTCCAAACATGACATGGCGTCCTATAATTATGCCAGCAAATTTTACATTCAAAAAGTGAAATGGCCCTCCTTCTCTTCTGAGCCCTGCCGTGCACCCAAACAGTAGATTTCCCCCACATATGGGGTATCGGCATGCTCAGGAGAAATTGCACAACAAAATGTATGGTCCATTTTTGCCTGTTTCTCTCGTGAAAGTAAAAAAAAATAAGTCAAAAGGAAAATTTTGGTGAAAGAAAAGTAAATGTTTATTTTTTTCTTCCACATTCCAAAATTTCTTGTGAAGCACCTGAAGGCTTCTTGAATGTAGTTTTGAGCACCTTGAGGGGTGGAGTTTTTAGAATGGTGTCACTTTGGGGCATTTTCTGTCATATAGGCCCCTCAAGGTCACTTCAAATGTGAGGTGTCCCTAAAAAAAATGGTTTTACAAATTTTGTTGTAAAAATTATAAATCGATGGTCAACTTTTAACCCTTATAACTTCTTAACAAAAAAAACTATGCTTCAAATTTGTGCTGATGTAAAGTAGACATGTGAGAAATGTTATTTATCAACCATTTTGTGCTATATGACTCTCTGATTTAAGGGCATAAAAATTAAAAGTTTGAAAATTGTGACATTTTCAGCAAATTTCCATTTTTTTCACAAATAAACTCAAGCCATGTCAAATAAGTTTTACCACTATCATAAAGTAAAGTACAATATGTTACGAGATAACAGTCTCAGAATCAGTGGGATCCGTTGAAGCATTCCAGAGCTGTGACCTCATAAAGAGACAGTTGTCAGAATTGGAAAAATTGGCCTCTTCAGTAAGGTATAAACAGTCTTCAGGGTGAAGGGATTAATGTAAGAGAACAACAAAGTATAGGTAAAAAGAGCCTAATTCCAAGCATGTGTCACTTATTAGGCTGTGTGTTGTAGTATTCATACAATCAGTGTTTTATCAGTAGAAGATTATAACTGTTGGACTGGGTTTCATGTGCAGGTCAGTCAGGCTAATCTGTTTAACTCACCACTCATTGGCAGCTTGCTGACAATTAACAGGAAACTCCCAATCAGTGGTGTGGGCGGAGTTATACAGGGCTCAATATTGTGACCACAGCTACATCTACAATAGAGAAAATAGGAATCCTATCAAAACTGCACCAAGCAGTCCAGTAAGTGACACATCACTGGAATCAGGTTCTTTGCCCCTACATCATGCTGCTCTCATGTTACATAACATAAACCTGCTGAGTCTGCTACAATAAACTGGGGCTGAGAAGCAATATCTGACACAACCAATGGGCAAGATTGGTGCTGTTTCTGGAGAAGTAGCGTAACTTTTTTCAAATTTCAAATTACCCCTTTAACTGCTCTGTAATTTATTACTTGGTTACATGACTTTCATTGGATATAATCACAAAAAGAGGCAAACAATGAATAGTACATAATGACGGGCCTTGAAGCACGTTCTGCTTACCTTAACTGTTCCATCAGTGCTCCCAGTTAAAAGCCTGGTTTCACTTGCATCTAAGGCCATTGTGCTAATCTCTGCACTGCCGTGACAGCCGGAGAACTGTTTGATTTTCCTTCCAGTGTCGATCATCCAGAAAGTAATTGTCGATCCTGTGTCGGAGCTGATTACCTAAAAAGTGAGAATTACACATGAATATAAATCGCGCATAATATTTTCCTGACTAGAATCCATGGATAATGCAGCAGAAAATCAGCTGTAAGTCCCTATCTATAACTGTGATATCTTGATTTGTTCTGCAGAATCAGTATGTAAACTCTATGGTCACCGTATGGCGCTAGTATTAGTGTTGGTCTTTGTAAAGAGATTTTTTTTTCAGTATCCTGTCGCTTCCCCCTTACTCATTACAATGATTGGGCACTACTGTAGTTTGAAGCATGGTTACTGGTTAGGGGCCCACTCAGAAGTGTTTTGGTCCATGTGCTGAACCCCAGCTACATCTACATGAGATATAGTACAAAGTTGTATACAGTGGTTAACGCACCACTCCAGCGGGGTTTTTCTAGCTAGTGCTGGAATGCTGTTTCTAATGTAAGGTCCTTCCCCCCAATCAAACTCACCCTCTGGCATTCTCACCTTTTTTTGTCTGTCTAGTGGCGCCATTTTGTGACCACAACTTCTGACTGACCGGAACCCAGAAGATACGTCACATGCAAGTCTATGAGAGCCATAAAAAGCGTCTCTTTAGACTTGCATTGAAGAGTGACCACCGGCTCGCTCCATAAAACACTGGAGCGATCCGGCAGGTCGCAAACTGCCAGAGACCATTGGGAGAGGCAGTGGTAAAAGGTGAAGACAGCAGCAGGCAGGCTCGGACTGGCCTACAGAAGAACAGGAGAATCCTCCGGTGGGCCTCTGTGTAAGAGTTGGCCACCACCCTCTTATATGAGCAGTACTTAGTATAAATACTTAAATCACTTTGAACAGACATAGGCAGCATCTTATTCATTTACCAATCTACCCAGCTCATTGTTATATAAGTTTGTGACTGAGGATGATGTCACATTTGCATGTAGCTGAAAAGTGGGGCCCTGGAGTTGGTTACTGGTGGGCCCTTGGCTCCCCAGTCTGACAGTAGTGGCAGGTAAGTAGGTTACAGACCTTAGATTAGAAACACAATTCCAGCTGTAAAAGAAAAAAATGCTGGAGTGGTGGAGGTCCCCTCATCCCATAAACTTTACAGATTCTTTGATCCAGACACCAGAAATCTCCCCCCTTTTCCATTTATCAGCATTTTACCAGCGATCTTTTTGAAGGGGGCTGGTTGTCTTGATCATTTTAATTACTAATAAAGCTCACTTCTCCATTATAACTGACCACATTATACGCATAGAAGACATATCTCTCAAACTATTAAACTGAGGCATGTAGCTTCCCACATTCGATGCCCACATGCCGACATAGGAAGGAAAGAAAAAGCTTCACCCTGCATTGTCAGCAAAGACAATGGAATTGCTAGGGCTAGGAAAGAAATTGGGCCATTAATGGAGCTTTCACATATGAAGTACCGTATGTTCTTATGTTCAAATATTCCGGTTTATAAAACACCAAAACTGCTTTTTACTTGGTAGGAAAATTTCCTTCAAGCAATAGTAATCTATAACTGCAAACATCTTTAACCCTTTCACCCCCAATGATTGTCCATTGTTCGTTTTTTCCTCCCCTCCTTTCAAGAGTCATAACTTTTTTATGTTTCCATCAATATACACTGTGTGCAGAATTATTAGGCAAGTTGTATTTTAGAGGATTATTTTTATTATTGATCAACAACTATGTTCCCAATCAACCCAAAAGACTCATAAATATCAAAGCTTAATATTTTTGGAAGTTGGAGTGGGTTTTTTTTAGATTTGGCTATCTTAGGAGGATATCTGTTTGTGCAGGTAACTATTACTGTGCAGAATTATTAGGAAACTTAATAAAAAACAAATATATTCCCATCTCACTTGTTTATTTTCACCAGGTAAATCAATATCACTGCACAAAATTTAGAAATAAACATTTCTGCCATGCAATAGCAAAACCCCAAAAAATGAGTGACCAATATAGCCACCTTTCTTTATGATAACACTCAACAGCCTTCCATCCATAGATTCTGTCAGTTACTTGATCTGTTTACGATCAACATTGCGTTCAGCAGCCACCACAGCCTCCCAGACACTGTTCTGAGAGGTGTACTGTTTTCCCTCCCTGTAGATCTCACATTTTGTGAGGGACCACAGGTTCTCTATGGGGTTCAGATCAGGTGAACAAGGGGGCCATGTCATTATTTTTTCTTCTTTGAGACCTTTACTGGCCAGTCACACTGTGGATTAGTTGGAGGCATGTGATGGAGCATTGTCCTGCATGAAAATCATGTTTTTCTTGAACGATACTGACTTTTTCCTGTACCACTGCTTAAAGAAGTTGTCTTCCAGAAACTGGCAGTAGGTCTGGGAGTTGAGCTTCACTCCATCCTCAACCCGAAAAGGTCCCACAAGTTCATCTTTGATGATACCAGCCCATACCAGTACCCACACCTCCACCTTGCTGGCGTCTGAGTCGGAGTGGAGCGCTCTGCCCTTTACTGATCCAGCCTCTGGCCCATCCATCTGGCCCATCAAGAGTCACTCTCATTTCATCAGTCCATAAAACCTTTGAAAAGTCAGTCTTATTTCTTGGCCCAGTCTTGACGTTTTATCTTATGTTTCTTGCTCAAAGGTGGTCGTTTTTCAGCCTTCCTTACCTTGGCCATGTCCCTGAGTATAGCACACCTTGTGCTTTTTGTTACTCCAGTAACGTTGCAGCTCTGAAATATGGCAAAACTGGTGGCAAATGGCATCTTGGCAGCTTCACGCTTAATTTTCCTCAATTCATGGGCAGTTATTTTGCGCCTTTTTTGCCCAACACGCTTCTTGCGACCCTGTTGGCTATTTGCCATGAAACACTTGATTGTTCGGTGATCACGCTTCAAAAGTTTGGCAATTTCAAGACTGCTGCATCCCTCTGCAAGACATCTCACAATTTTGGACTTTTCAGAGCCCGTCAAATCTCTCTTCTGACCCATTTTGCCAAAGGAAAGAAAGTTGCCTAATAATTAAGCACACCTTATATAGGGTTTTGATGTCATTAGGCAACACCCCTCCTCATTACAGAGATGCACATCAACTGATTTACTTAATCGGCAGTTGGCTCTCAAGCCTGAACAGCTTGGAGTAAGACAACATGTATAAAAAGTATCATGTGATCAAAATACCAACTTGCCTAATAATTCTGCACACAGTGTAGACATATGAGGGTTTGTTGTTGTGAGATGAGTTGCACTGTTGAACAACACCATTGGTTTCACCACATAGTGTACTGGAAAATAGGGAGAAAAAAAACATAGTGCGGTGATATTGCAAAAAAAGTGCAATTCCACAATTGTTTTTTGGGTTTTTTATTTACTGTGTTTACTATATGGTAAAACTGAACTTTCAGTATGATTTTCTGGGTCAGTTCGTGTATGTAGATATAAAATCATGTATAGGTTTTTTTTAAGCTGTGATCGTCTGATCGCCTCTGCTATACATAGCAGGGCTTCAGCTCTGCTATGTATAGCAAAAATCATGATCTGCTGTGAATGATAGCCATGAGACAGCATTCACAGGAACATCGTGATGACAAGCACGGGGTCTTCTGCAGACCTTCGACTGTCATGACAAACTATCGGCAAGTGTTAAATGTCACTGTCAGTGATTGACAGTGGCATATAACTGATTAATAGCTGCAGGTGGATCTCGGGTGGACCCGGCTGATGACATAAATATACATCATCGGTCGTGAAGGGGATAATGATACCCATTTCCACTATTAAAGAACAACTAGAAGACAGCTCAAACAAACCAGAGTATAAAAAAAATACAATTAAATATGGTATAATCCACCGGTCACCTGGCTCCAAAGAGATGTTGGGAGAAGCCAGGTTGTGACTCTCCAGTCACCTGGCCTTGTACCTCAATGGACTGTCAGCTTCCTAAGCTTGGCATTGCCTCCTCTATGTGTGTGCCGCAGGTGGGTTAAGTCGGCCCTGGAAGCTCTGAAGTCACCACTGCTCTTATCCCAGGCAAATCAGTGGAAGGGTGAGACTTTGTAATTTTGGACCATCTTGAGTATTTTGCTAGGACTGTTCTATGTGTTATTTGCCAATTTTGTGCTTCAATAAAGTATTGCCACACTGTTTTCCCCTCACTCTGTGTTGTCTGAGTAGTATTATGCCCACAGTAAAAGGAGAGCGGGAGTTCAGTGGGATGATCCCTGGTTCATGTGGTCTCCAGCCAGTGGACTAGAGCGCCTGCTGACCCCCGTGTCTCCACAGTACCCAATCAGTATGGTCCCTAACTTTAGTACCTTCACTCATTATATGTGTAAGACAAGCCTCAAAATAATTTGCTATGGGATCACTCACATTCATTCAGCGGGCTCTTCAAAAAGCCGGATGACAACTGATTCCATTTTTCATCAGTTCAGAATTCTGTGCGCCTCACTCATATTCAGTAGAATACTGAGGGTCTCAGCAATGAGGCCACGGGTGATCAGACATTTTCTATTTATCCTATTGATAGGTGATAATTGTATTTTGGGAAAAAAAAGGAAAATTTTACTTTACCCATCCATGACAAGAGAATTCTATTTTTTTTGCTCTTTTACTTTTTCCTTCACTTCTTGCAAGAACCATAACTTATTTTATTTTTTTGCTTACATAGCCATAAGAGGGCTTGTTGTATACAGAAAGAATTGTAGTTTTGAATGACCATTAATTTTACTATAAAATGTTCTAAAAAACACGAAAAAAAAATCCAAGTGTTGTCAAATGATGAAAAAAGATTCAATTGCATTATTTATTTATTTTTTTTTGGGGGGGGTTGTATTTATAGCGTTATAGCGTTCATTATGCAGTGAAAATGACTCGGCATTATGATTCTTCAGGTTAGCATGATTATTGTGAAGCCAAACTTGTTTTTTCATGTTTTAATGGTATAAAAAAGTTCAGAACTTTGTAAATAAAATTTTGTTTGTCCCACTGTTTTCTGAGATTTGCAACCTTGTTATTATTTTTGCTTTTTTTAACTATTTCATTATTTGTTTCTTTGCACTTTTTAGTCCTCATTAGAGACTTGAACCTGAGATGCTATATCCTGCAATATTACAACACCATCAATAGACATTGGAAATGGTAAGAGTTAAACTGGTTAACCATTAATCTTCAAGGATCATGAGAAACAAGCTTGAGAAAGATTTACTGAGCTATTAAATGGAAAGGCTAAGGCAGCCGTGAGGCCAAAGCAGTGACACGTGAAAGAAGCTGTGGTTTACTGACTGATGAGTTCCTGTCCTAAAGTAGGCACCTGGGCTTTTTTCAGATTAACCATATTTATTATATCACCAAGACATATCCCTATTAAAGCCCAGTAGAAAATAAAAAAAAGAAAAATAAACTTTAAAATACAGAGTTCTCTATTGAAAAGCTTTAAAAGGAACACATTGTTGCGAAAGTACAGAAGGAACTTCTTAACTTGGCATTTATCTCTGTGCATGAGAATAATTAAGAAAACATAGACAAAATACTTGCTACAGCATTCATCATGTCTGTAATACACTTTGCATTGTTTCATGACAGAGTATTATAGAGGGAGCTATCAATCATATAAATCACTTTTAAGGCAGGAATTAAAAAGTATTATATTGGGTAATATAATGCACAAGGCACATGGTTGATGTTCTTTAGATATTTAATATATATAATTTAAGTTTATCTTTCACCCTCAATTGACAGCAATTAGCTCTTCTGCAGAAGAAAGAAATCAATCTTATATAAGCCAAGACACCCATCTGCAGACTGCTGTTTCGGGGTTCCTACCACTCATTACTATCAAGCAGAGCTATCTCAAAAACAGCTCATCAGTCCAACCAGTAACCTGCTCTGTACCGTTATGGGACAAGAACACCAAGCAAAGTATCTACATATGGGAGTCTCATTTGGGTAATATAAAATCCTTTTGCTCTTATTGCAGGAGAGCTACTTTGCATACTTTTACCCCATGGAGCATTGCTTGTAAATCTCCGTACATCAGTAGGGTCTCTTCAATTAAAAACATTCCTCTCATAACCAACAGGTAATATTAAAAAGCCATGATGGAGGGTACTTTAGTCCTTCATTCCACACTATAGATTTCATAGAGTGCAGAGCTTGAGAACTTGAGATTAAACTGAGGACTAACACTCACAGAAGAACTAGAGAAAGAGAGCAAAGCAGAGTAGGAAAACAAAGACGGCCTGATTCATCAGTTCCTTGCGCGAATACACCTAAACTAGAGACTTTCTGATTTGCAACAAATTCATCAAATAATTTGTATCTTTTACAAAGTTGTCTTTTGATTTTTAGTTAGTTTTCAGATTTTTATGTCAACGATTAGTCATATGCGACATTTAAAAAGAGTTGAGCGAATCTTTTGAAATTCAAATTTGCCATCTTAACCAAAATTTACTCAAAAATTAAATTTACGTAAATCCCAATAACAGAAAGTTTGTAATTCCTCAGCAAATTCACATGGTGGAGAGGAGAGAGAGAGACCCATTGACCATAAGAGCCTACACTTGACAGGCGAGAAAGAGATCTCACTGATCATAATAGCTTACACTCTACAGAAGAGCCTTACCTAGAGACTCTGAAGGTTGTAAATGACTCTCTCATAAAAACTGTGCTTTTTTTTGCAAAAATTTTGCCCTATTTTGAAAAACTTTTTGTGTTAAAAAATCACAAAACGGGTTAAAGAAACAAAGAGCACTTTAGATTTTGGGCAGAATTCATGATCATCATGCACCGTTTTTAAGAATTTAGCCCCAAAATACAACAGTAAAGGTCACAAGGCAAAAACAAAAAGTAACTGTAAAAGAAATGCAAATGATGAATCGGGTTCATAGTCTGACACAGATAAGGGTACAGTAGTCTGGCATTCATTCTATGTATAGAAAGAATAAAGTGACATATTTCAAAGCCAGGGCAGTGACAGTCTGCTAATTATGGAGAGTAGGAGGAAAAATTGCCTGGCACTATGATCTGATATAGAAGCAGTATGGCACACATAAAGGCTTGTTATAGTCTAAAAGATAAAAGGCTTAAGAATGAGGGATCTAATATTTTGTTTAATAGATCAGCATTTTTAATACTTCTGATTTGCCATTAGAACTAATAAACAAGAAATTTACTGCCAGGGGTCTGCAGCCCTCATCTTTTTACTGTAATAACCTTTTTACAACACAACTTGGGTGACAAAAATAAGAAAACTTGAAAAGTTTACATAGCTGTCTATATTTTGCATTCACGTGTGAGAATAAGACATTTTTTAACTAGTCACATATTGTATTTAAGTTCTTAAGGGTTATCAATAGAGAAATTAGTGTTTGCCAGATGGGAGTCCAGGAAACTGACTCCGATCTACCAGCATCCATGGCTCTTCTTTTGATCACACTACAATGATGATGTCAAGCCATGTTGGATAATTAAAAAAGAAGCTGAGGTGCCCTCAGGTCGGAATCTGTTCTCTTGGCTTCTGTCTGGCAGCACATGATTACTGATGTAGTCACTGGTCCTGAAAATCAATTTTCATAATCTTTAGTTATCAGTGAAGAGACACAGTTTTACTCTGGATACATAAGGACTTGCTGGTAGAGGCTTCTAAGGATGGGCAGATGGACACCGGTTTATCAAAACCAAACTTCACTTATAATGGGGGAAAATAATGGATGGGGAGCAAATCATTTTCTTTAAACTTTCCTGTCTAATCACCAATTCATCATAGTGGTCACTATCGCCGTTAAAGCAGGCATTCATGTCACAGGTGAAAGATGAATAATCCATTTATGAACATTCTGCTAATGTAATTGGAACATTATTTTTTGGAAAGGTCTTTTATAAATCAGAAGAAAAAAATTAATCAAGGCCAACTTCTTTCCAGATGATGACAGTCTATTGTTGTTCAAGGCTAAAATGATTGTTATTATATTTCACTCTATGAATGAATGTTCAGTTGAAGATGTCCATTTTGCTCAACTTTTAACTAATGTGTATGGCCACATTTATTTTCCTGTACCCCTTATGACCATAAGCCTACTACTCTATATGTAATATTCTGAAGAAATAACTGTCAGCTAACGTGTTCTGTCAGAAATTGGTTCTGCTGACCAGCTGTATAAATTATATAATCAGCTTAATTATTCGAGTCTTGTATCTTTAGTCTTAAAATATATTTAAAAAAATATACACTATATTATCTGTATGTACTGTAAGATTGCACTTACTGAGTGTATTGGGGGACACTCATTTGGCAGAGGATTAACGTAGTCAGGCATGGGTTTTCACTTTAACAGTCCATGTGGTTTATTCTGGAGTAATAAGCCACAGAAATATGAACGACAAGCAAACAGTCTTTACATCAATCTTCACATCATAGTATACGGCTTTGAAACACGGTCACTAAACACGCCATACAGTTCATTAATGTCCATGGAGCACAACAGGCACCAACATACGACAATAAGGTTGCAGTCTCTAATCATGCTGGACCTTACTCCGTCCAGTTACCATGGGTGACTGCACAGCACCCCATACGCTGGGTTACCTTCCAGAAGTTCCTGTTCCTTAAGCTGACTCTTGTCAGTAATCTCTCTCAGGGAAGTTGCCGAACTGGGATCACCGTCCCGGGCAATGCCTTGCTCACCAGGCCACCTGACAGTCCAGATCCTCAGACGGGCTGTAGCTTCCCCATCTGGGACTGTCCAACACACAGGCCCCTAGGTCCAAGGCCTCCCCCATGTGCTCTTCAGGGATCTAGTCCTACTCCCAGGACCTCCCAACACAGAGGCCCTCCAAGACCTGGCACACAGACCACTCAGGTCCATCCATCTTTTTTTATGTGACCCACGTGGTCACATTATATACTTGTAGCCACTCCCATAGGTGGGAGGTGGCTAGTTCAACCATTATAACCACAGATATGCCTCCATGCATATCCTGAGAAGCACATGCAGCATCCCCTTGCTGTAACAGGGGTCACTGCATCACAGTACATATGTTGAAAATTACTTTATTATTTGTATTACTGCTCCACGAACTTGGACACTATATGTCACATGTCAGAAGGTCTTTTGGCACCGGTTTTGAATTTTGAATGTATATAAGCGATGTAACAGCACTTTCTTCACATGTCTCTGTGGTAATTTCCTGAAGAAGAAGCCATAGGCTTTTAAACATGTTGAATAAACCGCCAAAGTGTATTACAACTATATCTGGATTCGTTCTATCACCCACACATATTTATTATAACATCTCTGAGAAGTTGGTTTGCCGACCTGTGGATCTGCAACAGCTGACATCTACATGCTCTTACTCTGCATCAGGTGAGCAGTTCTCTAACATTGATTGGAGTAATCCGTGGGATAAGACCCTATTTGCGCTTTTTTGTTTCCTATTATTCTACTATTTCTTGAGAATGGAGAGAATATTTAATAAAGTAAATTTTGCTAGTTTTACAAACACTTGGAAACTAACTATTATGACTACACTTCAAAAAAAAAACATGCAGACTGTATCAGCTATCTGGCTTAAACCATAAGTTTATATATTTTAAACCCTATTTTATTTTTTTCTGTATGACTTTATATAGTGTGGTAGTTCAACTCACTTGACAGTACACGGAGGTAGAAAAAAAGGAACGCTGTCTCTTTAAGTCTTCGGTTGGTTTTATTATATGGCAGCATACACTAACAAGAAGGGGAAGGTAAACACAGCCCTTCAGGCAAAAACAGGAAAAACAACAAAGAAAACGAAATGCTGCAACAGAGTCCATACGGTTGCGGATAACATCCCGCTCTGGAGCAACACAGGTTCAGTCTTTCCTCCTCAGGACACAGAACCACTGGAGATCCTTCCTCCAGTCTTACTGAACAAAGACTGCCTCTGGAGTCCAGCTATTTAAGGCCCAGACCATGTGACTCCTTCCCCATGTGACTGAACACATGACTGTGACATCACACAGATCCTGTCAGCACATGGTTGTGCCTGCTCTGCAGGTGGAGATAAGGTGGACATCCTCCCACCCACTCTATGGATGTCCACGTAAACACCAGCCAATTATGCAACTTAGTTAAATCCTGACAACACTTAATGTGATGGAGGAAAATACTCTGGGTTTTCTCATCACGGACGCCATTAAGCGTAGTGACACATATCTCCCCTCCAGTACTTTACCAGTGACTTTGTCACAATATTTTACTATAAATTGAGATTGACAGGTTTATTCACTCCCTCCCCAGGCCAGTGCAGGTTGCCCAGGGAGACCCCCGGAATGCGGATGACCAGGTGGGCCTAATAGAAAGGTACCAGGTAGTCGAGAGGTCCCTAAGGAAGCTGGGGGGTGGCATGTCTTCATACTTGAGTACCCAGCAGGAGCCCAAGTCCCAAAAGAGGGGTAACAGAGCCACCACTGTGGGGGAGTCTGAGGTCCCCAGGAGCTGCTGGGGGCCTACCAAAGGCTGCTGGTAAAGATCTGATTTGCTGGTGGTGTCCTGGTCCCGGACACATAGCGGCCTGTGGTCCTATGTCTTCCCAGCAGATGGATTGTAGCCTAGGCAGGAGCTGCTCATATTATGCTTGCCATGCCTACAGTGTGGACTATCAGCCTGGAGAAGGACCGCAGTCATGTCCCGTGACCATAAATGGAGTACTAGTGTCAGGACTCTTGGACTCAGGGAGTTGGTGACCCTGATAAGGGCCACACTTCCCCACCAGTTTTTCTGATGGACCCGTCGAGGCTATGTGCACCTGTTGTGTATGCGTCTTTGCAGCAGTTTTCCGCTGCAAAAACGCATACACAACACAACCCAGATTAAAAATAATAATAAAAAAAAAAAAATTGCAATATTCTTACCGTCTGGCATACTGCGCAGCATTACCAATGCTCGCGATGCTCCCGGCAGCTGGCATTCCCAGTAATGCCTTGCGTGCAATGACCTCTGATGACGTAGGAGTCTCGCGAGACCGTGACGTCATCGGGTCATTTTGCAATGCATTACTGGGAACACTAGCTGCTGGGAGCATTGCGAGCATTGGTAACGCTGCACGGGACACCGGGAAGTAAGAATATTTGCGATTTTTTTATTTTAATTTTTTTATTTTTAACATTATATCTTGTTACTCTATTGATGCTGCATAGGCAGCATCAATAGTAAAAAGAGAGAGAGAGAATTTCCCTGACTGGAAATTCTTCCGTGCATGCTCAGTTTCAAAAGACAGAACCCGTCGCTGGATTTCTGCTTTTGACAGTCAGCGACGGATCCTGCGTCCATAGGCTTCCATTATAGTCAACGACGGGCAGTGCAGGATCCGTCGCTGAGCGATTTTCCAACGTACAGAAAAAACGTTCCTCTGTGCGTTGTCCCCGCCCGATGGACAGCAATTTTCCGATGGATCCAGTGCACGATGGATGAAACGGATGGCTATCCATCACAATCTGTTGCTAATACAAGTCTATGGGAAAAAACAGGATCCAGCAGAAAAATTTGCTGGATCCTGTTTTTCAAAAATTGACGGATTTTGACGGGAGCTCAAAGACAGAAGTGTGAAAGAGGCCTTAGAGTTCAGAAAAGCCAGGGAGCTGACACAGCTCATAGGGGCCAGGGAGTCCCAGGCGTCCTGTACGGCTTTAGATCCCGGGACAGCACTGTGACTCTGCAATGTTAAAGAAAAGGGCCCAGCCATCCAGTGTTATTGGGCCAGAAGATTACAGCCAAAGGATTGCAGCAGGATAAGGTTGCAGGTTACTCCAAGATGTGGCAGCTTTCTACATGGGCAGATGCCCTCCTGTCTGGGGCAAAACAGACAAGGAAACTCCGAAGGGTAGTCAAGCTGTACAGGGAGGATGCTGCAGTACCGGTCAGGTCGGTGTGATCTGGGTAAAATGAGAAAAACATAGAAGAGAGCACAGGGAAAGTAAATGATGTGAATGGTGCTATACTCTGCGTTGATGCTGTAACTGATGTGGACGTGCTGCGATTGAAAACAAGAAAAGTTCTACATTTAAAGCTTGAATTGGACTCTGTCTCTTTATATGCAGCAACACAGCAGCAGAACTTCAGCAGCCCTGATGGGACCCCAACGGTGCAGAGGGTGAGGCAGAAGGTATACAAGAAATGGGACATTGTTTATATGTGACTGGAGGCCAGGGCATGCATAACCAGATATGCTCAGCCATGACTACGGCCCTGGCTCCTCTCACATATCCACGAGGATACTAAGGACTACCCTACTGCCATTGTGTTGATAAAAACAAGCTACAATACGGAGTCCCATGAGGTTGGGATAGTCAGAGACTTGCTACACCCCGTGATAATTGTGCAGGACTTCAGCCTGTGCCGGGACTTGTAGGGAAAGGCAGGGGTGCCAAGTGACTCATACAGGAACCAGCACAACCCTGTTGGACCCCCGTCACAGTCAGAGGTGGAGGAGTTCCCTTAGTGTGTCCTAGATGATGATGAGGATGAAACAGTGACCAGTGAAGCCGAGGTCTCTGGGCTGGGCATTTCTGGGGAAAATTTGGGGACTGCTCAAATGCAGGATCTTACCTTAAAGAGGGCCTTTGAAAATCTGTCAGTGATCAACAATTTGGTTGCTCAAGAGCTGGGGGGTTGACACCAGGTAACCACACTTTGCGGTCAATGGCAAATTATTGTATTGTGTGACCACACTGAGGGGAGGTGAGATATTGGAGCAGCTGTTGGTTCTAGCACCCTACTGGCAGAGGGTTTTAGACATGGTACATTTGCACGTTTTGTGGGGACATCTGGGGTAGAGAAAACACAGGAAACGATATTGCAGAGGTTCTATTGGCCGGTATGTTACCTGGAGATCCTGAATTATTGTAGGTTCTGCCCCACCTGCCAGATAACTGCTCCCTCTTCTCATTTCCGAAGTCCCCTGGTCCCGTTACCCATAATAGCAATCCCATTTGAGAGAATTGCCATGGACCTAATAGGTCCTCTAGTTAAGTCTGCACAAGGGAACCAATATATCCTAGTAGTCATGGACTATGCAACCCGGCACCCTGAGGCAGTACCACTAAGGAACTCTTTGGTCAAGCGTATGGCCCGGAATGGGCCTGCCGAAGGAGATTTTGACAGATCAGGGAACCTCTTTTATGAGCACGATGATGATGAGCTGTGCAGGGTCCTCCAGCTTGCCCAGCTTAGGGTACTGTCTCACAGTGGCACTTTTGTCGCTACGACGGTACGATCCGTGACGTTCCAGCGATATCCATACGATATCGCTGTGTCTGACACGCAGCAGCAATCAGGGACCCTGCTGAGAATCGTACATCGTAGCAGATCGTTTGGAACTTTCTTTCGTCGCTGGATCTCCCGCTGTCATCGTTGGATCAGTGTGTGTGACACCGATCCAGCGATGCGTTCGCTTGTAACCAGGGTAAACATCGGGTTACTAAGCGCAGGGCCACGCTTAGTAACCCGATGTTTACCCTGGTTACCATCGTAAAAGTAAAAAAAACAAAACAGTACATACTCACATTCCGGTGTCCGTCAGGTCCCTTGCCGTCCGCTTCCCGCTCTGACTGACTGCCGGCCGTAAAGTAAGAGCAGAACACAGCGGTGACGTCACCGCTGTGATCTGCTTTCACTTAACGGCGGCACTCAGTCAGAGCAGGAAGCAGACGGCAAGGGACCTGACGGACACCGGAATGTGAGTATGTACTGTTTGGTTTTTTTTACTTTTACGATGGTAACCAGGGTAAACATCGGGTTACTAAGCGTGGCCCTGCGCTTAGTAACCCGATGTTTACCCTGGTTACCCGGGGCCTTCGGCATCGTTGGTCGCTGGAGAGCGGTCTGTGTGACAGCTCTCCAGCGACCACGCAACGACTTTCCAACGATCACGGCCAGGTCGTATCGCTGGTCGTGATCGTTGGAAAGTTGCAGAGTGTGACAGTACCCTTACACTTTAACATGAAGCTAGAGACAAAAGACACTAAAACCTAAGCTCAGGCCAGATGTGGAGGGTGGGGCTGCCTAATATAGCATCTGTTAGTTGGTGATTGTCTGGGGAATCGAAACCCTGCAGAAGACAGCACAGTTAAATTCCTGCAGAATCTGGCCCAAGCACCCTATAGCTATGTGGAGACAGCAGTGAGTAGCATGGCGTCGGGAATGCATGTGAGTTAACACCGTAACACTCTGCTGTATTTATTACACAAGATACACTGAGAATGCTGTCTACATCACATCACAGACACAGATCTTGCTGTATACACCACACAGGATACAATAAGACACTGTGACATATATCACACAGCACATACTGAGGCTGTGCTGTATATATTTCACACAGGATGCACCGAGACTCTACTGTATACATCAAATAGGATACACTAGACTGAGATTATGTATAATTCACATTAAATATACCAAAGCTCTGCTTATACATCACATAGGATACACTGAGATTGCTGTCTAGTGTCTACACATCACATACGCTATAGAGAGGCTCTGCTGCTTATATCACATAAGATACACTGAGCATTTGCAATATACATCACGTAGGATACACTCATGCTTTGCTATATACATCACATAAGGTACACTGAGACTCTGCTGTATATATCATATAGGATACAAAGACTTCTGTATATAGATCACATTGGATACCCAAAGACTGCTGTATATACATCACATAAAATACACTGAGATTCTGCTGTATACATGGAGGAACTGTAGCTCTATGTCAATAATGTATCATTGGCTTCCATTAGATAGGAGCAAGAACATTGTGATGAGACTCTGGCATTATGGTAAATGTAGTCTGTATAAGAGGAACCATATCAGAGGAGAAGTAGAAATTGGGATGGTAATGAACCCAGAACTGTCATATCCAACTAAAAGAACAATATATGAGGCATACACAAGAAGCCCTACATTATTTTTCTTACTGTAGAGTCTCTTATTTATATGTCTATGCTGCGTCACATAGGCAAACAATAAATTGCTGAACACCTTTTTAAAAAGCAAAATGTTTAAAATTGAACTATTCTTTAACTTTGTAAGCACTTTAGCTCTACTGAATGTACAATGGTTATGATGAATTCAAGAGTAAAACAACTCTACCCAACTTCTGAAACTGTAATGTTCAGCATTCATTGAAACAGCATTACGGCACTGTAGATTAGTATAACGTTCAGGAGGGAATTATCAGACATATGTTGTGCAGCATGTAAACCCACTCTAGTGCTTTTAAACGTGAAAAATAAACTGGTCTGCAAGACATACACAAGTTTATATAACATCCTTAGTTTAATTGTATTTAGCCAAGAATAAAAATGAAAATCAATGAAGCAAATAATGAAGAGTAAATCCACCTGCATCAGAATCTGTTAGAAAGAGACTTCTAGTATTTGTATTTTATAATCTTTTTTTGTGTTACTATTTTTCCTTGTCAAATTACACTTTGAAAAAATTCCTAAAATGGTGTTTTCTCATTGGGCTTCACTTTTAGTGTGCACCATGTAGACTAGCGTAGGATCAGTGCTTTCCTTCACCTGGGACAAATGTCAAGAGCCCTGCTTGACCTTATGTCTTAATATCCTGGCAGTACAAGCCAGCCACCAGCTAAAACTTGAGGTCTGCAGTGTTCTTCTTGTCTTCTTGTCATTACTGGGCAGTATTGCAAATGTAATAACGCCCTTATAGGTTGTATGCTCACAGAGCAGGATCACACAACTTCTTTGTCGCACCCTCATCACAACACAGTCACCTGGCCATAGAGCATGCTCGAATTACACCCAATCCTGATGATTTCCTAAATTTAAGTTTTAGATTTGAAATGGTCAGCACGGTGGCTCATTGGTTACCACTGCTGCTTTACAGCTTTGGGGTCCTGGGTTCAGGTCCCACCAAGATGACATCTGCAAGAAGTTTGTATGGTCTCCCCATGTCTGCATGCATTTCCATCCACACTCTTAAAACATACTCATAGGAAATTTAGATTGTGAAGCCTCAATGAGGACAGTGATGATGATATCTGTAAATTGCTGGTAGAATATGATGGTTCTATATAAGCAAAAATGATAAATAAAATGTACCTGTTTGAATGTAGAGTTGTACAGAACACATGTCACTGACTTTTCATGACTTGTAACCCTTTTACTGGCCTCTTTTTTCATCTCCAGTACGGACAGCTGATTGTTGAAAGATAGAAACAGACGTCCGTGGGGTTCATAGAAGTAAAAGGACAATTGAAATTCCTGCGTTTTGGGGAAGATTCCAGCTATGCGTTGAATGCACACCTGATGATGAATGTCCCAGATCCTCAACACCTGCAAGATAATATATTCTGCAGCTATAAATCACATACAAGATCCTGGCTCCATTTCACTGAGCTGTAGTCTTATGAACATGTACAATACCGAGGACTTGAGGATGGGAGAAAATTGTTTTTTTTGTGTTAGTAAAAATAACAGATTCTGTAAAACAGTAAGAAGCAAAAATATGATCCTAGTGACAAGCACATAGTAAATGATGACATAGACTGCATAGACGCCATACCCTCAATTATTACTAGATCATCTAATCTCACCTTGTCTTTAGAAAAGCTAAACAGCTGTTTGCGACTGGCAATGAATTTGACAGCGATCACACTGGCCATGTTGCCTTGCAGAATGCCCGTGGGTTTGGAGACAACATATGGGTTCCAAAGACAAATCTTGTGATCAATTCCAGCAGTCGCTGTTATGAAAAAATAAAACTTTGTAGAATTTATATCTATATTTGATGTTTATTCACTCAATATAGAGATCTCAAAAGCTAGGCTGCATTGTGTTATACTTAAACTATGTGATAAGTCACTGGAGGAAATTTGGGAAGAAATTAGGTAGATTATATCTCAAATTGTGACTTTAAGAGTAAACTGTATTATATTATAGCTAAGTTTTATTCCGTCCTGCACTTTGTCCAAAACCATCCATTTGGGGTACGGTGTATGTAAACACTACCCTGATTTGGCCCAGGATACCACAGATTTGTCAAGATTGTTTATTAAAAAATTAGGACAATTCTGGCACATTCAGGACAGTTAGCATTTATTTTAGTTTTTGTTATTTTTTTTTTTTTATAGATTTGTGCCTCAGCAACTTCAGAAATTTTGAAACGAGGAAGAAAGATGTGTAGCCAATCATTAGTGATGAGCGAATATGCTCGTTACTCGAGATTTCTCGAGCACGCTCAGGTGTCCTCCGAGTAATTTTTATTGCTCGGAGATTTAATTTTTCTTGCCGCAGCTGAATGATTTACATCTGTTAGCCAGCATAAGTACATGTGGGGGTTGCCTGGTTGCTAGGGAACCTCTACATGTACTTTTGTTGGCTAACAGATGTAAATCATTCAGCTGCGGCAAGAAAAACTAAATCTCCGAGCACTAAAAAATACTCTGAGGACGAGTGTATTCGCTCATCACTTCCAATCATTTTATAAAATGTGCCATGTTTAATAAAGATTAAAGGGGTTTTCTCACTAACAAAGTTGATTTTAATCAATACATCTTGGAACAATAATAATTTCCACAATTGGATGTGTTTAAAAAAAATGTCCCTGTGCTGAGATAATCTTATAAATCTGCCCCTGCTGTGTACTGTGTAATGGCCGTGTCTGACAGTGCAGAAACATGGTCTGATCATACCACAGCTCCTGGGCAGGGAGGAAGCAAAAGAGAATACAGACAGGATAGCATGGGATCACAGCTGATTATTTTTATGAGATAAAGCATTTCCCTGCCGGTTTTTAAAAAATATTTTACCTCAAGAATTATTTGCTATCCCATGCTGTTCTGCCTGTATACTTTTTTTAAATCCACCCCTGCCCAGGAGCTGTGGTATGATCAGACCATGTCCCTGCACGGTCAGACCCAGCCATTACACAGTACACAGCAGGGAAACATTTATAAGATTATCTCAGCACAGGGACATTTTATTAAACACATCCAATTGTGAAACTCATTCTTAAGGTACCTTCACACGAAACGACGCTGCAGCGATAGCGACAACGATGCCGATCGCTGCAGCGTCGCTGTTTGATCGCTGGAGAGCTGTCACACAGACCGCTCTCCAGCGACCAACGATGCCAAGGTCCCCGGGTAACCAGGGTAAACATCGGGTTGCTAAGCGCAGGGCCGCGCTTAGTAACCCGATGTTTACCCTGGTTACCAGCGTAAAATGTAAAAAAACAAACAGTACATACTTACATTCGCGTCCCCCGGCGTCCGCTTCCTGCACTGACTGAGCGCCGGCCCTAACAGCAGAGCGGTGACGTCACCACTGTGCTGTACTTTCACTTTCACTTTGCGGCGCTCAGTCAGTGTGGGAGGCAGACGGCGGGGGATGCGAATGTAAGTATGTACTGTTTGTTTTTTTTACATTTTACACTGGTAACCAGGGTAAACATCGGGTTACTAAGCGCGGCCCTGCGCTTAGTAACCCGATGTTTACCCTGGTTACCAGTGTAAAATATCGCTGGTATCGTTGCTTTTGCTGTCAAACACAACGATACACTGCGATCGGACGACCAAATAAAGTTCTGAACTTTATTCAGCGACCAGCGACATCACAGCAGGATCCTGATCGCTGCTGCGTGTCAAACTAAACGATATCGCTAGCCAGGACGCTGCAACGTCACGGATCACTAGCGATATCGTTACAAAGTCGTTTCGTGTGAAGGTACCTTTATTCCAATATATTTTGATTAAAATCAATTTGGTTCGTGGGAAAATCTCTTTAAATTACTTTATGGCTTAGAAGATGATTGAAATAAATGTAAGTATCTACAACATGTAATGAGCTAAGCAAAATATATTTTGGTACATGGGCGACTTTGATACATTTGGCACAATTTGTTAAATTTTTACTTCTAACATTTGATAAATACTCTTCAACTTCTAGTTGACCCTGACAGCACAGATATGCACTCAGCAAAATGAAAAACTATGGAAGCACACACATTACATATAAATTGACAGGCATGTATGTCACTATATGTTTACTGCATTATCTAAGCATAAAGATAGAGAGCGCTGAGAGGCAATCACTGAAGATTCAAATTGTAAACTGCATTGTTGCTCTATTTACTGTGAATTAAAGGTGGGATTTCTAATGTCGGTTTTAATCCAATTGCATGACCCTATCTGTCCAGACAAGCAAAGCCGGCTTTAGACAAAGCGGACCCTGGGCAAAAGTTAAAAGTAAAGCCCCAACTGTACATCAAACAGAAACATTTAGGCTATGTGCCCACGTTGCAGAAATGCTGCGGAAATGTCCGCAGCATTTCCGCGACTCCCTTCCGCGGGTAAAACACATGTGGAATTTGCATGCATTTTCCTGCAAAACACAAGCGTTCTGCAAGCGTTTTTAGCTTGTAGAATGCTTGCGTTTTCCAAGCGATTTGGAAAAGTGATTGACAGGTTGGTCACACTTGTTAAGCATAGTGCTTGACAAGTGTAACCAACTTTTTACTATTGATGCTGCCTATGCAGCATCAATAGTAAAAGATAGAATGTTAAAAATAATTTAAAAAACTAAAATAAATATGGTTCTTCTCACCTTCCGACGGCCCCCGATCTCCTCAGCGGTGCTCCTGGTATGTTCCGTTCAAAGGGATGCTTTGCGCGAAGGACCTTTGTGACATCACGGTTTCGTGACCGCGACGTCATCCCAGGTGATTCATCCCTGGGAACGGAAGCCGCAGCATGCACCACTGAAAGCCGGGAGGACTACGGGGCCATCAGAAGGTAAGTATATGCCTATTTTTTATTTTAATTCTTTTTTTTTTTTTTACAGAAATAGGCCAACGTCACACCTAGCGTATCAAAATACAGTCTGTTTTTTACGGCTGAGACACGCAGAAAATTTCCTGAACAGTGATCCGTATTCAATGCGAGAATGCGTTTTTTTCTCCAAAAAATTATCCGTGTGTCATCCGTATGGCATCCATACGGCGAGATTTTCTTGCCGGCTTGCAAAATTGACATAGAATGGATCCATGGGCTCAAATATTCGTGAAAACATATATACAGTCTATATATATATATATATATATATATATATATATATATATATATATATATATATACAGTACAGACCAAAAGTTTGGACACACCTTCTCATTTAAAGATTTTTCTGTATTTTCATGACTATGAAAATTGTACATTCACACTGAAGGCATCAAAACTATGAATTAACACATGTGGAGTTATATACTCAACAAAAAAGTGTGAAACTACTGAAATTATGTCTTATATTCTAGGTTCTTCAAAGTAGCCACCTTTTGCTTTGATGACTGCTTTGCACACTCTTGGCATTCTCTTGATGAGCTTCAAGAGGTAGTCACCGGGAATGGTCTTCCAACAATTTTGCTTGATCGGTAGGGGTAGTGCACGTACATCCACACACCCTTTTAGCTATATACTGTATACCACTAACGCTATATCACTTCCATAGGGTATTTATATTATTTATCTCTGGTATTGTTCCAGTATAGGGTGTTTATTTATGAATGTCGGGGTTATTGCCCCCTCATTACTGACCTATTAGATAGGGGTTTGGTTTTTTAGTACATCATTGAATAAAGTATTCCATTTTATGGGGGTTATTTTTCGTTTGTAAGCTATTTTGTTCTTCCCTCAGTTACATATTTGTTGTTTGTTTGTTTGTTGTTGTTTAGTAAGTCCGGGAATGGTCTTCCAACAATTTTGAAGGAGTTCCCAGAGATGCTTAGCACTTGTTGCCCCTTTTGCCTTTACTCTACGGTCCAGCTCACTCCAGACCATCTCGATTGGGTTCAGGTCTGGTGACTGTGGAGGCCAGGTCATCTGACGTAGCACCCCATCACTCTCTTACTTGGTCAAATAGCCCTTACACAGCCTGGAGGTGTGTTTGGGGTCATTGTCCTGTTGAAAAATAAATGATGATCCAACTAAACGCAAACCGGATGGAATAGAATGCCACTGCAAGATGCTGTGGTAGCCATGCTGGTTCAGTATGCCTTCAATTTTGAATAAATCCCCAACATTGTCACCAGCAAAGCACCCCCACACCATCACACCTCCTCCTCCATGCTTCACGGTGGGAACCAGGCATGTAGAGTCCATTCGTTCACCTTTTCTGCATCGCACAAAGACATGGTGGTTGGAACCAAAGATCTCAAATTTGGACTCAGACCAAAGCACAGATTTCCACTGGTCTAATGTCCATTCATTGTGTTCTTTAGCCCAAACAAGTCTCTTCTCCTTGTTGCCTGTCCTTAGCAGTGGTTTCCTAGCAGCTATTTTACCATGAAGGCCTGCTGCACAAAGTCTCCTCTTAACAGTTGTTGTAGAGATGTGTCTGCTCCTAGAACTCTGTGAGGCATTGACCTGGTCTCTAATCTGAGCTGCTGTTAACCTGTGATTTCTGAGGCTGGTGACTCGGATAAACTTATCCTCAGAAGCAGAGGTGACTCTTGGTCTTCCTTTCCTGGGGTGGTCCTCATGTGAGCCAGTTTCTTTGTAGCGCTTGATGGTTTTTCCACTGCACTTGGGGACACTTTCAAAGTTTTCCCAATTTTTCGGACTGACTGACCTTTATTTCTTAAAGTAATGATGGCCACTCGTTTTTCTTTACTTAGCTGATTTTTTTCTTGCCATAATACAAATTCTAACAGTCTATTCAGTAGGACTATCAGCTGTGTATCCACCAGACTTCTGCACAACACAACTGATGGTCCCAACCCCATTTATAAGGCAAGAAATCCCACATATTAAACCTGACAGGGCACACCTGTGAAGTGAAAACCATTCCTGGTGACTACCTCTTGAAGCCCGTCAAGAGAATGCCAAGAGTGTGCAAAGCAGTCATCAAAGCAAAAGGTGGCTACATTGAAGAACCTAGAATATACTAGAATATAAGACATAATTTCAGTTGTTTCACACTTTTTGGTTAAGTATATAATTCCACATGTGTTAATTCATAGTTTTGATGCCTTCAGTGTGAATGTACAATTTTCATAGTCATGAAAATACAGAAAAATCTTTAATTGAGAAGGAGTGTCCAAACTTTTGGTCTGTACTGTATATGTCAGTGAGACATATATATATATACACATACATTTATTTATATTTCATACAGAGCTAGATAGCAGAAAAGTCGGTAATTCAATTGCCGGCTTTTGCTATCTCCTTATCAAACCCTACAGGATATGAGACATGGTTTACATACAGTAAACCATTTCATATCCCTTATATTTTTACAGATTCCTCACTATTAATGTTAGAAGTGTCTGTGTGTAAAATTTGGAAGCTCTAGGTGTTAAAATAAAGGGTTAAATCACAGAAAAAATTGGCTTGGGCTCCCGGGCAATTTTCTCCATCAGAGTGGGAAGACCAGTAACTGAGGGCAGACATTAATAGCCTAGAGGGGGACCATGGTTATTGCCCCCCCCCCCGCTAAAGACATCTGCCCCCAGAGATCCCAGAAAAGGCATATCTATAAGATGCGCCTATTCTGGCCACTCTTTTCCCACTCCCCTGTAGCAGTGGGATATGGGGTAATAAGGGGTTAATGTCACCTTGCTAATGTAAGGTGACATTAAGCCAGGTTAATAATGGAGAGATGTCAATAAGACACTTATTCATTATTAATCCAATAGTAATAAAGGGTTAAATAAACACACACACATTATGAATAAAGTATTTTAATGAAATAAATAAACACATGGGGTTTTAAATCACGGAAAAATATAATATAACGGATATGAAATGGTTTACTGTATGTAGACCATGTCTCTTATCCTATCGGGTTTGATAAGGAGATAGGAAAAGCCGGCAATTGAATTACCGGCTTTTAAGCTATCTAGCTCTGTAATTAATATAAATATATATATATATATATATATATATATATATATATATATATATATGTGTGTGTGTCAATGACATATATATATATATATATATATATATATATATATATATCTACCTATACTATGTGTAGACATTTATTCTACCTATTCTATTCTATTCTGTCAGTGTGATTTTACTGTACACCGCACTGAATTGCCAGCTTTTCTATAGAACACCGCTGCGTATTTCTCGCAAGTCACACTGTTGGTCCGTGTGTAATCCGTATTTTTCTCGCCCCCATAGACTTTCATTGGCGGATTTTTTGCACAATACGCTGACAAAAGCAGCATGCTGCGATTTTCTCAGCCTGTAAAATACCGCCGAGAAATATAAGGCTGATGGAAGCTGCCCCATAGAGAAACATTGGTCCGTGTGCAGTGCGTAGTTTTTGCGCCTCTCGCTCGTCTCCTCTCTAGTGTGACGCTGGCCATATGGTTCCCAAGGGCCTGGAGGAGAGATTATGATTTAAAAAGAGAAAACACAATAGTTTGAAAATAATTGGCTTTACCCAACCACTAACCATGAGTGGGGAAAAAGTTTTGGTGTTATTCATATTCTCTGAAAAAAGGCCAGGAAAGCAAAAATTCTGCTAGAGTATGTAAACTTTTGAGCACAACTGTATGTATACCATAGCACATACAGTACATACAAATGTGTGTATATACACACACCACACATACACATGTCTATATACACAAAGCACATGCATACACATGTGTATATAAACACAGCACATACACACACACACACACATATATACAGCACATACACATATATAGAAATATATGTAAACACTCAGCACATACACATGTATATATGCCTCCCACAGCACATACTCAGATCAGACCTTGTGTGTCACTAAGGGTGCCGTCTCACAAAACGATTTACCAATGATCACGACCAGCGATACGACCTGGCCGTGATCGTTGGTAAGTCGTTGTGTGGTCGCTGGAGAGCTGTCACACACACAGCTCTCCAGCGACCAACGATGCCGAGGTCCCCGGGTAACCAGCGGTAAGGGCCGCGCTTAGTAACCCGATGTTTACCCTGGTTACCGTCGTAAATGTAAAAAAAACAAACAGTACATACTCACATTCCGGTGTCCGTCAGGTCCCTTGCCGTCTGTTTCCCGCACTGACTGACTCCCGGCCGTAAAGTGAAAGCAGATCACAGCGGTGACGTCACCAGATTCCTACTCCACACTGATGAGGGGCAAACACCCCGAAACAGCTGTCTGTGGATGGATACCATGCTTGGCATAGGTGGTTTTCCTGTATTGGATGCTTTCCTTTATTGGATGCTGCCCTTCCCGTGGTTGTCCCTTCCCGGGGAAAGGTCTGGCTATTCACTGCTTGCGTTGAGAAACACGTGATGGTGTCTCCGCAGCTATCCTACATGCATTTGCATATTTCCCATAAGGGATGGGGGCAGTGTTCTGGATCACTGCGTTGAGAAACACGTGATGGTGTCTCCGCGGTGTTGGATGTTTTGGTCTCCCCGAGGCCAATCATCTGTTCCTTCACAGCCTTTTACTAGGCACTGCTCCTAATAGCCAGATTCCTACTCCACACTTATGAGGGGCAAACACCCCGAAACAGCTGTCTGTGGATGGATACCATGCTTGGCATAGGTGGTTTTCCTGTATTGGATGTTTTCCTTTATTGGATGCTGCCCTTCCCGTGGTTGTTCCTTCCCGGGGAAAGGTCTGGCTATTCACTGCTTGCGTTGAGAAACACGTGATGGTGTCTCTGCAGCTATCCTACATGCATGTGCTCGTAATAGGCGCGGGCAGAATCGTGATCTCCCCGCGCCTATTAACTAGTTAAATGCCGCTGTCAAACGCAGACAGCGGCATTTAACTACCGCTTCCGGCCAGGCGGCCGGAAATGATCGCATCGCTGACCCCCGTCACATGACTGGAGGTCAGCGATGCCTCATCATTGTAACCATAGAGGTCCTTGAGACCTCTATGGTTACTGATCCACGGTAGCTGTGAGCGCCACCCTGTGGTCGGCGCTCCCAGCACACCTGATTTTCTGCTACATAGCAGCGAACATCAGATCGCTGCTATGTAGCAGAGGCGATCGCGTTCTGCCTGCTTCTAGCCTCCTATGGAGGCTATAGAAGCATGGCAAAAGTAAAAAAAAAAAGTAAAAAAAAATGTGAAAAAAATAAAAAAAATATAAATGTTTAAATCACCCCCCTTTCGCCCCAATCAAAATAAATCAATTAAAAAAAAAAATCAAACATACACATATTTGGTATCGCCGCGTTCAGAATCGCCCGATCTATCAATAAAAAAAGCATTAACCTGATCGCTAAACGGCGTAGTGAGAAAAAAATTAGAAACGCCAGAATTACGTTTTTTTGGTCGCCGCGACATTGCATTAAAATGCAATAACGAGCGAACAAAAGAACGTATCTGCACCGAAATGATATCATTAAAAATGCCAGCTCGGCACGCAAAAAATAAGCCCTCACCCGACCCCAGATTATGAAAAATGGAGACGCTACGAGTATCGGAAAATGGCGCAATTTTTTTTTTTGTAGCAAAGTTAGGAATTTTTTTTCACCACTTAGATAAAAAATAACCTAGTCATGTTAGGTGTCTATGAACTCGTACTGACCTGGATAATCATAATGGCAGGTCAGTTTTAGCATTTAGTGAACCTAGCAAAAAAGCCAAACAAAAAACAAGTGTGGGACTGCACTTTTTTTGCAATTTCACCGCACTTGGAATTTTTTTCCCGTTTTCTAGTACATGACATGGTAAAACCTATGATGTCGTTCAAAAGTACAACTCGTCCTGCAAAAAATAAGCCCTAACATGGCCAAATTGACGAAAAAATAAAAAAGTTATGGCTCTGGGAAGGAGGGGAGCGAAAAACAAACAAGGAAAAACGGAAAATCCCAAGGTCATGAAGGGGTTAAACAATATAAGTCATAACTGGTACAGGAGGAGAGAGGACCCTGCCCGCGAAGGCTCACAATCTACAAGGGATGGGTGAGAATACAGTAGGCATGTACAACTTTGACCTGCTTGCAACCTGACTGGGATCTGCTTATTCACCATTGATGGACTCAAACTTTGAAAGTCAAATTGTTTTGAAAGTAGGTACACCACTGAATTATATAGCCTTTCTGGACTTAGGTAGAAGCACCTATTATAACGATTCCACCCCTCAGTGCTGAGCTGTCTGTGCAGACAGCTCAGTTGTCTGGTCTGGTGCAGGGGCGTGCTGAGCTGTCTGTGTTTTTATTGAGAGCTCAGCTATCCAATCTGAGATTGAAAGGTGCTGCACTCTCACCAGGTGCTCCCGGTTCCCTTGATTGTTTAGGTATTTAACTGAGTTAGCAGTCCCAGATAGCTGTCGGCCGTAGGTTCAGCTATGTGCTGTTTGATTACTCGGTGCCTTGTATTTTCCTTGTTGATGCATTGCTGCCTAACCTTGGACCTTGTTCTGACCATCCATCTGTTTAACCCTTTTTGTTCTGATCCACTATCCTCCTGGTGTTTTGACCTAAAAACGATACCTGACTATGACTTTGTCTCCTCCCTCTGATTATTACATACCCACCTGCCTATTGACGTTGGACTCCTCTAGTATCTCGACTCATGGGTTACCCATGAGAGGTAACTCCGCCTCATAATATGGCTGACAAATAAGTGTTCACACGCGCTGTGACCCGGTGTTGAATTCGGCTCTGATGATGCAGGATCTAACTAAGGAACACCAGTGTCTGGAATGATCACAATATCAGTTGCAGGGTCAGATGATTAGTTTTATGAAGACTCTGGTTAGCCCTCCACTTCCGGCAATGGCTGTGACATCAGTACCCTATAACGTACAGTTGGTTTCTCCTGAATCTGTAATGGCCCTACCTAATAAATTTTGGGGAGAGAAAAATTAGTTTAGGGTTTTCAGGGAAAACAGTGGGCTATTTTTTTATCCTGTGTCTCTGGTCATCAAGGAATGAGTTCCATCAGGTGGGAATAATCATATCCCCACTGGAGAGGGTCCTCAGACCTGGGAATTTTCCTTGTCCCCACAAGCCCCAGAACAGTCTTCTGTGGATGCCTTTTTGATGCTTTAGGTCTGATCTATGATGAACCCAACAGGATCCAAGTCACAGAGGCAAAGATCATGAACCTGGCACAGGTGGGGCCACACTGCAGAGGACTACTGTACGGAGTTTCGGCAGTGGTCCAATGAAGTTCTGTGAAATGATGCAGCTCTCTGGTTCCAGTTCCACAAAGATCTTTCTGAAACTCTTAAAGACGCTCCGGTTCTTCATGATGCCTCTTGTTGTCTAGCGGAGGCCATAACCCAGGCTATTCGAATGGACTGCAAATCCCGTGAGACATGTGGTGAAAAGCGGGTTGCCCATTATACTTCCCCATAGTTGGTCCATTTAGCGGAGGTGGAGCCATTGGAGGATGGAGTTGCCAGTCTTCGTGTTTTGGAGAAAACACGTAGACAAGATCTTGTACTCTATACTGTCTGTACTGTAGTCTCACTGGGAATTTTTTCAAGAATTGTCCAGCTTGTCCTCAACAAAGCAAACCATCAGGAGAAAGTTTGAGTCAGGGTGACGGCCAAGGAGGTCACCCAGACTCCCAGGTACTTTTTTCTTCTTCAGATAAAGTGCTGATGAATGCAATGTTATCCTTCAAGGACAATGTGTTATCAGCATTAGCATTGATTGACTGCAGCTCTGCTGATAACTTTATTGATTCAGGACTGCTACTAAATTTAGGATTAGGGACAGTTAACTTAGAAAACACATTTAAATCTTTGCCATTGAAAATACACCGTTAGCCCGGGATATGGTCAAGAGAGTAACAGTGAATTTCATGCTCCAAGTGTGCAACTTCACTCTAAATCCATATCTTGTTTTGCTTTGTATAATTTACCTGCTGGGTTGGTATTGGGCTTCCATGGCTGCGTATTCACAATCCTGTTACTAATTGGTGTCAGAAGTAGTGTTGAGCGATACCTTCCCATACTTGAAAGTATCGGTATCGGATAGTATCGGCCGATACCCGAAAAATATCGGATATCGCCGATACCGATACCCGATACCAATACAAGTCAATGGGACTCAAGTATCGGAAGGTATCCTGGATGGTTCCCAGGGTCTGAAGGAGAGGAAACTCTCCTTCAGGCCCTGGAATCCATATTCATGTTAAAAATAAAGAATTAAAATAAAAAATATGGATATACTCACCTCTCCGGCGGCCCCTGGACCTTACCGATTGTAACCGGCAGCCTCCGTTCCTAAGAATGAGCAGTTTAAGACCTTCGATGATGTTGCGGCTTGTGATTGGTCGCGTGCCGCTCATGTGACCGCTCACGCGACCAATCACAGGCCGCGACGTCATCGCAGGCCCTAAACTCCTCAATGAGGAGTTTAGGACCTGCGATGACGTCGCGGCCTGTGATTGGTCGCGTGAGCGGTCACATGAGCGGCACGCGACCAATCAGAAGCCGCAACGTCATCGAAGGCCCTTCACGCGCTCATTCTTAGGAACGGAGGCTGACAGTTACAGCGGTAAGGTCCAGGGGCCGCCGGAGAGGTGAGTATATCCATATTTTTTATTTTAATTCTTTATTTTTTACATGAATATGGATCCGATTCCGATTTCCGATATCACAAAAGTATTGGAACTCGGTATCGGAATTCCGATACCGCAAGTATCGGCCGATACCCGATACTTGCGGTATCGGAATGCTCAACACTAGTCAGAAGGAAATTGTTAAAAGGAGCGCCAATTCTTATAAGAAATGTCAATAGTCTGTACAAATATGCTCCACTAGTCTAAAGAGTCTGCTGTGGTACCTGAAATACTTTGGAGATGTGTTCTTGAAAAAAAAGGTGGAGATACTTCCTCTGTTATGAACTGGTGGCCTAGGAGCAGCATGGACGAGCTCTGGAGTAGGTGGCCTCTATACTGACCGCAGACCCTGAACTCAACACATCAACTAGAAGTAGCCGTGGGATGTTCCTGTCACTCCCTAGACACCTCGTCACGGCCGGAGGACTAGTTACCCCTGAAGAAAGAAACAGGAATACTATCTTGCCTCAGAGAAAATTCCCAAAGGAAAGGCAGCCCCCCACAAATATTGACTGTGAGAGGAGAGGGAAATTACAAACGCAGACCGAAAACGGAATTTAGCAAAGGAGGCCACGCTACCTAGAAAGAAAAGACAGGATAGAGTACTGTGCGGTCAGTATAAAAAATACTACAAAATCCACCACAGAGAATACAAAAATCTCCACACCTAACTAAAGGCATGGAGGGTAACTCTGTGACTCCAGAGCTTCCAACTTGGCTGAATAAATCTTTACACAGACAAAGCTGGACAAGAATAAACATAGCAATTCACAGAACTATTAAGTCCACCGCATGTGGACTGCAAAAACAGAGCCAGGACTTATCTTTGATGATTTGGACAATCCAGAAGGAGAAACCAAGCAGAGATGTGGATCCCTAGAAAACAACGGACAACTGGCACTCACTAAAGGAAGGAGCCAGACTAAATAGCCCCGTCCAAAGTGGAAGCAGCTGATGACTGCTGTAAAGGACAAACAGCAGCACTACCACTTATAACCACCGGAGGGAGCCCAAGAGCAGAACCCACAACAGAATTCACAACAGTACCCCCCCCCCCGAGGAGGGGTCACCGAACCCTCACCAGAGCCCCCAGGCCGATCCGGACGAGCCAAATGGAAGGCACAAACCAAATCGTCAGCATGAACATCGGAGGCAACAACCCAAGAATTATCCTCCTGGCCATAACCCTTCCACTTGACAAGATAATGAAGCCTCCGTCTACAAAAACGAGAATCCAAGATCTTCTCCACAACATACTCCAACTCCCCATCAATCAACTCCGGGGCAGGAGGATCAACAGAGGGAACCACGGGCACCACATATTTCCGCAACAAAGATCTATGAAAAACATTATGAATGGAAAAAGAGGCTGGAAGGGCCAAACGAAAAGACACTGGATTGATAATCTCAGAAATCCTATAAGGACCAATAAACCGAGGCTTGAACTTTGGGGAAGAAACCTTCATAGGAACATGACGAGAAGACAACCAGACCAAATCCCCAACCCGAAGCCGGGAACCCACACTCCGACGACGGTTGGCAAAACGCTGAGCCTCCTCCTGAGACAACACCAAATTGTCCACAACATGAGCCCAAATCTGCTGCAACCTGTCAACCACAGAGTCCACCCCAGGACAATCAGAAGACTCAACCTGCCCTGAAGAAAAACGAGGATGAAACCCAGAATTACAAAAGAATGGTGACACCAAGGTAGCAGAGCTAGCCCGATTATTAAGGGCAAACTCGGCCAATGGCAAGAAAGCCACCCAATCATCCTGATCGGCAGACACAAAGCATCTCAAATAAGTTTCCAAAGTCTGGTTAGTTCGCTCGGTTTGGCCGTTTGTCTGAGGATGAAATGCGGAAGAAAAAGACAAATCAATGCCCAGCTTAGCACAAAAGGACCGCCAAAACCTGGAAACAAACTGGGAACCTCTATCGGACACGATATTCTCTGGAATGCCATGCAAACGAACCACATGCTGAAAAAACAACGGAACCAACTCAGAAGAGGAAGGCAACTTAGGCAAAGGTACTAAATGAACCATCTTAGAAAACCGGTCACAGACCACCCAGATAACAGACATCCTCTGGGAAACAGGAAGATCCGAAATAAAATCCATAGAAATATGCGTCCAAGGCCTCTCAGGGACCGGCAAAGGCAAAAGCAACCCACTGGCGCGGGAGCAGCAAGGTTTGGCCCGCACACAAGTCCCACAGGACTGCACAAAAGAACGCACATCCCAAGATAAAGAAGGCCACCAAAAGGACCTACTAACCAAATCTCTGGTACCAAAAATCCCAGGATGGCCAGCCAACACAGAACAGTGAACCTCAGAAATCACTTTACTAGTCCATCTGTCAGGAACAAACAGTTTCCCCGCTGGACAGCGATCAGGTTTATCAGCCTGAAACTCCTGAAGAGCCCGTTGCAAATCAGGGGAGATGGCAGAAAGAATCACCCCCTCCTTAAGAATACCAACCGGCTCAAGAATCCCAGGGGAATCAGGCAAGAAACTCCTAGAGAGGGCATCAGCCTTAACATTCTTAGAACCTGGAAGATACGAGACAACAAAATCAAAACGGGAGAAAAACAGGGACCATCGGGCCTGTCTAGGATACAGCCGTTTGGCAGACTCGAGGTAAATCAGATTCTTATGATCGGTCAAGACCACAATACGGTGCTTGGCCCCCTCAAGCCAATGTCGCCACTCCTCAAATGCCAACTTCATAGCCAACAACTCACAATTGCCGACATCATAATTGCGTTCCGCAGGTGAAAACTTTCGAGAAAAGAAGGCACACGGTTTCATCAAGGAACCATCAGAATTCCTTTGAGACAAAACGGCCCCTGCCTCAATCTCAGAAGCGTCAACCTCAACCTGGAAAGGAAGAGAAACATCCGGCTGACGCAACACAGGGGCAGAAGTAAATCGGCGCTTAAGCTCCTGAAGGCAGAAACGGCCTCAGAGGATCAATTAGCTACATCAGCGCCCTTCCTCGTCAAATCGGTCAGAGGTTTAACCACACTGGAGAAGTTGGCAATGAAACGGCGATAAAAATTAGCAAAGCCCAAAAATTTCTGAAGGCTCTTCACGGATGTGGGCTGGATCCAATCATGAATGGCCTGAACCTTAGCCGGATCCATTTCTATAGATGATGGAGAAAAAATGAAGCCAAAAAAAGAAACCTTCTGTACTCCAAAGAGGCACTTAGACCCCTTCACAAACAAGGCATTGTCACGAAGGACCTGAAATACCATCCTAACTTGTTTCACATGAGACTCCCAATCATCTGAAAAAATCAAAATATCATCCAAATATACAATCATGAATTTATCAAGATAATTCCGAAAAATATCATGCATGAAGGACTGAAACACAGATGGGGCATTAGAGAGTCCGAATGGCATCACAAGATACTCAAAATGGCCCTCGGGCGTATTAAACGCAGTTTTCCATTCGTCACCCTGCTTAATACGAACCACATTATATGCCCCTCGAAGGTCAATCTTAGTAAACCAACTAGCCCCCCCTTAATTCTGGCAAACAAATCAGAAAGCAAAGGCAAAGGGTATTGGAATTTGACCGTGATCTTATTCAAGAGGCGATAATCAATACAGGGTCTCAAGGAGCCATCCTTCTTGGCAACAAAAAAAAAACCTGCTCCTAATGGAGAAGAAGATGGCCGAATATGCCCCTTCTCCAAAGACTCCTTTACATAGCTCCGCATGGCGGCATGTTCAGGCACAGACAGGTTGAAAAGTCGGCCCTTAGGAAACTTACAGCCTGGAATCAAATCAATAGCACAATCACAGTCCCTATGCGGTGGAAGGGAACTGGACTTGGGCTCATCGAAAACATCCTGGAAATCTGACAGAAACTCAGGAATTTCAGAAGAGGGGGAGGAGGAAATTGACATCAGAGGAACGTCATCGTGAACCCCCTGACAACCCCAACTAGTCACAGACATAGATTTCCAATCCAACACTGGATTATGTACCTGTAACCATGGAAACCCCAGCACAACAGCATCATGCAAATTATGTAACACCAGGAAGCGACAATCTTCCTGATGGGCTGGCGCCATGCACATAGTTAACTGTGTCCAAAACTGAGGTTTATTTTTAGCCAATGGTGTAGCATCAATCCCCCTCAAAGGGATAGGACTCCGCAGCGGCTGTAAGGAAAAACCACAATGTCTGGCAAATTCTAAGTCCATTAAATTTAAAGCGGCGCCTGAATCCACAAATGCCATGACAGAGAATGACAATAATGAGCAGATCAGGGTCACAGATAACAGAAATTTAGGTTGTACAGTACTGATAGTAACGGAATTAGCGATTCTCTTGGCACGCTTAGGGCAATCAGAAATAACATGAGCAGAATCGCCGCAGTAAAAGCACAACCTATTCTGACGTCTGAATCCTTGGCGTTCCGCTCTAGACACAATCCTATCACACTGCATAGGCTCAGGACTCCGCTCGGAAGACAACGCCATAGTGTGCACAACTCTGCACTCACGCATGCGCCGATCAATTTGAATGGCCAGAGACATAGAATCACTCAGACCTGCAGGCGTGGGGAACCCCACCATAACATCTTTAACAGATTCAGAAAGACCCTTTCTGAAAATTGCCGCCAAAGCATCCTCATTCCACTTAGTAAGCACAGACCATTTTCTGAATTTCTGGCAATATGACTCTGCCGCTTCTTGACCCTGACACAGGGCCAAAAGTGTTTTCTCAGCATGCTCTACAGAGTTAGGTTCATCATACAATAACCCAAGCGCCTGAAGAAAAGGTGTCTACATTAAGCAAGGCCGGATTCCCAGATTCCAGGGAAAATGCCCAATCCTGCGGGTCACCACGCAACAGAGAAATGACAATTTTTACCTGCTGGATGGGATCACCAGAGGAACGGGGCTTCAGAGCAAAAAACAGTTTACAGTTATTTTTAAAGCTCAAAAATTTGGACCTGTCCCCAAAGAACAGATCGGGGGTAGGAATTCTAGGCTCTAAAACAGGAGTCTGCACGATATAATCAGAAATACCCTGTACTCTAGCAGCAAGTTGATCCACCCGAGAAGCAAGTCCCTGAACATCCATGTCAACGCCTAACTCCTGAGCCACCCAGAAGTGAAGAGGGAAAAAAAAACACAACAGAGTACAGAAAAAAAAATGGCTCAGCACTTTCTTTCCCTTCTTTTGAGATGCGGTTAACTCATTGTTGGCCAGTTGTACTGTTATGAACTGGTGGCCTAGGAGCAGCATGGACGAGCTCTGGAGTCGGTGGCCTCTATACTGACCGCAGACCCTGAACTCAACACATCAACTAGAAGTAGCCGTGGGATGTTCCTGTCACTCCCTAGACACCTCGTCACGGCCGGAGGACTAGTTACCCCTGAAGAAAGAAACAGGAATACTATCTTGCCTCAGAGAAAATTCCCAAAGGAAAGGCAGCCCCCCACAAATATTGACTGTGAGAGGAGAGGGAAATTACAAACGCAGACCGAAAACGGAATTTAGCAAAGGAGGCCACGCTACCTAGAAAGAAAAGACAGGATAGAGTACTGTGCGGTCAGTATAAAAAATACTACAAAATCCACCACAGAGAATACAAAAATCTCCACACCTAACTAAAGGCATGGAGGGTAACTCTGTGACTCCAGAGCTTCCAACTTGGCTGAATAAATCTTTACACAGACAAAGCTGGACAAGAATAAACATAGCAATTCCCAGAACTATTAAGTCCACCGCATGTGGACTGCAAAAACAGAGCCAGGACTTATCTTTGATGATTTGGACAATCCAGAAGGAGAAACCAAGCAGAGATGTGGATCCCTAGAAAACAATGGACAACTGGCACTCACTAAAGGAAGGAGCCAGACTAAATAGCCTCGTCCAAAGTGGAAGCAGCTGATGACTGCTGTGAAGGACAAACAGCAGCACTACCACTTATAACCACCGGGGGGAGCCCAAGAGCAGAACCCACAACAGAATTCACAACATACCTCCCTATCATCCTTGTAATTGTGGTATTAATCTTGTCTCTAGTACCAAATTACCTAAAGCTCGCTGTCAAGGGATGACACCGGAGAGACCAAGCAGAATCTCACCGCTGATACCAATTGTCAAAGGATGACACTGGAGAGACCACGCAGATCTCGCTGCTGCCACCAATTGTCAAAAATAATGGCCAGGGGAGTCATGCTGAACCACCCCGGTGTTATGTTTCTGTCACGAATAGCTCTCTGCCCTCTGTTGCTCCCTATCATCCAGACAATTACGCAATTGATCGACGATTAACGGAGGAAGCTGCAGCTGTTTCCATTAAGGCTAGTTAATGGGAAACTAACAGTGAGCTTATGGTATATACACAGCTGATTCCAACTCATGGAATATGTGCATATACGCATGGTATGGTCACTGCTATCTCCACGATAACCGAATAACTACTCGCAGCCACCATCAGTCATTTATGCAGGCTGAATGAATGCCTGATTTCTGGTAGCAGGCTTTGGGGTGCCGTTTACAGAACAAACCTATTACATTTTATATTTAATCCAGAACAATAGGCAGTGTTTATAAAAATATACAAAAGATTTTACAAAGGGGAAAAAACAATACAGCATACACAATTGCATAAAATAAGTAGGATTAACAAAAGAAACTTACTACGTTGATCACAGAGATGATTCGGCTTAGCGAAGGAGAGTACGTCAATTGGAAACATCCAGTGAATGGGATCATGCATATACTGATACGTATCTCTACATGAACACAGATCATAATACACCTTGATCTTTTATCAGCACCTTAGCAATATCTTCACTCCTAATGATCGCAGAAGTGTGACACAGCCGCCATATTTTTTGTAGGGATTTTACCATTCCATAGATAGAAAACATGGCTGGTGTCAGATATCTGGCCACTAGGGTTGAGCGAAACGGATCGGACAAATTCAAAAATCGCCGACTTTTGGCAAAGTCGGGTTTCATGAAACCCGACCTGATCCTAGTGTGGGATCGGCCATGAGGTCGGCGATCTTCACGCCAAAGTCGCGTTTCATGTGACGCATTCAGCGCCATTTCTCAGCCAATGAAGGAGGATGCAGAGTGTGGGCAGCGTGTTGACATAGGTCTCGGTCCCCACCATCTTAGAGAAGGGCATGACAGTGATTGGCTTGCTTTCTGTGGCGTCACAGGGGCTATAAAGGGGCGTGCACGTCAACCGCCATCTTACTTCTGCCGATCTTACATAGGGAGAGGTTGCTGCAGCTTCGTCAGAAGAAGGGCTATAGTTAGGGAGGGAATATTAACCCCCAAACCGCTTGTGCTGTAGCAATTACCACTGTCCAACACCACCTTTTTTTGCAGGGACAGTGGAGGCTATATCTTTGTGCATCAGCTCTGTAGCTTATTAGGCTGCCTTATAAGACTCCCTGATAGCTGCATTGCTGTTTGTACGCTGCTGTGCAAACCAACTGCTTTTTTAAAAGCAAAAATCCTGTTGCTCCTTTCTGCACAGTTATCTTGCTTATTTGTCCACACTTTTGTGTGCAGCAGTCCTTTTTAGTGCTGCAATACTTGTCCTGAGATCATTGTAGGGAGATTGAAATTGTACTACAGTCCTTGTATTTTTTCATATACCAGCCAGCCACTTTCATTGCGTTGTTTTATACACTGGGCCTCAGTTTTGGTTCAGTCTCCAAAAAAAAAAGGGGGATTCAAGTTGTCACAAAGTGGATGTACGTCAGTGCTGTTAGTTTGTCGTATATCAGCCTGCCACGAACTGCCACTTACATTGTGTTGTGTTATACACTGGGCCTGAGTTTTGGTTCAGTCTTCCCCCCAAAAAAGGGAGAATCAAATTGTCACAAAATGGATGTACGTCAGTTCTGTTAGTTTGTCGTATATCAGCCAGTGTAATAATTATAGGGGATAACTCAGGAGACTCTTTGCGTGGAACAAGGTAACTACAGGACACAGTTTTATAAGTGGTAAAGTCTATATTGTCACATGGTGATTCAAACAGGTGCAGAGAGAAACTCAAGTCCACAACACTTGGTGCAAATAATAAACGCAGCTTAGCAGTCTATAGGAAACTTCAGAGGAAAATGCAATCAAGCAGAAAGTCTATGAAGCACAGTTATTCTTGAGGATACTTGACACGAATAAAGCCTTGACTTAGTCCAGACACAGATAGATATGCTTATAAGGCAGTTCAAATCATATCTTAGCTCAACCAGGGAGGCCTGGTTAATAGTCTCAGGTTATTGCAGCAGCAGCTTACATGTCCAGCAAATGCAGATAAAGTAAACATGAGCAGCAGATGAAGGAGGATTACTGGAGACTTGTGTATGCAGCAGGAACTCAGAGCGGAGTAGCAGGATCACCATACAGGTTCACAGGAGCAGGTGTATAGCCAGGGAGTAATCAGAGGTCAGGAGCTGGATGCAAGGCAGAATAATCTAGCACAGACTGAAGGCTGGGGTGGAGTTTTATAGCAGGAAGACAAGTGCACATGAGACCAAAGACGCCATGTTGGAAAAGGGCAGTAATGCACAAAAGGTAAAAAATGTTCAGAGTCCTGACAGCCAGCCACGTTCTGCCACTTACATTGTGCTGTGTTATAGACTGGGCCTGAGTTTTTGTTCAGTCTCCCCCCCAAAAAAGGGGGATTCAAATTGTCACAAAGTGGATGTACGTCAGTTCTGTTAGTTTGTCGTATATCAGCCAGCCACGTTCTGCCACTTACATTGTGCTGTGTTATACACTGGGCCTCAGTTTTGGTTCAGTCTCCCCCCCAAAAAAGGGAGATTCAAATTGTCACAAAGTGGATGTACATCAGTTCTGTTAGTTTGTCGTATATCAGCCTGCCACGTTCTGCCACTTACATTGTGTTGCGTTATACACTGGGCCTGAGTTTTGGTTCAGTCTCCCCCCAAAAAAGGGAGATTCAAATTGTCACAAAATGGATGTATGTCAGTTCTGTTAGTTTGTCGTATATGAGCCAGCCACATTCTACCACTTACATTGTGCTGTGTTATACATTGGGCCTGAGTTTTGGTTCAGTCTCCCCCCCAAAAAAAAGGGGGATTCAAATTGTCACAAAGTGGATGTACGTCAGTTCTGTTAGTTTGTCGTATATCAGCCAGCCACATTCTGCCACTTACATTGTGTTGTATTATACACAGGGCCTGAGTTTTGGTTCAGTCTCCCCCCAAAAAATGGGAATTCAAATTGTCACAAAGTGGATGTACGTCAGTTCTGTTAGTTTGTCGTATATCAGCTTGCCACCTTCTGCCACTTACATTGTGTTGTGTTATACACTGGGCCTGAGTTTTGGTTCAGTCTCCCCCCCAAAAAAAAGGGGGATTCAAATTGTCACAAAGTGGATGTACTTCAGTTCTGTTAGTTTGTCGTATATCAGCCAGCCACGTTCTGCCACTTACATTGTGTTGTATTATACACAGGGCCTGAGTTTTGGTTCAGTCTCCCCCCAAAAAATGGGAATTCAAATTGTCACAAAGTGGATGTACGTCAGTTCTGTTAGTTTGTCGTATATCAGCCTGCCACCTTCTGCCACTTACATTGTGTTGTGTTATACACTGGGCCTGAGTTTTGGTTCAGTCTCCCCCCAAAAAAGGGAGATTCAAATTGTCACAAAATGGATGTATGTCAGTTCTGTTAGTTTGTCGTATATGAGCCAGCCATGTTCTACCACTTACATTGTGCTGTGTTATACACTGGGCCTGAGTTTTGGTTGAGTCTCCCCCCCAAAAAAGGGAGATTCAAATTGTCACAAAGTGGATGTACGTCAGTTCTGTTAGTTTGTCGAATATCAGCCTGCCACGTTCTGCCACTTACATTGTGTTGTTTTATACACTGGGCCTGAGTTTTGGTTCAGTCTCCCCCCCCCCAAAAAAAAGGGGGATTCAAATTGTCACAAAGTGGATGTACGTCAGTTCTGTTAGTTTGTCGTATATCAGCCAGCCACGTTCTGCCACTTACATTGTGTTGTTTTATACACAGGGCCTGAGTTTTGGTTCAGTCTCCCCCCAAAAAATGGGGATTCAAATTGTCACACAGTGGATGTACGTCAGTTCTGTTAGTTTGTCGTATATCAGCCAGCCACCTTCTGCCACTTACATTGTGCTGTGTTATACACTGTGCCTGAGTTTTGGTTCAGTCTCCCCCCAAAAAAGGGAGATTTAAATTCTCAACAATTTTATTTACACCTTCTACCTTGTTTTACAGTACCATATAACGGTTGTTATTTTGGTTAGATCTTCCCAAAAATGAGGAAGTCTGGTGGAAGAGGACGTGGGCGGTCGTTGCCAGCTGGTACTGATGGTGTTGGTGGTGGTGGAGCATCTGGTGGTAGTGGGAAAAGCAAAATATCACCTAAGGCTGGCAGTGTTGAGCCAGTGTCATCATCTGGCTACACAAGGCCTCGAAGGCTACCTTAGCTGGAGCAGCAGGAAAAAGTTTTGCCTTTCCTTGCTGACTCAGCCTCTAGCTCTTTCGCCTCCTCTTCAGAAAGTTCCAAATATAAAAGCAGCGAGTTGTCAGTGGATGCTCCCGGTCAGGAACAAGACGTTTCCTTGTGTCCTTCACCCAAACCAAAAGTGAAGGATGCGTCAGGCGACACTACAGGTTACTCCATGGAGCTCTTTACACATACCGTGCCTGGGTTAGAAAGGGAAATAGTGAACAGCCCATTACAAGATGAATCGGACATGGAGTGCACTGATGCACAGCCACAGCTAGATTATTATGCTGTTCCATTGACTCAGATCACTACATTGCCCTCGTAGTGTACTGAGCCAGAATCTGACTCTGATGAGACTATAGTGCCCCGTCCCGAACGCTATAGCACCTTACACGGTGACACAGAGGAAGGTGCACATGACATTGAAGAGGAGGTTATAGATGACCCAGTTGTTGACCCAGATTGGCAGCCATTGGGGGAAGAGGGTGCCGCTGACAGTAGCTCAGAAGCGGAGGAGGATGATCCGCATCAGCCATATACATCGCAACAGTTTTCATCTGGCAGGCCCGTCCCAGGCCAAAAACGTTTGTCAACCAAAAAAACTGTTTTAGGACAGCGTGGCCATCCGGTGAAAGTAGCACAGCGTGCAAAGCCTGAAAAGGTATTCCATAGTAGGAATAGTGGAGTGTGGCAATTTTTTAACCAAGATCCGAATGATCAGTGCAAAGTTATCTGTAAGAAATGCTCAAAGACCTTTAGCAGAGAGAAGAATCCCCAAAATTTAAATACAACGTGCATGCGTAGACATTTAACCAGCATGCACTTGCAAGCCTGGACTAACTACCAAACGTCCCGTACGGTTGGTGCACCCGCTCAGAATGAAGGTAGTCAGCAACGCTACATTGCTTCCCTCACTGTAAGCCCACCGGTTAGGACACCACCAGCAGCAAATGTGGAGGTATAGTCGCAAGGCCAAAGCAGTCAGGGAATCACAAGGTTTTTGGTAGGAAACACTGTATGTAGGCCAACATCAAGAATACCATCACCAACCCTCTCTCAATCCGTCATGTCCACCTCCACCACCACCGCTAGTTCCACCATATGCTGCTCTCCAGTCCAGCTCACCCTACAAGAGACTCTCATTAGGAAAAGAAACTACTCATCCTCTCATCCGCGTACACAGAGTTTGAACGCCCACATTGCTAGACTAATCTCGTTAGAGATGATGCCCTACCGGTTGGTTGAAAGCGAAGCTTTCAAAGACCTGATGGCCTAGGCAGTACCACACTATGACCTACCCAGTCGGCACTTCTTTGCGAGAAAAACCATCCAAGCCCTCCACCAGCATGTCAAAGACCGCATTGTCCATGCACTGAGGCAATCAGTCAGTGGAAAGTTGCACCTCACGACAGATGCATGGACTAGTAGGCATGGCCAGGGACGTTACGTGTTCATCATGGTGCACTGGGTTAATGTGGTGGATGCAGGGTCCACAGCAGACAGCCATAGTGGGACAGTTCTGCCTAGCCCACGGTCTAGGAAACAGTTTGCTGCAGGCGTTCGCCACCCCCCTCCTCCTCCTCCTCCTCCTCCAGAAGCGAAAGCTCATCCACAGAGCGCAGTCGCACGACCACTCCATCCGCAGCTGCCAGTGTTGCACACGAGGTGTCCCATTATCAAACAGCTAGTGGTAAGTGTCAGCAGGCTGTGTTACAAATTAAGTGTTTGGGCGACAACAGACACACCGCAGAAGTACTGGCCGAGTACTTGCAGCAAGAAACTCAGTCATGGCTGGGCAGTGTACATCTTGAGGCAGGCAAGGTAGTCAGTGATAACGGAAGGAATTTTATGGCTGCCATAGCCCTTTCAGAACTGAAACACATACCTTGCCTGGCTCAGACCTTGAACCTGGTGGTGCAGTGCTTCCTGAAAAATTATCCGGGGTTACCAGCCCTGCCCTTGAAGGTGCGAAGACTTTGCTCGCACATCCGCCGGTCGCCCGTACACTCCAGCCGTATGCTGAACCATCAGCGATCGCTGAGTCTTCCCGAGCACTGCCTAATAATCGACGTTGCAAAAAGGTGGAACTCCACCCTGCACATGCTTCAGAGGCTGTGCGAACAGAGGCGTGCTGAAATGTATTTGTGGGAGGATACACATACATGGGCAGCCAGTTGGATGGCAGACATGGAGTTGTCAGGTGTGCAGTGGTCGAAGCTACAAGACCTCTGTCAAGTCCTTCAGTGTTTTGAGGAATGCACATGGCTGGTAAGTGCAGACGACGCCATCATAAGCATGAGCATCCCACTAATGCGTCTGCTGATGCAAAGTTTGACGCACATTAAGGAGCAGGCGTCTGCAGCCGAAGAGGAGGGAAGTCTTGAAGACAGTCAGCCATTGTCAGCTCAGGGAACTCTCCTGGACGAGGTGGCGGACGAAGAGGAGAAGGAGGAGCATGATGGGGATGAATATTTATGGGAGGAGGATGCTTCTCAGGGGGCAATAGAAACTGGTGGCGTTGCAAGGTCAGGTACAGGGTTTTTGCGGGACACAAGTGATGTTGATTTGCAAGAAAGTGCTCCTCAACCCAGAACAAGCAGTGAATTGACACCTGGAACATTGGCCCACATGGCTGAGTATGCCTTGCGTATCCTAAAAAGGGACCCCCGAATTATCAAAATGATGACCAATGACGATTACTGGTTGGCCTGCCTCCTGGATCCACGATATAAAGGAAAATTACAAAATATCATGCCACATGAGAACCTTGAGCAAATATTGGCTACCAAACAAGCAACTCTTGTAGACCGTTTGGTTCAGGCATTCCCAGCACACAGCGGCGGTGATGGTTCTCACACGAGCAGTAGTGGGCAACATGGCAGAGGTGTTAGAGGTGCACAAATCCAAAGTGGCGTTGGACAGAGGGGTTTTATGACCAGGTTGTGGAGTGATTTCACAACGACCACTGACATGACAGGTACTGCTGCATTGATTCAAAGTGACAGGAGACAGCATTTTTCCAGTATGGCTACGAACTACTTTTCCGCCCTTATCGATGTTCTCCCTCACAGGTCATTCCCCTTTGATTACTGGGCATCTAAAATAGACCCCTGGCCTGAATTGGCAGAATATGCATTACAGGAGCTCGCATGCCCTGCTACTAGTGTGCTATCAGAAGGAGTATTCAGTGCTGCTGGTTCACTGACTGAAAAAAGGACACGTCTGGCTACCCGAAATGTTGATGATCTAACCTTCATTAAAATGAATCAATTATGGATTTCAAATTATTTGGCCCCACCTTCCCCTGCTGACACGTAGCTTGCCTGAAAAATGTCTTGCTTTTGGCCTCCTCTTACTGACTTCTCCAATTCCTTCATTTGCAGCTGCTGAATGTCCACGATAGGCCATTTTTATACCTCTCTAAATGGGCTGACTCCCCCCACAGGGCCGTGGTCACCACCTGGCGCAAGCACGCGTGCGATTGCCGTTTGCCTGGACAGGTGGGTGTGCCCACTCTTGAGCGACGGCACTGGCACAGGGTCCCTCATAGTACAGTGAAGTGTCTCTGATGGTGGTGGTGCACAACCAACGTCAGACACACCGTCGGACTCGTAATATGAGGGGCCCTGTGCTACTACCGCCGCCCACGAGAGAGTGTTCCCCCACAGCTCGAACAGTGCTCTACCACTTGCAATACTTACCTCTCCCAGCTCCACCACTGTGTAGTCTGTGCTGTTAAATCCTTCAATGGCACTGCCAATACAAATTTCTTGAAATGATAGATGATAGTTAAAATATACAGGGGCCCTGGCCTCCATTTAGACCAGTTAATACTTTGCGCCTACTACCACTGTCTGCTGCTCAGCAGAGGAGCCCACCCCTGTACCTAGCTATGCCACCTGTTTATTTATGAAAAAAATTTTGGCAGACATTTAGCCAACTTTATTATTAGGGCCTACTCACTGTGTCAGCCACTCCTTACAGTTGTCCTCCGCTGAACAAAGCAATGCCACCTGGTTAGTCCTGTTACCAATTTTGAACTGCATTTAGCCTACTTACTTATTTGGGCCTACTCACTGTGTCAGCCACTCCTTACCGTTGTCCTCCGCTGAACAAAGCAATGCCGCCAGTTTAGTCCTGTTACCAATTTTGAACTGCATTTAGCCTACTTACTTATTTGGTGCCTACTCACTGTGTCAGCCTCTCATTACAGTTGTCCTTCGCCGAACAAAGCAATGCCGCCAGTTTAGTCCTGTTACCAATTTTGAACTGCATTTAGCCTACTTACTTATTTGGGCCTACTCATTGTGTCAGCCTCTTATTACAGTTGTCCTCCGCTGAACAAAGCAATGCCACCTGGTTAGTCCTGTTACCAATTTTGAACTGCATTTAGCCCACTTTATTATTTGGGCCTATATCTGTGTTTCCTCCTCAACCCGCCCATTGCCCAGCCACTGCTAGATGAGTCTGCTGGTACATTGACCCAGACCACTACATTCCCCTTGCAATCTACACAGCCAGAATCTGACCCTGCTTAAAGTCAGGTTCCCCTTCCCGCATACTATACCACCTTACACGGGGACAAAGAGGAAGGTGCAGATGAAAGTGCAGGTTCCTTCATCAGGTGGGGGGGCATACTCATTGGCGATGTCACTGGCACAGGGCCCCTCATAGTACGCAAAAGTGTCTCTGCAAAAGTGTTTCTATGCATCCCAGGAGGATCGTTTCAGTGCTTTATCATCTGCTGGGATTGATTCCACGTTAAAATCCTTTGTTGCTTATTACAGTACGTGTGTTCAGTACCTTACCCAGCAGTTAATTATGGTATTTTTTCTGTGCCATGTGGGGTTATTTCGGGAATTCCTTTGTGATACATGTATACTATATACAGTAGGAATGGGCCTTATGAGGGAGTGTTTATTGTATTGTTTTTAAGTGTTTTTAGTATTGTAACCAATAAAGCTTGTCCTTTCTTCACACAATTAACTGGTAGTGTGCAGATCATATAGTGGCTCTTTTCTCTCTTGTTCTAGGTATGAAAAAAATATGCGTATTCTTCCCAGAATAGTCCTGAAATTGAAGATATGCGTCCAATCAATATCAGATCTATACAGACCCCAATTTCTCTATCACAATCAGATTGGATTCTAAGAATGTGAAAGCTGACGCGTTATCAAGCAGTCTAGATTCAGTTTCTCCTCCAAAAACTGCATCCTCCATTCTTCCTCTGGTATTATGGCTTCTATGGGAACCTCAAAGTTGGAAGAGGAGATCCATACAGTCTAGTCATTGGCTCATTCCGCTGCTCCAGGATACAAATTATTTGTGCCTGTATACCTAAGCTTGTATCTATTACAGGAGGATCATGATTCCATCTTGAGTGGTCATCCTGGGGTTACTGCTACACAAAAAGCCATTGCTAGATATTTTTGGTTGCCGTTCATGCATAATGATTTTAAAGAATTTGTATCTGCTTGTGAAGTCTGCACACGAGATAAAGTCAGTCATAGCCAGTTAGCCAGAGAATTGGCTCCATTGCCAATTCTAGAAAGACCATGGACTCATCTGTCCAAGAATTTAATTATGGATTTGCCCCTGTCTGGTGGGGAAACTACTATTTGGGTGGTAGTTGGTCGATTCAGCAAACAAGCTCATTTTGTTCCTTTATCAGAACTAACAAATGCAGAGACATTCTCCAGGTTGTTTATTTCTCATATTGTAAGGTTACATGGGGTCCCTCTCAACATTGTGTTTAATAGGGGAGTGCAATTTGTCTCTAAATTCTGGAGAGCTTTTCTGTAAATTGGGTATTGACTTGTCCCTTTCCTCAGCCTACTACCCTGAAACCAACGGCCAGACTTAGAGGACAAAGCAATCTTCAGAACAAGTTTTAAGGTGCATTTTGACAGCTCAGCAGGAGGACTGGTCTTCGTTTGCCTTTAACAATAGGGTAAATTAGTCTACGGGAACCTCACTGTTTTTCTGTAATTATGATTTTTATCATCATTTTGGTGAGTTTTCTAGGATTAGTTTTGAATGTCCTGTGGTGGAACTCGTTGTGCATAGACTTGGGGATGTTTGGATGGAGGTTCAAAAGAGTATTGGGACCGCTCAGATTTGCCAGAAACGGAAGACTGAGAGAAGACATTCGGTGTGCTCTGTTTTTAAGGTTGGGTACAGGGCTTGGCTGTCATCCAGAAACATCAATCTTAAGATACCATAGGCAAAGTTTGATTCAAAGTTCATCGGTCTCTATGAAATTCTGGAAGTGGTTTATCCAGTGGCCTTTAGGTTGAAGCTTCCTCCATCTCTCCGCATCCCTAACGTCCTCTGCAAATCCTTGTTGAAGGAGTTTAACACTTTGTCGCCCTTGTCCCCACCTCCTCCGGTTGCTGTTACTGGCAACTAAGAATATGGCAGTTTAGAATATGAGGTGCAGAGAGTTGTGGTTCAACATCTAGTGGAGGGAATATCAGAGGAGAGATCCTTGGTCGCAGCTTGAGAGGTGAAGGCCGAGTGGTTTGTCAGTGCTATTCATGTGAAGTTTCTTGGGAGACCTGGGGGTCTGGTAGCCTCCCCCTAGAAGAGGCGGTACTGTAACGAATCCACCTCTCAGTGCTGAACTGTCTGTGCAGTGATTGACAGCTCAGTTGTCCAAAGAATAAACAATTCACAGCACCTAGCAAATAAAGGGTTAACTATTATCCTTCCCGGAGAACATCCAAACATTGAAATAGAAAATGAAGACAGCGCCTCATACGTTGGTGAAAAATCACAGTTCCTTTATTCTGCCCTCTGTGGCAACGTTTCGATCTACATGATCTTTTTCAAGCACAGTTGTCCAGTCAGGTGCAGGGGCGAGCTGAGCTGTGTTTTTATTGATGCTCAGCCATCCAATCTGAGACTGGAAAGTGCTGAGCTCTTATCAGGAGCTCGTGGTTCCCATGATTGATCAGCTATTTAACTGAACTGGCAGTCCCTGGTAGCCGTAGTGTAGGAGCAGTGATATTGCAACCACTAGGGGCAGCACCAGCAGGTCGCTTAGTTAGGATATAGCCAAAGGTTGGCACACGGAGCAGCAGTAGGATCTTGGGGATAAGCAGGAATTGTAGTCAGAGTATAGCCAGAGATCGATACACGAAACAGCAGTAGGGTGGGAGGATAAGCAGGAAACGTAGTCAGGATATAGCCAGAGGTCGGTACATGGAGCAGCAGTAGGATCTTGAGGATAAGCAGCAGGTGGCAAGAAGCTAGACTAAAGGCTCGAGCACAATAATCTTGCAACGAAGGAAGTGCAATGCCAGGTTCAAGTAGGTTGCTCAATCAGGAGATGACAGGGTGAGACAATCAGGAACTTGAGGTGGAGACATTAGGAACTCAGGTTGGAGACATCAGGAACAACACAAGTACTAGTATCTGATTTAGCAAGGAACTGTCCAGCAAGCTGAATAGCTCAGAGGGTAGAGCTGCTGCATAGGGCAGAAGAGCTGCTGGGTTTGAATCCTGACATGGCCATCCATCTGTTTATCCTCTTTGCTCTGATCCTCTATCCTCCAGGTATTTTTACCTCAGACCGCTACCTGACTACGGCTTTGTCTCTTCCTTCTGTTTATGACATGCCCCCCTGTCTATTGACCTCAGAGTTCTCGACTATACCTATTCATGGCTTGTCCATGAGAAGTGACTCAGTGTCATACCTATTTAATAATGTATGTGTCACCATATTATGTATTTTGTAGAAGGGCAGCTTAATATGGAAGCAAGTCTAGTGCACTACTACACTAAACAGCACAAAACAATATTAAAGAAGCACACTCACCAAAGTTTTTATCCTCTTAATAAATTGCAATCATATTATATGGCACTGTGTACTTACATTGCTCATTTTGCCTTTCTACCCAGCTAATGCTTCTCTGTTCTATGTAAAAACAGGAAGTCTCTTTTAGCTGCAAAAATCATTCTCCTCTTCAACTCCAGCTAGTCCGCTCCTCCCCCTGCCAGGGACTTTTGTAGTGACTGATGACTCATGCAGGGAAAACAGATATCCAGTTTCTACATAAAGCTTAGAAGGATTTAGCTAGTCAGATTTCATTCATGTGATGTCATAATGGAAAAGAGAATAATTTTATTAATAGAAAGGCAAAATGAGCAATTGTACGTACATTATGCTATTCAATATGATGACTGCAATATAGTAAGAGGTTAAAAACTTTGATGGGAGGAGAGCTTCTTTAACTAATAACAGCGATCAAAAAATATAGGTGAAATATGAATCCAGTGAATTCATGAGTGGAGCACTCCACTTCCTTCTCCCATCATCATCACCAGTAATTGCTGGGCTACACATGTACATATAGCTATAAGGCATCTACCAGTCACAGGTGAAAGGGATCGAGGGATTGCTTCCCTTATTGTAACTGCACATTCATAACTATGAATTTACCTTGTTCTTTGATCTACCTTCATAAAATGTTGGCCTTAAACAGATCAGTAAACCATAGTGAAAGATGCTCCTTAGGGTGCAGTTAGACTGCTGTACTAGTCACGCGAGAATTACATCCCTCTCCTGACCTGAGCATGACAGCATGTATTACTATGCAGCTGTCACACTCAGGTCAGGAGAGCTGATGGTCAGTCTGAGGATTGCGATGCAATCATCGCGCAACTAATACATCAGTCTGACTGTACCCTTAAAAAGAAGCTACAGTGGGAAAAAAAGTATTAAGTCAGTCACCAATTGTGCAAATTCTCCCACTTAAAAGATGAGAGAGGCCTGTAATTGCCATCATAGGTAGACCACAACTATGAGAGTCAAAATGAGAAAACAAATCCAGAAAATCACTTTGTCTGATTTGGCAAGATTTATTTTGCAAATTATGGTGGAAAATAAGTATTTGGTCACCTAAAAACATGCAAGATTTCTGGCTCTCACAGACCTGTAACTTCTTCTTTAAGGGGCTCCTCTGTTCTCCACTCATTACCTGTAGTAATGGCACCTGTTTGAACTTGTTATCAGTATAAGGCTACTTTCACACTTCCGTTTTTTTGTTTTCCGTCGACGTGCAGTGAAATAATGTATCGACGGACGTCATAAAGATAGTGAAAAACGTGTGCGACGGATCCTGTGAAATGACGGACGCATCGATCGGATTTGTCAATGGACAAATTTCCGAAATTCAAATGTCCCTGGAGGAGAGAGAGAGAGACTCCTTCCGGAAGGGAAAAACTGGATCTGTCGCTGGATTGTAGCCGACGACGGGCAGCGCAGGATGCGTCGCTGACCGATTTTCCGTTGTGCACAAAAAACGTTACAATGAACATTTTCCCTGCATGACGGACCGCTATTTTAAGACGGATCCAGTGCACGACGGATGAAACGGATGGCCATCCGTCACAATCCATTGCTAATACAAGTCTATGGGAAAATGCAGGATCCTGCAAATTTTTTTGCAGGATCCATAATTCTCAAAAATCGACGGATTGTGATGGATCTGAAAAGACGGAAGTGTGAAAGAGGCCTTAAAGACAGCTGTCCACAACCTCAAACAGTCAATTGTAGCCCTGCAAAAGGCTGGTAAGACTAAATCTGCAATAGGCAAGCAGCTTGATGTGATGAAATCAACTGTGGGAGCAATAATAAGGAAATGGAAGACATTCAAAACCACTGATAAGCTCCCTCGATCTGGGGCTGCACGCAAGATCTCACCCGGTGGGGTCAAAATGATCACAAGAACGGTGAGCAAAAATCCCAGAGCCACACAGAGGGACCTAGTGAATGACCTGCCTAGAGCTGGGACCACCATAACAAAGGCTACCATCAGTGACACACTATGCCGCCAGGGACTCAGATCCTGCAGTGCCAGGTGTGTCCCCCTACTTAAGCCAGTACATGTCCGGGCCTGTCTTAAGTTTGCTAGAGAGCATTTGGATTATCCAGAAGAGTATTGGGAAAATGTCTTATGGTCTGATGAAATCAAAGTAGAACTGTTTAGTAGAAACAAAACTCGTCGTGGTTGGAGGAGACAGGATTCTGAGTTGCATCCAAAGAACACCATACCTACTGTGAAGCATGGGGGTGGCAACATCATGCTTTGGGGCTGTTTCCCTGCAAAGGGACCAGGACGGCTGATCCGTGTACATGAAAGAATGAATGGGGCCATGTATCGTGAGATTTTGAGTGCAAACCTCCTTCCATCAGCAAGGGCATTGAAGATGAAATGTGGATGGGTCTTTCAGCATGATAATGATCCCAAGCACACCACCAGGGCAATGAAGGAGTGGCTTTGTAAGAAGCATATGAAGGTCCTGGAGTGGCCTAGCAAGTCTCCAAATCTCAACCCCATAGAAAACCTTTGGAGGGAGTTGAAAGTCCATGTTGCCCAGCGACAGGCCCAAAATATCACTGCTCCAGAGGAGATCTGCATGGAGGAATGGGCCAGCATACCATCAACAGTGTGTGCCAACCTTGTGAAGACTTACAGAAAACGGTTGATCTCTGTCATTGCCAGCAAAGGATATATAACAAAATATTAAGATGAACTTTTGATAATGACCAAATACTCTTCCACCATAATTTGCAAAATATATCTTACCAAATCAGACAAGGTGATTTTCTGGATTTCTTTTCTCATTTTGACTCTCAGGCCATGTGCACACGTTCAGTATTTTTCGTGTTTTTTTCGTGTTTTTTCGCTATAAAAACGTGATAAAAACGCGAAAAAAACACGAAAAAAACGCCAACATATGCCTCCCATTATTTTCAGGGTATTCTGCATTTTTTGTGCAAATGTTGCATTTTTTTCCATGAAAAAATCGCATCGCGGAAAAAAAAGCAACATGTTCATTAAATTTGCGGAATTGCGGGGTTCCGCACACCTAGGAGTGCATTGATCTGCTTACTTCCCGCACGCGGCTGTGCACACCATGCGGGAAGTAAGCAGATTATGTGCGGTTGGCACCCAGGGTGGAGGAGAGGAGACTCTCCTCCACGGACTGGGCACCATATAATTGGTCAAAAAAAAAGAATTAAAATAAAAAATAGTCATATACTCACCCTCTGATGGCCCCGGAGTGTTCTCGCCTCTTAGCGGTGCATGCTCTCTCTTCCGTTCCTATAGATGGTGTGGTTCAGGACCTGCTATGACGTCGCTGTCTTGTGATTGGTCACGTGACCGCTCATGTGACCGCTCACGTGACCGTGACGTCATCGAAGGTCCTGAACCACACCATCTATAGGAACGGACGCCACTGAGGAGGTCGGCTGTCTGCAGAGGGTGAGTATAACCATTTTTTTAATTTTTTTATTATTTTTAACATGATATCTATTTACTATTGATGCTGCATAAGCAGCATCTATAGTAAAAAGTTGGTCACACTTGTCAAACAGTATGTTTGACAAGTGTGACCAACCTGTCAGTCAGTTTTCCAAGCGATGCTACAGATCGCTTGGAAAACTTTAGCATTCTGCAAGCTAATTACGCTTGCAAAATGCTAAAAAAACTTGAAAAAAACGGGAAAAAAACGCAAAAAAAAATGCGGATTTCTTGCAGAAAATTTCCAGGTTTTCTTCAGGAAATTTCTGCAAGAAATCCTGACGTGTGCACATACCCTCATAGTTGTGGTCTACCTATAATGTCAATTAGAGACCTTTGTCATCTTTTTAAGTGGGAGAACTTGCAAAATTTGTAAATTCTTTTTTTCCCCACTGTATCATCAGTATGATTAGGGAATCCTGTGTTTTCAACTGTGTATAGAGGTGTTAACTGTCATTGTCATTTTACCTCTGCTGATAAGAGGCTTGCTGAAAACTTTTCCTAAAAAGAAAGGATTGTACAGTCTAAAAAAGCCTAAAAAAGCACCAGTGGCCAAGGTGAAAAATGCAAGATTACTAATATACCAGCTATTTTTAATGCATTTAACATAAAAACCTGATTTAAAACAATAGCTTCTTTTTTAAAGATAGCTTATTAGCTTTTCTAATAATGTAGAATGGTTGCAGACAGAATCTAGTTACACAACTAGGGTACAGGTTAACCTTCTATGTGTACACTCCAGAACAGTATATATTTGTATACAGTGGGATGCACAATTACTGAAGGTATACATGTATCCCACTAGGACACAATGCAGATATTCCAGTAGTTTACGTAGAGGTCAGAATACAGCGCATAAGTGTCCTCTTGTACCCAATGCATTACTCATCTAACACATCATGTGTGAAAAGGTAAACTACTAAATATTGCCATTATATGGGAAATAGACTATAACGAGGCAAAGCATGGTTCAAACATTTTCTCAAGAAAGATTACAAAGGATCAAAGGCTTTTCTGTGAGCCACCTTATATTCCAAAAACAATGAAGTCCTGTAATTACCTCCTAAGCCACAATGAGCTGTGAATGTTAAAGGTTTCACACATTAAAGCCCAGCCTCAGCATTTATAGGAAAATTATCTCTTGTCAAACAAAACACATTCATGTAAATATTTTCGCACTGTTTGGTTAAAATAATTGTGAAGTATGGAAACTGCAAGAGTGCACTCAAGCGGGATGCTGAGCTATGGCAGCTATTCATTCTATTAGTATATGTATGGCCAGCTCTGAAGCTGGAGAGAACTCAATGTTCTCCAGCGCAGCGGGCAGGCAGATAATACATTCACCCTACATGTATTTATTCACCATTTTTGTCAAGGAGTGTTGGGCATAAAAGGATTTGAAAATGTTATCGCCGTGAATAGATAACGATGCAGACATTTATTTGTGTCCCGTACACTTCTATACGAGCGTAAAGGCGTCAGACATCTAGTGTTATTTTGCTGCAATAAGGTTTTTATAGGAACGTTCAGCTGCTATACAGAAGCACTCCCGAGGTGGCACATTAGGTCATAATCAGGTCAATCCCAAGGCTCAAGGGGGCAATTCTCTAGCACATTTAATGGCGTCATTGAATACAGTGATCAAGCGCCATCAGTGTTGGACTGGAAAGCCAAGGGCCCACCAGTAACCAACTCCAGGGCCGCACTTTTCAGCTACGTGCAAATGTGACAATATCTTCAATCACAAATGTATATAACAATGAGCTGGGTAGATTGTTACATGAATAAGATGCTGCCTATGTATGTACAAAGTGATTCAGGTATATAGTGGGGAGTACTGCTCATATAAGAGGGTGGTGGTCCACTCCTACACGGGGGCCCACCGGAGGATTCTCCTATTCTCCTGTGGGCCAGTCCAAGCCTGAATGCCATTCATGCCAGCATAATTTAAGAGGACAGCAATGTTTAGTCATTTCAGTAATAGACATGATGTCATATTTGCAAGACTGGAATACAGCACCGGAGAAGCAGCGCTGGAATAGTAAAGGATTGAAAAAGATGAGTAATATTTGGCTTAAAGTAAATGTACGGGTCATTTTATTTAATATTTTTTTTCTACAATTTTCCATTTAATTTCCTGTTTATGTTTATTTTTAATTACAGTATATTGATATCATTACTTAGAAAGGTAGATTGTAAGCTTGCGTTCAGGGCCCTTACTCCTCTTGGTATCTGTTGATTTATGTGATTATTGTTATGCTGTAATGTCTTTTATTGGCTGTACAAGTCCCCTCTAAAATGTAAAGCGCTGTGGAATATGTTGGCACTATAGAAGCAAAATTATTATTATTAATATTATTATTATTTTGGTACTCAGCTAGCTTGAGCGAAAGCCACTTGGACAAAATACGTTCCCCCCTTCTCTCTAGAATGAGTCATTGGCTTTTATGGCTTTTTCTGTATCATGAGCAGTTTCCTCTTATTGTAATTCTACCATGCTATAAATGGAGGTGATCTCCACTAAAAGGCAGGAAGGGAAGAAATACAGTGTGATCTGACCGTAGTAATTTGGTTTGTAATGATAGTATCACAGTATAAAGGGGAATCTCGTCTGGCTGAGTTGTGCAAACCAGGGCACAACTCCATGATTCATTTAGAGAGAGAGCATGCGGTTCGTCCAGGTGCAGCCCACTTTACATGCTGAGAGCATCTCCTCCATGAAGAGCTCCAATGGTACACAATCCCAAAGGGGAGATAAAATCAGGTGATACGGTGCTCCCGTAAATAGACATGTAGGTAACAGGCCACCATAGAAATGATTGTAACTGTATTAAGCCACTTTCATTTCTATGGTTGACTTTTACTTATATGTCCATTTATGGAAGCCCTACATACATGGATACAAAAAGTCTACACACACACACTAGAAAATAAAAATAGAAAACTAAAATAATTGAATAAATATGCACACCCTTAAACCAATACTTTGTGATGAACCCTTTGAAATGATGAGCCATTCAGTCTTTTGGTGTAGGAGTCTCTCATCAGGCACATCTTGTGAGGCCATCTCCTGTGTACAGCACCTTCTTCAGGACAACCCACAGACTTTCAATTGAATCCAGACCTGTGCCTTGGCTGGGCCATTCCAAAAATGTGATCTTCTTCTGGCACAGCCATGCTTTTGCTGATTTGCAGGTATACTTGAGGTCATTATTGGAAGGTGAAATTCCTCATCATCTTTAGCTTTTTAGCAAATACCTGAATGTTTTGTTGCAAAATTGACTGATATTTGGAACCATTCATATTTCATATTTCTTTCCACCTTGACTAAAGCCTCAGATCTAGCTTTCCAAAATAGTCCCAAAACATAATGCTGCCTCAGCCATGTTCTGTTGGTGACACACAATGTTGGCTTTGTGCCAAAACCTTAGTCTCATCAGACCATGGCACATCTTCCCGCACGCTTTTGGCATACTTGATATCCATTTTAGCAAAATATAGTTGGACTTGGATGTTTTTCTTTGTAAGTAGATTTTCCTGCCTCGCTACCCTACCTACAGACATAGGAGGAATATGGGAGATATAATGAGTGCTTGCCAGAAATTCCACATCTCCAATAATAAGAGGGTGTTCACACTAATTCAACCACATTATTTTAGATTCATTTTTTTTTCTCCTTCACAATGATTTCAGTTTGTTTCTCAATGTACATGTTATGGGTGACAGTAAAGGTGTAAAACGTTCTGAAATAAATCTGTTTTTTTACATGACAAAAAGTGTAGACTTTTTATATCCACTGCATTGTCAATGTCTGTAGCCCGTTCTGTATACTTTCCTCACAGTCCAATTAGGTCTCTCCCCCTCAGAGAGCCATCTCTGGTAAATTGGGTATCTCCATCACAGAGACTTTGGCATGCAGTCTCCTCTCCCATTACAAATGTTAAAACCTCATATTACTAAGCCATGAAAATCTGAAGTGTGGTATCTGCTATAACGAGGAATCCTATTTGAAAGGGGTGGCCCATGTAGACGTTTGCTACGGGGTGCACATTTTTGCATTATGCCACATAGCTTATCTCCAGTATGAAAATTTTACATTGAAAAATTGAAAATAAAGTAACTCAAATGTATAAAAATTGAATATAGAAAGTTGTATCGAAAAATAGGTTTTATTCTGACAGCAGATTCTCTTAAAGGGAGTCTGTCATCCCAATCTGACTGTATAAACTAAGCACATAGCCTTGAAAGGGATACAGACCCTATAATAATCACACTTTTATTGCTCAAATCCTTCTTTCATTAATTAGATACGCTAATTATGGTGCTCAGAGCATCCTTAGTTGTAGCCAAGAGGATCAGGTCATCGTTCTGCCCAATGCCTCCCTCACTGATGATTGACTTAACTGGCTTGCCTGAGCCTTCTCTACAGACAATGCTTGCTCTAGGTAGGCCAATGCTGTGCGGACATGCAAAACCAGTGGGCCGAGGAATGCAATTAACCACAGTGTGGGTGCTCTGAGAACCCTAATTAACACATATCATTAAACTTTAATTTGCTGCAGGATGGACACTAAAGGCTCATGCAGACGTGCTTTCATATCGGTCCGTGCTTGTACCGCAATGCACATACTGATCACTGCACTCCCAAAGCTTCATATATTTATATGATGCTGTCATGCTCGGGTCAGGAGAGCCACGGCCAACTCGTGCATTAATGGTCCGTTATAAAAACTTAATTCCAGCTCACCCAGTTGCTCTATGCTCAACTACCTGGGGCTCAGACACCGGCCTTGCCCTCGCCTCTCATCAAAGGAAAATAGAAAAAACTGGAGTCTGGCTCAACAGGACTGGATTTTCCTTTTTCTTTTTCTTTTTCAAAAGAAAATATAGTGCATACAAAAGAAAAATGTACATGGTCCGCATGACCCAGTTGACGCGTTTTGACTGCACTAGGCAGTCTTACTCATGAATCAATTTTTACTATTTTCACTAATGGTCCGTGCTTGGAGCGATTTGCACGAACACCTGCATGAGCACAAAAGGTGCAATTTTTATATAGACTCTATGTCAGTTTTGGCTAACAAACTTTCTTTAAAAGCGTTGAATCGACTTGAAACTTATCTCCTATCCAAGAGGAGAAGACCAGTTACACTGCTCTCAGCTATCCCTGGTGGTCCTATAAATATTGAAAGAAGAGAAGTTGCACATGATCCACCATTCACACAGGGCTCGGAACACTAGGTTTCTGGATTAGTTTAGGTTCCTAGCAATTGGAGAAGTAACCCCTGTCCTGTGAATAGGGGATAGCTTCACCCTTTAAATATACTTAAAAGATTTCTTAATAAGGACAGTAGAATTTCAGGGTCACAAAGTATGGCTGCATCTACTCAACTTTTTTGTGCAAATGCAAACTGTATAATTATAGGATGGGGAAATGTAATTCTGTTATTATGTATGTTGGGCTCCTTTGTTTTCCATCATCTCAGCAGTCATGTCTTTTTACAGTCTCTGCGGCCATAAATCTTATCAGCTGTCTTTCCGATGCTTTTAGTGAAATCATACCTCAAAGTCCCATGTATAGCTGAACTATATACCTGCACCTAGCTTGCTAGAAATGTCAAGCACACCTTGCACATGCTAATCATAATAGCTACATCTAGACCAGAGGCACATCACTGTGTTGCCTGGAGAAAGGAGTGTATGATGTATGTGAAATACGATGGAGTTGCTATAGTGACAGTCTGAGAAGTCTCGCACTGTCATAACAATTTGTTTTTGAACCAAATTTGATTACATTTTTATATACGTCATAAACTTAGAGAAACAGTTTTCAATTTTATCTGCATGGACAATTTTTAATCCTGAGAAAGTTGTCAAGATATATGGCGTACCCCAGAGCCATTATCAGGGCAGGGAAGTCAGTACCTAGGTCAGGGGAATAAATAATCCCATCAAAATTTACCTCAGCTTACTTTAGAATTGAGCTGATTATTGGGGTCCAGTAATATGAGTCAAAAAGTGTCCATTAATACACGGTATGGGCAGATCAGTGGACAGCACTGTTGCTCTGCACCACTGGGGCCCTGGGTTCAAATCCCATCAAGGACAACATCAACACCTGCAAGGAGTTTGTATGATACACTGAGAGGGAATTTAGATTATGAGTCCCAGTGGGATAGTGATAATGGGGTCTGTAAAGCACTGTGGAAATCAATGCCGCTATGATACAAAAATAAATAAATTGTCCCACCAATAGTGTTGAGCGATACCGTCCGATACTTGAAAGTATCGGTATCGGAAAGTATCGGCCGATACCGGCAAAGTATCGGATCTAATCCGATACCGATACCCGATACCAATACAAGTCAATGGGACTCAAGTATCGGACGGTATCACTGATGGTTCCCAGGGTCTGAAGGAGAGGAAACTCTCCTTCAGGCCGTGGGAACCATATTAATGTGTAAAATAAAGAATTAAAATAAAAAATATTGATATACTCACCTCTCCGACGCAGCCTGGACTTTACCGCCGTAACCAGGAGCCTTCTTTGCTTAAAATGCGCGCGTTTAATGGTTTCCGTGACGTCACGGCTTCTGATTGGTCGCATGCCGCCCATGTGACCGCGACGCGACCAATCACAACAAGCCGTGACGTAATTTTCAGGTCCTGAATGCCTAGAATTAGGCATCAGGACCTGAAAATTACGTCATGGCTTGTGATTGGTCGCGTCGCGGTCACATGGGCGATGCGACCAATCACAAGCCGTGACGTCACGGGAGGCAGTAAACGCGCGCATTTTAAAATTACGTCATGGCTTCTGATTGGTCGCGTGCCGCCCATGTGACCGCGACGCGACCAATCACAAGCCGTGACGTAATTTTCAAATCCTGAATGCCTAGAATTAGGCATCAGGACCTGAAAATTACGTGACGGCTTGTTGTGATTGGTCGCGTCGCGGTCACATGGGCGGCACGCGACCAATCAGAAGCCGTGACGTCACGGAAACCATTAAACGCGCGCATTTTAAGCAAAGAAGGCTCCCGGTTACGGCGGTAAAGTCCAGGGGCCTCCGGACAGGTGAGTATATCAATATTTTTTATTTTAATTCTTTATTTTACACATTTATATGGATCCCAGGGCCTGAAGGAGAGTCTCCTCTCCTTCAGACCCTGGGAACCATACACTGGAAACTTCCGATTCCGATTCCCGATACCATGAAAGTATCGGATCTCGGTATCGGAATTCCGATACCCGCAAGTATCGGCCGATACCCGATACTTGCGGTATCGGAATGCTCAACACTACCCACCAAGTTCTTCAGATGACAAGCTTATAATGCAAAAAAAAAAAACATGTAGCATGGGGTCTAGCAGGGTGAAAAATCAGTATTCGTTTTTGGCCAAGATTACTGTAAAACAAGGGTCACAGGAAAGGCAGCGACACATAAAGTCGGCCATATGTGCCAAGCTCCCTACAACCAACACTTCCCTGTCTCCACCATGATGATGACTTTCCATCTCCTGCTCCCTCTCTTCCTCCTCATTCCCATCCTCAGCCCATCCATGTAGTAGAGACGGGACGAAGGTTGTGAGGCTACTAGCCCCTGATGCAACCAAGACCAGCAAAATAAACTGGTCAGTAGAAGAGATCCAAAACTTGAAAGCTTTATTATCAACATATAAATAAAGTAGAAAGGCTTCACACAAATGAACACAAGCTGTACCCTGTAGGGGGAAATCCAGTGCTGTCCTGAACAATAGAATAAGAATTTTACAGATATACTATCAGTAAGTAACCCAATATTATGTCAAAAATCACATACTCAGCTATCAAATACAAAAATGACATTGTTCAATCAAATAAATCCCAGAGTACAAATAACACATGATGCACATATGGGTAGTGAAAAGAATGGAAACTACCATAAGGGTATGTGCACACGTTGCGGATTTCTTGCAGAAAATTCCTGAAGAAAACCGGAAATTTTCTGCAAGAAATCCGCATTTTTTTTTTGCGGTTTTTTTCCGTTTTTTTCGCGTTTTTTTAGCATTCTGCAAGCGTAATTAGCTTGCAGAATGCTAAAGTTTTCCAAGCGATCTGTAGCATCGCTTGGAAAACTGACTGACAGGTTGGTCACACTTGTCAAACATAGCGTTTGACAAGTGTGACCAACTTTTTACTATAGATGCAGCCTATGCAGCATCTATAGTAAAAGATAGAATGTTTAAAAATAATAAAAAAAATAAAAAAAATGCTTATACTCACCCAGACATCTCCTCAGCGGCCGTCCGGCTCCTCTTCTAGCTGGTCTGTGCGCACAGGACCTCCCGTGACGTCACGGTCACGTGAGCGGTCACATGACCGCTCACGACCAATCACAGGACAGTGACGTCATTCGGCGAGGTCCTTCAGCGCACACCAGCTACAGGAACCGAACGGCAGCGTGCGAGGAGGCGGGAATACATCGAGGGTGAGTATAGGACTGTTTATTATTTTATTTCTTATTTTTTGACCACTTATATGGTGCCCAGTGCGTGGAGGAGAGTCTCCTCTCCTCCACCCTGGGTACCAACCGCATATAATCTGCTTACTTCCCGCATGGTGTGCACAGCCCCGTGCGGGAAGTAAGCAGATCAATGGACCCCTAGGTGTGCGGAATCCCTGCAATTCCGCATTTTTAATGAACATGTTGCTTTTTTTTCCGCTATGCGATTTTTTCGCGGAAAAAATCGCAACATTTGCACAAAAAATGCGGAATACCCTGTAAATAATAGGAGGCTTATGTAAGCGTTTTTTTTCGCGTTTTTATCACGTTTTTATAGCGAAAAAACGCGAAAAAAACGCTAACAATCCTGAACGTGTGCACATGGCCTAAGACAGTGGCCCACTGATGACTGGTATACAAGATAAGTACCTATTATTGTATAAAGATAAACGCTAAAGTGCAAAGCATTTGGGTCATGTTACCTCATAACACTGGGGCCACAAATGGAGCAGGATAGTTCGGGCGTTCCCCCTCACCCCCATGCTCAAAACCCTGGCAGAATTTTTGCTTTCTTGGCCTTTTTTCAGAGAATATAACACCAAAACTTTTTCTCCACTCATGGTTAGTGGTTGGGTGAAGCCATTATATTGTCAAACTATTGTGTTTTCTCTTTTCAAATCATAGTAACAACCCAAAACATCCAAATGACCCTGATCAAATGTTCACATAGCCTTGTGATTTTGGCCTGATAACATGCACAGAAGTTGACACAAATGGGTTTGAATGGCTACTAAAGGTAACACCCTTACCTGTGACATGTTTACTTGTAATCAGTGTGTGTGCATAAAAGCTGAGTGAGCTTCTGGGATCTAGACTGGCTCTTTCATCTTTCATCCAGCCACTGACATTTCTGGATTGTGAGACATGGGGAAAGCAAAAGAATTGTCAACGGATCTACGGGAAAAGGTAGGTGAACTGTATAAAACAGGAAAGGGACACAAAAAGATATCCAAGAAATTAATAATGCCAGTCAGCAGTGATCAAACTGTGGTTAACAAATTGAAAATAAGGGGTTCTGTAAAAACAAAACCATGGTCAGGTAGACCAACAAAAATGTCGTCCGCAGCTGCCAAGAAAATTGTTCGGGATGCAAAGAAAAACTCACAAATAACATCAGCTGAAATACAGGACTCTCTGAAAACTAGCTGTGGGGCTGTTTCAAGATGCACAATAAGGAGGCATTTCGAGAAAAATGGGCTGCATGGTCAAGTCGCCAGAAGAAAGCTATTACTGCTCAAATGCCACAAAGTATCTAGCCTATAATAAGCAAAACAGCACAGAGACAAGCCTCAAAACTTCTGGAACTAGGTAATTTGGAGTGATGAGACCAAAATTGAACTTTTTGGCCACAACCATAAATGTTACATTTTTAGAGAGGTCAACAAGGCCTATGATGAAATGAACACCATTCCTACTGTAAAGCATGGAGGTGGATCGCTGATGTTTTGGGGATGTGTGAGCTACAAAGGCACAGGAAACTTAGTCAAAGTTGAAGGAAAGATGAATGCAGCACAATATCCGCAAATACTGGAGGCAATTTGCACTCATCAGCCTGGAAGCTGCGCATGGGAAGTACTTGGACATTCCAACATGACAACGATCCAAAACACAATGTCAAGTCGACCTGTCATTGGCTACAGCAGAACAAATTGAAGGTTCTGGAGGGGCCATCTCATTCTCCTGATCTCAATATCATTGAGCCACTCTGGGGAGAGCTCAAGCCCAAGAATTTACAGGAACTGGAGGATTTTTGCCAAAAAAGATTGGGCAGCTTTAGCATCTGAGAAAATAAAGAACCTCATCCACAACTACAACAAAAGACTTCAAGCTGTCATTGATGTTAGAGGGGGCAATACATGGTATTAAGAAATGGGGTATGTGAACTTTTGATCAGGGTCATTTGGACATTTTGGGTTGCCATTATGATTTAAAAAGAGAAAACACAGTAGTCTGACAATAAATGGCTTCATCAAACCACTAACCATGAGTGGAGAAAAAGTTTTGGTGTTATTCATATTCTCTGAAAAAAGGCCAAGAAAGCAAAAATTCTGCTGGGGTATGTAAACTTTTGAGCACAACTCTATTTGCCAATGGACTGCACAGGACTAATCCCTGTTTACAGATTGCATTCTGTTACTCTCCATGCTCCTGTGACTCTCTCTTCCTCCCTAGGCTAAATGCAGATTGTATGTGATACAAATGATTAGCCCTTAAAAGGATTATTAGTATGATGGCTCAGCTTCAGCACCAGTATCAACACTACAGGTCTCTGATTCGTTAAACTGTGCACATAGGCCCAGACAAGCACTCTTTCCCTCCAATACAAAGTGTCACAGAGCAGTGCAATGGCATCAGCATGCCGAGTCGAGCAGCGTTTATCTAATATATAATTGCCTAGAATACTACTGGAGCGCCCCCACACCGCCGCAGGGCCGAGGGGTACCCGGAGCCGGGCCTCTGGGATCTCAGTCCTGGGGTTGTCACGGTGGCTAGACCCGGTCCGTGGCCCTGTCTGTCAGTGGGGGACGTCCGTTGCAAATAGGTGCTGTTAACGGTGGTGTAGCGGTGCAGTTGTGGGGTGCAGGTCGCGGTAAATAACGAGGACACCAGGTTGCAGTCTCTTTACCTCTTTACTGGAGATCTCTCGGTCCTCAGTCCAGAATCCGGTCCACCAGGCTGCGCAAGTCCGGCCGGTCCAATGGCACTTCCAGAGTTCTCCTCACAGGTGGAAATCAGTGCCTTCCTTCTTAGCGCTTTGTGTTGTAGTCCTTCCCTGCTGTGCTTACGGAAAGTACCCCACAACTGTTGTGTCTGTTTCTTAAGTTCCCTCACAACTCGATTAACTGATCTTCTGCTAATCTTCCGTCCCTTCCTGATGTTACAGTAAGAACGGCACCCGTTTGTCAGGTAGGCCTGGAGTTCTTCCGGGACCCTAGAGACGCCCCTCTCCCGCAATTGCCCCCCAAGACTTCATAGGTGATATGTGGTAGACAGCCCGCCTGAGACTGACTGTCCTGCCGCTGTTTGGAGTATGGCTTAAAGCTGTATATTATTCCACTCCCTCGGCGTTCCGGCCACCGGTAATGCGCCTCAGCAAGGTGCTGCCTCTTTCAACAAAACCCCTGCTGGTATTCTCCTTCTGCTTGACTTCGTTTCTCACTCAGCACAATCTATCTCGCTTCTAATCCTTTCTTAGGGCACCGCCGCTATTCTGAGCAGGCACGGTCCCGTTACGTTCTTTCAATGCCAAGCCTCTGCCAGGATCCCACCCCTGGCAGAGACCCTACTGTCTCTTCCTCCACAACACCCTCTCTCACTAGGTGTTGCTTCGTTCGATCCAGTCAGCTTTCTCTACTAACTTCCTGCCTGACCCCCAGTTTACCCACTATGGTGGGGAGTGGCCTAATGAATAGCACCTTTAGCTCCCCCCGGAGGCCCAGCTGTGAAACATATTGGTGTCTGTGATACCTGATTGGAGGAACTCCTTCAGTGCCATCGAACGCACCATGGCTCCCCTTAGTGGCAGAGCCACAGTACTGCAACGACCAGGACTCTGGGGCGCTGCACTCCCCCCTGGTTAAACACAGTACTCCGGGACTGGGAAGAAAACAACAATACAGGTTAGCAAAAAGACATACAAATTTGTTGAGTGCAAAACAATAAGCATACTTGAACAGGCTTCCCTTTATGGGAGGTGAGGACACTTTAACGTTACAAAACATAATCAAATATCATAGCAACAGGCTACAATTAACTCTCATTACCCAACCGGGTATTCTACTAAGTGCAAATGCTGGAACAATAAATTAACATTGCCTTTAAGAAACATACACTCTTAGTTTATCAAAGGCCTTCCTATAATCACATTACAGGGCAAGGTAACTTCACATTCTCCTACTTTGAACCTGCAGGACCGCCTGTCCCTATGGCACCAGACCTACTGCCTCTCCTTTCTTTTACAGGACCGCCCCGTTCAGCCAGGGCCTACTGCCTTTCTCTACTATACATAGTATAGACATAACATTCCTTTCAATTTGAGAGCATGGAGCACACTCTGCTTGGCTCCTATAAGGACTCACTCACTAACCCCTACGGGTCTACTTTCTGTCCTTAGTAACGAACTAACTTTCTATGGGGACGCAGGGTTTACCTTCTATCCTCACATTCGTTATTACTTCTTTACTTTTAGTTAAACGGAACTCTACATCTACCCCTACGGGCTTTCTGCATCTTTCTCTTCAAAGAACATTATCTAGGTCTCACATTTTAAACAAATTAAACACACATAACTTTTCCATGAAAAACAGTTACATTTCCTTCAAAGCATTATCTCGACATTACTGTTCTAAAACAGTATCACTTTCAAGTTCAATTCTAACCTCCCCTTTAAGAGGAGATCAAGTCTTTCTGAGGTAGCTCTTCTTCTCAGCCTACCAGTCCATGCAAAGGCTCCGGAATGGTATCTTCGCAAAATGTCTTTAAACAAAACCAGTAGGAAGCACCTTTAAGAAGGTGCAAACTATTTACAAGAAAGTTCAAATCATGCACAGTCCATGATTTCGCAGTTTGTGTAACTTTGTGCAAAACTTCAAGAAAACAACAATAGTGACCCCGGGTCAACAAAGGGGTCACCTTTTTAAAGTTTACCCTGGACGGGTTTAGCAGCAACTTAAAGAACAAACAGTAACTATTTACATTTTCAGGTTTCCGAGGTTTACTCTTGCTCAGGTGGCTTGGGCTCCTGCCCCCCGGCCACTGTGGTGCCAGTGTCCGCGGTTCGAACGTGCAGATGAACTCGACTGGCCAACTCGGTGGCCGCTACCAGGCGCACTGTCGCGATGGTGACAAGGTCGGGTGCTCCTGGGACCAGGTCCGAGGTGGTAAGGGTCGCGGCTCCAAACATACACCGCCGAACATTCCGTGCATACCACCCGAGCGGGTTCTGGTGGCGGCTGTAGGTCACCTGATCCCCCTTTTGCAATGGTTCTCCACTTCGGCCACAGCAGGGAGCCCTCACGTTACAGTGCGCAACAAAAACGTCAGTATCCAATCCCGGCTCGTGTATGAGGCCCCACCCCCTTCTTGCATGGTAGGCCAACACAGTGCCCCGCCTTATCACGTCTCTGTCATCCCATGCCGGAGGGGATTGTTGTATTTTCGATGGACCCATCGGCTCGGCCTCTTTCCGGCCTTTCCACTGTAGAATCAAGCACTGTCTATATTGTTCCCACGTAAGCACCGCAAGAGTGGACCCATTCTCCTGGGATCCATCTGTCCCAACCCAGGGGCTGTCCCACCGAAGAACTACTCCATCTAGACTCACATCCACGGGCTCTCCCACTCTAGTCGACAGCGGTGGCACCATCCTCCCCAGGTCACCAGGGGATAACACCATTAACCCTGCCGAGAAGGGTCGACCTTTACTGAGATGGAGGTGGGTCGTGGAAGCGGACTCGTGAGGGGGAGCAGGGGCGTCTTCCGTACCTACGCCTGATGTGGTTCCACCGATGTCGATCCGGTCCGCTGACAAGAACGCTGGAGTCGGCTGCTGCTCGGACCGCGGCTCTTCCGATGCGGCCCCCGAACGCTGCTCCGCTCGCTGTGGTTCCTCCTCCACGGACTCCAAGGTCAGGGTTGGTGGACTCAGCTCTGCTATCTGTTCCAGGGGTTTCAGGTCCTCCGGCTGCAGGGGACATAAGTCCGTCTCCGGTGAAGAGGGGCAATCCGGAGTCGCATCTTCCTCGCTCAGGCACTTGCTGTTCATCATCGCTGCCTGATAGTCGGTGGCAGTGCATGCACCTGACTCCGCCATTTCTCCGAGGTCGGGCTTCTCCATCTCCTGCTTCCCGCCGTCGCAAATCAGGAGGTTGTCTTCTGCTTTGGGGCAGGTCATCTCCTTGCAGCCCGAAGCGCAGAGGGCGGTATCCATTTCTCGCGCCATTCTGGTAGTCTCCTCCCATAGCACGCCCTCCTTCTTCTCCAAAGTAGCAATGGCGGCGGCTTTTGGCGGGAACTTCTATTGGTCAGTGGTAGCACACAGTCTCTCAATAAAGCTACAGTTCATGCACAACAAATCACAGTCTCTAGGCACACATGACCTGATTCTTCAGGCTTAAGTAGATCCTGTTCGTGACGCCAAGATTTGGAGCGCCCCCACACCGCCGCAGGGCCGAGGGGTACCCGGAGCCGGGCCTCTGGGATCTCAGTCCTGGGGTTGTCACGGTGGCTAGACCCGGTCCGTGGCCCTGTCTGTCAGTGGGGGACGTCCGTTGCAAATAGGTGCTGTTAACGGTGGTGTAGCGGTGCAGTTGTGGGGTGCAGGTCGCGGTAAATAACGAGGACACCAGGTTGCAGTCTCTTTACCTCTTTACTGGAGATCTCTCGGTCCTCAGTCCAGAATCCGGTCCACCAGGCTGCGCAAGTCCGGCCGGTCCAATGGCACTTCCAGAGTTCTCCTCACAGGTGGAAATCAGTGCCTTCCTTCTTAGCGCTTTGTGTTGTAGTCCTTCCCTGCTGTGCTTACGGAAAGTACCCCACAACTGTTGTGTCTGTTTCTTAAGTTCCCTCACAACTCGATTAACTGATCTTCTGCTAATCTTCCGTCCCTTCCTGATGTTACAGTAAGAACGGCACCCGTTTGTCAGGTAGGCCTGGAGTTCTTCCGGGACCCTAGAGACGCCCCTCTCCCGCAATTGCCCCCCAAGACTTCATAGGTGATATGTGGTAGACAGCCCGCCTGAGACTGACTGTCCTGCCGCTGTTTGGAGTATGGCTTAAAGCTGTATATTATTCCACTCCCTCGGCGTTCCGGCCACCGGTAATGCGCCTCAGCAAGGTGCTGCCTCTTTCAACAAAACCCCTGCTGGTATTCTCCTTCTGCTTGACTTCGTTTCTCACTCAGCACAATCTATCTCGCTTCTAATCCTTTCTTAGGGCACCGCCGCTATTCTGAGCAGGCACGGTCCCGTTACGTTCTTTCAATGCCAAGCCTCTGCCAGGATCCCACCCCTGGCAGAGACCCTACTGTCTCTTCCTCCACAACACCCTCTCTCACTAGGTGTTGCTTCGTTCGATCCAGTCAGCTTTCTCTACTAACTTCCTGCCTGACCCCCAGTTTACCCACTATGGTGGGGAGTGGCCTAATGAATAGCACCCTTAGCTCCCCCCGGAGGCCCAGCTGTGAAACATATTGGTGTCTGTGATACCTGATTGGAGGAACTCCTTCAGTGCCATCGAACGCACCATGGCTCCCCTTAGTGGCAGAGCCACAGTACTGCAACGACCAAGACTCTGGGGCGCTGCACTACTTCCTGCAATTTGTGCCAACTTCCGTGGCTTTGTCCGGAGCTAATGTCCGGAGATAATGTCCGGAGCTAATGTCCGGAGCTAATGTCCGGAGCTAATGTCCGGAGATAAGTGACGTCACCAGTGTCCCACACCCAGGCAGAGCACAGGGGCCCCAGGCGGCATATGGGGCCCCAGGCAGAGCACAGTGGCCCCAGGCAGAGCACAGGGGCCCCAGGCAGCATATGGGGCCCCAGGCAGAGCACAGTGGTCCCAGGCAGAGCACAGGGGCCCCAGGCACCCTATGGGGCCCCAGGCAGAGCACAGTGGCCCCAGGCAGAGCACAGGGGCCCCAGGCAGCATATGGGGCCCCAGGCAGAGCACAGGGGCCCCAGGCAGCATATGGGGCCCCAGGCAGAGCACAGTGGCCCCAGGCAGAGCACAGGGGCCCCAGGCAGAACATGGGGCCCCAGGCAGAGCACAGGGGCCCCAGGCAGAGCACAGGGGCCCCAGGCAGAGCACAGGGGCCCCAGGCAGCATATGGGGCCCCAGGCAGAGCACAGGGGCCCCAGGCAGCATATGGGGCCCCAGGCAGTGCACAGGGGCCCCAGGCAGAACATGGGGCCCCAGGCAGAGCACAGGGGCCCCAGGCAGCATATGGGGCCCCAGGCAGAGCACAGGGGCCCCAGGCAGCATATGGGGCCCCAGGCAGAGCACAGTGGCCCCAGGCAGCATATGGGGCCCCAGGCAGAGCACAGTGGCCCCAGGCAGCATATGGGGCCCCAGGCAGAGCACAGTGGCCCCAGGTAGAGCACAGGGGCCCCAGGCAGCATATGGGGCCCCAGGCAGAGCACAGTGGTCCCAGGCAGAGCACAGGGGCCCCAGGCAACTTATGGGGCCCCAGGCAGAGCACAGTGGCCCCAGGCAGAGCACAGTGGCCCCAGGCAGAGCACAGGGGCCCCAGGCAGAACATGGGGCCCCAGGCAGAGCACAGGGGCCCCAGGCAGAGCACACACCAAATCGGAGGCCGAGGGGCCCCGCCAACCAAATCGGAGGCCGAGGGGCCCCGCCAACCAAATCGGAGGCCGAGGAGCCCCGCCCACCAAATCGAAGGCTGAGCGGCCCCGCCCACCAAAGCGGAGGCCGAGGGGCCCGGCCCCGCCCACCAAAGCGGAGGCCGAGGGGCCCCGACCACCACATCGGAGGCCGAGGGGCCCCGCCCACCAAATCGGAGGCCGAGGGTCCCCGCCCACCAAATCGGAGGCCGAGGGTCCCCGCCCACCAAATCGGAGGCCGAGGGTACCCGCCCACCAAATCGGAGGCCGAGGGTCCTCGCCCACCAAATCGGAGGCTGAGGGACCCCGCCTACCAAATCGGAGGCCGAGGGTCCCCGCCCACCAAATCGGAGGCCGAGGGTCCCCGCCCACCAAATCAGAGGCCGAGGGTCCCCGCCCACCAAATCGGAGGCCGAGGGGCCCCGCCCACCAAATCGGAGGCCGGGGGTCCCCGCCCTCCAAATCGGAGGCCGAGGGGCCCCGCCCACCACATCGGAGGCCGAGGGGCCCCGCCCACCAAATCGGAGGCCCAGGGGCCCCGCCCACCAAATCGGAGGCCGAGGGTCCCCGCCCACCAAATCAGAGGTCGAGGGTCCACACCATCCAAATCGGAGGCCAAGGGGCCCCGCCCACCAAATCGGAGGCCGACGGGCCCCACCCACCAAAGCTTAGGCCGAGGGTCCCCGCCCACCAAATCGGAGGCCGAGGGTCCCCGCCCACCAAATCGGAGGCCGAGGGTCCCCGCCCACCAAATTGGAGGCCGAGGGGCCCCACCAACCAAATCGGAGGCCGAGGAGCCCCGCCCACCAAATCGAAGGTTGAGGGGGCCCGCCCACGAAAGCGGAGGCCGAGGGTCCCCGCACACGAAATCGGAGGCAGAGGGACCCCGCCCACCAAATCGGAGGCCGAGGGGCCCCGCCCACCAAAGCGGAGGCCGAGGGTCCCCGACCACCAAATCGGAGGCCGAGGGTCCCCGCCCACCAAATCGGAGGCCGAGGGTCCCCGCCCACCAAATCGGAGGCCGAGGGTCCCCGCCCACCAAATCGGAGGCCGAGAGTCCCCGCCCACCAAATCGGAGGCCGAGGGGCCCCGCCAACCAAATCGGAGGCCGAGGGGCTTCGCCAACCAAATCGGAGGCCGAGGAGCCCCGCCCACCAAATCGAAGGCCGAGCGGCCCTGCCCACCAAAGCGGAGGCCGAGGGGCCTGGCCCCGCCCACCAAAGCGGAGGCCGAGGGGCCCCGCCCACCACATCGTAGGCCGAGGGGCCCCGCCCACCAAATCGGAGGCCGAGGGTCCACGCCCACCAAATCGGAGGCCGAGGGTCCCCGCCCACCAAATCGGAGGCCGAGGGTCCCCGCCCACCCAATTGGAGGCCGAGGGTCCCCGCCCACCAAATTGGAGGCCGAGGGTCCCCGCCCACCAAATCGGAGGCCGAGGGTCCCCGCCCACCAAATCGGAGGCCGAGGGGCCCCACCAACCAAATCGGAGGCCGAGGGGCCCCGCCCACCAAATCGGAGGCCGAGGGGCCCCGCCCACCAAATCGGAGGCCGAGGGGCCCCGCCAACCAAATCGGAGGCCGAGGGGCCCCGCCCACCAAATCGGAGGCCGAGGGTCCCCGCCCACCAAATCGGAGGCCGAGAGTCCCCGCCCACCAAATCGGAGGATAAGGGGCCCCGACAACCATATCGGAGGCCGAGGGGCCCCGCCAACCAAATCGGAGGCCGAGGGGCCCCGCCCACCAAAGCGGAGGCCGAGGGGCCCGGCCCCGCCCACCAAAGCGGAGACCGAGGGGCCCCGACCACCACATCGGAGGCCGAGGGGCCCCGCCCACCAAATCGGAGGCCGAGGGGCCCCGCCCACCAAATCGGAGGCCGAGGGTCCCCGCCCACCAAATCGGAGGCCGAGGGTCCCCGCCCACCAAATTGGAGGCCGAGGGTCCCCGCCCACCAAATCGGAGGCCGAGGGGCCCCGCCTACCAAATCGGAGGCCGAGGGTCCCCGCCCACGAAAGCGGAGGCCGAGGGTCCCCGCACACGAAATCGGAGGCAGAGGGACCCCGCCCATCAAATCGGAGGCCGAGGGGCCCCGCCCACCAAAGCGGAGGCCGAGGGTCCCCGACCACCAAATCGGAGGCCGAGGGTCCCTGCCCACCAAATCGGAGGCCGAGGGTCCCCGCCCACCAAATCGGAGGCCGAGGGTCCCCGCCCACCAAATCGGAGGCCGAGAGTCCCCGCCCACCAAATCGGAGGCCGAGGGGCCCCGCCAACCAAATCGGAGGCCGAGGGGCTTCGCCAACCAAATCGGAGGCCGAGGAGCCCCGCCCACAAAATCGAAGGCCGAGCGGCCCCGCCCACCAAAGCGGAGGCCGAGGGGCCTGGCCCCACCCACCAAAGCGGAGGCCGAGGGGCCCCGCCCACCACATCGGAGGCCAAGGGGCCCCGCCCACCACATCGGAGGCCGAGGGTCCCCGCCCACCAAATCGGAGGCCAAGGGTCCCCGCCCACCAAATCGGAGGCCGAGCGTCCCCGCCCAACAAATTGGAGGCCGAGGGTCCCCGCCCACCAAATCGGAGGCTGAGGGTCCCCACCCACCAAATCGGAGGCCGAGGGGCCCCACCAACCAAATCGGAGGCCGAGGGGCCCCGCCCACCAAATCGGAGGCCGAGGGTCCCCGCCCACCAAATCGGAGGCCGAGGGGCCCCACCAACCAAATCGGAGGCCGAGGGGCCCCGCCCACCAAATCGGAGGCCGAGGGTCCCCGCCCACCAAATCGGAGGCCGAGAGTCCCCGCCCACCAAATCGGAGGATAAGGGGCCCCGCCAACCAAATCGGAGTTCGAGGGGCCCCGCCAACCAAATCGGAGGCCGAGGAGCCCCGCCCAACAAATCGAAGGCCGAGCGGCCCCGCCCACCAAAGCGGAGGCCGAGGGGCCCGGCCCCGCCCACCAAAGCGGAGGCCGAGGGGCCCCGACCACCACATCGGAGGCTGAGGGGCCCCGCCCACCAAATCGGAGGCCGAGGGGCCCCGCCCACCAAATCGGAGGCCGAGGGTCCCCGCCCACAAAATCGGAGGCCGAGGGTCTCCGCCCACCAAATTGGAGGCCGAGGGTCCCCGCCCACCAAATCGGAGGCCGAGGGGCCCCGCCTACCAAATCGGAGGCCGAGAGTCCCCGCCCACTAAATCGGAGGCCGAGGGGCCCCGCCCACCAAATCGGAGGCCGGGGGTCCCCGCCCACCAAATTAGAGGCCGAGGGGCCCCGCCCACCACATCGGAGGCCGATGGGCCCCGCCCACCAAATCGGAGGCCGAGGGTCCCCGCCCACCAAATCGGAGGCCGAGGGTCCCCGCCCACCAAATCGGAGGCCGAGGGTCCACACCAACCAAATCGGAGGCCGAGGGGCCCCGCCCACCAAATCGAAGGCCGAGGGGCACCGCCCACCAAAGCGGAGGCCGAGGGTCCCCGCCCACCAAATCGGAGGCCGAGGGTCCCCGCCCACCAAATCGGAGGCCGAGGGTCCACACCAACCAAATCGGAGGCCGAGGGGCCCCGCCCACCAAATCGAAGGCCGAGGGGCCCCGCCCACCAAAGCGGAGGCCGAGGGTCCCCGCACACCAAATCGGAGGCAGAGGGACCCCGCCCACCAAATCGGAGGCCGAGGGGCCCCGCCCACCAAAGCTGAGGCCGAGGGTCCCCGACCACCAAATCGGAGGCCGAGGGTCCCCGCCCACCAAATCAGAGGCCGAGGGTCCCTGCCCACCAAATCGGAGGCCGAGGGTCCCCGCCCACCAAATCGGAGGCCGAGGGGCCCCGCCAACCAAATCGGAGGCCGAGGGGCCCCGCCAACCAAATCGGAGGCCGAGGAGCCCCGCCCACCAAATCGAAGGCCGAGCGGCCCCGCATACCAAAGCGGAGGCCGAGGGGCCCGGCCCCGCCCACCACAGCGGAGGCCGAGGGGCCCCACCCACCACATCGGAGGCCGAGGGGCCCCGCCCACCACATCGGAGGCCGAGGGTCCCCGCCCACCAAATCGGAGGCCGAGGGTCCCCGCCCACGAAAGCGGAGGCCGAGGGTCCCCGCACACGAAATCGGAGGCAGAGGGACCCCGCCCACCAAATCGGAGGCCGAGGGGCCCCGCCCACCAAAGCGGAGGCCGAGGGTCCCCGCCCACCAAATCGGAGGCCGAGGGTCCCTGCCCACCAAATCGGAGGCCGAGGGTCCCCGCCCACCAAATCGGAGGCCGAGGGTCCCCGCCCACCAAATCGGAGGCCGAGAGTCCCCGCCCACCAAATCGGAGGCCGAGGGGCCCCGCCAACCAAATCGGAGGCCGAGGGGCTTCGCCAACAAAATCGGAGGCCGAGGAACCCCACCCACCAAATCGAAGGCCGAGCGGCCCCTCCCACCAAAGCGGAGGCCGAGGGGCCTGGCCCCACCCACCAAAGCGGAGGCCGAGGGGCCCCGCCCACCACATCGGAGGCCAAGGGGCCCCGCCCACCACATCGGAGGCCGAGGGTCCCCGCCCACCAAATCGGAGGCCAAGGGTCCCCGCCCACCAAATCGGAGGCCGAGGGTCCCCGCCCAACAAATTGGAGGCCGAGGGTCCCCGCCCACCAAATCGGAGGCCGAGGGGCCCCACCAACCAAATCGGAGGCCGAGGGGCCCCGCCCACCAAATCGGAGGCCGAGGGTCCCCGCCCACCAAATCGGAGGCCGAGGGGCCCCGCCAACCAAATCGGAGGCCGAGGGGCCCCGCCCACCAAATCGGAGGCCGAGGGTCCCCGCCCACCATATCGGAGGCCGAGAGTCCCCGCCCACCAAATCGGAGGATAAGGGGCCCCGCCAACCAAATCGGAGTTCGAGGGGCCCCGCCAACCAAATCGGAGGCCGAGGAGCCCCGCCCAACAAATCGAAGGCCGAGCGGCCCCGCCCACCAAAGCGGAGGCCGAGGGGCCCGGCCCCACCCACCAAAGCGGAGGCCGAGGGGCCCCGACCACCACATCGGAGGCTGAGGGGCCCCGCCCACCAAATCGGAGGCCGAGGGGCCCCGCCCACCAAATCGGAGGCCGAGGGGCCCCGCCCACCAAATCGGAGGCCGAGGGTCCCCGCCCACCAAATTGGAGGCCGAGGGTCCCCGCCCACCAAATCGGAGGCCGAGGGGCCCCGCCTACCAAATCGGAGGCCGAGAGTCCCCGCCCACTAAATCGGAGGCCGAGGGGCCCCGCCCACCAAATCGGAGGCCGGGGGTCCCCGCCCACCAAATTAGAGGCCGAGGGGCCCCGCCCACCACATCGGAGGCCGATGGGCCCCGCCCACCAAATCGGAGGCCGAGGGTCCCCGCCCACCAAATCGGAGGCTGAGGGTCCCCGCCCACCAAATCGGAGGCCGAGGGTCCACACCAACCAAATCGGAGGCCGAGGGGCCCCGCCCACCAAATCGAAGGCCGAGGGGCACCGCCCACCAAAGCGGAGGCCGAGGGTCCCCGCCCACCAAATTGGAGGCCGAGGGTCCCCGCCCACCAAATCGGAGGCCGAGGGTCCACACCAACCAAATCGGAGGCCGAGGGGCCCCGCCCACCAAATCGAAGGCCGAGGGGCCCCGCCCACCAAAGCGGAGGCCGAGGGTCCCCGCACACCAAATCGGAGGCAGAGGGACCCCGCCCACCAAATCGGAGGCCGAGGGGCCCCGCCCACCAAAGCTGAGGCCGAGGGTCCCCGACCACCAAATCGGAGGCCGAGGGTCCCCGCCCACCAAATCGGAGGCCGAGGGTCCCTGCCCACCAAATCGGAGGCCGAGGGTCCCCGCCCACCGAATCGGAGGCCGAGGGGCCCCGCCAACCAAATCGGAGGCCGAGGGGCCCCGCCAACCAAATCGGAGGCCGAGGAGCCCCGCCCACCAAATCGAAGGCCGAGCGGCCCCACCCACCAAAGCGGAGGCCGAGGGGCCCGGCCCCGCCCACCACAGCGGAGGCCGAGGGGCCCCGCCCACCACATCGGAGGCCGAGGGGCCCCGCCCACCAAATCGGAGGCCGAGGGTCCCCACCCACCAAATCGGAGGCCGAGGGTCCCCGCCCACCAAATCGGAGGCCGAGGGTCCCCGCCCACCAAATTGGAGGCCGAGGGTCCCCGCCCACCAAATCGGAGGCCGAGGGTCCCCGCCCACCAAATTTGAGGCCGAGGGGCCCCGCCAACCAAATCGGAGGCCGAGGGTCCCCGCCCACCAAATCGGAGGCCGAGGGGCCCCGCCCACCAAATCGGAGGCCGAGGGTCCCCGCCCACCAAATCGGAGGATAAGGGGCCCCGCCCACCAAATCGGAGGCCGAGGGGCCCCACCAACCAAATCGGAGGCCGAGGAGCCCCGCCCACCAAATCGAAGGCCGAGCGGCCCCGCCCACCAAAGCGGAGGCAGATGGACCCCGCCCACCAAATCGGAGGCCGTGGGGCCCCGCCAACCAAATCGGAGGCCGAGGGTCCCCGCCCACCAAATTATTCTTACATTTGAATAAATAAAGTATATATGGATTCTAGACTCCCGATTCTTTAGAATCGGGCTGCCATCTAGTGTTTTTATAATCCCTGATAATGCCAGCCAATCACAGTAATGCCACAACCAAGATGGCTACGGCATTACAATAACTCACAGGCAATCCCTGTATGCTTATTGACTTCTTAACAGGCGCCAAAGATGCAGGGCTTTGAGTTTTTCATTGAGTATCGCCTATTTCTCGCGTAGTAATGAGCACATCTGAGCACTGTGATAATCGAGTATCATCTAGCACATTCGCTTATCCCTACTGATAACCAACTCTACTCTGCCATGCCTGATGATGTCACACCCTTATCTCTGCTGTGTCAAGTATCCTGATTACTAATTTGTGTCAGCTATTCTTGGTGCGGTTCACATTCAAAGCACTGCTGTTCCAGTGTCTAACCATTCTCCTACAACAAGGAAGCAGGATGCCTACATACATTTCTGTTCCCACATTTGGCTCTGCATCTAGTACTTCGAGATTCACTGAACCACTTGCCCTCCTACATATTCAACTCTACTGGTCCTTGCTGGTCCACATGCTGTTCAGCAAGTCCAGTTCCGCTGATTCAAAGCCTTCAGTTAATGCGGCTCACCCAGACCTATGGCTTAGGGAATTGATCTCACCATGTCAGCCCATAACAGGTGGGTTTGACACACATTCATGAGTGTCCCCATTTTTATTTTGTAGTGTAGAAAAGTGTATCTCCAATTAGTAACTACTGTACTTTGTAATACAACTCCTGACTACAATTTCTTAATATTACACCTCACCAAATGAATCAGCTTCACCAGCCTCAGATCTTGAGCAATGTGGAACATTGGAGCTAGATATGCTGCTGTACAGCACGTGGAACAGCATGAAGCATTGGAGCTGAATATGCTGTACAGCACGTGGAACAGCATGGAACATTGGAGCTAAATATGCTGCACAGCACGTGGAACAGAATGGAACATTGGAGCTGAATATGCTGTACAGCATGTGGAACAGCATGGAACATTGGATGTTGTGAATTTGGATTCTGGGCTCCCCCGGTGGCCGCTTGTGGAATTGGACTTGTCATCCTCTTTCCTGTTTCACCTGATTCCATCAGTAGTGGGTGTCGCTATTTAAGCTCATTTCTCTGGTGGTTTCTTGCCGGTCAACAATGTTATCTGATGCCTCTCAGTGCTTGTTCCTGCTTCTAGACAACTACTGATAAGTTGGACTTTTGTCCATGTTTTGTTTTGCCTATTTTTTCCAGTTCGCAGCTGAAGTTTTGTTACTGTGTCTGGAAAGCTCTCGTCGATCAGGGATTGCTACTCTGGCGTTATGAGTTAATGCCAGAGTTTAAGGTAATCTCTGGATGGTGTTTTGTTAGTATTTTTCTGCTGACCATGAAAGTATACTATCTGTCTTCTGCTATCTAGTAAGCGGACCTCAAATTTGCTAAGACTATTTTCCTGCTGCGTTTGTTGTTTCATCTGAACTCACCGTCATTATATGTGGGGGGCTACTGTCTTCTTTGGAATATTTCTCTAGAGGTGAGCCAGGTCTTATATTTCCCTCTGCTAGCTATTTAGGTCTTAGGCCAGAGCTGGGCATCTAGCGATAAATAGGAAATGCTACCTGGCTATTTCTAGTTGCGCGGCAGGCTTAGTTCATGGTCAGTATAGTTCCATCTTCCGAGAGCTTGTCCCTCTATAGGCTTGCTATGATCTCTGCCTGCAGAGATCATGACAGTTTGACCGGCCACTAAAGTGTTAAGGACCCAGGTTGAGAAAGGAGAGTTATAAGAAGTCTGCTGGAATTTTTTTTTTTTTTTTTTTTCCTCCAGTCTGCCTTGCTGCAGTCTTTTTTCTCTCTCTCCTCCTAATCTCTGTATGCTCTGTGTGCACCTGACAATAATGGATCTCCAGAGTGTAACTGCGGGTTTGAATAATCTCATCACGAAAGTACAAAATTTACAAGATTTTGTAGTACATGCTCCGGTATCTGAGCCGAGAATTCCTTTGCCGGAGTTCTTCACAGGGAATAGAGCTAGCTTCCAGAATTTCCGAAATAATTGTAAGCTTTATTTGTCCCTGAAGTCTCGTTCAGCTGGAGACCCTGCTCAGCAGGTTAGGATTGTGATTTCCTTGCTCAGGGGTGACCCTCAAGATTGGGCCTTCTCATTGCCAGCAGGGGATCCTGCGTTGCGCGATGTGGATGCGTTTTTTCTGGCCTTGGGCTTGCTTTATGAGGAACCTCATTTGGAACTTCAGGCAGAAAAAACTTTGATGGCACTATCTCAGGGGCAAGACGAGGCTGAAGTTTTCTGCCAAAAATTCCGTAAATGGTCTGTGCTTACTCAGTGGAATGAGTGCGCCTTGGCGGCAACTTTCAGAGAAGGTCTCTCTGATGCCGTTAAGGATGTTATGGTGGGGTTCCCTTTGCCTGCAGGTCTGAATGAGTCCATGACAATGGCTATTCAGATTGATAGGCGTCTGCGGGAGCGCAAACCGATGCACCATCTGGCGGTGTCTATGGAAAAGACGCCAGAAAGTATGCAGTGTGATAGAATTCTGTCCAGGAGCGAGCGACAGAATTTTAGATGGAAGAATGGATTGTGTTTCTATTGTGGGGATTCTACTCATGTTATATCGGCATGCTCTAGGCGTACAAAGAAGCTTGATAAGTCTGTTTCCATTGGCACCATTCAGTCTAAGTTTATTTTGTCTGTAACCCTGATTTGCTCTTTGTCATCCATTGCCACGGACGCCTATGTTGACTCTGGCGCCGCTCTGAGTCTTATGGATTGGTCCTTTGCCAATCGTTGTGGTTTTGATTTAGAGCCTTTGGAGACTCTTATTCCTCTGAAGGGGATTGACTCCACCCCATTGGCTAATAATAAACCACAATACTGGACACAAGTAACCATGCGTATCAATCCGGATCACCAGGAGATTATTCGTTTCCTGGTGCTGTATAATTTACATGACGATTTGGTACTGGGATTGCCATGGTTGCAGTCTCACAACCCAGTCTTGGACTGGAGAGCTATGTCTGTGTTGAGCTGGGGATGTAAGGGTATTCATGGGGACGTACCTTTGGTTTCTATTTCGTCGTCCATTCCCTCTGAAGTCCCTGAGTTCCTCTCTGATTATCAAGACGTCTTTGACGAACCCAAGCTTGGGTCGTTACCTCCGCACCGTGAGTGCGATTGTGCCATAGATTTGATACCGGGTTGTAAATATCCAAAGGGTCGTTTGTTTAATTTGTCTGTGCCGGAACATGCTGCTATGCGGGAATATATAAAGGAGTCTTTGGAAAAGGGACATATTCGTCCATCTTCTTCTCCCTTGGGAGCTGGGTTTTTCTTTGTCTCAAAAAAAGACGGCTCTTTGAGACCATGTATTGATTATCGGCTTCTGAATAAGATCACTGTTAAGTATCAATACCCATTGCCATTGCTTACTGATTTGTTTGCTCGTATAGAGGGTGCTAAGTGGTTCTCTAAAATTGATCTTCGTGGGGCGTATAATTTGGTGCGGATCAGGCAGGGGGATGAGTGGAAGACCGCATTTAATACGCCCGAGGGCCACTTTGAGTATTTGGTCATGCCTTTTGGTCTTTCTAATGCCCCTTCAGTTTTCCAGTCTTTTATGCATGATATTTTCCGCGATTTTCTGGATAAATTTATGATAATATATCTGGATGATATTCTGATTTTTTCTGATGACTGGGACTCTCATGTCCAGCAGGTCAGGAGAGTTTTTCAGGTTCTGCGGTCTAATTCTTTATGTGTGAAGGGGTCTAAGTGCGTTTTTGGGGTCCAGAAAATTTCCTTTTTGGGGTATATTTTTTCTCCCTCTTCCATTGAGATGGATCCCGTCAAGGTGCAAGCTATTTGTGACTGGACTCAGCCCTCCTCTCTTAAGGGTCTTCAGAGATTTTTGGGCTTTGCCAACTTTTACCGCCGATTTATTGCTGGTTTTTCGGATGTCGTTAAACCACTGACTGATTTGACCAGACAAGGCGCTGATGTTGCTAATTGGTCCCCTCATGCTGTAGAGGCCTTTCAGGAGCTTAAGCGCCGTTTTGCCTCTGCCCCTGTGTTGCGTCAGCCTGATGTGAATCTGCCTTTTCAGGTTGAGGTTGACGCTTCGGAGATCGGAGCTGGGGCAGTGTTGTCGCAGAAAGGTTCCGACTGCTCCGTCATTAGGCCTTGTGCCTTCTTTTCTCGCAAATTTTCGCCCGCAGAGCGGAATTATGATGTTGGGAATCGGGAGCTTTTGGCCATGAAGTGGGCGTTTGAGGAGTGGCGCCATTGGCTCGAGGGGGCTAGGCATCAGGTGGTGGTATTGACTGACCACAAAAATTTGATTTATCTTGAGACTGCCAGACGCCTGAATCCTAGACAGGCGCGCTGGTCTTTATTTTTTTCTCGCTTTAATTTTGTGGTGTCATACCTACCGGGTTCTAAGAATGTTAAGGCAGATGCCCTTTCTAGGAGTTTTGACCCGGACTCTCCTGGTAATTCTGAACCCACAGGTATCCTTAGGGAGGGAGTAATTTTGTCGGCCGTTTCTCCTGATCTGCGGCGGTCCTTGCAAGAGTTTCAGGCGGATAGACCGGATCGTTGTCCGCCTGATAGACTGTTTGTTCCGGATGATTGGACCAGCAGAGTCATCTCTGAGGTACATTCTTCTGCATTGGCAGGTCATCCCGGAATTTTTGGTACCAGGGATTTGGTGGCAAGATCCTTCTGGTGGCCTTCTCTGTCACGAGATGTGCGAGTCTTTGTGCAGTCATGTGACGTTTGTGCTCGGGCCAAGTCTTGTAGTTCTCGGGCTAGCGGACTGCTGTTGCCCTTGCCTATTCCTAAGAGGCCTTGGACACACATCTCGATGGATTTTATTTCAGATCTGCCTGTTTCCCAGAAGATGTCTGTCATCTGGGTGGTCTGTGACCGTTTCTCTAAAATGGTCCATTTGGTTCCTCTGCCCAAGTTGCCTTCTTCTTCTGAGTTGGTTCCTCTGTTTTTTCAGAATGTTGTCCGATTGCACGGTATTCCTGAGAATATTGTTTCTGACAGAGGTACCCAATTTGTGTCTAGATTTTGGCGGGCATTCTGTGCTAGGATGGGCATAGATTTGTCTTTTTCATCTGCTTTTCACCCTCAGACTAATGGCCAGACCGAGCGGACTAATCAGACCCTTGAGACATATCTGAGGTGTTTTGTCTCTGCTGACCAGGATGATTGGGTTGCTTTTTTGCCATTGGCAGAGTTCGCCCTCAATAATCGGGCCAGTTCTTCCACCTTGGTGTCCCCGTTTTTCTGTAATTCGGGGTTTCACCCTCGATTTTCCTCCGGTCAGGTGGAATCCTCGGATTGTCCTGGAGTGGATGCGGTGGTGGAGAGATTGCATCACATCTGGGGGCAGGTTATGGACAATTTGAAGTTGTCACAGGAGAAGACTCAGCGTTTTGCCAACCGTCATCGTCGTGTTGGTTCTCGGCTTTGTGTTGGAGATTTAGTGTGGTTGTCTTCTCGTTTTGTCCCTATGAGGGTCTCTTCTCCTAAGTTTAAACCTCGGTTCATCGGCCCTTATAGAATATTGGAGATTCTTAATCCTGTTTCTTTCCGTTTGGACCTCCCTGCGTCCTTTTCCATTCATAACGTTTTTCATCGGTCGTTATTGCGCAGGTATGAGGTACCTGTTGTACCTTCTGTTGAGCCTCCTGCTCCGGTGTTGGTTGAGGGTGAGTTGGAGTACGTTGTGGAGAAAATTTTGGACTCTCGTGTTTCCAGACGGAAACTCCAGTATCTGGTCAACTGGAAGGGTTACGGCCAGGAGGATAATTCTTGGGTCAATGCATCTGATGTTCATGCTTCTGATCTTGTTCGTGCCTTCCATAGGGCTCATCCTGGTCGCCCTGGTGGATCTGGTGAGGGTTCGGTGCCCCCTCCTTGAGGGGGGGGTACTGTTGTGAATTTGGATTCTGGGCTCCCCCGGTGGCCGCTTGTGGAATTGGACTTGTCATCCTCTTTCCTGTTTCACCTGATTCCATCAGTAGTGGGTGTCGCTATTTAAGCTCATTTCTCTGGTGGTTTCTTGCCGGTCAACAATGTTATCTGATGCCTCTCAGTGCTTGTTCCTGCTTCTAGACAACTACTGATAAGTTGGACTTTTGTCCATGTTTTGTTTTGCCTATTTTTTCCAGTTCGCAGCTGAAGTTTTGTTACTGTGTCTGGAAAGCTCTCGTCGATCAGGGATTGCTACTCTGGCGTTATGAGTTAATGCCAGAGTTTAAGGTAATCTCTGGATGGTGTTTTGTTAGTATTTTTCTGCTGACCATGAAAGTATACTATCTGTCTTCTGCTATCTAGTAAGCGGACCTCAAATTTGCTAAGACTATTTTCCTGCTGCGTTTGTTGTTTCATCTGAACTCACCGTCATTATATGTGGGGGGCTACTGTCTTCTTTGGAATATTTCTCTAGAGGTGAGCCAGGTCTTATATTTCCCTCTGCTAGCTATTTAGGTCTTAGGCCAGAGCTGGGCATCTAGCGATAAATAGGAAATGCTACCTGGCTATTTCTAGTTGCGCGGCAGGCTTAGTTCATGGTCAGTATAGTTCCATCTTCCGAGAGCTTGTCCCTCTATAGGCTTGCTATGATCTCTGCCTGCAGAGATCATGACAATTGGAGCTGAATATGCCGCACAGCACGTGGAACAGCATGGACCATTGGAGCTAGATATGCTGTACAGCACGTGGTCAGCATGGAACTTTAGAGCTAAATATGCTGTAAAGCACGTGGAACAGAATGGAACATTGGAGCTGAATATGCTGTACAGCACGTGGAACAGCATGGAACATTGGAGCTAAATATGCTGCACAGCACATGGAACAGCATGGAACATTGGAGCTAAATATGCTGTACAGCACGTGGAACAGAATGGAACATTGGAGATGAATATGCTGTACAGCACGTGGAACAGCATGGAACATTGGAGCTGAATATGCTGTACAGCACGTGGAACAGCATGGAGCATTGGAGCTAGATATGCTGTACAGCACGTGGAACAGAATGGAACATTGGAGCTGAATATGCTGTACGGCACATGGAACAGCATGGATCATTGAAGCTAGATATGCTGTACAGCGCGTGGATCAGCATGGAACATTGGAGCTGGATATGCTGTACAGCACGTGGAACAGCATGGAACATTGGAGCTGGATATGCCGTACAGCACGTGGAACAGCATGGAACATTGGAGCTGAATATGCTGTACAGCACGTGGAACAGCATGGAACATTGGAGCTGAATCTGCTGTACAGCACGTGGAACAGCATGGACCATTGGAGCTAGATATGCTGTACAGCATGTGGATCAGCATGGAGCATTGGAGCTGAATATGCTGTACAGCATGTGGAACAGCATGGAACATTGGAGCTAGATATGCTGTACAACACGTGGATCAGCATGGAACATTGGAGCTGGATATGCTGTACAGCATGTGGATCAGCATGGAACATTGGAGCTAGATATGCTATACAGCACATGGATCAGCATGGACCATTGGAGCTAGATATGCTGTGCAGCACGTGGATCAGCATGGAGCATTGGAGCTGAATATGCTGTACAGCACGTGGAACAGCATGGAACATTGGAGCTAGATATGCTATACAGCACATGGATCAGCATGGAACATTGGAGCTGGATATGCTGTACAGCACATGGAACAGCATGGAACATTGGAGCTGGATGTGCAGACAGGTAACTTGGTGCTGCAGAGCCAGTGCATGTAGTCAGGTACCTTGGCAGTGCCGATTGTGCAGAGAGTACATTGGACCAGTAGAGTTCTGTTGGCAGATAGGCATCTTGGTATAGCAGAGCCGAGTGTGTGAAGATCACCTTGGAACAGTAAAACTGTGCTGGCACAAAGGCACCTTGAGATAGCATCTTGGTACAGTAAAGCAGTGCTTTCAGACAAGCATATTGTTATAGGGGAGCCAAATATGCATAGAGCAACTTGGAACAATAGAGTCAGCTTTAAAAGGCCAAAAGAGAATGATAACATCAGAGGTGTGCCCTGGGTTATCAAAGTAATTTGTTGTACACAGAAACAGAGGGAGATGGCTGCTGGAAAGAAAGATGTAAAGGCAGACGTGGGAGCCAGGACAGGTGAGTAACAACTGATATATTTTAATTAAAGAAAAAGGCCAAAAGCCATCCGACTTTATAGAGCAGTAAACTACTTAATGTGGAAATGGTCATGGCTGCCTATCTTCCAGCTATGAATACTGAGATGGGAAATTGTCAAGGAGACAAATTCCACCAAATATAGCACTGAAGCCTCAAGTAATACTGACTTTAAAACCCCCTCATGACAAATCGCCTCCTAATTATATGGACACTTGCACCTGCTTTAAACTATAGTTTGCTGCATACAATCATATAAAGTAAGTTTTAATTTAAGTGAACCTGTCAGCAAGTTTTTAGACCCTAAACTAATATTATCTAGATAAAGTACAGTATCTGAAGTATTGATTGTGTAATACCTTTTGTATTATAAGACCATTTCTCCATTTTCTAGAAATTCATTATCGAAAATTTATGCAAATGAGTTAGCAAGTGGAGGGGGCCTGTCTGCACTTTCTTCTCTGGCCTCTCTCCCTCTTTTTCCACCTGCCGCCGACCTCCTGTCAGTGACTGACAGATTCATTTTCTTTGTGATCTGCTCTGCTTCCCAAGATCTCATGCAGGTGTAAGGGTCAAGGCCCAGGACCGTAGTTATGGCTGAGGACACCTGGGCTTCAGTGTCCTGTCCTCCCCTCACAGAAATATATTCTCCATTTGTCAGCTCCTTTGAATTCCCTTTTCTGCTGTGGGAGATCCTCTCGAGATGAGTCAGGAGAAACTGAGACACAGTCCAAATCAACAATAACAATAATCTCCGGAATATAAAGCCACTGAAAGAGAGTACTGCCCCTCTTTTCTGCCTTCTGCCTTTGCACCACATCTTTACTGTACATGCTCACTGCTTCCATGGGGTCCCTCGACCGTTTTGCACCAGTTCTAAGGGAGTCTGCCCAAACAATGAGCTGCCACATTCTGAGTCTTCAAACTGTTCTAACACGCTTTTTATCTGTACTGTAGCTGTGGATGGCTGAGGTTCTCTTCTCTTCACGTTGCGTAGCTGCTGTAACGTCCTTGGCCTACAGCCCGTGTGGACGGTTCGGGCGTCCCTAGCCCTCTGAACTATTTTAATACTATCACTAGCTTACCAAGCAGCAGCCCCTTCTACCATTAACTATTTACTTACTTTATGTTCTACTTAGGAACTGTGTGCACTAAAAATGTCCCCCATCTAGTAGCCAAAAGTTGCACTGCACTTTCCATAATACAAGTGTGAATACATTATACTTTACTAAAACAGATAATGCGTATTTACAAGACACGGTAATACACTAAGAGTGTAACAGTACCATGATAAGTAGGCAGTAGTACATGCAACCACATTGCAATACCATTATATAATAACATATCACTATATGCAAAAAAGAAAACTATAACAGCACTGCTGTGGGCCCAGACAACCATATGCTGAATGGAGTGCTTTCCGGATAGAGACCGCCTCTATGGACTTCGGGTGCTCATGCAAAAACAGGGTGTATGCAGCAAAGAAGAAAAATGCAGATAGCACTCACCGGTCCTTAAAACTTCATCCTTTATTCAAACTTTAAAATGTCATGGCCAGAGGAACAGGTTGCTGGAATGTGCGAGCTGGTGTAAGTCGACGGCCGTTTTGTGCCACTTAGCCTAGACCCGTTGAAGCGCTAAGTGGCGCGAAACGACTGTTGTTTTACACCAGCTCGCACATTCCAGCAACCTGTTCCTCTGGCCATGACATTTTAAAGTTTGAATAAAGCATGACGTTTTAAGGACCGTTGAGTGCTATCTGCATTTTTCTTCTTTGCTGCATATAATAACATATATACATCATAATAGAATAAGACAGTATCAGGACCTGTTAAGGAGGAAAAGCAAAAAGGGAACATAATCTTTCATCCTCGTACTCAGGTGCTGTCATTCCCAGGGATGGCGCATGCGCACTAAGGTCCAAATAACATTACGAGAGCCAGACGATCTATCAACACATGCACCACTCCCGGAGACTACGGTGACTGCGTGAGATTAGGCAGATCACAGAGAAAAGTGATCTCTCAGTCGCTGACAAAAGGCCAGCAGTAAACGGAAAAAGAGGGAAAGAGGCTGGAGAGCTGTAGGCGCAGGCTAAGCCCCCCACTTGCAAGCTCAATTACATAAACCCATGCCGATGGATTTCTAGTAAATGGAAACATGGACTGATATTACAAATGTATAGACATAATCAAAATTTCAGAAACTTTACATACATGACATTAGTTTAGGGTATACAAACTTAAAGCGACTTTTTCACTGTATTTTTAAATTTCTTTTGCGCCTTTCCGTTACAAAGTTATGCCCACCAAATAGTGCAAATTTTCCCTGTAGCCACTGTGGGTGTATACCACAGAACTTCTCTGTGGGTGTGCTTCTTCTTTAATGAAGAAAAAAGCTGGAAAAAAGCTAACTTCCACAGAGAAGTTTTGCAGCATACGGCCAGTTGGTTAAAGGGAAAATCTGCACCATTATTACTCAGGGGGCACAACTTTGCAGCACGGGGGCACAAAAAAAAAAGAAAAACTGTTCTAGAGTCAGTAGAGCAGCACCAATGAGTGGAAGCCCTCAGTTTAAATTAAGAAATCCAGTGACATATCTTCTTTAAATGGATGCAAATCACCATCCATATCATTTTCTAGATTCTCAGCAGCTAACTGATAAATTTGTGTATAAATGTGGGCAGTAATGTGGATGGTGATTCTCTAAGCATCAGGTCTGGGTGGGAATATGGATCCCTGGTATTGATGGAACAAGAAGGGAGGCACATAGGCAGTGAGGACTTGGCACACACAGGAATCTCAACAGCAGTATGATGGATAAAGTGGAACCCAATGGGCATGAATGCAAGGACAAGCGCAAATAGCACAGATGGGGAAGCACGGAGATGATGTCATTGATCCATGGCAGGCAACTTTTAAAATCTGACGTGGAGCACAACAGAGGGCAACAGACCCAAGGAAAAGAAGCAGAGCCCGGTATACCCTGGACACATGTTACATCCATGCAGGGTCTTTATAACAACCTTGTTTGTGACAGAAATCAGAAGAAGACTTGTCATCTATATTTCTCAGGTTTAAGGCTTGCAACTTCAAGTAATGTATCACATAAAAGGCCTTGTGTAAATGCCTCCTCACTAAAGAAACAAATGACCCCATGCGATCCCAGGTTTTTTTGTGGGAAATCTAACAATAGGAACGAAAGGTACTTTCTGTAGAAAGACAAACATACAATAAATGGTCTCCAGAATTCAGCCATAAAAAAGAACTACAGCCATATTCAGTCTTTCAGAGCCTATACATACCAATTATATTTAGTCCAGAGTCATAGTCGAAGCCATTAATTCCTTTAGTGATGTTCAGAGAGGTTGTCTTCAGATGGGTTTTGCCTTTTTCTCTCCAGGCCAGTATCACTGTGTTATTGTCGCGTGTAGTACACGACAGAAATGCCTCTAAATGAGAGCTGTAAGTAACTGAGGGCCAAGACAGAAATATGCTCATTAGTTTAGCACAGGATGCTATTTGAAGTTTTATCAAACGTTGCGGGAATGAAAAATGTCAAGCAAATCCAAAAATGATCTTTATTATTTTGAAGGTTTGGATGTGTCGGTCGAGTGCTACAGTTACGTTAAGGTTAATTAAAAAGCTGCTATATTTTTAATCAAACCTTTCCTACAGAACCAAAACAGTTAGTAAGACTACCCATAGGAAGGCACTGCGGCGTTCTGTGGACTTCATTATACCATAATGCATGGAACATGCCTTTTCTAAGTGCGCTGGAAATAGGAAAATCAATCAGAAGGGTTTAGGTCAAAACAGACAGGAGATTTCAGGTACAGCTCTCTGAGCAATTAGATTACAATATTTCTGCAATGGTAACAGAGAAGTATTGTCAGATTCGAAGGAGAATAATGTTACTTGAAGCAATTGAAGCAAATCCAAAGCCTATCCTTAACAGATATCCAGTAACCTTCCTGCAGCTAAATGTGATGTGATATTGTGCACCTAGAGGAGTAAAATATTGGAACATTAAAATTGCTGGGGGAATTTAAGCATTAAATCTTAGTTTTATTAAATTGCCTATTGCTTCTTGAAAAGTTCAATGCGGCTGTAGAAAACCTCAGCCTACCAGCTACATAAACCGTGCATCATCATGTGGATGCGTCAGCCCTGGATTAGTTCTGTATTCATTGGATGTAAAGTCTAGTATGTGTGTAATACTGCATCTCTGCATTGTCTGTGTGGACTGCAAAAGGCAATCTATGGCTACATGGAAATCATCAGCAAGCTGCTATTGATGGATCTTTTCCTAGTGTCCGCTTAGCACTATGAGTATTTACTGTCTAACTAGAATTGGGCTCTGGATTCTTATTCATTTTCTCATTTATTCTTTAAATACTATAGAATAAGAAAAAACTGTATATTCTATTGTTTCTGTCTACAGTGGCATGTAAAAGTTTGGGCACCCCTGGGTAAAATTACTGTTATTGTGAACAGTTAAACAAGTTGAAGATGAAATGATCTCTAAAAGGCCTAAAGTTAAAAATGACACATTTCCTTTATATTTTAGGCAAAAAATATATTTTGTTCATCTTTTACATTTTAAAAATTACAAAAAATAAAATAGGCCTCTGGAAAAGTTTTGACACCATGCCTGGTTAGTACCTAGTTTCACAGCTTGTAAACACTTTTTGTAGTCAGCCAAGAGTCTTTCAATTCTTGTTTGAGGGATTTTCATTCATTCTTCCTTGGAAAATTCTTCCAGTTCTGTGAGATTCCGGGGTCGTCTAGCATGCACTGTTTTTTGAGGTTTCTTTGATCATTGTGGCCAAGGAGTTCTATTTTTATCTCATCGATCCACAGGACTTGTTTCCAAAAGGCATCAGGCTTGTTTAGATGTTCTTGTGCATACTTCTGATGCTGAATTTTATGGTGAGGACACAGGAAAGGTTTTCTTCTGATGACTCTTCCATGAAAGCCATATTTGTGCAGGTGTCTCTGAACAGTAGAACAATGTAGCACAACTCTAGAGTCTGCTAAATCTTTTTGAAGGTCTTTTGCAGTCAACCAGGGTTCTAATTTGCCTCTCTAGCAATCCTACAAGCACCTGTCACCAAAATTTTGATTAGTCTTTCCGGACGTTATCTTGACATTCACTGTTCCTGTTGACTGCCATTTCTTAATTACATTTCAAACTGAGGAGGCGACTTGAAAATGAAATGCTTTGCTAACTTCTTATAGCCTTCTCCTGCTTTGTGGGCCTTCATCATTTTTATTTTCAGAGAACTAGGCAGCTGCTTAGAAGAACCCATGACTGCTGTTTTTTGGTGCAAGGTTAGAGGAGGCTGAGTTTTTATAAAGCTGGGAAATTTGCATCATCTGGCCTTTCCTAACAATGATAGTGAACAAGCCATAATCTTAATAGGCTAATTAAGGTCTGAAATCTTGGTCAAAGTTCTCCGAGCACACGAATCTCCAAGGGTTCCCAACCTTTTGTAACAGTCCATTGCCCTTTTTGTAATTTTTAAAATGAAAAAAAAAAAAAGATAATATATACGAGTATATATATATATATATATATATATATATATATATATATATATACAAATTAAGCAAAATAAGGCAGCACTCCAAGTCCTTTTCAAGGAAAAAAGTGTGAAGTTTATTCAACCCACATCTCTGTGCGACGTTTCGGCTCACACTGAGCCTTTTTCAAGCAGTGAGTGTTACTAACAATAGTGTTTTTATAGGCATAATCTACCATCATTTACAAAATTAACCATCAATCATTAATAAATACATAAAACATTTTTATAACATATGAGCAAAAGGATCCTTTGTGCAATCCTAATCTCATAAAGTGAACTGTGCTAAAGTGCTAGTGTAGTCATATATCCTCGCAATTATTTCTCTTATTTTCCACATATTCTTGTTATTTCTTTCCCAATAAACATTTATCACGTGCTTGTACATGTTTATAATTATTTAAATTCCTTACCCTGCCGCATATAGGTCAGACCACATGGAGGACGCTATATCTGCCATTATCGGCGTTCTACTGCCTCTACTGCGCATGTCCTGACATCGTTTTGCTCTGTCATAACTTGCCAGCCAATCACAGTCTATTCGTGGTGTATTTCCCCTCGTGCATGCGCACTATCCCTTCTATCAGTGCCGCAGCGCCATCTTGGATGTGGCTTATTGTCTTCTTATACGCATTACTTCAGACCTGCTTGTATGTTTATACAGCGGTACAAATGCAACAAAATTTCTACATTTCGAGCATGTTTTCTGATTATAGATATTACATGGCTTCATAACCTTAATTTACACTCTGGCACAACGGACGACACCTTCTTCAGGCTGTCTCCGTTTGCCAATGTCCCTCCAACTTGATGTATAGCCCTTCAATGCCATATCATCGCTATTGGAGGGTCCATATAAGTGATAATATATTGCCAATATCTATTTATATAACAGGCTTTCACACTCCGCTGTCTTTTAACATGCACTTCTTTTATTGAATTAATAGGACATCACTATTGGCCGACAGTTATGACGTAAAAAAAGAAAAAAAGGAAAAAAGAAATAGAAAAATAGAAAAACAAAATAGAAAAAAATTATATATGTTCCATCCTCCATGTGGTTATATCCCATCCACCGGCAGGCTGAAGATTGTGTACAGTTTGGTAAACGTGAAGATATCACTGAAAAAAATATAAAATATTTATTAAAATTGGAGTACTATAACCCAACAAGAAATTACATACTCCAAGACTTAAACTAGGAGCCCATATACATCTGATTCCTAGGAATACCTTCACAGGGCTAATACATATTAGAGTAAATTTTAAATTCTACATTGAGTCCTTTTGGCTTTAAATTATTAAGCTCATATATCCATTTTAATTCTTGCTATTTTAATAGGCTTACTCTATCCCCCCTTCTCCTCTGTATGGGGACCTTGTCTATAATCCTAAATTTGAGATCCTTCTCTGTGTGTCTCAATTCTGTAAAGTGTTTCGACACCTGGAGATCTAGTCGTTTTTTTCTGATTGAGTGTCGGTGATTAGTGATACGTACTTACAATTCACATGTCGTCTCCCCTACGTACCATAATTTGCAAGGACATTCCAACAGGTAGATCACATGATCAGAATTGCATGTTAAAAATTGCTTGATTGTATACACCTTATTAGTATTTGGATGTTCAAATGTGGAACCCTTCAACATGTAAGTACAGTTCACACATGACAGGCATGGGAAGCAGCCCTTCTGACTTATCCCAGTAATTGTGGTCTGACACATATTCTTTAAAGGGCCAATGTCTGATTTCACTACATAGTCTCTAATATTTCTGCCCCTACGATATGAGAACAGTGGGGGCTCCCTGAATTCTTTTATACCTGGTAGACAATTACCCAGCATTCCCCAATGTTTTCTAATTATCTCTGCTATTCTACCACTTTCCTCAGTATATGTCATCACACATGGTATTCTGGTTAAAGATTTTTTCTTGTTTTGTCCACCCTTTCCCAGTAATTCTTTCCTGTCTTTATTTAGGACTACACATTTGGCAATATTTATCATTTCTCGTGGGTACCCCCTATTAGAGACTATGTAGTGAAATCAGACATTGGCCCTTTAAAGAATATGTGTCAGACCACAATTACTGGGATAAGTCAGAAGGGCTGCTTCCCATGCCTGTCATGTGTGAACTGTACTTACATGTTGAAGGGTTCCACATTTGAACATCCAAATACTAATAAGGTGTATACAATCAAGCATTTTTTAACATGCAATTCTGATCATGTGATCTACCTGTTGGAATGTCCTTGCAAATTATGGTACGTAGGGGAGACGACATGTGAATTGAAAGTACATATCAATAATCACCGACACTCAATCAGAAAAAAACGACTAGATCTCCAGGTGTCGAAACACTTTACAGAATTGAGACACACAGAGAAAGATCTCAAATTTAGGATTATAGACAAGGTCCCCATACAGAGGAGAAGGGGGGATAGAGTAAGCCTATTAAAATAGCAAGAAATAAAATGGATATATGAGCTTAATAATTTAAAGCCAAAAGGACTCAATGTAGAATTTAAAATTTACTCTAATATGTATTAGCCCTGTGAAGGTATACCTAGGAATCAGATGTATATGGGCTCCTAGTTTAAGTCTTGGAGTATGTAATTTCTTGTTGGGTTATAGTACTCCAATTTTAATAAATATTTTATATTTTTTTCAGTGATATCTTCACGTTTACCAAACTGTACACAATCTTCAGCCTGCCGGTGGATGGGATATAACCACATGGAGGATGGAACATATATAATTTTTTTCTATTTTGTTTTTCTATTTTTCTATTTCTTTTTTCCTTTTTTTCTTTTTTTACGTCATAACTGTCGGCCAATAGTGATGTCCTATTAATTCAATAAAAGAAGTGCATGTTAAAAGACAGCGGAGTGTGAAAGCCTGTTATATAAATAGATATTGGCAATATATTATCACTTATATGGACCCTCCAATAGCGATGATATGGCATTGAAGGGCTATACATCAAGTTGGAGGGACATTGGCAAACAGAGACAGCCTGAAGAAGGTGTCGTCCATTGTGCCAGAGTGTAAATTAAAGTTATGAAGCCATGTAATATCTATAATCAGAAAACATGCTCGAAATGTAGAAATTTTGTTGCATTTGTACCGCTGTATAAACATACAAGCAGGTCTGAAGTAATGCGTATAAGAAGACAATAAGCCACATCCAAGATGGCGCTGCGGCACTGATAGAAGGGATAGTGCGCATGCATGAGGGGAAATACACCACGAATAGACTGTGATTGGCTGGCAAGTTATGACAGAGCAAAATGATGTCAGGACATGCGCAGTAGAGGTAGTAGAACGCCGATAATGGCAGATATAGCGTCCTCCATGTGGTCTGACCTATATGCGGCAGGGTAAGGAATTTAAATAATTATAAACATGTACAAGCACGTGATAAATGTTTATTGGGAAAGAAATAACAAGAATATGTGGAAAATAAGAGAAATAATTGTGAGGATATATGACTACACTAGCACTTTAGCACAGTTCACTTTATGAGATTAGGATTGCACAAAGGATCCTTTTGCACATATGTTATAAAAATGTTTTATGTATTTATTAATGATTGATGGTTAACCCCTTCACCCCCAAGGGTGGTTTGCACGTTAATGACCGGGCCAATTTTTACAATTCTGACCACTGTCCCTTTATGAGGCTATAACTCTGGAACGCTTTGACGGATCTTGGCGATTCTGACATTGTTTTCTCGTGACATATTGTACTTCATGTTAGTGGTAAAATTTATTCGATATAACTTGCATTTATTTGTGAAAAAAACGAATATTTGGCGAAAATTTTGAAAATTTCGCAATTTTCCAACTTTGAATTTTTATGCCCTTAAATCACAGACATATGTCACGCAAAATACTTAATAAGTAACATTTCCCACATGTCTACTTTACATCAGTACAATTTTGGAACCAAAATTTTTTTTTGTGACGGAGTTATAAGGGTTAAAAGTTGACCAGCAATTTCTCATTTTTACAACACCATTTTTTTTTAGGGACCACATCTCATTTGAAGTCATTTTGAGGGGTCTATATGATAGAAAATACTCAAGTGTGACACCATTCTAAAAACTGCACCCCTCAAGGTGCTCAAAACCACATTCAAGAAGTTTATTAACCCTTCAGGTGTTTCACAGGAATTTTTTGAATGTTTAAATAAAAATGAGCATTTAACTTTTTTTCACACACAATTTATTTCAGCTCCAATTTGTTTTATTTTACCAAGGGTAACAGGAGAAAATGGACCCCCAAAGTTGTTGTACAATTTGTCCTGAGTACGCTGATACCCCATATGTGAGGGTAAACCACTGTTTGGGCGTATGGCAGAGCTCGGAAGGAAAGGAGCGCCATTTGACTTTTCAATGCAAAATTGACTGGAATTGAGATGGGACGCCATGTTGCGTTTGGAGAGCCCCTGATGTGCCTAAACACTGAAACCCCCTACAAGTGACACCATTTTGGAAAGTAGACCCCCTAAGGAACTTATCTTGATGTGTGGTGAGCACTTTGACCCACCAAGTGCTTCACAGAAGTTTATAATGCAGAGCCGTAAAAATAAAAAATCATATTTTTTCACAAAAATGATCTTTTCGCCCCCAATTTTTTATTTTCCCAAGGGTAAGAGAAGAAATTGGACCCCAAAAAATGTTGTGCAATTTGTCCTGAGTACGCTGATACCCCATATGTGGGTGTAAACCATTGTTTGGGCGCATGGCAGAGCTTGGAAGGGAAGGAGCGCCATTTGACTTTTCAATGCAAAATTGACTGGAATTGAGATGGGACGCCATGTTGCGTTTGGAGAGCCCCTGATGTGCCTAAACATTGAAACTCCCTACAAGTGACACCATTTTGGAAAGTAGACCCCCTAAGGAACTTATCTAGATGTGTGGTGAGCACTTTGACCCACCAAGTGCTTCACAGAAGTTTATAATGCAGAGCCGTAAAAATAAAAAATCATATTTTTTCACAAAAATGATCTTTTTGCCCCCAATTTTTTATTTTCCCAAGGGTAAGAGAAGAAATTGGACCCCAAAAAATGTTGTGCAATTTGTCCTGAGTACGATGATACCCCATATGTGGGTGTAAACCATTGTTTGGGCGCATGGCAGAGCTTGGAAGGGAAGGAGCGCCATTTGACTTTTCAATGCAAAATTGACTGGAATTGAGATGGGACGCCATGTTGCGTTTGGAGAGCCCCTGATGTGCCTAAACATTGAAACTCCCTACAAGTGACACCATTTTGGAAAGTAGACCCCCTAAGGAACTTATCTAGATGTGTGGTGAGCACTTTGACCCACCAAGTGCTTCACAGAAGTTTATGATGCAGAGCCGTAAAAATAAAAAATCATATTTTTTCACAAAAATGATCTTTTTGCCCCCAATTTTTTATTTTCCCAAGGGTAAAAGAAGAAATTGGACCCCAAAAAATGTTGTGCAATTTGTCCTGAGTACGATGATACCCCATATGTGGGTGTAAACCATTGTTTGGGCGCATGGCAGAGCTTGGAAGGGAAGGAGCGCCATTTGACTTTTCAATGCAAAATTGACTGGAATTGAGATGGGACGCCATGTTGCGTTTGGAGAGCCCCTGATGTGCCTAAACATTGAAACTCCCTACAAGTGACACTATTTTGGAAAGTAGACCCCCTAAGGAACTTATCTAGATGTGTTTTGAGAGCTTTGAACCCCCAAGTGTTTCACTACAGATTATAACGCAGAGCCGTGAAAATAATTTTTATTTTTTTTCTCAAAAATGATTTTTTAGCACCCAGCTTTGTATTTTTACAAGGGTAACAGAATAAATTGGACCCCAAAATTTGTTTTCCAATTTGTCCTGAGTACGCTGATACCCCATATGTGGGGGGGAACCACTGTTTGGGCGCATGACAGAGCTCGGAAGGGAAGGAGCGCCATTTGGAATGCAGACTTAAATGGATTGGTCAGCAGCCGCCACGTTGCATTTGCAGAGCCCCTAATGTACCCAAACAGTACAAACCCCCCACAAGTGACCCCATATTGGAAACTAGACCTCCCAAGGAAGTTATCTAGATGTGTTTTGAGAACTTTGAACCCCCAAGTGTTTCACTAAAGTTTATAGCGCAAAGCCGTGAAAATAAAAATTCTTTTTTTTTTTCACAAAAATGATTTTTTAGCCCCCAGTTTTGTATTTTCACAAGGGTAACAGGATAAATTAGACCCCAAAAGTTGTTGTCCAATTTGTCCTGAGTACGCTGATACCCCATATGTGGGGGGGAACCTCTGTTTGGGTGCATGACAGAGCTCGGAAGGGAAGGAGCGCCATTTGGAATGCAGCCTTAAATGGATTGGTCTGCAGGCGTCACGTTGCATTTGCAGAGCCCCTGATGTACCCAAACAGTACAAACCCCCCACAAGTGACCCCATATTGGAAACTAGACCTCCCAAGGAACTTATCTAGATGTGTTGTGAGAACTTTGAACCCCCAAGTGTTTCACTACAGTTTATAACGCAGAGCCGTGAAAATAAAACATCTTTTTTTTCCCACAAAAATGATTTTTAGCCCCCCAAATTTTTATTTTCCTAAGGATAACAAGAGAACTTGGACCCCAGAAGTTGTTGTTCAATTTGTCCCGAGTACGCTGATAACACATATGTTGGGGTAAACCCCTTTTTGGGCGCACGGGAGAGCTCGGAAGGGAAGGAGCACTGTTTTACTTTTTCAACGCAGAATTGGCTGGAATTGAGATTGGACGCCATGTCGCGCTTGGAGAGCCCCTGATGTGCCTGGACAGTGGAAACTCCCCAATTCTACCTGAAACCCTAACCCAAACACACCCCTAACCCTAATCCCAACGGTAACCCTAACCACACCCCTAGCCCTAACACACCCATAATTCTAATCCCAACCCTAATCCAAACGTAAATGTAATCCAAACCCTAACCCTAACTTTAGCCCCAACCCTAACTTTAGCCCCAACCCTAACTTTACCTCCAACCCTAGCCCTAACCCTAACCCTACCCCTAACCCTAACCCTAAACGTGACTGAAATACGTGGCACTGAAATACGTGGCACTGAAATACGTGGCACTGAAATACGTGGCACTGAAATACGTGGCACTGAAATACGTGGCACTGAAATACGTGATACGTGGCACTTAAATACGTGGCACTGAAACACGTGGCACTGAAATACGTGATACGTGGCACTGAAATACGTGGCACTGAAATACGTGGCACTGAAATACGTGGCACTGAAATATGTGATACGTGGCACTGAAATACGTGGCACTGAAATACGTGGCACTGAAATACGTGGCACTGAAATATGTGGCACTGAAATACGTGATACGTGGCACTGAAATACGTGGCACTGAAATACGTGGCACTGAAATACGTGGCACTGAAATACGTGGCACTGAAATACGTGATACGTGGCACTTAAATACGTGGCACTGAAACACGTGGCACTGAAATACGTGATACGTGGCACTGAAATACGTGGCACTGAAATACGTGGCACTGAAATACGTGGCACTGAAATATGTGATACGTGGCACTGAAATACGTGGCACTGAAATACGTGGCACTGAAATACGTGGCACTGAAATACGTGATACGTGGCACTGAAATACGTGGCACTGAAATACGTGGCACTGAAATACGTGGCACTGAAATACGTGGCACTGAAATACGTGCAACTGAAATACGTGGTACTAAAATATGTGGCACTGAAATACGTGATACGTGGCACTGAAATACGTGATACGTGGCACTGAAATATGTGATACGTGGCACTGAAATACATGGCACTGAAACACGTGGCACTGAAATACGTGGCACTGAAATACGTGGCACTGAAATACGTGGCACTGAAATACGTGGCACTATGACTGTCAGAAAATGTTCATTAAACGGTTAGGGGTGAGGTTAGGGGTAGAGTTAGGGTTAGGGTTTGGATCTCTTTATCACCTTGATGGTGGTGGGTGGCTTTTCAGTGTGTTTTCTGTTTTTTTTTCGAAAAAATGCATGCGTTTTTAACGCAAACAAACGCATGTGCTTAAAAACGCAAGAAAATACTGCAGGTTGTATTTCTGAAAATGAACGCATGCAGAAAAAAAACGCATGCGTTTGAAAACGCGACCAAACGCGTACAAAAAAACCGCATGCGTTTTCAATGTTAAATATAGGGAAAAAACGCATGCGTTTTTTTGTGCAAAAAACGCTGCAGACAAAAACGCAAGTGTGAAACCAGCGACGCTTTTTATAGCAAAAAAGTTTTTGCGTCTCCACATTTTGAGACCTATAATTTTTCCACATTTTGCTCCACAGAGTCATGTGAGGTCTTGTTTTTTGCGGGACGAGTTGACGTTTTTATTGGTAACATTTTCGGACACGTGACCGTTTTTGATCGCTTTTTATTCCGATTTTTGTGAGGCAGAATGACCAAAAACCAGCTATTCATGAATTTCTTTTGGGGGAGGCGTTTATACCGTTCCGCGTTTGGTAAAATTGATAAAGCAGTTTTATTCTTTGGGTCAGTACGATTACAGCGATATCTCATTTATATCATTTTTTTATGTTTTGGCGCTTTTATACGATAAAAACTAAAATATAGAAAAAATAATTATTTTGGTATCGCTTTATTCTCAGGACTATAACTTTTTTATTTTTTTGCTGATGATGCTGTATGGCGGCTTGTTTTTTGCGGGACAAGATGACGTTTTCAGCGGTACCATGGATATTTATATCAGTCTTTTTGATCGCGTGTTATTCCACTTTTTGTTCGGCGGTATGGTAATAAAGCGTTGTTTTTTGCCTCGTTTTTTTTTTTTTTTCTTACGGTGTTTACTGAAGGGGTTAACTAGTGGGGCAGTTTTATAGGTTGGGTCGTTACGGACGCGGCAATACTAAATATGTGTACTTTTATTGTTTTGTTTTTTTTATTTAGATAAAGAAATGTATTTATGGGAATAATATATATTTTTTTTTTATTATTTATTTAGGAATTTTTTTTTTTTTTTTTTTACACATGTGGAAAAATTTTTTTTTTACTTTTTTACTTTGTCCCAGGGGGGGACATCACAGATCATTGATCTGGCAGTGTGCACAGCACTCTGCCAGATCGACGATCTGCTGTGCAGGGCTGCAGGCTTACGAAGTGTCTGCTCTGAGCAGACACTCGGTAAGCCACCTCCTTCCCTGCAGGACCCGGATGCCGCGGCCATCTTGGATCCGGGACCTGCGGCGAGGAGGGAGGTAGGAGACCCTCAGAGCAACGCGATCACATCGCGTTGCTCCGGGGGTCTCAGGGAAGCCCGCAGGGAGCCCCCTCCCTGCGCGATGCTTCCCTATACCGCCGGTACACTGCGATCATGTTTGATCGCGGTGTGCCGGGGGTTAATGTGCCGGGGGCGGTCCGTGACCGCTCCTGGCACATAGTGCCGGATGTCAGCTGCGATATGCAGCTGACACCCGGCCGCGATCGGCCGCGCTCCCCCCGTGAGCGCCGCTGATCGGTGATGACGTACTATCCCGTCGGCGGTCATACGGGCCCACCCCACCTCGACGGGATAGTACGTCAAATGTCGGGAAGGGGTTAATTATGTAAATGATGGTAGATTATGCCTATAAAAACACTATTGTTAGTAACACTCACTGCTTGAAAAAGGCTCAGTGTGAGCCGAAACGTCGCACAGAGATGTGGGTTGAATAAACTTCACACTTTTTTCACCTTGAAAAGGACTTGGAGTGCTGCCTTCTTTTGCTTAATTTGTATACATGCTGGGTAGATGAGTGGACCATTCTACCCAGGAGGCCAGGCACCCACCGGTGAGCATTGTGCTGTTCCAATTTTTATATATATATATATATATATATATATATATATATATATATATATATATATATATACAGTGGGGCAAAAAAGTATTTAGTCAGTCAGCAATAGTGCAAGTTCCACCACTTAAAAAGATGAGAGGAGTCTGTAATTTACATCATAGGTAGACCTCAACTATGGGAGACAAACTGAGAAAAAAAAATCCAGAAAATCACATTGTCTGTTTTTTTAACATTTTATTTGCATATTATGGTGGAAAATAAGTATTTGGTCAGAAACAAACAATCAAGATTTCTGGCTCTCACAGACCTGTAACTTCTTCTTTAAGAGTCTCCTCTTTCCTCCACTCATTACCTGTAGTAATGGCACCTGTTTAAACTTGTTATTAGTATAAAAAGACACCTGTGCACACCCTCAAACAGTCTGACTCCAAACTCCACTATGGTGAAGACCAAAGAGCTGTCAAAGGACACCAGAAACAAAATTGTAGCCCTGCACCAGGCTGGGAAGACTGAATCTGCAATAGCCAACCAGCTTGGAGTGAAGAAATCAACAGTGGGAGCAATAATTAGAAAATGGAAGACATTCAAGACCACTGATAATCTCCCTCGATCTGGGGCTCCACGCAAAATCCCACCCCGTGGGGTCAGAATAATCACAAGAACGGTGAGCAAAAATCCCAGAACCACGCAGGGGGACCTAGTGAATGAACTGCAGAGAGCTGGGACCAATGTAACAAGGCCTACCATAAGTAACACACTACGCCACCATGGACTCAGATCCTACAGTGCCAGACGTGTCCCACTGCTTAAGCCAGTACATGTCCGGGCCCGTCTGAAGTTTGCTAGAGAGCATTTGGATGATCCAGAGGAGTTTTGGGAGAATGTCCTATGGTCTGATGAAACCAAACTGGAACTGTTTGGTAGAAACACAACTTGTCATGTTTGGAGGAAAAAGAATACTGAGTTGCATCCATCAAACACCATACCTACTGTCAAGCATGGTGGTGGAAACGTCATGCTTTGGGGCTGTTTCTCTGCAAAGGGGCCAGGACGACTGATCCGGGTACATGAAAGAATGAATGGGGCCATGTATCGTGAGATTTTGAGTGCAAACCTCCTTCCATCAGCAAGGGCATTGAAGATGAAACGTGGCTGGGTCTTTCAACATGACAATGATCCAAAGCACACCGCCAGGGCAATGAAGGAGTGGCTTCGTAAGAAGCATTTCAAGGTCCTGGAGTGGCCTAGCCAGTCTCCAGATCTCAACCCTATAGAAAACCTTTGGAGGGAGTTGAAAGTCCGTGTTGCCAAGCGAAAAGCCAAAAACATCACTGCTCTAGAGGAGATCTGCATGGAGGAATGGGCCAACATACCAACAACAGTGTGTGGCAACCTTGTGAAGACTTACAGAAAACGTTTGACCTCTGTCATTGCCAACAAAGGATATATTACAAAGTATTGAGGTGAAATTTTGTTTCTGACCAAATACTTATTTTCCACCATAATATGCAAATAAAATGTTAAAAAAACAGACAATGTGATTTTCTGGATTTTTTTTTCTCAGTTTGTCTCCCATAGTTGAGGTCTACCTATGATGTAAATTACAGATGCCTCTCATCTTTTTAAGTGGTGGAACTTGCACTATTGCTGACTGACTAAATACTTTTTTGCCCCACTGTATATATATATATATATATATATATATATATATACTAGATGGCAGCCCGATTCTAAAGAATCGGGAGTCTAGAATCCATATATACTTTATTTATTCAAATGTAAGAATAATACAATTAATAAATAATAGTAAGAAAGAACAAAAAATGGCTGCACTCACCAGCTCTTGACTATTCTTGTTATTTAAGGTACAGTTACACAGGATCCATGAACATGCTTATGAGGGGAGTGATGAAAGACATCAGACAACAACTTTGCGTGTTGTGGCAAATGCCACAACAACGGGTCTTTGCTTAAGAACAATAATGTAAATAATAAATAATATGTATCAATAACTATGTATATTGGTATGTTCTTTCTTGGCACAAATTGCAGGAAGTAGTATTCTAGGCAATTATATATTAGATGGGCATTTCCTGAAGGAAATACATGGTGCTTGAACAGCGCTACCAGCTTTACAGCAGCACTTTTCACACACGGGACTGGGGGGCGCGCTTACTTTTGCACCCGGGGCCGGGGGCGCGCTTACTTTTGCACCCGGGGGCGCACTTACTTTTGCACCCGGGGGCGCACTTACTTTTGCACCCGGGGGCGCACTTACTTTTGCACCCGGGGGCGCACTTACTTTTGCACCCGGGGGCGCACTTACTTTTGCACCCGGGGGCGCACTTACTTTTGGGGCCGCACTTACTTTTGGTGGGCGGGGCTCCTCGGCCTCCGATTTGGTTGGTGGGGCCCCTCGTCCTCCGATTTGGTGGGTGGGGACCCTCGGCCTCCGATTTGGTGGGCGGGGACCGGCCTCCGATTTGGTGGGTGGGGACCCTCGGCCTCCGATTTGGTGGGCGGGGCTCCTCGGCCTCCGATTTGGTTGGTGGGGCCCCTCGGCCTCCGATTTGGTGGGCGGGGCCCCTTATCCTCCGATTTGGTGGGTGGGGACCCTCGGCCTCCGATTTGGTGGGCGGGGCCCCTCGGCCTCCGATTTGGTGGGCGGGGCCCCTCGGCCTCCGATTTGGTTGGCGGGGCCCCTCAGCCTCCGATTTTGTGGGCAGGGACCCTCGGCCTCCAATTTGGTGGGTGGGGACCCTCGGCCTCCGATTTGGTGGGCGGGGCCCCTCAGCCTCCGATGTGGTGGGTGGGGCCCCTCGGCCTCCGATTTGGTGGGTGGGGACCCTCGGCCTTCGATTTGGTGGGCGGGGCTCCTCGGCCTCCGATTTGGTTGGCGGGGCCCCTCGGCCTCCGATTTGGTTGGCAAGGCCCCTCGGCCTCCGATTTGGTGGGCGGGGACTCTCGGCCTCCGATTTGGTGGGCGGGGACCCTCGGCCTCCGATTTGGTGGGCGGGGACCCTCGGCCTCCGATTTGGTGGGCAGGGACCCTCGGCCTCCAATTTGGTGGTCGGGGACCCTCGGCCTCCGCTTTGGTGGGCGGGGCCCCTCGGCCTCAGATTTGGTGGGCGGGGTCCCTCTGCCTCCGATTTGGTGTGCAGGGACCCTCGGCCTCCGCTTTGGTGGGCGGGGCCCCTCGGCCTTCGATTTGGTGGGTGGGGCCCCTCGGCCTCCGATTTGGTTGGTGTGGACCCTCGGCCTCCGATTTGGTGGGCGGGGACCCTCGGCCTCCGATTTGGTGGGCGGGGACCCTCGGCCTCCGATTTGGTGGGCGGGGCCCATCGGCCTCCGATGTGGTGGGCGGGGCCCCTCGGCCTCCGATTTGGTGGGCAGGGCCCCCGGCCTCCGATTGAATGGGCGGGGACCCTCAGCCTCCGATTTGGTGGGCGGAGACCCTCGGCCTCTGATTTGGTGGGCGGGGCCCCTCGGCCTCCGATTTGGTAGGCGGGGCCCCTCGGCCTCCGATTTGGTGGGCGGGGACCCTCGGCCTCCAATTTGGTGGGCGGGGACCCTCGGCCTCCAATTTGGTGGGCGGGGACCCTCGGCCTCCGAGTTGGTGGGCGGGGACCCTCGGCCTCCGATTTGGTGGGCGGGGCCCCTCGGCCTCCGATTTGGTGGGTGGGGCCCCTCGGCCACCGATGTGGTGGTCGGGGCCCCTCGGTCTCCGCTTTGGTGGGCGGGGCCGGGCCCCTCGGCCTCCGCTTTGGTGGGCGGGGCCGCTCGGCCTTCGATTTGTTGGGCGGGGCTCCTCGGCAGCCGATTTGGTTGGTGGGGCCCCTCGGCCTCCGATTTGGTTGGCGGGGCCCCTCGGCCTCCGATTTGGTGGGCGGGGCCCCTCGGCCTCCGATTTGGTGGGCGGGGCCCCTCGGCCTCCGATTTGGTGGGCGGGGACTCTCGGCCTCCGATTTGGTGGGCGGGGACCATCGGCCTCCGATTTGGTGGGCGGGGCCCCTCGGCCTCCGATTTGGTTGGCGGGGCCCCTCGGCCTCCGATTTGGTGGGCGGGGACCCTCGGCCTCCGATTTGGTGGGCGGGGCCCCTTGGCCTCCGATTTGGTTGGTGGGGCCCCTCGGCCTCCGATTTGGTGGGCGGGGACCCTCAGCCTCCAACTTGGTGGGCGGGGACCCTCGGCCTCCAATTTGGTGGGCGGGGACCCTCGGCCTCCAATTTGGTGGGTGGGGCCCGTCGGCCTCCGATTTGGTGGGCGGGGCCCCTCGGCCTCCGATTTGGATGGTGTGGACCCTCGGCCTCCGATTTGGTGGGCGGGGCCCCTTGGCCTCCGATGTGGTGGGCGGGGCACCTCGGCCTCCGCTTTGGTGGGCGGGGCCAGGCCCCTCGGCCTCCGCTTTGGTGGGCGGGGCCGCTCGGCCTTCGATTTGGTGGGCGGGGCTCCTCGGCCTCCGATTTGGTTGGCGAAGCCCCTCGGCCTCCGATTTGGTTGGCGGGGCCCCTCGGCCTCCGATTTGGTGGGCGGGGACTCTCGGCCTCCGATTTGGTGGGCGGGGACCCTCGGCCTCCGATTTGGTGGGCGGAGACCCTCGGCCTCCGATTTGGTGGGCAGGGACCCTCGGCCTCCGATTTGGTGGTCGGGGACCCTCGGCCTCCGCTTTGGTGGGCGGGGCCCCTCGGCCTCCGATTTGGTGGGCGGGGTCCCTCTGCCTCCGATTTGGTGTGCGGGGACCCTCGGCCTCCGCTTTCGTGGGCGGGGCCCCTCGACCTTCGATTTGGTGGGCGGGGCTCCTCGGCCTCCGATTTGGTTGGTGGGGCCCCTCGGCCTCCAATTTGGTGGGCGGGGACCCTCGGCCTCCGATTTGGTGGGCGAGGACCCTCGGCCTCCGATTTGGTGGGCGGGGACCCTCGGCCTCCGCTTTGGTGGGTGGGGCCCGTCGGCCTCCGATTTGTTGGGCGGGGCCCCTCGGCCTCCGATTTGGATGGTGTGGACCCTCGGCCTCCGATTTGGTGGGCGGGGCCCCTCGGCCTCCGATTTGGTTGGCGGGGCCCCTCGGCCTCTGATTTGGTGGGCGGGGACTCTCGGCCTCCGATTTGGTGGGCGGGGACCCTCGGCCTCCGATTTGGTGGGCGGGGACCCTCGGCCTCTGATTTGGTGGGCAGGGACCCTCGGTCTCGATTTGGTGGTCGGGGACCCTCGGCCTCCGATTTGGTTGGCGGGGCCCCTCGGCCTCCGATTTGGTGGGCGGGGACTCTCGGCCTCCGATTTGGTGGGCGGGGACCCTCGGCCTCCGATTTGGTGGGCGGGGACCCTCGGCCTCCGATTTGGTGGGCAGGGACCCTCGGCCTCCGATTTGGTTGGTGGGGCCCCTCGGCCTCCAATTTGGTGGGCGGGGACCCTCGGCCTCCGATTTGGTGAGCGGGGACCCTCGGCCTCCGATTTGGTGGGCGGGGACCCTCGGCCTCCGCTTTGGTGGGCGGGGACCCTCGGCCTCCGATGTGGTGGTCGGGGCCCCTCGGTCTCCGCTTTGGTGGGTGGGGCCGGGCCCCTCGGCCTCTGCTTTGGTGGGCGGGGCCGCTCGGCCTCCGATTTGGTTGGTGGGGCCCCTCGGCCTCCGATTTGGTTGGCGGGGCCCCTTATCCTCCGATTTGGTGGGCGGGGACTCTCGGCCTCCGATTTGGTGGGCGGGGACCCTCGGCCTCCGCTTTGTTGGGCGGGGCTCCTCGGCCTCCGATTTGGTTGGTGGGGCCCCTCGGCCTCCGATTTGGTGGGCGGGGCCCCTTATCCTCCGATTTGGTGGGCGGGGCCCCTCGGCCTCCGATGTGGTGGGCGGGGCACCTCAGCCTCCGCTTTGGTGGGCGGGGCCAGGCCCCTCGGCCTCCGCTTTGGTGGGCGGGGCCGCTCGGCCTTCGATTTGGTGGGCGGGGCTCCTCGGCCTCCGATTTGGTTGGCGAACCCCTCGGCCTCCGATTTGGTTGGCGGGGCCCCTCGGCCTCCGATTTGGTGGGCGGGGACTCTCGGCCTCCGATTTGCTGGGCGTGGACCCTCGGCCTCCGATTTGGTGGGCGGAGACCCTCGGCCTCCGATTTGGTGGACAGGGACCCTCGGCCTCCGATTTGGTGGTCGGGGACCCTTGGCCTCCGCTTTGGTGGGCGGGGCCCCTCGGCCTCCGATTTGGTGGGCGGGGTCCCTCTGCCTCCGATTTGGTGTGCGGGGACCCTCGGCCTCCGCTTTCGTGGGCGGGGCCCCTCGACCTTCGATTTGGTGGGCGGGGCTCCTCGGCCTCCGATTTGGTTGGTGGGGCCCCTCGGCCTCCAATTTGGTGGGCGGGGACCCTCGGCCTCCGATTTGGTGGGCGAGGACCCTCGGCCTCCGATTTGGTGGGCGGGGACCCTCGGCCTCCGCTTTGGTGGGTGGGGCCCGTCGGCCTCCGATTTGTTAGGCGGGGCCCCTCGGCCTCCGATTTGGATGGTGTGGACCCTCGGCCTCCGATTTGGTGGGCGGGGCCCCTCGGCCTCCGATTTGGTTGGCGGGGCCCCTCGGCCTCCGATTTGGTGGGCGGGGACTCTCGGCCTCCGATTTGGTGGGCGGGGACCCTCGGCCTCCGATTTGGTGGGCGGGGACCCTCGGCCTCTGATTTGGTGGGCAGGGACCCTCGGTCTCGATTTGGTGGTCGGGGACCCTCGGCCTCCGATTTGGTTGGCGAAGCCCCTCGGCCTCCGATTTGGTTGGCGGGGCCCCTCGGCCTCCGATTTGGTGGGCGGGGACTCTCGGCCTCCGATTTGGTGGGCGGGGACCCTCGGCCTCCGATTTGGTGGGCGGGGACCCTCGGCCTCCGATTTGGTGGGCAGGGACCCTCGGCCTCCGATTTGGTTGGTGGGGCCCCTCGGCCTCCAATTTGGTGGGCGGGGACCCTCGGCCTCCGATTTGGTGGGCGGGGACCCTCGGCCTCCGATTTGGTGGGCGGGGACCCTTGGCCTCCGCTTTGGTGGGCGGGGCCCGTCGGCCTCCGATTTGGTGGGCGGGGACCCTCGGCCTCCGATTTGGTGGGCGGGGACCCTCGGCCTCCGATTTAGTGGGCAGGGACCCTCGGCCTCCGATTTGGTGGGCAGGGACCCTCGGCCTCCGATTTGGTTGGTGGGGCCCCTCGGCCTCCAATTTGGTGGGCGGGGACCCTCGGCCTCCGATGTGGTGGTCGGGGCCCCTCGGTCTCCGCTTTGGTGGGCGGGGCCGGGCCCCTCGGCCTCTGCTTTGGTGGGCGGGGCCGCTCGGCCTCCGATTTGGTTGGTGGGGCCCCTCGGCCTCCGATTTGGTTGGCGGGGCCCCTTATCCTCCGATTTGGTGGGCGGGGACTCTCGGCCTCCGATTTGGTGGGCGGGGACCCTCGGCCTCCGCTTTGTTGGGCGGGGCTCCTCGGCCTCCGATTTGGTTGGTGGGGCCCCTCGGCCTTCGATTTGGTTGGCGGGGCCCCTTATCCTCCGATTTGGTGGGCGGGGACTCTCGGCCTCCGATTTGGTGGGCGGGGACCCTCGGCCTCCGATTTGGTGGGCGGGGCCCCTCGGCCTCCGATTTGGTTGGCGGGGCCCCTCGGCCTCCGATTTGGTGGGCGGGGACCCTCGGCCTCCGATTTGGTGGGCGGGGCCCCTTGGCCTCCGATTTGGTTGGTGGGGCCCCTCGGCCTCCGATTTGGTGGGCGGGGACCCTCGGCCTCCAATTTGGTGGGCGGGGACCCTCGGCCTCCAATTTGGTGGGCGGGGACCCTCGGCCTCCAATTTGGTGGGCGGGGACCCTCGGCCTCCGATTTGGTGGGCGGGGACCCTCGGCCTCCGATTTGGTGGGCGGGGACCCTCGGCCTCCGATTTGGTGGGCGGGGCCCCTCGGCCTCCGATGTGGTGGGCGGGGCACCTTGGCCTCCGCTTTGGTGGGCGGGGCCAGGCCCCTCGGCCTCCGCTTTGGTGGGCGGGGCCGCTCGGCCTTCGATTTGGTGGGCGGGGCTCCTCGGCCTCCGATTTGGTTGGCGAAGCCCCTCGGCCTCCGATTTGGTTGGCGGGGCCCCTCGGCCTCCGCTTTGGTGGGCGGGGCCGCTCGGCCTTCGATTTGGTGGGCGGGGCTCCTCGGCCTCCGATTTGGTTGGCGAAGCCCCTCGGCCTCCGATTTGGTTGGCGGGGCCCCTCGGCCTCCGATTTGGTGGGCGGGGACTCTCGGCCTCCGATTTGGTGGGCGGGGACCTTCGGCCTCCGATTTGGTGGGCGGAGACCCTCGGCCTCCGATTTGGTGGGCAGGGACCCTCGGCCTCCGATTTGGTGGTCGGGGACCCTCGGCCTCCGCTTTGGTGGGCGGGGCCCCTCGGCCTCTGATTTGGTGGGCGGGGTCCCTCTGCCTCCGATTTGGTGTGCGGGGACCCTCGGCCTCCGCTTTCGTGGGCGGGGCCCCTCGACCTTCGATTTGGTGGGCGGGGCTCCTCGGCCTCCGATTTGGTTGGTGGGGCCCCTCGGCCTCCAATTTGGTGGGCGGGGACCCTCGGCCTCCGATTTGGTGGGCGGGGACCCTCGGCCTCCGATTTGGTGGGCGGGGACCCTCGGCCTCCGCTTTGGTGGGTGGGGCCCGTCGGCCTACGATTTGTTGGGCGGGGCCCCTCGGCCTCCGATTTGGATGGTGTGGACCCTCGGCCTCCGATTTGGTGGGCGGGGCCCCTCGGCCTCCGATTTGGTTGGCGGGGCCCCTCGGCCTCCGATTTGGTGGGCGGGGACTCTCGGCCTCCAATTTGGTGGGTGGGGACCCTCGGCCTCCGATTTGGTGGGCGGGGACCCTCGGCCTCTGATTTGGTGGGCAGGGACCCTCGGTCTCGATTTGGTGGTCGGGGACCCTCGGCCTCCGATTTGGTTGGCGAAGCCCCTCGGCCTCTGATTTGGTTGGCGGGGCCCCTCGGCCTCCGATTTGGTGGGCGGGGACTCTCGGCCTCCGATTTGGTGGGCGGGGACCCTCGGCCTCCGATTTGGTGGGCGGGGTCCCTCGGCCTCCGATTTGGTGGGCAGGGACCCTCGGCCTCCGATTTGGTTGGCGGGGCCCCTCGGCCTCCAATTTGGTGGGCGGGGACCCTCGGCCTCCGATTTGGTGGGCGGGGACCCTCGGCCTCCGATTTGGTGGGCGGGGACCCTCGGCCTCCGCTTTGGTGGGCGGGGCCCGTCGGCCTCCGATTTGGTGGCCGGGGCCCCTCGGCCTCCGATTTGGATGGTGTGGACCCTCGGCCTCCGATTTGGTGGGCGGGGCCCCTCGGCCTCCGATTTGGTTGGCGGGGCCCCTCGGCCTCCGATTTGGTGGGCGGGGACTCTCGGCCTCTGATTTGGTGGGCGGGGACCCTCGGCCTCCGATTTGGTGGGCGGGGACCCTCGGCCTCTGATTTGGTGGGCAGGGACCCTCGGTCTCGATTTGGTGGTCGGGGACCCTCGGCCTCCGATTTGGTTGGCGAAGCCCCTCGGCCTCCGATTTGGTTGGCGGGGCCCCTCGGCCTCCGATTTGGTGGGCGGGGACTCTCGGCCTCCGATTTGGTGGGCGGGGACCCTCGGCCTCCGATTTGGTGGGCGGGGACCCTCGGCCTCCGATTTGGTGGGCAGGGACCCTCGGCCTCCGATTTGGTTGGCGGGGCCCCTCGGCCTCCAATTTGGTGGGCGGGGACCCTCGGCCTCCGATTTGGTGGGCGGGGACCCTCGGCCTCCGATTTGGTGGGCGGGGACCCTCGGCCTCCGCTTTGGTGGGCGGGGCCCATCGGCCTCCGATTTGGTGGGCGGGGCCCCTCGGCCTCCGATTTGGATGGTGTGGACCCTCGGCCTCCGATTTGGTGGGCGGGGCCCCTCGGCCTCCAATTTGGTTGGCGGGGCCCCTCGGCCTCCGATTTGGTGGGCGGGGACTCTCGGCTTCCGATTTGGTGGGCGGGGACCCATGGCCTTCGATTTGGTGGGTGGGGACCCTCGGCCTCCGATTTGGTGGGCAGGGACCCTCGGCCTCCGATTTGGTGGTCGGGGACCCTCGGCCTCCGCTTTGGTGGGCGGGGCACCTCGGCCTCCGATTTGGTGGGCGGGGTCCCTCTGCCTCCGATTTGGTGTGCAGGGACCCTCGGCCTCCGCTTTGGTGGGCGGGGCCCCTCGGCCTTCGATTTGGTGGGCGGGGCCCCTTGGCCTCCGATTTGGTTGGGGTGGACCCTCGGCCTCCGATTTGGTGGGCGGGGACCCTAGGCCTCCGATTTGGTGGGCGGGGACCCTCGGCCTCCGATTTGGTGGGCGGGGACCCTCGGCCTCCGATTTGGTGGGCGGGGCCCATCGGCCTCCGATTTGGTGGGCGGGGCCCATCGGCCTCCGATGTGGTGGGCGGGGCCCCTCGGCCTCCGATTTGGTGGGCGGGGACCCCCGGCCTCCGATTTGGTGGGCGGGGACCCCCGGCCTCCGATTTGGTGGGCGGGGCCCCTCGGCCTCCGATTTGGTGGGCGGGGCCCCTCGGCCTCCGATGTGGTGGGCGGGGCCCCTCGGCCTCCGATGTGGTGGGCGGGGCCCCTCAGCCTCCGCTTTGGTGGGCAGAGTCGGGCCCCTCGGCCTCCGCTTTGGTGGGCGGGGCCGCTCGGCCTTCGATTTGTTGGGTGGGGCTCCTCGGCCTCCGATTTGGTTGGCGGGGCCCCTCGACCTCCGATTTGGTTGGCGGGGCCCCTTATCCTCCGATTTGGTGGGCGGGGACTCTCGGCCTCCGATTTGGTGGGCGGGGACCCTCGGCCTCCGATTTGGTGGGTGGGGCCCCTCGGCCTCCGATTTGGTGGGCGGGGCCCCTCGGCCTCCGATTTGGTTGGCGGGGCCCCTCGGCCTCCGATTTGGTTGGCGGGGCCCCTCGGCCTCCGATTTGGTGGGCGGGGACTCTCGGCTTCCGATTTGGTGGGCGGGGACCCATGGCCTTCGATTTGGTGGGTGGGGACCCTCGGCCTCCGATTTGGTGGGCAGGGACCCTCGGCCTCCGATTTGGTGGTCGGGGACCCTCGGCCTCCGCTTTGGTGGGCGGGGCCCCTCGGCCTCCGATTTGGTGGGCGGGGTCCCTCTGCCTCCGATTTGGTGTGCAGGGACCCTCGGCCTCCGCTTTGGTGGGCGGGGCCCCTCGGCCTTCGATTTGGTGGGCGGGGCCCCTTGGCCTCCGATTTGGTTGGGGTGGACCCTCGGCCTCCGATTTGGTGGGCGGGGACCCTAGGCCTCCGATTTGGTGGGCGGGGACCCTCGGCCTCCGATTTGGTGGGCGGGGACCCTCGGCCTCCGATTTGGTGGGCGGGGCCCATCGGCCTCCGATTTGGTGGGCGGGGCCCATCGGCCTCCGATGTGGTGGGCGGGGCCCCTCGGCCTCCGATTTGGTGGGCGGGGACCCCCGGCCTCCGATTTGGTGGGCGGGGACCCCCGGCCTCCGATTTGGTGGGCGGGGCCCCTCGGCCTCCGATTTGGTGGGCGGGGCCCCTCGGCCTCCGATGTGGTGGGCGGGGCCCCTCGGCCTCCGATGTGGTGGGCGGGGCCCCTCAGCCTCCGCTTTGGTGGGCAGAGTCGGGCCCCTCGGCCTCCGCTTTGGTGGGTGGGGCCGCTCGGCCTTCGATTTGTTGGGCGGGGCTCCTCGGCCTCCGATTTGGTTGGCGGGGCCCCTCGACCTCCGATTTGGTTGGCGGGGCCCCTTATCCTCCGATTTGGTGGGCGGGGACTCTCGGCCTCCGATTTGGTGGGCGGGGACCCTCGGCCTCCGATTTGGTGGGTGGGGCCCCTCGGCCTCCGATTTGGTGGGCGGGGCCCCTCGGCCTCCGATTTGGTTGGCGGGGCCCCTCGGCCTCCGATTTGGTGGGCGGGGCCCCTCGGCCTCCGATTTGGTTGGTGGGGCCCCTCGGCCTCCGATTTGGTGGGCGGGGACCCTCGGCCTCCGATTTGGTGGGCGGGGACCCTCGGCCTCCTATTTGGTGGGCGGGGACCCTCGGCCTCCGATTTGGTGGGCGGGGACCCTCGGCCTCCGATTTGGTGGGCGGGAACCCTCGGCCTCCGATTTGGTGGGCGGGGACTCTCGGCCTCCGATTTGGTGGGCGGGGACCCTCGGCCTCCGCTTTGGTGGACGGGGACCCTCGGCCTCCGATTTGGTGGGCGGGGCCCCTCGGCCTCCGCTTTGGTGGGCGGGGCCAGGCCCCTCGGCCTCCGCTTTGGTGGGCGGGGCCGCTCGGCCTTCGATTTGGTGGGCGGGGACCCTCGGCCTCCGATTTGGTGGGTGGGGACCCTCGGCCTCCGATTTGGTGGTCGGGGACCCTCGGCCTCCGATTTGGTGGTCGGGGACCCTCGGCCTCCGCTTTGGTGGGCGGGGTGTCATGATTCTCAATGGCGAGAGAACATAGCCCAGCATATATGAGAACTAGCTCTTGGAAGATGGTAACTATACTGACCATGAACTAAACCTGCCGCACAACTAGAAGTGGCCGGGTAGCATGCCTACGTTTTTTTATCCCTAGATGCCCAGCGCCAGCCGGAGAACTACCTAATCCTAGCAGAGGAAAAGACAGTCCTGGCTCACCTCTAGAGAAATTTTCCCAAAAGGCAGACAGAGGCCCCCACATATATTGGCGGTGATTTTAGATGAAATGACAAACGTAGTATGAAAATAGGTTTAGCAAAAATCGAGGTCCGCTTACTAGATAGCAAGAAGACAGAAAGGGCACTTTCAAGGTCAGCAGAAAACCCTATCAAAACACCATCCAGAAATTACTTTAAGACTCTAGCATTAACTCATAACACCAGAGTGGCAATTTCCGCTCACAAGAGCTTTCCAGACAGAGTAACGAAACAGCAGCTGTGAACAGGAACAAAATGCAAAAACACACAAGGACAAAAGTCCAACTTAGCTGGGAGTTGTCTAGTAGCAGGAACATGCACAGAAAGGCTTCTGATTACATTGTTGACCGGCAAGAAACTGACAGAGGAGCAAGGTTATATAGCGACTCCCACATCCTGATAGGAGCAGGTGAACAGAGGGGATGATGCACACAAGTACAATTCCACAAGTGGCCACCGGGGGAGCCCAGAATCCAATTTCACAACAGTACCCCCCCCCTCAAGGAGGGGGCACCGAACCCTCACCAGAACCACCAGGGCGATCAGGATGAGCCCTATGAAAGGCACGGACAAGATCGGAGGCATGAACATCAGAGGCAGTGACCCAAGAATTATCCTCCTGACCGTATCCCTTCCATTTGACCAGATACTGGAGTTTCCGTCTGGAAACACGAGAGTCCAAGATCTTTTCCACAACGTACTCCAACTCACCCTCAACCAACACCGGAGCAGGAGGCTCAACGGAAGGCACAGCCGGTACCTCATACCTGCGCAACAATGACCGATGAAAAACATTATGAATCGAAAAGGATGCAGGGAGGTCCAAACGGAAGGACACAGGGTTAAGAATCTCCAATATCTTGTACGGGCCGATGAACCGAGGCTTAAACTTAGGAGAAGAAACCCTCATAGGGACAAAACGAGAAGACAACCACACCAAGTCCCCAACACAAAGCCGAGGACCAACACGACGACGGCGGTTGGCAAAAAGCTGAGTCTTCTCCTGGGACAACTTCAAATTGTCCACCACCTGCCCCCAAATCTGATGCAACCTCTCCACCACAGCATCCACTCCAGGACAATCCGAAGATTCCACTTGACCGGAGGAAAATCGAGGATGAAACCCCGAATTACAGAAAAACGGGGACACCAAGGTGGCAGAGCTGGCCCGATTATTGAGGGCGAACTCCGCCAAAGGCAAAAAAGCAACCCAATCATCCTGATCCGCAGACACAAAACACCTCAAATATGTCTCCAAGGTCTGATTAGTCCGCTCGGTCTGGCCATTAGTCTGAGGATGGAAAGCAGACGAAAAAGACAAATCTATGCCCATCCTAGCACAGAATGCCCGCCAAAATCTAGACACGAATTGGGTCCCTCTGTCAGAAACGATATTCTCCGGAATACCATGCAAACGAACAACATTTTGAAAAAACAGAGGAACCAACTCGGAAGAAGAAGGCAACTTAGGCAAGGGAACCAGATGGACCATCTTAGAGAAACGGTCACACACCACCCAGATGACAGACATCTTATGAGAAACAGGCAGATCCGAAATAAAATCCATCGAGATGTGCGTCCAAGGCCTCTTCGGGATAGGCAAGGGTAACAACAATCCACTAGCCCGAGAACAACAAGGCTTGGCCCGAGCACAAACGTCACAAGACTGCACAAAGCCTCGCACATCTCGTGACAGGGAAGGCCACCAGAAGGACCTTGCCACCAAATCCCTGGTACCAAAGATTCCAGGATGACCTGCCAACGCAGAAGAATGAACCTCAGAGATGACTCTACTGGTCCAATCATCAGGAACAAACAGTCTACCAGGTGGGCAACGATCAGGTCTATCCGCCTGAAACTCCTGCAAGGCCCGCCGTAGGTCTGGAGAAACGGCAGACAATATCACTCCATCTTTAAGGATACCTGTGGGCTCAGAATTACCAGGGGAGTCAGGCTCAAAACTCCTAGAAAGGGCATCCGCCTTAACATTCTTAGAACCCGGTAGGTAAGACACCACAAAATTAAACCGAGAGAAAAACAACGACCAGCGCGCCTGTCTAGGATTCAGGCGCCTGGCAGACTCAAGGTAAATTAAATTTTTGTGGTCAGTCAATACCACCACCTGATGTCTGGCCCCCTCAAGCCAGTGACGCCACTCCTCAAAAGCCCACTTCATGGCCAAAAGCTCCCGATTCCCAATATCATAATTCCGCTCGGCGGGCGAAAATTTACGGGAAAAAAAAGCACAAGGTCTCATCACGGAGCAGTCGGAACTTCTCTGCGACAACACCGCCCCAGCTCCGATTTCAGAAGCGTCGACCTCAACCTGAAAAGGAAGAGCAACATCAGGCTGACGCAACACTGGGGCGGAAGAAAAACGGCGCTTGAGCTCCCGAAAGGCCTCCACAGCATCAGGGGACCAATCAGCAACATCAGCACCCTTCTTAGTCAAATCAGTCAATGGTTTTACAACATCAGAAAAACCAGCAATAAATCGACGATAAAAGTTAGCAAAGCCCAAAAATTTCTGAAGACTCTTAAGAGAAGAGGGTTGCGTCCAATCACCAATAGCCTGAACCTTGACAGGATCCATCTCGATGGAAGAGGGGGAAAAAATGTATCCCAAGAAGGAAATCTTTTGAACCCCAAAAACACACTTAGAACCCTTCACACACAAGGAATTAGACCGCAAAACCTGAAAAACCCTCCTGACCTGCTGGACATGAGAGTCCCAGTCATCCGAAAAAATCAGAATATCATCCAGATACACAATCATAAATTTGTCCAAATAATCGCGGAAAATGTCATGCATAAAGGACTGGAAGACTGAAGGGGCATTTGAAAGACCAAAAGGCATCACCAAATACTCAAAATGGCCCTCGGGCGTATTAAATGCGGTTTTCCACTCATCCCCCTGCTTGATTCGCACCAAATTATACGCCCCACGGAGATCAATCTTAGAGAACCACTTGGCCCCCTTTATACGAGCAAACAAATCAGTAAGCAGTGGTAACGGATATTGATATTTAACCGTGATTTTATTCAAAAGTCGATAATCAATACACGGCCTCAAAGAGCCGTCTTTCTTAGACACAAAGAAAAAACCGGCTCCTAAGGGAGATGACGAAGGACGAATATGTCCCTTTTCCAAGGACTCCTTTATATATTCTCGCATAGCCGCGTGTTCAGGCACAGACAGATTAAATAAACGACCCTTAGGGTATTTACTACCCGGGATCAAGTCTATGGCACAATCGCACTCCCGGTGCGGAGGTAGTGAACCAACCTTGGGTTCTTCAAAAACGTCACGAAAGTCAGACAAGAATTCAGGAATCTCAGAGGGAATAGATGATGAAATGGAAACCAAAGGTACGTCCCCATGAGTTCCTTTACATCCCCAGCTTAACACAGACATAGCTCTCCAGTCGAGGACTGGGTTATGAGATTGCAGCCATGGCAATCCCAGCACCAAAACATCATGTAGATTATACAGCACCAGAAAGCGAATAACCTCCTGGTGATCCGGATTAACACGCATAGTCACTTGTGTACAGTATTGTGGTTTATTACTAGCCAATGGGGTGGAGTCAATCCCTTTCAGAGGTATCGGAGCCTCCAATGGCTCCAAATCATACCCACAGCGTTTGGCAAAGGACCAATCCATAAGACTCAAAGCAGCGCCAGAGTCGACATAGGCGTCCGCGGTAATAGATGACAAAGAACAAATCAGGGTCACAGATAGAATAAACTTAGACTGTAAAGTGCTAATTGAAACAGACTTGTCAGGCTTCTTAGTACGCTTAAAGCATGCTGATATAACATGAGTTGAATCACCACAATAGAAGCACAACCCATTTTTTCGTCTAAAATTCTGCCGCTCGCTTCTGGACAGAATTCTATCACATTGCATATTTTCTGGCGTTTTCTCAGTAGACACCGCCAAATGGTGCACAGGTTTGCGCTCCCGCAGACGCCTATCGATCTGAATAGCCATCGTCATGGACTCATTCAGACTCGCAGGCACAGGGAACCCCACCATAACATCCTTAATGGCATCAGAGAGACCTTCTCTGAAAATCGCCGCCAGGGCGCACTCATTCCACTGAGTAAGCACAGACCATTTGCGGAATTTTTGGCAGTATATTTCAGCTTCATCTTGCCCCTGAGACAAGGACATCAAGGCCTTTTCCGCCTGAAGCTCTAAATGAGGTTCCTCATAAAGCAACCCCAAGGCCAGAAAAAACGCATCCACATTGAGCAACGCAGGATCCCCTGGTGCCAATGCAAAAGCCCAGTCTTGAGGGTCGCCCCGGAGCAAGGAAATTACAATCCTGACCTGCTGTGCAGGGTCTCCGGCAGAGCGAGACTTCAGGGACAAAAACAATTTGCAATTATTTTTAAAATTTTGAAAGTGAGATCTATTCCCCGAGAAGAATTCAGGCAAAGGAATTCTAGGCTCAGACATAGGTGCATGAACAACAAAATCTTGCAAATTTTGTACCTTTGTGGCGAGATTATTCAAACCTGTAGCTACACTCTGAAGATCCATTTGAAACAGGTGAACACAGAGCCACTCAAGGATAAGAAGGAGAGAAAGAGAGGAAGGCTGCAGTATAGGCAGACTAGCAAGTGATTCAATTAAGAGCACACTCAGAAATAGAGGAAAAAAAAAAAAAAAATTGTAGCAGACTTCTTTTTTCTCTCCTTTCTCAGCCAGTAATTTAACCCTTTTTTTTGGCCGGTCAAACTGTCATGATTCTCAATGGCGAGAGAACATAGCCCAGCATATATGAGAACTAGCTCTTGGAAGATGGTAACTATACTGACCATGAACTAAACCTGCCGCACAACTAGAAGTGGCCGGGTAGCATGCCTACGTTTTTTTATCCCTAGATGCCCAGCGCCAGCCGGAGAACTACCTAATCCTAGCAGAGGAAAAGACAGTCCTGGCTCACCTCTAGAGAAATTTTCCCAAAAGGCAGACAGAGGCCCCCACATATATTGGCGGTGATTTTAGATGAAATGACAAACGTAGTATGAAAATAGGTTTAGCAAAAATCGAGGTCCGCTTACTAGATAGCAAGAAGACAGAAAGGGCACTTTCAAGGTCAGCAGAAAACCCTATCAAAACACCATCCAGAAATTACTTTAAGACTCTAGCATTAACTCATAACACCAGAGTGGCAATTTCCGCTCACAAGAGCTTTCCAGACACAGTAACGAAACAGCAGCTGTGAACAGGAACAAAATGCAAAAACACACAAGGACAAAAGTCCAACTTAGCTGGGAGTTGTCTAGTAGCAGGAACATGCACAGAAAGGCTTCTGATTACATTGTTGACCGGCAAGAAACTGACAGAGGAGCAAGGTTATATAGCGACTCCCACATCCTGATAGGAGCAGGTGAACAGAGGGGATGATGCACACAAGTACAATTCCACAAGTGGCCACCGGGGGAGCCCAGAATCCAATTTCACAACAGCGGGGCCCCTCGGCCTCCGATTTGGTGGGCGGGGTCCCTCTGCCTCCGATTTGGTGTGCGGGGACCCTCGGCCTCCGCTTTCGTGGGCGGGGCCCCTCGACCTTCGATTTGGTGGGCGGGGCTCCTCGGCCTCCGATTTGGTTGGTGGGGCCCCTCAGCCTCCAATTTGGTGGGCGGGGACCCTCGGCCTCCGATTTGGTGGGCGGGGACCCTCGGCCTCCGATTTGGTGGGCGGGGACCCTCGGCCTCCGTTTTGGTGGGTGGGGCCCATCGGCCTCCGATTTGGTGGGCGGGGCCCCTCGGCCTCCGATTTGGATGGTGTGGACCCTCGGCCTCCGATTTGGTGGGCGGGGACCCTCGGCCTCCGATTTGGTGGGCGGGGACCCTCGGCCTCCGATTTGGTGGGCGGGGACCCTCGGCCTCCGATTTGGTGGGCGGGGCCCCTCGGCCTCCGATTTGGTTGGCGGGGCCCCTCGGCCTCCGATTTGGTGGGCAGGGACCCTCGGCCTCCGATTTGGTTGGCGGGGCCCCTCGGCCTCCGATTTGGTGGTCGGGGACCCTCGGCCTCCGCTTTGGTGGGCAGGGCCCCTCGGCCTCCGATTTGGTGGGCGGGGTCCCTCTGCCTCCGATTTGGTGTGCGGGGACCCTCGGCCTCCGCTTTCTTGGGCAGGGCCCCTCGACCTTCGATTTGGTGGGCGGGGCTCCTCGGCCTCCGATTTGGTTGGTGGGGCCCCTCGGCCTCCAATTTGGTGGGCGGGGACCCTCGGCCTCCGATTTGGTGGGCGGGGACCCTCGGCCTCCGATTTGGTGGGCGGGGACCCTCGGCCTCCGCTTTGGTGGGTGGGGCCCGTCGGCCTCCGATTTGGTGGGCGGGGCCCCTCGGCCTCCGATTTGGATGGTGTGGACCCTCGGCCTCCGATTTGGTGTGCGGGGACCCTCGGCCTCCGCTTTCGTGGGCGGGGCCCCTCGACCTTCGATTTGGTGGGCGGGGCTCCTCGGCCTCCGATTTGGTTGGTGGGGCCCCTCAGCCTCCAATTTGGTGGGCGGGGACCCTCGGCCTCCGATTTGGTGGGCGGGGACCCTCGGCCTCCGATTTGGTGGGCGGGGACCCTCGGCCTCCGTTTTGGTGGGTGGGGCCCATCGGCCTCCGATTTGGTGGGCGGGGCCCCTCGGCCTCCGATTTGGATGGTGTGGACCCTCGGCCTCCGATTTGGTGGGCGGGGACCCTCGGCCTCCGATTTGGTGGGTGGGGACCCTCGGCCTCCGATTTGGTGGGCGGGGACCCTCGGCCTCCGATTTGGTGGGCGGGGCCCCTCGGCCTCCGATTTGGTTGGCGGGGCCCCTCGGCCTCCGATTTGGTTGGCGGGGCCCCTTGGCCTCCGATTTGGTGGTCGGGGACCCTCGGCCTCCGCTTTGGTGGGCGGGGCCCCTCGGCCTCCGATTTGGTGGGCGGGGTCCCTCTGCCTCCGATTTGGTGTGCGGGGACCCTCGGCCTCCGCTTTCTTGGGCGGGGCCCCTCGACCTTCGATTTGGTGGGCGGGGCTCCTCGGCCTCCGATTTGGTTGGTGGGGCCCCTTGGCCTCCAATTTGGTGGGCGGGGACCCTCGGCCTCCGATTTGGTGGGCGGGGACCCTCGGCCTCCGCTTTGGTGGGTGGGGCCCGTCGGCCTCCGATTTGGTGGGCGGGGCCCCTCGGCCTCCGATTTGGATGGTGTGGACCCTCGGCCTCCGATTTGGTGGGCGGGGACCCTCGGCCTCCGATTTGGTGGGCGGGGACCCTCGGCCTCCGATTTGGTGGGCGGGGACCCTCGGCCTCCGATTTGGTGGGCGGGGACCCTCGGCCTCCGCTTTGGTGGGCGGGGCCCCTCGGCCTCCGATTTGGTGTGTGCTCTGCCTGGGGCCACTGTGCTCTGCCTGGGGCCCCATATGCTGCCTGGGGCCCCTGTGCTCTGCCTGGGGCCCCATATGCTGCCTGGGGCCCCTGTGCTCTGCCTGGGGCCCCAGGCAGGGGCCATGGGGCCCCTGTGCTCTGCCTGGGGCCCCATGTTCTGCCTGGGGCCCCTGTGCTCTGCCTGCGGCCACTGTGCTCTGCCTGGGGCCCCATGTTCTGCCTGGGGCCACTGTGCTCTGCCTGGGGCCCCATAAGCTGCCTGGGGCCCCTGTGCTCTGCCTGGGACCACTGTGCTCTGCCTGGGGCCCCATATGCTGCCTGGGGCCACTGTGCTCTGCCTGGGGCCCCATATGCTGCCTGGGGCCCCTGTGCTCTGCCTGGGGCCCCATATGCTGCCTGGGGCCCCTGTGCTCTGCCTGGGGCCCCTGTGCTCTGCCTGGGGCCCCATGTTCTGCCTGGGGCCCCTGTGCTCTGCCTGGGGCCACTGTGCTCTGCCTGGGGCCCCATATGCTGCCTGGGGCCCCTGTGCTCTGCCTGGGGCCCCATATGCTGCCTGGGGCCCCTGTGCTCTGCCTGGGGCCCCTGTGCTCTGCCTGGGGCCCCATATGCTGCCTGGGGCCCCTGTGCTCTGCCTGGGGCCCCTGTGCTCTGCCTGGGGCCCCATGTTCTGCCTGGGGCCCCTGTGCTCTGCCTGGGGCCACTGTGCTCTGCCTGGGGCCCCATATGCTGCCTGGGGCCCCTGTGCTCTGCCTGGGGCCCCATATGCTGCCTGGGGCCCCTGTGCTCTGCCTGGGGCCACTGTGCTCTGCCTGGGGCCCCATAGGCTGCCTGGGACCACTGTGCTCTGCCTGGGACCACTGTGCTCTGCCTGGGGCCCCATATGCTGCCTGGGGCCCCTGTGCTCCGCCTGGGGCCACTGTGCTCTGCCTGGGACCCCATATGCTGCCTGGGGCCCCTGTGCTCTGCCTGGGTGTAGGACACTGGTGACGTCACTTATCTCCGGACATTAGCTCCGGACATTAGCTCCGGACATTAGCTCCGGACATTATCTCAGGTCATTATCTCAGGACATTAGCTCCGGACAAAGCCACGGAAGTTGGCACAAATTGCAGGAAGTAGTATTCTAGGCAATTATATATTAGATATATATATATATATATATATATATATATATATATATATATATATATATATATATATATATATATATATATATATATACACATATATATATATATCCTAAAATACAAAGGAAATTTGTCATATTTAATTTTAGGTACAGTATTTTAGAGACCATTTCATCTCCAGCGTGCTAATTATGTTACTATGTTAGAGATCATTTCATCTTCAACTTGCTTAACTGTTCACAATACATGTGCATGTAGCATATATTCAGCTCAGTGCACATTGGATCTGAGGCTTGTACTTCGTGTATATGCTGGAAAAAACTCCTAGGGTTTATATATCCAGGAAGCTCCACTTGCCAAACGGAAGTCTAAAGAGTGTCCTTCAACTGTAGCTGTTACTTTTCTTTCCTATACAGAGTGCTACCAATCAAAAAATCAAAAAATGATTTTTCACTATAGGACTCTGTGTGATGTGTGTGAGTCTTTCTAAGATATACAAAATGCTTAGATGCAGTATGCATTAATGGGCACTGGTAGACACCAAAAACTGAGGACCCTGTGGAATACCAGCATGGGTCCATTTCTGCCAGCATTCCCGGAATTTACATCCCCAGAACTGCTCTTTGCAGTAGCTCGCTCCTTCTGCTCTGGCTGTAGAAGAGGATCACGAGTGAAAGCAACCCTTCTGTGATTAACATGTAAATTTAGGGGTTATTTTTCAGAAAGTTGTGATATAATCATAGAATGTGAGAATTGGAAGGGACCTCCAGGGTTATCATATCCAACCCCCTGTTCAATGCAGGATTCACTAAACCACCTCAGACAGATGTCTGTATAGCCCCTGATCTAGGTGGTCAAGGGTAGTGATGTGACTAATAATAACATCCCTAGTAATCTAGGACAGAAAATGGGCTTTGGTTACATCCTTTTTGGTATAGAGCCGTAAGGGAGTTATTGGTAATATATCAGAAATATTGCAATGTCAAATATTTGCTATAAAATCAGGGGCCAGAGTGGATCCCTCTCCTCTCGAAGCCCTTGTGCAGCTGAACAGGCAAAATAGGCTATATATTTTCCCTGTGGAGGCTCTTAAAGGGGTTGTCCAGCCTTAGGCAACAAGTCTGTAGTCACTCTGTGTGAATGCATCCTCATGAATCCTCACATCACGTGCACTGCATGCTGTGAGAGTTTTCCGTGGCTGATGCCGGGAGCAGCGGACGTGTGATTGCAATCATGAGATTTACAGCCTCGTGTTGACTAGGTGTGCATGACCTTCCTCAATGCATCATTGCAAGTTTATTTAGGGAGGCCAGACAGTCAGAATGTGTCCGGAAGTATGCAAGTCACATACTTGGGGTCACATGACCGCCCTCTCCGGAGAATCCTCACAGCTGGCGCACTACATTCACACAGAGTGACTGAAGAATTGTAGCATAAGGCGGGACAACCACTTTAAGGCTCATGCACACTACCATAATATGGCATCTATAGAAGTCTTTTAGGTCCTACTGTACCTTTGTAAGCCTCCATTTGCATGCAGGGAGGATTTGTGCCATTTCTTAAAAAATAAGAGCAAAAAAATGCCACTTTAAATGACTTGCTATAAAGCAGGCACACTGTAGGAGGCGCCATTTGTGGGCACACAGAGTGTTTACAGGCAGAAGGCAGACGTAAAGACTTCATGTGTTTTTGTAAATCCTCCGCGTACATAATGGCTCATCATTAGTGTTGAGCATTCCGATACTGCAAGTATCGGGTATCGGCCGATATTTGCTGTATCGGAATTTCCGATACCGAGATCCGATACTTTTGTGGTATCAGGTATCGGGTATCGCAACAACATTAATGTAATAATGTGTAAAAGAGAGAATTAAAATAAAAAATATTGCTATACTCACCTCTCCGACGCAGCCTGGACCTCAGCGAGGGAACCGGCAGCGTTGTTTGTTTAAATTTCGCGCTTTTACTTGGTTACGTGAAGTCCCGGCTTGTGATTGGTCAGGGCGGCCATGTTGCCGGGACGCGGACCAATCACAGCAAGCCGTGACGAAATTACGTCACGGCTTGCTGTGATTGGTCCGCGTCCCGGCAACATGGCTGCCATTAACCAATCACAAGCCGTGACGTCACGGGAGGCTGGACATGCGCGTATTTTAAAAAGCGCGCGTGTCCAGCCTCCAGTGACGTCCCGGCTTATGATTGGTCACGGCGCCATGTTGCCGGGACGCGGACCAATCACAGCAAGCCGTGACGAAATTACGTCACGGCTTGCTGTGATTGGTCCGCGTCCCGGCAACATGGCCGCCATTAACCAATCACAAGCCGTGACGTCACGGGAGGCTGGACATGCGCGTATTTTAAAAAGCGCGCGTGTCCAGCCTCCAGTGACGTCCCGGCTTATGATTGGTCACGGCGCCATGTTGCCGGGACGCGGACCAATCACAGCAAGCCGTGACGAAATTACGTCACGGCTTGCTGTGATTGGTCCGCGTCCCGGCAACATGGCCGCCATTAACCAATCACAAGCCGTGACGTCACGGGAGGCTGGACATGCGCGTATTTTAAAAAGCGCGCGTGTCCAGCCTCCAGTGACGTCACGGCTTGTGATTGGTCAGGGCGGCCATGTTGCCGGGACGCGGACCAATCACAGCAAGCCGTGACGTAATTTCGTCACGGCTTGCTGTGATTGGTCCGCGTCCCGGCAACATGGCCGCCCTGACCAATCACAAGCCGGGACTTCACGTAACCAAGTAAAAGCGCGAATTTTAAACAAACAACGCTGCCGGTTCCCTCGCTGAGGTCCAGGCTGCGTCGGACAGGTGAGTATAGCAATATTTTTTATTTTCATTCTTTATTTTACACATTTATATGGATCCCAGGGTCTGAAGGAGAGTTTCCTCTCCTTCAGACCCTGGGAACCATCAGGAATACCGTCCGATACTTGAGTCCCATTGACTTGTATTGGTATCGGGTATCGGTATCGGATTGGATCCGATACTTTGCCGGTATCGGCCGATACTTTCCGATACCGATACTTTCAAGTATCGGACGGTATCGCTCAACACTACTCATCATTACTTAGAAATCAGCAACAATAGGAAAATTTCCATAGAAATGGATGTAACATTGTACACTTGATCTTCACTATATATTTCTGTCAGTCTTGGTTAAGAATGGACATTTAATTCTGCAAAGTATTTACCGTACTTGGAATACAACCACTTTCCTTGTGCTGGAGGCTAATGATATCGTCTCATCCTTTTAAAGAGAAGCAACATGACCACTGTCTTGTCTAATTAGTTGATTCCTAAAAGTGCTCATACAAATGAGTTGGCCCATCACCTTGTCGCACCCAGTCGTTGTCATGAAGTTCGTGTTTTGCAATAGAGCAGCATCTATGGAATCCGCCAACCAATTCTTTCCAGGTAATGTACAGAGTAGTCTGTTGATCCTCTGTAGAATTAGCCGGACGCTCAAACAAGGATATCATGGCTGCCGTGAAACAGATAGCCTGGACCTGTGGAGATAAGACGCACGTTACCACTCTACCAAACAATTCATTCTAATTGGCACATGGCTGACATAAGGGCGAGTCCTGGTGTGGCAGAAATGCCAATATGTACCGCAAATGGCAAAATACACATCAAAATCCACTGTGAAAAGATGCAGATTTTGATGTGGATTTGCGTCATAATACGTGACAGAGATAATCCTAAACCTCTGGATTTATCCTTATCCCCCAAACATTAGAAGTCAGTTGAATGATCGTTCGGCTGACAGATATTTTTCCCGAGCCCCCCATACACAGGAAGGTTTGGCTTGGCCAATCGCACAAGTGTTCTCTATGAGACTCTGTCAGACTCCGCTGTGATCGGCTTACCTCCCAAAGAATAATAGGATCAGTTCTGGGAAGTCGCACGTGCCGCATCTTTGTTTCCCCTGATATTTGTCGGGGAAGAGTTGAGAGGTCTCCACACATATTAGGCTGCCTCAACGCGATCGGCATATTCAGCTGACTTCAGTCTAATGTGTACTGGGGCTTTTACAGCAGAAATGCATAATGACAAGTCCTATTAAATATTCAATGGGAAGCTACAGTATATGCCATAAAATTACACAAAACTTTTTATTGATACAATATTAAAAGATTATACGTAAAACCAGTTAGTATGGGGACAGCAATATGCAAAAAAAACAGCCAAAAAAAGGTACACAAATTACAGGTAAATCATCACCTTTAAGCATGGAGCTGTTATTGAATTAAAGTGAAGATTAAGTATTTATAAATTTGTGGAGCAATGAAGCATCCAAAAATCTTTTGATATATCATACATAGTAAAGTAGTCAAAATATAACAAGCCCCATAACAGTGTTTGCAATATCCTTATATACAGATATATGAAAAAGTTTGGGCACCCCTATTAATCTTCCGCTTAATTTTTTATAAAAATTGTTTTTTTTGCAACAGCTATTTCAGTTTCATATATCTAATAACTGTTGGACACAGTAATGTTTCTGCCTTGAAATGAGGTTTATTGTACTAACAGAAAATGTGCAATCTGCATTCAAACAAAATTTGACAGGTGCATAAGTATGGGCACCTCACCAGAAAAGTGACATTAATATTTAGTAGATCTTCCTTTTGCAAAAATAACAGCCTCTAGTCGCTTCCTGTAGCTGTTAATGAGTTCCTGGATCCTGGATGAAGGTATTTTTGACCATTCCTCTTTACAAAACAATTCCAGTTCAGCTAAGTTTGATGGTCGCCGAGCATGGACAGCCCTCTTCAAATGATCCCACAGATGTTCAACGATATTCAGGTCTGGGGACTGGGATGGCCATTCCAGAACAGTGTAATTGTTCCTCTGCATGAATGCCTGAGTAGATTTGGAGCGGTGTTTTGGATCATTGTCTTGCTGAAAGATCCATCCCCTGCGTAACTTCAACTTTGTCACTGATTCATGAACATTAATGTTAAGAATCTGCTGATACTGAGAGGAATCCATGCGTCCCTCAACTTTAACAAGATTCCTGGTGCCGGCATTGGCCACACAGCCCCAAAGCATGATGGAACCTCAAACAAATTTTACTGTGGGTAGCAAGTGTTTTTCTTGGAATGCTGTGTTTTTTTGCCGCCATGCATAACGCCTTTTTGTATGACCAAACAACTCAATCTTGGTTTCATCAGTCCACAGGACCTTCTTCCAAAAGTAAATTGGCTTCTCCAAATGTGCTTTTGCATACCTCAGCCGACTCTGTTTGTGGCGTGCTTGCAGAAATGGCTTCTTTCGCATCACTCTCCCATACAGCTTCTCCTTGTGCAAAGTGCGTTGTATAGTTGACTGATGCACAGTGACACCATCTGCAGCAAGTTGATTCTGCAGCTCTCTGGAGGTGGTCTGAGGATTGTCCTTGACTGATCTCACCATTCTTCTTCTCTGCCTTTCTGATGTTTTTCTTGGTCTGCCACTTCTGGCCTTAACAAGAACTGTACCTGTGTTCTTCCATTTCCTTACTATGTTCCTCACAGTGGAAATTGACAGGTTAAATCTCTTAGACAGGTTTTTGTATCCTTCCCCTGAACAACTATGTTGAATAATCTTTGTTTTCAGATCATTTGACAGTTGTTTTGAGGAGCCCATGATGCCACTCTTCAGAGGAGATTCAAACAGGAGAACAACTTGCAAGTGGCCACTTTAAGTAGCTTTTCTCGTGATTGCTTTCACTTGGCTATGAAGTTCAAAGCTCAATGAGGTTACAAAACCAAAAAAAGTGCTTCAGTAAGTCAGTAAAAAGTAGGTAGGAGTATTTTAAACAAGAAAATGATAAGGGTGCCCATACTTATGCACCTGTCAAATTTTGTTTGAATGCAGATTGCACATTTTCTGTTAGTACAATAAACCTCATTTCAAGGCAGAAACATTACTGTGTCCAACAGTTATTAGATATATGGAACTGAAATAGCTGTTGCAAAAAAAACAATTTTTGTAAAACATTAAGCTTAAGATTAATAGGGGTGCCCAAACTTTTTCATATAACTGTATATTCCATTGCCAATCCATATAATAGTAACTGCCTCCACGTGATTTAGCCACAAAAGAAGTATGAAAAGTTTTTAATTAGGGCCTAATTATGATGTATGCAGCAAAAAAATCCATAAGAAGGGGGCATGAAAGTAAGGAACAGGGATAGGAAACCTTAAGGATGGAAGTAAAGATAATAAGTTTCGTGTCATTTTATGGCATATAGCTTCCGGTCTATTTTTTTGATTTATGTAATGTTTGGAAGTGCCATGGATCTAGGCATGGCATATACTCTTTGAGGTTTTAAATATTCAATGGGACTAATCCTTGGCTTTTTGTACGGAATAAGTAGCAGGCTGGTTATTTCCTCAGAGGATAATTTTCAATGGTGCAGGCAAAGATGTTTGCAGAAATATTCGCGCGGTGTTTGTTTGGGGCTGCAGTAACCCAATCTACATGCAGGGAAAGCGGATTATCATAGAATATGAATCTGTGGAATCTGCACCAAAAGTATTATTTAATCTGACATGTGTGAATAGACACTTAAGCAGACTGGGGAATCTATTGTTCGCTATACCTGCCCACGGACATCTCCAAATGTAAGAATGGCATCATTGCCGTCATCTGGGTTGTGCCAGTAATCCATGCTTATTGGGGTCGCAGGTAAACCCTGCAGTTTATACTGGCAAAACAAGTCCTGCTTAGAACTGAGATCGTAGAAACATATTTCCTTACTGGTGAAAGCAACTGCGATCTGTGGAGAGAGACACAATAAAAGGTGAAACTTTTCACTAGTATTGAGATAAATGTATTAGTGTGAGAATTGTCTAGCATATGAAAAATGTCTAATGTGCCATCATGCAAAAAGGTTCATATCCCCCTAAACAAAGCCCTTAATAAATTGATATAATCGTGTTTGTTTTTTGTTTTCAAATCCTTAGCAATTTTTTAAGGAATTTCATTATATCTTGTACAGGGAGTCTGAGCTCTACTTTTCGAATAGCTACAAATCTCCTTAACACAGCTCTAGAGTTAAAGGGGTTGTTGCATCTTCTGAGGCAGGAGATTGCCGCCCCCCAGGCTTCTAGTTTCCTGCTTGCTAGGTGTTAGGAGGTGGTGTACTCAAACCTGACTGACAGTCCCACCAGCAGCATCGCTGTGTCTCTGGCCTGAACTGTGAGCGCTCAGATACAGCAGGATACGAGGAGCACAAGGTCAGCTTCAGAGCAGTGTTTACAAGCTCTACTGGAAAGAGCTTGTAAGCTCTTCACATGTTCAGCCACTAGCTGCTAGACTGCAGTGGTGGCTGGTAACTTAGGAAATGAGCAGTAAACATTAACATCCAGGCTAGAAACAAGAAGAAACAAGGTTTTTAATAACAAGTAGATTGCAGAGTTATTTGTTTTTATCAGCCCTTAGCAATTTTACCAATTCAAGATGATGAGAAAGACCCTTTATAGCACAACTTTGTAGTTTTTTTTAAATTTGACCGCAGTAGTGGTTTCAGTAATCCATGTTCCCTGCCTCTAGTAATATACTTACCGGCTGCTGTCTTTTGCTCTTCCTGGCACCGCTCTGGTCCTGTTCTGACATCTTGTGACTGCAAGTCAGAGGTAAATGTCACAATCTCTCAATGTAAGTGTTACAGGATTGCTTCGATCTAGCTCTCATAGACCTACATTGAGTAGTGACTTCCGGCTCGCCCATAAAAACTGGAGTGGTCACAACCTGCAGGAGACGACCAGAGCAACACGGGGAATAGAAGGAGACAGTGTTTGGTAAGGATATTGCTAGGGGCAGGGAACATTCATAAGTGATACCACTTTGGTGGTGAAATAAAAAAACATAAGTGCTGGCGCTGGAGTGGTGCTTCAAACAATAACGTTCTCTCTGCTTGCAGCCACCACTATTTTGAACTTGCATTTATGGTTACAGTATGTGCATCTCCGTGGCTCTGATTCATCAAAGCAGTTAGGCAAGAATTCTGGAGTAAATTGCTTTGAAAAGACATAAATGTTTTGCACAATATTGAGTTGTGCAAAAATTTTACAACTTTTGACATTTTCACTGCAGTTTCACCCAGCTCTGCCAAACTGGGCAAAGCTACGGCGAAGCAGTAGCCTGGTGCCACAGCTTTTCTAGCTCATGATGAGTTGTGGCAGGGGCGGACATATCATTGATGCAAAATGTGCAGGTGAACATAGGCCCAAGAGGTAAGGGGGCTCATTTCCACTTCCAAAGTAGGTGGACTTATGCATTTTGATGCGCTATTGGATTGCAAAGGGCCCATGTATTGCTCTTGCACAGGGGCCCTTTTCTGTCTGTGTCTGTCAGTGAGTTGTGGTGTACATAAAGACAGAAATATTACAATACTACATATTCCAATGAATCAGGAATGTCTGGATCCATCGCACCCCCACCCATTAAGATCGGAGAGAACTTCACCAGTTTTTAACCTATTAAGTAAATTAGGTCACTTGCATTTTTATTTTCATTTAGTTCTTGAGTGCGTTTTTTTGTGCATTTGAAACACGCACCGCAGGTCATTTTACACTAAGTAAAAAAAAAATACAGTGGGCAGGAGATTTCTATAAATCCCACGCACTTTGCCATTTTGCCCACACCCACTAAGACGTTGCTTTTTTAATGCAGCAAAAATGCGCAGTGTAGAAAACGCACCAATGGGCACACAACTGTACAGGAAGCAATGAAAGGTCCAACAGCTTCCTTGCATCAGCAAACTTTGACGATAATGTTAATAAGACAATGTTACCATATTTAAGATTTACCTTTTCTTTGTATCTAGTAGTTATCCATACTATATTTTAGATTAACACCTACATTTGGATATGGCAGGTGTACCGGAGGCCACCCATACCATTCTACATATTACTTTTAGAACTGCAATTTCTCACGATATAAAGTCAATAAATTATAGCAACTTTTTAACAACACCCTTCACTGTCTGACATTCACAGAACCCAAGGGGGGACCACATATACTAAAAATCATTCCTAACAGAGTATTGTGAAATAGGGTTTTTTTTTTTTTCCTTTAAAAAGCTATTTGGCTCTTACCACTCTTTTCGGAATATTTTAAGCCCAGAGGAAAAGTTAATCTGTAGTTCATCAACATTTAGTAATAAAATAAGGAGGATCTGTTAAGCTAAGCCTAAATGGTGTAGGTGGTCACAAAATTGAAACCAACCATGACCAATGCCAGCATAATATTGCTTCAAAATCATGTAGCCATTGGGCAAAGTTTCGACCACATTTGTCTGCCGAGCCGCCTGACCTCACCCTGAAAATTATGGGTAAAGGAACCCGAGGACTCTCTGTTTTTCAAACTCCTATAGCGTTGCATGAAGTCGCAGAACACTTGCCTGATCTTGGCTCCATATACACACACCTCCTCACCTCACCACAGATGCACTGGTGAAAAGAAATAGTCAATTCATTCTGATGATCATCGGGCCCTACCGATCTAACATTTATCATCTATCCCCACAAGAGGTATAAATGACGATTGTAGGAAACAGGTCTGTAGTACAGTGAGTTGGATGATTTATGAGACTTGATGCGGCACTAGGATTTAGAACACAAGTGCATTTTCCAACTCTTATACAACTGGACTAATGAACTGTAGGGATAGGTCACTAGCTGCACCTCGTTTACTCCAATTTTAGCACTTTCAGAATGAATTGAAACTAATAATATAATTACTGTCTTATTTTTTATTTAGATTTATGCTTTTCATTACTTAGAGACATTGCTCGTTTATTTAGCCTGTCTACGAAGAATGGCAATTACATTTTTTTGATCCTGTTCCCATACCTAAGCTGAGCCAGCACAGGGCACTCGCTTCACATTGTGCACAGTCTGTCACAAAAAAACGAATAAAGCTCACGATGTAACCCTCCGCCCTTGGCTTATTGATATATGCATTACTTATATTTACATCCATATTTACCTTGTTTACATTGGCCAGAAACACCAAGCCGGTTGCCCATAAATCTTTCAGCTTGACGGTATCTGTGCAGATCCGCAGGCTTCTTTGTAGTTTTAAATTTTCTCCCCAGACTCCTAGTAATCCATCTTTGCTCAAAGTAACGTAGCGACAAGAACCTTTCAAATAAACTACTTTTTGGATGTTTTCCTTGTGAATTAATGGAAGGCTGCGAATATCCTTCCACTGGGGAATTACTGATGATTTCACTCGTTCATCTTTCTCGTAAAGCTCAAGCAGCATGAAGGATGTTAATTTGTCCCAATCAATGAAACCTTCACGACTCACATCTATCTTATCAAATAAATCCCCGTATTCTTCTTTTACTCCACGCCTCACAGCTGCATATGTTCTCTCGATGAATTCCTCTTTGCTTATACATTCTGGTGGGCTTAGCTCTGGGGACTGAAGAAGACAGACACAACAACATTTCCAGAAACTGACAAAGGACAAGGTTACGTGATAGTACAATGCTGTGTCAATGTGATAACATAATAATTGTAATTTCTGTTTGTGTTTCTAGAGGTCATCGAACTCCATCACCAACTATTTTTTTCTTAAAGTTGGACTATCAATGTCAAAATGTGAATATTGATTCTGCCATCAATAACTGAACAACAGATCATCAATGTAGGAAGTTCAAAGTTAGCAACTCTATCTACCTACTTACTACGAGTGCGAAGAGCAGGAGCCATCTTTTTCACTTTTCAATATGTGTTAAATAAAGAAATGTAATTCAAAGAGGTTGTCCATCTTTATTTTTTGCCACATTCATTGTTCTGTAAAAATACCAAATTCAGTTGTACTTTGCCATTTCAGAATTGACTGTCCGTTGCTGTTGTAAGGATTCGGAGAAGAATCCGAGAGTGGACCCTCTGGGTCGTGACTCTAGAGCCCCCGAGGACGAGCGGACCAGATGGAACCACCCCCTATACAGGGAGCGTTAGGAGCAGGTCCAAGGGGGAATGGAGACACAACAGCTAGAGCCAAAGGGACGACCAAAAAGAGAGAGACCAGGCAAAAGGGAACTGGAGCAGACTTGGGGAGATATATACACCAGGAGACACTGGAGAGAGACACGGGGAAACCACGAGGCTGAAAAAGAAACAAAAGGGAAAGAACTAAAGAACCGGACTAAAAACAGGAGAAGATGAAAAACGGAAAACTGGCACAGGACTGGGAATGGGCAGATGAAACGGGAACACTCTGAGGACAGGAACACGGGACCGGCACGGCAGGAACACTGGGCGGACAAAGCTGGAACACAGAGCAGACACGGCAGGAACAAAGGGCAGACTCAGCGGAGACACAGAGTAAAAAGCGTAGGGAATTATACAGAGACTAGGGAGCCTAGGGCATAGGAACGCTGACAAAAGACAGAGAACCTACAAAGCAAAGGCGTCTTACCTGGGAAGACGCCGGGAAGAAATACCCGATGGGCGCCGCCATGTTGGGGCGGGGTCATCGGGTCGCGACCTCCCAGAAGGCTCAGCGGCGCAGGAGACGCGACCACGCATGGGCAAAGGAACCAGACGCCGCGACCCAGCAAAGGAAGAAGCAGAGCGGCGAGGGACAGAGTCATGAGTGCGCCGAGGGATAAGAGAAGGCAGGTAAGTATGTGCGGACGTAACAGCTGTTCTCCAGTCTTTGTTGGTATAGCTGCAGCAGTGGCATCACAATGACATCACATGGCCACTGCAGCCAATCCCTGGGCTCAGCAATGATGCCAATGAAGATGGCACCAGATACATCTTTTTATACCTACAGTATAATGGATTATTTAACAGTCACTGATGCTTAGGGTTTTCCCACAAACAAAGTTTATATTAATCAACAGATCTTGGAATAATATTTAGATCTGCAATTGGATGTGTTTAAAAAATGTTCCTGTGCATGATCAGACCATGCTCCTGCACGGCCATGACACAGTACACAGAAGGGGCACATTTATAAGATTATCTCTGCACAGGAACGTTTTTTAAACACATCCTGTAGTGAAATATGTATAGGTATATATGTATGTAGTGAAATATGCATAGGTTTATATGTGTAACCAGTAGTAATTTAACATCTGTCCTGAGGCTGCAGGTCTCACAGGGTTCACAGCATATGTTGTCCTAAAAGGGCAGTCTGCTGTCTCCAATCTCATCAGGGGGCCTTGCTGGGAACCAGGAAGGGAAACGTTTTACACCTTAGGCTCTTTTGAAGAGAGATGTCAATTACAGCCTGACACTATCTGTGGGAAACTTTACACAAAGAATTTCAGAGAAAATAATATATTCATTGGTGGAGTGGCCATGGCCCAGTGAAAAACAAGCAATTATAATATCAACCAGAGAGGCTGGTCTAGAAATCTGACCTCCAGTGTGACTCTATAAATTAGGCCTGTATACATAGAATCATGTTCACAGATTGAGGACAGCCAAGCTGATGTGTTCCATTCCATATTCATCCCCCCTCAGGGAGCAGAAAGCAGACTACTAAGTTAGCTATTTCTGTAAGTTTTTCTCCTGCTTATTTTTATAACTGTTGTGCATATTTGTATGTCTTTTTATTACCATATTTTTATACCTTTTTTTATTGTAAGCACTGTATCTTTTTGTATTAAAGCATCAAACTTTAACAAGTTGAACCTTGTATGTTCTACAGAATCCATAGCCTTAAACTGTGTGAGCCTTATGATTGGCAGACAGTAGTAGTAATATTTCCGGGACTCATCGCCTGTGTGTTCGGTGAGTGGTGGCAGCGTGTATGAGTGGGTGTGTGGCCTGGGTCAGTGTGTGATTTATGCTCCCATTACAGCATAGGGCAGAGGTTGAATGCTGGACTGAGAGATGGGATATAGATTAACCCTTGAAGGCGCAACCCCAAGTCGCGTGCTGAGAGTGGGTACGTGACACATCCAATTCTGGAATTTATTTTTTTTAAGATCTATTAATTAAAATGAACTTTGTTCATGGGCAATTCCTTTATTACTGCCAGATTAGGGAATTCAGATTTCATAGAACCACTAATTAATTCAGAGTGATGAACTTCTACAAACAGCAGATCTTTTTTCCAGTACGTACATTGTGCTTGGTTCTGCCCTATTTAGTGCATTGTTGATGTGCTAACAACTTCTCATGATGAGAACAGCTGAACATTAGGACATTGAGACTAGGGATGGGTGGACCTGTGAATGTTCGGGTCTGTCGGGTTCCGTCGGACTTTAGAAAAAAGTTTGGTTCAGGTACTAGAACGGTGCCCGAACTTGATCCTGAATCCAAACCTCATTCAAGTCAATCGGGCACGAACAGCCGGAGCTTCCCACTTGGTCCTCTGTGTGACAGCATTGGAAACAGCATCTCTGACCTGGTGACATGCATTGCGTATTGTGGTTCACGCTGTCACACAGAGGACAGCATGGGAAACAGCGACTGTGACCGGTGGTGACATCAGTAAGGTTATCTCCGGTCAAAGCCGCTGTTTCTCATGCTGTCACACAGCAGCTCTGACCAGGCTAAGTGGCAACCTGACTGACGTCACAGCCGGTCACAGACACTGCTGGATATCATGGACCACTGAGAGACCTGGTGGTGTCTGCTGCAGTTAATCCATATGAAGCTCTGTTCTCTGGATGGGGCTCATCATGGGACCTTAATGTGGAACACAGCGGACTGGTGTGGGAGTTTTATCTTTAATAAATTGGTGAAAAGGGGTAATTGTTGGAGTGTTTTTAAGAAATAAAGGACTTTTTGAGGGATGTTTATTTTTACTACTGGGTTAGTAATGGGGGTGTCTGATTGACACCTCTCCATTACTAACTCCTAAAACAATTATCTCGTTGGCCACTACACCAGGGAAAGAGCTGAGGCTAAGCATTAAATATGATGTGCCACTTTTGGGGCAGCTGCAGGCTGATATTTCTAGGTTGGTAATGGCAGAATAACCATGGACATTCCCAGGAAATTAATATAAACCCGCAGCTGTCTGCTTTCCCTTAGCTAGTTATTACAAACAGAGAGGACTTCACATTATTTTTCATTTATTAATTACTGATAGATAAATAAATAAATAAAAGAAAAATACTAATAAATAAATGACAAAAACAAAGTGAGGTCCACTCTATTGTTAATAACCAGCCATAGGAAAGCACATAGCTGTGAGCTGGACTTATTATGTGGTAAGGGGCCAATATCCAAGGACCTTCTCAGCCTATTAATATCAGCGTCCAGCTGTCTACTAACACAGCTGACATCAACTCCAAAATATTACTGTTTCCAAATGCACCAGGGCAAGCATCAGAATTGGCGCATCTAATAGATGCAACCTCTCTAGGGTGGCCGCAGGCTGCTATTTTTAGGCTGGGAAGGGCCCAATAACCATAAACCTTCCCAGATTGAGAATACCAGCCAATACTTGGCATGGCTATGATGGGCCAGAAGTTTCCACACAGGAAAAGCTTGTTGATTGACTGCTCTGTAGCTATTCAACAAGCTTTATGCGGGCTGTGGAACATGAACAGTAACACGGACTTCCGCAAGAAGTCCGTGTTCGGAGTCCATGCACTTACCCCGAACTTAAGCGTTCATGTTCGCCCATCACCAATTAAGTCACCTTCACCAACAGGTCACTATGGGGGCACATTACAAAGGAAGCTGATCTTGCATTTACAGTATGGTGCTGAGACTTAAGGTACCTTCACACGAAGCGACGCTGCAGCGATAGCGACAACGATGCCGATCGCTGCAGCGTCGCTGTTTGATCGCTGGAGAGCTGTCACACAGACCGCTCTCCAGCGACCAATGATGCCGAGGTCCCCGGGTAACCAGGGTAAACATCGGGTTGCTAAGCGCAGGGCCACGCTTAGTAACCCGATGTTTACCCTGGTTACCAGCGTAAAAGTAAAAATAACAAACAGTACATGCTCACCTGCGCGTCCCCCGGCATCCGCTTCCTGTACTGTGTGAGCGCCGGCCCTAACAGCAGAGCGGTGACGTCACCGCTGTGCTTTTACTTTCACTTTAGGGCCGGCGCTCAGTCAGAGCAGGAAGCGGACGGCAGGGGACGCACAGGTGAGTATGTACTGTTTGTTTTTTTTACTTTTACGCTGGTAACCAGGGTAAACATTGGGTTACTAAGCGCGGCCCTGCGCTTAGTAACCCGATATTTACCCTGGTTACCAGTGTAAAACATCGCTGGTATCGTTGCTTTTGGTGTCAAACCTGACGATACACGCCGGTCTGACGACCAAATAAAGTTCTGAACTTTATTCAACGACCAGCGATATCACAGCAGGATCCTGATCGCTGCTGCATGTCAAACGAAACGATATCGCTAGCGAGGACGCTGCAACGTCACGGATCGTTCTCGTTCTTGTTGTAAAGTCGTTTCGTGTGAAGGTACCTTTAGCTCTAATTTATCTTCCCAGATCGGTGGATTTGTATCTATTTACCACTAATCACAATTGAATAAAGTCAATTAAGTAGTAATTGTATTTTGGGGGGGGATGGTATGAGACATGATAGGCTTGGATATTTTTCTGGTTTAACATTCCATAAGTGAACTTTAACAGAAAGTAATATATTTCTATATAATGTTAGTAATGGAAGTATTTACTGAACAAATGACGTCATGATTTTTGGAGACATGCAGTTGCACTGCATGCAATAATGTCTTAAAACAGTTTCCTTGTCAATCAACTAGAAATCTTTTTTATTTCAACCTGTTGTGGATTGTTGAAGAAAACCTGTCAACATATGCAAATGCTGCTCGAAGTATACTGGGGTGTGTCATTGACAAACTCACAGTGCATTTACAGTATGATTTGCATATGGCTTCTATGCTGGATTTCTTATGAATGGGAAAACATTGGATTTCTACAGAAAAAGTTATCTTTTATCTTTTTTTATCTGGGGACAATCACTTATGCAGTCATACCATTACTTCCATATGTAAAAACATGCTGACAGGCTCCCATTGAAACTGATATTTGCATGCCTTGTAACTTTTTCTAATTTTTTGGGGGGAATAGTCAGGCAGACTCCGTACACATTAGATGTCCTGCCAATCCCAACAAAATTGGCAGGTTTGGATGACTTTTATGTAACGTGTATAGCACTCGCGTTCCCGGGGCTCCCATCAGGTTGTTATGTCACACGAGCCCAGTGCCCATTCAATGCTGGTGGATAGAGTTGAGCGACTTTTACTTTTTGGGGATCAAGTCGGGTTTCGCGAAACCTGACTTTGTGAAAAGTCGGGTCGGGTGAAATCGGCCGATTATTGCGAAAAGTCGGGGGCCGACTGAAACCTGAAACCCAATGCAAGTCAGTGGGGAATCAAAGTCGGCAGTGAGTGGAGGACAGGAAAATACCTACAGTGCCCATTTTAATGCCAAAAACATCAATTCTTATTACTGAAGCTTGTCAATCTTAATTTACTTTATAATAATAGTTAGGCATTGAAAACTGGGGGTCATTTGGCTAAAGTTGTGGGGGGGTAGGGCTGGCTCAAGATTTTCGTGGGCCCAGGAAACGCGGAATACGTCACGGCGGTGGAGCAGGGAGAGGTAAGTATTTCAACTTTGCAAGTGCTGTGATCCTGAGCAAGCAGGGGGGGCCCACTCGTTGGCACTGGCACAGGGCCCTTCATAGTACGGCGGTGTGTTTGACGGCAGGTGGTGCCTCCCACCGGCAGAGACCCTTTGGCGTACTATGAGGGGCCCTGTGCCAGTGACGTCACCAATGAGTATGCCCCCCACCTGAAGAAGGAACCTGCACTTTCATCTGCACCTTCCTCTTTGTCCCCGTGTAAGGTGGTATAGTATGCGGGAAGGGGAACCTGACTTTCAGCAGGGTCAGATTCTGGCTGTGTAGAGTGCAAGGGGAATGCAGTGGTCTGGGTCAATGTACCAGCAGACTCATCTAGCAGTGGCTGAGCAATGGGCAGGATGAGGAGGAAACACAGATATACACCCAAATAATATAGTGGGCTAAATGCAGTTCAAAATTGGTAACAGGACTAAACTGGCGGCATTGCTTTGTTCAGTGGAGGACAACTGTAAGGAGTGGCAGACACAGTTAGTAGGCCCAAATAATAAAGTGGGCTAAATGCAGTTCAAAATTGGTAACAGGAATAAACAGGCGGCATCGCTTTGTTCAGCGGAGGACAACTGTAATGAGTGGCAGACAGAGATAGTAGGCCCAAATAATAAAGTGGGCTAAATGCAGTCCAAAATTGGTAACAGGACTAAACTGGCGGCATTGCTTTGTTCAGCAGAGGACAACTGTAAGGAGTGGCAGACACAGTTAGTAGGTCCAAATAATAAAGTGGGCTAAAGGCAGTTCAAATTGATAACAGGACTAAACAGGCGGCATTGCTTTGTTCAGCGGAGGACAACTGTAAGGAGTGGCAGACACAGTAGGCCCAAATAAGTAAGTAGGCTAAATGCAGTTCAAAATTGGTAACAGGACTAAACAGGCGGCATTGCTTTGTTCAGCGGAGGACAACTGTAAGGAGTGGCAGACACAGTTAATAGGCCCAAATAATAAAGTGGGCTAAATGCAGTTCAAAATTGGTAACAGGACTAAACTGGCAGCATTGCTTTGTTCATCGGTGGACAACTGTAATGAGTTGCAGACAAAGTTAGTAGGCCCAAATAATAAAGTGGCGTAATGCAGTTCAAAATTGGTAACAGGACTAAACTGGAGGCATTGCTTTGTTCAGCGGAGGACAACTGTAAGGAGTGGCAGACACAGTTAGTAGGCCCAAATAATAAAGTGGGCTAAATGCAGTTCAAAATTGGTAACAGGACTAAACTGGCGGCATTGCTTTGTTCAGCGGAGGACAACTGTAAGGAGTGGCAGACACAGGTAGTAGGCCCAAATAATAAAGTGGGCTAAATGCAGTTCAAAATTGGTAACAGGACTAAACTGGCGGCATTGCTTTGTTCAGCGGATGACAACTGTAAGGAGTGGCAGACACAGTTAGTAGTCCCAAATAATAACGTGGCTAAATGCAGTTCAAAATTGGTAACAGGACTAAACTGGCGGAATTGCTTTGTTCAGCGAAGGACAACTGTAAGGAGTGGCAGACACAGTTAGTAGGCCCAAATAATAAAGTGGGCTAAATGCAGTTCTAAATTGGTAACAGGACTAAACTGGAGGCATTGCTTTGTTCAGCGAAGGACAACTGTAAGGAGTGGCAGACACAGTTAGAAGGCCCAAATAATAAAGTAGCCTAAATGCAGTTCAAAATTGGTAACAGGACTAAACTGGCGGCATTGCTTTCTTCAGCGGTTGACAACTGTAAGGAGTGGCAGACACAGTAGGCCCAAATAATAAAGTGGGCTAAATGCAGTTCAAAATTGGTAACAGGACTAAACAGGTGGCATTGCTTTGTTCAGTGGAGGACAACTGTAAGGAGTAGCAGACAGAGTTAGTAGGCCCAAATAATAAAATGGGCTAAATGCAGTTCAAAATTGGTAACAGGACTAAACAGGTGGCATCGCTTTGTTCAGTGGAGGACAACTGTAAGGAGTGGCAGACACAGTTAGTAGGCCCAAATAACAAAGTGGGCTAAATGCAGTTCAAAATTGGTAACAGGACTAAACTGGCGGCATTGCTTTCTTCAGCGGATGACAACTGTAAGGAGTGGCAGACACAGTAGGCCCAAATAATAAAGTGGGCTAAATGCAGTTCAAAATTGGTAACAGGACTAAACAGGCGGCATTGCTTTGTTCAGCGGAGGACAACTGTAAGGAGTGGCAGACAGAGTTAGTAGGCCCAAATAATAAAGTGGGCTAAATGCAGTTCAAAATTGGTAACAGGACTAAACAGGCGGCATCGCTTTGTTCAGTGGAGGACAACTGTAAGGAGTGGCAGACACAGTTAGTAGGCCCAAATAATAAAGTGGGCTAAATGCAGTTCAAAATTGGTAACAGGACTAAACTGGCGGCATTGCTTTCTTCAGCGGAGGACAACTGTAAGGAGTGGCAGAGTTAGTAGGCCCAAATAATAAAGTGGGCTAAATGCAGTTCAAAATTGGTAACAGGACTAAACTGGTGGCATTGCTTTGTTCAGCGGAGGACAACTGTAAGGAATGGCAGACACAGTTAGTAGGCCCAAATAATAAAGTAGCCTAAATGCAGTTCAAAATTGGTAACAGGACTAAACTGGCGGCATTGCTTTGTTCAGCGGAGGACAACTGTAATGAGTAGCAGACTAAGTTAGTAGGCCCAAATAATAAAGTGGGCTAAATGTCTGCCAAAACATTGTTCACAAATAAACAGGTGGCATAGCTAGGTACAGGGGTGGGCTCCTCTGCTGAGTAGCAGACAGTGGTAGTAGGCGCAAAGTATTAACTGGTCTAAATGGAGGCCAGGGCCCCTGTATATTTTAACTATCATCTATCATTTCAACAAATTTGTATTGGCAGTGCCATTGAAGGATTTTACAGCACAGAGTACACAGTGGTGGAGCAGGGAGAGGTAAGTATTGCAAGTGGTAGAGCACTGTTCGAGCTGGGGGAACACTCTCTCGTGGGCGGCGGTACTGGCACAGGGCACCTCATATTATGACGGTGTGTCTGACGTTGGTTGTGCACCACCACCGTCAGAGACACTTAATTGTACTATGAGGGACCCTGTGCCAGTGCCGTCGCCCAAGAGTGGGCACACCCACTAGTCCAGGCAAACGGCACTCGCACGGGTGCTTGCGCCAGGTGGTGACCACGGCCCTGTGGAGGGAGTCAGCCCATTTTGGGAGGTATGAAAATGGCCTATGGTGGACATTCAGCAGCAGCAAATGGAGGAATTGGAGAAGTCAGTAAGAGGAGGCCAAAAGCAAGACATTTTTCAGGCAAGCTACGTGTCAGCAGGGGAAGGTGGGGCCAAATAATTTGAAATCCATGATTGGCTCATTTTAATGAAGGTTAGATCATTAACATTTCGGGTAGCCAGACCTGTCCTTTTTTCGGTCAGTATTGAACCAGCAGCACTGAAGACTCTTTCTGATAGCACACTAGCAGCAGGGCAAGCGAGCTCCTGCAATGCATATTCTGCCAATTCAGGCCAGGTGTCTATTTTAGATGCCCAGTAATCAAAGGGGAATGACCTCTGAGGGAGAACATCGATAAGGGAGGAAAAGTAGTTCATAACCATACTGGACAAATGCTGTCTAGTGTCACTTTGAATCAATGCAGCAGTACCTGTCATGTCAGCGGTCATTGTGAAATCACTCCACAACCTAGTCATAAAACCCCTCTGTCCAACGCCACTTCGGATTTGTGCACCTCTAACACCTCTGCCATGTTGCCCCCTACGGCTCGTGTGAGAAGCATCACCGCCGCTGTGGCCTGGGAATGCCTGAACCAAACGGTCTACAACAGTTGTTTGTTTGGTAGCCAATATTTGCTCAAGGTTCTCATGTGGCATGATATTTTGTAATTTTCCTTTATATAGTGGATCCAGGAGGCAGGCCAACCAGTAATCGTCATCGGTCATCATTTTGATAATGCGGGTGTCCCTTTTTAGGATACGCAAGGCATACTCAGCCATGTGGGCCAATGTTCCAGGTGTCAATTCACTGCTTGTGCTGGGTTGAGGAGCACTTTCTTGCAAATCAACATCACTTGTGTCCCGCAAAAACACTGTACCTGACCTGGCAATGCCACCAGTTTCTATTGCCCCCTGAGAAGCATCCTCCTCCCATAAATATTCATCCCCATCATCCTCCTCCTCCTCTTCGTCCGCCACCTCGTCCAGGAGAGTTCCCTGAGCAGACAATGGCTGACTCTCATCAAGGCTTCCCTCTTCCTCGGCTACAGATGCCTGCTCCTTAATGTGCGTCAAACTTTGCATCAGCAGACGCATTAGTGGGATGCTCATGCTTATGATGGCATTGTCTGCACTTACCAGCCATGTGCATTCCTCAAAACACTGAAGGACTTGACAGAGGTCTTGTAGCTTCTACCACTGCACACCAGACAACTCCATGTCTGCCGTCCAAGTGCCTGCCCGTGTATGTGTATCCTCCCACAAATTAATTACAGCATGCCTCTGTTCGCATAGCCTCTGAACCATGTGCAGTGTGGAGTTCCACATTGTTGCAACGTTGATTATTAGGCGGTGCTGGGGAAGATTAAGCGATCGCTGATGGTTCAGCATACGGCTGGAGTTAACGGGCGACCGGCGGATGTGCGAGCAAAGTCTTCTCACCTTCAGGAGCAGGGCTGGTAACTCCAGATAATTTTTGAGGAAGCACTGCACCACCAGGTTCAAGGTGTGATCCAGGCAAGGTATGTGTTTCAGTTCTGAAAGGGCTATGGCAGCTATAAAATTCCTTCCGTTATCACTGACTACCTTGCCTGCCTCAAGATGTACACTGCCCAGCCATGACTGCGTTTGTTGCTGCAAGTACTCGGCCAGTACTTCCGCGGTGTGTCTGTTGTCGCCCATACACTTCATTTGTAACACAGCCTGCTGACGCCTACCACTAGCTGTTCGATAATGGGACACCTCGTGTGCAACACTGGCAGCTGCGGATGGAGTGGTCGTGCTACTGTGCTCTGTGGATGAGCTTTCGCTTCGGTAGGAGGAGGAGGAGGGGTGGCGAACGCCTACAGCCAACTGTTCCCTAGACCGTAGGCTAGGCAGAACTGTCCCACTATGGCTGTCCCCTGTGGACCCTGCATCCACCACATTAACCCAGTGCGCCATGATGGACACGTAACGTCCCTGGCCGTGCCTGCTGGTCCATGCATCTGTTGTGAGGTGCACCTTTCCACTGACTGATTGCCTCAGTGCATGGACAATGCGGTCTTTGACATGCTGATGGAGGGCTGGGATGGCTTTTCTCGCAAAGAAGTGCCAACTGGGTAGGTCATGGCATGGTACTGCATAGGCCATCAGGTCTTTGAAAGCTTCGCTTTCAACCAACCGGTAGGACATCATCTCTAACGAGATTAGTCTACCAATGTGGGCGTTCAAACCCTGTGTACGCAGATGAGAGGATGAGTACTTTCTTTTCCTAATGAGAGTCTCTTGTAGGGTGATGTCATGGTTCCCAATGGCAAGGGAACGTCAGAGAACTTAAATAACAGACTAGCTCTTGGGTGATGGAATCTCGAGCTGACCGTGAGCTAAGCCTACCACACAACTAACAGTGGCCGGGTGACGTACCTACGTTTTATCCCTAGACGCCCAGCGCCAGCCGGAGAACTAACTAACTCTAATAGAGGAAAAAACAGACCTGGCTTACCTCTAGGGAAATTCCCCCAAAAAGGAGACAGAAGCCCCCCACATATATTGACGGTGAGTTCAGAGGAAAAGACATACGCAGTATGAAGGTAGGTTCAGCAAAGCGAGGTCCGCTTACTAGATAGTAAGAAGATACAATAGGGAACTTCACGGTCAGCTGAAAACCCTATTAAAATACCATCCAGAAATTACTTTAAGACTCATGTGTCAACTCATGACACCGGAGTGGTAATTTCGGCCCACAAGAGCTTCCAGCTACAGAAACATAACATAACTGTGAACTGGAACAAAAATGCAAACAAACTTAGGACTAAGAGTCCAACTTAGCTGATAGTAGTCTAGAAGCAGGAACATGCAACAGAAAGGCTCTGGTTACATTGATGGCCGGCACTAGAATAACTGAGCAGCAAGGCTAAATAGGATACTCCCACATCCTGATGGAAACAGGTGAACAGAGAAAGTGAAGCACACAAGTCCAGTACCACCAGCGACCACCGGGGGAGCCCAAAAACCAAATTCACAACAGGGTGAGCTGGACTGGAGAGCTGCATATGGTGGAACTAGCGGTGGGGGTGGTGGACATGGCGGATTGAGAGAGGGTTGGTGATGGTATTCTTGATGTTGGCCTACATACAGTGTTTCCTACCAAGAACCTTGTGATTCCCTGACTGCTTTGGCCTTGCGACGATACCTCCACATTTGCTCCTGGTGGTGTCCTAACCGGTGGGCTTACAGTGAGGGAAGCAATGTAGCGTTGCTGACTACCTTCATTCTGAGCAGGTGCACCAACAGTACAGGACGTTTAGTAGTTAGTCCAGGCTTGCAAGTGCATGCTGGTTAAATGTCTAAGCATGCACGTTGTATTTACATTTTGAAAATTCTTCCCTCTGCTAAAGGTCTTTGAGCATTTCTTACAGATAACTTTTGATTGATCATTCGGATCTTGGTTAAAAAATTGCCACACTGCACTCTTCCTACTATGGAATACCTTTTCAGGCATTGCACGCTGTGCTACTTTCACCGGATGGCCACGCTGTCCTAAAACAGTTTTTGTTTTTGACAAACATTTTTGGCCTGATACAGGCCTGCCAGATGACAGCTGTTGCGATGTAGATGGCTGCTGCGGATCATCCTCCTCCACTTCTGAGCTACTGGCAGCGGCACCCTCTTCCCCCAATGGCTGCCAATCTGGGTCGACAACTGGGTCATCTATCACCTCCTCTTCAATGTCATGTGCACCTTCCTCTGTGTCACCGTGTAAGGTGCTATAGCGTTCGGGACGGGGCACCATAGTCTCATCAGGGTCAGATTCAGGCTCAGTACACTGCGAGGGCAATGTAGTGATCTGAGTCAATGGAATAGCATAATAATCTAACTGTGGCTGTGCATCAGTGCACTCCATGTCCGATTCATCTTGTAATGGGCAGTTAACAATTTCCCTTTCTAACCCAGGCACGGTATGTGTAAAGAGCTCCATGGAGTAACCTGTAGTGTCGCCTGACGCATCCTTCATTTTTGGTTTGGGTGAAGGACACAAGGAAACATCTTGTTCCTGACCGGAAGCATCCACTGATGACTCGCTGCTTTTATATTTAGAACTTTCTGAAGAGGAGGCGAAAGGGTTAGAGGCTGAGTCAGCAAGGAAAGCCAAAACTTTTTCCTGCTGCTCCGGCTTTAAAAGATGTTTTCCTACTCCCAGATAAGGGAGCCTTCGAGGCCTTGTGTAGCCAGACGATGATGCTGGCTCAACACCTCCAGCCTTAGGTGCTATTGTGCTTTTGCCACTACCACCAGAAGCACCACCACCACCACCACCACCATCAGTACCAGCTGGCAACCTACGCCCATGGCCTCTTCCACCAGACTTCCTCATTTTTTGGAAAATCTAACCAAAATAACAACCGTTATATGGTACTGTAAAACAAGGTAGAATTTAAATCTCCCTTTTTTTGGGGGGTGGGGAGACTGAACCAAAACTCAGGCCCAGTGCATAAAACAATGCAATGTAAGTGGCTGAAAGTGGCTGGCTGATATACGACAAACTAACAGGACTGAAATATATCCACTTTGTGAGAATTTGAATCTCCCTTTTTTGGGGGGGTGTTATGATCCTAGTGGCTTAGGATCACAAATCTAACCAGCTAAGTAGAAAATAATAGGACGAGCTCTGGGGATGTGGTAACTGGACTAACCGCAAACCTGATCCTAACCGCACACACTATAGGCAGCCGTGGAACGTTTCCTGAAATCCTAGACGTCTCTTCACGGCCTGAGAAACTGACTACCCCTGAAGAGAAAGTAAAGACCTCACTTGCCTCAGAGAAATCCCCCAGAGATATAGATGCCCCCCACAAATAATAACGGTGAGTTAAGAGGAAAAGACAAACGCAGAGATGAAACAGGTTAAGCAAATGAGGCCCGCTAACGCTAGATAGCAGAAAATAGCAAGGGATCTGTGCGGTCAGTAAAAAACCCTATGCAAAAATATCCACGCAGAGAATGCGAGAACCCCCACACCAACTAACGATGTGGGGGGAGCAACGCAGCACCCCAGAGCACCAGCAAGCAGGGAAATCACATATTAGCAAGCTGGACAAAAACTCATCATATACTAGGAAACATCTTGAACACAGATGAGCAAAAATAAGCAAACAGAACTTAGCTTCTCTTGGAGAGACTGATAACGGATGTAGACAGGAGCAATCAGAATAGCACTGAATACAACGGCAACAGGCAAGGAATGAAGGACCAGGTGGATTAAATAGGAAACCTAACTAGCAGATGACGAGACAGCTGATCCTGCCAGAAACCTGCAAAATAACAAAAAGAGCAACCAGGAGGAGCCCAAAGAGAGAACTCACACAGTACCACTCATAACCACAGGAGGGAGCCCGGAAACAGAGTTCACAACAGTACCCCCCCTTGAGGAGGGGTCACCGAACCCTCACCAGAACCCCCAGGGCGATCAGGGTGAGCCACATGGAAGGCACGAACCAAATCGGCCGCATGAACATCAGAGGCGACAACCCAGGAATTATCCTCCTGACCATAGCCCTTCCACTTAACCAAATACTGAAGCCTCCGTCTTGAAATACGAGAATCCAAGATCTTCTCCACCACGTATTCCAATTCTCCCTCAATCAGCACCGGAGCAGGAGGCTCAACAGAAGGAACCACAGGCACCACATACCTCCGCAACAAAGACCTATGGAACACATTATGGATGGTAAACGATGCCGGGAGGTCCAAGCGAAATGACACAGGGTTGAGGATTTCCAAAATTTTATAAGGACCGATAAAACGAGGTTTAAACTTAGGAGAAGAAACCTTCATAGGAACATAACGAGAAGACAACAAGACAACCACACCAAATCCCCCACACGAAGTCGGGGACCCACACAGCGACGACGGTTAGCAAAGCGCTGAGCCTTCTCTTGTGACAACATCAAATTGTCCACCACATGGTTCCAAATCTGCTGCAACCTATCCACCACAGAATCCACCCCAGGACAGTCAGAAGACTCAACCTGACCCGAGGAAAAACGAGGATGAAAACCAGAATTACAAAAAAAAGGCGAAACCAAAGTAGCCGAACTAGCCCGATTATTAAGGGCAAACTCGGCCAATGGCAAAAAAGCCACCCAATCATCCTGGTCAGCAGAAACAAAACATCTCAAATAAGTTTCCAAGGTCTGGTTAGTTCGCTCGGTTTGGCCATTCGTCTGAGGATGGAAGGCCGACGAAAAAGACAAATCAATGCCCATCTTAGCACAAAAGGACCGCCAAAATCTGGATACAAACTGGGATCCTCTGTCAGACACAATGTTTTCAGGGATGCCGTGCAGATGAACCACATTCTGAAAAAATAACGGAACCAAATCGGAGGAAGAAGGCAACTTAGGCAAGGGCACCAAATGGACCATTTTAGAAAAACGATCACAAACCACCCAGATGACAGACATTCTCTGAGAGACCGGAAGATCCGAAATAAAATCCATGGAAATATGCGTCCAAAGCCTCTTAGGAACCGGCAAAGGCAAAAGCAAACCACTGGCACGAGAACAGCAAGGCTTAGCCCGAGCACAAATCCCACAGGACTGCACAAAGGAACGCACATCCCGCGACAAGGAAGGCCACCAGAAGGATCTAGCCACCAAATCTCTGGTACCAAAAATCCCAGGATGACCCGCCAACACTGAAGAATGGACCTCGGAAATAACTCTGCTGGTCCATCTATCTGGGACAAACAGTCTCTCTGATGGACAACGGTCAGGTCTATCCGCCTGAAATTCCTGTAACACCCGTCGCAAATCTGGGGAAATGGCAGACAAAATTACCCCCTCTTTGAGGATACCAACCGGCTCAGAAACTCCAGGGGAGTCAGGCACAAAACTCCTAGAAAGAGCATCAGCCTTCACGTTCTTCGAACCAGGAAGGTACGAGACCACAAAATCGAAACGTGAGAAAAACAACGACCAACGAGCCTGTCTAGGATTCAACCGCTTGGCCGACTCAAGATAAATCAAATTTTTATGATCAGTCAAGACCACCACACGATGCTTAGCTCCCTCTAGCCAGTGTCGCCACTCCTCAAATGCCCACTTCATTGCCAACAACTCCCGATTACCAACATCATAATTTCGTTCAGCCGGCGAAAATTTTCTTGAAAAGAAGGCACATGGCTTCATCACAGAGCAATCAGAGCTTCTCTGTGACAAAACAGCCCCTGCTCCAATTTCAGAAGCATCAACCTCGACCTGGAAGGGAAGAGAGACATCTGGCTGACATAAAACTGGAGCCGAAGAAAACCGGCGTTTCAGCTCCTGAAAGGCCTCAACGGCCGCAGGAGACCAGTTAGTCACATCAGAACCCTTCTTGGTCAAATCCGTCAAAGGTTTAACCACACCAGAAAAATTAGCAATGCAGGATCTCCTGGCGCCAGGGAGAAGGCCCAATCTTGAGGGTCGCCGCGTAACAGAGAGATAACAATTCTAACTTGCTGAGCGGAATCACCAGAGGAACGAGGTCTCAAAGAAAGAAATAATTTACAATTATTCTTAAAATTCAGAAACCTAGATCTATCACCAGAAAAAAACTCAGGAATAGGTACTTTTGGCTCAGACATAGGACTGTGAACAACAAAATCCTGAATGCTTTGCACCCTTGCAGCAAGATGATCCACACTAGAAGTCAGACTCTGAATATCCATGTCTGCAGCAGAACTCAAAGCCACCCAGAGATTAAGGGGAGGAGAGAAGCAGGACAGACTGCAGAGCAGAAAAAAAAATTGAACTCAGGATTTCTCTTATCCCACTTTTGCGATGCATTTAACACTTTTGGGCCTGTTGCACTGTTATGATCCTAGTGGCTTAGGATCACAAATCTAACCAGCTAAGTAGAAAATAATAGGACGAGCTCTGGGGATGTGGTAACTGGACTAACCGCAAACCTGATCCTAACCGCACACACTATAGGCAGCCGTGGAACGTTTCCTGAAATCCTAGACGTCTCTTCACGGCCTGAGAAACTGACTACCCCTGAAGAGAAAGTAAAGACCTCACTTGCCTCAGAGAAATCCCCCAGAGATATAGATGCCCCACACAAATAATAACGGTGAGTTAAGAGGAAAAGACAAACGCAGAGATGAAACAGGTTAAGCAAATGAGGCCCGCTAACGCTAGATAGCAGAAAATAGCAAGGGATCTGTGCGGTCAGTAAAAAACCCTATGCAAAAATATCCACGCAGAGAATGCGAGAACCCCCACACCAACTAACGATGTGGGGGGAGCAACTCAGCACCCCAGAGCACCAGCAAGCAGGGAAATCACATATTAGCAAGCTGGACAAAAACTCATCATATACTAGGAAACATCTTGAACACAGATGAGCAAAAATAAGCAAACAGAACTTAGCTTCTCTTGGAGAGACTGATAACGGATGTAGACAGGAGCAATCAGAATAGCACTGAATACAACGGCAACAGGCAAGGAATGAAGGACCAGGTGGATTAAATAGGAAACCTAACTAGCAGATGACGAGACAGCTGATCTTGCCAGAAACCTGCAAAATAACAAAAAGAGCCACCAGGAGGAGCCCAAAGAGAGAACTCACACAGTACCACTCATGACCACAGGAGGGAGCCCGGAAACAGAGTTCACAACAGGGGGGAGACCGAACCAAAACTCAGGCCCAGTGTATAAAACAGCGCAATGTGAGTGGCAGCAGGTGGCTGGCTGATATACGACAAACTAACAGGACTGAAATATATCCACTTTGTGAGAATTTTAATCTCCTTTTTTGGGGGGGATACTGAACCAAAACACAGGCCCAGTGTATAAAACAACGCAATGTAAGTGGCTGAAAGTGGCTGGATGATATACGACAAACTAACAGGACAGAAGTATATCCACTTTGTGAGAATTTGAATCTCCCTTTTTTGGGGGGAGACTGAACCAAAACTCAGGCCCAGTGTATAAACAATGCAATGTGAGTGGCAGCAGGTGGCTGGCTGGTATACGACAAACTAACAGGACAGAAGTATATCCACTTTGTGAGAATTTGAATCTCCCTTTTTTGGGGGGATACTGAACCAAAACTCAGGCCCAGTGTATAAAACAACGCAATGTAAGTGGCTGAAAGTGGCTGGCTGATATACGACAAACTAACAGGAAAGAAGTACCGTATATCCACTTTGTGAGAATTTGAATCTCCTTTTTTTGGGGGGAGACTGAACCAAAACTCAGGCCCAGTGTATAAAACAACGCAATGTGAGTGGCAGCAAGTGGGTGGCTGATATACGACCAACTAACAGGACTGAAATATATCCACTTTGTGAGAATTTTAATCTCCCTTTTTTGGGGGGGAGACTGAACCAAAACTCAGGCCCAGTGTATAAAACAACGCAATGTGAGTGGCAGCAAGTGGCTGGAAGATATATGAAAAAATACAAGGACTGTAGTACAATTTCAATCTCCCTACAATGATCTCAGGACAAGTATGGCAGCAATAAAAAGGACTGCTGAACACAAAAGTGTGGACAAATAAACAAGATAACTGTGCAGAAAGGAGCAACAGGATTTTTGCTTTTAAAAAAGCAGTTGGTTTGCACAGCAGCGTGCAAACAGCAATGCAGCTATCAGGGAGCCTTATATAAAAATATAGCCTCCACTGTCCCTGCAAAGCAAAGGTGGTGTTGGACAGTGGAAACCGCTACAGCACAAGCAGTTTGGGGGTTAATCTTCCCTCCCTAACTATATCCCTTCTTCTGATGAAGCTTCAGCAATCTCTCCCTATGCTACGATCGGCAGAAGTAAGATGGCGGTCGGCGTGCATGCCCCTTCATAGCCCCTGTGACGCCGCAGAAAGCAAGCCAATCACTGTCATGTCCTTCTCTAAGATGGTGGGGACCGAGACCTATGTCTGATCGAGTGCGGTTGCGGTCTACAATATGTGGGCCGCACCATACAAACGATGCATGCCAGATTGAATAAACATCGACAGAACATAAAAAATGGTTTCTTATTACACAGTCTGTCCAAACATTTCTTGCTAATGCACCAAAAAAATTGGAAATCTTTGAAATTAATAATTATTGATCACATATCCGATAACGTGGCAGATCGGTTCAGTAGCCTAATAAAAAAAGAAAGTTTCTGGATATTCAAACTGGGTACGTTGGCCCCTGAAGAATTGAATCTTATGATTGATAAAGTGACAAGCTAGATATGGTTCTCTGCTTCTAATTTTTTTTACATATACCGTATATACAGCATATATATATATATATTTTTTTATGCTTATTTTTTATGATTAATTTTTATCCTAGGTTGGTTTTTCGTTATAGTTACATAGTTACATAGTTATTAAGGTTGAAGGAAGACTTTAAGTCCATCTAGTTCAACCCATAGCCTAACCTAACATGCCCTAACATGTTGATCCAGAGGAAGGCAAAAAAAACCCATGTGGCAAAGAGTAAGCTCCACATTGGGGGAAAAAATTCCTTCCCGACTCCACATACGGCAATCAGACTAATTCCCTGGATCAACGCCCTATCAAGGAATCTAGTGTATATACCCTGTAACATTATACTTTTCCAGGAAGGTATCCAGTCCCCTCTTAAATTTAACTAACGAATCACTCATTACAACATCATACGGCAGAGAGTTCCATAGTCTCACTGCTCTTACAGTAAAGAATCCGCGTCTGTTATTATGCTTAAACCTTCTTTCCTCCAGACGTAGAGGATGCCCCCTTGTCCCTGTCTCAGGTCTATGATGAAAAAGATCATCAGAAAGGTCTTTGTACTGTCCCCTCATATATTTATACATTAAAATAAGATCACCCCTTAGTCTTCGTTTTTCCAAACTAAATAGCCCCAAGTGTAATAATCTATCTTGGTATTGCAGACCCCCCAGTCCTCTAATAACCTTGGTCGCTCTTCTCTGCACCCGCTCCAGTTCAGTTATGTCTTTCTTATACACCGGAGACCAGAACTGTGCACAGTATTCTAAGTGTGGTCGCACTAGTGACTTGTATAGAGGTAAAATTATGTCCTCCTCATGAGCATCTATGCCTTTTTTAATGCATCCCATTATTTTATTTGCCTTTGTAGCAGCTGTCTGACACTGGCCACTGAATATGAGTTTGTCATCCACCCATACACCCAGGTCTTTTTCATTGACGGTTTTGCCCAGAGTTTTAGAATTAAGCACATAGTTATACATCTTATTACTTCTACCCAAGTGCATGACCTTACATTTATCCCCATTAAAGCTCATTTGCCATTTATCAGCCCAAGCTTCTAGTTTACATAAATCATCCTGTAATATAAAATTGTCCTCCCCTGTATTGATTACCCTGCAGAGTTTAGTGTCATCTGCAAATATTGAAATTCTACTCTGAATGTCCCCTACAAAGTCAATAATAAATATGTTAAAAAGAAGAGGGCCCAATACTGACCCCTGTGGTACCCCATTGCTAACCGCGACCCAGTCCGAGTGTGCTCCATTAATAACCACCCTTTGTTTCCTATCCCTGAGCCAGCTCTCAACCCACTTACACATATTTTTCCCTATCCACATTATTCTCATTTCAACCTTTTGTGTGGCACCGTATCAAAAGCTTTTGAAGAGTCCATATACACTACATCTACTGGGTTCCCTTGGTCCAGTCCGGAACTTACCTCTTCATAGAAGCTGATCAAATTAGTCTGACATGAACGGTCCCTAGTAAACCCGTGCTGATACCAGGTCATGAGATTATTCCTCTTCAGATAGTCCAGCATAGCATCCCTTAGAATGCCCTCCAGGATTTTACCCACAGTAGAGGTTAAGCTTACTGGCCTATAATTACCGAGTTCAGTTTTTGTCCCCTTTTTGAATATTGGCACCACATTTGCTATACGCCAGTCCTCTGGTACAGACCCTGTTATTATGGACTCTTTAAAGATTAAAAATAATGGTCTATCAATGACTGTACTTAATTCCTGCAGTACTCGGGGGTGTATCCCATCCGGGCCCGGAGATTTGTCAATTTTAGTGATTTTTAGACGTCGCCGTACTTCCTGCTGGGTTAAGCAGGTGACACTTAATGGGGAACTTTTGTTATCACTGATCATATTGTCTGCCATGGGATTTTCTTTTGTAAATACTGATGAAAAAAAGTCATTTAGCATATTGGCTTTTTCCTCATCCTCATCCACCATTTCACCCAGATTATTTTTAAGGGGGCCAACACTTTCATTTTTTAGTTTCTTACTATTTATGTAGATAAAGAATATTTTGGGATTATTTTAACTCTCTCTGGCAATGAGTCTCTCTGTCTCAATTTTTGCTGCCTTGATTTGCTTTTTACAGGATTTATTTAATTTTGCCTCATCACTACCTACTTCCTTTAATTCTCTAAATGCTTTCTTTTTGTCACTTATTGCGCCCCTTACAGCTCTATTTAGCCATATTGGTTTCCTCCTATTTCTAGTATGTTTATTCCCATACGGTATATACTGTGCACAGGTCCTATCCAGGATGCTAATAAACGTCTCCCATTTTCTTTGTGTATTTTTATGTCTCAGGATATCGTCCCAGTTAATTGCACCAAGACCATCTCTCATCTGTTGGAAATTTGCCCTCATGAAGTTTAGTGTCCATGTAACCCCTCTACTACACATCTTATTAAAGGATACATGAAAACTTATTATTTTGTGATCACTATTCCCCAAGTGACCACCAACCCTTATATTTGATATGTGGTCTGGCCTGTTGGTTAATATTAGGTCTAGCAGTGCCCCCCTTCTTGTTGGGTCCTGAACTAGTTCTGAAAGGTATTTGTCTCTCATAGTTGTCAAAAACCGATTACCTTTGCTGGAACTGCAGGTTTCTGTTCCCCAATCTATTTCAGGGTAGTTGAAGTCCCCCATAATAATGACTTCTCCTTGAGTCGCAGCTTCATCTAATTGCTTTATGAGGACATTCTCCATTGATTCCATTATTTTTGGATATTTATAACAAACCCCTATCAGTAATTTATTATTTTTTCCCCCTCCCCTTATCTCCACCTACAGGGACTCTACATTTTCATTAAATTCACCTATATTATCACGCCGGATGGGTTTTAAGGACGATTTTACATACAGACACACCCCTCCCCCTCACTTATTTGTACGGTCATTTCTGAAAAGGCTATAGCCCTGCAAGTTAACAGCCCAGTCAAGGCTCTCATCAAGCCATGTTTCAGATATCCCCACCATGTCATAATTATGCTCCAACAACATTAATTCTAATTCGTCCATTTTGTTGGCGAGGCTTCTGGCATTAGTATACATGCACTTGATGTTCCTCTCTGTACCTCTATTCTTTCTTAAATTATTAACTGTTATAACCTCACCCCCCATGACACCGCCACCCCCAACCTCCTTATTTGTGCCCAGGTCTCTATCTGCACTATCTTCCCCTCCTATAAATTGAATACCCTCCCCCCAATACCTAGTTTAAACACTCCTCCAACCTTCTAGCCATTTTCTCCCACAGCACAGCTGCACCTTCCCCATTAAGGTGCAGCCTGTCCCTAGCGTAGAGCCTGTAGCCAACTGAGAAGTCGGCCCAGTTCTGCAGGAACCCAAACCCCTCCTTCCTACACCAATTCTTCAGCCACTTATTAACCTCCCTAATCTCCCTTTGCCTCTCTGGCGTGGCACGTGGTACAGGTAGTATTTCGGAAAATACCACGTTGGAGGTCCTTGCTTTCAGCTTGCAGCCTAATTCCCTGAAATCATCTTTAAGACCTTCCACCTACCTCTAACTTTGTCATTTGTGCCAATGTGCACCATGAACGCTGGGTCCTCACCAGCCCCTCCCAGTAATCTGTCCACCCGATCAGCGATGTGTCAGACTCGAGCGCCAGGTAGGCAGCACACCGTTCGACGATCCCTGTCTTTGTGACAGATTGCCCTATCTGTTCCCCTAATAATTGAGTCCCCCACTACCAGCACCTGTCGGGCCTGCCCTGCTCTCCTATTTCCCTCCTTACTGGAGCAGTCACTCCTCCGGCTTTCAGAGGACATGCCTGGCTGCAGCAGTGCTACCCCTGTACTGGCACCCCCCTCATCTGCCAACTTAGCAAACTTATTGGGGTGTGCCAGATCAGGACTAGCCTCCCTGGCACTCTTCCCTCTACCCCGCTTCCTAACTGTCACCCAGCTTGCTACTTCACTGTCCTGCAGCTCCATCCTACCATCCCCCCCTCATCTATCCCATTGAGCGTCTGCTCAGTGAGCAGAAGACTCCTCTCCATATTGTCTAGGAATCTCAGTGTTGCCAGCTGCACAGTTAGATCCAGAATCTGGGCTTCCAAATGCACAACGTGCTCACATCTCGCATAGCAGTATGCACCCTCGACCGTCTGATCAAGGACTGCATACATGTGGCAAGATGTGCACTGGATGGCATTAACAATAGTGGAGCACATTTCCTAATGTGGATTGCACCAGACAAAAGCGTTAAATAAAAATAAATACAAGTATTAATAAAACACAGACAGCAATTCAGTAATTCCTCCCTTGGAAACTCCGTGAATCCAAAGTCACTGAATCCCAAGTCACACTTACCGCCGTTCATACTTACGCTCAGGTCACACTCAGCTCGTTCATACTCGCTAAGCTGAAGATTTAAAGATTTTTTTTTTCCCCTCTGCAGCGATCCACCTTGCTGTTCAATGCACTTCCAAAAAGGACTTGAGTCCCAAACAGCTGCCCCTTATAAACCCTTAATTATGAGCCCCCCACCCTAAGTTAACCCCCTGTGAATATAGCTACTCCCAATTCAGCAACTCACACCAATTCACAGAGATATTTGTTAAAGGCTTTCAAAATACCTCCTCACTGAATCGCAAGTCACACTTACCGATGTTCACACTTACGCTCAGGTCACACTCAGCTCGTTCACACTTGCTAAGCTGAAGATTTAAAGATTTTTTTTTTCCCCTCTGCAGCAATCCACCTTGCTGTTCAATGCACTTCCATTGCTTTTATGATGTGATAGCTCCCCCTGCGTTTGCTCTGCTGTCTCTTAAATGCTCTGTGTATTTGTCACCGTGCACAGGCTGTTTTTAATGATCTATTATACCTACACATTAGCATATGTAATTGTAATAGCTTTGCGATTGGTTGTTGTTTATTTAAATACTGCCTCTTTGTCACCACTAATAAACTGCCCACAGGGGCGGATTATAATAGGGTCAATCTGGGCAGTAGCCCAGGGCCCAGTGGTGTGGGCGCTGGTCAGGTGAGGAGAACTCGTTTTTTGGGGTTTTTTTTATCTAAACGGCAATCGGGGGGGCCCAGGCCAGAATGCTGGACACTGTCTGGGAGCAATATGCTGGACACACTGGGGCAGATTGCTGGACACACTGGGGGCAATGCTGGACACACTGGGGCAGATTGCTGGACACACTGGGGGCAATGCTGGCCACACTGGGGCAGATTGCTGGACACACTGGGGGCAATGCTGGACACACTGGGGCAGATTGCTGGACACACTGGGGCAATGCTGGAGACACTGGGGCAGATTGCTGGACACACTGGGGGCAATATGCTGGAGTCAGACACTGGGGCAGATTGCTGGACACACTGGGGGCAATATGCTGGAGTCAGACACTGGGGCAGATTGCTGGACACACTGGGGCATTAAGCTGGACATACTAGGGCAGATTGCTGGACACGCTGGGGGAAATATGCTGGACACACTGGGGCAGATTGCTGGACACACTGGGGGCAGGATGCTGGACACACTGGGGGCAGGATGCTGGACACATTGGGGCAGAGATGCTGGACACATTGGGGGCAGAGATGCTGGACACATTAGGGGCAGAGATGCTGGACACATTGGGGCAGAGATGCTGGACACTGGGGGCAGAGATGCTGGACACACTGGGGGCAGGATTGGAGAAATGGGCAGAATGTAGATATGGGGCATGATTGGAGACATGGGGCAGGATTGGAGACAGATCGTGCAGGATCATGGGGCAGGATGGATACGTTGGAGACTGATGGGGCAGGATGGGGAGATCATATGGGGCAGGATGGATACTCAAGAGGGCAGGATGGGAGAACATATGGCTGATGCCAGGAATGAGATACACGGGGCCAGAATGGGGGATATTATTATTACCATAGGGGCTAATTAAGGGATATTGTTACTGCAGTGATGTATTTATTTTATTTTTTGAGGACACTGTTTTAAATGGGGGGGCGGTCCTGTTACTGTATAGAGTGACACTATGTTGCCTTTTTTTCTTCATGTGGTGCAATGTAGAAGTTGGGAAAAATTAAGTAATGTGTTCTACAAGCGGAGCTCGAGATAACTGTGTTATTTCCTGCAGAGACGAGTCCTGGCTGGATGAAGTGATGGCGGTCTGTGCTGGATGAAAGATGAAGGACTTCACCTAGAGACGTCACTGGTGAGTCAGTGTTACCTATACACGGACACTATACACTGTATACTATATACTGAACTGAAGGGTAAATTGACTAGTTCAATGGATGTTTGACAGGTTATAGTTTCACACAGCAACCGTTTTTCTGGAATAATCTGGTTGAGGTATATGATGACCCCGTCCCATGACCCTGTCACATGACCGGGAGGCCCACAGTGTCTGAACAGCCCGGGGCCCTGGCTACCCTTAATCCACCTGACTGCCCACCTGATGAAGACGGTGTTATCCGTTGAAACGCGTTGTGGTTCAAATACAACCTGGTGTTCGAGTCTTCTTTCTGCGCTCCCGAGACCGATCTTCATTTTCCCTGCCATTCAATGCTGGTGTCACTGTCTCCAGTTTGAGAGGCATAAGTAATCAACAGGAAGTGAACGGCAGTTGATTTTCTCTTAATTACTTATATGTCCAAAGGCAGGGACAATGATACCAGCATTGATTGGGCACTGGGCTCATGTGACATAACAACCTGGCGTGAACCCCGGGAACATGAGTGCCGATACTGCTGGAACTGTGTTGGCACAGGAGGTGAGTATAAGTGTTTTTATTTTAATGGGGGCAATTCAGATTGAGAATAGGTTGTCTTCGTAGTGGACAACCCCTTTAGCACAGTGAAGCCATCCAGGTATTATTCAGAGCACTAAACGTTAAGTGAAAAAGGCTTGAAAAAGGCTCAGTGTGAGCCGAAACGTCACTATGCCATGTGGGTCTGAATAAAATCCACATTTTTTCACTTAAAGTCGATGGAGTGCTGCCTTTCTCTTTTTTCACTTTATCTGGATTGGGGCAAGTATTGGATGCTTTGCTGTGGAGGCTTGTGCACCCACTTATTGGATATGTGCTGTTCCATTTTTTCTTATATTTACCTTATCTTAGATATTTTCTTAAAAGTAATTTCAATTTTATTGTATTTTACAGCATATCTGTACATTAGTCAATATTTCACAGGATCCTTTTTTTAATCAGAAATTTAATCTTCTGGTCAGGAAACATATCAGACATTCTTATACATTGAGGATGTTGATGATCAAATGCTTAGCTTTTAGTGGAAAACATGAGCCGGCCACACAATAGTAATTTCTGGGGTCTTCAGTGATAGATTTAGATCATCTATCTCTTCTAAGTACAGATGCCTGTCAAAGTCTCAGCCTGGCATTTTGAATATTTTCTATTGCTCTTCAGGTTTTGGTATAATTTAACTAACTTCCTTAAAGAACAACACACTAACCCCAACACCTCCTCAGTCCAGGATCTACCTAAATTTTGTATTGCAATAGAGAGCAGTAATGTCAATAAAGAAAATCCAAAAACTTGACTGATAATGATTAGTCATTCACTTTTCCACTTACCAGTATGGCTAGTGTATGACCAGCAGTATATGCATGCTTTAACTAACCATGTTCTAGCTCTTTAGCACTCATGGGTAGACTGCTAGAGCAACTAATTTCAATTTGAAAAGTTCATGACATGTGAAAACTTTTAGAAACTCAGCCGCAATGAAATAACATGAGCACATTTCTGGTAAATCTATTATCTTTTAACTTACCTTAAACAGATTTTGAATTTCGGTAAAATCCTTTATGCTAAGTCTGTTTTCAATTGATTCCCCTAGATATCTGTCACCTTCTGAACTTTCTTCACTTGGCACAGCATGAGAGCTGGGCTGTCTCTCAATAACAGGAGGGTTTTGGCTGTTCATCTTTTTTTGCTAATTAAATCCTTTGTGTTTTAGCATTAAAGTCCAGCATTCTAAGTAGCGGGTTCAAATACAAGCAAAGTAATTGCTAAAAAGTGATACTAGTAAGAAAATTCGGAGAAATCATGTTTGACAGTTGCCTTCAGTCCCTCAGTGTCCAGGGAGTGAGAGGTAACAATGATGGCTGTGCAGGAATGCCTTTGTATTCACTTCCAGGCATCCTGCAACTTAGCAACTCTACACAAAGCTGAACAACACAATGCCCGTAAGTGCACAAACACATGCAGGGCTGGAAAACTCTGCTCCATGCACTCATCTTATAGTAAAACCATATTTAATGTTCCACTCCAGCTTTTGTTTTATTGCAGCACTGGAGTGGTGCTACCAATCTAAGTTCCCTGCCCCTAATATTATTCCTTTCAGCCGCCGTCTTCTTCTTTTATCTCTGCCCCTAGGGGTCCCTCTCCAGTAGTTTGTGACCGGCCGGGTCGCTCCAGTGTTTGCTTGGCCAACATGAGGTCAAAAGTCAGTGTAAATTTATGAGAGCCAGAATGAGGTCAGAAAGAGGTTATCATTGACTTACATTGACAGCTCGTGACAGTTACCTCTGACTTTCAGTCAGTCAGAAGTTGAGGTCACAATTTAACGAATCAGGACCGGAGCAGCGACTGGAGACAAAGGGTGGAGAGAGTATCATTGGTTACAAAGATTTTAAGTTAGTAGCATCATTTAAAAATGAAATAAAAAAAAATGCTGGAGTGGTGCTATAATATACTCCTCACAAAAGGTTTATTGAAAATGTAAAAAGTTCACGCTACAGTGATATTTTATCATGAAATTATTGCATTTAAGTAGAAGCATACAATGGTGATTTCACTGTAATAGAATGCAGGTGTTGGGTGTGTCACCACGGAACAGACAGACCAACAGTTGAAGGGTTTATTAACAGGAATCAGGTTCTCCTCGCAGGGAGAAAATAGTGGGATAGAAACGAACAATATAACAATACAAATATATGGAAAGTAATATAAGTTCCCAAACAGTCAAACAGTGTAAGGGTATGTTTCCACGGTCAGGAAACGCTGCTTGTTTGACGCTGCGCAGAGCTGCAGCGTCAAACAAGCAGCGTCCAGATGTTCCAGCATAGTGGAGGGGATTTTATGAAATCCCGTCTCCACTATGCGTGGAAACCCGCACGCGGCGGCCCTGCGACTCCGGACATGCTGCGCGTCTTTTCAGATCGCAGCATGTCCGTACACCTTGCGGGGACGCAGCGTCCCCGCAAGGCATATCACAGGGCCCTATGGGACAGAGCGATCATCCCGGATGTGAAGAGTTAACACATCCGGCATGATCGCATCCCAGAAAGGGGGCGGGGGTTAGCGCCAAGCGGCTTCGCCGCTGCGGCGATACCGCCGGCCATCCTGAACGTGGAGACATAGCCTCACAGTAGTAAACGGAATTTCTTGAGAAAACACTTATCAGTCTGAAGAGGACTTGCTTGCAGGCTCGTCTTCTCCAACGTAGGCACCAAAGAACGCGCGGTACTTGTCGTCCCTCTAGTTTCCGTGGGCTGTGTAGTCTCTAGGAACCCACAACTGGAGTTTCAGGGGTTACTTTGGGAGGCAGAGGGGATACTAGGCAAACGGGGTCCCCTCTGCTCTGAGTCTTTTGCTTTAACACTACAGTCTTTCCTGGGAGAACAATTATCAGTCTATTATTGAGTCTCTCAGCAGGAATCAAACAATGCTCAGTCTATTATTGAGTCTCTCAGCAGGAATGAAGGGCTCTGCACTAATACCGTGGGTCACGGTTTGTGCACGGGTCTCAGGGCACACCTCTCCAGTCACAGCAGACTCCACTTTCACGTACTCACAGGATGCAGTCTTTCTGTACAGTCCCCCTGTATTTGTCCTCAGACTGGGAGTTCTCTCTCCTTCCCAGAGCGCAGCTGCGTCCTGCTCTGACCACTCTCTGCCCAGCTTCCTTCCTGTCCCGGTCTCTAGGTCTGTCCCCAGAAACCTGCTGCACAGCTCCATGGTTCTGGGAACAGAGCAGACAAGGTAAACCCTTCCGGACTCTTCTTGTGCTTCACCCCCTACATCACAATCTCAAACAATTTACTGAAACAAAAGCTGACAACAGTAGTGGGTATACCCCAACAAAAAATGCCAATGTCTCAATAACTAGTCATGTGGCCTTGAGCATCAATTACAGCTTAACAACAATGTCTTATGCTGTTCACAAGTGGAGCTATTGTCTGCTGATGCATGGCATCCCACTCTTCTTTTTTCTTTTAAATATCTTTTTATTAAATGTTGTGTATATAGATATCAACACTATAGATCATAGAAAAAAAACAGGAACAGTAGCCCTTATAAAGACGTTGGGCAAAGGCAAAAGAGAGGAAAGGTAGAGAGAAAAGAAAAAGTTACAGTAATTATGTTGCCTACAGTCAAACTTAGACCTCAAAAGCTAGTCTTCACTGCTTCCAGTCCAGCAGCCATTCCCTTATGATGTGACCTGAGCTGGAGCAGTCGTCCATGAAGATGAAATTAGGCTTGTGTTGTTCATGTAGATGAACAATGACTGGATTTATTATGTTATTCCAGTAGTCGGGGCTTGTCACTGTACCATTCACAAAGTGTAGCGTAGTTCTGTGTTCACTAAACACACCTGCCCACACTGTAACCCCACCAAAGTCTAGTCTGGTGACAACAGTGGCTGATGCACACTCTCTTCTTGACATCTCCAGCAGAATTGGCAGCCATCATTTTTCCTCAGCATGAATCGACTTTCATTAGCCAACAGCACTGAGGCACAGTGGTCCCTTGTCCAGCGTGGATGCTCCTTGGCTCATGCAAGACGATGACGCCTGTGACTGATGGTTTGGACAGGTACCGTTTTGCAGACCATGTTGATGTAAACAGTTTTGTATGGATTTAGATTCTGCCTCTCACAGTTGTAGAGTACCTACGATAAAAATTACAGACCTCTCCATTCTTTGTAGGAAAACTTGCAAAATCGGCAGTGTATCAAATACTTATTTTCCCCACTGTCTATACAGTTGAAAACAGATGTTTATATAAATACGCAGAAATAACAAATATGTGTATTTTTTTTTAATTGTCTTATTTTTAACGGGGCAAAAAGGTGATGATTTGAACGTTTGTGCTTTTTTCATATTTTTAAAACCTTTTTCTCACTTTTTACTGTATGTAATAGTCTCCTTAGGGGACTTGAAGCTGTGATCTGATCACTGTTATACATAAAATGAAAAACAATGCGGCAGCATACCAGTAGTTTTCTGTGATTTAATAGTGATGTTTTGGTTCAAAAAAATGTGAACTGTTCTTGAGAAAGGTGTGCTGCCTCGTTTTTGTTATTCATTTTATATTGCGGCTTGGTATTTGCCTGGACGTTTGGCAACCTAACAAATTGAAATTGGTTTGTGCTGCTTTTGATTTCTCTTTAGTGCTATACCCACTGATCATGATCTCATGTGAGCGCCAACCCCGGATTGTCTTTCACAGGAAGATCGTAATGATAAGCACAGGGGTCATCAGCAGACCTTATGCTGTCATGACAACCCATTGATGCCCCTTGATCATGTGGAAGAATGCGACCCCTGCTGCTGGCATGAGTTAAATGCCGCTGTCAGAGATTGACAGCAGGATTTAATAGTTTAACAGCTGCTTGCGAAGCTCCACCCACAGCTGTTAAAAGCACATGCACGTCACATGTTGTTAATGTCAAGGGGAAGGAGAAAGCTGTAAGGAAGAGAATGTGCACACCCATAATAAAAATGTATGTAAAATTTATTGACAAATCAGAAAAAATCAACACAAGCAAGACAAACACTTAAAATCAACTAAAAACATATACCCTGTTTGCCTTAAATAAGATCTACTCAGAAAATAAGCAGTAACTAGTGATGAGTGAACATGCCCGCCACTACTAGGTACTCGCCCAGTATCACTATGCTCGGTGTACTCGGCGAGCACCGAGCATTTCCGGGATTACTCGTCGGGAGCTTGGGTCTCCTCCTTTTAATTTTGGCGCTTTTGAGAGCACCAAGCAGCATGCAGGGATTGTCAGCCTTGCACTGTAATGCTGCAGCCATCTTTGTTGCGGTATTACAGTGATTGGCTGGCCGCACAGAGTCGTCAGGTCTATAAGAGACCTGGCGCCGCCCTGCTCGCCCCATTCTGCTCCGGACTTAGCGAGTGTAGGGAGAGCTGCTGCTGAGCTAGTGTCAGATTCTTACATTTATTACTTAGTGTTCAGTCCACAAATCCTGATAAACCAACAGTCCTTTTTTGGGGGTACATAGATTGCAGCACTAGGTAGGCAGGGAGTCTATGTGCGCATATCCACATCAGTGCAAGGCATGCAGGCACTGTAGGTGAGTAAATAGATCTCACTGCATACATCAAAAGACTCCATTGCTGTCTGCTCCTGCGTATTTTATATATACGTAGCTGCAGGTACCCGTAGCAATTTTTATTTTTTTGTTTGTAGCTTATACCTGTTAATTTTATTATGAAGCAATCCATAGCCCCCTTTTTGCTTGGTCACACTTCAGACTACAGCCAGGTCATTGCAATACAAGAGTGTGAAAATCTAACTATTTAATTTTTTTGTTGTCCCAGGCATCAGATGTGAGTGCTCAGAAAAATCAGGCCTTTTTTTTTGGTACTACATTGTTTTTTGGAGTGTCTTTCAACATTTTTGGAAACCATTTTACTGCCCCAAAAATCTGTAGCTGTCCCAAAAATATTTAGCTACAGCTCTTATATTTATCGCTGTGATTTGTACGAAACACGCATCGCATATCATTGCACTAAATATTTTAGAATTTTAGTACTCCAATTTTTTTTTTTTAGTGTCATAGCCAACTTAGTGAAACGATTTTGGTGGGCACAAAAAAATCAAGGCTGCATTTTGATCAGACTGTTATCCCCGTCTGACGCCTGGTCTATCTGTGGTCTCCAAATTCTTGCTTTTTAGGCATACATTGCATTTTTTGGTCTGCTAGCCTTGGTCTATGTAGTATTTTGGGTTTAAATTTAAAAAACAAATACTTATTGAAACAGTCTTATTTCCGTCAGCCTCCTGGTGTATCTGTGGTGTCCAAATCCTCGCTTTGCAGGCATACATTGCATTGTTTGGTCTGCTAGCCTTGCTCAATACAGTATTTTGGGGTTAATTATTATTATTTTTTTTTTAAAGGCCACATATTTAAACAGTCTGTTATCTCCGTCTCACGCCTGGTCTACCTGTGGTCTCCAAATTCTTGCTTTTCAGGCATACATTGCATTTTTTGGTCTGCTAGCCTTGGTCTATACAGTATTTAGCGGTTAACCCCTTTCTGCCAGCTGACGGAATAGTACGTCAGCTGGCAGAACCCCCGCTTTGAGGTGGGCTCCGGCGGTGAGCCCACCTCAAAGCCGCGACATGTCAGCTGTTTTGTACAGCAATGAGCGCGAGCGGAATCTCGATCCGCCCGTGCCCATTAACTAGTTAAATGCCGCCGTCAAACGCTGACAGAGGCATTTAACTAGCGCCACATGATCGGGGGTCATAGGTGCATTGCCATAACAACCAGAGGTCTCCTTGTCTCCTTCTATGGTTGTTGATGGCCGATTGCTTTGAGCGCCACCCTGTGGTCGGCGTTCAAAGCAACCCTGCATTTCTGCTACATAGAGGTGATCTGTGCTTCACCTCTATGTAGCAGAGGCGATCGTGTAGTGCATGCTTCTAGCCTCCAATGGAGGCTATTGAAGCATGCCAAAAATTTTTTAAAAAAGTGTTTAAAAATATAAAAAAAATAAATATATAAAAGTTCAAATCACCCCCCTTTCGCCCCAATCAAAATAAAACAATAAAAAAAAAAATCAAACCTACACATTTTTGGTATCGCCGCGTTCAGAATCGCCCGATCTATCAATAAAAACAAAGGATTAACCTGATCGCTAAATGGCGTAGCGAGAAAAAAAATCAAAACGCCAAAATTATGTTTTTTTGGTCGCCGCAACATTGCATTAAAATGCAATAATGGGCGATCAAAAGAACGAATCTGCACCAAAATGATATTACTAAAAATGCCAGCTTGGCACGCAAAAAATAAGCCCTCACCCGACCCCAGATCACGAAAATTGGAGACGCTACAGGTATCGGAAAATGGCACCATTTTTTTTCTTTTTAGAAAATTTTGGAACTTTTTTTTACCACTTAGATAAAAGAGAACCTAGACATATTTGGTATCTATGAACTCGCAATGACCTGGAGAATCATAATGGCAGGTTAGTTTTAGCATTTAGTGAACCTAGGAAAAAAGCCAAACAAAAAACAAGTGTGAGATTGCACTTTTTTTGCAATTTCATCGCACTTGGAATTTTTTTCCCGTTTTCTGTTACACGGCATGGTAAAACCAATGGTATCGTTCAAAAGTACATCTCATCCCGCAAAAAATAAGCCCTCACATGGTCATATTGACGGAAAAATAAAAAAGTAATGGCTCTAGAAATAAGGGGAGCGAAAAACGAAAACAAAAAAAGGAAAAAAGCTCCGGGGGTGAAGGGGTTAAACAAAACAGGCCACATATTGAAACAGTCTGTTATCTCCGTCAGACGCCTGGTGTATCTGTGGTGTCAAAATCCTCGCTTTGCCACATATTGAAACAGTCTGTTATCTCCGTCAGATGCCGGGTGTATCTGTGGTCTCCAAATACTTGCTTTTCAGGCATACTGATCCCATAAGTTTTCTCAAAATTAATCCATTTGTATTGAACTTTTAAAATATTTCAGTAGTCCATTTAAAATGGGCAAGGCAAAGGACGGGGAAGTGGATGTGATGCTGATGGAGCACATAGAAGACGAGGCCGTGGCCAAGCTGAAAGTGGGCCACATCAAAGAGCCACATCTTCTCACTCGACCTTCATGTTCCAGTTTCTAGGGGACCGCAGCACACCATTATTGAAGCCAGAGCAGTGTGAAATGGTTGTTGGTTGGATAGCAGATAATGCTTCCAGTCACTTAGCCACCACGTCTTTTACATGGCCAAGTCTGAGAAGCTGTGAGTGTGGACCACATATTACTCACCTTGATCCTCCTTCCTCCCACCATGCCGAGTGCCCTTAGATAACTTATCCCACACTTGGGACACTCCGAAGAGCTGTTCAGTTATCCCTTTAAAGATTCCGGACTCTCGGCCGGTCAACTTGAAGTGGGGCCAGATGAGATTGCATGTAGTGATGCCCAAAGATTTGAACAGCCATGGTCACACAAAGGTGGGAAAGTGTCACAAGAGGGGGAACGATGATAAGACAATTGCCAGAAAGTCAGGAGGAGCAGGGTGCGGATGTGGAAGACGAGGTGGTGAATGACATAACTGACCCAACCTGGCAGGAGGACATGCAGAAAGAGGACAGCAAGCACACATGGGGAAGGAGGCATAGCACCCCAACAGGCATAAAGAAGCAGTGTGGTGGCCACAGACAGAAGGCGTGTATCCATTCCCCGTAACACCAACATGACGGAAGTTGCCATTCCAACTGTTAGATCTTCCAGAGTCCGCTTATTTTTTAAAGACTCTGCCGATAACCCCAAACAGGTCATTTGCAGCACCGGCCATGCCCGTATCAGCAGGGGTAGCAAATCTACCAGCCTGACCACCACCAGCATGATCAGGCACATGGCAGCAAAGGACCCGACTATGTGGGCCGAACCCCAGGCTCCAGGAACACTGTCTGCAGGTGACACCACTGCTTCTTCCATTGTTTTGCATAGAAGCCAATCCCCAGTCCACGGTGCATGCGAAGATGCCTTGTGCCCTGCACCTGTTTCTGCCCCCAGTCAGCCAGCATCATCATCAAGCCTCTCCATGTTCTTGTCCCAGCGCAGCCTTCAGTTGTCTATACACTAGTCAATGGAACACAAGCGGAAATACCCAGCCAACGCCCCACAGGCCACAGTACTAAATTCTAACATTTCTCATCTGCTTGCGCTCGAAATGTTGCCTTTTAGGCTCGTTGAGATGGAAGATTTCCGCAACCTGATGGCGTCGGCCATCCCAAGGTACTCGGTCACCAGTCATCACTATTTCTCCTGGTTTGCCGTACTGGGATTACACCAGCACATGTCCCAAAACATTACCCGTGCCCTCAACAATGCGGTTACTGGGAAAGTCCACCTAACCACGGACAAGTGCTTGTGGGCAGGGACGGTACATCACACGAAGGCACACTGGGTTAACATAGTGGAAGCCAGGACCCAGTCGGACCTTGGGATGGAACACATCCTCCCGACGCCGAGGATTGCATGCCCTTCGTTAATCAGGGTTGCCCCACAGGCTACATCTCCTGCACCTTCTCCTCCTCTTCAGCCTCCATCTCTGAAATGAGCACATCAGTTAGAAGCTGGAAGCACTGCAGCACTACCTCAGCCAAGCGGCAACAGGCTGTGCTGAAGCCAATCTGCTTAGGTGACAAACCGCACAATGCTGAAGAGTTGTGGACAGCGCTGAAAGAGCAGTCAGATTTTTGGATGACATCGCTGAACCTACAGCCAGGCATGGTCATGGTGGCGGCTCTAAGGGAAGGTGAGCTCACACACGTACCTTGCCTGGCCCACATGCTTAACCTCGTCGTTCAATGTTTTCTCAAAAGCTACCCACAGCTGCTGGATCTGCTAGTGAAAGTATGCTGCCTGTCTGCCCATTTTAGATATTCAGCTACAGCTTCAGACGCCCTTCCCGTCCTTCAGCAGCATTTGCATCTTCCATCTCACCGACTGGTGTGTGATGTCCCAAGCGTTGGAACTCTACACTGCATATGTTGGAAAGGATTTGTGAGCAGAAGAGGGCAGTTGTTGACTACCAACATCAACTAGGCAGTCATTATTCAGTTAAGACTCCACATATAAGACCTCAGGAGTGGACATGGATATCAGACATATGTACTGTCCTCAAAAACTTTGAGGCCTGCACCAAGATGGTGAGCGGCGATGACGTCATAATTAGCAAGGGTAATAGGAGAAAATAAACCCAATAAATTTGTTGCGCTTTTTCCCCCGAACATGGGAGAAACTCCATACATAATCAAAAACACATGTTTGGGCACATGGCAGGACTCAGTGAGCGCCACTTGATTTTTTGATTTTTAGAGTGCAAATTTGGACACCATGTTGCTTTTACAGAACTTGAAACCCCACAAGTGACTCAATTTGGGAAACTAAACTACCGTATTTTTCCGACTATAAGACGCACTTTTTTTCCTCCAAATTTGGGAGGAAAGTGTGGGTGCGTCTTATAGTACGGATATAGCATGTGGGGAGGGGGGCAGCAGCGAGTGGGATCGCAATGATATCCCACTTCAGGATGTCCCAGCTGCCGGAATCAGCTGCTGGGGAAACCACATGGCCCCGCTGATTAAGTGCAGTGAATATTCATTAGCGGCTCCCCGCCCACCGATCAGCTGAGCAGTGAGCCGGGAGCAGCAAATGAATGCTGCACTTAAGCAGCGACACACAGTTTCCCCAGCACTGATTCTGGGGAGAATTTGTGTGTCCGGGGGAGGAGGCAGCAGCAGCAGGGGCCAGGAGATCGCTGCATACCTGCCTGTGCTGGACGCTGAGCTGTCTGTGGTGCACAAGGAGGACCTGTGTGATGTCAGAAGTGGGCGGGCTGGAGCATCACATGGCAGCTCAGAGCCCTCCCTCTTCTGACATCATCATAGGTCCTTCAGACTCCCACCTAGAATCTGCAGCTTCCTCTTATGTCCTGCGCGTGCGCTGTGGAAAGGCAACAAGAGAGAGGGCTCTGTGTGTGCAGCCATGGGATGCTCCAGCTTTTACCTCACCACAGGCTGGCTCCCACAATTAAAAGGTTAGTCTTTACAAAACACAATAAAGCACTCTGCCACTCCTTTGGTGAACTATAACTCCCATCATGTCATAGGATCTGCAGGACATGCTGGGAGTTATAGTTCACCCATGGGATTTTAAAGCAGCACTCCAGTGTTATTTTGCAGTGCTGGAGTGGTGCTTTCACTATAAGCCCTGTGCCCCCATTCTTATAGTCACCCTCCAGTGTCTTCATATGGTACTGTACAGACACCACACTGGTCCCGCAGCTTCCAACATAATAACGTACTATTATATATAACACCACATATAATAGTATGTTATTTATGTTATTAAATATTTTACCACATTTTTTTTCCCTATTTTCCACCTCTAAAACCTGGGTGCGCCTTATAGTCCGGTGCGTCCTATAGTCCGAAAAATACGGTATTTACAATAGTATTCAAAATAATAGCACTGTGTTAATCACAAACTCTTTATACTAGTTTTTATTTCCATTCATTGGGAGCATTGCACACTGTTCTCTAATTCAAAACATGAAGAGAAATGTATATAATTTTAACTACTTTACAGAAAGCAAAAAAAAAATTAACATTGGGCTGTTCTAAAAACTAGCAGTGTCTGCATTTGTCTTTACTCACAATATATTAACACCAAAATGCCCAGAGTTCATGTGAGACTGGCACTTCAAATCAATAATCAATTCTAAAGACAATCAACATCAGAAATATGAATAGATCTAGAGAAAATATAAAAATATATTAATTTTATTGACAATGAATTAAAATCCAATGATAACATCAAAACTGAGATAAATAGCAGAATTGTCTCACAATAAGACGCCACAATGGTAAAAAATGAATTAATAATTTAAATAATGATATACAAGTGTAACCAGGAATTGATGCATATAAACAGGGTCTATTAAATATTTCCTAAAGAAATTCCAATGGTAGAGCCCGCAAATAAATCACAGATGGCTCAAGCGGTCTCTAAGTGCTAATAAGCAGAAAGACCTAAAAGTGAAGGGAGAGACAATGCAGACGAAAAATAGGATATTGCACATTTTGCCCCTGGAAAAAGCCAGCAGCAAAACGCGCGTTGGGGTGGGGAGACGCCACTCAGCTGTACTCCAGGTAAAACATTGCATATACCCTATTGTGTATGAAACTGGGCCCACTTGACCGCTGGGATACAGGCGGTCAGAGAACCCAGCAGGGACATCACCTTTCTGAGGGACATTACTGGATTTATCAATGCTGACGAGATGACGTTTACAATTTTTTCTTCTTTCTCCTCTGTGCAATGGCATTCCTGTTTCTCCGAGTCTATTATAAGGCTCAGGAAGACCTGTGACCTTAATGGCTGTAGCCTGGATTTTTTTTTAGATTTAAGCACCACCCCAAGCTTTCCCGCTGCTTATCTCCCTGACTTTGAAGGATCAAGTCCCCCACAATTAGGAAGTCGTCCAGATATGGCACTCGAATTTCTTTTTTCCCAGAGGTGAGCTGTTATTTTTGATATTTTGTAAAGATCCGAGGAGCTATTGCTAGTCCAAAGGGAAGAGCCCTGTAGTCTACGTGTCTGAGCTCTCCTATCCACACCGCTATTCTGAGGAATCTTTGGTACGTGATAGTAGGAATCTTTGTAGTCCAAGACTGCCATATAACAGCCTGGGTAGAGAACCTCCACTGTTGTTCTTACTGACTCCATCTTGAATGAAGGAATAACCAGGAATTTGCTTAAGGCCTTTAGATTTATCATCGTCCTGAATGAAGAGTTTTTTTTTGTTTTTTTTAATTATCAGGCATAAGTGGGAATAGAAACCTTTTTTATTTCTCCTGGTGGAACTTCTTCCCATACATGACTCTCGAGTCATGGAGAGGATTTTGTTTTTTTTGTGAGGGACCGCCAAAGAGGAACCCACTGCCTCCTCTGGATTGGCCTTCCAACTTATCCCGATCTCTGGATGACTTCTTGCGGCTGTACCGTGCCTTCCAAAAGGACCATGTAAAATTATGGAAATTGGCATTAAGTTACTTACCAGTAACAGCATTTTTCGGAGGCCCATGATCGCACCACGAGCGAGGGGATCCGCCCTTCAGGAACAGGAAAACTACAGATACAAAAGGGCGGCACCTCTCACACGCATCAGTTGGATTACAACTCAGCTTGAGAGGACCTCCATGGTTAATGGCACATAAAATATATAGAACTTTAACATTTCACCCATGTGAAAACTTATGAGTGGAAGACGTGTGCACCCATACAGTTAGGTCCATATATATTTGGACAGAGACAACATTTTTCTAATTTTGGTTATAGACATTACCACAATGAATTTTAAACAAAACAATTCAGATACAGTTGAAGTTCAGACTTTCAGCTTTCATTTGAGGGTATTCACATTAAAATTGGATGAAGGGTTTAGGAGTTTCAGCTCCTTAACATGTGCCACCCTGTTTTTAAAGGGACCAAAAGTAATTGGACAGATTCTGCCCATGAGGATGCCATGGCTAGAGTAGAATGCGCCCTTAAAATTCTGTGAAGCCGAACCGCCACCTGCTGTGTAAGCCAGAGAGATAGCCTTCCTAATCCATCTCGCTAATATACACTTTGAAACGCTATGACCCTTTCTAGAGCCCTGGAAGGATATAAATAAGGCATCGTCCTTTTTCCAGGAATTAGTGACAGATACTGTAACAAACATCTTCTAACATCTAACGTGTGAAGTTTCTCCTCCTGATTATTAGGATTCGGGAGGAAGGAAGGAAGGAAGGACCATCTCTTGTGACCTGTGGAAGTCTGAGGCAACCTTGAGCAAGTAAGCAGGGTCTGGCCTAAACACATCATATTGATAATTCCAGCTAGAGAATACCAACAACAATAGGACAAAGATTACAACACTACTCAATGATGTAGTATATTGGTATCAAATCAAAGTACTGGTAGAAAACTTGTTCAGCGTACAAGTAAATATGAACATACCACAAAAACACGCATGTTTAGAACAAATAGAAAGCTTTATTAAACACCATATAAAATTTTATATGGTGTTTAATAAAGCTTTCTATTTGTTCTAAACATGCGTGTTTTTGTGGTATGTTCATAGGGTCTGGCCTAAACACTACCCTGTCGTCCAATATCTGTGTTTAAGGAGGAATTCTAGAGAGTGCTTGAATATCACTTATTCTACGTGCTAATGTTATAGCTACTAAACAGGCCACCTTGAGGGATAGAACTTTAATAGAAGCAGATACCATGGGTTTAAACAGAGCCTCCGTCATAGCTGTAAGGACTAAGTTCAAGTCCCATGGTACACACCTTACCCTGTGTATGGGCCTAGATATACCAGTTGCTTTAACGAATCTGGAGACCCAGTAATTACTTGTGATGTTGCAGCTAAATAAGGCGCCAAGGGCTGAAACTTGCACTTTAAAGGTACTAGTGGCAAGACCTAATTCTAGGCCCTTCTGAAGAAATTCTTGAATCTGTCCTATAGGTACCCCCTCTTCGATTTTAAAAGTCTGAAGTGGCTATGAACTATTTCCAGGTTCTGGCATAAATCTTAATTGCAATTAACTTTCTACTTTTTAGTAGGGTGGTTATTAAATTTGGGGAGAATCCTTTATCCCTTAATAATGCCCTTTCAAACTTCACACTGTCAAGTAGAGTCCTGCTACTCGTGGATGGTTGACTGGGCCCTGGGACAGGAGTTCTGGAAGGTCTGAAAGTATCCAGGGATCGCAGACCGATATAGTCCTTAGCCACGAGAACCAAGCCCTTCTGGGCCAGAAGGGAGCAATTAGTATAATCCTCACCCTGTCTTCTCTGATCTTTCTCACTACCAGAGGCAACAGGGATAGCAGAGGGAATACGTAGGCCAGTTTGAAGTCCCACTTCCTCAGAAAGGCGTCCACTATAAGAGGTTTTTCCTCCGGATTAAGAGGACAGAACTGACTTTTCTGTTAATCCAGGTGGCAAAAAGATCTACCTCCGGCAGTCCCCACATGCGGACAATCTGGTTGAAGATGGCTCCATTTAGAGATCATTCTCCCTGCCTTAGTATGTTGCGGCTTAGAAAGTCCGCCTTGGCATTGTCTTTTCCTCTTATGTGTAGCGCTGTTAAAGACAGTAAATGTCTTTCCGCTATCTGGAAATGGCATTTTGTTACTTCCATCAGGGCCTCGGATCGGGTCCCACCTTGGTGGTTGATGTAGGTCACTGCCACCTGGTTGTCCGAGGGAATTCTGACATGGTAACCCTGTAGGTACACAAGGAGTTTCTTAATCGACAGTTCTACCACTGATAGTTCCTTCAGGTTAGATGAGCTTTCTACCTGGGAATCCCATTGACCTTGGACCACAATATCCCCATATGGGCCCCCCACCCCAAAGGACTGGCGTCTGTGGTTATATGCGATTTTCCCAGGGAACCCCTGAGGTCAAGTTATCCCTGTTAAGCCACCATCTTAGGGAACTTATGGTTGATGGATTCAGTGCTACTCTGCCTTGCAGGAAACCCCCAGGGTTCTATCCTTAAGTAAAATATCCCTTTGAAGAATCCTTGTGTGCAACTGAGCCCACTTGATAGCCGGGATACAGGATATTAGGGAACCTAACAGGGACATGGCTTGCCTAAGGATCATAGAGGGTCTATTTACTGCCCGCAAAACCTGTTGACGAAGGTGAATAATTTTGTCTTGTGGTAGGTGACATTCTTGACTTCCCGAATCTAACACGAGACCAAGGAATAGTTGAACCTTTATGGGTTGTAAACGTGATTTTTCTGAGTTTATTAGCCAACCTAATTGTTCCAGAGTGGACCTAGATCTTGCTACCTGTAAAAGGCAATGATCAGCCGAACTGCCTATGATTAAGAAGTCGTCTAAATAGGGGACAATTAAGATGTCTGACTCCCGAAGGTGGGCCATGACCTCGGCAATTAATTTCGTAAAGACTCATGGAGTGACTGACAGGCCAAATCGGAGGGCTACAAACTGAAAATGACGGACTGAGCCTCTTATGGATACGGCCACTCTCAGGAAACGCTGAGGGTATGTGCACACGTTGCGGAATGGTGTGCGGATTTTTCCCACACTTTTTGGTAAATCCGCAGGTAAGCCGCACTGTGGATTTACCGCGGTTTTTGTGCAGATTCCACCTGCAGATTCCTATTGTGGAGCAGGTGTAAACCGCTGCGGAATCCGCACACAGAATTGACATGCTACGGAAAAAACGCTGCGTTTCCACACGTTCCGCAGCATGTGCACAGCGGATTTTGTTTTCCATACGTTTACATGGTACTGTACAACGCATGGAAAACAGCTGCGGATCCACAGCGTCAAATCCGCTGCGGATCCGCAGCAAAATCCACAACACGTGTACATATCCTGATAGTCTGCGTAAATAGGCACATGATAATATGCATCCTTTAGATCTAATAATGCCATGAAACAGTTTCGAAATAACATTTTTATTGCCGAGCCAATTGTTTCCATTTTAAAGGGGCGAGTGATCAGAAATTTATTGAGGGATCGGAGATTGATGATGGTCCTGTAAGAGTTGTCCGGTTTCCGGACCAAAAACAGGGGGGAGCCTCCACTGACGGCGGCTGCCATTCTCCCGGTGTCAGCAGATTCCGCACATACGCAGAAAGGATGCCGGCAGGGTGACTTGGAAGCGCCTGCCGGCTCCGCCCCCAGTGACCCCCAATGATGCAGAATGAGTCAGAGGCCACCCTGGAACGCCCAGGAGAGCCACCACGTGCTGGGCCGCCCGCCGGTCCCGGAACACGCAGTTGGAGCCCACCCCGCGAGAGCCGCAGGGACCTAGGAAGCACACTCACCCTGGCACAGGCTACTTCCAGAGACAGCGATCCTCCGGACCCCGCTCCCTGCTGCTCACTCACTGCCGTGCAGTCCATAGAGGACCACCGTGGCACTTCCAGGACCCCCCGAACCGGTCGAGGTAGGAGACCCCCCCCACTACCTGAGTCAACCGGCCGGGCCTGGGATCAGACGTTCTGTAGGCATCTGTAGGAACCAGTCCCATAAGGAACAGGAAACTAACTGATGCGTGGGAGAGGTGCCGCCCTTTTGTATCTGTAGGTTTTCTGTTCCTGAAGGGTGGATCCCCTCTCTCATGGTGCTGTCATTGGAGTCCGAATAATCAATGTTGCCATCACTGTCAGATGAGGTAGAACTTTATCCTAATTCATACTGACCATCTTCCTCTGACACTGAAGATTTATCTGATAACGGGAGGGGATATTTTGGGCTCCTTTTTCCCCTTAGGGCTTTTATCTTACGAATTTTTGCACTTCTGTCCTGATTTAAAGACCTTAGACTCAAAGCAAAATTTGGGGGACTCCTCTGAAATAGTTTGTTCTACACAAGACTGACATAGCTTCTCTGACCAAGTTCTAGCAAGCCCCTGGCCAGAGGGGACACTCCCTGAGGTTTGTTTTCTCTGTACACTTCCTAGGGACCTCCAATCCCACCTCCAAAAAAAAAAAAAAGTGTGCAGCGGGAAACAAAAAAGGGGGCCATTAACACACTGAACTTTCTCAAAGATCACTCACCACTCAGAAGCTTTTAAAAAGTACTGGATCAGGAGGTTGGACCACATCTGAAAGGCCTCCTCTGGAGACTGCGGATTCATCCACCTTACTGGAGCTGCAATGACTGCTGGACTCTGTGGTGCCTCGCACACTGCCTGAACGACCCTCACTGCTGCTGTCCCGTCGACCTGCAAGTGGCTGCTGAGGTGCCTGCTTCCTGTGCAAGTTTAGACAGGCGTTGCTTGTCCTTTTCCAATTTCTGCTGCTGCAGCAGTGAGGGATGCTCCTGCGGCTGCTGTGCCTCCATGCTGACACCCGCACTCACCTGCCGGCGGTCAACCCCCTTACATGGGAACCACCTCCGGCCGGCACACAGCCGCTTCCGATACCGTGTGGCAGACAGGCACCAGCCTGAGTTGAACGTTGGTGCTCCGTTCACGCACGCTCAGGGAGGACATCAGATGGGACCTCAGTGGCACCTCCCGCCTCACCCGATGTCCCGTCCGCCTGCCCAGGTCTGGGAGTTTTTTTTTTTGTTTTTTTTTTTTTACTGGCATGCATCCTGCACTATGCCATGGGTGCGTGGCTGACGGGTACCAAACAATTTAATGCTGGTGTTCCGCTCATGCCTGCTTGGGGAGGGCACCCCTGTAGGATCTGCGTGGAGTGTCCAGCTCCCTCTGGTGCCAGTTGCAGCAGAGACTGTGCCCTGCCAGACCTGACCAAACCAACGCCAGGAATCCATTAGTCTTCTACATTTCTTTTCTTCTCTCTTCACTGAAGATTCTCCTTCAGGGACAGGAAACCAACTGATGCGATCTTGAAGGTTTCCTGTCCTTGAAGGGCGGATCCCCTCTCGTGGTGCCGTCATGGGTGACAGAAAAAGAACAATTATACTTTCATCTGTCCACAAAATAATTCTCCATTTCTCCTTAGGTCAATTGTGGTGTTCTTTGGCAAATTGCATCTGTTTTTTTTATATATATATATATTTAATATATCTATCTACCTATATGGAATATGAATATATATATATTTATTATACATACATATACACACATACATATACACACACACAGTGGGACTGTGCTGGAACTTCTTGCTAAGAGATTACCTGCACACAGGAATCTTCAAAGAGTCAAGTTACCTGTGGGTACTGTGACAGTAAAGGTACCTTCACACGAAACGACATCGCTAGCGATCCGTGACGTTGCAGCGTCCTCGCTAGCGATATCGTTTCGTTTGACACGCAGCAGCGATCAGGATCCTGCTGTGATGTCGCTGGTCGCTGAATAAAGTCCAGAACTTTATTTGGTCGTCCGATCGCTGTGTATCGTTGTGTTTGAAAGCAAAAGCAACGATACCAGCGATGTTTTACACTGGTAACCAGGGTAAACATCGGGTTACCAAGCGCAGGGCCGCGCTTAGTAACCCGATGTTTACCCTGGTTACCAGCGTAAAAGTAAAAAAAACAAACAGTACATACTCACCTGCGCGTCCCCCAGCCTCTGCTTCCTGACACTTACTGAGCGCCGGCCCTAAAATGAAAGCACAGCGGTGACGTCACCGCTGTGCTGTTAGGGCCGGAGCTCAGTCAGTGTCAGGAAGCAGACGCTGGGGGACGCGCAGGTGAGCATGTACTGTTTTTTTTTTTTTTACTTTTACGCTGGTAACCAGGGTAAACATCGGGTTACTAAGCGCGGCTCTGCGCTTAGCAACCCGATGTTTACCCTGGTTACCCGGGGACCTCGGCATTGTTGGTCGCTGGAGAGCGGTCTGTGTGACAGCTCTCCAGCGATCAAACAGCGACGCTGCAGCGATCGGCATCGTTGTCGCTATCGCTGCAGCGTCGCTTCGTGTGAAGGTACCTTTAGTTCATCCTGGAGCTGATCATTAGCTGAGCCTTTGCCATTCTTCCATTCATTTGATTGGTAGCCTTCAGTTTTCTCCCATGTCTCGGGAGAAATGTATGTACAACATGTCCTGGCTTCACCCTTAAACAAGGACCACCTGATTCACACCTGTTTCTTCACTGAAAGATTGACCTCACTAATTTAATTCCACACTGCTATTTTGAACACCCCCCTTTCAATTAATTTTTTTACCACAGACTCAAAAAGATGCAGACCACGAATGCTGAGTGTTGGTTTTCTTAGAACACAGGCCAACAAAAAACAACTTTTTTTATGTTTCTTTGATGAAAATAGGCAAATATTACTAATTTTGGGTCGAGAAACTCAAATATACCCACAGAATTGTTTAATTAGCTCTCGTTTTTTAGATACACGCCATGGAAGTATGTGCTGTAGGTAGCGAGAAGAATTCATTACAAGAGTATAAATTGCACAGTACAGTACACATATTTAGTATCGCCGCGTCCGTAACGACCCAACCTATAAAACTGTCCCACTAGTTAACCCCTTCAGTAAACACCGTAAGAAAAAAAAAAAAAAAAACGAGGCAAAAAACAACGCTTTATTACCATACCGCCGAACAAAAAGTGGAATAACACGCGATCAAAAAGATGGATATAAATAACCATGGTACCGCTGAAAACGTCATCTTGTCCCGCAAAAAACAAGCCGCCATACAGCATCATCAGCAAAAAAATAAAAAAGTTATAGTCCTCAGAATAAAGCGATGCCAAAATAATTATTTTTTCTATAAAATAGTTTTTATCGTATAAAAGCGCCAAAACATTAAAAAATGATATAAATGAGGTATCGCTGTAATCGTACTGACCCGACGAATAAAACTGCTTTATCAATTTTACCAAACGCAGAACGGTATAAAGAAATTCATGAATAGCTGGTTTTTGGTTATTCTGCCTCACAAAAATCGGAATAAAAAGTGATAAAAAATGGTCACGTGTCCGAAAATGTTACCAATAAAAACGTCAACTCGTCCCGCAAAAAACAAGACCTCACATGACTCTGTGGACCAAAATGTGGAAAAATTATAGGTCTCAAAATGCCACGTATATAAGTGCCACGTATTTAAGTGCCACGTATAAGTGCCACGTATTTAAGTGCCACGTATAAGCAAAGTAATGATGGTAAGCAGTCTTCACAAGTGGAGTAATTGGTCTTCTTTGGTTGGCAAATGTCACATAACCACACACGTAACAAAAATTGTTAACAATATTTGCACATTTACGAGGCATTTTCAAAGTGTAAATTCTCTCCACAAAATTACTGCAACAAGAGAAAGAGACTTCAATTAGTACAAACTATGCAGACACAATTTATAAAATGGCTGACATTGGTTCAACAGGTCTGTAATCAGGTTTACCAATACACATTTGTTGAAAATTCAAAATTTCCCTATTTTCCTGCATAATAATCTTAAATGACCTGTATCTCAGCAACAAGAGCTAATAATGATTTTTAAGTAACATATTCGTTTTTAGGATGCTAAAATTATTACAAACCAGCTATTTTCATTTCAGAAACATTTTCACTGTTGGCCAGTGGAATCTACTGCACCAACTGGTAAATTGTTTAAAACATGTGGTAGTACAATTCATACCAAAAACAGGTGATTAATGAATGTGGTTAGTCATATTGAACTGCTATTTTGAACACTATTGTATGTAATTTTCCAGAATATGGCGACATCTCGTATGTGGTTGTACACTACTGTTTGAGCACATGGCAGGACTTGGAGGGGAAGAAGCGCTATTGAGCATGCAGATTTTGCTAGAATAGAGTGTGGGCGCCATTAGCTGAGCCCCTAGGGTGCCAGACCAGTAGTAGGTATCCCAGTAGTCGGACACCAAGTGATCAAGAGGTTGTCCACCATTCTATTGTTACAACCCCTTTAATTCTAACCACGTTTCTAACAACCTCACCGTCCCTCTGAGAATTCACAGGTCACTGTGGAAAAGTTGTCATGTGTTGGAGGAGCATGTTCCCAAGTGTGCCCCAGAGAACTAGTCTCACACAAGTGTGCCAGTCCAAAGAGAAAGTCCCATTTGTTCAACACCTTCCAGGTCTATGTACAATAACAGAATTCAATTATGCAAGACACTATGGAGTTTAACATTTGTAAACTATTTATTGAATATTTGCCACCAAATATTGTTAAATACATAATCTTGCAGCTCTTCAGTTTCAAGTTAAAATGTCAGAAACAGAACACCAATATTTACAATTCTTATAAGGAATGTTATATAATGACACATTAAGGCGTAAATTCTTTTGGCTTATAATTCTGAAAAGAATGATAATAGCAAAAAGTGATGCAAAATCTTCATTGTGAGATTATGATAAGCTACAATAAATCTTACAAAAATATGGTGTAAGATGGCAATAATCCCATTAAACATCCTGCATTTATGTCCCTCTGGCGGAACTGATAATTTATACAGTCAAAACTTAATTTACATAATAAAAGTAGCTCTGTCCACCACTTAAAATTACAGCTCTCATTCATTTACACGGTTCAGGCCACAGTTTTAAAGGTCTGGAGTATCAAGTTGGTTTGATGAATTAGGCGGTTGGCACTTATAAATACATTTAATGCCCTGCAAAAAAAGGAATAAAAAAAAAAAAAAGTTAGAAAACTACATAGATTTAAGCAATTCACAGCTGTTAAACAGTTTGACTTTTTAGCATAGATTACTGCTCTCAAATGTCCCTTAGGCTATGTTCACACACTGCGGATCCGCAGCAGCTTCCCATGCGTTTACAGTACAATGTAAGCCTATGGGAAACGCAATCCGCAGTGCACATGCAGTGGAAAAAAACACGTAGAAACGCAGCGGTTTACATTCCGCAGCATGTCAATTCTTTGTGTGGAAGTGGAATCCGCAGTGGTTTTAGCCCTGCTCCATAATAGAAAACCACAGGTGTAAAACCGCAGTGGAATCCGCACAAAAACCGCGGTAACTCCGCAGGAAAAACACAGTGCCTTTTACCCGCAGTTTTCACAAATCCGCAAGCCTCAAGAATACGTGTGCATATACCGTTATACTGATCCAAGCTATTAAATGGCCAGCATTGGCTATATACAAGCAGAGCGGCCCATGAACATTCTACATCACAGATCATTTCTTGCCCATAGAATATCAGGTTATCGGCAGCACATCACCTGTTTGCACTGCTGAAAATGAGGTTTTTAAAAGGTTTAAAATCATTGCACCTAGGGAACAAGCATTTTGCTAGTTTATCCGGCGATTACCGGCATTGTTCATATGACTTAACTTGGAACTCTCTTCCACCCATTGTTGGCTAGTCTAAATGGGCCACAAATTTGGCTTTGATATAAGGGAACTGAATTTAACGTTTTGTCCCTTGTTCACTGGTTATAGAAAAGCCAACACAGGCAACAAGTACAATACCAGTCCAGCTGTGCACTGGGAGCACTGGAATGCAGATCCAGGTGCCATAGTGACCAAATGAAAAACAGGCTGCAACGTACAGTGTCCGGTATATCAGACATGAATGAACTGTACAACAGTAACGAGACCATTCTACGAACTGCCAGTTGTTGGTCACATGCACTTTCCCTGCAGCACAAAGATGTGGAAAGAAGCGGATGTCTAGAGTTTACACCTATACCACTGGAGGGGAGCAAGAGTGGCCAGCACATTGCAAAATCCATTCAAAAGTAAAGTATACATGGTCTGCATGTGGCCCAACGATTCCAAGTTTACATCCCGTCAGCTGTTAACATGTCTGGTTTACTAAGGGTATGTGTCCCTGTTCAGGATTGCATCAGGATCTGATCAGGTAAAATCTGCACCTGAGGTCACTGGCAGGTCACCTGGGTTTTTCATGCGGATGTGTGTTTTTGTAAGCTCAATAAAGATATACCAAAAAAAAAAAAAAAAAAAAAAAAAAAAGGGTGATGTCATTTCTTGCCCAACCTCTTCATTTACATACTCCATTGAAGGATAATGTTTACACACACAGCACAGACGATAGATAACACAATAGATGATAGATAGACAGATGAGGGATAGATAATAGCTAGATCTATCGTATCTATTATCTATATATATATATCTATCTCGATAGATATATCTATAGAGACAGATAGATAGATAAGACAGATAGATAGATAAGACAGATAGATAGAAAGACAAGACAGACAGACAGACAAGACAGACAGAGACAAGACAGACAGACAGACAAGACAGACAAGACAGACAGACAAGACAGACAGACAAGACAGACAAGACAGACAGACAAGACAGACAGACAAGACAGACAAGACAGACAAGACAGACAGACAAGACAGACAGACAAGACAGACAAGACAGACAAGACAGACAGACAAGACAGACAGATAAGACAGACAGATAAGACAGACAGACAAGACAGACAGACAAGACAGACAGACAAGACAGACAGACAAGACAGACAGACAAGACAGACAGACAAGACAGACAGACAAGACAGACAGACAAGACAGACAGACAAGACAGACAGACAAGACAGACAGATAAGACAGACAGATAAGACAGACAGATAAGACAGACAGATAAGACAGACAGATAAGACAGACAGATAAGACAGACAGATAAGACAGACAGATAAGACAGACAGATAAGACAGACAGATAAGACAGACAGATAAGACAGACAGATAAGACAGACAGATAAGACAGACAGATAAGACAGACAGATAAGACAGACAGATAAGACAGACAGATAAGACAGACAGATAAGACAGACAGATAAGACAGACAGATAAGACAGACAGATAAGACAGACAGATAAGACAGACAGATAAGACAGACAGATAAGACAGACAGATAAGACAGACAGATAAGACAGACAGATAAGACAGACAGATAAGACAGACAGATAAGACAGACAGATAAGACAGACAGATAAGACAGACAGATAAGACAGACAGATAAGACAGACAGATAAGACAGACAGATAAGACAGACAGATAAGACAGACAGATAAGACAGACAGATAAGACAGACAGATAAGACAGACAGATAAGACAGACAGATAAGACAGACAGATAAGACAGACAGATAAGACAGACAGATAAGACAGACAGATAAGACAGACAGATAAGACAGACAGATAAGACAGACAGATAAGACAGACAGATAAGACAGACAGATAAGACAGACAGATAAGACAGACAGATAAGACAGACAGATAAGACAGACAGATAAGACAGACAGATAAGACAGACAGATAAGACAGACAGATAAGACAGACAGATAAGACAGACAGATAAGACAGACAGATAAGACAGACAGATAAGACAGACAGATAAGACAGACAGATAAGACAGACAGATAAGACAGACAGATAAGACAGACAGATAAGACAGACAGATAAGACAGACAAGACAGACAGATAAGACAGACAGATAAGACAGACAGATAAGACAGACAGATAAGACAGACAGATAAGACAGACAGATAAGACAGACAGATAAGACAGATAGATAAGACAGATAGATAAGACAGATAGATAAGACAGATAGATAAGACAGATAGATAAGACAGATAGATAGATAACAAGCCCGATGTTTAGTATATCTATGTATCTATAGATATATCTATCTATAAATATATCTATAGATAGATGATTATATAGATAGATGGATAATCTAATGGGTACTTCCGTCTATTGTCTTTGTCTGTCACGGAAATCCCGAGTCGCTAATTGGTCCCTCCCTACTCCCCACCCCGGACCAACTTTTTTACTATTGATGCTGGCTATGCAGCATCAATAGTAAAAAGATATAATGGTAACAGTAATAAAAAAAAAAATCATGCTATTCTGACCTTCCGTCGCCTCCGCAGCTTTCCTGCTCCTCCCGATGCTCTCGGCAGCTTCCATTCCCAGAGATGCATTGCGAAATTACACAGATGACTTAGCGGTCTCTGGCAAAGACCGCTATGTCATCTGGGTAATTTCGCAATGCATCTCTGGGAACGGAAGCTGCCGGCAGCATCGCGAGGAGCGGGACAGCTTCGGTGGACGACGGAAGGCGAGTATATAACTATTTTTCATTTTCATTCTTTTTGTGGGCTGTGCCATCTACTGCGTGGGCTGTACCATCTACTGCATGGGCTGTGTTATATACTACATCGCTGTGCTATATACTACGCGGCTGTGCTATATACTACATCGCTGTGCTATATACTACATCGCTGTGCTATATACTACGCGGCTGTGCTATATACTACATCGCTGTGCTATATACTACATCGCTGTGCTATATACTACGCGGCCGGCCGCGACCAATCCGCGATATTGGCGCGGAATTTAACCCCCACTCACAGCGCGACGTGCATACATATCCTAGAATACCCGATGCGTTAAAATAGGGCCACCATCTAGTAGATATGTAGTAGCAAGGCCGATATTTATGAATAAACGTTTAAGTAAAAAAAAAAAAAAAAAATTGCTCCCGTGCAATTTTCTGCGCCAGAGGGGGAAAGCCGACGGCCGGGGGCCAATATTTGTAGCCTGGGAAGGGGGTAATACCCATGGCCCCTCTCTAGGCTATGAATATCAGCTGTCTGCGTAGCCTTTACTGGCTATAAAGCCAAAAAAAAAAAAAAAAAAAAAGACGTAGGGTCCCCCTATATTTTATAGCCAGAAAGGCTACGCAGACAGCTGCAGGCTGATATTCATAGCCTAGAGAGGGGCCATGGATATTGCCCCCCCCCCCAGCTACAAATACCAGCCCCCAGCTGCCCCAGAAATGGCACATCTGTAAGATGTGCCAATTCTGGCACTTAGCCCCTCTCTTCACACTCCCGTGTAGCGGTGGGATATGGGGTAATAAGGGGTTAATGTCACCTTGCTATTGTAAGGTGACATTAAGCCGGGTTAATAATGGAGAGGCATCAATAAGACACCTAGCCATTATTAATCCTAGTGTAGTGAAAGTTTAAAAAAAAAAATAAAGACACCGCCAGAAAAAAGTATTTTAATACTCTTCATTTAACCGTACTTACAATACTTCAGCGCTTGCAAAAAACGTAAAATAAACCGTATACTACCTGTCCGCCGTAGTCCAATTAATAACGAGTGTCCCACGACGATCTCCCCTATAGAACAGTGACATCGGGTGACGTCACTGCTCTATAGTACCTTCAATGACACTGACAGGAGACAATGGCTCCTGCAGTGTATCACTGAGGTTACCTCAGTTCAGGGTCTCACTTTATGGCATTGCTGCGTGGGAACTTTCTCACACAGCAGTGCCACAAGCGAGACTAGGGACTATTTTTTACAGTGGCGGAGGAATACCTTCCTTCATTGTATTCCTGGAGCCCCTGGAGAGCGGTCGCATCAGCTGATGCTGCTGCTCTCCACGGGAGATCGTGGGACACTCATTTTGATTGGATTTCTGCGGATCAGGGAGTAATGTGTTTGTTTATTTTAATATTTTTTACAGATGACACTGGCTTCGGGGATCAAAGTGACAAGTGATGGAGAGTATGTAATCTTTGTTTAATGTACTGTATGTCTATATGTATGTACTGTATGTATGTGACGTATGGTGCATGTTGCGTGTCGTATGTTGTTGTATGGTATATGTTGTGTGGTGTATGTGCACACAGTGTAGACGAGTCCGGCTCTGCTACATCTGGATGCCTGACATCTACATGTAGCAGAGCCGGTAGATGATCGCCGGAGATTAACTTTTCAGCGATCACCTACACTACAGCATTATCAAACAGCTGATCAGCTGTTTGTGAGAACCAGAGTAGTGACCGGAGATAACCCCCGGTCACATGCACGGCAGTTCTCGCGATAAGATAAGTTATCACGAGAACTGCAGTGGACGCGGAATTCTGGCGGCGGGACAGGTGAGCCGGCAGACATGCTTAGTAAGCTGCATTTACGCAGTGTCTACGCATGTGACTAATCATTAGATGAGATTTTACGCATCTAATGATAGTCTATGCTAAATTTATGGCGCGGTGACGGAGCGTCGCAGCATTGTAAACAGACATGCTGCGTTCTGAAAAGATGCGCCCCACGTCCGTTTACGCGGGTCTGCCGCCTGCGTGTTTTACCGCATAGTGGAGACGGGATTTCAGGAAATCCCCTCCACTATGCTGTAACATCTGGACGCTGCGTGTTTCACGCTGTGGCTCTACGCAGCGTCAAACACGCAGCGTTTCCTAAACGTGGAAACATACCCTAATAGATATAATTTACAAATGTGTCAAAAAAATAAAAAATAAATAAATTTACACACAAATATATACACATTATTAAATATTTATAATGAAAACAGACATGTTACAGCTGACTGGATCCACCAAATTGGTGGTGAAAATCTGGAATTCGTGGGCCAGATACAGGTCATGCAAAATATAAAATTTTTTATACACATACAACCTAGTAAATGTATTCATACCTCATGGATTTTTCCACTTTTTTTTTTTTTACTTGTTACACTCAAACAAGTGTATTGTACTGGGATTTTATGAAACTTACCAACACAATGTTTCAAATATTTGTGAAGTGTAAAGGAAATTATACGTGATTTTCTAAACAAATTTTTTTTTTATATATACATCTATCTATATACATCCATCTATCTATATACATCCATCTATCTATATACATCCATCTATTTACATATATCTATATACACACACACACACATTTGAAAATTGTGACGTGCATTTCTATTCAGCCCCCTGTATTCCAATACAAAAACAGCATCATGAAAACCAAGGAACACACCAGACAGGTCGCTCCCCTCCTTCCCAGAGCCACACCTTTTTTAAAAACTAAAACTGACCTGCCATTATGATTCTCCGGATCATTACGACTTCATAGGGAAATTTATATAATTAGCACACTCCAGATGTGAAGCAAATGGGGGGTGTTTAATGTCATACATACAGTAGTCACAAACGTTTCGGTCTGCAAAGATCGTCATCAGTGTGCTAATGGTAGCAAGAGTGGTACGTATAGTGAAACCCCAGTCAAAAACTTATTAGCATCAATAATAGGAATAAAGAGACTATGCCGGAAAAAAGTGGAGAGCTGTACAAGAGGCCAACCCGGCAGTCAGAGAGCTAAGGGGGAGAGACACAGGAACTACGCGGTATCCACCGCAAGTAGATAGTGACACTATCTAAATTCCAAACTTTGCTTAAAAAAAAAAATAAAAATAAAAAATTGTGCCATTTTCCAATACTCGTAGCATCTCCATTTTTCGTGATTTGGGGTCGGGTGAGGGCTTATTTTTTGCATTGAAAGCTGACGTTTTTATTGACACCACTTTTGTGCAGATTCGTTCTTTATATCGCCCGTTATTACATTTTAATGCAATGTTGCGGCGACCAAAAAACGTAATTCTGGCGTTGTGATTTTTTTTCTCGCTACGCTGTTTAGCGATGAGGTTAATCTTTTTTTTTTTTTTTTATTAATAGACTGGGCGATTCTGAACCGGCTATACTAAATATGTGTAGGTTTGATTTTTTTATTGTTTTATTTTGAATGGGGCGAAAGGGGGGTGATTTAAACTTTTTTTTTTTTTTTACTTTTGCCATGCTTCAATAGCCCCCATGAGAGGCTAGAAGCTGGCACAATTCGATCGTCTCAGCTACATGGGAGCGATCATCAGATCGCTCCTATGTAGCCGAATTCCTGCATTGCTATGAGCGCCGACCACAGGGTGGCGCTCACAGCAATCCAGAATCAGCAACCATAGAGGTCTCAAGGACCTTTATGGTTACTATGCAGATGCATTGCTAACCCCCGATCATGTGACGGGGGTCAGCGATGCGCTCATTTCCAGCCCGATGGCCGGAAGACCCGGTTAAATGCCTCAGTCAGCGTTTGACAGCGGCATTTAACTAGTTAATAGCGGCGGGTGGATCGCGATTCCACCCATCGCTATTGTGGTCACATGTCAGCTGTTCAAAACAGCTGACATGTCCCGGCTTTGATGCGGCCTCACTGCCGGAGTCCGCATCAAAGTGGGGGTTCTGACCTCTGACGTACTATCCCGTCCGAGGTCGGAAAGTGGTTAAAAATATAAATAGTTCAAGCTTTGAACATCTGACGTGGCACTGTTCAAATCTTCATCCAAAAATAGGAGTATTTGACTACTGCAACCCTCTACTAATTGGTCTCCCTCTTACTCAACTCTCCCCTCCATCCTGAATGCAGCAGCCAGGATCATATGCCTTTAACTGCTACACCGATGCATCTACCAGGTGCCAGTCATTACACTGGTTACCCATCCGCTACAGAATACAACAGAAACTTATCATTCTCACCCACAAAGTTCTCCACAGTTCTGCACCACCCTACATCTCATCCCTCATCTCTGTATCACACTACCTATGCCCTCTGTTCTGCTAAAAACCCAAGGCCCACCTACTAATCTCCAAGACTTCTCACGAACTGCATCAATTTTCTGGAATGCACTACCCAGGACAATTTGATTAATTTCCAATACCCACAGTTTTAAGCGTGCCCTAAAAACGCTCTTTAGATTGGTCTATCGCTCCACTTCATGTAACTATTAGTTTTACCCTTCGAAGATTTTCTTTCAATTTGTTACCTTGTAGGCAGCCTCCATGCAGTTAGTAGCACTGTCTACTGTACAGACACTGGCTGATGACCAATTCATGCTGCGTTGCGTGAATACCCCCATTTATTATATCGATGGCTGGACCATACAATACAAGCACTTTTATAATTTATCTTCCGTGTCTCCCCTATTTCCTGACACATTGTAAGCTTCTGAGAAGGGCTCTCATTCCTCTTGGCATCTGTTGAAATAGGTTTACGTGGTGATGTCTTTACATTTCAGAGACAATAAAAAAAATAAAGTGCTGCGAAATATGTTGGTGCCACAGAAAATAAAATAAAAATTGTGGCACAACTGCAAATCTAGCAAGACATGGCTGTCCACCTAAGCCAGTGATTCCTAAACGCCAGTCCTCGGCCTGTAACACATCAGGTTTTCAGAATTTTCCTAGTATTTCACAAGCGAGAGCTTGTGGCAATTTCTGATGCCTTTATATTAAGTTCCATCACCTGTGTAATGCAAAAAAAAAAAAAAAAAAAAGAATCTATAGGAGAGCCGTGAGGATTGGAGTTTTGGATACGCTGACCTAAACGGACATCCTAAGCAAGGAGAGCACTAGAGAAGCAGCCAAGAGAACCATGGTCACTCTGGAGGAGCAGCAGAAATCCACAGCTCAGGCGGGAGAATCTGTCCATAGGGCAACTCCAACTATAAGGGCGGTCAGACATCCATATAACACATACGACTACTGCATCGCATGGACTGGCCAGCGGCTCTCCTGAGTGTGACCGTTACATGGCGTCCACCAGTCCAAGCATCGCGATGGTCGTCCGTGTTATACGGCCGCCTGACTGTGCCCTCAGTCATATACTCTACAAATCTGGCCTTTATGGAAGAGTGGCAAAAAAATAAATAAATATATATATATATTTTATTTTTTTTAAAGCAAGCCATAGGAAGTCTTGGCAAAAAGACATGTAGGGGACACAGCTAGTATGTGGAAAAAAAAAGTGCTGTAGTCAGATTGGGTCAAAGGTTTCCTCCACTTTAGAACTTTCCATTTAGCTCAGAGTTCCAACACTGCATATCACCATGAAAACACCATCCCCACTGTCAAACGTGGCGGAAGCATCTTGCTGTGGGGAAGCTTTTCTTCAGCAGGGGCAGATGTCAGATTGTAGCAGCCTCACCTTCCAGTAGGACAAAGACCCTAAAGCTATTACCAGAGTTACAATGGATGGTTTATATCAAATCATATTCATGTGCGTGAATGGTCCAGTCACAATCCAGACCTAAATCCCATTGAGAACCTGTGGCAAGACTTGAAAATTGCTGTACAAATGCCTCCAATCCAATCTCACTGACCTAGAGCGAGTGTGCAAAGCAGAATGGGCAAGTTTCAGATGTGAAAAGCTGGTAGAGACATAACCCAAAATAGCTGCAGCAGTAATTGCAGTGAAATGTGGTCCTAGAAAGCATTGGCTCAGTGGGGCTTAATACAAATGTACGTCACAATTTTCAGATTTTTATTTTTAAAATAGTTTTAAAATATAATTTCCTTTACACTTAAGATAATCAAGTATTGGTTATTTGGTAAATCTGTAAGGCGCCGTTCCATTAATTATAACTAGAAATGTAGAAATAAATTGACAGCTAGCTGTTACCATATCCCAATTGGTAACACCCAACAATTACATTATTCGTACATTAAGTAACTTACTAAAACGGACATGTTAGGAGTGCCGATTGACCAAAGTTATGGTTTTGGTTTAGAGACCGCACAAAACTAAATTCATGTCATTAATCCTATTGAATTACAGCTTGTAAAATAATATATCATTAATTGCTCCCAAAACAGAAGTGGCCTTCCCAAACAGGAAGGAACAGCACCATTAACAGGATACAATGAAAGCACCGGGACTATAGAAGTCTGATACCAAGTGTATGAAGGTCAAAGGGTAGGTCCTGCTCCACTCACCGACACACCATGAGGAGATTGTCTACCGATACCGGCCGAGATGTAGGTGACATATCATGCACACATCTCAATAGATGGCAGGCGTGACGCCTCCTCCTGCCCCAATCCCCTTGTGTTGTGGGAGTGGGGCAGGGCTTTAGACCCCTTTACACACTAGGCCAACGTCAGCTAAAGTAGCAGTCATCGGCAGGCTCTGCTGACAATGGGTTTATGGGGGGGGGGGGGCCTCAAACTAGACCGACAAATGGTGTTGGGGGGGGAGAATAAAAATCATCCGCGTCCGGCTTCAGACGGCCAATCCTCTCAGAGAGAAGTCGCTGTAGGAGGAGTCCAGCAGTAGCTCTCGGAGCACAGGAGCACTTGGCTGAGCAGGTTCTTCCTATATATTTAGGCAGCCATGTGTTATGTGTGGAGGGCTTTAAAAGGTGCCTATGTGTAACAACACAGCTTAATATCCTAGGTTTTCTGGTATACTGAAGTATAGTTTTTCCATGCTTAGCCACACATATGAAATGGTCTCATTTATGGCTTGTGTTGCTGGCACTGCACATTGCAGTACAGTCATTACGACCTGTGACTACTAGGGGGCGGTCTGCACGCCGCTCATCTGGAGCTGAACGTTGCACTGTGGAAGGAGTCACGTTACAGAAAACTACTTACTTTCCATCTTTAAAATAGGTTTTGAGAGTATCACTAAAACTTTTAGAGTATTTTACAAATTCTTTCTTTTGGTGCTCGAGTGCCTGTAAAAAACAAAAAGCAGTCAGTAACGCAAGACAGTGACATCTCATCACACTTCATGGACAAGTCATCCTTCTGCAGTGCTTTGGGACAGCAGAGACTCGGACGGCACCCATGTGCATCACCTGTGACCCTTTCAGATGGTGTTTGACCAAAAATTGCAACAGAAAAAGTTGCAGTAACTTACCGTATATACTCGAGTATAAGCAGAGATTTTCAGCCCACTTTTTTGGGCTGAAATTGCCCCTCTCTGCTTATACTCGAGTCATACACAGGGGTCGGCAGGGGAGGGGGAGCAGGGGCTGTCTAATAATACTCAGCTAATCCTGGCGCGGTCCCTGCTTCCCGGCGCTGCAGTTTCTTCCTATATTGAGCGGTCACATGGTCCCATAGGGGTGGAGCCGCATATTCATTACTGTAATGAGCGGTAACGGTGACCGCTCACTACAGGAAGAAAATGCAGCGCCGGGAAACAGACATGAAGGGGCCTCGCCGGGAGCAGGTGAGTGACGGGGGGCAGTGCGCGATATTCACCTGGTCCTCGTTCCACCGTCGGCGCCGCTGTGTCTTCTGCAGTGACGCTCAGGTCAGAGGGCGTGGTGACGCGATTAGTGCGCGCCGCCCTCTTCCTGAACGTTGGTGCAGAGGATGGGAAGACACAGCGGCGGTTAGCGGTGGAACGGGGAGCAGGTGACTCTAGCAAGTGCCGGGGGCCGGAGAGGTGAGTATGTAATTTTTTTTAATCGCAGCAACAGCATATGGGGCAAATATCTGTATGGGGCATCTTATGTGGCCATGTGCAGCATGATATGGGGGCAAATATCTGTATGGGGCATCTGTATGGGGCCATGTGCAGCATGATATGGGGGCAAATATCTGTATGGGGCCATGTGCAGCATGATATGGGGGCAAATATCTGTATGGAGCATTATACGGGGCAAATGTCTGTATGGAGCATCTTATGGGGTCATAGTCAGCATTTGTGCAGCATTATATGGGGCATATTTTAATATGGAGCATCTTATGGGCCCATCATAAACTGTATGGAGCATTATATGGGGCTCCTGATTCAATATGGATATTCAAAAACACTTAACCTACTGATGTCTCAATTAATTTTACTTTTATTGGTATCTATTTTTATTTTTGAAATTTACCAGTAGCGGCTGCATTTTCCACCCTAGGCTTATACTCGAGTCATTAAGTTTTCCCAGTTTTTTGTGGCAAAATTAGGGGGGGGCATCCGGCTTATACTCGGGTCGACTTATACTCGAGTATATACAGTAGACACCCAAAACATCACATACAATAGTGTGGATATAGAAATGTGCCACCCAGCTTCCCTCTACCCCACTGACAATGCCAAGCTTGCCATTTGCACCACTCAGCCAATACAATGTCACAGTCCTCTGTGGTGATCATCAGCCGCACATGGCTACCGACCAGTCAGCCCCAGATTATTCACACTGAACTGGTGTGGAGCAAGCCAGCCTAGTCGTCCAGCACTGGCACAGGGACATTGTGGGAGGGTATAGCAGAGAACGTGCACCTGGTAGAAATGGAGACTTTGCTGGCATCTTACGTTTAGGATAGAATCATTATGGGTTTTTGACTTACCCTACGATTCTGATATTGGTATTTTTTGAAAACATTGTTGACTGTGTCAAGAAGCTCCTTTATCGCACTCGCAATGTCCCTGTAAGTGAAAAAAGTAACATTACACATGCCACACAGAAAACAATGGAAAAAGCCAGATTATCTGTACCACCAAGCCCAGATCAGTCCAAACACATCCTAAATCTGCCACCACTGCAGCAACAATGGTTGGGTCTGGGAAGCAATGATCTGCAAGACTAGGACACAACCATTGCAGCCACAGACCTAAGCAGCGATGCATGTACAGAATGCGATAGCTGGGACTGGCGATAGCTTGCAGTGGGCAAATCGCACTGTATCGTGTTACTGCACCCACATGTAAAACAGGGCAATGGAGTATTACTGCAACTGTAAGCCCCAGGTCGACTGTATAGCATTCAATAAAAAAATTGCAAACACTTCCAAAATGTAATATAATATGGCAGCTCTTCAAATGAGCTGCTTCCCACGACATGACAGATGGAACCGGCTCACTACAATAGTGCTTTCTACTGTGATCCCTCAGCCCATGTGGAATTCAGGGCAGGCAGCAAAACACTACTGTGAAAAGGACTTACGCAGGTGTGGAGAAACACTGCAATGTACATTTTTTTTTAATAAAAAGTGCCAAAAATAAAACTATTATTAGTTAACAAATTTGAAAGGGAATGAACTGGAGTGAAGCCCAATTCTAATCAGTATTTGGTGTGACTGCCAAATCGGAAAATTAGCCTCGTATTCATATCTAGGTTGAAACACATTTACAAACTAACAGCTGTATAAGCAGCTTAAAACTGGGAAAGGACAACCAAGCTCTGCTACAAAAAGGTGAGGTTGTGGAAAATAGTTTCATGCCACAGATCATAATCCATAGCAAGACTGAGCACATGAACAAGACAAGGTCTACTGCATCAGAACTAGCAGCAATCAGTGGGACTCCGCTACATTCACATCTGCTGTTCAGAGAAGTTTGGCCAAAAAGTGGTCTTCATGGAAAGATTGCAGGCAAAGCCATAGCCTTTACATGTAAAGCAGGCCAAGTGACTCAACTAAACAAAGAACATAGGCACGAGGGTGTAAAAAAAAAAAAACCAAATAGCATCAGGTGCTCTGGACTGAATTTTCAAAATAAAATATCAGGCTGTAACAAAAGGACTGGAGTGGAACAATAGTGAGGGTCCGCAGAGAAGAGTGATGCACGGTAAAGGTTCCTTGCAAGTCCAGGACTGCATTTTAACAAATGGAGTGGAGGATTTGGCCGGGATTAATGGTGTTATCAATGGTGAGAAATAGACAAATAATTAACTTTTATGGAAAATCAGGAATGTGCCTGAATGGCTGCAAATCTATGCTTCAGCCAAATGTCCTTAAGGACGATCTTCAGTGTAGAAGAACATGGAGTCCTGGAAGTAATGATATGGCCACCACAGAGCCCTGATCATAGTGTGTGAGATTACATGGAGACAGAAGGATTTGCACAACTCTACATGCTAGGAAGATCTGAGGTTTGTTCTCCAATATTTTGGAGCAACCTCCCTGCGAAGTTCCTTCAAAGACTTTGTGCAAGTGTACCTAGAAGAATTCATGATGTGTGATTGCATCATTGATTTCTTTTTTTTTTTATCCTTAGTTTATTTTTTGTATCAAGTAACAAAATGCCACATATTAACACTACTAGTTTTGAAAGCCTTCTTACTTTGCAGCCGTTTCCCCCACACCTGCCTAGCCCCCTAGTCCGCTGTCTTATTAATCACACACATTCAGGTAACGGATACAAAGTCCTTCATGTAGGGCTGGTCTGGTCACATAGTTGGCACTGGGCACTTCGGTCCCACCTTTCTCAGCCGTAATAGTGGCTGGAGTTGTACGCGCTGTGTATGTATGAGGTTTTTTTCTATGAATGAAACACTGGATTAAGATTACAATCCTCTGTGGGATTTTACTTGGTAGTCGTTGGGAGTAACTGGTCCTCCATTGGTTATAAGACATTACCACATTGCTATACATAAAGCATTTCATGTGAAAGGAAGGTGAAGTGAAGAGGAGACTCACTTGATTGTCTGAAGAAACCTCACTCTATCATTGATTTCATCAGGTATTTTCCCAAGGATCTGTTTAAGTGCTCGCGCTTTTTCATTCAGTTCCTGGAACTCCGGTTCAGGCCTGTCAATCATGTATTCTAAGTGCCATAGAAAAACAATGAGAGCAGTCAGTAAGGCTTCCGTCCCTGCAATGCGCACTTACACTGCCGTCTCTCTCCACTAACAGACCACAACCAGTGGGCATTACCAGAAAGAGCCGGTTCCCCTAAAAACGGGACCATTCCCTCCCACTCCTAGGGGTTTACTGCATACTGAACCTAAAAACCACTGACATTTGGAAAATGTATGTGAAGAATGCCAGAAAAAAAAAAAAAAAAAAAATGCCATGCCCTGAGCATATGCTGTGTCTGCATGGATTGGATATAACCGTACTAAATCCCCAGAATTAGGCTATAATGCTGGGAGTAGAACTCGCCTAATTAGGACTAGATGCAGTATTGGCACGGCACTGGAGCTGAAACTCACCTTCCACATCATCAGCTGCCATACGTAGAAGAGATTCTGTGAAGTTTACTTCCACACTCTTCTTTTCGAGGATTTTTGTAATAATATCTTGCGTGAGCCCCGGATTCTCTTTTTCTGCCTGTGGGAAAAAAATTAAACATTATATAAGGCTGTATTTTATAATTCAGGGCACAAGAGCAGATTTGTTTCATGTACTTCAAGGGTGAAGACACTCAAGTAGCTTCAGAATAAGCTGCACTGTATGTGCATATGAGGACTAATTAGGTCTGCCCACTACACCACATATCATGCACTTTCAGCAGTTTCTCTCCCAGCAGGCTCTCGGATATGCAGCAGACTATGAGCTGGTATTAGGAGACACTGCCATGTTGTCTCCCATACACAGATTTCTGATCTTCATTACTTAGAACACAGAAGAAGCAGCCGCCGAATGGAGTAAATTATACATCAGTACTGAGCTTTGTGGAAGTGAATCAAGCCCTGGGGTGAGGCAAAAGACTTGTTAGACAGCTCAGCATGATCTGTGTGTTCCCCTCTGCTTTTATTCTTACATCATCTTTTCCTCACTCCTCCTTCCCTCTCTAAAAGGAGTATAAATAAGAAGCATAAACTGACACCTCTATGTGGAGGTAGTCCGTAAGTGGAGGAGGGGAAGTAGTGTCTGAAAGTGCAGAAAGAAGCTGAATTCTCTGACAAGATTTATCATAAAAGTTTCTTACATGCGCTTGTACTAATCTATGCAAAGTTGGTTGACAATCGTTCCTTTTTAAGAACTTCCACGATATAGGACGTACAGCTACGTCATATGCCAGCACCCTGACTTTGATGCAGATAATGGAGTCAAATGATGCCCGAGTATCACAGCCAACAGCCACAGGTGGAGAGGAGCTTCACGCACCGCTATTAACCTGTTAAATGTTACTGTCAATCACTGACAGCATTTAATGTGTGTCGACAGGGCGCATGTCATTCTATGCACCCATGGGTGCGCCTGTGACATCAACCGGAGGGCAGATGGGTTGACATATTGACACAACAGCCAGGAGACTGATGAAAACCGCCATGCCTGTCGTGACTACTCGAGGGAAAAAAAAAAAAAAAAAAAAAATCACATCACGCAGTCATCAGAATATATTATATTAATTCATATACTGTGTGCATGTGATAGATAGATAGATAGATATATATATATCTATCTATCACATGCACACAGTATATGAATTAATATAATATATTCTGATGACTGCGTGATGTGATTTTTTTTTTTTAACACCAAATTGACATTTTCTATTTCTTTGAGGAAGGGTGTGAACAAACAGTACTTAACATTTTTTTTCTCTACAAAGTTCACAGCGCAGGTTACATAATGTGATAACTTAGTATGGGTTTCTACAGATGAGGTGTATCCAACTGTGCTTTGTCTTGACAGCATTTAAATAAAAAAAAAAGTGGGTGCTGAGCATTTTATTTTCCTTTTAAGTTTTCTTTAAACTGTATATTTTACTTTAGACCCAATAGATTAAGGCATTTGAACATGGATGGGCCTAATTGTACATATAATACCAAACTGAAATACTTCTGTATTACAGTGTACAATGCCTGTCAGTGCAACATGTACCCTAGATATTAGGCAGTCTTTGTGGGTGTAAAGAAAAGTACTAGTACGGGATAAAAAGACACTCTGCATAGAATAGGGTCCCAGCAAGTTACTCCCCCATTGTACTGTCACCACATCACTCAATAGGGCACACGGATGGGCATCTTCCACGGACACAGCCCTTTATATGGCAAAACGGACAGACGGATAGTCAGATCTACAGAACGTTACTTTATAGACGGAAATAAAGTGCAAATTATTTACCTACTCATCTCCCTTGTCCAATATCTGTATAATCCCACTCTGCTGTCCTTGATCTCAATCCTCGGATGTAGAATAATGCAGTCCCTGCTGCCGACCGCTGGTTAATGATTTGTTTACAGCTAAATTTATCAAAATCGGCTTGGTTTTATTAAAGAAGTTGTGTGGAGCAGGTTCAGGGACACTAACACATTAATAAGAGTGTGATTCATTACATCTGCCAGCTTTAGAAAAACACTTAATCTGCCACATCTAAGACACAGTGCAGGTCACCTTGGCGTACAAACAGAGGTGGCGCTGCCCCGCGGGTCGCATGGGAATGCTTTAATTACATTTGCATTTCATCTGCCTGATTAAAGTTCTCACATGGGAAGTGAAGAAATGTTTGAGGAACAACTTATTTTTTTGTATCTACTGACTGGCACATACAGTGGGTACGGAGAGTATTCAGACCCCTTTAAATTTTTCACTCTGTTTAAATGCAGCCATTTGGTAAATTCAAAAAGGTTCATTTTTTTCTCATTAATGTACACTCTGCACCTCATCTTAACTGAAAAAACAAAAGTAGACATTTTGGCATATTAAAAAAGAAAAACTGAAATATCACATGGTCATAAGTACACTGTTCCAAATTATGCAAATAATATTTCCCCATATTTTCTCTATTTTACCTATCTGAATTGCAGTCATTGTTATTTTCCAGTCATCTACTATTCTAGTATAATTGCAATGTTTTGGAACAAACTGCCTATGAAAACAGAATCTTTTTACAATAAAAATAAACAATCAAAATGCATGTTCCAAATTATGCACAGCAGAGTTTTCAACCTTTTTTTTTTTTTTTTAAAAAAAAAGGTCAATTGTGAAGTTATAAGCATTATCAGCTTATTACAAAATGAAATCAAACAGTTTTCAAGTGAAAACTTTATTCTAGGTGATGTTACATTTGCACATAGGACCCTTTGTTGGAAAGAAGCTTCTGAACTCTCTCGTCCATTGAATTTGTCAGTTTTTGGATGGTTTCTGCTTCAATTGTTTTGCATGTGGACAGAATACCCTCCCAGAGCTGTTGCTTAGATGTGAACTGCCTCCCGCCCTCATAGACACTCCTTTTGATGATGCTCCAGAGGTTCTCAATGGGGTTGAGGTCAGGGGCCACACCATAAGTTTGTCCTCTTTTATGCCCATAGCAGCCAGAGATGCAGATGTGTTTTTTGCAGCATGAGATGGTGCATTATCATGCATTAAAATGATCTTGCTGCGGAAAGCACGGTTCTTCCTCTTGAACCATGGCAGGAAGTGTTGTTTTAGAAACTCCACAGATTATGGAGTTCATCTTTACCCCTTCAGGGATCATAAAGGGGCCGACAATCTCTCTCCCCATGATTCCAGCCCAAAACATTACTCCACCTCCTCCTTGTTGGCCCCTTAGCCGTGTTTTCATGGGGTGTCCATCAACCAGCCATCCTCCACTGCATCCATCTGGACCATCGAGCGTTGCACGGCACTCATCGGTGAACAAAACAGTTTGGAAGTCAGTCTTCATGTATCGTTTGGCCCACTGGAGCCGTTTCTGCTTGTGTGCAGTGGATAGAGGTGGTCGACAGGATAGCTTACGCACAGCTGCAAACCTCTGAAGGACCCTGCATCTTGTTCTGGGGACGTTGGAGGCACCAGCAGCTGCAAAAACTTGTCTGCTGCTATGACAAGGCATTTTTGCAGCTGCTCTTTTAACCTTTTGCAATTGCCTGTTGGAAAGAGTCCTCAATTTTTCCTCATCAGCACGCACACGTGTGTGCTGGGAATCAGCTACATACTTGTGCGATGATCACGATGAAGTGTCTTGGCAATGGTGATTGTAGTCATGCCTTGACCTAAATACTCCACAATTTGTTGCTTCTCAGCAGCCGACACATCCTTTTTCTTTCCCATTTTGGCAAAAAATGTAGGCTGCTTAATAATGTGGAACAGCCTTCTTAAGTAGTCTTGCCTTTATTTGGACACACCTGCCAAACTAATTTGCACAGGTATCTGCAATTGCTTTCAGTGATATAAAGAGCCCTGACACACATCACCATCAATGAGTTTAAATAGACCCTTTGCTCAGACACTCATATTTAAGTCACCTGCTGTCCATTTCCTTGTGATCCTCTTTGAGATGGTTCTACTGCTTCATTGGAGTCCAGCTGTGTTTAATTAAACTGATAGGACTTAATTTGGCAAGGCACACACCTGTCTATATGAGACCTCACAGCCCACAGAGCATGTCAGACCAAATGAGAATCATGAGGTCAAAGGATCTGGCCAAGAAGCTCAGAGACAGAATTGTGGCAAGGCACAGATTTGGCCAAGGTTACAAAATAATTTCTGCAGTACTCAAGGTTCCTAAGAGCACAGTGGCCTCCATAATCCTTAAATGGAAGACGTTTGGGACCACCAGAAGTCTTCCTAGACCTGGCCGTCCAGCCGAACTGAGCAATCGTGGGAGAAGAGCTTTAGTGAGATAGGTAAAGAAGAACTCCAAGATTACTGTGGCCAAGCGCCAGAGATGCAGTAGGGAGATGGGAGAAAGTTCCACAAAATCAACTATTACTGCAGGCTTCCACCAGTTGGGCCTTTATGGCAGAGCGGCCCAACAGAAGCCTCTCCTCAGTGCAAGACATATGAAAGCCTGCATAGCGTTTGCTCAAAAACACATGAAAGACTCAGACTATGAGAAATAAGATTCTTTGGTCTGATGAGACGAAGATAAGACGTTTTGGTCATAATTCTAAGTGGTATGTGTGGAGAAAACCAGGCACTGCTCATCACCTGCCCAATACAATCCCAACAGAGAAACATGGTGGTGGCAGCATCATGCTATGGGGGAGTTTTTCAGCTGTAGGGACAGGACGACTGGTTGTCATTGAAGGAAACATGAATGCAGCCAAGTACAGAGATATCCTGGATGAAAACCTCTTCCAGAGTGTTCTGGACCTCAGACATGGCCAAAGGTTTACCTTCCAATAAGACAATGACCATAAGCACACAGCTAAAATAACAAAGAAGTGGCTTCAGAACAACTCTGACCATTCTTGACTGGCCCAGCCAGAGCCCTGACATAAATCCAATTGAGCATCTCTGGAGAGACCTGAAAATGGCTGTCCACCAACGTTCACCAACCAACTTGACGGAACTGGAGAAGATCTGCAAGGAAGAATGGCAGAGGATCCCCAAATCCAGGTGTGAAAAACTTGTTGCATCATTCCCAAGAAGACTCATGGCTGTACTAGCTCAAAAGGGTGCTTCTACTCAATACTGAGCAAAGGATCTGAATACTTATGACCATGTTATATTTCACTTTTTTTTTTTCTTTTTTTTTTTTTTATAAATTTGCCAAAATTGCTACATTTGTTTTTTTTTTTTCCCAGTCAAGATCGGGTGCAGTGTGTACATTAATAAGAAAAAAAAAAAGAACTTTATTTTAATTTACCAAATGGCTGCAATGAAAGAAAGTAAAAAATTTAAAAGGGGTTTGAATACTTTCCATACCCACTCCAATCAGTCTGAAAATCCCAAAAAAACAGTAATTAGACTTACTGGTAATTGTATTTCCAGGAATCCATCCTGACAGCACACTGGAGGACGTCCTTCTTAGCCATGATGGGACAGGAAACACGAGAGGTTAAAAGGACCCTCCCCCTACCACCCTTCAGTGTTTTTCCAAAGTAACACATCTGGATGGATGCAAAAACAAGTTTTATTACAACAAGATAATCAATCATACAAATGTTACATCACATAAGTATAAAGATCAAACCATAGGGAGGGAACTAACAGTGCTGTCAGGATGGATTCCTGGAAATACAATTACCAGTAAGTCTAATTACTGTTTTCCAGGTCACCACCTGACAGCACACTGGAGAAATACCAAAGGAGAATGGTATTCAGGGTGGGACCACTGCTTGAAGTACCTTCCTACCAAAAGCCAACTGAGGCGAAACTACATCTAGTTTATAGTGTTTAGAAAAGGTACTAAGATTAGACCATGATGCAGCTCTACAGATCTGGTCTGCCGTAGCCCCCCCTTTCTCCGCCCATGATGTGGCCATGGCCCTAGATGAGTGGGCTTTAAGATTAACCGGGGAATTTAGACCTTTAGCTTTGTAGGCTAAATCAATTGTAGATTTTATCCACCGTGCGATAGTCGCTTTAGACGCTTTTTTCCCCTTATTTGAACCCCTGAACTGAACAAACAAGTTATTGTCCTGTCTCCAGGGTCTAGATAGATCAAGGTACCTGAGTACTGATTCCCTTACATCAAGGTTATGAAAAAATCTTTCTTTTTGATTTTTAGGGAATTGGCAAAAAGACGGTAAAACAATCTCCTGATTCATATTAGTATCAGAAACGACCTTAGGGAGAAAGGCCGGATCAAGCTTTAGTACTATTTTATCATCGAAGATCTGTAAATACGGGTTCTGTACCGAAAGAGCCTGTAGTTCCCCCAACCTTTTTGCCGATGTGATCGCAACTAAAAACGCGGTTTTAAGAGAGAGTTTGTTGATGTCTATGTCTCCCGATATATCCCAGGACTGATCACAGAGAAAATTCAGGACCAGATTAAGATCCCACGGTGGGACTGATTTCCTAATAAATGGCCTTAGCCTCTGGACTGCTCTAGAGAATCGACTAATCCAGGGGTGAGTAGATAAAGAAAAATCAAAAAATACACTTAGGGCCGCTATCTGGACTCTTAATGTACTTGGTCTAAGACCTTTCTGAAATCCTGACTGCAAGAAGTCAAGAATTTTTGGGATATCTGGATGGTCAGTATCAACTGTCATCTTCCCACAGAATCCACAGAATGTTTTCCATATTTTTGTGTAGATGGCAGATGTCACCGGCTTCCTGCTGGCTTGAAGGGTAGAGATGACGTCATCTGAAAGACCTTTTGCCCTCAAGACCTTCCGTTCAGGATCCAGGCTGCCAACTGAAGCGCTCCTGGGTTCTGGTGTAGAACTGGACCTTGTAGAAGAAGATCCTCTCTGTCTGGTAACCGGAAGGGATCTTCCACTGATAATCTCTTTAGCATTGGAAACCAACTTCGTTTCGGCCAGTGAGGAGCTATGAGGATGACTTTGGCCCCGTCCTCGCAGATTTTCCTGAGTGCTCTTGGAATCCATGCCAGAGGTGGAAACGCATACAGAAGACCGTCGTTCCAAGGCTGTGACAGGGCATCGATCGCAGCTGGGCTTTCCCAGGGGTTTAGGGAGTAAAAGGTCTTGACTTTTGCGTTTTGCTTTGTAGCAAATAGATCCACAGCCGGCTTCCCCCAACGATGACAAAGATCCCTGAATACTTCGTCGTTTAGTTCCCACTCTGTAGGGGATACACTTTTCCTGCTCAGGAAATCCGCCAACTGGTTCTTGGATCCCTCCAGATGTACCGCCGAGATTGACCGCACCGACTTCTCTGCCCACTTGAAGATCTGTTCTGCTAGATCTTGCAATGCCAGATGTCTTGGGCCCCCCTGGTGTCGAAGGAAGGCTACGGTCGTCGTATTGTCCGAGAAGATCTTTACATGCTTGTTCTTCAGCAAATGTTGTGCCGCCGTTAAGACCTTCCAAACCGCATGCAACTCTCTGTGGTTTGATGACTTCTTGCTGTCCTTTCTTTCCCAGCGACCTTGGAAATATCTTCCCAGGACATGACCTCCCCAACCTTCCTGACTTGCGTCTGTCGTGACTGACACACTCGGAGTTTGGAGCCATGGTACTCCCAGCCGGAGATTTTTGGAGAGAGTCCACCATACCAGGGACCTCTTGATCTGAAAAGAAAGATTTAGTCTTTGATTTAGAGAATTTTGCGTTCTGTTCCAGCTCTTCAGAACTCCCTGCTGAAGCTGTCGGGAATGAAACTGACTCCATCTCACGCAAGGGATACAGGCCGTCATTAGCCCCAGTATTATCATCCCGTCTCTGATCGTATTTCGGCCTCGGGAGAAAAGATGGACCTTTTTTACTATACCCTTTAGCCTGTCTTCCGGAAGGTAGGACATTCTTGTTTCCGAGTCGAGCATGACTCCTAGGAATTTTATTCTGGATTTTGGTATTAGATCTGACTTCTCCCAGTTTATGATCCACCCGAGACTCTCTAGAGTGGATATGAGGAACTGACAGTTGATCCTGAGCTGGTTTACTGACTCTGCCGCTACCAAAAAGTCGTCTAGGTAAGGGATTACCAACAAATCCTGATTTCTCAGATATGCGACTACCTCTACCATAAGTTTTGTAAAAACTCTGGGAGCCGACGCCAGGCCGAAGGGGAGACAGCGAAACTGAAAGTGATAGATTTTCCCTTCCATGTTTACCGCGAACCGCAGGAACTTTTGGTGGTTTAAGTAAATGGGAACATGGTAATATGCACTCTTTAGGTCCAGAGTGCACATCACCATACCCTTTCCCAACAGAGGAATGGTAGACCGAATCGACTCCATTTTGAACCTTTTGTATACCACCCAGTTGTTTAGGTGCTTCAGATTTATAATTGTTCTCGACTCTCCTGATGGTTTTGTTATCGAGAAGAGATTCGAGTAATGACCTCTGTACTCTTCTTGAGAGGGGACCGGAACAATTGCTGCCATTTTTAGGAGGTCCTGTATATCCGACCACATGGGGGACGATGATTTTAGATGTGTACTGGACACCAGAAATCTTTCGGGCGGAAGGGAGGAAAATTCGATTTTGTACCCCTGGGACACCACTTGTAACACCCAAGGACTCGTTGTTATTTCCCTCCAACCTTCTAGGAATCCGGCTAGACGACCCCCTACTCTGATGGCGTCATTTTCTATGGTAGCTGGACCTCGGACCTGAGTAACTCGAGTCCTTGGTTTTGGGTCTACTATCTCCCCCTTTCTGGTAGCTCCATCTACCTTGCTTCCCTTTACCCCTGTAATCCTGTTTCTGATTATAGCGGGGTCTCCGAAAGGGCTGGAATTTTTTAGGCTTTTCTTCGGGGAACCCCTTTTTTACATCTGCGGCTTTCTCTAAGATATCGTCGAGGACTGGTCCGAAGACCCTGCCCCCAGAGAAGGGTATGGAACATAATTTATTTTTGGAGTGCATATCACCCGACCAGCTTTTGAGCCAGATAGCTCTTCTGGCTGCATTAGAGAGAGATTGCCCTCTAGCCGCAAATCTAACAGTCTCTGCGGACGCGTCTGCTAAAAAGGTGGTTGCCAATTTCAACAGAGGCAGAGATTTCAGGATAGTATCTCTAGGAGTTTTGGCTATTAATTGATCCTGAAGATCATTTAGCCACAGGTCCATGGAGCGAGCCACTGATGTTGCTGCAATATTAGCTCCGATAACCGCCGAAGAACTTTCCCAGGCCCGTTTCAAAAGTCCATCTGCCTTTCTGTCCATGGGCTCTTTTAAGTTGGAAGAGTCCTCAAAGGGGATTGAGGTTCTTTTGGACACTTTCGCCAATGGAATGTCTATTTTAGGAACATCGACCCATTCTTTAACATCCTCCGGGTCAAACGGCAAGCGGAGTCGGAAATCTTTAGGAATAGTCAATCTCTTCTCCGCCTCCTCCCATTCATCCAAAATCATGGATCTAATATGGGAATTTACAGGAAACACCATCGCAGTTTGTGAGCGCAGGCCACCAAACATTTCATCTTGAACCGAACAAGATGGTTGTGGATCCTCAATCTGCATAGTATGCCGTACAGCTTCCAACAGTTCTCCTGTGTCTGCTGCGGAGAATAAGTATTTCCTCCCTCTCTCTGGAGGGTCTCTGCTCTCCTCTTCCTCTATATCCGATACCGCAGATAACGAGTCTCCTGAAGAGTAATCGACCCTCTGCCTTTTGCTCGGTCTCTCTGAAGGTGAGGCTTGCGGTAGTACCAGACTTGATACCGAAGCCTGGACCTCCTCTCTTATCATGGCTCTCATATTTGACATAAGAGAAGCCTGCTCCTCTCCTATGATTTTGCAGGTGCATGCTTCACATAGGGGTTTCTGCCAGGTATCTTTCAGCTTGGCTGCACAAATAGGGCACTTCTTGCTTTTGCCAGGTTTCTTTAACGGTTTTTCAGGTAATGAGGCAGCCTATAGAAAATAACAAACTCTAGGATAATGCCCTTTTTTTTTTTTTTTTTTTTTTTTTTTTTAAGATATCCATAACAAAGAGCCCTGCTCTACTTACTAGCGCTGTGGACTCCTGCCCCTCTGCTCTAGCTGCGTCCTCCATGTTACTGCACTGGAGATCGCTTACTGCCCCTGCACATACCTTTATACTTCTGTTCCTCTTTTCATCTGTACAGCGCTCCCGCGCTCACTACCGCCTGCAGAGACGCCGCCCGCCCCCCTCAGCCGCAAACCGGAAGTGACGCGCGGCCGGAAAGAGAGGATGGTGCAGCGAGGGTTTCCATCCCCATGCCGGCCGCATGGAGACGCCGACATCAGCAGAGGCCGCCGCTGGGATTCGCATGCACCAGGGGGCGTGACGGAAGGATCGAGAGCCCCCGGCAGGGGGAAGCGATCCTCATACCAGGAGCAGCGCTACACTGGTAGGCAGAGGGACCCTCGGTCGGGTGTCGGCCAGCGGGCGCCTTATGGAGGGAAGGGTGAGGCAAAGCCCCCCCGATCCACATCCCCCCGCACAGAACGGTAGCTTCCTCTCGCCGTTCCTATCCATAATGGGACAGGAAAAACACTGAAGGGTGGTAGGGGGAGGGTCCTTTTAACCTCTCGTGTTTCCTGTCCCATCATGGCTAAGAAGGACGTCCTCCAGTGTGCTGTCAGGTGGTGACCTGGAAAATACCTTTCATAATCCCCCCATAATGGTGTGGTCTGGTCCGATTGGCACTGCTGGTATTGCTTGGCGCCGCGTTTATCCCCATCCTCCTGCCCTGATACAGGTGTATCACGCGTCCTTCGTGATCCACACAGCGCCCCCAATCTCGATCCATGCTGATGGTAGAACAAAGCACTGTAATGCTTAGTAGGGCAAAGTTAACCTGCACAGGAGTGAGATTGGGAATAATGTGGGACGAGTGTTTCACATGAAGAAGTGCAGGAGAATGGGGAGAGAAGAGGCGCCTAGACCAGGAACGGCCATCAGACCGCTTGGGAGGGCATTATAAAGGGTATTTTTTGGACATACAAGGTGGTTGGGGACTATGCATGATATACTGCTGTATGAGAGGCAAAGGCGGTAGCTTTATATTGGGAAAGCCAGGTGGCAGGTTCCTTTCAAAATCACCCTCTTTTCACAAATCTAAAATGGCAATAAGTAAAAAAGAAACCCCTCATAAGTTTTGAACTGGAGTGTTATATTGCCAAGTGATCGCCGTAAAAATAAAGCCCCAAAAAGAATGGTGGAATTCTTTTTTTCCCTTCACCACCCTTAGAACATTTTTCTTGCAACAATTTTCAGAAGATTATACTTGTGGTAAAATAAATGGCCTCATTCAAAGCTACACTTTCTCCCCCCAAAAGGCAAAAAGTAAGGATGGAAAAGCACAAAATAAGTTATGGCTGTTGGAAGAAAGGGAGGAAAAACAAAAGTGCTTGGTCTCCATATGGGCCAAAATCCAGGACAACTGAGCTGAGGCTGCCAGGACTAAACCTATACAGAATATGACAAACTCAGTTAACCCCCCCCCCCAAATAAAAGAAAGAACCCCCACTTTACTAGGACAGTAGTAGGGTGCAGTAGTAGGGTGGACCAGTGGGTGGCGGATAGCTTCATTCAGATTTTAGGTGTTGCTTATGAAGTAAATTCCAGGGAAGCATTTGATTACCAAGAACAACCGAGAGGCAGGACGCCCTTGATTTTGGCACCAGCTCTCCTGCATTAGTACACTGATATAGCGCCAACATATTCCATGGCACTTTACAATTCAAACCTGTTGTATATTCTCTAATCTGGATTCCTCTCAGCGCCTTAGACCTGCCCAATTCGTGTCAATGTTAGTTTCTTTTTTAGTGGTGGGCCATTGTAGCTCTGGCGAGTTACCGAGCTGTACAAGTTGCGGCCATGATTGCTACTGGCGACAGGTCGTGTATCCTTGCCGAGCAGCAGTCACCCACTAGTGTAACAGGGGGCTCACAGAAGGACCGGGGAAGTGATCTGGTTTCATTCTTTTAATGCAGCGCAAATAAGAAGATAATAAATTGATAAACCATTAGAATATATCCTTAAGAGTGACATCTTTACTGCAGATTTATGCTACAGGATCTCAGAAATAGGAATATGTACAGCAGGCAATAAAACGTAATCCAGGCAGAGCCTCCGGAGCGGATTGGGAATTGCGCACCACTCATTTTCATGTGGATTTGCCCACTTTGATTAATTGGGGATTTTCTCCATTGACTGTAGCACAAATTACACTGCACATTTATGTTTCCACGCTGACTGTTGGCCATGAAGCAGAAATTACATTTCACAGCCTTTCCCCAAGACACTGAAGAGTAAAATTCGCTTTACTTTCAGCACCTCTGCTGCAAATCCGCCACGTCGCCAAGTACACTAATAAAACCTCCGAAGGGTCAATAAAGGAGGAAACTTATTGGTTCCTGGTGCCGACTAGAAAATGGACACAAATCACTTACCTTTATAAAAGCTGCCCGAAGAGTCTGCGCTGCCGAGAGGTTTACACGCTCTAACTGGGAGAAGGAAGGGAAATGAACAGCGTTAATGCCCCAATAATCACTTGTTTGATTCTATTGCATAAAACAGGAAAATCAACATCCTCTGCAAATAGAAACAAGCAGTAGAAACCCAGTAACTCAGGGTTAATATCCCCGGCGCATACACTGAGGACATGTATGGTACATGCAGTCCGGTCTATGACATCATGGTATATAGAGAAGGAGCAGTTTGATATATAAGATTGTGGGGAAAGTCAGTACACCCTGAATTTCATTTATTGAAATCATGTTTTTTGTATTCATAAAGTCCCATGGGGGGGGGGGGGGTCCTACTAAGTGATTGACAGGAGTCTCTGCATGCAGTCAGAGGGGAGACTGCCAATCACCGAGTAGCACCGCCCACCGGACTTTTATGCACACAGTCACAAGGGGTTACAATAAATGGAACACATTTAGGGGAACTTTAAAAATAAAGTTGCACATCATGCTGATCATTGCCTCCTTCTCTATAACCTCCTACCTGCAGATCAGAAGCCATTTTCAACATGACAGGTTCACTTTAAACTTTTACTTAAAAAAGGCAATGAGTCTCAAATTTCACCTTTATTGTAAAAGGAAATAAAAAAAGTAAATATGAAATTCTATTTGATAATTTAGTTTTTTTTTTCCCATACAGATTTCTGGGAAAACTGGGCGACCACTTCATGGTTAGCAGAGATTATTGGTTACTGCCTAGCTCTGGTAGAAAAACCTATCTGGTTTCAACATCTATAGTGACTATCGTTGGCACAAGACTGTAGTGGAAGTACGGGGGTGAGCCCACCCCACACCAAACCGATAATGGTTGTTACCACAGCCAGGACCTGCCTCTAACAGTCATGAGTGGAGCAAAGCTCTGCCCAAGACACCCTGTTACATGCCACTGTCAGCCTCTGCCAGCAGCTTGTACCCGAGCTTCAGGAGACCGTGACTTGTAGTATATGCAGCAATACTGTGATCTAAGGTACGTGCGATCCAACGATCACAGAGTCAAGTCGTCTAAGGGAATACAGTGAAAGTAAAGAAAACCCACATACATAACGTGACATCACTGCGTCCATAAAAATCACACCTACCAAAATGCGATATCAAGCCCAAAAATAAGACCTCACAGCTCCATCGACAGTGTTAAGTCTCAGAAAATGGTGGCTTTTACCCTGAAAATTCAAAGCATTTGGAATATTTACCCTGTTTGAGTACACCATGTAGTAAAATGAATGGGGTCATTCAAAAGTACAACACATCCTGCAAATACAAGTCCTCATCCACAGAAAAATTAAAGTTATTCTTCTTGGAAAGAGAGGAAAAACCCAGGATGCAAAAAGGGAATCTCAGCATGTTCTTGCCTATGGAAGTAGTTGTGGGGGGGGGGGGGGGGGAAATATACCTGTTTGTAAGAGGATTCAAGGTGCACAGTCATGACAAATCTAGAGTAGAAGTCATATGCTAATCAGGCTGGGAGTACACTGGGGGCGTGTCAATGTATGAAGGAGGAGCAGTCCAGTGCAGTGACACACCCCAGTGCACTCAGCTTGATTAGCGTAGAAGCTACAGTACAGACCAAAAGTTTGGACACACCTTCTCATTTAAAGATTTTTCTGTATTTTCATGACTACGAAAATTGTACATTCACACTGATGGCATCAAAACTATGAATTAACACATGGGAAATTATATACTTAACAAAAAAGTGTGAAACAACTGAAATTATGTCTTATATTCTAGGTTCTTCAAAGTAGCCACCTTTTGCTTTGATGACTGCTTTGCACACTCTTGGCATTCTCTTGATGAGCTTCAAGAGGTAGTCACCGGGAATGGTTTTCAATTCACAGGTGTGTCCTGTCAGGTTTAATAAGTGGGATTTCTTGCATTATAAATGGGTTTGGGACCATCAGCTGTGTTGTGCAGAAGTCTAGTGGATACACAGCTGATAGTCCTACTGAATAGACTGTTAGAATTTGTATTTATGGCAAGAAAAAAATCAGCTAAGTAAAGAAAAACGAATGACCATCATTACATTAAGAAATGAAGGTCAGTCAGTCCGAAAAATTGGGAAAACTTTGAAAGTGTCCCCAAGTGCGTTGGCAAAAACCATCAAGCGCTACAAAGAAACTGGCTCACATGAGCACCGCCCCAGGAAAGGAAGACCAAGAGTCACCTCTGCTTCTGAGGATAAGTTTATCCGAATCACCAGCCTCTGAAATCACAGGTTAACAGCAGCTCAGATTAGAGATCAGGTCAATGCCACACAGAGTTCTAGCAGCAGACATCTCTACAACAACTGTTAAGAGGAGACTTTGTGCAGCAGGTCTTCATGGTAAAATAGCTGCTAGGAAACCACTGCTAAAGACAGGCAACAAGCAGAAGAGACTTGTTTGGGCTAAAGAACACAAGGAATGGACATTAGACCAGTGGAAATCTGTGCTTTGGTCTGATGAGTCCAAATTTGAGATCTTTGGTTCCAACCACCGTGTCTTTGTACGACGCAGAAAAGGTGAACGGATGGACTCTACATGCCTGATTCCCACCGTGAAGCATGGAGGAGGAGGTGTGATGGTGTGAGGGTGCTTTGCTGGTGACACTGGTGCGGATTTATTCCAAATTGAAGGCATACTGAACCAGCATGGCTACCACAGCATCTTGCAGCGGCATGCTATTCCATCTGGTTTGCGTTTAGTTGGACCATCATTTATTTTTCCACAGGACAATGACCCAAAACACACCTTCAGGCTGTGTAAGGGCTATTTGACCAAGAAGGAGAGTGATGGCGTGCTACGCCAGATGACCTGGCCTCCACAGTCACCAGACCTGAACCCAATCGAGATGGTTTGGGGTGAACTGGACCGCAGAGTGAAGGCAAAAGGGCCAACAAGTGCTAAGCATCTCTGGGAACTCCTTCAAGATTGTTGGAAGACCATTCCTGGTGACTACTTCTTGAAGCTCATCAAGAGAATGCCAAGAGTGTGCAAAGCAGTCAAAGCAAAAGGTGGCTACTTTGAAGAACCTAGAATATAAGACATATTTTCAGTTATTTCACACTTTTTTGTTAAGTATATAATTCCACATTAATTCATAGTTTTGATGCCTTCAGTGTAAATGTACAATTTTCAGAGTCATGAAAATACAGAAAAATCTTTAAATGAGAAGTTGTCCAAACTTTTGGTCTGTACTGTATATGCTAGAGTTCTCATGACTGGCAGATTGGATCTGGGGTTGTGTATGAAATGGCCAGTGCGAACGTGTGCTTATACACTTTACATGCATACCAGCTTATAGTCCAGGTAAGGTCTTTGGTTTTGCAGTAATCTCTTGTACTTTCTACAATCAGGAGCATGGCTCCACTTTCCGAGCGAAGTATTCTATCTATATAGCTTCCTATGTATAAATTCTCAGTCGGCCCCTGTCCGACTCTGCCCTTATGCACATTGAGGTTCTAATAAGGTTTTAATACTAGAGACAGGTAAGGACACCTTGTCGTGGTGTGATGGGTGCACCTTGTCGTGGTGGGATGGGTGCATCTAGTCGTGGTGGGATGGCTTATGCTTTTTTGCTCAGAAGAGTTAACCAAGTACCCCATGTTATTTCATTGCTGTAGAGTATATGCTCATTTGGGGTTTTTTTTTCTACAAAGATGGTATCATTTTGAGTGGGGGACAAGGATCTGTTACAGCCGTATCACCATATCCATATATAAAAAACATAAGTTCCCTATAATGGATCTGCCACAATTAATGTAAAGAAAGTGATCATTCTGTGCGGTGAAATGCCTTCGTACAATCATTTACTGCATTGCAGCTCAGATCTGCCTGGTTAGCAGAGCAGTAAGCCCCCTATGTGCAGAGCCCGCACTCCCACCATACTGTCCTATATGGGAAGTACGCAGCGGCACGTTGAGACTTACAGCGACCCAATGAGCACAAAGTAAAATCTCCGTCCAGCCAATTTTGCAGATCTGCATATTTTGGTACGTGCGCAGTAAATCCGCCATAAGCAATGCGTCTGAATGATTTCTACTGGAGAGGGCTCCATACAGATGCACATTACCGAGCAGTCTGTTTACCAGCTGTCCCAAAAATAATACAATGGCCGTTACCGAAGCCAGAGCTTAGATGGATTCAAGTTGGAGACACCGCACAAATTGAAGCTATAATTTTACACATGGCCCTTTGTCCTCGTACACTTGCACAGTACTCATAAATCACATTTATCACATCGGTGGAAGCCATAAAAAAGGAAAAGCAAAGCAGAATTATCCTATAATGCGCAGAAAAATAGAAAGGGCTTGAGTTTTCTTTTTTAAACCCATCACAGATCATAAGATTGTGGCCGTGTAGGAAAGACTGCAGGAGCGGGAACATTAGTATCGTGCTTAAAGCCTAGATTACGAGACGGGCGAGGACATGTCACACGTTATCTCCGCTCCAAATGGCCTTTATCGCCGGATGAGAGGATAAGGGGAAAAGGCCCGGCTCTTATCAGGTAATTATTCACTTTACCATCCAATCCAGCCTCACTTCCTACCAGCTCTACAACCAAGATATGAGGTCTCTGGATGCATGGAAGCACGGTCACCGTGTCTGAGGAGGCCAATAAACCCTTCCCAACATCTTCCACAGATGTTGGTGTATGGAGTGGGCTCAGGAGCAGAGTCCGCAGAACAGCGGAAAGAACCCACTACTTTAAGGAGCAAATGGGCATGAACAAACCTTAACCCATTAATGTTTGATTATACTGGTCAAACCAAAGCACGAGAAACAAGAGCCATCAAAATGTCTGCACACCACCGAAGTTAAAATATTATAAGCTTTATTGGGAACATAATTAAAAACATCTAAAATCACACATACCCTCCGTGCAGATGCCCCTGTGAACACTGTATGCCACTATATATAGGTAAATAAACATATGAAATCTTACAGACGTGTCCCTGCCCTCTGCACTTAATATTATAATATAACTATATGTAGACAAAATGGAGAATGAACACGCTGTATACAACCATATAACAGCAAATATGCACACAGTCAAGTATGATACAAGCCACACAGCATGCAAATAGCATGCAGCACCCCAACACAATATGCAGCTTTCAAAGGGAGCAGATAAAATAAACTGCCCTAGATATCCAAAGAAAGGGACAGAGGAAGATGTCCAAATATATAACCTGAAATACCCTGCATAGTCTGGTCCTAGGAGTGGTCAAAAGGTGAGGATAGTGCTGGAAAGAGCAACATAGGATGAAACCTGCTGCAAGAGGCTGTGAGGCTGAATAGTCACAGGGCAAATGCGACCGGAGGGGAAGCCCAACGCGTGTCGCTGTTCTAAGACAGCTTCGTCAGGGGAAGTAGTGCAAATACCCCCAATAGCGCTTAAATACCTTATAATCAATTGTGTGGTCAGGTCCGGTGTGTAGCTGGCAGAGCATGGGGGCCGGAAAACCGGAAGTGACTCACCAGGAAGAAGGGAAAATGAAAGTGTCCTGAATGCCACACTGAGCATGTGCCAATGGAAGGTCAAAACAGCAGAATGGATATAGGCAAAAAGTCTGAAGAAACGTAAGTGTTTGTGACAGCGCAGCTCCCGGGAGCAGATGTGGTGACAGTCCTGCGATGCATGACTGTCAGCCCATCTGTGGGCACAAAAGAAAAAGCCTCCTGGTACAGTCCATATATAGAGGCAGCGAGTACACAGCAAGGAGGAGAAAGCAGAACCAATCCTAAAAGATGAATGTAGAACCAGAAGATTAACTCCTGAAAAAAGATTTTAAGATTATGTACATAAATATACCAATAAATAAGCACATTTATGAGTCATGGTGTTATAACATGAAATAGATATATATATGTATTCCAATGTGCAGACTTCATTAGAACATACAGTACATAGAAGACAGAATAAATACCATCAAACTATGCTGAATCAGATTAATTCATCAATATATATACAGCACCCTCACAAAACACATGGATAAAACTTCCATGATATGATATTACACAGGATTACAAACGGATACTTCAATTACTGGATACCATACTCAGTGGAACCAGGCCAGACCACACAGGAGCTGCGCCGGAGGATTCAGGGACATTTTTCTACGATCAATACAGCGGTGGCTGATAGACGCAAAGGATTTCTGCGGTGGTGGTGGACGTTTGGAGTGGAGTTATGCGCTTCCCGAACAGCATATTGAGCGGCATCGACTCCCTCTGGTTGTGATATGGAGGTCTGGAGAAGAATCTGTATGTTTTTTCATTTACAAGACTTCGGAGAAGAGGAGAAGACTTTGGACCTAAATGGAACATTATATGGGGGGAAGGGAGAGGGATTTTATGCTTCTCCTTCCCTATTGGACAATATATTACATAACAGGACAATTGAAGTATCCGTTTGTAATCCTGTGTAATATCATATCATGGAAGTTTTATCCATGTGTTTTGTGAGGGTGCTGTATATATATTGATGAATTAATCTGATTCAGCATAGTTTGATGGTATTTATTCTGTCTTCTATGTACTGTATGTTCTAATGAAGTCTGCACATTGGAATACATATATATATCTATTTCATGTTATAACACCATGACTCATAAATGTGCTTATTTATTGGTATATTTATGTACATAATCTTAAAATCTTTTTTCAGGAGTTAATCTTCTGGTTCTACATTCATCTTTTAGGATTGGTTCTGCTTTCTCCTCCTTGCTGTGTACTCGCTGCCTCTATATATGGACTGTACCAGGAGGCTTTTTCTTTTGTGCCCACAGATGGGCTGACAGTCATGCATCGCAGGACTGTCACCACATCTGCTCCCGGGAGCTGCGCTGTCACAAACACTTACGTTTCTTCAGACTTTTTGCCTATATCCATTCTGCTGTTTTGACCTTCCATTGGCACATGCTCAGTGTGGCATTCAGGACACTTTCATTTTCCCTTCTTCCTGGTGAGTCACTTCCGGTTTTCCGGCCCCCATGCTCTGCCAGCTACACACCGGACCTGACCACACAATTGATTATAAGGTATTTAAGCGCTATTGGGGGTATTTGCACTACTTCCCCTGACGAAGCTGTCTTAGAACAGCGACACGCGTTGGGCTTCCCCTCCGGTCGCATTTGCCCTGTGACTATTCAGCCTCACAGCCTCTTGCAGCAGGTTTCATCCTATGTTGCTCTTTCCAGCACTATCCTCACCTTTTGACCACTCCTAGGACCAGACTATGCAGGGTATTTCAGGTTATATATTTGGACATCTTCCTCTGTCCCTTTCTTTGGATATCTAGGGCAGTTTATTTTATCTGCTCCCTTTGAAAGCTGCATATTGTGTTGGGGTGCTGCATGCTATTTGCATGCTGTGTGGCTTGTATCATACTTGACTGTGTGCATATTTGCTGTTATATGGTTGTATACAGCGTGTTCATTCTCCATTTTGTCTACATATAGTTATATTATAATATTAAGTGCAGAGGGCAGGGACACGTCTGTAAGATTTCATATGTTTATTTACCTATATATAGTGGCATACAGTGTTCACAGGGGCATCTGCACGGAGGGTATGTGTGATTTTAGATGTTTTTAATTATGTTCCCAATAAAGCTTATATTATTTTAACTTCGGTGGTGTGCAGACATTTTGATGGCTCTTGTTTCTCGTGCTTTGGTTAGTTTGCATTATTAGCCATCAGTCTTGCACCCCCTCTATATATCTACACATTGTAGTGGTGCGTCAGCTATCCCATATGATTATACTGGTCATTCCCATACTAAGAAGTTAGACAGCTGCCTTCTGCCTGTAACAGCGATGGGCACCAAGTGTTGATTGTTGCGATTACCCACTTAAAAGCTGCCATCAATCTTTCCCTGTAGCATTTAAGGCGTGCAGTCTAGGGGGCACACAGTTCTAGATGCCCAGAGGGCCCCCTACAGTTGCAATCGCAGGGTGCCAATGATTTGCCATAGTAGCCAGAGGCCTACTGAAGATACCAATGGCGGTCATGTTGGTCTACCGACAAGCTAGGCTTTGTAGGAGACCGTAATTTTAGCTGTATTTTTCAGATTTTTTTTTTTTTTTTTTAACAATACAAAGTGGTCTTCTAAACTGCACTAATGACTCGGGAGGTCTGTCCAACTCGAATATTCTATGAATCTTCGTCTAACTAGCTATGCTTCACAGATGTATCAAGAAGGCGGTGATGAGGGTACTCAGCAGGCCCCCCGAGTGCCAGGGCAACTTATCAGACCCACACTTTCGGGTCATGGAGGGCACTATGGACAGCCCATTGATATTTAGATGTCAGATTAGGGCTACGTTCACATTTGCGTTGTGCGCCGCAGCGTCGGCGCCGCAGCGCACAACGCAAACAAAAACGCAGCAAAACGCATGCACAACGCTGCGTTTTGCGCCGCATGCGTCGTTTTTTTCATTGAATTTGGACGCAGCAAAAATGCAACTTGCTGCGTCCTCTGCGCACCGACGCGGGCGCCGCAGCGACGCATGCGGCGCAAAACGCAAGTGCGCCGCATGTCCATGCGCCCCCATGTTAAATATAGGGGCGCATGACGCATGCGGCGCCGCTGCGGCGCTGGCCGCAAATGTGAACGTAGCCTAACCGCTTAATGTGAATGGAACCCACCCCTAGGATGTCCTAGTAGGTCATTGAGTGGAGAGGGTGTCACATCGTCGTCCTCCTAGTCATTGCATCTGCGGTACTTACATGGGAATAAAAGGCATGGAGCTGTGCCTCAAACTATGAAGACCACCTTGCCCCACATTGTGATACTGAGGGCCTATTTTAAGTAAAGGACTTTAAGTCAGGCTGATAGATATACATATAAAAAAAAAAACAAAAAACAAAAAAGACACACAAAACAAATGTGGGGAGGGGGGTTAAATCATCATCAGCATCTACATAAAAAGGTGAAATATTGCAGTTTTCACCCTGGCCACCAGAGAAGTCACACAAAACAGATACTTCCTACACTGTGCAGCTCACTTGTGAAGAAATCATCTCCTCACAGTGGGGGAGTGACAGCGCCTGTAGTGCTGGAGGCAGAGATAAGGTGGGATGACAACTCTACGCAGATAAGACTATGTACAACTCGCAAGTTTTCTGGGGAAGGGCTGTACGCCATCAGTTTCTGGATGCTGTAATAATCTACATTATTCTGTTAACTGTTATTCATACCCCACAAGTACAGAAAATACAGAAAGTATATCCATCTAATATGGCTCCCCCAGAGAAATACACAGCAGTAATCATGTATACATTTGTAAAGTACTGCTCCAGCAAGTTATATAGGGGAGCAGTGCTAGTGGTCTATACAACGACAGGAAGAAGCCTTTCACAAGCAGGAGGACAAAACTGCTAGGAGTTATGGCAGGTCTTTAAAGGGACACACTCACCTGAATTTGGAGGGAACAATCTTTAGCCATAGGGGCGGGGTTTTTGGCTGTTTGATTCACCCTTTCCTTACCCGCTGGCTGCATGCTGGCTGCAATATGGGATTGAAGTTCATTCTCTGTCCTCCGTAGTACATGCCTGCATAAGGCAATCTTGCCTTGCGCAGGCATGTACTATGGAGGACAGAGGATGAACTTCAATCCAATATTGCAGCCAGCATGCAGCCAGCGGGTAAGGAAAGGGTGAATCAAACACCCGAAAACCCCACCCCTATGGCTAAAGATTCTTCCCTCCAAATTCAGGTGACAGTGTCCCTTTAAAGAAGCCTGTATATGCAAGCCAACCCAGAAAGGAATTTTAAGGCATCTAAACATTTACTGGTAGTAATAGCATATATTTCCCTGTGAATGTGCAAATCTTATTTGCAGCTACAGCAACTAAAAAAAAAAAAGGAAATCTAAACTGGGCACTGTCCCTATACTACAGATGATTCCTCAATGTGTTTAGTATAAGACAAGACAACAGTTTATGAGTTATTAGCTTAGTCAAGTTGTGTGCCATTAACTGTGATAAGTCCGCTCAATTTTTTTTTTTTTAGTAAATGCAGAAATCAAGGAAATTCCAAAGGGAATCTACAACTGTACATTAGATTTTTGGTCATATAGTAAGCAAGCAACTAAGCAATGCCGACCTCACCCTACAGTATTGTTTCTTGTGTGTGTCATCGAGGAGTGGTAAAACAGCATTTCAGGGACTGTCCAACTAGTCAGTAAAGACTCTGCAGCAGACGTCTACTGCCTAAAAAGTGCACAAGACAAGGCCCTGAACACAAGAATTTATTATTTGTTTTCTAATTTTATCCCCTTCACGACATGCGCCATACATGTACGGCACATGTCATGTCTCTCCCTTTAATGTGTATAAACATAAGGGTGAATGACCTCGGGGAGATCAAAACATCTAACACCACGGAGACACCATCATGTGTTTCTCAACGCAGTGATCCAGAACACTGCCCCTATCCCTTATGGGAAATATGCAAATGCATGTAGAAAAGCTGCGGAGACACCATCACTTGTTTCTCAACGCAAGCAATGAATAGCCAGGTCTTTCACCGGGAAGGAACAACCACGGGAAGGGCAGCATCCAATGAGGAAAACCACCTATGCCAAAACATGGTATCCGTCCACAGACAGCTGTTTCAGTGTCTCCGCGGCTTTTCTACATGCATCTCCCTTTAATGTGGGCTCCAGCGCTGAACCCACATCTTTTCCAGCACGTCAGCTGATTTCAACAGCTGACACGTGCCACTAACCGCTGCAATCACGATCCAACCACAGCTGTTAACCTGTTAAATGCTGCTGACAATCTGACAGCAGCATTTAATGTGATCACACCGGAAGCAAATTGCTAATCCCGCCCATCAGCACCCGTATCACATGACCGTGGGGCGTCGATTGGTTGGCATGACAGCACCGGTTCTGCAGCAGACCCCTGTGGTTGTCATTGCCAGATTGCTATAGCGGTCAGCCCTCACAGCAAATAAGCATTTCTGCTACTAACAGCAGGGCTGAAACCTTGCTCTCTGTAGCACAAGCGGTCGGGTAAAGTTAAAAAAAGAAAAAAAAAAAAAAAAAAAAAAAAAAAAAAATAGATATATAATTATTATTTTTTTTTTTTTTTCAAATCACCCCCATTCAAAATAAAAACAAAACCCACATATTTGGTATCGCTGCGTTCAGAATCGCCTGATCAAGATATATATATAAAAAAAAAATTAGACTTTCACTACATAGTTTACCAATCGGATTAAACGCCATAATTACGGTACATTTTTTTGGTCACCGCAACATTGCATTAAAATGTAAGAACGGGCAATCAAAAGATCATATCTGCACCAAAATAGTATCGATAAAAGTGTCAGCTCAGCGAGCAAAAAATATGCCCTCACCCAACCCAAGATCACGACAGACGATACAGCCCCTGATGGCGGTGGCGGAAGCTTATAGGGCCAAAAGTAGGTGACAGATTCCCTTTAACAGCACCTGCCGAGTTCTCCAGACGGTATGGCATTCTAGTGGTATAACTCGTGCCAGAGATTTCCCTCCACTCCCTGACAGGAGGAGCGTTTCTGGCCAGAGGTTGCACAAATTCATGAAGTGAGGTGCGTCTCTTCAGGAGCTTGGGGCGTCTTACACCACTGGGCCCCTTTATCAAGGCTGGCATGTACAACGCCAGTCTTAATGAATCGACCCCGATGGGTTTCCATTTGGAAAAGAAAGTGAGTTGATAGAGCCTGGTGGCACATCACGAGAGCAATCCTACTACAGTCAGTGGGGCTGTTAAGAAAACGTGTGCGGACATTGTTGAAAAAGACTTAAAAAAGCAGAAGCAATCCCCCCCAACATCGAGAGGGCATACCTTTATCCAAGTACTGTACATGAAAAGCACCAACCTCATTAAACACTGGATACATAACCGCATACAGGGGCATGGAAACCATAGAAGTGGTCTCTGCTTCATTCTTCATCTCTTCCATTGTCATCCTCATTCACAGAGACCAGGCTGTTAGAATATGGTGCTATAGAAGCAGAAGTCTCCTCATTCAGTGCGCTCGATGCAGGCGGTCCTATCCGTGCGAGAAATTATTCTGTTCCCCTAAAACAGAAGAAACATGAGGGGTCAGCGAGCAAAGCTGTATCCTTAGGACTAGAAAAGCTCCAAAAGCCTGTGGCCAGCTATCCTCAGTACAAGCCTAGGCCTGTGGCAGTCCCGTGCCAGCACTTGTGCGAGTGCTGCAGACTAGTCACATTTTACATTGAGTTGCAAGCAGTTTGGGCTTTTTGTTCAGGTCTTGTACCAATGTCCCATTTTCTAAAGGCAGACTCTTTGGAAATCTTAAAGGGAACCTGTCAGCAGGATTGTGCACAGTAACCTACCGTGTCAGGTCGGCGCCGTTATACTGATTACATTAATACCTTGGTTGATGAAATCCGTCTTGTGGTTGTTTGTTAATCTTTATTTTCAGCTTGTAGTTGATGAGATTCTCATGCCCTAAGGCCGGGCTGGGACATGTGGTGCTCTGATTATATATTCATAATGCAGACTGCTGACAGGTCACTGATCCCTCACTGACCCACCCCTAGTTTACATAATGAATAAAAAAAACCTTCTGCAGGCAAATTCACATGTTTTGTGTGCCAATAATAATTTTTTTTTCCATGTTATTTAGCTAGAGGAACAAAAAATAAATGAAAATGGCGCCTGTGTTTTTCACTTCTCCAGTAAGATGCCGCTGGCGCATGCGCAGTAGCAGCTATCGGATCAGCAGCAGACACTGATAACAGCTACCGCGCAGGCGCCATTTTCACATTTATTTTTTCTTACTCTAGCTAAATAACATGGAAAAAAAATAAAATAAAAATGTATTACTGGTACACAAAATGTGGTTTTGATGCAGGGCAGTTGTCATGGCTGGCGCCTGCCTGCAGAAGGTTTGTGTGTGTTTAAGTATATACAGATATTCATTATGCAAACTAGGAGGCAGGTCACTGAGGGATCAGCAGTCTGCATTATGAATATATAATCAGAGCACCACATGCACCAACCCGGCCTTAGGGCACGAGAATCTCATTAACACAATACTGAAAATAAAGATTAAACAACAGCCACAAGACGGATTTCATCAACCAAGGTGTCATTGTAATCAGTATAACGGCGCTGACCTGACACTGTGTGGAGGTTATGGTGCACAATCCTGCTGACAGGTTCCCTTTAAAGACGACAACCAGCATGACACTTCTACATCCCTTCAACAATAACCCCTTTATACAATTTGGGATTAATTTTCCTAAATATTTTTTATTCACTTTTTAAAGAGAAAGTCTGTCTTGCGCACATTCTTACATGCAATCTCCCCTTAAAGATAAATGTATAAGGCTATGTGCACACGCTGCGGGTTACTCTGCCGATTTTCCGGACTGATTTTGGTAAATCCGCACGTAAACCGCTCTGCAGATTTCCTGCAGAATTATTGCGGTTTTTGTGCAGATTCCACCTGCGGTTTTACACCTGCGGATTCCTATTATGGAGCAGGTGTAAACCACTACAGAATCCACACAAAGAATTGGCATGCTGCGGAATAAACAACGCAGAGTTTCCACGCGGTATTTTCCGCAGCATGTGCACTGCGGATTTTGTTTCCCATAGGTTTATATGGTACTGTACAATGCATGGAAAACTGCTGCCAATAGCCTAAGAGTTCACACATGCCACATATAGCACCCATCATATTCCACAGCGCTTCACAGACATCACTGTCCACGTTGGGAATTTAGATCCCTATCAGTCTGGTCTTTATGGGAGGAAACCCATGCCACCATGGTGAGAACATGCAAACTGATTGCAGATGTTGTCCTTGGTTGGATTTGAACCCGGGACCCCAACACTGCAAAGACAAGGCTCTGTGCTTTAGTGCGGACCACCGAATCCGCAAACATATACGGCAGCCCCAGCAGACCCCCCGCCGCAGGGAAAACGACAGCCCCAGCGACCTGCAGTAACCTTAAAAGGGAACCTTTCACCCCCCTCAGGCGTTTGTAACCAAGAGCCACCTTGTGCAGCACTAATGCTGCATTCTGACAAGGTGGCTTTTAGTTATGCTCCCTGCACATGCTGAAATAAACACAATGTGCCCCCTCCTACCCTGAAATCGCCAGGGAGGCGGGACTTTCCTTCCTAATCAGACTCAGCGCCGCCGTCACTCCGGGCCTATGTGTGCCAGGCGCCGCCTCCTGAGCATTGTTTGAATCTGTCCCTGAGCCTGCGATGTGGTGTTATCCCTTGGGCATGCGCAGTTAGCGCTGCCCATCTTCTGACATCATTTGTTGTCAGACTGACTGCGCCTATGCAACCACGCTGCCCGAGATGCCGCCCCGCAGTCTCTTCTGATCTATTCACACTGCGGGGCTGGGATCCCTGGGCATGTGCAGTGCATATCCAAGCCTCTCACTCATCTCCCTCCGCCTTCTTCAGACTGTGCGGCATCAGCTGATCCCTAATCGCCGTGGCATGCGCATAGGGATCAGCTGACGCCGCACAGCGTGAAAAAGATGGAGGGAGATGAGTGAGAGGCTTAGATATGCACTGCACATGCCCAGGGATCCCAGCCCCGCAGTGTGAATAGATCAGAAGAGACTGCGGGGCGGCATCTCGGGCAGCGTGGTTGCACAGGCGCAGTCAGTCTGACAACAAATGATGTCAGAAGACGGGCAGCGCTAACTGCGCATGCCCAAGGGATAACACCACATCGCAGGCTCAGGGACAGATTCAAACAATGCTCAGGAGGCGGCGCCTGGCACACATAGGCCCGGAGTGACGGCTGTGCTGCGTCTGATTAGGAAGGAAAGACCCGCCTCCCTGGCGATTTCAGTGTAGGAGGGGGCACATTTTATAAGTGATTATTTCAGCATGTGCAGGCATCATAACTAAAAGAGCCACCTTGTCAGAATGCAGCATTAGGGCTGCACAAGGTGGCTCTTAGTTACAAACGCCTGAGGGGGGTGACAGGTTCCCTTTAATGACGTGACCGCAGGTTCCTGAAGCTCAGCGTCTCCTGGATAACAGGCTGAAGGGGTCGCATTATGCCACCATTCAGCAAGGCATCCAGAAGCAGAGATGGATTTTGGCACGGGACAAATATGGTGGATTATTGTAGGACAGATGAGGAATAATTTTTTAATTTTACACTAATAAATAGGTAACAGAGGTTGGGGAGTGTTTATTTCAAATAAAGATGTCCGTTTCTTTTAATGAACACCTTCAGAACCGGACACATTTTTGTTTGTTTTTTTCCCTCCCTTTTTTCCCGGAGTCATAAAGGTTTTTGATTTTTTTGCAGGAGTAGTACTTTTGAACGACACCATTCATTTTACCAAATATTCTGACATTGATGTTTGGGAATTGTTTATTGAAAGGTGTGCATTTTCCTGGTAAATATGACCTGGCAATATGATTCTGTTCATCAAACATGTCCAGTTTTTTTTTAAAAAATTTAGTGGTGAAAAAACATTGCAAAAAAAAAAAGAAAAAAAAGTTTAAAATTGAAGAGCTGTGTTGCCATTTTCCAAGAAAAGTAACCTTTTTATTTTTCTTCTGATGGAGCTGTATGTTAGTTTATTTTGTTGCGGGTGAAACGTTTTATTAGTACCATTTTGGGATAGATGTGACTTTTTGATCGTTTGTTACAGCATTGTTTTAGGGAATTGTGGGAATCAAAAAGTAGTTTTGGTGTTCTTTAATATTTTTTCTGTTTAAAGTGTTTATTGATCGTGTTAATGGTTTTAATGTTTTGATAGATTTATTTTCAATGTGGGAAAAGAAGGGAGATTTTAACTTTCATTTTTTTAAACTTTTTTTTTTAATGGTTAGCATCCTTAGGGCCCTTGAAGATTCAATCGTCCGACTGCTTGTGCAGTCAGTCTCCTTTGAAGCTCTGTCACAGGCAAAATTTCACAGGAGTTCCGTAATGACAAACACAAAGGTCATCGGCAGACCCCCAGCTGTCATGACAACGCATCCGAGACCACGTCACAGACGCATCGATGGGCGGAAGGACACAAGCACTCGTCAGGGAAAGTTAAATGCCGCTGTAAGAGACTGATATAGGCATTGAAAAGGCTAACCATCGCAGGCGGAGCAGAGGGTCACCCGTGATTGTTAGCCATCACTTTCCAGGTCTGGGGCAGGCTCGCTGTGCATGTCGTGGCGCATGTGTGTGTTTTTTTACAATATGACTATGGGCTTAGTAATGGGGGCCTCTCAGACACCTCTCCATTCCTAACCCCTGGGCTTGATGTCAGCAGCCATAAAAAGCTGACATCGACCCCAACACAAGCGCGAGGCTAGGCAGCAGACTTGGTGCATCTTATGGCATTTCTGGGGCTGCTGTTACACACGGATCACACCGGTACTGATTTTTCCTGTACAGATCACAAGGATGTGTGAATGAGGCCTTAAAAGGGAGTCTGTCACCAAGATTTTACTACCCAATCTGAGAGTGGCATAATGTGGGGATACAGAGCTTCATTCCAGAGATGTATCACTTACTGGGCTACTTGCTGTCATTTTAATAGTTTTGCTCAGTTTTCTCTGCTGCTGAGCCCTTTATAACCCTCGCCCACACAGATTGGTAGCTTTCTGCCCATGTACAGTGTACCCAGAAAAGCCAACAGTGGTGGTGGCGTGGTTATACAGAGGGATACCTGGCAGCTGATTAACTATCCCTCTAGTGATAAAATCCTGTTGGTAAAACTGATGTTATTAAAACACTAATCAGCTGGAATCAGGGTCTCTGCCTCTACTGATCTCTGATTACATTGCAAAAACACGGGGACAGACTCCCTTTAATGCTCCCATATATGTTACACTAATGTTAGCTGAACATGAGGATATTGATTGGTTTGGCCGACAGACTAATGTGTATGGGGGCCCTGACATCTGAACATCAGTGGACATCATGTCTGATTTCTGACTGCCAATGGCTCATCTCTGGGAGAACAAAGCTGTCGCCATACGTCTGGCAAAGGCTTTCTCAGAGAATGCTGGAGTGCTCGGCCCGAACGAACGCTCAGGTTTAGGAAAGAAGAAACAGTCGAGATCAGTCCACCAACAGCTATCTAATATGTATGAACAGCTTTAGAAGGGGTGGTCCGAAATGCAAATTAATGCAATAATCTAGACCATTTTTTAATATACTTTAAGAAATTCCCCAACTTTTTTTCTTTGTTTCCTACTTACCATTTGATGACCAAGGCATGCTGGGATACTCAAACGAAGAGTCATTATGGTGCACAGTCTGCATTCATTACTGCAGCACATGCCCCCTCCCTGAAAACTAGTATCATCAGTGACCTTTGTTCCAGGGGCTGGACTAGTGCAATGATAGTGCGCTCTCACTGGCTCAGATTAATAGTAACGAGCCTGCAACAGAGCACACTGTCATGGTTGTCAGAATACGCAGTGTGCAGAGACCAACACCGCCCCTGCAAGTGATGTCTCTGGTCTCTGCATGCCGAGTATGTGGACAACATGCTCCGTTATTCCATCCAAAAATAATTAGAGAGGGTGTGGGGCAGAGCAGTTAGTGAAGTGAGGGAAGGATCAGGAATTCAAAATTAAAAGTAAATTATATTGGAAAATAGTTTAGATTTAAATAGATAGGGATTTAGAATGAAAATTTGTATTTTGGACCACGCCTTTATGAAACGTTTGAAGGGACAAGGTTGGTGACAACTGTCTTATTACCCCCCTTCAATATATAAGGGCGCTTTCTATGATTGTATGCTTTGCCATACAAAAAGTATTGCAAGGCGATGGTAGAGTTAGGTAAATACGTGCGCTTTGTCTATACGGTTCTTGAGCTCTGCATAGATATGGCTGACCTGGTAATATGTGACCACCCCTGACTAAAGAGAGATTGTTCGTCACAATATATTGAGATCAGATCATTGGTGGTCTGACAACCGGTACTCCCACCAACCCCGTGCCGGATATAAACACCGAGGCCGACATTGTGCATACCAGTCGCAGAAGGGCTCGCTGGAGAACAATGCGCCAAGTTCTGGAGACCAGTCACCGAGGCAATCATACAGCACTCAGCGAGTATCATGTTTGGGTTCTGCCAGTCACATTCTCCGGGCACCGTACCGGCACAATCACCCAGTGCGCATTTCTGTCTCTCCAGACCCAATGTCAGATCTGATGAGGGTCTCCCTGTACGGACACCTTCAAGGATGGCGCTTCCAAGTAGCAGCCTCGGCAATTGTAACTGCAAGACCATTAGCAATTCATTCTAGAACCGCGCAGACAGACCACAGGTTTCCACAGCTACGCTACACCATGGCGGCTACGACTCCCGTCAGGCAGAGAAGGGAACGGTCTCTGATGACCGGGGTCCCTCTTCACACAGCAAGTTTATCAAATGGAGATGTGGAAAGCAGAAAAGAAAATTAGTAAGTGTAAAGGTCCGTATATATGGAGCACCGGCGGCACGATACCACAGTTGGAGGTAGTTTCAATACCTGTTTGCACGATGCACTGAGCTGACTATACTAGGATGCTCCGTGCACATACACTGCCATTATTCTCTGCAGTGCAAGGACGATGCACCACTGAGAATAGGCCATTTGTTTTTCCACTGCTCAAAAGATAATTTCACCCGAAGAACGAGAGGTTTGCAGACTGTTTACACGGAAAGATAATCCTGACATTAGCGTTTACTAAACTCGCTTACAATTCTCTTGCAGTGTAAAAGGCAGCTTAAGAACCCGAGCGGCTTTGGGAGGAAAAATAAAAAAGGGTCCAAACCATGACGGCTAGTCTACTGGGGCAAAGCATTTCCAAAACAGCAGGAACGCCCTGTGCGGTGGTTTGTACCGACTAAAGGAAGACTCACTAGTGCACTGGAGCGGCCTCTAATAACTACTGGTCACAAGAAGGCTGCCACATACTACTGATGGACGATACCAGCACAATAACACATGGGCGTGGTAACGCAAAGCGGCCATACTCCTCTCTCACCTTACCATATAAGGCTACTTTCACACTAGCGTCGGGCTCGGCCCGTCGCAGTGCGTTGGGCCGAGGTCATCGACGCTAGCGTTGTCTCCGCCGCACAACGGGGGCAGCGGATGCATTTTTCCAGCGCATCCGCTGCCCCATTGTGAGGTGCGGGGAAGTGGGGGCGGAGTTCCGGCCGCGCATGCGCGGTCGGAAAAAGCGGACTGTCGGGAGCAAAAAACGTTACATGTAACGTTTTTTGCTCCCGGCGGACCGCCACAACACGGTGCAACCGTCTCACGACGGTTGCGACGTGTGGCAATCCGTCACAATGCGTCGCTAATGTTAGTCAATGGAGAAAAAAACGCATCCTGCAAGCACTTTTGCAGGATGCATTTTTTTCTGCAAAACGACGCATTGTGACGGATTGCAGTTAACGCTAGTGTGAAAGTAGCCCAAGATGATAGTCATGAAATAAAGGACTTTCCATTCAAGCTGCCGTGGTGAGTGCCGCTTACTTTTTTTCTGAATTATTCATATATACATGTTGATATATTCTGAGCACCTCCAAATTGGACATTTATGCTGATAAAGGAGCTATAACCCAGCTCAACTCCTCCGTACAAAGGATTATTATATTATTGTTTTAATACACTGGTGCCGCGATTCACATTTCTTTGTGGCTTAGAGACATACCATACATACTCGAGTATAAGCCGAGGCACAACTGGGTAAGCTTATTGACTCGAGTATAAGTCGGGCATGTATTGTCCCCTCAACCCTATCCCTATTACTATTTTAATAGTAATTAAAAATGTGTTAATGCAATGTCTGAAAACATTTCTATATGAAAAAAAAAATATATATATATTTATTACACACACCCACATACATACTCACTCGAGTATAAGCCGACCCCCCTAATTTTGCCACAGAGACTGGGAAAATTTAATGACTCGAGTATAGGCCTAGGGTGGGAAATGCTGCAGCTACCGGTAAATGTCAAAAGTAAAAATAGATACCAATAAAAGTAAAATTAATTGCAACATCAGTAGGTTAAGTGTTTTTGAATATCCATATTGAATCAGGAGCCCCATATAATGCTCCATAAAGTTTATGATGGCCCCATAAGATGTTCCATATTAAAATATGCCCCATATAATCCTGCATAAAGGTTAATAAAGGCCCCATAAGATGCTCCATAGACACATTTGCCCAATATAATGCTGCACAAATGCTGATTATGGCCCCATAAGATGCTCTATAAAGATATTTGCCCCATATAGTGCTGCACAAACCTTGATTATGGCCCTATAAGATGCTCCATACAGACACTTGCCCCATATACTGTAGTGCCCTACAAACGTTAATTATGGCCCCATACAGACACTTGCCCCATATAGTGCTGCACAAACGTTATGGCCCCCATATAGTGCTGCACAAACGTTATGGCCCCCATATAGTGCTGCACAAACGTTATGGCCCCCATATAGTGCTGCACAAACGTTATGGCCCCCATATAGTGCTGCACAAACGTTATGGCCCCATAGATGCCCCATACAGATATTTGCCCCATTTGCTGCGATAAAAAAAAAAAATAAAAAAATCACATACTCACCTCTCCGTCGGTCAGGCCCCCGACACTTTCAATAGTCACCCGCACCTCGTTCCGGCGCCGCTCCATGTTCAGCACTGACGTTCAGCAGAGGGCGCACACTAACTACGTCACCGCGCCCTCTGACCAGCAGTGACGCTCAGAAGACAGAGCGGCGCCCGGAACGAGGAAAGGTGACTATCGCGCAGCGCTCCCCGTATACTCACCTGTGCAGTCCCTGCTTCCCCGGTGCCGCAGCTTCTAACTGTACTGAGCGGTCACTGTTACCGCTCAATACAGTAATGAATATGCGGCTCCACCCCTATGGGAGGTGGAGCCGCATATTCATTTACTGTAATGAGCGGTACCATGTGACCGCTCAGTACAGGAAGAAGCTGAAGCTGCTGCTGCCGGCGAAGCCAGGGACCTGCAGGGACCGCGCCTGGACTAAGTGAGTATTTTTAGACAGCCCCCGCTCCCCCTCTCCTGCCGACCTCTGGGTATGACTCGAGTATAAGCCGAGAGAAGGACTTTCAGCCCAAAAAAGTGGGCTGAAAATCTCGGCTTACACTCGAGTATATACGGTATAATATATCTATCTATTTTTTTTTTTTCAAAAAAAGAGGCAGCACTCCATTGTTCCAGTATAGAAATGTGCAGGGTTTAATTTTGGCTGCTTTCACACTAGCGTCGGCTCGACGCATAATGTGAAAAAAACGGACTAGACGCACAAAAAAACGTTACAGGTAACTTTTTTTGTGGCGGCGGTGCGCCAAAACACGACGCAACAGTCACACGAAGGTTGCGACGTGTGGCAATGCGTCGGTAACGTTAGTCTATGGGGAAAAAAAGCATCCTGCAGACAACTTTGCAGGGTGCGTTTTTTCTCCTAAACGAAGCATTGCGATGTGCAGCCAAAAACGCTAGTGTGAAAGTAGCCTTACTCACATATCTGGGCAACGTTTCAGCTCAAAATGAGCCTCTCTCAAGCCTTTTTTTGAGCCGAAACGTTGCCCAGATATGTGGGTAAATTAAACCCTGCACATTTCTATACTGGAACAATGGAGTGCTGCCTCTTTTTTTGAAGTTATATGACATTTGGATGATCGGTGGACTGATTGTCTGGGGGCCTTGCACCCGAAGATGGATGGATGGATGGATGGATGGATGTACACACAGTATATACCCGAGTATAAGCCGACCCCCCTAATTTTGCCACAAAAAAAACTGGGAAAACTTATTGACTCGAGTATAAGCCTAGGGTGGGAAATGCAGCAGCTACCGGTAAAAGTCAAAAATAAAAATAGATACCAATAAAAGTAAAATTAATTGAGACATCAGTAGGTTAAGTGTTTTTGAATATCCATATTGAATCAGGAGCCCCATAAGATGCTCCATACAGTTCGTGATGGGCCCCATAAGATGCTCCATATTAAAATATAGCCCATACAATGCTGCACAAAGGTTAATAATGGCCCCATAAGATGCTCCAAAGAAACATTTGCCCCATACAATGCTGCATAAAGGTTGATGGCCCCATAAGATGCTCCATACATTGTGGCCCCATGAGATGCTCCATACATTGTGGCCCCATGAGATGCTCCATAAGATGCTCCACACATTTGCCCCATTTGCTGTTGCTGCGATTAAAATTAAAGGGCCACTGTAACCCCCCCCCCAGCCGTTATAAACTAAAAGAGCCACCTTGTGCAGCAGTAATGCTGCAGTCTAACAAGGTGGCTCTTTTAGTTTTTGATTCATTTATTACCTCAAAAAAGCGTTTTAAAAATTGGCCACACATACCAGATATTGTACCAGGAGGCGGTCCGAAGCGTCCTGTATGAATCCCCCAACTGCCGTCACTCTTCTCTTCAGGGCCGATGGTCCCCGCCCCCTGAGCGCTGTTATCGTCTGAAATCCGGCGCCTGCGCTGTGCGTGCCTGCCTGGGGCCTGCGCAGTGTTCATTGTCAGTGCGGCCACCCTGTTACTGAATCCCCGCCCCGCATTGTGTTATTCATTATGCACAGTGCGGGGCTGGGGTTCCTGGGCATGCGCACTGCGCTGTTTAGACGCTCCCCAGCTCCGACGCTCCCCAGCTCCCCCGCCTTCCCAGGAACCCCAGCCCCGCACTGTGCATAATGAATAACACAGTGCGGGGCGGGGGATTCAGCAACAGTGTGGCCGCACTGACAATGAACACTGCGCAGGCCCCAGGCAGGCACGCACAGCGCAGGCGCCGGATTTCAGAAGATAACAGCGCTCAGGGGGCGGGTACCATCGGCCCTGAAGAGATGAGTGACGGCAGTTGGGGGATTCATACAGGACGCTTCGGACCGCCTCCAGGTATAATATCTGGTATGTGTGGCCAATTTTTAAAACGCTTTTTTGAGGTAATAAATGAATCAAAAACTAAAAGAGCCACCTTGTTAGACTGCAGCATTACTGCTGCACAAGGTGGCGCTTTGAGCTTATAACGGCTGGGGGGGTGACAGTGGCCGTTTAAAAAATAAAAAGTCACATACTAACCTCTCTTCGCTCAGGCCCCCAGCACTTGTGATAGTCACCTTCCTCGTTCCATCGCTGCACGCTGCTCTGTCTTCCATCCTCTGCACTGACTGTTCAGGCAGAGGGCGGCGCACACTAATCGCGTCATCGCGCCCTTTGACCTGAACAGTCACAGCCAGAGGACGGAAGACAGAGCAGCGCGCAGCGATGGAATGAGGAAGGTGACTATCGCGCAATGCTCACCTCCCCTGATATACTCACCTGCTCCCGGCGTGGTCCCTGGCAGTGTCTCACTGTCAGATGGTCTCCGGGAGCATCTTCCCGTGTTCAGCGGTCACGTACCGCTCATTACAGTAATAAATATGCGGCTCCACCCCTATGGGAGTATAGTCCATATTCATTACTGTAATGAGCGGTACAACGTGACCGCTGAACAAAGGAAGAGCTGCCCGGAGACCATGGGACATGCAGGGACCGCGCCAGGAGCAGGTGAGTATGTGACAGCCGCCGCTCCCCCTCACCCGCCGACATTGACTCGAGTATAAGCCGAGAGGGTCACTTTCAGCCCAAAAAAGTGGGCTGAAAATCTCGGCTTATACGGTATACATACATACACACACACACACACACACACAGTACAGACCGAAAGTTTGGACACATTCTCATTTAAAGATATTTCTTGTGTTTTCATGACTGGGTCATTCCACATCAAGTGATCCAAATCTGAATTTTATTTTATTTAACACCTGACGTCTTTAGATTTTTTTATGAAGTACAACTTTAAATACAAATTAAAAGTTATGAATTTTTCTCTTTATTGGTTAATTTACAGACTTCTAAAGTTTTGAAAGAGCGCAAAATTTGGCCTGGCTTTACATTTTTTATCATATCTCGGGAGGCGCATCATTTTTCTCAGAACGGTACCGGCTTTCATTTGATGTGTCACAAGACTGTTTCTTTATATTATGTTTAGGAGAAATCATTCAAAATTTTGATGCGCAATTGTGGAAAAAAAGTATGTTTTAAGGTTTGTGAAAACATGCATGTGTGTTACTTGTGTTCTTGTTTATATTTGTACAGGGATTCAACTTGGGACCCATCAAATTTTTATTTTTTTATTTTTTTTAAGCCTTGAATCATCTGATTTTATATTTGTGCGAGTTTCTTGCCTTTTTTCTTTTCAAATTACAACTTATTGAATTCAACATTTATATGTAACAATAAAGAAACTCAAAAAACAAATACCGAAGTGCCAGAATAAATACATCTTTATCATCATAACACAACTTGATCAGCATTTTCAACCTGAATTCATTGAACAAGCCAAAAGAAAAAGGGAATTAGACCTACCGGTAATTCGGTTTCCAGGTAGTCCCTCTGGTCAGCACCATGGAGGACGTCCTTCCTCGACCTATAGCGGGACAGGATCACTCAGAGGTTAAAAGGACCCTCCCACCTCCAGTGTTTTTTCAAAGTACCACAGAAGGATGGAAATAAATGGTCTAAACATGCCCTTACAAACATGTCTGTAATAACCATTTAACGGCTTCATCTTAATTTCGAGCCATGGTGACCCAAAGTACGAACGATCTGCTGGTAGATTAATCCCGTACAAGCCTAAAAAGCGAAACATAAGGGAGGGAACTAAGGGTGCTGTCCTGAGGGACTACCTGGAAACCGAATTACCGGTAGGTCTAATTCCCTTTTTCCATTACGTCCCTCAGGACAGCACCATGGAGAATACCAAAGAAACTCTCCCAGGGTGGGTACAGAAGCCCAGGAATCAAAGTCCCAGGCAAAAACCAGACTAAATATATAAATGATCTGAAAGATCAGAAAAACCATAGATATCTAAAGAGATCCGCAAAGAAAATCACCGTAGTGAGTGTCTGATATATATCTATAATGGCCAATTTCAGTATGAATGTGGTTAACGAAATAAGCATCAGAAGCAGAAAGTGAGATACACCCATTGTACTCCAATACCAATAATGAACCACACAGCAAGTTATTTACTGTGATAGATACTTATAGACATCACAGCCCCAGAATAGGGTTAGAAAACCTTATCGCCCAGCAAAATATGGTGAAAGTCACAGCCACCACACAATGAGGACTGTACCGACCAATAATAAGCTACATGTGCTTATAACCCAGGACTGTTCCTTCATCGGACCTTCTGGGCTCAGGTTAAACCTTGGTTACAGACCAGCTTACTACAAGGAGACCTGCAGGACAGAGGTCCTGGACTGTGAGAAGATCAAACCAATAACAGTTAGTACGTGGATAATGGCAGAGCATTGGGATGTATGCACATTACTCATCCAGGAGATCACGTCTATTCCAAATCCTTAGATGTCTAAACCCCAAGTAAGGGTTGGATATTATTGAAACTAAGGATTACACCATCCGGCAGGTAATATCTCCTGCCATTACCAACGTCGGGCTTCTCATTAGAAGCGCTGAAAGAGAAACGTGGATCATCACTCCTGTTTTACTGATGTTAGACACAGGGAGTCTGGACTCTGAATCGATGAAGGTGGTGGTGCTAGTAAAAATCTTCCAACACTTGAAATTATTCGAAACTGTATTTATATGAGTCATTAGTCCAGACATTATAAGTATGTCAACTTATTTGTCCATATATGCATATTACACGCATACATATCCCAAGAGGCAATCTTCTCAGGGATCTTTATACACTCAGACTGCCATTGTGGGAGTAACCATATTCCATGGCTAGAGAAAAAGTAGGTTTCTTCCTCATTACGGAGGGAGATTATCTACTGTGAGGCAGTGAGACGATGGGGTCTTAACAGTAAGGCTACTCTCACACTAGCGTTGTGCACTGCACGTCGCTATGCGTCGTTTTGGAGAAAAAATGCATCCTGCAAAAGTGCTTGCAGGATGCGTTTTTTCTCCAGACTTATTAACGAGGAACTGCGACGCATTGCCACACGTCGCAACCGTCATGCGATGGTTGCGTCGGACCGTCGCCACCAAAAAACGTTGCTTGTAACGTTTTTTGGTGCGTCGTTACAGTCTTTTCCGACCGCGCATGCGCGACCGGAACTCCGCCCCCTCCTCCCCACACCTCACAATGGGGCAGCGGATGCGTTGAAAAACAGCATCCGCTGCCCCCGTTTGCGGCACTTCCACAGCTAGCGTCGGTGTGCCGCCACGCCGCATAGCGACGTGCAGAGCATGACGCTAGTGTGAAAGTAGCCTAAGAGCCCTGGATACAGTTTCATTTATCTTAGGAGCCGTGACTGCTGTAAGAGCCGTATGAGCTGTATGGGATCCTCTGTCACACGACACATTGCTGCTGCTTCACCACAAGGTACAGAAGGCCGTGCTGATGTCCCTGGTAAACAAAACGCAACAGACTTATGGGACAAGAATCTGTCTGATTGCCGAATGTGGAGTTTGGGAAGGATCAATAATAACAAACAATAAACTTTATTTATATAGCGTCAACATAATCCACAGCGCTTTACAGTTTGACAGTTTCAAACACAACAGTCATAAGTAACAACCATATAATAATTAAAGCAAAATAAAACGACCCTGCTCGTGAGAGCTCACAATCTACAATGAGGTGGGGAAGATACAATGTACAAGTGTGTATTAATGTTGTATTTACAATGATGGCACAGCCATCTTCAGGGGGTGGGGGATAGATGGAGATAGTGAATGGGCTACACACACACACACACACAAACATAAAATGACTGATTAGGGAACGTGATAGGTCACTCTGAACAAATGTGTTTTGAGGGAGCGACTAAAACTATGCAAATTGTAGATGGTCCTAATATCTTAGGACAAAGCATTCCGAGGCGGAAGGAATCCTTCCTTTCAACTCGTGGGATTTTTCCGCTCCCAGGACAGTAGTATGTCCTTTTATAGGATGTACCAAAATGACGTATGTCATCTTTTAAAGCTAATTATGTAATAGACTTGCCTTTAGCACTCAAAGTAGAACCTACGGTACCTGAGAGATCTGTTCCAAACAGAAGAAATGCAAATTTTACTAAGACAATTCAAGCATTTCTGTTTGCTTGACTAAGCCCAGTTGTAAAGAATGAAGTAACAAAAGCTGGATCTGGGTCCAAAACACAAGGACTCTATATCTAGAGTTGAGGCCCAAGACAAAAATGTGAAGTGGTAGGCCCATGATACAATGTGCGGCCACACAAGGCACCAGACAGAAGGTCTAACCCAGTGGCTCACAGCCAGAGGCGAAAAAAGCACCACGCCCGACACACTAATGATACCCCGAGGCACAGGGCACCGAAACCCTATGATGCAATATGATGCATATAGGAACTATGAAGCAATATAATGCAATATGATGTCCAAAGGCACTATTAAGTAATCTGATTCAATACGATGCAATATGATGCAAAGTCACTATGAAGCGCTATGATGCATATAGCAACTATGAAGAAATATGATGCACAAAGGCAATCTGAAGCACTATGATGCATACAGGAACAATGAAGCAGTATGATGCATATAGGAACAATGAAGCACTATGATGCATATAGGAACTATGTGCATTATATTACAGCATATTGCTTCAAAGTCACTATGATGCATATAGGAACCATGAAGCAATGTGCTGTAATCTAATGCACAAAGGCAATATGAAGCGCTATGATGCGTATAGGAAACATGAAGCAATATGATAAACAAAGGCAATATGAGCACTATGATGCATATAGGAACCGCGATGCAATATGATGCAATAAGGCAATATGAAGCACTCTGATGCACAAAGTAACTATGAAGCGCTATGATGCATATAGGAACTATAAAGCAATATGATGCACAAAGTCCCTATGAAACAGTATGATGCCGTATGAAGCCACAGGGGCACTCGATATGTTGCATAGATGTACTATGATGCAGTATCATGCACAGAGACACTCCATATGATGCATAAAAGCAGTATGATGCAAAGAGATGCACAGAGAGACTAGGCCATGCTTGAAGGTGCCAAACAAGAGACCAGACTTACACTTTTAAGCAAAAGAGCAATCTATCAGAGTTCCAGATAAATCTCCACTCTGAACAGTACAGTCATGGCCAAAAATTGAGAATGAGACAAATATTAATTTTTCCAAAGTCTACTGCTTTATTTTTTCTAATGGCAATTTGCATATACTCCTGAATGTCAGAGTGATCAGCTTAACAGCAATTACTGTACTTGCAAAGTCAATATTTGCCCAGAAAATGAACTTTAACCCCCAAAACACATTTCAACATCATTGCAGTTCTGCCTTAAAAGGAGCAGCTAACATCGTTTTAGTGATTGATCCATTAACACGTGTGGGTGTTGATGAGGACAGGGCTGGCGATCAATCAGTCATGATTAAGTAAGAATGACATCACTGGACACTTTAAAAGGAGGCTGGTGCTTGGTATCATTGTTTCTCTTCAGTTAACCATGGTTATCTCTAAAGAAACACGTGCAGCCATCATTGCACTGCACAAAAATGGCCTAACAGGGAAGAGTATCGCAGCTACAACGATTGCACCTCAGTCAACGATCTATCGCATCATCAAGAACTTCAAGGAGAGAGCTTCCATTGTTGTCAAAAAGGCTCCAGGGCGCCCAAGAAAGACCAGCAAGCGCCACGACCGTATCTCTTAAAACCGTTTCAGCTGCGGGATCGGACTACGAGCAGTGCCGAGCTTGCTCAGGAATGGCAGCAGGCTGGTGTGAGTGCTTCTGCACGCACTGTGAGGCGGAGACTCTTTGAGCAAGGCCTGGTTTCAAGGAGGGCAGCAAAGAAGCCACTTCTCTCCAGAAAAAACATCAGGGACCGACTGATATTCTGCAAAAGGTACAGGGAGTGGACTGCTGAGGACTGGGGCAAAGTCATTTTCTCTGATGAATCCCCTTTTCGATTGTTTGGGACATCTGGAAAACAGCTTATTCGGAGAAGAAGAGGTGAGCGCTACCACCAGTCTTGTCTCATGCCTACTGTAAAGCATCCTGAAACCATTCATGTGTGGGGTTGCTTCTCAGCCAAGGGAATCGGCTCACTCACAGTCTTGCCTAAAAACATAGTCATGAATAAAGAATGGTACCAGAATGTCCTACAAGAGCAACTTCTCCCAACCGTCCAAGAGCAGTTTGGCGCCCAACAATGCCTTTTCCAGCATGATGGAGCACCTTGCCATAAAGCAAAGGTGATAACTAAATGGCTCATGGAACAAAACAGAGAGATTTGGGGTCCATGGCCTGGAAACTCCCCAGATCTTAATCCCATTGAGAACTTGTGGTCAATCATCAAGAGACGGGTGGACAAACAAAAACCAACAAATTCAGGCAAAATGCAAGCATTGATTATGCAAGGATGGACTGCTATCAGTCAGGATTTGGTCCAGAAGTTGATTGAGAGCATGCCAGGGAGAATTGCAGGGGTCTTGAAGAAGGGTCAACACTGCAAATATTGACTTGCTGCATTAACTCATTCTAACTGTCAATATAACTTATTGGTACTCATAATATGATTGCAATTATATTTCTGTATGTGATATAAACATCAGACAAACACTAATAAAAACCAGAGGGCAGCAGATCATGTAAAAATATAATTTTGGTGTCATTCTCAACTTTTGGCCATGACTGTACATCTCATTTGTCAGACTGACTCCACCCGAAGGAGCTAAATAATGAGCCGCAGCAGGAGGGCAGTCTTCATGGAGACAATGTGCTGAATTACAACCTTGTGTCCTCCTATGGAAGGAGTAGTTAAGTTGCAAACAAAAGTGAAACACTTGTTTATTGAACCAGAAAATGGAAAGCATGCTTCCAAAAAAAAAAAAAAAAAAAAAAAAAAAAAATCACTCTGAAGCCCAATCATAAGGCTCTGTGCAGACAAGACCTGCAACTAACTGAAGTCCAGTCATGAGATGTAGCCTGGACATATGGCCCTACCATAGCCTAGAGGTCCAAGGCATAGCTGCAAATGGGTTCCAGGTACAGCTTTGGCACAAAGGCATGAGACTAGAGTCAGCCCAGGCCATCAATGCAACATTTAAACCATGCGCTCACCTGTGCTGGCTCCATACCTGCTAGAAGACAGGGGGAGCTGGTAACGCCGAGAGCCTACCGTGGAAGGAAGCGGTGTCCCGTCAGGAATGCCGCATTACTGTCAATGATTTATTCACCTGTGCCCCGTTCTGTGTTCCATCGTGGAACGCACGCCAATCCTATGTACTGGCGCTCCGGACGTCACCGGAAGCGCAACAGCCTTCTCCACCACACGACTTTCGGACATAGTGGTGTTTTGCCGGTCGGCGTCCGAGCCGAGAGCCCCCCCACCGGGAGGAAGTGGGTCTACCCAGGAGCCCGTCCGCTCGACTGGTCTCTGGGGCTGAGGGACTCCCCACCAGGGAGTTTCCACCCTGGCTACTTGACAGGGGGAAGGATTGGACCTGCCGCACGATCCCCCTAAGCCCATTGCACAGGCTGACTGTTGGCTGAGGAACCTCTCAAAGAGGAGTCTATCTTCGCTCTAGGAGCAACCTCTCATACAACCGTCCCCTGTAGGGACAGGAAAAACACTGGAGGGTCCTTTTAACCTCTCTGTGATCCTGTCCCGCTATAGGTCAAGGAAGGACGTCCTCCATGGTGCTGTCCTGATGGACGTAATGGAAAAAAGGTGATCATATCCTCCAGTGTGGTTTTCCAAATACAGTCTCATCCTAATTATGTTAAAACACAAGATGAAAAGAACCAATATTTTTACCACCTATTTATACATGTAACAATTTTTTTTCAATTTTATCACTAAACACGTAACTTATGAAGTGTTTAAGAAGCATAGTACAGTAGTTAAATCCTCGTTCTATAAAATATAAACTAATCGAACAATTAATAGTAGGTTTTTACACTGGCCTGTTATCATCAATGTGTCCCTTCTAGTGGGTGAAATGTCATCGTGTCCATAAGAGCTCACTAGCAATGGGGGTTTCCTTTTGTGTCAGAGTATGTGCGGCTGTCATGGTGTTCGGCTCAACCTGAAGTTAATATCTGATTTTTGTAACTTTTACAATGTCAGAGTTATCTTGGATACACAAAGGATGGGGCTGGGCCAGAAGGTGCAGAAAAGTCACTTCTACTTCATTTTCACAATCTTTGGAGGGTCCAGTAGCCACCAGCGCCGATCATATTCACCAGTTATGTCTTCATTGCCAATCTTGTGCCACCTTCTGCCACTTCATAGACTTCACTGTCTTTCCACATGAAAAAAAAATCCTTGTTTTTATTTGTTTCACTACATGGAATGACAGAGTGGTATTGCCGAGTCCATGTGATGGGTTCTGCTTCCTGTAACCGATGTTTTAACAAACTCTCCTCCTCTTCGTAGTCCTGGTTTGTACAATACGTGAACTGGATGGTAAGAATATTTTTCTCCCTCCATTTGAGGAGTTGCCTGGGTGTTAAGATTTGGTGTGAATATTTGGTAAAATATTATCAAAGATACTCCTGTGACATATCTGGTGAAAGCCTGTACAGATCCGAGTAGAATGGTGTTTAATTTGTTTCTCTATCTTTTTCCTAGCCTGAGTTACGAGGAGAAATGTAAAGGTAGGCAACACCGAAATTCGCACTTTTTCCGAATTTTGAAAAAAAAAAAAAAAAAATTATATATATATATATATATATATATATATATATATATATATATATATATATATATATCTCTCTCTATCTCTCTCTATCTCTTCACATTTTGCACACTCTGACACACTTACCAAATAAAATCTCAAAAGAATTTAAAATATAGGAGGTAAAAATCATTGGTTCACTTGACACGGAATGACCCGACTATGAAAATTGTAAATTCACACTGAAGGCATCAAAACTATGAATTAACACATGTGGAATTATATACTTAACAAAAAAAGTGTGAAACAACTGAAAATATGTCTTATATTCTAGGTTCTTCAAAGTAGCCACCTTTTGCTTTGATGACTGCTTTGCACACTCTTGGCATTCTCTTGATGAGCTTCAGAGATAGTCACCAGGAATTGTTTTCACTTCACAGGTGTGCCCTGTCAGGTTTAATAATTGGGATTTCTTGCCTTAAAAAGGGGAAGGGACCATCAGTTGTATTGAGCAGAAATCTGGTGGATACACAGCTGATAGTCCTACTGAATAGACTGTTAGAATTTGTACTATGGCAAGAAAAAAGCAGCTAAGTAAAGAAAAACGAGTGACCTTTATTTTTTAGGCTGTGTGCACACGTAGCAGATTTTTTGCGGTTTTTCGCTATAAAACCGCGAAAAAAATGCTCACATTAAGCATCCTATTTAATAGAACGCAATCCGCATTTTTTTTTGCACATGCCGCGTTGTTTTCCTGAGCGGAATCAAATTCAAAAAAAAAAATGCAGCATGTTCATTAACCCCTTCATGACCCAGCCTATTTTGGCCTTAATGACCTTGCCGTTTTTTGCAATTCTGACCAGTGTCCCTTTATGAGGTAATAACTCAGGAACGCTTCAACGGATCCTAGCGATTCTGAGACTGTTTTTTCGTGACATATTGGGCTTCATGTTAGTGGTAAATTTAGGTCGATAATTTCTGAGTTTATTTGTGAAAAAAACGGAAATTTTGCGAAAATTTTGCAATTTTCACATTTTGAATTTTTATTCTGTTAAACCAGAGAGTTATGTGACACAAAATAGTTAATAAATAACATTTCCCACATGTCTACTTTACATCAGCACAATTTTGGAAACAATTTTTTTTTTGCTAGGAAGTTATAAGGGTTAAAATTTGACCAGTGATTTCTCATTTTTACAACAAAATTTACAAAACCATTTTTTTTTAGGGACCACCTCACATTTGAAGTCATTTTGAGGGTTCTATATGGCTGAAAATACCCAAAAGTGACACCATTCTAAAAACTGCACCCCTCAAGGTGCTCAAAACCACATTCAAGAAGTTTATTAACCCTTCAGGTGTTTCACAGCAGCAGAAGCAACATGGAAGTAAAAAATGAACATTTAACTTTTTAGTCACAAAAATGATCTTTTAGCAACAATTTTTTATTTTCCCAAGGGTAAAAGGAGAAACTGGACCACGGACGTTGTTGTCCAATTTGTCCTGAGTACGCTGATACCTCATATGTGGGGGTAAACCACTGTTTGGGCGCACAGCAGGGCTCGGAAGGGAAGGAGCGCCATTTGACTTTTTCAATGAAAAATTGGCTCCAATCTTTAGCGGACACCATGTCGCATTTGGAGAGCCCCGGTGTGCCTAAACATTGGAGCTCCCCCACAAGTGACCCCATTTTGGAAACTAGACCCCCCAAGGAACTTATCTAGAAGCATAGTGAGCACTTTAAACCCCCAGGTGCTTCACAAATTAATCCGTAAAAATGAAAAAGTACTTTTTTTTTTTTTCACAAAAAAATTATTTTAGCCTCAATTTTTTCATTTTCACATGGGCAACAGGATAAAATGGATCCTAAATTTTGTTGGGCAATTTCTCCTGAGTACACCAATACCTCACATGTGGGGGTAAACCACTGTTTGGGCACATGGTAAGGCTCGGAAGGGAAGGAGCGCCATTTGACTTTTGAATGAAAAATTATCTCCATCGTTAGCGGACACCATGTCGCGTTTGGAGAGCCCCTGTGTGCCTAAACATTGGAGCTCCCCTACAAGTGACCCCATTTTGGAAACTAGACCCCCCAAGGAACTTATCTAGATGCATAGTGAGCACTTATAACCCCCAGGTGCTTCACAGAAGTTTATAACGCAGAGCCGTCAAAATAAAAAATAATTTTTCTTTCCTCAAAAATGATTTTTAGTCCAGAATTTTTTATTTTCCCAAGGGTAGTAGGAGAAATTGGACCCCAAATGTTGTTGTCCAGTTTGTCCTGAGTACGATTATACCCCATATGTGGGGGTAAACCACTATTTGGGCGCACGGCAGGGCTCGGAAGGGAAGGCACGCCATTTGGCTTTTTGAATGGAAAATTAGCTCCAATCATTAGCGGACACCATGTCGCGTTTGGAGAGCCCCTGTGTGCCTAAACATTGGAGCTCCCGCACAAGTGACCCCATTTTGGAAACTAGACCTCCCAAGGAACTAATCTAGATGTGTGGTGAGCACTTTGAACCCCCATGTGCTTCACAGAAGTTTATAACGCAGAGCCGTGAGAATAATAAATGTGTTTCCTTTCCTCAAAAATATTTTTTTAGCCCAGAATTTTTTATTTTTGCAAGAGTAACAGGAGAAATTGGACCCCAAAAGTTGTTGTCCAGTTTCTCCTGAGTACGCTGATACCCCATATGTGGGGGTAAACCACTGTTTTGGCACACGTCGGGGTTTGGAAGGGAAGTAGTGACGTTTTGAAATGCAGACTTTGATGGAATGCTCTGCGGGCATCAGGTTGCGTTTGCAGATCCCCTGATATGCCTAAACAGTAGAAACCCCCCCCACAAGTGACCCCATTTTGGAAACTAGACCCCCCAAGGAACTTATCTAGATGTGTGGTGAGCACGTTCAACCCCCAAGTGCTTCACAGAAGTTTACAACGCAGAGCCGTGAAAATAAAAAATCATTTTTCTTTCCTCAAAAAAGATGTTTTAGCAAGCAAGTTTTTATTTTCACAAGGGTAACAGGAGAAATTGGACCCCAACAGTTGTTGCCCAGTTTGTCCTGAGTACGCTGGTACCCCAAATGTGGGGGTAAACCACTGTTTGGGCGCACGTCGGGGCTTGGAAGGGAGGGAGCACCATTTGACTTTTTGAACGCAAGATTGGCTGGAATCAATGGTGGCGCCATGTTGCGTTTGGAGACCCCTGATGTGCCCTAACAGTGGAAACCCCTCAATTCTAACTTCAACACTAACCCCAACACACCCCTAATCCTAATCCCAACTGTAGCCATAACCCTAATCACAACCTTAACCCCAACACACCCCTAACCACAACCCTAACCGCAACACACCCGTAACCCTAATTCCAACCCTAACCCTAACCCTAATCCCAACCGTAACCCTAATCCCAACCCTAACCACAACTGTAACCCCAACACACCCCAAACCCTATCCGTAACCCTAACCACAAGCCTAATCTTAACCCTATTTCAAACCCTAGCCCTAATTCCAACCCTAACCATAAGGCTATGTGCCCACGTTGCGGATTCGTGTGAGATTTTTCCGCACGATTTTTGAAAAATCTGCAGGTAAAAGGCACTGCGTTTTACCTGCGGATTTACAGCAGAATTCCAGTGTTTTTTTGTGCGGATTTCACCTGCGGATTCCTATTGAGGAACAGGTGTAAAACGCTGCGGAATCCGCACAAAGAATTGACATGCTGCGGAAAATACAACGCAGCGTTTCTGCACGGAATTTTCCGCACCATGGGCACAGCGGATTTGGTTTTCCATAGGTGTACATGGTACTGTAAACCTGATGGAAAACTGCTTCAAATTCGCAGCGGCCAAATCCGCTGCGGATCCGCGGCCAAATCCGCTGCGGATCCGCGGCCAAATCCGCTGCGGATCCGCGGCCAAATCCGCACTGTGTGCACATGCCATAACCCTACCCCTAACCCTACCCCTAGTTCTAACCCTAACCCTAGTGGAAAAAGAAAAAAAAATATTTTCTTTATTTTATTATTGTCCCTACCTATGGGGGTGATAAAGGGGGGGGGGGGGGGGGGGGGTTATTATTTTTTTATTTTGATTGCTGCGATAGAACCTACCACAGCGATCAAAATGTACTTGTAATGAATCTGCCGGCTGGCAGATTCGGCGGGCGCACTGCGCATGCGCCCGCCGCTTTCCAAGATGGCGGCGCCCATGGAGAAGACGGCCGGACACCGGGAGGGACATCGAAGCTAGGTAAGTATGGGGGGGTGGGATCGGAACACGGGGGGGTTGGAGGGAGGGAGGAGGGGAGCGGACAGGAGATCGGGGCAGAAAGGATGACTGGGGGGGGCGATCGGTGGCGGGGGGGGGGGCAGATCAGGGTCTCCAGCCATGGCAGATGCTATTGCAGCATCGGCCATGGCTGGATTGTAATATTTCACCATTTTCATAGGTGAAATATTACAAATCGCCCTGATTGGCTGTTTCACTTTCAACAGCCAATCAGAGCGATCGTAGCCACGGGGATCGTAGCCCACCCCCCCTGGGCTGAAGTACCACTCCCCCTGTCTCTGCAGATCGGGTGAAAATGGAGTTAACCCTTTCACCCGATCTGCAGGGACGCGATCTTTCCATGACGCATACGCTGCGTCACAGGTCGGATTGGCACCGACTTTCATGACGCAGCGTATGCGTCAAAGGTCGGGAAGGGGTTAAATTTGCGGAATCGCGGGGATTCCGCACACCTAAGAATGCACTGATCTGCTTACTTCCCGCATGGGGCAATGCCCACTATGCGGGAAGTAAGCAGATCATGTGCGGTTGGTACCCAGGGTGGAAGAGAGGAGACTTTCCTCCACGGACTGGGCACCATATAATTGTTAAAAAAAAATATATATATAGTGATATACTCACCATCTGATGGCCCCGGAGTCTTCCCGCCTCTCAGCAGTGCACGCGGCCGCTTCCGTTCCCATGGATGCTTTGTGTGAAGGACCTGCGATGACTTTGCGGTCACGTGACTGACATCATCGCAGGTCCTGCACACAAAGCATCTATAGGAACGGAAGCCGATGAGGAGATCGGCTGCCTTCGGAAGGTGAGAATAAGAATTTTAATTTTTTAATTATTTTTAACATTCTATCTTTTACTATTGATGCTGCATAGGCAGCATCAATAGTAAAAAGTTGGTCACACTTGTCAAACACTATGTTTGACAAGTGTGACCAACCTATCAATCAGTTTTCGAAGCGATGCTACAGATCGCTTGGAAAATGCTAGCATTCTGCAAGGTAATTATGCTTGCAAAAAGCTAGTTTTTAGCAGGAATATGCATGCCAATTCTGCATGCGATATACCCGCGGCAGGAGTTGCAGAATTTCCGCGGCAATTCTGCGACGTGTGCACTTAGCCTTAAAGTAATGATGGCCAGTCAGCCTGAAAAATTGTGAAAACTATGAAAGTGTCCCCAAGTGCAGTTGCAAAAACCATCAAGCGCTACAAAGAAACTGGCTCACATGAGGACCGCCCCAGGAAAGGAAGACCAAGAGTCACCTCTGCTTCTGAGGATAAGTTTATCTGAGTCACCAGCCTCATAAATCACAGGTTAACAGCAGCTCAGATTAGAGACCAGGTCAATGCCACGCAGAGTTCTAGCAGCAGACACATCTCTACAACAACTGTTAAGAGGAGACTGTGCAGCAGGCCTTCATGGTAAAATAACTGCTAGGAAACCACTGCTAAGGACAGGCAACAAGCAGAAGAGACTTGTTTGGGCTAAAGAACACAAGGAATGGACATTAGACCAGTGGAAATCTGTGCTTTGGTCTGATGAGTCCAAATTTGAGATCTTTAGTTCCAACCACCGTGTCTTTGTGCGACGCAGAAAAGGTGAACGGATGGACTCTACATGCCTGGTTCCCACCGTGAAGCATGGAGAAGGAGGTGTGATGGTGTGGGGGTGATTTGCTGGTGACACCGTTGGGGATTTATTCAAACTCGAAGGCATACTGAACAAGCATGGCTACCACAGCATCTTGCAGCGGCATGCTATTCCATCTGGTTTGCGTTTAGTTGGACCATCATTTATTTTTCAACAGGACCATGACCCCAAACACACCTCCAGGCTGTGTAAGGGCTATTTGACCAAGAAGGAGAGTGATGGGGTGCTACGCCAGATGACCTGGCCTCCACAGTCACAAGACCTGAACCCAATCGAGATGGTTTAGAGTGAGCTGGACCGCAGAGTGAAGGCAAAAGGGCCAACAAGTGCTAAGCATCTCTGGGAACTCCGTCAAGATTGTTGGAAGACCATTTCCGGTGACTATCTCTTGAAGCTCATCAAGAGAATGCCAAGAGTATGCAAAGCAGTCATCAAAGCAAAAGATGACTACTTTGAAGAACCTAGAATATTAGACATTTTCAGTTGTTTCACACCTTTTTGCTAAGTACATAATTCTACATGTGTTAATCCATAGTTTTATGCTTTCAGTGTGAATGTACAATTTTCATAGTCACGAAAATACAGAAAAATCTTTAAATGAGAAGTTGTGTCCAAACTTTTGGTCTGTACTGTATATGTATACACACACACACACACACACACACACACACACACACACACACACACACACACTTACCACTAGGGGGAGCATTTTCCGTTTTAGACCTCAAGCAGCTATAGTGAGACTTGCCACTTTACTGTTAGCAGCAAAATTGGGGCAGTAGCTGCTGACATCACCATTTCCCTCCCCTTTTGGGTGGTCTAGTATCCCTAGGTCAGAATGAAGAGTAGCATCACAGGGCAGCGCCATTTTGTGTGTGACTGCCCTGGGAAGCACAGGAACAAGGAAGCTGGCCAGATTCACCCAGCTTCAGAGCAGCACTTCCAAGCTACATTGGAAACAGCTTGCAAGCGCTGATCTCCTTGTCTAAGAGAACGTCCACTGCAGATGGACTGTAAAGGAGTCCAGTGAACACGTCAAGCAGTGGGGGGGGGAATAAAAATCCCTCCATTCTCCAGAAGAAAGTATGCTAATAAGTTGCTTGTTTTTACATTATTTTGCAATTTTTGACCTGTTATAGAACTTCTCTCTCTTTCACCCCTTTAGCATTCAAGCGTTTAGTACGGTCAAATATATAAACCCAGAATGAAGAACATGGATGACGAAGTCCGTATACAATAACGTCACAAGACAATGATCTGACGATCACTCACTGACCAAGCGAAGAATACAATCATATATGTATGTGCTTGCTCCAAAAAGGTCTCTTCTCTATCAGACAAACCTAGTTAAAAGGGTTAATCAGACCACCGAAAATCCCACTACATAAGTGATTGGCTGAGCAGTCATACCTCAACATGGTGAGGGGCTAGGAAACTAACTTCACATGTATCCAAACTCCCTGGTGTGAGCAAGACAAGCACTGCTGCTTCCATGGCCCCACACTGGCAGACATCACACAATTACATTAGATGAATGGCGGCTAAACGGGATTTCTGACAGAACCACCCAGTGTGTTAGGAGAGATCCAGCTGTACACTGATGGCAGGTGTCACAGAAAAAGGACTGAATTCTAATTCACACCCTCTGGCAAGGGAGCGGCAGCATCGACACCCCCCATATACCCCTCACACGGGGCTCAGCCCTCCCAATATACCCCTCAAACACAGGGCTCACCCCCCATATACCCCAAACACAGGGCTCACCCCCCATATACCCCTCACACGGGGCTCACCCCCCATATACCCCTCACACACAGAGCTCACCCCCCATATACCCCTCACACACAGCGCTCACCCCCCCACATACCCCTCACACACAGAGCTCACCCCCCCACATACCCCTCACACACAGAGCTCACCCCCCCCACATACCCCTCACACACAGAGCTCACCCCCCCCACATACCCCTCACACAGGGCCCCCATATACCCCTCACACACAGAGCTTACCCCCCCATATACCCCTCACGTGGGGCTCAGCCCCCATATACCCCTCACACGGGGCTCACCCCCCATATACCCCTCACACACAGAGCTCACCCCCCCCACATACCCCTCACACACAGAGCTCACCCCCCCCACATACCCCTCACACACAGAGCTCACCCCCCCCACATACCCCTCACACACAGAGCTCACCCCCCCACATACCCCTCACACAGGGCCCCCATATACCCCTCACACACAGAGCTTACCCCCCCATATACCCCTCACGTGGGGCTCAGCCCCCCCCCCATATACCCCTCCTCACACAAGGCTCAGCCCCCCCATATACCCCCTTACTCAGGGCTCACCCCCCATATACCCCCTCACACAGGGCTCAGCCCCCCATATACCCCTCACGCAGGGCTCAGCCCCCCATATACCCCTCCTCACACAGGGCCCCCATATACCCCTCCTCACACAAGGCTCAGCCCCCCCATATACCCCTCACGCAGGGCCCCCCATATACCCCCCACACTGTGCACTGAGGGCCCGGCCTGGTTATGGCCGCAGCAGGTGGATCAGTAACCTTTGCCACTTGTGCTCGGGGTGATTCAGCAGGAAGCAGGGCAGCCATGGCTGCAGGCAGGAGCACAGCCCGATCACTGATGGTCAGGGCGGTCCCTGCTGATCACATCTGCCCCGGGTAGTGGCCGGTACCGGCAGGAAGCTGAGGGCAGAGCACGGCACCGGTCCCCCTGACTCCTCCAGGCCCGGCATTACTCAGCACACTGTCCGGCAGAGGAGCACCGGTATCCGGCCCACGCCGCCACAGCTCACACATGCAGGCTACCTGTGACCCGGCGAGCGGATGACACGGCCCCCGCCTTCGTGCTCCCACCACTGCTCCGGAGTCCCTGTCACCGGAAGTCCGCTCTAGGAAGTGTCCGCCGTCCTGAAGAAGAAATAAGGCGTTGCCCGGAATCAGTCCGACGAGTTTACCTTTCGAGAAGGCGTGGCTACCACACACATAGAGAAAAGTTTGGGTCTACTGGGAGTTGTAGTTTTTCTGTAGGGTTTTCCAACGATTATGAAACGAGGTACGAACTACATTTCCCGTCGTGCTTTGCGGAACCAAGGCCTTTCATAACAAACACGCCGCTTGTCAAATAGCGAGCGGAAGTGTAAGAGACAGAATGGTGGTACTAGGCCAATCACAGGCGAGGAAGGGGGCGGCCGCTACGTGATTGGCTGTCAGGTGACAACATGCGGGTGCTATGGGGAAAGCTGTGGTAGAGCAGCAGTCAGCCGGAGGAGGAGACGGCGGAGCAGCAGCACGGAGCGGAGGCAGCAGCACGGAGCGGAGGCGGCACCGCTGCACGAGGTGAGGGATGCTGAGCGCCTGCTGCCAGGACCGGCCGCTGCTGAGCGCGCGGTGCACACCTCATCCCAGCGCCAGCTGGTCTCCATGGTGATCACAGATGGGCGCAGATATCACTGAGTCAGGGGATGCCAGTGCCGCTGTGAGGGCATCAGTGCAGGTGTGGTCGGGGTGCGCACGGCACTGCTGGGCACAGCAGCGGGGACGATCGTGCACACGTGATATGATGGGCAGAGTGCTGGAGGTGTGGGCAGAGTGCTGGAGGTGTGGGCTGTGCCCAGGTGTCACACTGATCTGTCATCTGCATAGTGTTACCATTTATATCACGTAATAGTCTGTATATTAATATTTATTATTATTATCACTAATATGTGTCATCTCCTGTCTATTTCTTAATTACAATGTTAATGGAAAAACAGCCGCACACATAATATTTGAAGGTTTTCCATTAACATTGTAACTGTTCGTTTAGCCTGCACCTTCCGCTCTAAGGCTATGTTCACACTTTGCGGTTTTTGCTGCGGATCCGCAGCCGTTTTCCATGCAGGGTACAGTAAAATGTTACCCTATGGAAAACAAAAACCGCTGTGCCCACTTTGCGTTTTTCCGCTTGAAAATCCGCGCTGATTTTCTGCGGAAAAAAAGAAGTAGCATAGTTACATAGTTATTAAGGTTGAAGGAAGACTGTAAGTCCGTCTAGTTCAACCCATAGCCTAACCTAACATGCCCTAACATGTTGATCCAGGGGAAGGCAAAAAAAACCCATGTGGCAAAGAGTAAGCTCCACATTGGGGAAAAAAATTCCTTCCCGACCCCACATACGGCAATCAGACTAGTTCCCTGGATCAACGCCTTATCAAGGAATCTAGTGTATATACCCTGTAACATTATACTTTTCCAGAAAGGTATCCAGTCCCCTCTTAAATTTAAGTAATGAATCACTCATTACAACATCATACGGCAGAGAGTTCCATAGTCTCACTGCTCTTACAGTAAAGAATCCGCGTCTGTTATTATGCTTAAACCTTCTTTTCTCCAGACGTAGAGGATGCCCCCTTGTCCCTGTCTCAGGTCTATGATTAAAAAGATCATCAGAAAGGTCTTTGTACTGTCCCCTCATATATTTATACATTGTAATAAGATCACCCCTTAGCCTTCGTTTTTCCAAACTAAATAGCCCCAAGTGTAATAACCTATCTTGGTATTGCAGACCCCCCAGTCCTCTAATAACCTTGGTCGCTCTTCTCTGCACCCGCTCCAGTTCAGCTATGTCTTTCTTATACACCGGAGACCAGAACTGTGCACAGTATTCTAAGTGTGGTCGAACTTGTGGCTTGTATAGAGGTAAAATTATGTTCTCCTCATGAGCATCTATGCCTCTTTTAATACATCCCATTATTTTATTTGCCTTTGTAGCAGCTGCCTGACACTGGCCACTGAATATGAGTTTGTCATCCACCCATACACCCAGGTCTTTTTCATTGACGGTTTTGCCCAGAGTTTTAGAATTAAGCACATAGTTATACATCTTATTACTTCTACCCAAGTGCATGACCTTACATTTATCCCCATTAAAGCTCATTTGCCATTTATCAGCCCAAGCTTCTAGTTTACATAAATCATCCTGTAATATAAAATTGTCCTCCCCTGTATTGATTACCCTGCAGAGTTTAGTGTCATCTGCAAATATTGAAATTCTACTCTGAATGCCCCCTACAAGGTCATTAATAAATATGTTAAAAAGAAGAGGGCCCAATACTGACCCCTGTGGTACCCCACTGCTAACCGTGACCCAGTCCGAGTGTGCTCCATTAATAACCACCCTTTGTTTCTTATCCCTGAGCCAGCTCTCAACCCACTTACACATATTTTCCCCTATCCCCATTACTCTCATTTTATGTAACAACCTTTTGTGTGGCACCGTATCAAAAGCTTTGGAAAACTCCATATATACTACGTCCACTGGGTTCCCTTGGTCCAGTCCGGAACTTACCTCTTCATAGAAGCTGATCAAATTAGTCTGACATGAACGGTCCCTAGTAAACCCGTGCTGATACTGGGTCATGAGGTTATTCCTCTTCAGATACTCCAGCATAGCATCCCTTAGAATGCCCTCCAGGATTTTACCCACAGTAGAGGTTAAGCTTACTGGCCTATAATTACCGAGTTCAGTTTTTGTCCCCTTTTTGAATATTGGCACCACATTTGCTATACGCCAGTCCTGTGGTACAGACCCTGTTATTATGGACTCTTTAAAGATTAAAAATAATGGTCTATCAATGACTGTACTTAGTTCCTGCAGTACTCGGGGGTGTATCCCATCCGGGCCCGGAGATTTGTCAATTTTAGTTATTTTTAGACGCCGCCGTACTTCCTGCTGGGTTAAGCAGGTGACATTTAATGGGGAATTTTTATCACTAGTCATTTTGTCTGCCATGGGATTTTCTTTTGTAAATACTGATGAAAAAAAGTCATTTAGCATATTGGCTTTTTCCTCATCCTCATCCACCATTTCACCCAGACTATTTTTAAGAGGGCCAACAATGTCATTTTTTAGTTTCTTACTATTTATATAGTTAAAGAATATTTTGGGATTATTTTTACTCTCTCTGGCAATGAGTCTCTCTGTCTCAATCTTTGCTGCCTTGATTTGCTTTTTACAGAATTTATTTAATTTTCTGTATTTATTTAATGCCTCCTCACTACCTACTTCCTTTAATTCTCTAAATGCTTTCTTTTTGTCCCTTATTGCGCCCCTTACAGCTCTATTTAGCCATATTGGTTTCCTCCTATTTCTAGTATGTTTATTCCCATACGGTATATACTGTGCACAGGTCCTATCCAGGATGCTAATAAACGTCTCCCATTTTCTTTGTGTATTTTTGTGTCTCAGGATATCGTCCCAGTTAATTGCACCAAGATCCTCTCTCATCCGTTGGAAATTTGCCCTCCTGAAGTTTAGTGTCCTTGTCACCCCCCTACTACCCATCTTATTAAAGGTTACATGAAAACTTATTATTTTGTGATCACTATTCCCCAAGTGACCCCCAACCCTTATATTTGATATGCGGTCTGGCCTGTTGGTTAATATTAGGTCTAGCAGTGCCCCCCTCCTTGTTGGGTCCTGAACCAGTTGTGAAAGGTAATTGTCTCTCATAGTTGTCAAAAACCGATTACCTTTACTGGAACTGCAGGTTTCTGTTCCCCAATCTATTTCAGGGTAGTTGAAGTCCCCCATAATAATGACTTCTCCTTGAGTCGCAGCTTCATCTATTTGCTTTACAAGGATATTCTCCATTGCTTCCATTAGTTTTGGAGATTTATAACAAACCCCTATCAGTAATTTATTATTTTTTCCCCCTCCCCTTATCTCCACCCACAGGGACTCTACATTTTCATTAAATTCACCTATATTATCACGCAGGATGGGTTTTAAGGAAGATTTTACAGATAGACACCCCCCACCCCCTCGCTTATCTGTACGGTCATTTCTGAAAAGGCTATAGCCCTGCAAGTTAACAGCCCAGTCATGGCTCTCATCCAGCCACGTCTCAGATATCCCCACCATGTCATAATTATGCTCCAACAACATTAGTTCTAATTCATCCATTTTGTTGGCGAGGCTTCTGGCATTAGTATACATGCACTTGATGTTACTCTCTGTACCTCTATTCTTTCTTAAATTACTAACTGTTCTAACCCCACCCCCCATGCCTCCGCCACCCCCAACTTCCTTATTTGTGCCCAGGTCTCTATCTGCACTATCTTCCCCTCCTATAAAATGAATACCCTCCCCCCCAATCCCTAGTTTAAACACTCCTCCAACCTTCTAACCATTTTCTCCCCCAGCACAGCTGCACCTTCCCCATTGAGGTGCAGCCCGTCCCTAGCGTAGAGCCTGTAGCCAACTGAGAAGTCAGCCCAGTTCTGCAGGAACCCAAACCCCTCCTTCCTACACCAATTCTTGAGCCACTTATTAACCTCCCTAATCTCCCGTTGCCTCTCTGGCGTGGCACGTGGTACAGGCAGTATTTCAGAAAATACCACGTTGGAGGTCCTTGCTTTCAGCTTGCAGCCTAATTCCCTGAAATCATCTTTAAGGACCTTCCACCTACCTCTAACTTTGTCATTTGTGCCAATGTGCACCATGACCGCTGGGTCCTCACCAGCCCCTCCCAGTAATCTGTCCACCCGATCAGCGATGTGTCGGACTCGAGCGCCAGGTAGGCAGCACACCGTTCAACGATCCCTGTCTTTGTGACAGATTGCCCTATCTGTTCCCCTAATAATTGAGTCCCCCACTACCAGCACCTGTCTGGCCTGCCCTGCTCTCCTATTTCCCTCCTTACTGGAGCAGTCACTCCTCCGGCTTTCAGAGGACATGCCTGGCTGCAGCAGTGCTACCCCTGTACTGGCATCCCCCTCATCTGCCAACTTAGCAAACTTATTGGGGTGTGCCAGATCAGGACTAGCCTCCCTGGCACTCTTCCCTCTACCCCGCCTTCTATCTGTCACCCAGCTAACTGCCACACTGTCCTGCAGCTCCATCATACCATCCCCCTCCTCATCTATCCCATTGTGCGTCTGCTCAGTGAGCAGAAGACTCCTCTCCATATTGTCTATGGATCTCAGTGTTGCCAGCTGCACATTTAGATCCAGTATCTGGGTTTACAAATGCACAATGTGCTCACATCTCGCACAGCAGTATGCACCCTCGACCAGCTGGTCAAGGACTGCATACATGTGGCAAGATGTACACTGGATGGCATTAACAATTGTGGAGCACATTTCCTAATGGGGATTGCAGCACACAGAAACGTTAATTAAAAATAAATACAAAGTATTAATTAAACCCCAAAAAAAAAAAAAAAAAAAAAACAGAAGCAATTCCTCCCTTGGAAACTCCCTGAATCCAAAGTCACTGAATCACAAGTCACACACTTACCCGCCGTTCACACTTACGCTCAGGTCACACTCAGCTCGCTCACACTTGCTGTGCTGAAGATTTATAGATTTTTTTTTTTTCTCTCTATCTCCCCTCAACAGCAATCCACCTTGCTGTTCAGATGCACTTCCAAAAAGCATGTCAATTCTTTCTGCAGATTCTGCAGCGGTTTTCCACCTGCACCAATAGGAAAGTGCAGTTGGAAACCCGCAGTAGAAACCGCACAAAAAAACGCAGTGAAAACCACCGCGGTTTTGCACTGCGGTTTTTCCAAATCCGCAGCTGAAAAATCCGCAGCAAAAAAAGGAAAGTGTGAACAAGCCCTAACAATCCAGTGTGCATCACATTTTTTCAGCCTGCTGATATTTTTCTTGATGGTCGCACCTGTTACCTAATGTCTACGCAAACTTTTGCATTTGCCGAAACAACCACTTTGACTATTTTGTCAAAAATTACGAAATCAAGTGATTTTCTTCGTACGCCAACATAGAAAATCAGAAGCAGAGACTGAGAGAGAACGCCGGAGACTGATGTCCTACGATCTTCACTCCATTACTTTGGAAGAATATTTTAAGCTGAGCCGTATCCCAAGAGGCCTACGGTGCAACCTCCGCCCTACACTGTTTGCGGATAGACCCGATTACTGGGAGAAATACCAGCAAATCCTAAACAAGTGTTCACTGGATCTAATCCTTCTAACAATAGAGACCCTACACACGGCAATTCTTGAATCCGAGGCAAGGGTCAAGTCCATCGAGGAACAACTGAGCTCAACCATCTCCGCCACCGATTGGCAGAACCTGAAAACAAAGACCGACAAGATTATAGAAGAGAATCGGAAATCTCTACAGGAGACAAAGAGAAGTAAATTCCACAGAGACTCGGAGGATTACAGGCTTGAACGCGTCTATAGATGGAACGAGTCCACAAACTCTGGACAAAGGCGAGGACAATATACCTCAAGACGTCCTGGCTCCTTCAGCTCGGACAGCAGCGGCTCTACGCACACCTACAATCAAGGACGTTTTTTTAGGGAGGAGACAACAAGGATGAGACCGACAAGGAGGTCAAAACGCAATCTCGATCGAGCGTATGGTAATGAGGTCACAGGTAGGGAGTGTAAATCTGTGATCAACATATCATTATACACATTGAATCCACTGGAACTTTCAGTTCTACAACGGGGTCTTTCGTTTTGTCCGACCCCTCCCTGGGATAGTTTTAAACTTGAACAGGATTTGCAGTATTTCTATCGTAGTATCAGATTAAAAACGCACTTTGGTTTACTTAATGATCCTATCAGGAGTGGGGCACCCTCTTCTGGGGGGACCCCCACCCCTGAGCTGTCTATTTCTTCTCTGGGCTTATTTAACAAGAACTCATTCAATCCACCTCACACGTATCATGCAACCGAAACATGTATTGATTTGATCCATAGAGACATACAGGACATCCTTACGCGACATCGGAAGGGCCACTTTCCCACTAGGAATTACATCTTTAGAGAAACAAGCCATCGAATCCCTAAGGGACAACAGGAACATAACATCAAAGTCAAAAGAAAGTCAAAACCGCACCCTTTTATATATAGATTGAAGGTCTCAGCGGACACAAGGGCGCACGTCCAAAAACGTGGGAGCCCATCCTGGACAGTATCAAGACCACAAAAAACAAAGCAACAGCGCCAGCGCTGTCTCTTTGTTTTTTGTGAACAGGAACATAACAATCAAACCGGCTGACAAGGGTGGGGCCATAGTCACTTGAATTCATAATGACTATGTGAGGGAAATCAATAACCAACTCTCAGATAACTCTACATACAGGAAAATTGCCCATGACCCTACACCTAAGATTAAAAAGATCGATGCAGTACTTCTTAAATACAAGACCCTCAACTGTATTGATCAAAAAACGGTCACTTTTTTATCTAATCCACATCCAGTAATCCCCGTTTTTTATGTTCTTCCCAAAATTCATAAGTCCCTTACCAATCCCCCAGGTCGCCCCATAGTGGCATCTACAGATTCGATCCTGTCCCCGTTATCCATCTTCCTCGAAAAATATCTAACCCCACTGGTCAAAAACACCAGATCTTTCATTTTGGACACCGGCCATTTCATAAGGACAATTTAAACAATTTTCCACTATCTCATCACAATGTCTTTTGACTACTTTGGATGTCAAAAGCCTCTACACCTCAATCAAACATGATTTGAGTGTAGAGGCAGTGAGTAATATTCTATTGACTTCTAACCTTAGTTCCCAATTACAACAATTTATCTTGGATCTTTTGTCCTTAGTGTTAGAGGAAAATTATTTCCTCTTCGGGGACCAGTTCTATCTACAAACTTGCGGGACCGCGATGGGGTCGAACATGGCACCGGCTTATGCTAACCTGTATATGGATACCTTTGAGAGGAACTATATCTACAGCAACTCCCTCTTCTCATGCAAACCAAACCCCCAAAAAAGAGAGTCCCAGTCATACGTACCCACCACCCCATCATGCCCATGGTCTATGGAGTGATCAATTAACACTGGCCCATCCTGTCCGAGGCCTACCCACAGATAATCCCCCACACTGATGTGCAAACGAAGACCTAGGAATGTAAGGGACTACCTGGTGAGGGCCGACGTTGACAGCTTTACCAAACAACCTAGACAGCAGTTTCTGAGTTCACAAAGAACAGGCACTTTCCCCTGCTTGGGGTGTGCTTGTTGTGCCAACGTAATCAAGTCTAGCGACATTATACATCCACACACGGGCAGGAGGTTTGGAATTAAGGGCTTTTTACACGTGTGAAACCAATTATGTAGTTTATCTAATCAAATGCCCTTGTGGCCTAGTATACATTGGTGAGACTACACAACACATTAGGGACAGGATTTCGAGCCATAAATCCACCATTAGGCTGAAGAAAACCTGGCTCCCACTCCCCTATCATTTCACTACGGCTAACCATTCTGTATCACAACTACGGTTCCAAGTGATTGAGAAAGTTGAGAAACTGAGACGAGGAGGTGATCATGTAAAACGTCTGAGAGAGAGAGAAGCCTACTGTATCTATACGCTGCAGACCCTATCACCTAAGGGTCTCAACAAGGAACTCGACTTTTTGTTTGGCTAATCATTTATGGTGCCAGGCCTTACATGTTTTGCCGTTTGCAGGTTCCTGTGCCCATGATACCACAACTAACTTTGTTTCTTTCCTTCCCTTTCCTTCCCCCTCCGCTTCGACCTATAGGAGTGGGACGGTTGCACTCTTTCTTCTTACTACTGCACTTCCAGGGTAAGTCCCTACAATTATCTAGTATTTTTTTTAAGCTTTTCATTTTTTAGGTTTTGGTTTTCTTTTTTCTTTTCCCTTTTTTTCCTTTTTCATTTATTTTCCAATTTTTTCTTATTGTTCCTTGTTGTATTTTATCTTTAGTTTTTTATTTTTTTATTTTTCTTTTTCCTTTTTTCCAATATTCATTTTTTTCCAATAGTTATTCAATTTTTATTTATTATTTTGTTTATTTTTTACTTTATTTCAGCATCCTGGGTTTACTTTCAAGTTTCGCATCTCCTCTAATCCAATATTATTGGTTTCCAGCATTGTTATCGCTAATTATTACTATTTATATTTTTTTCTTAATCCCGTATATTGTGGGGGTTGTCCTGTCTCTCTCATGTACCTCCTCTATGAAGCAAAGGGGTGCCTTATGTATATGGTCATGTCTTTCTTTCCTCTAGGTTGTTGTGGTGGGCGTTCCATAAATCAAAACAATATGGGAAATGCAGTTATGTCTATATGGACATGCTACTTGTTATCCTAATGCAGATTCGGCTTCCGTCTTCATGGTTCGCCTGCTTCTCCTAGTGCTTTAGAAGTGTATTTTCCGGGACCCCTTGTAGAGTCCCTTTTATGTACTGTTAGATTGTATATTAGGTTGTATATACCTGAGGTTTTATTGGTATCGGGTTTTTGTATTGGTACATGTCGTGTCCTTGCTTCCACTTAAGGGTATTTATGTACAGCATGCTTGTAGCATATATTGATATGATTTATTTTTTCAGAGAGGTTTTGACAAAGACCAGCCTTGGTCGAAACGTTAACCTAAAAACTTTCTGTCTGTCAAATCCTTCCTATGCTATTGAACACTTGGTGATGACTGTACGCACAAATAAAATAATATTTTTTGCATAGACCTTCAAGTTTTATGTGTGCGGCTGTTTTTCTATTAACATTATGACTGTTAGTTCAGCCTGCACCTTCCGCTCTAAGAATACAGTGTGCATCACATTTTTTCAGTCTATTTATTAGTTATTACTGTTCTGTTATCATTATTACACGATTATGGATTATTATTATTTAATGGTTATTGAATGGCACTAGGAGCTGTAGTGCATTTCAAGGCATACAACATATGATCCCTCAGGACTAAAGAACCGGTTGCTTTTTGCCACTGGGAACTGGTGCTTCACATGTAATAGTCAAAAAGATAGTCCATAGAAAATAGAAAAAGAAATGCGGCACTCACCCAGTTTGCAGTGAAGTTGATGTCTTCTATTTTACCATATCGAGGTTACAGACATTTTCTTGGAATCAGCAGGTAAAAAGTAAAGTTGCGGGGAGTGAACAGGAGGACGACGGCCGTTTCGCGCACTCAGCGCTTCTACGGGTCCATGTGACATTATATAATAATAATAATGTGTTATCCTGGATATGTTCCTGTTTCTGCCGTATTTCCTTATGACTTCGCTTCATACCTCTGGTGTATTTTTCCCAGACTTCCCTGTTATTTCCAGGCACTGTTGTGGGGTAATTATAAGGTGCAGTGCCCACTCCTCTGGGTGCGCCGTGGGCAGATAGTTGCCCGGACGGCAGTGCTGTGGGTTAATTATAAGATGCAATGCCCACTCCTCCGGGTGCGCCGTGTGCGTGAGTGGGTAGATGGGAACCCGGACGGCAGTGCTGTGGGGTAACTATAAGGTGCAATGCCCACTCCTCCGGGTGCGCCGTGTGTGTGAGTGGGCAGATGGGTGCCCGGACGCCAGTGCCGTGGGGTAATTATAAGGTGCAGTGCCCACTCCTCTGGGTGCGCCGTGGGCAGATAGTTGCCCGGACGGCAGTGCTGTGGGTTAATTATAAGATGCAATGCCCACTCCTCCGGGTGCGCCGTGTGCGTGAGTGGGTAGATGGGAACCCGGACGGCAGTGCTGTGGGGTAACTATAAGGTGCAATGCCCACTCCTCCGGGTGCGCCGTGTGTGTGAGTGGGCAGATGGGTGCCCGGACGGCAGTGCCGTGGGGTAATTATAAGGTGCCGTGCCCACTCCTCTGGGTGCGCCGTGGGCAGATAGTCGCCTGGACGGCAGTGCTGTGGGGTAATTATAAGGTGCAATGCCCACTCCTCCGGGTGCGCCGTGTGCGTGAGTGGGCAGATGGGTGCCCCGACGGCAGTGCTGTGGGGTAATTATAAGGTGCAATGCCCACTCCTCCGGGTGCGCCGTGTGCGTGAGTGGGCAGATGGGCACCCGGACGGCAGTGTCGTGGCTGTTATGGCTGACAGTGAAAGCCTCCGGTGTATATGAGTGCCGCAGGGGCCGATCTGGGGAGGGGATGACATGACGGGCGTCAGGCAGCGATGACAACTGTACCGAAATTCCGTAAAAATAGAGATTTGTTTTTCCTGTCTGTTAAAAGAAAAAAAAAATGTAAGGAATCTGGGTTTTTAAGCTGAAGATGTTTATACAGAATATTTTACAGTGCACAGTGATTGCAGCTGATGTCTTCATAGCAGAGTTTTGGGCTGCAGACAAGTATCACTGATCATCAATGGGTTATTATGGCTTTACAATGTGTCTGTAAAAATACTATCTGTGTGATTTTTCAATATGCTGTCCAGACAAAAGAAAAAGTCCCGTTGGTAGCCCTGGTGTCGGGGCGCTGATGTGCCACATCTCCGTTTCCCGGGCCTCTGGATACGCGGTTAGGGCAGCACAGTGATTCTTTGGCCCCGGTGTAAGAAGCCTCGCCGCAGCTCTGGGGACGTGACCCGCTGGTGGAGCCTCTGCCAGAAGTGACCACTCCGGAGATCGCTGACTGTACCTACATTGCCTCATTCCGATCAGTGAGAACTTGTTTTTCTTGAAAGTCGGCCGTGTCGCCTACATACCCCGCACTTAGCCCTGCGCAGGTCGGCTGTTTTATTGACTGGCAGTATTGTGAACCTCAGTAGATGAAGTAGGAATAAAGATCAGTTCTTTCTGTGGCCCACATTCTGAAACCTGTGGGCTTCCAGCTACTTTTGCCAGTCGGCAGGACTTGCTGAGCTTACTAAGGCTTGGCACCATGTGGCGGATCACTGGTATCCATGATAATAGCCCGCTATGGCGGAGGCCCTCACTGAGGCTGCTGGAGGCAGTTGTTACATAGGATCCATACACAGTCATTTCAGACCGTCGCCTACTTCTTTATCTCTTACTAGATGGTGGCCCGATTCTAACGCATCTGGCATTCTAGAATATGTATGTAGTTTATTTATGAAGATTTTAGAATAATACATTGAATACACAGGATTCGGCCGGCCGCGACCAATTAGCGAAGCATGGTGCGCCTGTCGCTGATTCTTGGCGGCCGGCCACGTAGTATATAGCACAGCCCACGTAGTATATAGCACAGCCCACGTAGCGTATAACACAGCCCACGTAGCGTATAACACAGCCCACGTAGCGTATAACACAGCTCACGTAGTGTATAGCAGCCCACGCACGTAGTGTATAGCACAGCCCACGCACGTAGTGTATAGCACAGCCCACGCACGTAGTGTATAGCACAGCCCACGCACGTAGTGTATAGCACAGCCCACGCACGTAGTGTATAGCACAGCCCACGCACGTAGTGTATAGCACAGCCCACGCACGTAGTGTATAGCACAGCCCACGCACGTAGTGTATAGCACAGCCCATGCACGGTAGAGCACAGCCCATGCAGTGTATAGCAATGTGGGCATCATATCCCTGTTAAAAAAAAAAAGAATTAAAATAAAAAATAGTTATGTACTCACCCTCCTTTGGCACACGGATCCAGGCGAAGCGTTTACCGATGCTCCTCTCGCCCTCCGGTCCCAAGAGTGCATTGCGGTCTTCCGAGATGATGACGTAGTGGTCTCGCGAGACAGCTACGTCATCATCTCGCGAGACCGCAATGAATGGAGCGGTCACCGGAGCGTCGCGAGGAGCCGACGGACGGTGAGTATATAACTATTTTTTATTTTTTTTATTATTTTTAACATTAGATCTTTTTACTATTAAAACCGCATAGGCAGCATCAATAGTAAAAAGTTGGTCACACAGGGTTAATAGCAGCGTTAACGGACTGCGTTACACCGCGGTGCAACGCAGCCATTAACCCTGTGTGAGCGCTGACTGGAGGGGAGTATGGAGCAGGCACTGACTGCGGGGAGTAAGGAGTGACCATTTTGCCGCCGGACTGTGCCCGTCGCTGATTGGTCGTGGCTGTTTTGCCGCGACCAATCAGCAACTTGGGATTTCTGTGACAGAAAGTAAGACAGAAAGACGGAAGTAGACCTTAGACAATTATATAGTAGATTGCAGTAGCTCAAAATATCAGTTTCTACAGAAAATAGAAAATTCCCACACCATTAACATAGGGCTGAGATTGGACTCCGTGTATCCTGCATTGTCCCCACTGTTGTCTTATTAATATTTACTTATTTGTTTCTTTAATTAAACAATTGCCCCAATATTTCCACAACGTAACTGTAATGGGAGCCTTTTACTGATCATATCCAGCTTTATTACCACCCCATACTCTCCTTTTGCCTTATCCTTTTACTGATCATATCCAGCTTTATTACCGCCCCATACTCACCTTTTGCCTTATCCTCTTACTGATCATATCCAGCTTTATTACCGCCCCATACTCTCCTTTTGCCTTATCCTCTTACTGATCATATCCAGCTTTATTACCGCCCCATACTCTCCTTTTGCCTTATCCTCTTACTGATCATATCCAGCTTTATTACCGCCCCATACTCTCCTTTTGCCTTATCCTCTTACTGATCATATCCAGCTTTATTACCGCCCCATACTCTCCTTTTGCCTTATCCTCTTACTGATCATATCCAGCTTTATTACCGCCCCATACTCTCCTTTTGCCTTATCCTCTTACTGATCATATCCAGCTTTATTACCGCCCCATACTCACCTTTTGCCTTATCCTCTTACTGATCATATCCAGCTTTATTACCGCCCCATACTCTCCTTTTGCCTTATCCTCTTACTGATCATATCCAGCTTTATTACCGCCCCATACTCTCCTTTTGCCTTATCCTCTTACTGATCATATCCAGCTTTATTACCGCCCCATACTCTCCTTTTGCCTTATCCTCTTACTGATCATATCCAGCTTTATTACCGCCCCATACTCACCTTTTGCCTTATCCTCTTACTGATCATATCCAGCTTTATTACCGCCCCATACTCTCCTTTTGCCTTATCCTCTTACTGATCATATCCAGCTTTATTACCGCCCCATACTCTCCTTTTGCCTTATCCTCTTACTGATCATATCCAGCTTTATTACCCCCCATACTCACCTTTTGCCTTATCCTCTTACTGATCATATCCAGCTTTATTACTTCCCATACGCACCTTTTGCCTTATCCTCTTACTGATCATATCCAGCTTTATTACCGCCCCATACTCTCCTTTTGCCTTATCCTCTTACTGATCATATCCAGCTTTATTACCGCCCCATACTCTCCTTTTGCCTTATCCTCTTACTGATCATATCCAGCTTTATTACCGCCCGATACTCACCTTTTGCCTTATCCTCTTACTGATCATATCCAGCTTTATTACCGCCCCATACTCTCCTTTTGCCTTATCCTCTTACTGATCATATCCAGCTTTATTACCGCCCCATACTCTCCTTTTGCCTTATCCTCTTACTGATCATATCCAGCTTTATTACCGCCCCATACTCACCTTTTGCCTTATCCTCTTACTGATCATATCCAGCTTTATTACCGCCCCATACTCTCCTTTTGCCTTATCCTCTTACTGATCATATCCAGCTTTATTACCGCCCCATACTCTCCTTTTGCCTTATCCTCTTACTGATCATATCCAGCTTTATTACCCCCCATACTCACCTTTTGCCTTATCCTCTTACTGATCATATCCAGCTTTATTACTTCCCATACGCACCTTTTGCCTTATCCTCTTACTGATCATATCCAGCTTTATTACCGCCCCATACTCTCCTTTTGCCTTATCCTCTTACTGATCATATCCAGCTTTATTACTTCCCATACTCACCTTTTGCCTTATCCTCTTACTGATCATATCCAGCTTTATTACCGCCCGATACTCACCTTTTGCCTTATCCTCTTACTGATCATATCCAGCTTTATTACCGCCCCATACTCTCCTTTTGCCTTATCCTCTTACTGATCATATCCAGCTTTATTACCGCCCCATACTCTCCTTTTGCCTTATCCTCTTACTGATCATATCCAGCTTTATTACTTCCCATACTCACCTTTTGCCTTATCCTCTTACTGATCATATCCAGCTTTATTACCGCCCGATACTCACCTTTTGCCTTATCCTCTTACTGATCATATCCAGCTTTATTACCGCCCCATACTCTCCTTTTGCCTTATCCTCTTACGGATCATATCCAGCTTTATTACCGCCCCATACTCTCCTTTTTGCCTTGTACTATTTTCTGTCACGTTTTTAGTTGCTGGAGGCTTTGGAATAATAAATGATAGAACAAGAATAAAGAGAAGCTGGCACGTTACCAGGAGTTAATGTTGTGGTGTCGGAGGGATTGTGCTCGCGCTTCTGCTTCCCCTCCGCGCAGTGTGGTCCTGTCATATCTCATAAGGACGCTGTGCTCAGAAGTGGCAGAGTAACGCTGCGCCTGGAGAGCGAGTGCTGTGGACGTTCCCACAAGTGACAACTTTCCTGTTGTGTTGTCACAGTTGTGCTGTCGTCGTTGCTCCCAATTTCCTCCATGTTTACCACACTGACAGCATTAAAATTACATCAGTACTTGTTACAAATCAGCCTTTCCTTCACGCCTCGGTTTTCCAGTATTTTTGGAGATACAGAATAGTAGCGGGTACAGTACAGGAGCTGGCCAGGGAAGTGTTCTGCGGCTTTATTCTCCAGGGATATTGGGAATGCCATTGGATATCCTGTGTCCAGCTTACATGGTGATGCTGGATGCCAATTCTGCAATGTGACGCCCAGTCCGCCATGCCCGGGGCAGGCCATGCTCGCTAGGTTTTAGATTCCACTTTTTCTATCAAAATACAGGTCCCTGCCCAAGAATGCGGTCCCTGAGAATCTGCCCCGGTGCCTGATAAAAGGTCATCAAGGGCCGTAAATGGCCCTGGGGCCTGAGGTTCCCCACCCCTGCTTTAAAGGAACACTGATCTGAGAGATCATTCATAGATTACCCCTGCTGTTTATCCATCTGCAGGAGCTTCTGCAGTTTCCTAAAACCTGCATCCTATAACTTGCAAAAACCCTGCCGAGAACACAATGTCAGGCCAATCTGTTACACATTAGACTGCTGCACATCTGTAGGGTGGGGTTTAATCAGTGGGTGGGGCCTCTGATCAGCCAAAGGGGGGAGGTTCCTGCTGCAGCCAGTTGTCTTACAGCCAGACAGTAGAAGGAAAAGCGTGGATATGGCTAAGTTCCAGGGACACACGTCTTTTTCATTTTTTCTTTTTTATTGGCAGGATGAGTCTTTATTACCCTCTGGTCCCTTCATTCTATAGATCAAATTTCTGACTCTCACTGATTAATAAAAATAAAAAACAGAATGTATATCGGAGTCTCATGCCGCGGCGGAGTCTCATGCCGCGGCGGAGTCTCATGCCGCGGCGGAGTCTCATGCCGCGGCGGAGTCTCATGCCGCGGCGGAGTCTCATGCCGCGGCGGAGTCTCATGCCGCGGCGGAGTCTCATGCCGCGGCGGAGTCTCATGCCGCGGCGGAGTCTCATGCCGCGGCGGAGTCTCATGCCGCGGCGGAGTCTCATGCCGCGGCGGAGTCTCATGCCGCGGCGGAGTCTCATGCCGCGGCGGAGTCTCATGCCGCGGCGGAGTCTCATGCCGCGGCGGAGTCTCATGCCGCGGCGGAGTCTCATGCCCCTGCTTCCTTTATTGGGAAGCCCCTTCAGTATGTGCCCTTAGTGGGAGCCGCAGTAGTGGCCTTATTGAGTGTCCGACAGCTTATCTAGATTCTGACATGACGTATCTGCACGATACAGGGACCTGTGACATATTACTGTATGACTTGGAAGCTTTTCTACCAAGACGTCTGACTGCGCCTGTGGGGGCTTCAGTGGCTGTTGACAAGCGGCCTCCAGTACAGGTCTAATATAGGAATGTGCTCGATGTGATACATTTTTACGAGGAAACGCTCGGAACTACTTGTGTGGTTTTCGTTTTGGCCTCTTGCCGCACCCTCTGTGCAATGTACTGTCAGTGCCGCTGAGTAAATAATCGTATACATTTATTTTTCCTGCCAGTTCTCTTATCTTTGCTCTCGGTGATTGCTTCTGGCGGAGACTATTAGCTTTCCAGAGAGTAAACATTGCAAAATTCTATATACAAACAGCGAGTAATGAAGTGGTAAGCGGCCGGGCACTACTGCTGGCACACACGGGGTAAAGTACACACCACAGTGAAATGGCACCATCTGCTGCGGCTGGGTGAGGGCAAGTTTAATGGAGGAAGTGCAGCTGGATCGGACGTGGTGGGTGCTGCACCCGTCTGCAGTGTCAGTGGGGCCGTACACTTACCGCTGTGATGGGCGACGTAGACATTCTGTACATATCATTTGCTGCCCAGTTTTTCTAGCACTTGTATTAGAGATATTTGGTATTTCCAGAATACACTGCTCATAAAGTAGAGCTTCCATCCAGCGTGGGGGGCCAGCCATACCCCGCAGCCCCTTATGTATGCTAATCCCCCTGCACCGACTGCTGGCGGCACATCAATTTCTCCAGCTGCACAGCAGCGCCCATAAGGCATAAGCATATAGGCTAATGATAACTCTTCCGACTTCATCATCCAACCGTCTGGTTGTCCCAGATGCCGACTAACAGATAATACGCTGAAAATGTGATTTGCAGCCTCCTATTATTCCAGTCTCTGTGTTTTGAAGTTTATGGCACAAATAGTGAGACGCTAAAATGAAGCATTCTGTCATCCGGTTTGGAAATGGATTTGCATTCCCGCTTCTGGCTATGCTGTGTTGTCAGTTGTCAGGAACGTTTCATTCCTCTCGTGGAGGAAAGGACCCCATACACATGAGAGAGATTGGCCAGACGATTGCTGTGTTTGTGTAGGAGTGTAAGTGGGTCAGAACCTCGGTGTGACCTGCATGCTGACTTTTCCAATAGATGATGTTTGGGAAAATACGGCCTGGGCATGTAGAGGGCCAGCTCCCAACCCTTCCATTCTCTGGTGAATTATGCCACTGCCAGCTGCTTACTCACATTGAGAACACAGGGAAGCTCATAGAGAAATAGCAGTTGTATGAATGGCTGGCCAACAGCTATTGAAAGTATATAACCACCTTAAAGGGGTTGTCCAAGTTTGGCATGAAAGTCTGTAGTCACTCTGAGTGTGACAGCAGACTAGTGAATCCTCACAACATGCACAGTGCGAGCTCTGGGCGTTTGTGACCGCAATTATTGCAATATGCATACTTCTGGCCACATCGTAACTAGACTTGCTAGGTCTTGCTCAATTCACATGTGTGAACGTGGCCAGGAGTATGGATATTGCATACTTTACCTCACATGACCTCCTGGTTTCAGCATCGGATAATAATGGCCCTCACATAGTCCTCCACACAGATTAGTGGGCCCCGCATAGCCCTCCACACAGATTACTGGGCCCCAGATAGCCCTCCGTGCAGAATACCAGGCCCCACATAGCCCTCCGTGCAGAATACCAGGCCCCACATAGCCCTCCGTGCAGAATACCGGGCCCCACGTAGCCCTCCGTGCAGAATACCGGGCCCCATGTAGCCCTCCGTTCAGAATACCAGGCTCCACATAGCCCTCCGTGCAGAATATCGGGCCCCACATAGCCCTCCGTGCAGAATACCGGGCCCCACATAGCCCTCCGTGCAGAATACCGGGCCCCACATAGCCCTCCGTGCAGAATACCGGGCCCCACATAGACCTCCGTGCAGTATAATGGTATGGAAAAAAATAGTCCCCTCTCCTTGATTCCCCCCCACTGCTCCAGTTTCAGCAGCAATTTCTTTGCAGCTCTTCAATGCTGGGCACAGTGAACGGGAAATAGTGACATCATCGCGCCCGCTGCGCCTAGTCAGATGCAGAGGGAGAATGATGGCGGACACAACGTCCGCTGACAGCTATCTCATCCATCATTACTTTAAACTGTATTGGCACACCGGCTGCTGATGAAGTTAAACGTGATGCCCACCTCGTGGGTAGTTCCAGCTTCACAGGCCAAATACACTGCTCAAAAAAATAAAGGGAACACTAAAATCCCACATCCTAGATGTCAATGAATGAAATATTCCAGTTGTAAATCTTTATTCATTACATAGTGGAATGTGTTGAGAACAATAAAACCTAAAAATGATCAATGTAAATCACAACTAATATCCCACGGAGGTCTGGAGTTGGAATGATGCTCAAAATCAAAGTGGCAAATGAAGTTACAGGCTGATCCAACTTCAGTGGAAATGCCTCAAGACAAGGAAATGATGCTCAGTAGTGTGTGGCCTCCACATGCCTGTATGACCTCCCTACAATGCCTGGGCATGCTCCTGATGAGGCAGTGGATGGTCTCTTGAGGGATCTCCTCCCAGACCTGAACTAAAGCATCTACCAACTCCTGGACAGTCTGTGGTGCATTGTGTGACGTTGGTGGATGGTGAGAGACATGATGTCCCAGATGTGTTCAATCAGATTCAGGTCTGAGGAACGGGCGGGCCAGTCCATAACTTCAATGCCTTCATCTTGCAGGAACTGCTGACACAGTCCAGCCACATGAGGTCTGGCATTGTCCTGCATTAGGAGGAACCCAGGGCGAACCGCACCAGCATATGGTCTCACAAGGGGTCTAAGGATCTCATCTCGGTACCTAGTGGCACAACCCCCATCTGTGGACATCAGGCACTCAGACCATCCTCATGGAGTTGGTTTCTAACCATTTGTGCAGACAGAGGCACATTTGTGGCCTGCTGGAGGTCATTTTGCAGGCCTCTGGCAGTGCTCCTCCTGTTCCTCCTTGCACAAAGGCTGAGGTAGCGGTCCTGCTGCTGGGTTGTTGCCCTCTTACGGCCCCCTCCACGTCTCCTGGTGTACTGACCTGTCTACTGGTAGCGCCTCTGGACACTACGCTGACAGACAGCAAACCTTCTTGCCAAAGTTCACATTGATGTGCCATCCTGGATGAGCTGCACTTCCTGAGCCACTTGTGTGGGTTGTAGAGTCTGTCTCATGCTACCACGAGTGTGAAAGCACAACCAACATTCAAAAGTGACCAAAACATCAGTCAGAAAGCATTGGTACTGAGATGTGTTCTGTGGTCCCCACCTGCAGAACCACTCCTTTATTGAGGGTGTCTTGATAATTGCCAATAATTTCCATCTGTTGTCTGTTCCATTTGCACAACAGCATGTGAAATTGATTTTCAAATAGTGTTGCTTCCAAAGTGGACAGTTTGATTTCACAGAAGTTTGATTTACTTGGGAGTTATATTCTGTTGTTTAAGTGTTCCCTTTATTTTTTTGAGCAGTGTATAATCACCCTGCAGGCCAGATTTGTCTCATGTGCCAGAGTTTGACGTGTGTCTTAAAAGGGATTCTGTCAGCACCGAATGACTATTCACACCAAGTCTAGGCGCTCGGTGTATCATAAGGCCAAACATATTAGTGCATCTTCTCTTCTGCTTGATTTCTTTTTCCCTCTTACTCTTTTTCTCTCTCTTTTTTTCTCCCTTTTTTTTTTTTTTTTTTTTTTTTTTTTTTTCTCTCTCTCTCTCTCTCTCTCTCTCTCTCTCTCTCTCTCTCTCTCTCTCTCTCTCTCTCTCTCTCTCTCTCTCTCTCTCTCTCTCTCTCTCTCTCTCTCTCTCTCTCTCTCTCTCTCTCTCTCTCTCTTTTTTTCTTTCTTCTCTTTCGCTGTTTTTCCGCTCTGTTTTTCTCTCAATTCAAATGAGATTTATTGACAGGACTAAGTGCATGTTAGCATTGCCAAAGCATATGGCAAAAATAGGGGGGTGGGGTAGGGAGGCAAATAGAGGTCCAGGATATATCAGGCTCCTTTTAGAGGATAGGGGACATGTCTAGGGTGGGGTACAGGAGTCCATGACATATATCAGGCTCCTCTTATTTTGTGGCAGGCACTGACATATTCCGCTGCTATGGCTGCTGCACTTTCCTCTTCCCCAGTATTATCGGTAGTTTCTCTTCCTCCTCCATGGAGGTGAAGTCTGGGAGGAGATCAGACAGTCTCTTGAGGTGAGTGTCCCTTACTGCGGAGTATTTGGGGCACCTCAGCAGGAAGTGGGCCTCATCTTCCACAGCCTCCTGGGGGCACTGCTGGCAGAGTCTGCTCTCTCGGGGTTTGTAGTTCTGTCGGTGCCGCCCGGATTCAACGAGTAGGCTTTGGGCGCTCAGTCTGTACCGGCTCAGGATCTGTCGCTCTTTGGGGTTTTCTAGTTTCTCTAGATATGGGGCCAGTTTGTATTCCCTCTGTAGGTTCTGGTATATCGTCAGTTTCTGGGATTTGTTTGTCGTTCCTCCAGATGCTGAGATATTCCTCTTTGACTTTGTGTACCATCTTCTGAATTTCGCCTTTTGTCAGGCCATGTAGGTTGATGGCTTGGTCAGGCTTCCTGGTGTAGGAAGGCTTTGTGATGGTAGGAGCTGGGACTGCTACTTTGTAGATGAGCCTTGAATGATAGCTCCTTCTTTATTTCGAAGTGTAGTGGGAATCTGCCCAGCTCTGCTCGGCAGGTGCTGTTTGATGTGCTCCAATGGACTTGGGGAAGATGCTTGCAGAACTCTAGGTGGAATATTTCAGTCTGCCCAGCGTCCCACTTTGACCAGTTTGGGTATGAGACTGGGCCCCAGACCTCACTGCCGTACAGAAGGATTGGGGCAATGATGGAGTCAAAGATATTTAGCCAGATGGTTACTGGTGCCTTGAGATGGTACAGACGTCTTCTGATGGCATAGAAGGCTTTGGATGCCTTGTCTTTTAGTAACTCTATGGCTTGCTTGAAGCTCCCTGACTAGCTGAGTTCTAGTCCGAGGTAGGTGTACCTGTTGGTTTCTGTAAGTGGACGGTTGTCTATCATAAAGGTAGGATGGCCAGTAGGTTTCTGCTTTCTTTTCTGGTACACCATGATATTAGTTTTCTTCTGGTTGATTGGTAGTGCCCATGTGCTGCTGAAGGTCTCTAGGATTTTCAGATGATCTCGGAGGCCTTCCTCAATTGGTGATAACAGCACGAGGTCATCCGCATACAGCAAAAATTTCACCTGGTTGTCATGGAGGATGAGTCCTGGTGCTGAGGAGGACTCTAGGGCCACCGCCGGCTCATTGATGTAGATGTTAAAGATCGTTGGACTGAGGCTGCAGCCGAGATGCGAACTCTGCTTCACGAAAATGGCCGCCGCGATAGCCATCTGCGCACGCGCAGATGCCCGCGGCCATTTTCCTGAAGCCGCGGCCAGCAGAGCGCCGCTTCTGCGCACGCGCGGCCAAAGCAAGATGGCCGCGCCCACCGACCACCAATGGAATAACGGACATCGCTGCTATTTTCACACCCCTGTGCAGGATTCGGGACCTTGGACATGCGCACACCACTACGCCACCAACGGAAAACTACGCAAGATCTGGGGGAAGACACCACGCCCATCCGACCTGACCAGCCTGATTGACAGGCGAAAACGACTACTTTGGTAACGTATTTCGGCAGCATAGGTGGGGAATCGGGGTCCACAAACTACACTATTGTAATGCACAGCTCAGGCCCTATTTAACAGTATTTTTATCTCATACCGAAAAAACGAGGTGACAGGTTCCCTTTAAGCAACACAAGGACTGGACACTTGGCATTAGATCAGTGGAAGTCTGTACTGTGGTCTGAAGAATCAAATTTTGACTTGTTCGATACCAACCTGCATCTCTATGTGAGACCCAGGAAAGGTGAAATTATGGTTTCTATATACTGGTGCCCACTATGAGGCATGGAGGGGGGAGCTGTGATGGTGTGGAGGTGCTATGCTGTGCAATGTTGGTAATTTAATCCATATTCAAGGCACATTACCCAGTTTGGCTGCTACAGCCTTCTGTAAGGACTAGTGATGAGCGAATATACTCGTTACTCGAGATTTCCCGAGCACGCTCGGGTGTCCTCCGAGTATTTTTTAGTGCTCATAGATTTAGTTTTTTCGCCGCAGCTGGATGATTTACAGCTACTAGCCTGCTTGATTACATGCGGGGATTCCCTAGCAACCAGGCAACCCCCACATGCACTTAGCCTGACTAATAGCTGTAAATCAATCATCTGAGGCGATGAAAACTAAATCTCCGAGCACTAAAAAATACTCCGAGGACACCCGAGCATGCTCTGGAAATCTCGAGTAACAAGTATATTCGCTCATCACTAGTAAGGACATGTCGTCCCCTGGTGTGCACATAGCGGGACATTGTGTTGTGGCAGAAACGCCCCCAGACAATGCGGGGGCTATGTGACCAAGAAGGGGAGGGATTGAGAAATTAAGATTCACACGTTCTGCTTTGTTTCACACCTCTCTTTACTCCTGGTTTCCGGATGTGTACCTTCGTGATCTTGCTTGGACCAGTCACCACATTTTTTAAATTTGGACACAGGAAATAATATTGGCTGCAGAGTGGAATAAATGTATTTATTTATATATATATATATATATATATATATATATATATATATATAATATTTATATTTTTTATTATATTGCTTCTCCATTGCATTATTAGCAATCAAAATAGTTGGCACCTAATGAGTTATCTTTTGTTAAGTCTACATGGGTGTTATCAGATAACTACTCATACAGTGGGAAGAAGTGCACATCACCAGTGAAAACACCTACATCTGTTCAACATGAAAAATTTGGTGAAAGGTCCTCTCTAAGTCTGAATCTAGAATGTGCACATTCCAGGAAGAACAAGTAGGACCACTTCATGAACAGGTGTGTCCAAACTTTTCCCCGGTATTGTATCTACTTATTTAGAAAGTTTAAATTGTGAAACCTAGTGACAGATCTGATTGACAGAGATTTTCTTCCAGCATAGTCCTGTATTTCCTGTCATTAATCTTTCTTTTTGTACTGGGCAGTTTTCCAGTCCCTGGCAATGAAGAAGTTACCACATCATGATGCTGCTCCCAACGGGCATTACAGTGGTATCGCTTTCTTGGGATGATGGAGAAATGTTGGGTTTGTGGCCCGCATAGCTTTTCCGTATTTTGACTTCAATAACCAATCATATTTTTTTGTTGGGTTTTTTCATCGCCCCTTCCCTGGAACTATATATTTTTTTTATTTTTCTTACCGCTGATCAGAGCTGCTGGTGTTTTTGGATGACAGCATGGGAAACGCACGATGTTCGAGATACCAAACCCAAACAGTAAAAAGAACTTCCTGGAGAAGTCCGTGTTCTGGGTCCGTACCCGAACAGTAGATTTTGGGTACGGATCCCGAACTTTACTGTTTGTGTTCGCCAATTACTAGTTGTGAAACATGTTTTTTCTCCTTCACCTCATTGGGGGACACCGGACCATAGGTGTATGCTGCTGCCGCTACGAGGCTGACACTAAGTGAATGCTAAAAAAGGTTAGCTCCTCCTCCTGCAGTATATATCCTCATGCTGGCTCCACCAGAACCAGTTCATGCTTAGTGTCTGTAGGAGGCACACTGGTCTGCTTTCTCAGACCATCCTTTTTTCTTTTTTTTTTTTTTCCTATGAAGATGAGACAGGGGCGACGAACCCTATTGAAAGGGTCTGATCTCCCCAAACCAACAACAGGCGAGCACGTCGAGTGTCGCCTCCACATATCCTCTCCTGCGATGTGGGACATTTTTTTTGCCGGACACAACCCTGTCCACCCTGAGGTAGTGAAACCCTAGGCTGCACAGAGGCACACATTTGGTCCGTGCTTCCCCCACTGCATCACCCATGCTGTTCACTGCGGTGATGGAAGGAGGCGGACGGTCCCTCTCCTCATCCCTTACAAAGGAGGATGGATTGAGGGTGCCTGCACCGTCCATATTATAGCCCCCCTCCTCCTCTCTGACCTGGATCTTCATGCGTGAGTATACGAAGAAGGGGGGCTGGGACGGCTTCTGCAGCGTTCTTACCAGCAGCTACGCATGCGCGTGCACGTGTTGTGCCGACGTTGTATAATCTACTCCCCGGCTTCAGCCACTATTGGGCCGCAGGCCGGAGGCTCCACCCCCTAGTGTGCGTTCTTCCGGCGGACCCTCCCCCAAGCATGCGTATTTCCGGCGGCTCCGTCCTCCCGGTGGCGCTTCTCACAGAGGCGCCTCTTTTTAAATCTGCATAGATCCAGGACACAGGGGCACCACCGACAAGCTGCAGATCGCTCTCTGTCCAGGACAGGCACAGGACCTGTGGTAAGCGCTGCAGTCCTATATCTGACACTTAGTTCTCAGGCTATAGCAGCCTCCCAGCAGTATGCAGCCCATATTAGCCAGGGGTACAGCATGTCTAGAAGGACCAACAAGACCCATACGGTATTATTTGCTTCATGTACCTCCTGTCACACTGCTTTCCCGCAAGTGCAGAAAAAACAATTATGCGAAGCCTGCGATTCCGAACGCGCTCAGGAGCCCTCCACCGTGACTGATCAAAGTGTACCTGGCCCTCCTAGTTCTCAGGAGACAGTCGATAGTCTCATTTAGGCCGTAAATCAAACCCTGGAAATTGATGAGGAACCTACGCTTACTACAGGCCACAAGGTGTCGTTTAAACTGGCCAAAACGCCCCCATAGGAAGTTCGGCGGTCATCCTAAGTTCGAGGACATAGTAAAGCGGCATAGGGAGCGGCCAGACAAGCGGTTTACAGGTCAGAAGACGCTGGAAGCGAGATACCCTTTTGCTTCGCATCTTCGCAAAAAATGGGCGGAATCCCTCACAGTGGATCTGCCTGTATCGTTTGGCTTCCAAAACCCTGCTATCATTACCAAATGGATCCTCCATCAAGGATCCTACTGATCATCTGACAGAGAGCCTTGCTCGCTCGATATTCGAGGCATCGGGCTCAGCACTCTCTCCCCTCCTTCGCTGCAACATGGGTGGCTAAAGCCATGGTATCCTGTGCAGACTCTCTAAACAGAGCCCTGCTGGGAACTGACCTCCCACCAGAGGTCGTTGATCTTGCTAACCAGATATCCTTAGCTGGGGATTATTTGGTTAACGCATCCCCGGATGCGGCTAACTGCGCGGTGCTTGAGGCCGCAAACGCTATTTCTATTAGGAGAGCCCTGTGGCTCGGGACATGGCGAGCAGACTCTACAACAAAAAAGTCCCTTACTACTTTGCCGTATCAAAGCGGCCGGCTATTCGGTGAGAAGCTAGACCAGCTTATCTCAGACTCCACGGGCGGAAAAACTAGCTTCCTTCCCCAACAGAAGGTAAGGCGACCTTTTCGGCATCAGCCACAGATGCGTTTTCAGCCTTTTCGCAGCCCTGCATGGGCCACTTCAACCAATCTTGCTGCCCCTCCTAGAGGGACAGAGATGGTCAAGTCTCTTACAAGACTAAGCCATTGTGGAATAACCAGCCCAAATCTAGGGATCCAGGTCCCACAGATTTTCAACCAAGTGATTCGAGGCCCTTTCCGGTCGACACCGACAAATTAGGCGGTCGTCTGCTCTGTTTTCGCGATATCTGGCTCTCCGTCGTTCACGACGCATGGGTCAGAGAAATGGTGTCCTCCGGCAGAATAGAATTCTGCTCCCTGCCCCCAAATCATTTTTTTCTTTCCCATACCTCCAAGGCAGAGGCAAACCCCCACTCCTTTTTTCAGGCCATCGAGTCCCTCTGGCACAATGGGGTTATCATTCCTGTGCCGGAAAACAAAAGATTCCAGGGGTGCTACTCTACTCGAACCTGTTCATGGTTCCGAAAAAGGACGGAACTGTAAGGCCCATTTCGGACCTAAAGCTCCTAAACAGGTTCGTAAAGGTCAGACTTTTCCGGATGGAGTTCCTCCGTTCTGTCTTTTCTGCGATGGAAAGGGGAGAATTGTTGGCGTCTATCGACATCCAAGACGCCTATCTTCATATTCCCATTTTTCCCTCTAATCAAAGGCTCCTGCATTTCGCTGTCCACGGGCTACGCTTTCAGTTTACCGCCCTGCCCTTCGGGCTAGCCACCGCCCCCCGGGGTGTTCACAAAGGCCATGGTGGCCGTCATGTCTATTCTGTATTCTCGGGGCGTGGTCGTCTTGCCATACTTGGATGACCTCCTGATCAAGGGACCGTCTTTTCAGGACAGCGAGTAATGCGTCCACATCACTTTGGATACACTGTCTCACCTGAGGTGGCTCATAAATTTGCAGAAGTCATCTCCCGCCCCAGCTCAGAAAATTTCCTTCTTAGGAATGATCTTGGACACCTCCCAAGGGTTGGTGACTCTCCCTTGAGACAAGGTCCTAGCCATTTGTCTGGGAGTCCAGGAACTCCGTCGGCCTATTCCTCGTTCCATTCGTTTTGGCATGAGTGTCCTAGGAAAAATGGTGGCGTCAATGAAAGCTGTTCCGTTTGCCCAGTTTCATCTCTGCCCCTTGCAGCATGCGCTGCTGGCAACCTGGAACATGAGTCCGTTTTCTCTCGACCGCCCATGCCGTCTGTCCACCCAGGTCAGGCAGGCACTCAGGTGGTGGACACTGAGCCTTTCCCTTCTTCAGGGGAAACCCTCCCCCCCCCCCCCCGGACCATTGGCTGGTGGTCACTACCGACGCCAGTCTCCTGGCAGTTGGCCGCCTCAAGAGTCACGCCTTCCTATCAATCTCCTAGAAATACAAGCAATTCAGGGGGCTTTGCGACACTTCAATCATCTTCTGGAGGGGCGCCCAGTCCGCATTCAGTCGGACAATGCCATGGCTGTGGCTTATATAAATCACCAAGGGGGCACCCGCAGCAGAGCAACCATGCGCGAAGTAGAACCCGTCCTCCGCTGGGCAGAGAAAAATCATTCAGTGATCTCAGGAGTTCACATAGCAGGCGTAGAGAACTGGGAAGTGGATTTTCTCAGCCGACAGAGTCTCTCATCGGGGGAATGGTCTCTCCATCTAGAGGTTTTTCAGCAGATTTGTCAATGCATAGGAAGCCCGGATGTGAATCTGATGGCTTCCTGGTTGAACACCAAGGTCCCCAAGTTTGTCGCTCGATCCCGAGACCCAAGGGCCATCGGCGTGGACACCCTGGTCCTTCCATGGAATCAGTTTCGGCTACCGTACGTGTTTCCCCCATTGCCGCTGCTTCCGAAAATCATCCGGAAGGTCAAAGCAGAAGGGGTTCCAGTAATTCTGGTCGCCCCGGACTGGCCTCATCGGGCATGGTACGCAGAGCTAATGCAACTTGTTGCCGATGTCCCCTGGCGGCTGCCGTTTCGTCTGGATCTACTTTGCCAGGGTCCAATCTACCACCCGAACTCAGGGACTCTAACGGCTTGGCCGTTGAAGCCTGGGTCCTGACGGGCCGGGTTCTCCCGGGACTTTACCACGATGATTAGCGCTCGAAAGCCCGCTTCAGCGCGTATCTATCACCGCACCTGGAAAGTCTTTTTTTCATGATGCAGAGATCCCGATCATCCCCAACTTATTTTTTCCATTCCTAACATCTTGGAGTTTCTTCAGGCAGGCCTGGACTCTGGTCTAGTGCCAAGTTCCCTCAAGGGAAAGATCTCAGCCTTGTCTGTTCTTTTTCATTCAGGGGGTCTCCTACGTGGTACCGCCCTATAGAGCTCCCTTGACGCCTGGGACCTTAACCCGGTCCTAGGTGTTCTACAGGAATCCCCCCTTCGAACCACTACAGGATGTCTATTTAACTTACCTCTCATGGAAGGTCATTTTTCTTGTCACGATAACTTCTATTAGACGGGTTTCTGAGTTGGCTGCTCTTTCCTGCCGAGCTTCGTATCTGACTTTTCCCCAGGACAAGGTGGTTCTGAGACCAGCTCCTCCATTGAGTGTCTCGGAGAAAAGGATTTTACGCTGAGTACACAAAAATCTGTTTTCCATTTTTTTTTCAATAGATTTTTTTTTTTTACAATATTTATTAGTTCCACAATGGGATTGAACACGCTTTTGTCTGGGCACTTAGATAATACACTGCACTACTTGTATAGTGGCGTGTATTTTACCAACCTGTCAGTGTTAGGTCGCAGACGGAATTTCATATTTCTCGTGCGAGGATCACTTTGCATTCCTCAGACTGAGCATCGGCTCTCCTGACCTGAGCATGAACTCTGCATGGAAATACATCACGCTGTCACTGTCCGGTCAGGAGAGGTGACAGGCCCATTCTTGCAGTGCAATACGATCCTCCCACGAGAAATACGGCCATCTGTATGTGCCCTTATATTGATAGGAGGCCTATTTAAACCCCTGCAGACTCTAATAGGCTTTTGAACATGGCAAACCCAGAGGGCATTGAAAGACCTTCTGCTGCCATAGGAACCCATGGGCACTTCAGTCACGCTGTAGCTGTTTGGCTGAAAGATAGTCTATTTTCCCTTTGTGAAACTTCTTGAATTCTGCAGTCTCTATTGACCATAGCCTCTGAGGAGGTAATCGGTCTGTCTCCTCTTTTATAATAGTGCCTGTAGTTGTATACTAGTCGTTTACTGCCCTTATTTTCCGTCATTATGTCAGTTAAGTTTATATGTGCACTTTCCTGGCTATAGATCCTTGTAGGTTATAGTACACACTACTTCCAATGCATCAAAAACTCCAAAACTTCAGGGCTCTTTGCTGAGTCTTGCACATTATTGATGAATAGTAGCAGTTGAGTGGCGATTATTGGGATCGAATTGGGTTTGGTTTGGTGACTTTGGCTGAACATTTACTGCTACATATGCAATAACTGTTAGATATAAAGGGATTTACTGTATATGATCCAAGGATTTTTTTAGATTAGAAAAACATGGCTGCCACACTTATCTATTTTGTCTCAGCACTATTCTCTTTAATGTAACTAAGTGACAATACTAAGCCTGGACCTATGAGACCATGTTCTTTGGGGAAAAAAAATTGGCGAGTTTATCCTAGTTCCGTACAGCCCTTTTTTATTTTCGGGCAGAAGGTACATAACATTTCTTTGTGGATAGGTGGATTATGGAATTTATGATCCCGTTACACCGTTCTAGAAGATAGTTTATTTTTTTTCCCCCCCATTTACCATCAAGCTACATCCATAGACTGCAATAGAAAATAACCCAAAAAGTCAGAGGTCAGTGATTTCTAGGTGCCTTGGATTCCTGGCTCCTGAGATTGTCCCAGTCTGGGATAACATGTTTAATGAATGCTGTGTAATACTTCATTGATCTGTGCTGATCTTTCATACACCGTAACCCCTCTTCTTTGTGTTTTGTAGGTTTCTTTCAAGCATGCGTCTCTTCGGCTTTTTATCACTCCTTGCTGTGCAGGCAACAGTGCTGAGCTTGAACGTCCATGATGACACCATCTCTGAGTTCTCCGTAAAGGTCTACCATGAACTTAGAGCCACGAAGGAAGATGAGAACATCTTGTTCTCCCCTCTAAGCATCGCTATTGCCGTAGGAATGGTGGAGTTGGGTGCGCGTGGAGCCAGTCTTAAAGAGATTCGACACGCACTGGGATACGACAAGCTGAAGAACGGTAGATTCACAATGGCACATGTTTTATGATAATAACTGATTACGATATTTAATCCTTTTAGTTTGGGATTTTGTCCATGGTTAAAAGGGTTTCCCAGTTTTGGATACCATGTCCCCGCCGCCGTTTTGTTCTTTTTTTCTTTTTTTAAAACAATCCGTTGTTTACTCGCTCTCTCCAGGTCCAGCGCTAAGTTTTCGCTGTTGCCTCTAGTGTCTATTATTGTCTGCAGCTCTGATGTCTCGTTGACCACACTCCAGCCAGGAAGTGAGCTTGGTGGCTCTGCCAGAGCTGATGGCATGAACCGCTGATCTCATTCATGGCGTTAGCACTGCAGACAATAACAGACCCTGAGAGTAGCGATGGAGACTCCGTGCCTAATCCGGGTGGGTGTGAGTAAGCCACAGTTTGCTTTTTTTCAAAGCAAACTTCAGTCGGAGGATATGGGGTTTCTGAAATCGGAAAACCTTTTTTAAAATTTGAATGGTAAGATGACGTTTGACTTGGACAGACAAACATTTGAAATAGACTTTGCTTGAGTTGTAGAGACAATGAGATTACCAGATCTCTTCATGTTAGTTTTGCTGGTAACTATAGTTTTATTTTGCTGGCCAAGCTTTGGCCTTCAGATAGATGGCTTCATGACTCTAGAACATTTTAGCATACAGAGGAATTCATAGTCATCTTGGTGAGTGCAAGGTGCCCGGGTCCTGTGGCAGCAAAAAAGCCCCTCTACCACTGTGCTTGAGAATTCATATGACGTGTTTGTGATGATGTGCATTTAACATATTATGTGAGACCTTTAGTGTCTGAGCTGTAGCTCTTGTTTTTTTGGGCATTGCATTGTCTGACGTTGGGGTGAATTTACTGGGACATCCAAACCTGAGAAGATTGCGAACTGCCTTGAATGTTTTCCGCTTCTGAATCATTTTTATCACTGTATTTTGATGAACTCCAAATTGTTTTACTTGCTTATGTTTTTCCTCATCGGCACTGTGTTAACACACTTCAGTGCTCCAGACCAACAAAATGCCAAAGCAGAAAGGGTGTAATTAATTTTTTACACACTACTTCTGTTTAATTTATCGTGTGTTCTTCATATGAGGTTATAGTTATCTCGTTTTTAAGACCTTCTAAGAACCAGATGTCTTTAATTTTATTTTTTTATAAAGTTTTTATGATCCACTAATATATAAAATCATAGAATTCAGCTTTGAGTTTCTAGCGACTGTACATCACATATGCCCAAATTTGTCCATCTTCGAACACTTTTATTATCATCTAAATATTGCTTGCTTTGTTTTTTGAAGGCATTATCCAGAATTTGACAAACATGGCTGTTTCCTATCAGAAATGGCACAACTCCTGTCCACAGGATATGTGTTGTATGTTAACTCGGTCTATTCACGTCAGTGGAGCTTGTGTGATATACTGGATCTGTAGACAGTACAACCCTTTTAATATATCTTTACAGTGGTTAGTCTGTCTGATACAGTTCTCTGGATTGTTTGCTTATGAGTTGATAATAGTCAAGATTTGACCGCTTATGGCGCATTGTGCAATGATGTAAATGGGGTGACCGACTGAACGTTCATACTTCACAAAACTGTATATGCGAGCAAAAATAAATATTGTTGCTCTCTCATTGATTTTGGACATTGTTCGCTCATTCAATGTCTTTTTTATGCTTACACTGCCAAGTATCTGGCATTTAATACACGTGTGAATACAGTGAACGATGTTTGTTGTGATTTAAACAACTGCAGATTTATTAGACAAATGTATATACCGTATTTTTCCGATTATAAGACGCACCGGACCATAAGACTCACCCCAAATTTTCAGAAGGAAAATAGGAAAACAAATTAATGCGTCAAATGGGGATCTGTCTTATAGTCCGAATTCGGCTTACCAGGGAGGATCGGCAGTGCTGGTGGAGCTTAATCACAGGGGATGTTCGGTGGTCCGGCGATGAAACGACTCCCATCCCAGACTGGTGCAGCAGTATTCGGTGGTGCCACCACATTGCAGCAATGGATGTGCGGGGGCTCCGCGCTTTCACAAAATGTTGGCAGAGCTCCCGCACCACCGAATACTGCCTCACCAGTCTGGGATGGGAGTCATGTCATTACCCTGGAGCATCAGACCACCGAACACCCCCTCTTCCCCGCCCAGGGCCAACAGAATCGGCCAACTCCTGCTGCTGCCACACTACTGGTAAGTACATTCCAACTATAAGACGCACCCCCATTTTCTCCCCAAATCTCGTGGGGAAAAAAAGTGTGTCTTATAGTCCGAAAAATACGGTGCTTTTCTGCTATCGTGTACAGATCGTTTATTCTGCTCTTATCACATACACGATTAACTACTTGTATGAATGGGCCTATAGCTGTAAAGGTAAGATATAATGAAACTGTATGTAGTTTGTTTCTAATTTATTATTAATAGTAGCTGTGGGAATGAGTGTTCTCATTTAACAATGGCTATATATGGGGTTTCTCTTAAAGAAGAACAACTCTGACCACTAAAAGTATTAAGATGAATCTGTCAGCAGGTTTTTGCTATAGAATCTGAGTGCAGCATGATGTAGGGGCAGAGCGCTTGATTACAATGACGTATCACTTACTGGGCTAGTAGATGTAGTTTTTATAGAACCCCTGTTTTCCCTGCTGTAGTTGTAGCAGTGCTCAGAATGGTGAGCTGTGTATAATCCCGCCCACACCACTGATTGCCAGGTTTCCATATGCACTGTACATTGTCATTAAACTGCCAATTAGTGGTGGGGGTGGGATTATACAGATTAGCTGGACTGTCTGGCACGTGAGACCTAGTCCGACAATGATATCTTCCTGCTGAGAAAACACTGATTGTATTGAAACTACAGCCCACAGCCTAATAAGTGATACATCCCTGGAATCAGATTCTCTACATTATACTGCTTTCAGATTAAAAAGCAAAAGCCTGCTGACAGATTCCCTTTAAACAAGTGTAAAGTGAAAAATTAAAGTGAAATTAAAACCAGCAACAAAACAAAATTGAACCTAACAGCTAATCCAATTTGTGTCTAATTTTTGGAGGTTCTTTAGACCTGTTGAATTTGAACACATTTTTATTCTCTTCACACAAATTTTCAAAATACTTGCTACCATGTTACATAATGTGGAAAATTGCATCTGCCAGAGAAGGCTCACATGACCTCAGGCATGGCCTAAGGCTTTGTCACTATTACATTACATGGCATAGCAAGGATTGGCCATTATGGAGAATATGGATAGTAAGAAGTCAGCGCACTCAGCTCAGCAATAGATATGAAGAGAAAGCAATGAAACGCTGACTAAACATCACCGATAGTGTGTGACAGCACAGCAGTGAAGAACGGTTTCCATCCGTTTACCCATAGAGGTCACCATAAACATGGCCTTAATAATGTCAAAGAGGTTGAAATGGGTCGGATACATTTCTAGGAGGCTCCAGTAGTCTTATACATGACTTTTCAGGTTATTTGGAGAACTTTTCATTATTCTGCAAATCTAAATTTTTGGGACTAATTCTGCAAAGCTGGTAAACTTATTTTCCAAAAGATTTTCTCCTCTCTACTATAAATGTATAAAATATATATTTTTGACGGTAAGCTTTAGAAGACTATAGACCTCCAGAATGATTGTGCAGGAACATGGCAGTAAAATCGCTTTCCTGCGGCCATGAAAGACGTATAATAAAGCGGCTTGTTGGGGAGAGCTTGGTTGCGTCCCGTTATCTCTCCCGGTAAAGCAGCCTTGCTTAGTAGAAGTGTATTATGATTTACTTTCCTGTTCCTTGGAAGCCATTCAATGCGCGTTATCTGTATAGGCTGCCACTGGGGTTTAATTTACCAATGTGGCCGTATCGTGTCGTCTTCTATTCGCTCATTTATGTTTCTTTTCTCCCAAGGTGAAGAATTTACTCTGTTAAAAGATCTTTCCAGCATGATGACAGCCCAGGAACGGCATTATGTGCTCAGCATTGCAAACTCCCTATATTTACAGAATGGATTTCATATCAGTGACAAGTTCATCCAGTTAATGAAAAAATACTTCAAGGCAGAAGTAGAAAATGTAGACTTCAGTCAAGGCTCCGCTGTAGCCGATCACATCAATGCGTGGGTGGAAAATCACACTAATAGTATGTTATCTTCCTCTATTGAGACTGTGGGGCTGATTTCATTATTCCAAGATTGACGCCATTTTATATCCACTGATCAATAGTAACTTGAGTTGTAGAACTGATACATTCACTTGGCTGCAGGTTTTTTATTGATGTTTTGTACTTGGGTCAACTGATGCTAATCACAAGCAAGTAACGGGAGCCGTGTAGTGCCCCGCAGTGCGGCCGGTGTCTGATTCACGGGCTGTGGATCCAAGGCTAACAACCATCTGTGCCATGGACGCCGTCATTATCGCTCACATACAGAATCTGTCAGCTCATGTGTCTATTGTAGTCAATATTTCACAAATGTTATTGACAAAATAACAATTTCAAAGCATTTTTTTCATTGTACTGTTTCTCTGTTATTCCTCTTAGAAATGGAGAGAGGGAAGGAAAGAGTAGGGCCAACCAGTTGTAGACTGAGGGTATGAGCACACGTTCAGGATTTTTCGCAATAAAAACGCATAAAAAACGCATACATATGCATCCTATCATTTAGAATGCATTCCGCCATTTTTGGTGCACATGATGCGTTTTTTTTTTTTGCGAAAAAAATGCATCGCGGTAAAAAATGCAGCATGTTCATTAATTTTTCTTTTTTTTCCCCCCGCTATTTAATGCATTGGGAAAGCTCCGGAAAAAACGCAAAAAAAAAAAAACTCATGCGGATTTCTGGCAGAAATGTCCGTTTTTTGTCAGGAAATTTCTGCAAGAAATCCTGAACGTGTGCACATAGCCTTATTCCTAAATTTATCAGTTTCTCTCTGTCAAATGCAAAGAAGCTTTGTCAGGACCGAATATTTCTCTCATTCACTCTCTTTGCTCTTTCTCTCTCTTCTCTCTTTTTCTCTCTCTTTTTCTGTTCACTCTTTTTGTTTCTCACACTTTTTTTCTGTTTGTCTCATTCCTTTTTGTTTGCTATCCTTTTTATCTCTCTCTCTCTCTCTCTCTCTCTCTCTGTTTTTTTTTAATATTTTTCTTATTTTTGTATATATTTGTAAATACAGGTGCTTCTCACTAAATTAGAATATCATCGTTCATTTATTCCAGTTCTTCAATACAAAAAGTGAAAGTCACATATTATATAGAGTCATTACAAACAGAGTGATCTATTTTAAGTGTTTATTTCTGTTAATGTTGATGATTAGGGCTTACAGCCAATGAAAACCCAAAAGTCGTTATCTCAGTAAATTAGAATACTTTATAACACCAGCTTGAAAAAATATTTTAAAATCCGAAATGTTGGCCTACTGAAATGTGTGTTCAGTAAATGCACTCAATACTTTGTCGGGGCTCCTTTTGCATCAATTACTGCATCAAGGCAGAGATGTATGGAGGCGATCAACCTGTGGCACTGCTGAGGTGTTATGGAAGCCCAGGTTGCTTTGATAGCTGTCTTCAGCTCGTCTGCATTGTTGGGTCTGGTGTCTCTCACCTTCCTCTTGACAATGCCCCATAGATTCTTTATGAGGTTAAGGTCAGGCAAGTTTGCTGGCCAAACAAACACAGTGATACTGTTGTTTTTAAACCAGGTATTGGTACTTTTGGCAGTGTGGACAGGTGCCAAGTCCTGCTGGACTAAAATTTCCTGGTAGATAGTTGTGCTGACTTTGGTATTGATAAAACACAGTGGACCTAGAACAGCAGAAGACATGGCTCCCCAAACCGCCACCTTGGACCACTGAGTAACAGTCCAGTTCTTTTTCTCCATGGCCCAGGTAAGATGCTTCTGGCATTGTCTATTGGTCATGAGTGGCTTGACACATGGAATGCGGCACTTGTAGCCCATGTCCTTGATATGTCTGTGTGGTGGCTCTTGAGGCAATGACTCCAGCAGCAGTCCACTCCTTGTGAATCTCCTCCAAATTTTTGAATGGCCTTTTCTTCACAATCCTTTCAAGGTTGCGGTTATCCCGGTTGCTTGTGCACCTTTTTCTACCACACTTTTTCCTTCCGCTCAACTTTCCATTAATATGCTTGAATACAGCACTCTGTGAACAACCAGCTTCTTTAGCAATGACCTTTTGTGGCTTACCCTCCGTGTCAATTACTGCCTCCTGGACATCTGTCAATTCAGCAGTCTTCCCCATGATTGTGGAGCCTACTGAAACAGACTAAGGGACCTTTTTTAAATGCTTAGGAAGCATTTGCCGGTGTTTTTTGTTAATTATTCTAATTTACTGAGATAATGACTTTTGGATTTTCATTGGCTGTAAGCCATAATCATCAACATTAACAGAAATAAACACTTGAAACAGATCACTCTGTTTGTAATGACTCTATATAATGAGTTTCACTTTTTGTATTGAAAAACTGAAATAAATGAACTTTTTGATGATATTCTGATTTTGTGAGAAGCACCTGTATGTATATTCATCCGAGTGTGCAATTGTGTAATGAAGAGATATTTCTCCAGTATCGTGTGTGGTAGCCCTACATTAAGATAACTCAACTCATCAATGGCCGATTACTATACTGAAAGTCTTACATAGGAAGGCATCGTATGCATTGAGAAACATAGTTTCTTCCCAAACCCTAAACCCTTCTCATATTATTCCTACGAAGAAATTGTAAGGGTAGAGACAGACTGTTGTATTTCTCCTGCGAGAATCGCATCGCACTGCACGTACTGGCCGGCACCTCTCCTGACCTGAGCAAGACAGTATGATGTATTTCTATGCAGCTGTCAAGCTCAGGTCAGGAGAGCCGACAGCCAGTTGCAGGTTTTACGATGCAATTCTCACACGAGAAAGACGGCAGTCTGTCTCTGCCTTAACTTTGTATTCAGTGAAATAAGCCTTCCTTTTATACGTATTACATAATCGCTTGTCTTCTAAGACATTTTAGTTCTGGATCAATGACAATTTCTGCAGAAGCTTCAAGACCACAAACAGCCTTCTAGATCTTAGACAGGCCTGTGACTTGCCTGCAGGACAGGATTACCAAGCATTCAGCCACATTGGTCTTGTAGATAAGGCACTGGTGGGGAATTGGTTAACACTTTCATCTGTCAGCCGGAGGGAAGTGTCTTTTAAATTGCAGAAGAGCTTCTTGACACTTGTGAGATGAAGATGCAGGTCAGGGAATAGACTCCTCAAACCAGGAAATTTGCTGAGTGATGGTATATCCTGATCTGGGGAGAAAAGTAACAAGTAATCGTGCAGGAAAACTCCATACAAAATATCTAATGATCACATCTTTTCCAACTTAAATGATGATGACCAGTTATTGGGCAAGATGATCATATACGGGAGAGGTCATGCCCATGTCAAGGAGAGAAGAGGCTAAGCCATCTTTAAAAGGGTTGGCTATTCCCCCAAACATTTTCCAAAAGCCCTGGCACTTTTACTTAAAATCAGTATAAATGCTTTGTGCCTTGTAAATGCTCTTTTGTATCTGACTTTTACAGTAGTGTTTGGTCCTGCAGGTCCCGGTTGTGTATCTCCTGCAGTGGTTGTGATTGGGGGGGTTCTAATTTTAGGATATGTATGCTGCATTCCTCGCACCCAGACCACAAATCCCTACATGTCTCAGACCCTCCTTCCACACACTACACTGTACTCACTCCTAACAGTCCATTACACTGCAGTGCGTGGTGAATAATTTGGATTTGGACAATCTGTGGTACGCATGTGCCAGACAATGGGCATGTTATGACCCCCCAGGGCTTCACCCCCATAAATGGTAAGCACCGCCTGCTATCACATACAGAATAGTGTCTTCAGCCAGAACTACAGCATGAGAAGTGGGTAACCTGGCAGAATTAAAAGCTTGGCAGAGATTTTCTTAGTTGAACATCTCCTGTTCTTTTGGTAGTGACAAGAAAATTAGAAAAGTTGAACTTGATGGACCTAGGTCTTTTTTCAACCTATTCAACGAAGAAATTTGTGATTAAAAAATGGGGACGCAATTTCTTCTCAACTTGCAAGATTTGCAAAATTTCTTTAAAAGGGGTTTTATGTTTAACAGAAAACCCCTGTCAACTGGGCTGAAGTTTGTTTTAAAGAAAGTCTTGTGACACTGTCCCTGGGTCTATCGCTGAGTCTCCGCCGTTTCTCCCAGTGTCTGTTACTGTCTGCAGCTTTGACCGTGCTGCAACCAATCAAGGAACCCAGCAGCTCTGCTCAAGTGGCCCGAAAAGCCACATCTGGCCTTAGCTTTACTGAACCTTGTAGAAACATTGCTAAAACAGGAGGGCTGCATCTTCAACACCACTGGCTGAGAGGGGGAGTCTAAATTAGGGGGTCTTGTTTGCTCTCCGATGACGGTAGAAACCAGGACATGACCCTGAGAACAAGATACAGTGTTTGCGTTGTTCTGATAAATGAAAATGTTTCTATTGTTATTGTATGAGACAAGGTGAAAGAAGCAGAGGATGACATTGTAAATGGAACTCAATGTTCCAGCCTCTCCAAAAGCAAGATAAAATGATTACAATGCACGTATTCTCTAATAAAGGCCTAGAAAACATAGGATGATCTACCTAACCTCTTATACCGCAGTCAATATGTGCTTACGGTGATTTGTTTCCTCAGATCGCATTCAGAATCTGTTGTCAGCTGAAGACTTCACTGAACTGACAAAGTTGGCCCTGGTCAACGCCATCTACTTTAAGGGGAACTGGAAGTCCCAGTTTAGACCTGAAAACACCAGAACCTTTTCCTTTACAAAAGATGATGAGAGTGAAGTGCAGATCCCAATGATGTATCAGAAAGGAGAATTTTACTACGGTAAGAAGTGCTGGCCAGTAACCTGCCATTAATACGCAGACCATGGATTTCTGTGGAGAACATTGGATGGCAGAATTCCCTAATGGAGTTCTAGAAAACTGGGTATCCCAAATCATAAAATTCCTCATGAACTTGGTTTTAACACATGGCTCAGTGGACCCCTACTTTACTGTGATCTCAGATTTTAATCAATGTGCACCATTCCGCCAAGGTTGGCACCGTGTCACAGGGGGTCACATGGCATTGTCCATTAGACAGAACTGATCTGTTAGATCGTCTAGTTGTGGACAATCCCTCTAAAATGACATTCTAATCTGTTACCGCTTCTTCTATACAGATATGCTTGAATTAGCTACTAATCTATGTGTCAGGTTTCCTGTGTAGGTTACTGACGCGGCTGCAGTGTCTGATACCCAGACCACGTCCTGACGGCAGAATTAGAGTATAGCATCCGGCTGCGCTGGACCGCGCTGATTATACGAATTATATATATATGAGTCATGAGTAAGCTAGGGAAAACAGGAAACTATCCAATGATATCACCCACATTGACATGTGTTACTGTGAGAGATGGAAAGCACAAAAGATTAAAGCACCACTCCAGTGTTTGTTTTTTGTTTGTTTTTTAATTTATTTCACCTCTGGAGTGGTCCCCTGCCCCCTGTCTGACACTCATCTGTTTTTGCTGCTACTCCAGTATGTCTCCTGCAGTTTGTGACCTGCCAGCTGCTCCAGTTTCACGGAGCGAACCAGAGGTTCCAGCTCTCTTAGTTGAATTGAGAGCTTGTGACGTAACTTCTGAGTTCCAGCCAGTCAGAAGCTGTGCTCACAAGATGGCGCAAAAAAATGGTGAAGATGCCTGAGGGCGAGTATATGTCTGGGGACAGAGGACTTACATTTAAAGCGCCACTCCAGTGGTGAATAAAGAAAAGTCTGGAGTGGTGCTGTAATGCATTACAAGTGGATTGTTACATTTATAAAAGGTTTTCCTATCGTATCAAGTGAGGGCAGATCGTTTGGTCATGGTATCCCTTTATATTCGGGAGAATAATGCAGCGCTGGCCGGGAGGCTTTGGCAGCTGAGCCGCTTCATTCACCCCTAACCGCAGCAGTTGCAGCTACTTTTTAATCTCTTAAACGCTTCTGTCAATCTCAGTGACATTTATCTGATGAGTTCCAGGCTGCACCCCCTTCTCAGTCATTTTGATGCCATGGTAGTATCACAGTACATAGAAGAAGCCATCAGATGATCGCAGATCATTGTCCACCATTGTGACTAAAAAGATGAACAGTTTTTTTTAGTTTTACATTTTTAAAGAGTAACTCAATTTTGGATATTCTTTTTATACGTTGCAGTCCCTATTATTCTGTGCAGATCCGTAGCGATCCAGGTCCTGACACCCCTGCCAATTGTGCAAAAGACCTCTTAGATGTGCGCAGCTCAGGAGGCAGGAGCGCAGAGTTCTAGTTTGATTCCGTAGAAAGTCATAGGTTTTCTACTGAACCTGTACGCCGCTCTGTGCGCATGCTCATGCTAGGGGCTCCTGCGCCCTGAGCTGTGCACTTTAAGGGTATGTACACATATTTATCAAGCAGGTCCTTTCCAAAAACAATTGGTGTTTGGGCAGTGTGGTTCATCATAGGGGCACTGGGCAGTGTGGTTCATCATGGGGCACTGGGCAGTGTGGTTCATCATAGGGGCAGTGTGGTTCATCATAGGGGCACTGGGCAGTGTGGTTCATCATAGGGGCACTGGGCAGTGTGGTTTGCTAATGGGGCTACTGGGCAGTGTGGTTTGCTAATGGGGCTACTGGGCAGTGTGGTTTGCTAATGGGGCTACTGGGCAGTGTGGTTTGCTAATGGGGCTACTGGGCAGTGTGGTTTGCTAATGGGGTACTGGGCAGTGTGGTTTGCTCATGGGGCTACTGGGCAGTGTGGTTTGCTAATGGGGCTACTGGGCAGTGGGGTTTGTTTATTGGTGCATCACTGATGGCTGGTAATAGTTGGTGTTGGTGTCCTGGCACTTTGACAGCGTCTCTAATTGAAGGATTCTGATAGGAACTGAAATTCATTTTAACTATTTCATTATTCTGTCCAATGTTTCAGCTTTATTGAAAGGTGTTTTGTAAAATGATAAATTTGTTAGAAGGATTATCATGGTATATGCATATATATTTGTTTTTAATATCTTAATTACATCCTATGACTTATTTCATGGTTTTGTAGGCACCCTATTTTTCATACTTTTTCTAATATTTGATTATCATTTCATTAAATTATTTTTTGCCATCTTGTTACATACCAGAAACTACATTGCCTCTTTTTTTCTGTGTTTTTTAGGGGTGTTTTAATTCTTCCTCTGGACATTTTGTATAGTTACTAAAGTTATACTCTATTATGTATATGGTTCTGGTATTGATTTATGAATATTACATTTTTTGGTGGGTCATTGATAGGTCTATATTGATATTGGGACTCCGATAGAGTGCACAAAGTATTTGATTACTTAGCATGGGTCTCTGGATGCTATGTTGGTTTCCAATTCCAAAACCCACCTGGGAATTGCTCAGAAACGCTCAAAAGAATGACCATTTCTATGTAACAGCGACTTGTTCATATGTTTAGATTTTAGAGCATCTTTTAACTGCTTCAAGTTTCCAAAGACATTCGGAAGTTAAAAGAAGTGACCTGACCATTCTTCAGGCATTTTCCACTCTAAAGGCGCTCTATGCTTTAAAAGTCAAAAGATGCCAAGAAGACACCCAGATGTCTTATTGAGCTTTTGCCCAGCCATTTGCTAGCAGTCTCTCCTAATCTAATCCCTGCCCCTCTCTTATTCTCACCTGCCAGCGTCTTCGTCTTCTGTTACCTCTGCTCCTGTCAGTCTCCAGCAGTTTGTGACCATTGTTTCATGGAGCAAAAAAAAAATTCCTGAAGCGTTTTCCTCTTGAAAAACTTAGCAGGTATGGCGACCTTAGAAAGACGTTGAGTGCACAAACTACAACGTACAAACTACAATGTATAAATAATCTAAAAGTTTAATTACTATTTAAAAATAGAAAATAATTGAGTTTGTTGCTCCCCTTTTCTCAATTCAAAAATAAAGAAAAATATCAATATATTTTTTTGTTGCATTCATAAGAATCCAAACTATCAAAATACAAAATTAATTCACCCGTAAGGTAAATGACCTAAAGAGAGAAATAATCCAAATGCCAGAATTGTTGTTTTTTTAGTCTCCAACTTCCTTCAAAAAATGAAGTAAAAAAAAACAATCAAAATGTCGTATGCTGAGATGGTACTAATATAAACGTCAGCTCGACGTGCAAAGTTCTCACCGAGTTCCATCGATGAAAAATAAGGACGTTGCATTTCTTAGAAGATGGTGGCACAAACCAAAAAATTGACTACTTGTTTTTTTATTTGCCCATATATAAAGTGCTGCTGTATGAAGTCTCACAACAGCTCTGTCCCCTAATTGCCCAATATTGTACATTTGGTTGCAGGAGAATTTACTGATGGATCTAATGAGGCTGGTGGAGTTTATCAAGTTCTGGAGATGCCATATGAAGGAGATGAGCTCAGCCTTATGCTTCTGTTGTCCAGACAAGAGGTTCCTTTGGCAACACTTGAGCCTCTGGTCAAAGCCTCGCTGATTGATGAGTGGGCTAATTCTGTGAAAGAGCAAAAAGTTGAAGTTTATCTACCAAGGTAGGATCCCACAAATATTATCAATATTGGATGGACTTAGTCTGTACTGCTCTGATATGTATTCGCCTTACTACCTGAGATCAGGCCGCATTAGGGTATATGATACATTACGTGACTCAGTAGGAGCATCAGTTATTCTGGGTGTACAATAAGCCAAACTGACCTACTAATAAGAATTATCATGATGACCTTGGGGTGCGTGTCCACAGTCCGTAATCACGGCGCTTTTGACGGAGCGGAAAACCTGCTCCGCCCAAAGCGCCGCCCCCTTCTGTATGCACGGTGATTCCGGATGTGTCCAGTGAACACATCCGGGATCTCCGCACCCTATACCCTCCGCACCCTATACTATGCTGTAACATCTGGACACTGCGGGTTGAACGCTCAATCCTCAGCTAATCCGGATGTAATACTGAACGTGGACACATACCCTTAGCGTGTCTACATTTATCAGCTGAGATATTTTACTAGGATGGAAATAAAAATATATTATCACAGCCACATAGTTTTCAGGCTTGCAGGATTTGTTTAGGAAGCACGGGTCAGATATGATCAAATTTGGATGGATCCAAGTTAGGGCATCAGAATATGAGACCAGAATAGATTTAATCCTATCAGGAGACCAGTAAGCCATGGCTATAATTTTTACTCTAGTGTTCAAGGGTGCATATACATTGTATAAATTGTTGCCTTTGCTAACTGTTATAAGCTTATATGTGCTCACTCTCCAGGTTTCCATACACAAAAATGGGTTCTTCCTTACCTTACCATTTGGCATGAGTAGCACATGTTATGGCTCCACTAAAGGGTAGGGCTGGATAAACAGCTCGGACCGGAGACATTGGTGCAAAGAGATCCAGCAGAGTTGGTTATTCCAGGCAGTAAGTGGATGGACCAGTGGGACATGTGGATATGGTGGACCGCACTTGGAACAGTCGTCCTGGATATGTGGACAGCATGTGGATCAGTGGAGCTTATGTGCATATAGGCAACTTGGTTCAGCAGAACAGAGTGTGCTTCAGTCAACTGGGTACAGCTGAGCCGAATGTGTGAACATACACCTTCGAACATTAGAGCTGTGTGATCAGACAAGCACTTTGGAATAGCAGAGACAAACATGTTAACAGGTACTTTGACAAAGACAGCTCAACCTACTCTGCTTTGCTGTTCCCAAAGGGCACACCTTGCTAATGTCCAGCAATGTGGTTGGTAGGTAGCAGCATAGATGACTAGCTACCCGAATACTGCTGCCATCTGAGCTGGCTTGCAAAGCCATAGGGGAGTGACATCAGAGGTATGTGGCAGGTTACTTTGATAATTTCCTTCCCAGACGAGAGCAGAGGAAGCTGGCTGCTGAGAAAAGAAGACACAAGACGGGTGCGGAACAGTACAAAATGTAGACATGGCAAAAAGGCAATGGTATTTACCAGCCAACATCAGAAAGGAATAAACAAACAGGATGCAGTAGACCACCTTACTAAAGGAGGTACCACAGATGCAAAATACTGATGAAACAACCACTTTCATGCTACCAGTCCATGGAGGGGGTGATTGCCTAGTATTAGATTTATACACAGATGAAGCCTGCAATGGGGGGCAAGTCACACACGTATAGTACAGTGTCCAAGAAGCAGCCTAGTGCACACCCCTATTATTTGATTAGGCGGACTGCCAGGCACTCTACCACTACACCACAGAGGTGCAAGCCCCTAGTCTACATGGTCACCATTGATGGGCCTGGCTGCACCCTGTAAAGATAAAATGTGCAAAATAATATAATAATATTAGGAGGTATTGGTTAATATTTTGGGAAAAATACCCAAGCTTCCAAGCCATGTCAAGGGTCCTCACTGTCTTGCGGGAATTTTTACATTTTGGGAGTTTTTAAAGTTCCTTTTTGTGCTTTGGCTGTGCTTTTATTTTACAACAGTAAATCTGTTACCTAACTAACTTTTGTCGCTGCAGAGCTGACAGTTACAAAGCATAGCAATGCTATTTAACTGTAATCAGACTGCTAAAAGTGAAAGTCCCATGGAGGGACTAAGTACACAAGAAAAAATAACCATTGTAAAAATATTTTAAAAATCTGGAAAAAATGTAATAGAATGTATAACTGATATGTTTACATAGAAATGTAAATTTAAATAAATTAAACAAAAAAGTGCATATGGTTAAAGTACACATGGTTGGTAACACTGCATCCGAAATGACCTTCTCCATAAAACTCTCAAGCTAGTTAACCCCGTCAGTGAACACCGTTTAAAAATAAATAATTAAATAACACTGCAAAATACTGGTACTATACTTTTTCATCATAATGCCGAATAAAAATGGAATAAACCACGATCAAAAAGACAATTATAAATAAAAATGTATTGTTGAAAACGTCATCTTTTCCTGCAAATAACAAGCCACCCTACAGCTCCGTCAGCCGAAAAATAAAAAAGCTATAGCTCTCAGAATAAAGTGATGCAAAAATAATAATTTTTTATTAGATAGTTTTTATTGTGTAAGAGAGCCAAAACATAAAAAACCACTATAGAAATGTGGTATCATTGTAATTGCACTGACCCGGAGAATAAAGCTGCCTTATCAATTTTACCACAAGCATAACCGCATAAAAACCCTCCCAAAAAATCAATTCCTGAATTGCTGTTTTTTGTTCATTCTGCCTCCCAAAAATCAGAATAGAAAGCTATAAAAAAGTAATGTACCTGAAAATGGTACCATTAAAAATGTCAACTCGTCCCGCAAAAAAACAAGAAAACAAGCCCTCACATGACTGTCGGCAGAAATATGGAAAAATTATAACTCTCAAAATATGGAAGTTACGTTTTTGAAAAAATAAGCGTATTTTAATGTGTGACAGTAGCCAATCATAAAAACCTGATATAAATCTGGTATTGCTATAATCACATTGACCAGAAGAATAAAGTTGACTTATCACTCATACCGCGCGAGGAACAGTGCAAAAAATAAATCCAATTTCTCACCTGCTGTTGATTTCTTTTTTTTTCATTCTGCCTCCCAAAGATCGCAGTAAGGCTCGGCTCATGTTTATCCTGTGCTGTATGCTGAGCTCTTACACCGGGATTTCCATGTAAATCTCTGAAATACTTGACTCAGACAGAACCCCTGGTGGAAGATTCCCTATAATGAGGCACTGTGGATGCTGTCTGGCTTATAGGTGTGTCTGTCTTTTTTGATGTGCATAAAAGTGCTGTTGGCCACAGTTTTGTGCACTTCTTAAAAAAAAAAAAAAAAAAAAAAAGGACAACGAGGAAAAGAGGGCGGACGGAGTCCAGAATAACTGCTGCCTGATTATAGTGAATGGATCCTTCGGGGGTTTCATCTCAAACGCGTAACGCAGAGATTTAGATGGAAACCCCAAAGTGCTCAGCTTAGCCAACAGGATAAATGTGATTCTGAATGTTATGTAAAATGTTCCAAATCAATTCACACAAAAAAGCAATTCCCCACGCAAGTCCATCATCTGTCAATAGAAATAGATTGGCTTCCATATTACTAGCAGTGCAAAGGCTTTGGAAAAGCGCTGTGGCTCCTTGCCCCCAAAAGAGATCCAACAAATTCTGCCCTCCCAAATCCAAATGTCCCCCTCTTGAGCCCCACAATTTAGCGTCCACATGTTTGGAATTTCTGTAACGATGAGAGCCCGCCTAATTTACGGGTGCATGTCTCCAGAAGCATGAACTAGGCACAATGTACTGGTCAATACATTGTATTTGTCACTGCAACATACTGGTGACTACAAGGTACCTGTCGCTACAGCGTAGTGTTCACTACAACGGCAGTTTGCAATTTTCACTTGGCAACATCCAGTGCTGCTTGTTTCTGGAAAATACCCCTGGAGTCAAAATCGCCACTACACCTGTAGATAAATTCCCAAAGGGGAATAATTTCCAAAATGGGGTCACTTGAGGGGGGGTTTTGATCTTCTAGCAGGTAGTTTGCGAACTCCATATACAGAACCCCTATTCTAGGAGGCAAATATCGCTCCGTCTCCCCCGAGTCTCGCTGTGTATACTGTATAGCCACTTATGGGGTATTTCCACGTTCAGCAGAGACTGTGGAACAAATTATGGTGCCACCTTTGGCCACGTCTTGTGTGAAAATGTAAAATCTGAGGCTGAAACAAAATTTGGGTGGTAAAAATAGTTATTCATTCTTCACTGCCGAATAGTATAAAATTCTGTGACACACCCATGGTGTAAATATGATCACTGCACCTTTGGATGAATTCATTGAGAGGTGTAGTTTGTAAAATGGGGTCATTTATGGGTCACTCTGCTATTCTGGCACCTCTGGGGCTCTCCCCTTGGGTCACAGCACCCACATGCCATAATAGTAAAATCTGCTCTACATTATGGCACTCCTTCCCTTCTGAGTTTTATGCTGTGCCTGAAAAGTATTCCCCAATTACAGGTAAGATATTGGCGCACTTAAGAGAAATTTTTACATCAAACTGAGGTCCATTTTTTTCCTATTAATTTTTAGAAAACTTAAAAATTTGAGGCTAATACAACATTTTAGTGATTTAAAAATGTAATATTATTCTTTCTTCGCCGCCCAATGGTGTAAAATTCTGTGAGGCACATGTGGTGTCAATGTGACCACTGCCTCCCTAGATGAATTTATTGGGAGGTGTAATTTGTAAAATGAGGTCACATATAGGTGGTTTGTGTTGTTCTGGCACCTCAGGGTCTCTGCCAATGTGACACTCTCAAACCATTCCAGCAAAATCCGAACGCCAATATGGCGCTTCTTCCCTTCTGAGCTTTGCACTGTGCCTCAAAAGTAGTTTTCAACCACATATGGGGTATCTGTGAACTCAGGAGAAATTGTACAACAAATTTTGGAGTCCATTTTCTTCTGCTGTCCTTGTGAAAATGAGAACAAAAAGGGGGATAGAACACCCAGAGAAAATTTTTCCTTTTTTCCTTTTTCACAGATCAGTGTTGTAAAATTCTGTGAAGCACCTCTGGGTTCAAGGTGCTCACAACACATCTAGGTACATACCTTAAGGGGTCTAGTCTCCAAAATGGGGTCAATTGTTGGGGGTTTCCACTGTTTAGGAGCATCAGGGGCTCTCCAAACATGACATGGCGTCATCTCTTGATTCCAGCAATTTTTGTGTTTGAGTCATTAAGGTGAAAACAGGCTTGGTGGTAGAGGGGTTAATGTTGTTCACAAAAAGAGTTTGCACATCTAAGGTTTTTGTAGTTTGAAGATACAGTGCACTTGTTACATTGTAATAAATTGGATGCAATTTTTTTTGTTTTTTGCTACAGTTGTTATTCATTGACTTCTAGAAACATTTGCTAGACATTTTTCCTTTAACACAAAACGGTTTCCACTAGTCCTTTTGAAAAACTTGTATTGCTATGTAGTTTATATTTGTTTTTAGGGTGTGGTAGTGGTTGGCTAATAAGTAAATGTCTATAGGTAATGCTTCCCTGATTTGCATTCCTATTTATTTAAATAGGGGGTATCTGGGGCTTCACAAAAAAACAAACAATGTATCTAAGCACTAACAGACAGGTCATTGCAATTACGGTACCTTCCTGTTGTGCTCTGCGCCGCTCTCCCCTGGCACAGAGCATTCACATACCACTACTGCATTCAGCTGTCTGTGCTGATGCGACAGTCAGTTCACCCATGACTTAAGGGATCCCTGATGCCTGGAAAGCCTTATAGAAAAACAAGATTCAATCACCTGAAAAGCGCAAAAATCCAGCAAAGGTTCCCATAAAAAATCTTTCTATTTAGAGAACCTCAGATGCGTTTCTGACAAGTGTCTTTATTAGTGATGAGCGATCGTACTCGGAAAAGGCGTTAGCCAAGCATGCTCGTGTGTTAACATAGTGTCTTCGGCGTGCTCGGAAAATATGTTCGCGCATGTTTACTCGTCACTAGTCCTTACATATATTAGCATACATTGCTAACTTGTAGCAGATACATTAGGAAAGGAGACTAGAGACTTTTGGTTTTAGCTGAGAACCTTTGAAAAGGAGAAAAAGGTGATGAAACTTGAATCTTTCATAAAAGTAACATTGATTGAGTTCCTATTGAATGGTCTCCATATACTGTACGGCTGGGCACAATGTGAGCTGTTAGCGGTGCGCATGATTTTACTCTTCTCTCGGATATAGAATTCGTATATATTTTTTATCTTATTCCGCACACTAGATATCACCTAGTTAATCATTTTGACGATCCTCCATACTTGACGTTGCCCAATTCATGTTTCCTCTCTGATCAGGGATTCTGTAGTGAAAGTAATATACAACAATATCTGAATAAATACATTAAAAATCAATTCTGTTCCTGGTAGGAAAAAGTTCATCTCAGTTTGGGCTTTATTTCATCGTGATATATGGGATACTGTAGGTTAGCAAGATTGAAATTTGATGGAGTGATTCTGTAATTTCCCTACTTAGCTTTGTGAGATTAACTGCTGCTTTTCTCAGCGCTGGCTCCTGATTTAAAATGCAGAAGCGGCATGGAATTTTATCAGAGCACTAAATAAACAGTTATAAATATTTATATCTGCTGACGAGAGGAGGCAAACTATGAAGTGCGAAATAGATAATGTCCACCGAGAATGAAAAGCCACAGCACACAAGTGATAAGTTCTGTTTCGCTTAATCCTTGTCAGACAGACATTAAGAGAAAACCAATTTCTCCAAGTTTAAAATAACTATTTTTGCTGAATGTTTGGATTACAGTAAAATTTACTTGCCAATGTGGATTTTCTTAATCGATTTTTACCACCCATTCATGTTTTGCACAATAAAAAGGAATTAAGAATCATTCATTTTATTTGCTTTGGTGCCTAAGGAAACTACTGACCAGTGAACTGATCCAGTAGTAGCTGTGTGTTTGCATCAGGGTTGCAAAATGCGAGATTTTAGAATACAAGGAGTCAATGTTTGGTCACAGAGGGTCAGACCTCTCGGACATGCCATAAAACCACTATCCCTTGGCTCATGTAGACTGCATGAGTCATTGAGCATAATTGCTGGGGGCGCCGTGGTCTCCTGTTGGACGGGCCGTGGCCTTCTGGACCGTGCTCTCCTGCTTGAAACACTGTTTGATGTTTTTTTGTTAGATGACATGTTACTTATCGGATGGGACCCACACACAATCCTCTCCTTTTTTTTGCTCATAGTCTGCACCTGTTTTCTGAGGTAGATTTTTTGTTCTTCTAATTTCGTGATACCTTGTGTCGCATACTTATAAAGTTTTCGAACTGTACGCAGACGTTTGTGTAAGAAGTAAGAAAACACAGTGAGGAGAATAAGTATTTGACACACTGCTGATTTGGGAAGTTTTCCCACCTACAAAGAATGGAAAGATCTGTAACATTTATCCTAGGTACACGTCAACTGTGGGAGACAGAATCTAAAAATAAAAAAAAAACAAAATCGTATTTTTAAATAATTAAATTGCATTTTATTGCATTAGATAAGTGTTTGATAACCTACCAACCAGCAAGAATTCTGGCTCTCACAGGCATATTAGTTTTCTCTCTAAGAAGCGCTCCTACTCTGCACTCATTACCTGTATTAAATGTGCCTGTTTGAACTCTTTCTACCTGTTTTAAAGACACCTGTCCACACAATCACACTCCAACCTTTCTACCATGACCAAGACCAAATAGCTGTTTAAGGATACCAGGAACAAACTTTTAGACCTGCACATGGGCTACAGGACAATAGGCAAGCAGCTTGGTGAGAAGGCAACAACTGTTGGCACAATTAGAAAATGGAAGAAACATAAGATGACTGCCAGTGTTCCTCTGTCTGGTGCTCCATGCAAGATCTCGCCTTGTCGGGTAAGGATGATTCTGAGAAAGGTCAGGAATCAGCCCAGAAGTACATGGGAAGACCTGGTCAATGACCTGAAGAGAGCTGAGACCACAGTCTCAAACATTATCCTTAGTAACACATTACGCTGTTATGAATCACACCAGCACATGTCCAGGCCCGTTTGAAGTTCGCCTATGTCCATCTGTATGATCCACAGGAGGTATGAGAGAAGGTCATGTGGTCAGATGAGACCAAAATAGAACTTTTTGGTATCAACTCAACTCGCCATGTTTGGAGAAAGAAGGATGAGTACAACCCCAAGAACACCATCCCAACTGTGAAACATGATGGGGGAAACTTCATACCTTGGGGGTGCTTTTCTGCAAAGGGGATGACTGCACCGTATTGAAGGGAGGATGGATGGGGTCATGTATCGTGAGATTTTGGCCAGCAACCTACTTCCCTCAGTAAGCATTGCAGATGAGTCGTGGCTGGGTCTTCCAGCATGACAATGACCCAAAACACACTGCCGGGGCAACTAATTTGTGGCTTTGCAAGAAGCATTTCAAGGTCCTGGGGTGGCCTAGCCAGTTTCAAGACCTGAACCCAATAGAAAATCTTTGGAGGGAGCTGAAACGCAATGTTGCCTACTGACAGCCCCAAAACCTGAAAGATCTGGAGAAGTTTGTGTGCAAACTTCGTCAAGAACTACAGAAAATATCTGACCTCTGTAATTGCAAACAAAGGTTTCTGTACCAAATATTAAATTGTTTTTCTATTGTATCAAATATATATTTCATGCAATAAAATGCAAACTAATTACAATATATACTCGAGTATAAGCCCAGATTTTCAGCTCCAAAAAATGGGCTGAAAGTGCCCCTCTCGGCTAATACTCGAGTCATGGTCGGCAGGTGAGGAGGAGCGACGACTGTCACATACTCTTCTCACATTTGAAACTGCTAAGACTCTTACTGTCGCTCTTATTCATTCTCGTCTGGACTACTGCAACTCTCTTCTGATTGGTCTCCCTCTTTCCAAACTTTCTCCTCTCCAATCCATCTTGAATGTGGCAGCCAGAGTCATATTTCTGTCCAGCCGCTTCACCGATGCCTCCATCTTGTGCCAGTCATTATACTGGCTACCCATTCGCTACAGGGTCCAGTACAAACTCATCTCTCTCACCCACAAAGCCCTCCACAGTTCCGCACCGCCTTACATCTCCTCTCTCATCTCTATCGCCCTACACGTGCCCTCCGTTCTACAAATGACCTAAGACTAACATCCCCCATAATCTGAACCTCGCACCTCCGTCTCCAAGACTTCTTTCGTGCTGCGCCAGCTCTCTAGAATGCACTTCCCCAGATGATCAGACTGATACCTAGCCGCGACCTATTCAAGGGCGCTTTAAAAACCCATCTCTTCAAACAAGCCTACCACATCAACTACTCAGTAAACTAACTTTGTCCTGTTCCCTCCTTCCAAATATTACTCTGAATCTGCACCCTACTATTCATCTGTCTCCACACCCTCCATGCACACGATAACTGCACTTGATACTTGACTATTGCACTTAAACACACGGGCTGATGACCGGATCATGCAGCTTTTATATGAAAATCCCTATTTATTATAATTTCCAGACCAGAAATAACAAGCACTTTTCACCTATTGTGTCCCCCCACTTCCTTGTAGATTGTAAGCTTGAGAGCAGGGACCTCACTCCTAATGTCACTGTTTAAATTTTTTAATTGTCTTAACTTGTACTGAATTTATTGTCTGTACATGTCCCCGCTTAATTGTAAAGTGCTGCGGAATATGTTGGCGCTATATAAATAAAAATTATTATTATTATACTCACCTGCTCCTGGCACGGTCCCTGCGTGTCCCATGGTCTCCGGCGCCGACAGCTTCTTCCCCTGTTCAGCGGTCACGTGGTACCGCTCATTAAAGTAATGAATATGGACTCCACTCCCATAGGGGTGGAGCCGCATATTCATTACTGTAATGAGCGGTACCAGTGACCGCTGAACAGAGGAAGAAGCTGCCGGCGCCGGAGACCATCTGGCCGGGAGAAGCTGCCAGGGACTGCGCCGGGAGCAGGTGAGTATTTTCATATTCACCTTTCCTCGTTCCACCTCCGCCCCGTCTTTCGCATCCTCTGCAGTGACTGTTCAGGTCAGAGGGCATGATGACGTATTAGTGTGCGCGCCACTTTCTGCCTGAACAGTCACTGAGGAGAGACAAGATGCTCAGGAGCAGCGGGCAGCGACGAGAGGTGAGTATGTCATTTTTTTTTTAATTGCTGCAGCAGTATTATATGTGGCACATTGTTATATAGAGCATCTATGGGGCCATAATGAACTGTATGGAGCATTACATGTGGCACATTGTTATATGGGGCCATAATGAACTGTATGGAGCATTATATGTGGCACATTGTTATATGGAGCATCTTATGGGGCCATAATGAACTGTATGGAGCATTACATGTGACTCATTGTTATATGGAGCATCTATGGGGCCATTAATGAACTGTATGGAACATTATATGTGGCACATTGTTATATGGAGCATCTATGGGGCCATAATGAACTGTATGGAACATTATATGTGGCACATTGTTATATGGAGCATCTATGGGGCCATAATGAACATTATGGAGCACTATATGTGGCACATTGTTATATGGAGCATCTTATGGGGCCATAATCAGCATTTGTGCAGCATTATATGGGGCATCTTATTGGCCATAATCAACATTTGTGCAGCATTATATGGGGCATATTTTAATATGGAGCATCTTATGGGGCCCATCATAAATTTTATGGAGCATTATATGGGGCGTATTTTGTATGGAGCATCTTATGCGGCCCATCATGAACTGTATGGAGTATTATATGGAGCTCCTGATTCAATATGGATATTCAAAAACACTTAACCTACTGATGTCTCAATTAATTTTACTTTTATTGGTATCTATTTTATTTTTGACATTTACCGGTAGCTGCTGCATTTTCCACCCTAGGCTTATACTCGAGTCATTAAGTTTTCCCAGTTTTTTGTTGCAAAATTAGGGGGGTCGGCTTATACTCGGGTCGGCTTATTTTATTTTATTAGATTCTGTCTCTCACAGTTGATAAAAATGACAGACCTTCCCATTCTTTGTAGGTGGAAAAACTTGCAAAATTGGCAGTGTATCAAATACTTATTTTCCCGAGTGTGTATGTAATATGTAGATATACAATATCTAACAGCTTTTTCTCAAACAGGTACCGTATTTTCTGGTGTATAAGACGACTGGGCGTATAAGACGACCCCCAACTTTTCCATATAAAATATGGAATTTGGGATATGCCCGCTGTATAAGACTGGGGTCATCTTATATGCCCAGTCATCTTATACAGCGTGTGGTTCCCAGGGTCTGAAGGAGAGGAGACTCTCCTTCAGGCCCTGGGATCCATATTCATGTTAAAAATAAAGAATAAAAATAAAAAATATGTATATACTCACCCTTCCGAGAAGCCTGGCTCTTACCGGTGTAAGCATCTGCCTCCGTTCCTAAGAAATGCAGCATGAAGGACCCTCGATGATGTCACGGTCAGGTGACTGGCCTGTGATTGGTCCGTGACCGCTCATGTGACCAGTCACCTGACCGTGACGTCATCGAAGGTCCTCCACGCTGCAATTCTTAGGAACGGAGGCAGACGCTTACACCGGTGAGAGCCAGGCTTCTCGGAAGGGTGAGTATGTACATATTTTTTATTTTTATTCTTTATTTTTAACATGAATATGGATCCCAGGGCCTGAAGGAGAGTCTCCTCTCCTTCAGACCCTGGGAACATCCAGGATCGCTCCCTGCACATGCCGTACCTGGCGTATAAGACGACCCCCGACTTTTGGGACAATTTTTAGGGGTTAAAAAGTCGTCTTATACGCCGGAAAATACGGTACATTTCAACTATATAATGCATTATGATGAAAGCAAAGAAATGAAGATCTAAGCAGCCATGATCACTTTGCTTGTCCAAAGGCTGCTACTCTGTGCCTCAAAGACTTTCCGGAGCAGCCTGATCTGGCTGATTCCCAGTCTTTTAGTGAACTTGCTTGCACCTTCTTTACTTACTGCACAGTGTACAGGCAGCATGAGAACGCTAATAAGATATAATCAGAGACCAGATGACAAGTCAACTTGAAAGCTTCATTTGACTTGTCATGTAATTCACATGGCGTAAAAAGCATTTTATGGGTCTATTGTATAGATCAGATTATCCAGATCCTGTCGAGAGGTTCCGTTGCATTCAATTTCCTGATGTTGTTCCAGTCATCTCACCGCAGTACAAACCTTTTTTTATTCTTCGTTTGAAAAGCTGCTTTAATCTCAAATAACCTGTTTTATAGGCTCAAAGTGGAAGAAACGGTTGATCTGAAGGATGTTTTGTCACGGCTTGGCATCGTAGAGATATTCGGCAGACAAGCTGATCTGTCTGCAATATCCGGTATGATACCACTGCAGCATTTGTAACTTCCAGTTTCCAGCTTTGGCTGTCACCGTACTTTATTGCTCGTATTTATCTTTTTTATTTATTATATTGCACAGGCAGCCCATTAATAATGCATTGGGGTAATCCGCGCACAGGCTTCTCGCTTCCCACATGTTGCAGAGACGATTCTCTGAATATACATTTCAAACTATATGAATATAAGCAAAGCAAGGCTCGCAATATTAATTTGTGTTAATGTATCCATTGCTTATAGAGCTAATGATACAGGCCGTACCGAGCGTGCATTGTGTGCGGGAGCTTGCGGAGTCGCATTGCTGCCAATCATAAAGTGCGTCATAAATGGAAGCGTTCCATTAATGTTTTATTACTCGGGCTTGGTAATTAAAGTGGATTCTAGATCTGCTGTGTCCTTTATTATAAATGCAGAAGCTAACAGTGGCTGTAATAAAACTGAAATATATTTATATATAGAAAAAAAAAAGAAAATAATCAACTTTTTAAAGAACCATCCGGTCCACCGAAACTAATTTTCAACAGCCCATTTGTGTTTTTTATTTTTTATTTTTTTTATTCCATCATTATGTCAAAGAAGTCTCAGCAGAATTTTAATTTTCGAATCTCTTCCAAGTATGTATTGGTGTGGACGTGTGTTAATATAATATTTATTTTTAGCTCACATCACCTGAATTCTCAATAGCCAACTCGCATATGATATTTGTGGACTTCAAGTCACTTTTTCAAACGAAGTCCATGGTGTCTTGTTCGGAGACTCATAGACTTGTGTTTCATTCAAATGTCCAATTTCCCACATACTTGAAAAATGGATCGATTATTCCGAACACAGTTTGATCATTGTGTGGTCCGATTGTCATCTGATTTTCTCGTACTTGGAGAAATTAAAAAAAAAAACAAAAAAAAAAACAATTTTCTCCATCGCCTTCTTTGTGACAATCCGTGAAAATCGGACCACACTCGGATGTTATCATAGTGCAGTCTGATTTTATTTTATTTTTTATGGACACACTGACTTGCATTGCCGATTATGATCCAATCTTCAGATCAAAATCTGACATGTCTCAGTGATTTTTTTTCGTGGGCTTCTTGGTCCGTGAACATGTAGCTAGCCCCATAGACGATCACCAGTACGAATATTATCCATGAAAATCACAGATAGCACTCTGACTTAATCTGATGTCTGAATGAAGCGTAATACTCAAAGTAGCTGCCGCTCGACGCTATATACGTTGTGTGAGCGCAGTCCAGAAGCGGTGCAGACATCCAGGGAAGGTGGCGATCGGTAGCTATGGTAATACGCAATACGCAATATTGCCTTGCGCAGGCGTGTACTCCGGAGGACAGAGAATGAACTTCAATCCAATGTTGCGGCCAGCATGCAGCCAGCGGGTAAGGAAAGGGTGAATCGAAAACCCCGCCCATATGACCCAAAACTGGTCCCGCCAAATTCAGGTGACAGGTTCCCTTTAAGATCTCTTTGCAGTCATGACAAGTCTGTGCTAAGAATATTAAGTGGGACATATTTTCTTAAAACTCTACATTCTTCTGTTACTCTATTTCTTGCAAATGTACAAATTTGACAACCGAACAGACTGATAAGTCTATATCAGGATGCACCCATCAAACCCACTTGGTAATGCTATATAATTATGTGATGTTGTATAGCCCGGCTGTGACTGCTCAATTTTTTTGCTTATAGCTCCTTTTTTTTTTTGAGAAGCAAAATAATGCAAAAATGAAAATAAAGTGGTCAGTTACTTGACATATTCATTTCAATCTATGTGAAATTGATCATGACAGATAGCCATCATTTTGCTTTCCATTTCAGATACATTCAGAACAGAACAAACATTGATACCAAGTAGAAAATAAAGCTTTCTTTATAAGTGGATCTTGATAAATCTATAAAATCAGAAACTTTGGTATTCAGTTGCCTTTGAGAAGATAACGTTAATATATAGACCAGTGTTTCCCAACTCCAGTTCTCAAGAGCCACCAACAGGTCATGTTTTCAGGATTTCTTAGAATTTCCCAGGTAATAATTGCAGCCCTAGACAGGCAATAATTCCATCACCTGGTAATATTAAGGAAATCCTGAAAACATGATCTGTTGGTGGCTCTTGAGGACCGAAGTTGGGGAACACTGATATAGACCGATATATATTTGAACAAAAATTGCTTAAAGGGTATCTTTCAGCAGGTTTTTGCTTCCTCATCTGAGAACAGCCTGATGTTGGCAAATAGACCCTTAATCCAATGCTGTATCAAATAGATTACTGGGTGCAACCGTTCTCACACAATCTGTTTTTAGATTCAGCAATGTAGCAAAGCTGAGAAAGCTAACCCCGCCCACATGGAGCTCTGTATATACAATGTCCATAGCCAGCTGCCTGTCACAGAAGGGGGCGGAGTCAGACTAGCAGGCACGCACTGCTTTGTCCCAGCACCTTCTGGTGCTTAAACAATAGTTGCAAGCAAACAAAACCTCAGAGCTTGACTAGAGAGGCATTGCTGAAATCTGTGTTTTAACCCCTACAGCATTCTGTCTATAAATTGCATAGCAAAAACCTGCTGACAGATTCCCTTTAAAGTGTAATCTTTGACTAAAACAGGAAATGCCTTCTCTTCACAAAAGCTGGTAGCAATCATTCACCCCTTTTTGCAGATATTTTGAATTTCTTTTGGTTTTCTTCCTTCTGTACATCACAGCATTAGGGCATTATATAGCAGTATCATGTAAGGACATGATCGCCCTGGTCATCCGCAACAGCTGGCCAGACATGAAGCTGTGAAATGCTACTGTGCTCCCCCTGAATCTGAACAGTCGTCTTTCTTTCCTTCGTTCTCTCCCCGGTAGCTGTTCCCCCTTTAACATTCATTGTTCATGTACATTGCCACACATCTGATTGCAGACCTTCATTCTTGTAACCAACCTGTATTGTTTCCAGATAACAAGGATCTTTACGTTGATAAAGCCGTGCACAAGTCATATCTGGAGATTAATGAAGAAGGATCTGAAGCCGCGGCCGCCTCTGGTATAGTACAACCTCTATAACATTATGGAATGAAATCTTAAATAGTTCGTCCTCCTCTTGGTTTTATTGTACAGCGCTGCTCTGTTAAAATTTCATGTTCCTTCAGAAGGCGATGGGATTAAATCAATCGCGAATGTATTATATGATTTTCTTTTATAATATGTTATTTTTAGCTCTGCAATATGAACGTAGTGATCTGTTTGCCCACAGCAATTTCTATGATTTCCAATAACAGCCAAGCAGATTAACAGAACCTTTAAAGGGAATTTGTCACCTAATCTGAGAGCAGCAGAATGGCATATCTTGATTCCAGCGATTATTACTGGACTTCTTGCTGTACTTTTGATAATAATCACCGTTATCTGCCTCAGATTTATAAGTGCTCTGAATTCTGAGCTCCGTATAACCCCACCCCCACCACTGATTGGCAGCTCTCTGCCTATGCACAGCGTACACTGAAAGCTGGCAAACCGTGGTGTAGGCGGGGTTATACAGAGCTCAGCATTCAGAGCACTGCTAGAACTGCAGTAGATAAGTGATTATATCAAAACTATAGCAACCCAATAAGTGATACATTGCTGGAATGCACTGCGATGTCTAGTACGAGAGATCAGATAATTGCAGCTTCAGTTTCCCTCCCGGGGTCTATTAAATAGAGTAAAAAAAAAAACAAAACCTAAAAATATGAAAAAGAAAACAAACAAACAAAAAACCCAAAGTTCAAATCTTCCCACTCTTTCAGCCATTAAAAATGAAATATATTTAGTATCTCTGCATTCGTTAAAAGTCCGAACTATCAAGACCTAAAATAAATTAATTTGATTAGTTAACAGCATAGTGAGAAAATAATCGAAACACAAGAATTACTTGGTTTTTGCCTCTGCAATAAGAGGCGATCAAAACGTCTTACTTTACCCCAAAATCATATCAGTAAAAACGTCAGCTCAGGGCGCAAATAATAGGTCCTCACACAGCCCCATATCTCAAAAATTGAAAATTTTATGGGTCCCGGAAGATGGCAACAAAGGCAAATGCCTTTTTTTTTTTTTTCTTTTCGGGGGGGGTGTGTTACAAATTTCCCCCAAAAAAATTTTCACCGATTAAATAAAAAAACAAACTTGCACCTTATCCCAGTACTGAAATGCCAACACTGAAAACCTCGACGTGCGTTTCGCTGTCCATTGACCCTGCTTTCTGGGAGAAACTTCCTCCACCCTGACTACATCTAGGATTCAGGTATCCTCCAAGATTAGTGCAGCTATACATAAGGGGAGAATGCCAGGATAAATGTAGCTTTATGGGGGTTTCCTAGTTTTCAAAAAACCTCTGTCCCATGTCTATAGTTAGTTTTAAGAAAAATAAACTGTTTTTACTCCCCTTCCTCTGGTCCAGCGCTGAGTCTCCACCGCAGCTCCCAGGGACTGTTAATTTTGTCTCCAGCTCTGAAGTCACGTTGACAGCACTGCAGCCCGTATCTGAGCTCAGTGGCTCTGTCTGATTTGATGGCCTGAGCCACTGGGCTCATTGATTGACTGCAGCGCTGCAGACAAAATCCGATACCAGGAGCAGCTGCGGAGACTGAATGCTCCACCCGATGAGGGTGAGTAAAACATTAAAACCATAGTCAATGTTACAAAACAAGAAAACCTCATAAAATTGATTTTTGATCCTATTTATTTTTGTTTATGCAGTCACGGAAAACTATTTTGTTGTTGTCATGGCCAAAATCCACGGATGTGAATAACTGTAAAGGCAGATTCTCTTCTATCCTACAATTTTGTTTCTCTTCTGACATGGAAAATAAAAGAATTAATCCACATCCAACAGCCTTTTGTTTTGTTCTCTAGTTGTCTTCAAACGGCAAACTTTTATGGGCAAAAGTTCAGGACAATATCAAAAATAAAAATTACTAATTTTTTTTATTTTTTTTTATTTGTATAATAAAGCACTTGCAGCATCCTTTATGGGAAAATGTTCTATGATCATTGGAAACATTTATTATTGTTTAGTTAAAGGGAACCTGTCCCTGGTTTTCCCAACATAAAGTACTGTCACCACCTTTAATGCTTCTTTTACAGTATTCTAGGAAGATGTCTGAGTCCCCAACTGCCTCTGTACAGCCCCGAAAATGCCTAATCCCCCTCTTCCCATATGGTGCAGTCCGGTCCGATGGGCATTCTTCAGCGCCTCCTCATTTGTCGCAAACGCCATCGTCCTGCCCTGTTTCATGTGGATGACGCATCCTACATCGTCCGCACAGAGCCCCAATTGCGCTCCTGCACAGACGTACTTCTCTCTACCCTTCTGCGGGAAGAGCAGAGTAGTCGAATACGCACATGAGCTGGCGCTCTTTGGCTCGTATGCGCATTACATTGCAAAGAATTCACAAATACTTGCTAGTTAGTGTTGGTACATCCCATTAAATCCAAATAAAATGCATTGAAGTTTGTGGGTGTAACATGAAAAAAATGTAAAAAGTTCACAGGATATGGATACTCTTTCAAGGCGCTATATATTTCATAATACAAAGACGGCCATTTATTTGCTGAAACTAGAATATGGTTTGGTTTCTGGGAAAGAAAATTAAAAATAACTAATTTGAGAAAATTAGCCTCAATTTCATTCATTGTAGTAAAAAAAAAAATGTGTCCGAAGGTGGACAACCCCTTCAAGAGCAGCAGGTACAGAACATGATAGATTGGGGCCAATGTCTTAAGTTTGTGTCCCCTGTGATGGCGTTTTGTTGTTTCTCTGTAGGAATAATTGCCAATAGTAGGATGGCGGTGCTGTACCCCCAGGTGATATTTGACCACCCCTTCTTCTTCTTGATTAGAAACCGCAGAACTGGTGAGTTCTCTTCATGCATTTCTTGTAGCTTCTGCCTTGTGCATGCAGCGCTGTGGAACGTGACGGCCTTGCTGCCATCCCTGCTCTTTCATCCCTGGGAAAGGTATCTGTGCTTCAGCTCTCCTCCGATCGCCTCCAGAGCAGTTTTGTCCTTTGTTCGCTTTGTCTGCTTTGCTCCTCTCCACTGAAGTGAAGCTTTTTCCAGCGGTTGTGTAACCTCCTTTCCGGGAGCTGTTCTGCATGTTTATCGCTGCTTCCCAGCACTTGCTTGATACGTTTTGCAAAATGAAACACGGCATGTCCTCCAAATCCATTGTAATCTGGTTTTGCTTCTATTTTAGGCTGTGTCTTGTTTCTGGGAAGAGTCATGCACCCAGAGGCACTGAATTCCGTTGGTCATGATTTTGAAGAACTCTAGTCCTGCTCATACATGCATACATATGGAAAATAATATCTAAGCACATTGTTTGCAACATAAATATCATTGATGTTTGTTGTGTAAATGTCTCTCCTCCTTCCAGGATAACATGTAATAAACGGTAAGTTGAATGTACGTTGGGCTTTTATAGATTTTCATTAAAAAAAAATGCTGAACTCCATCGTGAAAAGAAGAAAGCTCAATCCATAAGTGGATGAATCCTGGAAAATCTCATCTCTGACAGTGCACTGTACATTAGGGATCTGGCTACTGAAAAAGCAAAGATTGTTGGAGAAAAGAAGCCAGTGGAAATCCTTTATGTAGACATATCTCCTCCAGTGTTACAATTCTCTACCTTTGTTTGTGCTTTTTGTGATCGCCTGCCAAATAAAGTTGTACATGTGAAAATATATTTTTATTTAGAGCATCTGTGTAAAGCTACTGATTTATTCCACGCACCCAGACTGGGTGCAAATTGTGTGCAATATGTGTTTTGTGTTCTATAAAGTTGATGTTTTGGAAATATAGCCATGTTTGCAGTTTCCTTATTTGTCATGGTACTATTACAGGATATCCCGGGACTCTTACCTATGCCTAAAGCTAGGGAGCACTACCCATCCTTGCTCCCTGGTTTACTTCTGATGATGCTGGGGCCATGTGTCTTGCTGAGCTCCTAAAGTAGCCCTGATCTGTCGCCACACTGGGAAGTGAGGAGTTGTTGAGTATAAGAATACACAAACCAGACTAACAAGGGAAGATGTACAGGGATAAATGGGATAAAAACAATCGTACAAATATGCAATCACAAACAGAGTGGAACACCGGGAAGTAAAGGAAGAAAAAAAAAAATGAGTATATGCAGACAGACAAATCACCAAGCAACAGTCTTCTGAACAACACTAAACGCCTTGTCAAACAACCAACACATCCAACTCCAAAATAAGGCAGTATTAAACACTAGCAATCCTTGATTACCAGAAGTGAGTACAGGGTGGGCCATTTATATGGATACACCTAAATAAAATGGGAATGGTTGGTGATATCAACTTCATGTTTGTGGCACATTAGTATATGGGAGGGGAAAACTTTTCAAGATGGGTGGTGACCATGGCAGCCATTTTGAAGTCGGACATTTTGGATCCAACTTTATTTTTTCAAGTGGGAAGAGGGTCATGTGACACATCAAACTTATTGAGAATTTCACGAGAAAAACAATGGTGTTCTTGGTTTTAACGTAACTTTATTCTTTCATGAGTTATTTACAAATTAATGACCAATTATAAAATGTGTTCAAAGTGCTGCCCATTGTGTTGGATTGTCAATGCAACCCTCTTCTCCCACTCTTGACACACTGATAGCAACACCGCAGAAGAAATGCTAGCACAGGCTTCCAGTATCTGTGGTTTCAGATGCTGCACATCTCCTATCTTCACAGCATAGACAATTGCCTTCAGATGACCCCAAAGATAAAAGTCTAAGGGGGTCAGATCAGGAGACCTTGGTGGCCATTCAGCTGGCCCACGATGACCAATCCACTTTTCAGGAAACTGTTCATGTACAAATGCTCGGACCAACACCCATAATATGGGTGTCGCTGTAAACTAGTGACATTATTTTTATGTAAGAGATGTTAGGTTTACATTAGGCCTGATACAATTTACGCTGTAATTTTTCAAATGTTTCATATAATGAAATGAATTGGGAGATTGTTTTTCTTGAGTGACAATTTAAAGAGGACCGATCATCTCCACACACATTATGGTGTATTACAGTAAAGAAGAATGACTAGAATTACATGAATTATGAAATGAGAGAAACACAGATTATGGGAGCTGCCAGAGTATGCAGTGGTCTGAGACACACCCCCTGAGGCTGGTTGCTAGGCAGCGCCTCTGGTCAGCAGCAGTGTAGTAGCCCCAAGAGCTCATTTATCAAATGGTGCAGTTATAGAAACACAGAAAGTGTATATAATGAGGCCTTCTGTGTATATACTGTGTGTAGAGCCAGAGAGAAGGCTGCAGGGTAACCACTGCATGTATTACCCATATCCGCTTATAAAAACTTCCATTTACAGGTGCTGCTCATAAAATTAGAATCTCATCAAAAGATAATTTATTTCAGTTTTTCAATACAAAAAGTGAAACTCATATATTATATAAAGTCCTTAGAAACAGTGATCTATTTCAAGTGTTCTTGAATTTCAAGAGAATCTATGAGGTATTATCAAGAGGAAGATGAGACACGAGACCCAACAATGCAGATGATCTGAAGGCTGCTATCAAAGCAACCTGGGCTTCCATAACCCCTCAGCAGTGCCACAGGCTGATCGCCTCCATGCCACGCTGCATTGATCCAGTTAATGATGCAAAAGGAGCAGTTACTGAAAATACATTTCAGTAGGCCAACATTTCGGATTTAAAAAAAAAAATTTCAAGCTGGTGTTATAAAGTATTCTAATTTACTGAGATAATGACTTTTGGGTTTTCATTGGTTGTAAGCCATAATCATCAACATTAACAGAAATAAACACTTGAAATAGATCACTCTGTTTGCAATGATTCTATATAGTATATGAGTTTCACTTTTTGTATTGAAGAACTGAAATAAATTCACTTTTTGATGATATTCTAATTTTGTGAGAAGCACCTGTATGTCTCCTGGCTAAAAACAGAGCAAGTTGAATGATAGAGTTGAAGCAGTGCTCCAGTGGAAAGAAGTGAAAAAGGTCAAATAAAGTTCATATCTATCACTTACCGTATATACTCGAGTATAAGCCGACCACCCTAAATTTTGCCACAAAAAACTGGGAAAACTTAATGACTCGAGTATAAGCCTAGGGTGGGAAATGCAGCAGCTACCGGTAAATGTCAAAAGTAAAAATAGATACCAATAAAAGTTAAATTAATTAAGACATCAGTAGGTTAAGTGTTTTTGAATATCCATACTGAATCAGGAGCCCCATATAATGCTCCATGCAGTTTATGATGGCCCCATAAGATGTTCCATATTAAAATATGCCCCATATAATCCTGCATAAAGGTTAATAAAGGCCCCATAAGATGCTCCATAGACACATCTGCCCCATATAATGCTGCACAAATGCTGATTATGGCCCCATAAGATGCTCTATAAAGATATTTGCCCCATATAGTGCTGCACAAACCTTGATTATGGCCCTATAAGATGCTCCATACAGACACTTGCCGCATATACTGTAGTGCTCTACAAATGTTAATTATGGCCCCATACAGACACTTGCCCCATATAGTGCTGCACAAACGTTATGGCCCCATATAGTGCTGCACAAACGTTATGGCCCCATATAGTGCTGCACAAACGTTATGGCCCCATATAGTGCTGCACAAACATTATGGCCCCCATATAGTGCTGCACAAACGTTATGGCCCCCATATAGTGCTGCACAAACATTATGGCCCCATATAGTGCTGCACAAACGTTATGGCCCCATAGATGCCCCATACAGATATTTGCCCCATTTGCTGCTATAAAAAAAAAAATTCACATACTCACCTCTCCGTCAGTCAGGCCCCCGGCACTTTCAATAGTCACCCGCACCTCGTTCCGGCGCCACTCCATGTTCACCGACGTTCAGCAGAGGGCGCACACTAACTACGTCACCGCGCCCTCTGACCTGAGCGTCACTGCTGAAGACAGATCGGCGCCCGGAACGAGGAAAGGTGACTATCGCGCAGCGCTGCGCTCCCCTCCCCGTATACTCACCTGGTCCTGGCGCTGTGCAGTCCCTGCTTCCCTGACGCCGCAGCTTCTAAATACTGAGCGGTCACTGTTACCGCTCAATACAGTAATGAATATGCGGCCCCACCCCTATGGGAGGTGGAGCCGCATATTCATTTACTGTAATGAGCGGTACCATGTGACCGCTCAGTACAGGCTAAAGCTGCTGCTGTCGGCGCCGGGGAAGCCAGGGACCGCGCCTGGACTAGGTGAGTATTTTTAGACAGCCCCCGCTCCCCCTCCCCTGCCGACCCCTGGGTATGACTCGAGTATAAGCTGAGAGGGGGACTTTCAGCCCAAAAAAGTGGGTTGAAAATCTCGGCTTATACTCGAGTATTTACGGTATTTCCACTGGATCGCTACTTCCATTCTATATTTTTCTGTATGTGAACGTTTTGGACTGGTGAGTACTTCCACCAGCAGCTGACATCGATAACAGCTGGTCAGCGGGAGTGACGGACCCCGGCCGATCAGACATTTGACCTTTCCTAATGTTAGGCCATCAATGTAAAAGTAGTGGACAACCTCTTTATTAGGGATCTATGTGTACACTGTGTTACAAATTATTATGCAAATAATATTTCCTCATATTTTCTCTAAATTACCTATCTGAATTGCAGTCATTGTTATTTTCCAGTCATCTACTATTCTAGTATAATTGCAATGTTTTGGAACAAACTGCCTATGAAAACAGTATCTTTTAAAAAAAATAAACACTCCAAATGCATGTTCCAAATTATTATGCACAGCAGAGTTTTTAACCTTTTTTTTTTATTTTGAACAAAAAAATGGTCAATTGTGAAATTATAAGCATTATCAGCTTATTACAAAATGAAATCAAACAGTTTTCAAGTGAAAACTTTATTCTAGGTGATGTTACATTTGCACATAGGACCCCTTGTTCGAAAGAAGCTTCTGAACTCTCTCGTCCATTGAATTTGTCAGTTTTTGGATGGTTTCTGCTTCAATTCTTTTGCATGTGGACAGAATACCCTCCCAGAGCTGTTGCTTAGATGTGAACTGCCTCCCCCCATCATAGACACTCCTTTTGATGATGCTCCAGAGGTTCTCAATGGGGATGAGATCAGGGGAAGATGGTGGCCACACCATAAGTTTGTCCTCTTTTATGCCCATAGCAGCCAGAGATGCAGATGTGTTTTTTGCAGCATGAGACGGTGCATTATCATGCATGAAAATGATCTTGCTGCGGAAAGCACGGTTCTTCATCTTGAACCATGGCAGGAAGTGTTGTTTTAGAAACTCCACATAGATTATGGAGTTCATCTTTACCCCTTCAGGGATCATAAAGGGGCTGACAATCTCTCTCCCCATGATTCCAGCCCAAAACACCTCCTCCTTGTTGGTGCCTTAGCCGTGTTTTCATGGGGTGTCCATCAACCAGCCATCCTCCACTCCATCCATCTGGACCATCGAGCGTTGCACGGCACTCATCGGTGAACAAAACAGTTTGGAAGTCAGTCTTCATGTATCGTTTGGCCCACTGGAGCCGTTTCTGCTTGTGTGCAGTGGATAGAGGTGGTCGACAGGATGGCTTACGCACAGCTGTAAACCTCTGAAGGACCCTGCATCTTGTTGTTCTGGGGACGTTGGAGGCACCAGCAGCTTCAAAAACTTGTCTGCTGCTATGACAAGGCATTTTTGCAGCTGCTCTTTTAACCTTATGCAATTGCCTGTTGGAAAGAGTCCTCAATTTTTCCTTATCAGCACGCACACGTGTGTGCTGGGAATCAGCTACATACTTGTGCGATGATCACGATGAAGTGTCTTGGCAATGTTGATTGTAGTCATGCCTTGACCTAAATACTCCACAATTTGTTGCTTCTCAGCAGCCGACACATGCTTTTTCTTTCCCATTTTGGCAAAAAATGTAGGCTGCTTAATAATGTGGAACAGCCTTCTTAAGTAGTCTTGCCTTTATTCGGACACACCTGCCAAACTAATTTGCACAGGTATCTGCAATTGCTTTCAGTGATATAAAGAGCCCTGACGCACATCACCATCAATGAGTTTAAATGACAAACAAAAAAATTCTAACCTTATCACTCCTAAACTCTATGTGCATGATAATTTGGAACACCGTGTATATGTGTGTGCACATATTGAGAGAAAGATATCTCACGTGTCCGGCTGCTCCTTGTCTGATCCGATCGTCTGCGCAGCTACCTCTAGCTCATCCTTTCGTTTCTTTCTTAACCTCACACGTAATGCATCTTCATTCGGAACTGGGGCTACTAGCTTAGGATATGCAGCTTGTGCCACAGTGTGTATTGCCCAAGAAGATTACTAGGTCCTTGGTGAGCTAGTGGTCACATACATACATTTATATATATATATATATATAATTATACACACTACAGTTCCAAAGTTTAGGGTCACCCAGACAATTTTGTGTTATTTTGTGTTTTTCAACTTTTATTAATCAAATGAGTTGCGAAATGAATTAAAAATCTAGTCCAGACAATGACAAGGTTCAAAAAAAATGATTTTGTATTTAAAATAATTTTCTCCTTCAAACTTTGCTTTCATCATAGAAAGCTCCCTTTGCAGCAATTACAGCATTGCAGACCTTTGGCATTCTAGCAGTTAATTTGCTGAGGTAATCTGGAGAAATTTCACCCCATGCTTCCAGAAGCCCCTACCACAAGTTGGATTTGCTTGATTGGCACTTTTTGCGTACCATACGGTCAAGCTGCTCCCACAACAGCTCAATGGGGTTTAGATCTGGTGACTGCGCTGGCCACTCCATTACAGATAGAATACCAGCTGCCTGCTTCTTCCATAAATAGTTCTTGCATAATTTGGAGGTGTGCTTTGGGTCATTGTACTGTTGTAGGATGAAATTGGCTCCAATCAAGCGCTGTCCACAGGGTATGGGCATGGCGTTGCAAAATGGAGTGATAGCCTTCCTTATTCAATATCCCTTTTAACTTGTACAAATCTCCCACTTTACCAGCACCAAAGCAACCCCAGACCATCACATTACCTAGACGATGCTTGACAGATGGCGTCACTCTTCCAGCATCTTTTCAGTTGTTCTGCATCTCACAAATGTTCTTCTGTGTGATCCAAACACCTCAAACTTGGATTCGTCTGTCCATACCATCTTTTTCCAATCTTCTTCTGTCCAATGTCTATGTTCTTTTGCCCATATTAATCTTTTCCTTTTATTAGCCAGCCTCAGATATGGCTTTTTCTTTGCCACTCTGCCCTGAAGGCCAGCATCCCAGAGTCGCCTCTTCACTGTAGACGTTGACACTGACATTTTGCGTGTACTATTTAATGAAGCTGCCAGTTGAGGACCCGTGAGGCGTCGATTTCTCAAACTACAGACTCTAATATACTTGTCTTGTTGCTCAGTTGTGCAGCGGGGCCTCCCACTTCTCTTTCTACTCTGGTTAGAGCCTGTTTGTGCTCTCCTCTGAAGGGAGTAGTACACACCATTGTAGGAAATCTTCAGTTTCTTGGCAATTTCTCGCATGTAATAGCCTTCATTTCTAAGAACAAGAATGGACTGTCGAGTTTCACACGAAAGTTCTTTTTTCTGTCCATTTTGAAAGTTTAATGGAACCAACAAATGTAATGCTCCAGATTCTCAACTAGCTCAAAGGAAGGTCAGGTTTATAGCTTCTCTAATCAGCCAAACTGTTTTCAGCTGTGCTAACATACTTGCACAAGGGTTTTCAAGGGTATTCTAACCATCCACTAGCCTTCTTACAGTTAGCAAACACAAAGTACCATAAGAACACTGGAGTGATGGTTGTTGGAAATGGGCCTCTATACACCTATGAAGATATTGCATTACAAACCAGACGTTTGCAGCTAGAATAGTCATTTACCACATTAACAATGTATAGAGTGTATTTCTGAATCACTCTTTGTTAGCTTCACTAGAAAAAACTGTGCTTTTCTTTCAAAAATAAGAAAATTTCTAAGTGACCCTAAACGTTTGAACGGTAATGTATATATGTGTGTATAATATATTTACAGTTGAAGCCAGAAGTTTATATACACCATATAAAAAGCCACATATGCATGCTTTTCTCAATATCTGACATGAAATCAGAATAAACCTCTCCCATTTTAGATCAATTAGGATTACTATAATTATTAATATTTGCCAAATGCCAGAATGAGAGAGAGAGAGAATGTTTTATGGCATTTTTATTACTTACTGCAGAGTTAAAAGTTTATGTACTCTAAGATTACTATGCCTTCAAACCAATCTGGACTGCCCATATGATGATGGCATGTGTTTGGAAGCTTCTGTTTTTGGCAACATCTGAGTTAATTAGAGACACACCTGTGGATGTATTTTAATGCACACCTGAAACACACTGCTTCTTTGTGTAACATCATGGGAAAGTCTAAAGAAATCAGCCAAGATATCAGGAAGAGAATTGTAGACTTGCACAAGTCTGGCTCATCCTTTGGTACAACTTCAAGATACCCAAATTCCGACCAGCTATTGTGAGAAGCTTGTGGAAGGATATTTCAAACGTTTGACTCAAGTCATTCAGTTTAAAGGCAGTGGTGCCAAATACTAATGAAGTGTATGTAAACTTTTGACTTTGCAGTAAGTAATAAAAATGCCTTAAAACATTCTCATTCTGGCATTTGTCAAATATTAATGTAATCCTAATTGACCTAAAACGGGAAAGTTTTATCCTGATTTCATGTCAGGTATTGAGAAAAATATGTATGTGTCTTTTTATATAGTGTATGTAAACTTCTAGCTTTAACGATGTATGTGTAAAAATATATATAATATACAGTATATATTACACATATTTCTATATGTGTGCATGCACACATATATATTCAGATCCTGCATGTATATATAGACAGTACATACACAGCCTGCTCACATACATATACAATAGTGATGATCGAGCACTCAAATGCTTGAGTACTCGTTATTCGAGTCGAGCAAATCGTAATGCTTGGGTGCTTGACCCAAGTAGCAAGTATAATGAAAGTCAATGGGAAACTTGAGCATTTTTGTGGCAGCCCCCAGAGGTCTGTAGGGGGTCTAAAAATTTAAAACTATGGAAACAGCGTTGAAATGGCATGGAGAGGACCCCTGGAAGCATCTCTGAATCCCAGGTCGCTGCTGGGAATAATGTTGTCAGAGTATTATGCAACTGTTACGGACTGACAATAAAACATACAAAACCGCAGTTAAAATTATTTTACTGGGAAAAATGTTAAGAAACATTCTTTCCAGGATAATTACAGGTCCTTCTCAAAAAATTAGCATATAGTGTTAAATTTCATTATTTACCATAATGTAATGATTACAATTAAACTTTCATATATTATAGATTCATTATCCACCAACTGAAATTTGTCAGGTTTATTGTTTTAATACTGATGATTTTGGCATACAACTCCTGATAACCCAAAAAACCTGTCTCAATAAATTAGCATATTTCACCCGTCCAATCAAATAAAAGTGTTTTTTAACAACAAACAAAAAAAACCATCAAATAATAATGTTCAGTTATGCACTCAATACTTGGTCGGGAATCCTTTGGCAGAAATGACTGCTTCAATGCGGCGTGGCATGGAGGCAATCAGCCTGTGACACTGCTGAGATGTTATGGAGGCCCAGGATGCTTCAATAGCGGCCTTAAGCTCATCCAGAGTGTTGGGTCTTGCGTCTCTCAACTTTCTCTTCACAATATCCCACAGATTCTCTATGGGGTTCAGGTCAGGAGAGTTGGCAGGCCAATTGAGCACAGTAATACCATGGTCAGTAAACCATTTACCAGTGGTTTTGGCACTGTGAGCAGGTGCCAGGTCGTGCTGAAAAATGAAATCTTCATCTCCATAAAGCATTTCAGCCGATGGAAGCATGAAGTGCTCCAAAATCTCCTGATAGCTAGCTGCATTGACCCTGCCCTTGATGAAACACAGTGGACCAACACCAGCAGCTGACATGGCACCCCACACCATCACTGACTGTGGGTACTTGACACTGGACTTCAGGCATTTTGGCATTTCCTTCTCCCCAGTCTTCCTCCAGACTCTGGCACCTTGATTTCCGAATGACATGCAAAATTTGCTTTCATCAGAAAAAAGTACTTGGGACCACTTAGCAACAGTCCAGTGCTGCTTCTCTGTAGCCCAGGTCAGGCGCTTCTGCCGCTGTTTATGGTTCAAAAGTGGCTTTACCTGGGGAATGCGGCACCTGTAGCCCATTTCCTGCACACGCCTGTGCACGTTGGCTCTGGATGTTTCCACACCAGACTCAGTCCACTGCTTCCTCAGGTTCCCCAAGGTCTGGAATCGGTCCTTCTCCACAATCTTCCTCAGGGTCCGGTCACCTCTTCTCGTTGTACAGCGTTTTCTGCCACATTTTTGCCTTCCAACAGACTTACCATTGAGGTGCCTTGATACAGCACTCTGGGAACAGCCTATTTGTTGAGAAATTTCTTTCTGGGTCTTACCCTCTTGCTTGAGGGTGTCAATGATGGCCTTCTTGACATCTGTCAGGTCGCTAGTCTTACCCATGATGGGGGTTTTGAGTAATGAACCAGGCAGGGAGTTTTTAAAAGCCTCAGGTATCTTTTGCATGTGTTTAGAGTTAATTAGTTGATTCAGAAGATTAGGGTAATAGGTCGTTTAGAGAACCTTTTCTTGATATGCTAATTTATTGAGACAGGTTTTTTGGGTTATCAGGAGTTGTATGCCAAAATCATCAGTATTAAAACAATAAAAGACCTGACAAATTTCAGTTGGTGGATAATGAATCTATAATATATGAAAGTTTAATTGTAATCATTACATTATGGTAAATAATGAAATTTAACAGTATATGCTAATTTTTTGAGAAGGACCTGTACTTGTACATAAGGCAAAATAAGAGGAAAATAATGCTCCTCCACACCGTGGGCTATGCTCTCTCACAGTATTTTTGCTGCATTTTTGAACATTTACATTGCTTTCAATGGGGTGAAAAACATTCCATAGGAAATTTAATTTGATAATTTTAATACCTTACCTGGCCATGTGGTGTGCGAGATATGATCAGGTATATTGGAAGACACAATTTTGTTTTCAGGGCCATTAGGCAGCCATCACTAGTTGTAGAAGACCATCAGGCGGTCTTTTCTAATATTAGTGGGCCAGCAGGTGTCTTGTGAACAGATGAGACCAAGAGAGTTTTTTGGTATCATGTTGATGTGGTGGAGGAGGTTGATTCCAAAAAAGACGAAATCTTGAAGGGTATACCCATGTTTGGGTAATAAGACCAAAAAAATAGACCAGAAAAAAAAAAACACTGGATTTGAGTTTATGTTCCTCTGCTGTCATCCGGTGGTGTAGAGAAATCTGCCAGCATTTTCACTTGACAGTATATTGAGTTGACAGGCAGATGTGTGTCAATCTGTTACAATACCCCCAGCGGCACAAAAAAACTGCTCTGACAAAACGCTAGCGGCAGGGCAGGCAAGGACCTCCAAGGCAGAGAGAGACAGTTCATGCCATGTGCCTAACTTGGACACCAAATAGTTGTAAGGCACAGAGGAATCCCAGAGGATGCTGGTACGGTCACCAAGGTACTCTCAGCATCTTCCAAAACTTTTCCTTCCTTGTCAAAGTACCCCACACATCAGGTCCTGGGCGCTGGGAGGGTCTGAGAAAACTGCCCAGACCTTTGAGGGTGTTCCCCTGCCTATACTGCATCTGGTGTGTCTCCTTCATCTCCACTCCTAGGTTGTCTAAGGAACTGTGACCTCTCTGCCACCAGCATTGCCAGATAGGAATTTTTTAAATAATTCAACTGGGGCTTTCTGGTACGGCAACATTTTATTAGACCTTTATGCCACAGGAAGGAGAGACAAAGTTCTCCTTGTAGCATGGGTTTAGAAGGGTGACCAGCCAGTAATTAGGCGGGCCAAAATTCGTACAATGCAGAGGTCATGAGAAAAGCAGCAGAACATAAACTCAGTCATATGTGCCAGACTGCCAAGACTTTCCTGTCCGCACCAATTGAACGACTGTCCATGTTCCCTTGTCCTTCTCATCTTCAGGCCATCCATGTTAAACAGACGGGTGAAGGTAGTGTGCGTAGTACCGTCTGTAGTGCAGGCAACCAGCTCCTGTTCTTCCTCATTATCAGCCAATTTGTGTTGAGAAGATGAGATGAGGCTGGGTGGTGTAGTATCACCCAGTCTTTAATTGTGAGCAGTGAGTCTTTCAGTAGACCGAATCGGGATGATGACACTGATCATGGTGTCATCACCGCTCACCATCTTGGTTGAGTCCTCAAAGTTTTTGAGAACAGCACAGATGTCCGACATTGATGCCCACTCATCAGCTATCAGAGTATGTTCAGCAATAATCGGCAGAGCTTTGGACGCAGCACATGTCTGCTGCGTCCAAAGCGCTGCCGGCTTTTGAACGAAGGTGATTCCGCATGTGTTCACTAAATCGTGCGGAATCACCGTGTCCAATATTTTGTATGGGTGATATTTATCTTGCAGAGATTCGCGTCTACGCAAGATAAATTGACATGCTCCAGTCTGAAAAGATGCGCCGCATGTCCGTCTCTGTGGGTGAGCTGTAGGCGTCGGTGCACGCATAGTGGGCATGGGATTTCTTGAAATCCCACCCACTATGCTGTAACATCTGGCCGCTGCAGGTTGGACACAGTGTTTACTTATCGTGGGAATATACCCTCGTGTGCAGAGGCTGACCAGAATACTGATGGTCATGGTGTAGCTGGTATTTAACTACTGCCCTCTGCTGCTTAAAAGACCATGTCAACATTTGTAACATTGAGGTCCATTTTGTGATGACATCACACACCAGTTGATGAGCTGGAAGTTGCAATTGCTGCTGCAGCCTGGCTAGGGCAGCGACACTAGCAGGAAATGGGCACACAAGCGGCATACTTTCGCAAGTATCTTAGGCCGATCTGGGTAGGTTTTGAGAGAACACTGATCCACTAGGTTGAGCACGTGGGCCAGGCAGGGTATGTATACAAGGTTGCCAATCTTCAGAACCGCCTCCAGGTTTCGGCCATTGTCACGTGTGATCATGCCTGGTTGTAGGTTTAGGGGCGAGAACCACAGATCAGCCTGGTCTGCTAGACCTATCAACAACTCCACGGCAGTGTGCGGTTTGTCACCTAAGCAGATTAGCTTCAGCAGAACCTGTTGCCGCTTGGCCAAGCCAGTGCTGCAGTGCTTCCAGCTTGCAATTGATGTTGATGTTCCGGAGATGGAGGAAGAGGTGCCGGAACTGTTGTAGAAGGTGGTGGCAACCCTGATTGAATCAGTGTGCCATCGAAAAAGTAGCAGCTGGGGATCGAGTACCGAGGGACGGCCACCGCCGTGAGGTTGCGGAAAGCTTTCTTCTCCATAAGCCTAAACTGCAACATTTCCACGGCAGCAAATCTCGAAATGTGGTGTCATGTGCACGTAGAACAGGGAAAGAGGCAGTGGACTTACCAGCAGACAGTGTTTCTGGATCATGGCTTATGGCCCAACTAGTTGGGTGCTTTGCCGTCATGTGCCTTAGCATGCTGGTGGTGGTCAGGCTGGTAGTTGTGCTGCTCTTACTGCCATACTGGCATGGCAGATGTTGCAAAGGGCCTTTTATGGGTTAACTAGACTGTCTTTAAAAAAGAGCCAGACTCGGGAACACTGAACCCATATCTTAGCAACTTCACCCCTGTTGGTGCTCTGGGAACAGTTGCCCACCTTGTGTCTCTGGCCATCACACTGCCTATTCATGTCTGTTGTGGTGCAGCGAATCCCTCCCCCCTGTGCGCTACTGTCCTTGCTCTGTATGTCACCTTCCCAGGTTGGGTCAGTGACTTCTTCGTTATCAACCTCGTCTTCCACTTCCTCACCCTGGTCCTTGTCCTTACTTGCTGACATACTTTAGACTAATAGTTTTGTGGGGACACCACAGGAAATGGTAACATGGGATCCTACCCTTGAACTAAAAATTTGCATAAGCTCTAAGAAACAGGACACAGAATAGGCCATACAAAAATGGGGATCACCAAAACGCAAGGATTAAACCAAAACAACACTACTTTATTACAATATCACACAGGACATGAACATTTAAAATCAATTAAAACACTTACATACACTGAGCCTATAATAAGGCAAGCACCTGTGCTAAACAAATGGGGGAAATAATTGGAGATGTTCTGTACTTCTATATGGACAGCATATTCGTATTATACAAAAATAATATAAAGGCAGCAGTAACAGAATATACCAATGGAGGCTTAGTTATTAGGCCACAAGTAAGTGCATAAACACAAAGATATAAAGTTACTGGTGTGCATCAAATAAGTCTAACGGACTCTGTAAACCAAAGACCTAGCAGTCATCAATAGAGCAAAAAAGGTCTCTGAGACCAATACAGTGATGTACAAATGGAAATACCCCTAATCGATCATAAATATGTAGTGCTGAGTCACACAAACAACACAGTAATTAACTATATATATATAATTACTGACCATGGGATGTACACACATCTAGGAAACAAATGGTCCCCCACAATATGAGACTGATCTTGCTAACATGGGGTACTAAGTATTACTCCTTGGGGCTCTGGTATTGGCTGGTGCACTAACTGCTTTTTTGCATGTATAGGTCTGGTATAGAGATATGAATGCTTGCTCACTATCGGGACTCTGTCTATTATCTTTAGTTTCATATTGTGTTGTTTGTGTGACTCAGCACTACATATTTATGATCGATTAGGGGTATTTCCATTTGTACATCACTGTATTGGTCTAATAGAGACCTTTTCTGCTCTATTGAAGACTGCTAGGTCTTTGGTTTACAGAGTCCGTTAGACTTATTTGATGCACACCAGTAACTTTATATCTTTGTGTTTATGCACTTACTTGTGGCCTAATAACTAAGCCTCCATTGGTATATTCTGTTACTGCTGCCTTTATATTATTTTTGTATAATACGAATATGCTGTCCATATGGAAGTACAGAACATCTCCAATTATTTCCCCCATTTGTTTAGCACAGGTGCTTGCCTTATTATAGGCTCAGTGTATGCAAATGTTTTAATTGATTTTAAATGTTCATGTCCTGTGTGATATTGTAATAAAGTAGTGTTGTTTTGGTTTAATCCTTGCATTTTGGTGATCCCCATTTTTGTATGGCCTATTCTGTGTCCTGTTTCTTAGTACTTGCTGACATAGCAACACCACTTGTTGGTATTTGTGTCTCATCATCATCCGCCACTTGCGACAGTAATTGCATTTTCCCACAATCGCCTTCTTGTGAGCGTGAATGCTCAAATATTTGGGCATCGCTGCGTGCGATCTCCCCATGTCCTGCTTGAATTGGGCTGGGCGAGAGACCATAATCTATAAATGGAAATGTGAACAGCTCTTCGGAGTGTCCAAGTGTGTGATCATTTTTCTCCAGGCACTCTACATGGTCGGAGGAATGAGGATTAGGGTGAGGATTATGTGGTCCAGAATCATAGCTACTGAGACTGGACTGTGTGGAAGACGGGGTTGTGCTGGCAAAGTAATTAAAGCATTATCTACTATCCATCAAACCTTTTCATGTTGGTCTGGCTTCAAGAGTGGTGTTCCGCGCTCCCATACATAGTGGCACAGGAAGCTAGACTGACATTATGTGTTTGTTATGCTCCTGTAGCAGGCACAGATTCACCTTGCCTATGGCCTCTGCGCTCACCATCAGCATCACTTCCACTTCCCTGTCCCTTACCATGCTCCCATTTTAAATGACATGATATATCCCTTTTGAGAAAATGGTGCAGTGTTACAAATGCAGGAAAATTGTCTCACCTCAGATGGACTTATTAGCCTCCAGTATCAATAGAGCAATGCTATTTCTAACCAAACAAGTTTTTTTGTTTTGAGGTACAACTGCAGCACGAAAAATGCTGAATAAAATTACACTGCTGATAAAAATTTCAGTATTACAATGGCTGGGAAATTGGCCCACTTCAAATGGACTTATTAGACTGCACCATACTGCAATGCTATTTGTAACCAAACATTTTTTGTGTGTTTTGAGGCACAACTGCAGCCCAATAAATGCCGGATAAAATTACACTGCTTGAAAAATTTGCAATATTACTATTACAGGAAAATTTGCCCTCCTCAGATGGAGTGGTTACACTGCAGGAGCTATATAGCGAGGCTATTGAGATCCAATCAAGTCTGGCTGTTTGCTTTTGATGCACAATTACTGCAGTAAAAACAGTGTGTAATATTTCTCTGCTCAGAACAATTTGCAGGATTAACAGAAAAAAGAATATTATTAGCCCTGAGAAGGAGTTTTGGTATGAGTTGCAGGCTGCAGCATAAATGACATGCAATTCACCCTATCCTGTCCTACACAATCCCTTCAGCACAATCTTTCCCTAAGTGCTGCTATCAGCAGAATTACTATGTATTATAATTAGTCCTAAGAAGGACTGTTGTAGTTGAAATAAATGTAAATGTGGTTGAATCCCTGGCTAATATGCAGCTACAATTCTGTCACTCTTTCGCCAGCACCTCTCGCTGCTCTGCTGGTTTTCGGGGTACAGTATGACAAGCATGGTATCACGGGTCTTTAAGAATTAAACCTACTGTAAATGTAAGTTATCTTCTGTTTAGTTGACTGGCAGTTAGAACACCTGCATTATAGAGTTATTTAGATGTTCAATTCTGTGTGATCGAACGTTGGATGGAAGGGAGAGGACTTGCTCTATTTAAGGAGTCTTACCGGCAATGCTCCGGGGGGAGGAGAGACATTCAAGTTTGCTGTCGCCTTGAGGTCTCGTTCACACGACTGTTTTTTCGGTCCGAATGCTGTCCATGATAAAAGCGGACAGCACTTGGACCGTTATTTAATGTGGCAGCGTGGATGAGTGTTTTTTTTTCTGACCAGATCTGCATGAAAAAAAAAATTGCAGCATGTACTAGTTTCTAATGTAAATTGTATGAGATTCACCCAGTCTATGGGGGCGCAGCAAAATTGGACGCTGTATGGAGCCACAGTATAGAATCCGATTATTGCCGATACATTGCAATTTTGTATCAAAACTGTAAGGCAAAGTTCACACTAGCCGTTTTCCCAGTGTTTTTTTTAATGCATTTTTTATGCAAATTTTCAGCTGCATTTTACAGTACCAACAAAGTCTATGAGATTTCAGAAATCAGAAAAATTCAGAAATTTCATTGAAATTAATGGGTGGTGAAAACACTGAAAAAATGCATCAAAAATTCAGGTATCTGGTTTTGCTGACTTTTTTTTCAACACTAATCAGCATGCACAAAAGACAAATCTAGCATGGCAAAACCCCAGCAAAAATGTTGAAAATATTCCTAGTGTGAACTTACCCTAAATGGTCCTGTAAATGATGAATAGCCGGTGCTGTAAGAATCGGATTGTTTATGGACTGCACATGCAAGACAAGTGAGAAAAAATGTCCCACTTTTCTGGATGAAACGCTGAATGATTTTTTTTTATATGCTTGTGTGAACCTACTCTGAAAGAAAGAGAAAACTACATAACTATTGCCATCTATTAAAAGTGGAAGTCAATGGCCAACTCTTTAGAATGACTAGCGGTATTGGACAAGAAAAATACTGATCTACAGACAGCTTTGTCATCAGCCATGAAGACCTCTTCTGATAGAGACCAGCTGAGTATGGAGTCTTAATAGAGAAAATTAGTATGCAGTACTTGGTATACAAGTTTGCGCTCTTTGAGATGAAAAGAAAACTCTCTTTAGTGCCGCTGTTACGCCTTAGGAATCGATCTGGTGGCCCAGTACTCTTCTTTCGGCATCTCTGTCCGCTGAGCTACAGCAGGTTCTTTTGCTGGCCAAGTGCTGATTACCTTTTGCCTTTGTCCATTCTTTTGAGACAGCAGGCGTTTTTCATTTATCCTGCCTGTCCTATCACACTGCTGATGCTACTATTTAAACCTACCCCCATTGGTCTTCTCTGCTAGGGCTTCGGTGGATCCTGCTTTGAGGGCTAGTCCTACTTGTGACTATCTAGGCTAGTCAGATAAGCATACTGCTGGGGTTTCTTTGTTAGGCTACTTTCACACTAGCGTCGGACGACGCACGACGAATTGCGTCGTTGCGACGTACCGACGCTAGCAGTGAATGTGCCGCACAACGGGGGCAGCGGATGCTGTTTTTCAACACATCCGCTGCCCCATTGTGAGGTGCGGGGAGGCGAGGGCGGACTTCCGGCCGCGCATGCGCGGTCGGAAAAGACGGGAACGACGCACCAAAAAATGTTACAATTACACCACTAAACCCACATGAGATAACAGTGGTACATAAACCAATAGACTAAGTAACCACAAAAAGAAGAAATTGGTATATAGTGCCAATATGCACAGAAAATTTTTATTAAGTAATAAAAGTAAAAACGAGATAACACAGAAAATAACAATGAATACAAGGTAACTGCTAAGAAGCAGGGACCGCCATATATAACAGTACGTGCTGCATGTAACATACACTATAGCCAACATATAAACATGACCTGCTCAATATACTGTACTCTACACAGTGTAGGGGAAAACAGAATGTTGCCCGATATTAGTAAAGAAAGCCGTCTAGCAGAGCCTAGATAACTAAATAAATAAGTAGTGGCACTTACATGAAAAAATTTTCAGCAGTATATGGCGTCCCCGCCGCCCCAACGCACGTTTCGCTTCTTCGTCAGGAGGCGTGTGTTGGGGAGGGGTGAGACTGGTTATAAAGGGAGACTGGCCAATGAAATCAAAAAATCTCGGAACAAAACACCGGTATAGTGATTACTATGGGTAAAGTGATCGGTAACTTCCGGGATTCTATTGCGCACGCGCAGCTGATACACCCCATCACTGAGACGCATAGACACCGCGGCCGTGGAACGCAAGCTAACATGGGCCGTCGGTAGGACGGCGCATGCGCAGGTTTCCCAATGGCCACTCGTCTAAACGTCAGACAGGGAAGCAGGCGCGTGTGCGCTGAATCCTGGAGCACAGGGATAGAAGAAAAGTAAGCGTAAATGTAAAAATGTGCGTGCTCATAAACTAAATTGTAAAAACAATTGCAAATATAGATATGAAGACCACATCCGTTACAACATATGAGAATAAGCAGTGAGTATTAAAAAGGCTAAATATTTCCTATTAATATACAATACGCCAGTTAAAGTGCAAAAAGGCCATACTGAATAGTGCCCAAATATACAGACGGCCAATAACAGTGTGCAGAAAGTGCTAAAAAAGAGGGCACAATGTGCAAAAAACGCAATACCGCTGTTTGCATACATGCATAACGTCGCATGAATCATAGCAACATACAGATGGCTTGCCAGCAGATAAATGGTGAAAAAACAGAAATATAGTTTACATATACATTTAAAATTTGAAACATAAACATTGGGATTACACAGCAATATTACAAAACGCTCCTTCTTCAGATATAAAAAGACGTCCCAAAAAGCCTCATAGTATAGAGTCCATATTGTCCACTTGTGCCGAATGATGATATGAGTAGCTGTACAGATGGAACCAGCTGGCAAAGAGGACCTAGATGGACCTCAAAATCGACCTCACGAGCCAAGGTCACTCCCCATCAAATAGCATAAGGAAATACGATATAAATAAACTATAAAAAAGAGATATCAATAACACGCTAAAAATGCTAAAACATGATTAGCCCATAACAAGAAAAAGATACACCCATTACCCTCCCCTAACCCAATAAAATAGATACCATGTTCAGAGAAAGGAACTAAAACCAAAGTTCTCATTAAGTCCCAGAGGGGCAACTGTTTTTAGTCGGTATATCCATCGACTCTCTACTTGTGTGAGTCTCTTGAATAGATTTCCACCTCTTTGACCCATAGACACCTGATCAATTGCCCGTATAATGAGTTTACTTGAATTGAAATTGTGAAAATCCCTAAAGTGTCTTGGTATGGTTTTAAGGGGTTCATCTGGGCACATATTTTTCGATGTCCCGTATGTGCTCTCTCACCGTAACTTTAAGCTCTCTTGTAGTCATACCAATGTAAATTTTTTTACAAGGGCACTGTGCAAAATAAATCACCCCTGAAGATGAGCAGGTAAGTTTCTTCAAAATTTTAAAAGTACGTGTCCCATCTGAGTTGGTAAACTCTTTGCTTTTTACTAAATTCTTGCACGCCTTGCATAGTCCACAAGGAAAAAAGCCCTGAGCATAAGAAGGAACTATAGGGTTAATCAGCCTAGGATTGGGGGTGTAATGGCTTTCGACCAGAAAATCTCGTAAATTCTTACTCCTTTTTGCTGTAATCAAAGGTTTAACAGAGATGAATTTACGTAAGATGGGATCAGTTTCTAAAACCTTCCAGTGTTTGTTGAAAATATCAGTAAGTTGTTTCCATTGGCTGTTATATGTCGTGATGAGCCTAACTTGCTGAGACACCCCACTTTGTTGTTTTGATGGTTTGTACAACAGTGCATTCCTAGAAGCATTTTTTGCTCTATGATAGCCGTGGCGAATTGTTCTATGGCTGTACCCTCTTTCCCGAAATCTGGAATAAAGTTCTCTTGCCTGGTTTTGAAAGTTTTCTTCTGTTGAACAAATTTGTTTGATTCTAAGGTGCTGACCAATAGGAATTCCCCGAATTGTTGACTGAAGATGCGATGATTGGGCATGGAGCAAAGAATTTGTGGCAGTCGGTTTACGATATACGTCCGTATTCAAAAAACCAGCTGCAGAGACCTGAATGTCAACATCCAAAAAATTAACATGGCGGCCATGTGTGTAGGTCAATCTAATATTGAGCTCATTGTTGTTGAGATCATTCATCAGACAATCCAACTCATCCACTGACCCCTCCCAGATAAACCAAATGTCGTCAATGTAACGAATCCAATGCTGTATTTTGTCGATAAATCTGGGAGGGTTACACTGAAAGATATCACGTTCCCAAGCTCCAAGGAACAAGTTGGCATAAGAGGGGGCACATGTGGCCCCCATGGCTGTTCCTTGGAGCTGGAGATACACCTGATCATTAAACAAAAAACAATTATGTTTAAGAATGAATTCCAACAGTCTGACGACGAAATCAACCAATGAGTTATCAAGATTGCTTGATTTAAGAAACCAAGCTGCTGCCCTTAGGCCATCATCATGTCTAATCGATGTATAAAGACTTTCCACATCGGCGGTCACCATGATCATATTCTCCTGTAGTACCAATCCATCAAAGTGACCCAACGCCGATGTGGTGTCTTTATTATACGATGGTAAAGATGAGACAAGTGGCTTTAAATAAAAATCAATAAATTGGCATGCTACTTCACAAGGGCCCCCAATCCCCGACACTATAGGTCTCCCGGGGGGATCCATCCTATTCTTGTGAACCTTTGGTATTAAATAAAATGTGGGCATGCGAGGTTTGACTGAAATAAATGCCTCCATCATTTTTTTAGGGATGATATTGTCCTCAAAAGCTCTAATTACAATGGCCGAAAGATCCTCATGGAATCTCTCCACTGGACTGCAAGACAGTTTTTTATAGCAATTTTTGTCAGATAATAGTTTGTGTGCCTGCTTCTCATAAAGTACATTGGGCCAGATAACAAGATTCCCACCTTTATCCGCAGGCTTAAAGGACACATCAGTCCAATTCTGCATGTCCTTAATTGCAGCCAAAGTTTGTTTATGGGAGTAATTGATATTTATTTTGCCCAAATTCTCAATCTCAGCTGTAACTAGTTTAACAAAAATGTCCACTGCTGGACATGAGTTTAAACTCGGAAAATTTTTTGACTTTGGATATAAATGTGTGGGAAAATTACTCACCAGATTTGGCTGGTCACCTTCCGCAAGAGATTCCAACATGGCCAGCACTTCATGATCATCAAATTCAACAGTAGAAGTTTGTGTGTCAGACTTTTCATAAAATCTTTTCAATATCAGTTTCCTCGCAAAGAGGTGCGCATCTTTTATGGCTGTGAAGACATCTAAAGGAGTGCCAGGAGAGAAGGTTAGCCCTTTTTCCAGGATACTTACCTGTAACTCAGTGAGTACATGGGCAGACAAGTTTAGTACCTTAGATTGGTCTTTTTTCTTCCGATATGGATGAAAGAAGTTTCTGCTATTCCCATTGCCTCTAGATCTTGTTTTCATCATCCTGTAGTCAGAAACCTCCATTCCAGAATTGGAGGACTGGTTGCTTGCTATTGATGATAATGATGAGTTTGAAGGGTTCCTTAATAAAGGTTTATTATGTTACACTACCCTTCTTTGCCACCGAAAAATTTTTTTGTTTTCATAGTCATTAACATCCCTTTGGTACTTCTTTAGTTTCATTGCACTAATGTCACGTTCCCATTTGCCCAGATCATCATCAAGCTCTTTAAAGAACACTTCCAACACATCTGTTTTAAAATTTTGGTTCATGCTCATCTGGGATTGATTAATTTGTATATCAATCTCTTCCAGCATTTTACTGTTTTTTTCATTAATAATTTGCATAAATGATATTGAGCACGTTGTTGCTGCTTCTTCCCATTTTTGTACCAAGTGCTCATCCTCCAGGGGAAACGTGGGGTACAGTTGAATTCGTAAACCTCTGGGTATTATCCTCTGTTTCAAATAATTATCAATGGATGTCTTTGTCCACCATAATTTAGTTTTTATGTGAACAAGATTTTTGTATTTTTTTGTCATGTCCTTAAAATCTGAACTGGTATCAGTAAAATTCAAAGCAGCACCTTGCTTAAATATATCACAGGCTTTACTTTGCCATACAAGTTCTCTAGCCTTTAAATCCATAGTAAATCTAAGGGGATTAAATCTGTTGAAGAACAGAACACTAGTCATAATTACACCACTAAACCCACATGAGATAACAGTGGCACATAAACCAATAGACTAAGTAACCACAAAAAGAAGAAATTGGTATATAGTGCCAATATGCACAGAAAATTTTTATTAAGTAATAAAAGTAAAAACGAGATAACACAGAAAATAACAATGAATACAAGGTAACTGCTAAGAAGCAGGGACCGCCATATATAACAGTACGTGCTGCATGTAACATACACTATAGCCAACATATAAACATGACCTGCTCAATATACTGTACTCTACACAGTGTAGGGGAAAACAGAATGTTGCCCGATATTAGTAAAGAAAGCCGTCTAGCAGAGCCTAGATAACTAAATAAATAAGTAGTGGCACTTACATGAAAAAGTTTTCAGCAGTATATGGCGTCCCCGCCGCCCCAACGCACGTTTCGCTTCTTCGTCAGGAGGCGTGTGTTGGGGAGGGGTGAGACTGGTTATAAAGGGAGACTGGCCAATGAAATCAAAAAATCTCGGAACAAAACACCGGTATAGTGATTACTATGGGTAAAGTGATCGGTAACTTCCGGGATTCTATTGCGCACGCGCAGCTGATACACCCCGTCACTGAGACGCATAGACACCGCGGCCGTGGAACGCAAGCTAACATGAACAATTGCAAATATAGATATGAAGACCACATCCGTTACAACATATGAGAATAAGCAGTGAGTATTAAAAAGGCTAAATATTTCCTATTAATATACAATACGCCAGTTAAAGTGCAAAAAGGCCATACTGAATAGTGCCCAAATATACAGACGGCCAATAACAGTGTGCAGAAAGTGCTAAAAAAGAGGGCACAATGTGCAAAAAACGCAATACCGCTGTTTGCATACATGCATAACGTCGCATGAATCATAGCAACATACAGATGGCTTGCCAGCAGATAAATGGTGAAAAAACAGAAATATAGTTTACATATACATTTAAAATTTGAAACATAAACATTGGGATTACACAGCAATATTACAAAACGCTCCTTCTTCACATATAAAAAGACGTCCCAAAAAGCCTCATAGTATAGAGTCCATATTGTCCACTTGTGCCGAATGATGATATGAGTAGCTGTACAGATGGAACCAGCTGGCAAAGAGGAGAGACATTCAGGTCTCTGCAGCTGGTTTTTTGAATACGGACGTATATCGTAAACCGACTGCCACAAACTCTTTGCTCCATGCCCAATCATCGCATCTTCAGTCAACAATTCGGGGAATTCCTATTGGTCAGCACCTTAGAATCAAATGAATTTGTTCAACAGAAGAAAACTTTCAAACCCAGGCAAGAGAACTTTATTCCAGATTTCGGGAAAGAGGGTACAGCCATAGAACAATTCGCCACGGCTATCATAGAGCAAAAAATGCTTCTAGGAATGCACTGTTGTACAAACCATCAAAACAACAAAGTGGGGTGTCTCAGCAAGTTAGGCTCATCACGACATATAACAGCCAATGGAAACAACTTACTGATATTTTCAACAAACACTGGAAGGTTTTAGAAACTGATCCCATCTTACGTAAATTCATCTCTGTTAAACCTTTGATTACAGCAAAAAGGAGTAAGAATTTACGAGATTTTCTGGTCGAAAGCCATTACACCCCCAATCCTAGGCTGATTAACCCTATAGTTCCTTCTTATGCTCAGGGCTTTTTTCCTTGTGGACTATGCAAGGCGTGCAAGAATTTAGTAAAAAGCAAAGAGTTTACCAACTCAGATGGGACACGTACTTTTAAAATTTTGAAGAAACTTACCTGCTCATCTTCAGGGGTGATTTATTTTGCACAGTGCCCTTGTAAAGAAATTTACATTGGTATGACTACAAGAGAGCTTAAAGTTAGGGTGAGAGAGCACATACGGGACATCGAAAAATATGTGCCCAGATGAACCCCTTAAAACCATACCAAGACACTTTAGGGATTTTCACAATTTCAATTCAAGTAAACTCATTATACGGGCAATTGATCAGGTGTCTATGGGTCAAAGAGGTGGAAATCTATTCAAGAGACTCACACAAGTAGAGAGTCGATGGATATACCGACTAAAAACAGTTGCCCCTCTGGGACTTAATGAGAACTTTGGTTTTAGTTCCTTTCTCTGAACATGGTATCTATTTTATTGGGTTAGGGGAGGGTAATGGGTGTATCTTTTTCTTGTTATGGGCTAATCATGTTTTAGCATTTTTAGCGTGTTATTAATTGATATCTCTTTTTTATAGTTTATTTATATCGTATTTCCTTATGCTATTTGATGGGGAGTGACCTTGGCTCGTGAGGTCGATTTTGAGGTCCATCTAGGTCCTCTTTGCCAGCTGGTTCCATCTGTACAGCTACTCATATCATCATTCGGCACAAGTGGACAATATGGACTCTATACTATGAGGCTTTTTGGGACGTCTTTTTATATGTGAAGAAGGAGCGTTTTGTAATATTGCTGTGTAATCCCAATGTTTATGTTTCAAATTTTAAATGTATATGTAAACTATATTTCTGTTTTTTCACCATTTATCTGCTGGCAAGCCATCTGTATGTTGCTATGATTCATGCGACGTTATGCATGTATGCAAACAGCGGTATTGCGTTTTTTGCACATTGTGCCCTCTTTTTTAGCACTTTCTGCACACTGTTATTGGCCGTCTGTATATTTGGGCACTATTCAGTATGGCCTTTTTGCACTTTAACTGGCGTATTGTATATTAATAGGAAATATTTAGCCTTTTTAATACTCACTGCTTATTCTCATATGTTGTAACGGATGTGGTCTTCATATCTATATTTGCAATTGTTTTTACAATTTAGTTTATGAGCACGCACATTTTTACATTTACGCTTACTTTTCTTCTATCCCTGTGCTCCAGGATTCAGCGCACACGCGCCTGCTTCCCTGTCTGACGTTTAGACGAGTGGCCATTGGGAAACCTGCGCATGCGCCGTCCTACCGACGGCCCATGTTAGCTTGCGTTCCACGGCCGCGGTGTCTATGCGTCTCAGTGATGGGGTGTATCAGCTGCGCGTGCGCAATAGAATCCCGGAAGTTACCGATCACTTTACCCATAGTAATCACTATACCGGTGTTTTGTTCCGAGATTTTTTGATTTCATTGGCCAGTCTCCCTTTATAACCAGTCTCACCCCTCCCCAACACACGCCTCCTGACGAAGAAGCGAAACGTGCGTTGGGGCGGCGGGGACGCCATATACTGCTGAAAACTTTTTCATGTAAGTGCCACTACTTATTTATTTAGTTATCTAGGCTCTGCTAGACGGCTTTCTTTACTAATATCGGGCAACATTCTGTTTTCCCCTACACTGTGTAGAGTACAGTATATTGAGCAGGTCATGTTTATATGTTGGCTATAGTGTATGTTACATGCAGCACGTACTGTTATATATGGCGGTCCCTGCTTCTTAGCAGTTACCTTGTATTCATTGTTATTTTCTGTGTTATCTCGTTTTTACTTTTATTACTTAATAAAAATTTTCTGTGCATATTGGCACTATATACCAATTTCTTCTTTTTGTGGTTAAAAAACGTTACAAGCAACGTTTTTTTGTGGCAACGGTCCGACGCAACACGACGCAACCGTCGCACGACGGTTGCGACGTGTGGCAATGCGTCGCACTGCGTCACTAATGCAAGTCAATGGAGAAAAAACGCATCCTGCAATCACTTTTGCAGGATGCGTTTTTTCTACAAAACGACGCATAGCGACGTGCAGTGCACGACACTAGTGTGAAAGTAGCCTTACACTGCGCTCTCCCTCAATTCCTTAGGAGGAATGTGATACACTTGATGGCCAGAGGTCCAAGTTGTTTTCTCTAGTTTTTGATACTTGACTAATATCCATAGTCATGTTGCGTGACACATTAAATGGAATATGGAATATACTTCTGAAAATTACCTATTGTTTTACAGGCTTTTTTAAGTTAAATGTCAGAAATTTTGCAGTTTTCACACTAGTCACAAGTGTAATATTTGACGTATAAAACACTGTTTTTATTGCATTGGTGTTTTTTTGTTTGTTTTCCCATTTATTCATGTCCACTGCAATGGGCTTTAGGTGTTTCCATGTTTTCAGCTGATTTGTCTATTGTTTTTTTCTTTTTCTAAGTCACAAAAGTAATTCATTTTTTTCCAGAAATTGAACAATATTTGAGTGGTGCATGCAACTTTTTTCTCAAATGTTAAATAGGCACTCCCAATAAAATTGTATCCTCTTAATATATTGCAATCATTATATTATATAGCAGTGTGCACTTACATTTGCTCATTTTAGATTTCTACCCAGTTAATTCTTCACTTTTGATGGGAGTGCTTGCTTCTTTAAAAGCAATAATAAAAAGCATTTTAGATTTTCCACAAAATTCATGAACCACATTCGAAATTTGAAGAACTTGCAGCAAAATACATCAACGAATATAGCAAGAGAATAACAGGAAAACAAACCGCAATTAATGAATCGTTCCCATAGTTTCTTTTCTTTTTCTGGAGCCACAAGGACATATGGAACAAAATAATGGCTTTGATTTTATAAGATGTATAGGAGAGTTTTCTAGACATGTGCTGAACTACGCAAAGTTCATTGTGCAGTGAGGGAGAGAAGGTGAGATATGACCATCGCATATTTGGAATAATAGATCAAGTGTTATCTGTCATTGTAATCAACCCTGCTTGTGATGATAATGAGACTGCTGACATCTGTTAGGCCAGTGTAAAAATTGCAAGATTTATGTTTTTTTTTCTTTAAATAAAGATTATGATATGGAAATTTGAAAAACTGCATTTAACATAAAGACTTCATTAAAATGTCATTTTGTGATGGCACATTTCATTTGAAGAGTAAGATATTTGCTTACAAGGTAGTTGGCGGCATTAGTAGATTAGTGTTCTTTCCTTCCAGAAAGGAACAAATTTGCCAAGAGAACAGGTCTAATACATAACTGTAGAGTTAATTAGATCCCAAAACTCTAGTTAAACATTTTTCTAGTATTCAGACAATAAAAACTTTCATTACCTGACTCCTAGGTTTGGCCACTAGGCCTCTCCTTTCTTTCTAACTTGCTGCCTGTTGTAAAGGTCAATTCAACTCTAGCAGTAAGGACAGCAAGACAGATCATAGGGATTGGGGCCGGTCTTTGCCTATCCAAACCCCCTGGATTGGACAGTGGTGGGAGCAATGAATTCAGGACATTGGGGGATAGGTTCTCCCGAAGAAGAATCTGCCTAACAAGTTACTGAGCTCAACATCGGGACCACTCCTGGACAAAACCGAACAGACTCATGGCAACACGGCCATTTTTCTACAGGCTTTGCGTAAAAGGAATGGTACATTTTAGGAAACAACTCACATTTTCTAATCATATATGCTTTTAAATAGAAATGCTACTTCAGCCGCTGATGGTAGAGCCATATCTGATTCTACAAAATGCCTGTAGATGCGTAAAAAATGTATTCTAAAGTATTTTATTTACATGAATTTATTCCTGGTTTTACAATATTTACATTTAAATATATTCTTTTTGAATTTTCCCAGAAGCTTTTCTGAACAGTATACACATTTTATCTTATGTGATTATTCTCCACTTATATAACCTGAGACAGAAACCCTCTCATTTAAATTATAACACGTTTTGGCTTCTGCTTGAACAGGAATGTGTTTCCTCCTGTCGGATGAGAAGGTCTCATTCTTCTCCTCAATTCTATGGGACAAAAAAAGAATAGCATTTTTACTATATTCTGATGATGTAGAATCCGTGTGAAGGGAAATGCTTTTCTGTGTCTTAACACCCTCCTGCTTCCAACCCAACACCATCATTGCTGCTGACACTTCATCTGACGCTCATCTTGATAAACAGATTATCATCCCAAATTCTATTGAGGATTGGCACTAGGTCCCCCAAGCTCAAGAGCCCCATAGTGGCCACATGGTCTGCCGCTATGGACATCTTAAAAAATAGAGCTGTGTACAGGTAATGCTGCAGGTTCCCTTTTCAATTTATAAATTGTTTCAGCGTTAAGAAACCAAAAATCTACAACAAGTGCAGATTATTCTTTCTGGAGTTCCAGAATCAAGTCTTGCCTGTTATTTTTTAAATGGAAATGCTGTAGCTCTCTAAACTCCCTACAGAGTAATTTAGGGGAAAAGTGGTCACCTTTAGGCTAATAGGGGGATTTATTTGTATTTTGTTTAGCTCCATATATGTTTATTTATTTGCATACAGAGGATTATATTTTACCTGAAATACCATTTCCCAGGTTCCAGTCCAAGTATTTCTCCAGGTGTCCCACTTCTTGGCCATAGACGGCTAGGAATAATCCTTTCCAGCATGACTGTAGTGGCTGCAACCTAGGGATAAATTCAATTATACTCTGTTAATATATATTTTAAAACTGTCCTTTTTATTTAATTGCTGTATTTTTAAATTTTTTTTTGGTGGCAGAGTAAAATTTGTTACATTTGACACTTTTTTGGCAATCCTAGGGGCAGTACCCCGAAACACAGTGTCTGCAAATTGAGATTCTGGTTTGGTTATTATCCTAAGTCATGTGACAAGGCTCGTTAAAGGGTCGACATTGACTTTCAGCTTTCAGGATTGCTACTTCCAATAGGTGGCACTAGATTTCTAGTCCTCTTCCTCTCTGAAGAGACAATTTGCTCTTGAGCCCAGAAAATCCTTTTAACGTAAAAGATATAGGGGCTTAGCGCCTATAAAAATCATACTAGTAAGATACATTTAGTGTTATCGTTGCACATAAATTGACTTTTACTTTGTACGCAAATGAAAGCACTTTGGTACACCTAACAGTGCACATAGTGTCAGGGGTGGGCAAGCACTCAGTGTGGGTGTAGGTGCACCCTGACCTCTGGCTCCTGCCAGTCTGTGACTGCTGCTCACCTGGAAGTGTAGCGAGTGAGTAGCTTCAGAACGGAGCCAGTTATTAGGGCGCAGCCGATGAGTACGCACCTGCCCTGACTTTGTGTGCACCTCCACTGTCCGTGTGCAGGAACAGGGATTTAAGTTTAGGGAGCGCTCACTTTACGTAAGTGAGCACTATCAATTAGGGACAGTACTGGATATGCAAATTGATGCCCGAAAGTGTATGCAAGAAAGTGTATTCTTATTTGCATATGAAATAAAATAACTCACCTATATTAAATGTTTAAGTAGCTGAATTTGCATTTTGGAGGTGACAAGCTCCATTTATGATCAGTTGTTAATGTCTGCTATAACATGGACAATATCCATACAGTTTCATGATTTTCGAAATTTGGCATATATACAGTGGATACGGAAAGTATTCAGACCCCTTTAAATTTTTCGCTCTGTTTCATTGCAGCCATTTGGTAAATTCAAAACAGTTAATTTTATTTCACATTAATGTACACTCTGCACCCCATCTTGACTGGAAAAAAAAAAACAAATGTAGAAATTTTTGCAAATTTAATGAAAACGAAAAACTGAAATATCACATGGTCATAAATATTCAGACCCTTTGCTCAGACACTCATATTTAAGTCACATGCTGTCCACTTCCTTGTGATCCTTTTTGAGATGGTTCTACTCCTTCATTGGAGTCCAGCTGTGTTTAATTAAACTGATAGGACTGGATTTGGAAAGGCACACACCTGTCTACATAAGACCTCACAGCTCACAGTGCATGTCAGACCAAATGAGAATCATGAGTTCAAAGGAACTGGCCAAGGAGCTCAGAGACAGAATTGTGGCAAGGCACAGATCTGGTCAAGGTTATAACAGAATTTCTGCAGTACTCAAGGTTCCTAAGAGCACTGTGGCCTCTGTAATCCTTAAATGGAAGAAGTTTGGGACCACCAGAAGTCTTCCTAGACCTGGCCATCCAGCCAAACAGAGTAATCGTGGGAGAAGAGCCTTGGTGAGAGAGGTAAAGAAGAACCCCAAGATCACTGTGGCTGAGCTCCAGAGATGCAGTAGGGCGATGGGAGAAAGTTCCACAAAGTCAACTATCACTGCAGCCCTCCACCAGTCGGGCCTTTATGGCAGAGCAAAGTGAAGGACCTGGATTTGCCATCTCAGTCTCCTGACCTCAATATCATTAAGCCACTCTGGGGACATCTCAATCTCATAGTTCATGCTAGACAGCCAAGGAGTTTACAGCAACTGGAGGCTTTTGCCAAGAAGAGTGGGCAACTTTACCATCTGAGAAAATAAAGAACCTCATCCACAACTACCGCAAAAGACTTCAAGTCTCTCCTCAGTGCAAGACATATGAAAGCCCGCATAGAGTTTGCTAAAAAACACATAAAGGACTCCCAGACTATGAGAAATAAAATTCTCTGGTCTGATGAGATGAAGATAGATCTTTTTGGTGATAATTCTTAGCAGTATGTGTGGAAAAACCAGGCAATGTTCATCACCTGCCCAATACAATCCCCACAGTGAAACTTGGTGGTGGCAGCATCATGCTATGGGGGTGTTTTTCAGCTGCAGGGATAGGATGACTGGTTGTCATTGAAGGAAACATGAATGCAGCCAAGTACAGAGATATTGTGGATGAAAACCTCTTCCAGAGTGCTCTGGACCTCAGACTTGGCCAAAGGTTCACCTTCCAACAAGACAATGACCCTAAGCACACAGCTAAAACAACAAAGGAGTGGCTTCAGAATAACTCTGTGACCATTCTTGGCTAGCCCAGCCAGAGCCCTGACCTAAACCCAATTGAGCATCTCTGGAGAGACCTGAAAATGGCTGTCCACCAACGTTCACCATCCAACCTGACAGAACTGGAGAGGATCTGCAAGGAAGAATGGCAGAGAATCCCCAAATCCAGGTGTGAAAAACTTGTTCCATCATTCCCGAGAAGACTCATGGCTGTACTAGCTCAAAAGGGTGCTTCCACTCAATACTGAGCAAATGGTCTAAATACTTATGACCATGTGATATTTGCAAAAATTTCTACATTTCTGTTTTTTTTTTTCAGTCAAGATGGGGTGCAGAGGGTACATTATTGTGGAAAAAAATGAACTTTTTTGAATTTACCAAATGGCTGCAATGAAACAAAGAGTGAAACATTTAAACGGGTCTGAATACTTTCCATATCCACTGTATTCTTATTATTCCTAATTCTTATATTAATTCTTACCTGAGCATGCCACAATGTAGTGCGCTCACTACTGACACGGAAATGGGTGTCTGTCATCAATGCAATTAAAAGATTCAGAAGTAGAACAAAGGCAAAGAACATGTAGACCATGTAAAGAACATGTATGACCTGTGGAATAGGTACGTCCTGTGGCACTGGTAAGTCATTTAGACCCATCATTAACTGGAATAAGGTAAAGAGAGTGATGGGAAAGTCTCTGAAGTGTGTGAATACAGTGCCATTCAAGACTTGAAAGTGGACGTTAAGAGCTGAAAAAAAAACATTATTACACTTGTGTCAAGAGGACTGCTGCCAATCAAGGTTTATGCAATCCATTTAGCAGTTGCCAACCGAGGAATGATAGCTCACAGCTGTTTTTAGAGAAGAAACAACCTCTCGTGTACATTCACTATCCATAGAAAGAAATACAGATGTTCTTCCACACCCAAATATAAATTTCATTAAAGAAGGGTGAGTAATACCTGCAGCAAATCCAGTAAGAACCGTAAACAGGATAACGCAGAATCGTAAAAGGTCATTTATTATCATCTAGAAGGAAATTACTCGAAGTTACTACAAGGCAACATGCAAACATAATGAAAAAACTTTCATGATGACCTAAATATTTAGTCATAGGGATATGTATATAACGCTGGTAGGTTGGATTTACTAAGGATATTATTGGGTTTATCATTTGGATGCATTTTTTTCAATTTTAATAGAATTATTTGTCACTAGGAAGATCACTGACCTGCAAAGAGCTGCATAACATAATTGTGCTGGTTTATTGGAAGGAGGTGTCAGAATAAATGGCATCAGCCTTAGTTTGTAGCACATTAACAAATAATTCCAAAGGAAGACCTGTTCTAACATATTTGTACCTGATTTTTTTTTACATTTTGTCCCTTAACAAATATAAAATGTTCACCTATTGTTTTTGAGTTTCTGATAAATCTGTCACTAGGGTGAGACAAGCTAAAATGAAAAACTTATACTGAGTACAGTAGCTAAGGAGTAACTGTACTTTCAGGTAACTTTTCAGAATAAACTGTCCTGTGGGTACATGACAAATAACTCAATTTATGGGCACGATATGACTTATTTTCTGCATTTTCACCAAGTTTACCCTCAGCACCTCTAGTTTTCGATCCACTGGGATCTGGGTAAAGAAGTCTATCTACAGTGATCTCCCCCATACTAACCACAGTACACAGAGGGTGTTCATGCTCTTCATTCGTTTGTAAGCACACAGAGACAAGCAATAACATGGAGGATATTATGCAGCAATACTGAGTTTTCTGGATGTAAATCAGCTCTGAAGTGATGTAAATGACTTGTTAGAAAGTCAACCTTGATCATTCTATTTCTCCCTCTGCCTGTTTCCTCTCCACGTTCCTTACTCCACCTCTTCCCTCCCCTCTCCATAGAGTATATTGGGCTGTGTCATAACAACACAGGGAACCTGCAGACCTTCTTGTCTGAACAAGACAGATTTTAGCAATTTTTTTGTTTTTAGAGTGGATGACAACGTAGAAGGGGAGAGGAAGAACTGGCTGACAAGTGAGAAAGGAAAAAGCTTTTTCTGATGAGATATATTACAAATTCTAATATACAGTACATGCATGTACCAATAATTTATGCAACGTTTGTTGAAAGTGCAGTTCCTTTCTAGTCCCACCCCCATTTATGTGGCTGCTGTCTTGAAGCACTGTTCTGGCCTCCATGTGATTCACCACTGAAACTAATGGTTATCTGTAGCGATAGTTCATTATTGCTGCAGCTAAATGATTGGCCTGAAGGAGGCCAAAGTAGTAGCGTTGGACAGGCGGGTGAGTTTATCCTATGAGTTCACGTTTCACTCTCTTGTCAGGAACTTGGGAACTCCCTTTATGTTTCTGCCAAAAAGCTTAGAAAGTTAAGAGATTAATGCAGGCCCTGGGATATGAAGTTTGCCCTATATTTTGCAATAATATTATGTGCATTGTCTAAGAAACTACAGTGTGTTTGGAGAAAGCTGCTTGTGGTTTCCTCAAAAGACAGCAGACTATCACTTGTTATGACAAATTAATTTCAGCTTTCTCAAACACAATGTTGTCATCAAAGCTATTATAAAGGTCAGGTTTAGAATTATGGTAACACCTGCCTCCTCAACACACTTTTCTGAGTTATGAGCTCTCTAAGAGAGTATGGTATTTTAATGGATTCTATCATGAAGAAAAAAAATATTGGAAATCACTGACTTCTGAAAATAAACTGAACACTCAGCTCAATGAGTGCTCAGCCTTGAGTAAGGACAAGTGACCACTGAGGCCAGTGATTCTTTTTACCTTTTGAATCATTATACACAGAGGACCAAGCAGTTGGAATCCACGAGCAAAGTAGATCAAGTTGCACCATCCACTTATTAGAGACAATGACATCACGATTGTCTGCCCTTCAGTGTTTAGCAAACGCATAATTACCATGGCTAAAATAAAGCAGGCATAAAGTAGCCTATAAAAGAAAAAAAGCTGTTATTCCTTCCTGTGACCTTCCTTAAAGGGGTTGTCTCATTTTATTAAATAGTTAAAAAATGCTCATAAAAAAACAAGAAACTTATGGTTTATAGCTTATAATCATGTTTGCCAGCTCTTATGCAGTCTTTAAGGGTGACCAGTTTCCCAGGCAAGGAGTGCACTCTTGCATACTTTGTGCTATGCACTGCTCTGAGGTTGGCCAAATTGCATGACCTGACTACCTTCATTGCCCTTGTACTCCTCAGATGCTGCAGAGGCAAAGCTACCTCTGGAAGCAACATGGAGAGCATACTGTCCAGTTCAGGCAGTGGTGCAGCCATTCTCCCTGGCCAAACTGAAACTCATCACATCTCAGCAAGCAAGAAGTCTGGACATAGGAGAGTGGTGTACTCCAGAAGACTAGGTCCTCAAACACCATTTTTAATCTAATCAACTGAGTATACCTGTTAAATTAATAGAAGTGTAAAGGAGTAATCTGTACATTTAAATCTGAAAAATGTCTCTAGAGATAGAGTACCTGAACTAAATAATGTCATCTCTCCTCCTGGTTTTATACCACACATTACAGAGGTCATCTTACACTGGATCCAACATTTTTATTTGCTGAGGCTAAATGGTAACTAAACTATTTTTGTCAATTAATTTTTTGTCACTGTTTACTAGTTTTTGAGTAAAGCTCTCAGCTTATCCTCAAGCTTAAGTAGAATAGTGTACAGACCCTTAGACTTTGTAACAAGACCATACACCCCTCTGCTCATGCTTTAGAAAAAGCTGCGCCTTGATTTGAGAGATAATTAGGTATCACATCAGGACCAGCATTTCCACTGACCAAATCTAAACAATGGCAACAATATAGTATGTTGTTATAAATCGTTTTATGCCCTTTAACACCATTGCCCATTAAATATTTTTTTTTCTTCATTTCAATACAATCATGTCCTATACAGAGTCCAGAAATTTCTCCAAGCCTGAGAAAACAATCTTGGACCTTAAACGGTATGGCAGACCTCAGCTATCTTGGTTCGGATGGGTGGGAGTGGTCAAAATGGATATTTTACCCCGATTCGTCTATCTCTTTCAGACTGCTCCAGTGCAGGTTCCGGATTGCTTTTTCAGGCGCCTGCAGTCGGCCATCAATAGTTTTATTTGGGGAACTAAGAAGCCACGGACTCGATTTTCAGTCTTAGTGAGACCCAAGACTAAAGGGGGGGTAGGCCTTCCTGATTTTAAACGTTATTATCAGGCAGTCTTGCTCTCTAGGATTGTCGACTGGAGGTTCAGTGATGCTCATAAACAGTGGGTGCTCCTGGAGAAACTTTTACTTCTTTGTACTGGCTGCCTTGGCTGGGGGGGACCGGACGCCCACCTGTGTCGAGTTTTGCTCCACTCACACAGATTGTTTTGAGGTTTTGGGATAGATCCTATGTGAAATTACGCCTGACCTCCCGATTGAGCAGACTGAGTCCCCTTTTTGATAATCCGGCCTTTCCCCCAGCAATGAATAGATCTACGTATCTGTGTTGGTCATGACTTGACGGGGTGGGACTGGGTCAGGTGAAGGATAAGCTTGCGGGGCTCTCCGGCATGCGGGGGTTACGAGGTTCTGATCTTACGACACCGCTGTCCTGGCTAGAGTTTCTGCAATTGCGGAGCTTTCTTTCCAGTGTGCCGATGGGGGCACTGACGCCATTTGAGTCCCTGATGCTCCCTACTGAGGGTCCCTCCCACGTGGTTTCAGTGCTCTATGGCCTGGTCTTGAATTCACTTCCTCCTACTATACTTGGATTTATGGAGGCTTGGGAGAGGGACCTGGGGATCACCTTTTCTGAGGTGGATAGTCTGAAAATCTTCACTCTTGCACATAAGATGACGATGTCCAGTCAGGCGCAGGAGAGGAATTATAAATTACTGACACGCTGGTATAGGTGTCCCACCCTTTTCCACAGGTTTAACCCGGAGATCTCGGACACCTGCTGGAGATGTGGCTCCGCCACGGGCTCTATGCTTCATGTTTGGTGGTCCTGTGGTCCCCTACAACCCTTCTGGAACTCAGTTTTCGATGCCTTTCACTTGATGATTGGGGTCCGCCATGAGCCCTCCCCCCAAATGGCCCTACTGTCCCTGATACCCAATTCGATAGCTTCCGTTAAAAAGGGGATCCTGAGATTTTGCCTAATAGCTGCCAGGGCAGTTATTCCCCGACATTGGAGGTCCATTGAGGTCCCCTCCACAGAGGAATGGATAGCTGAAATGGATAGATTACATCGTCTGGAGTCGCTGGTGGCGGGTGATGGTGATGCTGCATATGACCAGGGACGCACCTGGTTCCTCTGGCAATCCTTCAAGGAGAGCACAGGGTTCCTGACTTGGCTGTGTACATACTCATAATTCTCAATACGTGGGCGTGTACATTGCTGGGTCTCCCTTAACCCCCCCTCCCCTCTCCCTCCTTTCTCCCCTTCTCCCCCATTCCCTCCCTCCCCCCCTTTCTTTTTCTCTTTTTCTCTTTCTTTCCTTTTCTCTTATCTCTACAATTGCTTTTCTTACAGGTTCAGTATTCTGTACACTGTGTTCCAAATTATTATGCAAATAATATTTCCTCATATTTTCTCTAAATTACCTATCTGAATTGCAGTCATTGTTATTTTCCAGTCATCTACTATTCTAGTATAATTGCAATGTTTTGGAACAAACTGCCTATGAAAACAGTATTTTTTTTTAAAAAAATAAACACTCAAAATGCATGTTCCAAATTATTATGCACAGCAGAGTTTAACAGTTTTTTTTTTTATTTTGAACAAAAAAATGGTCAATTGTGAAGTTATAAGCATTATCAGCTTATTACAAAATGAAATCAAACAGTTTTCACGTGAAAACTTTATTCTTGGTGATGATACATTTGCACATAGGACCCCTTGTTGGAAAGAAGCTTCTGAACTCTCTCGTCCATTGAATTTGTCAGTTTTTGGATGGTTTCTGCTTCAATTGTTTTGCATGTGGACAGAATACCCTCCCAGAGCTGTTGCTTAGATGTGAACTGCCTCCCGCCATCATAGACACTCCTTTTGATGATGTACCAGAGGTTCTCAATGGGGTTGAGGTCAGGGGAAGATGGTGGCCACACCATAAGTTTGTCCTCTTTTATGCCCATAGCAGCCAGAGGTGCAGATGTGTTTTTTGCAGCATGAGATGGTGCATTATCATGCATGAAAATGATCTTGCTGCGGAAAGCACGGTTCTTCCTCTTGAACCATGGCAGGAAGTGTTGGTTTAGAAACTCCACATGGATTATGGAGTTCATCTTTACCCCTTCAGGGATCATAAAGGGGCCGACAATCTCTCTCCCCATGATTCCAGCCCCAAACATTACTCCACCTCCTCCTTGTTGGCGCCTTAGCCGTGTTTTCATGGGGTGTCCATCAACCAGCCATCCTCCACTCCATCCATCTGGACCATCGAGCGTTGCACGGCACTCATCGGTGAACAAAACAGTTTGGAAGTCAGTCTTCATGTATCGTTTGGCCCACTGCTTGTGTGCAGTGGATAGAGGTGGTCGACAGGATGGCTTACGCACAGCTGCAAACCTCTGAAGGACCCTGCATCTTGTTGTTCTGGGGACGTTGGAGGCACCAGCAGCTTCAAAAACTTTTCTGCTGCTATGACAAGGCATTTTTGCAGCTGCTCTTTTAACCTTACGCAATTGCCTGTTGGAAAGAGTCCTCAATTTTTCCTTATCAGCACGCACACGTGTGTGCTGGGAATCAGCTACATACTTCTTGATTGTGCGATGATCACGATGAAGTGTCTTGGCAATGTTGATTGTAGTCATGCCTTGACCTAAATACTCCACAATTTGTTGCTTCTCAGCAGCCGACACATCCTTTTTCTTTCCCATTTGACAAAAAATGTAGGCTGCTTAATAATGTGGAACAGCCTTCTTAAGTACTCTTGCCTTTATTTGGACACACATGCCAAACTAATTTGCACAGGTATCTGCAATTGCTTTCAGTGATATAAAGAGCCCTGACACACATCACCATCAATGAGTTTAAATGACAAACAAAAAAATTCTAACCTTATCACTCCTAAACTCTTTGTGCATAATAATTTGGAACACAGTGTATATAAGGTCCATGTCCCGAGGTGATTCTCAAGATGAGAAGCATGTATCCTTTATGTGCCAGAGTCCTTGTTCAACTGCACTTGTGCTGCGTTCTCAGAGGCGTAATGTATAGCTCTGGACATTGTAATGATTCTTTTTATTGTTTTTCCTGTTTAAAATTTCAATAAATATATTTACTGAAAAAAAAAGAAACACAGCACACCCAAAAATATATACAGATCTCACTATATACCATACACCAATATTATAAAAATATATAGACAGATAACCAGGGTGCACTGTGAAGACCAGCAATGGGAACCACTGCAGAGAAGAGACTAAAACCAAAGCAATACGGAACAAAGGACCACCCGACAGTATATGAGCCCGAGAATAATTACAATATGCCTTTATTTATAAAAGTGGCAATGATTACATAAGTAAAATATGTATAAATACACAAAAGTGCGCAAGAGCAGGATTACATAGGATAATAGATATAATTATTACCAGCAAAACCCCAACAATTCAAAATATAAGGATTTTTGTTTCAGCTGTGCATATCAGAAAGTGCCAAAAAAAAACTTTATAAAAAACAGGTGTAAATTTGTATATAAAAATATATATATATATATAAATCTAAAAAATAACAGCAAGATAAAGTGCCAGAGTGCATCAATATATAATTTCGTGTATAGAAAATTAGTTAAACACAATAATTAAAGTGTCAAATTGCAATGACCTACATAGAGGTCAGTTAGAAACGCGCGTTGGGTGTGCGCAGGCACGGGACCCAGCTTACCCCCAGGTATATGGCATATACATTGCTGTGCTGTCTTACACATTTTTAGCAAACATCTTCATTTTTTTATGGTTTGCACGTTGTCTGACCTCTATGTAGGTCATTGCACTTTGACACTTTAATTATTGTGTTTAACTAATTTTCTATACACGCAATTATATATTGATGCACTCTGGCACTTTATATTTGCTGTTATTTTTTAGATTTATATATATTTATATACAAATTTACACCTGTTTTTTATAAAGTATTTTTTTGGCACTTTCTGATATGCACATGCAGCGCCCCAGAGTCCTGGTCGTTGCAGTACTGATGCTCCGCCACTAAGGTGAGTGATGGTACGTCTGATGGCACTGAAGGAGTTCACCTGACCAGGTATCACAGACACCAATGCACTTCACAGTCTGGCCTCCAGGGGGAGCTAAGGGCGCTATGTATTAGGCCACTCCTCACAGTCTGGTAAAACTGGGGGTTAGACAGGAAGTTAGAGAGAAGCTGACTGGGAATCGAACAGGCAACATAATGTGGCAGAGGGTGTTGCGGGGAGAGACTCAGGGGGGTCCTTGTCAGGAGTGGGATCCTGGCAGAGACCTAGCGAACTAGAGAGAACATAAAGGGACCGCGCCTGCACTTCCTTGCGGCGGTGCTCGGAGAAAGGATAAGAAGCGAGGTGTATTGAGGAGGGTGAGAAACGAGATCAACGCAACAAGGAGAAACACCAGTAGGAGTCGTGCTGTAAGCCGAGGCAACATCCTACTGAGGCGCGCAGCCGGTGGCCGGAAACGCCGAGGAAGTATAGAGCTCCAGGCCTAACTTCAAACCTACGGCAGGACAGTCAGTTATAGGCGGGCTGTCTCACCCAAATCACCTAAGAAGACATAGGGGGCAACAACAGGAGAGGGGCAACACTAGGGTCCAGGAAGAGCTCCGAGCCTACCCGTCATACGGGTGCGTCCTAGCCATATCATCTGGGGGACGAAGAGGAACATCATAATCGAGTTGTGAGGGAACTTCAGAAACAGACACAACAGTTGTGGGGACTATCCCGTAAGCACAGCAGGGGAGGACCACAACACACAAGCGCTAGAAGGTAGGCACAGATTTTCACCTGCAAAGGGAGCTCTGGAGGTGCCATCGGACCAGCTGGACTCTCACCGCCCGGTTAACCGTATTCCAGTCTGAGGATCCTGAGCCTTCAGTAAAGAGGTAAAGAGACTGCAACCTGGTGTCCTCGTTAATTACTGTGACCGTCACTGCACCACATCATCACCACCACCCACACATCGAACTGTTATTCCTTTATTGGATCCCCCTTAACAGGGTCACAGGCCGGGGTCTAGCCACCGTGACATCGACAGAGCCAGAAGGGAGACCCGGTACTTAGGACTCGGTGGCCCTGTAGTAGGGGGTGCCCCAACTTGGCGTCACGAACAGGATCTACTTAAGCTTGAAGAATCAGGTCATGTGTGCCTTGGGACTGTGATTTATTGTACTTGGACTGTGACTTATTGCAAAGACTGTGCATTGCCATTTGCCGCCAAAACCCGCTGCCATTGCAGCGTCACAGGGAGCGCAGAGGAAGAAGAAGGGCGTGCCATGGGAGGAGACCACCAAAGCGGCGCCAAAAGCGGTGACCGCCCCCTCCGACTTCTGCTGCGAGATGATGACCTGCCCAGAAGCAGAGGAGAACCACCCCCTGATTTGCAACGGCGGGAACGAGGCGAAGAGGGAGCTCGACCTTGGAGAAATGGCGGAGCCAGGTGTATGCGGTGCCGCCGAATGCCGGGCAGCGACGATGAGCAGCAAGTGCCCGAGCGACGGCGAAGTATTCCCGGCTTGTCCTCACCCACCGGAGACGGACCCGAATCCACCGCAGCCGAAGGACTCGAACTCCTTGGAGCCGTCGGCGGAGGACCCGAGCCTGCCTATCCCAACCACGGAGCCATGGAGAGCGGAACCACATCATGAGGCCACTGTGGAGGAACCGCAGTCCGGGCTGCGGCCGATTCCAGTGTCCTTGTCAGCGGAACGGATCGACACCGGTGGAATCACATCAGGCGCAGGTATGGAAGACGCACCTGCTCCCCTGACCGATCCTGCTCCCCTGACCGATCCCGCTCCCGCGACCGCTCCTCACCCCAACAATAACCGTTTCCTCTCGGCGGGGCTGGTGGTGCTCACCCCCGACACGATGGGGAAGCTGGTACCTCCACTACCGACCACGATGGGGGAACCCGTAGATGTGAGCCCAGAGGGGTTGATCCTCCAGTGGGACACCCCCTGGACCGGGCCAGAGGGAGCTCGGGAGGAAGGTCTCACCCTTGCTGTGCTCACTTGGGAACAATATAAACAATGCCTGATCCTACATTGGAAAAACCAAAAGGACACAGAACAAACTATTGCGCCAAAAGTACAATGCCCGAAGCCTGCGCGCGGCAGGAAAGACGTGGTAAAGTGGGGAACTGTGCTGGCCTTTCACCCAAAGCGGGGTTGGGGCTCCATACAGGAACCGGGACTACCGACTGACGTCTTCGTTACCAGTTACAACGTGAAGACTCCCTGCCGCAACCAATATGGTGACCCACTATTGCAAAAGGGGGATCAGGTGACCTACACCCGCCACCGGAGTGCGCAAGGATGGTGCGCTCGGAACGTCCAACGATGTGGGCCTGAGGGGGTGTCACCTGTTGCCCCGACCATGACCGATCCGGACTTGACAGATCTTGTTACTATCGCCACTGTACGCCTTGTTGCGGCTACCGAGCTTGCAGCCAGGGTTAGTCTTCGAATCCAGACACCGGGTGACCTGACTGCACCCGAGAGACCAACCATTGACACTGACACTACATCAGCCGCAGACCAGGGGCCGAAGCCTGAACGGTCAAGAGGTGTCTACTATCGGCTGATGTCTTGCAATTTACTATGAAGCTTTAAAGTGCTTTGCAAACTGTATATAGTTAACTGTCCGCCCTTTTATGTGTCTTCTTGCTGCTACAACCCGACTTGGGTTAACTCTTAAAGGGATCCCTTAGTTTACCCGGAATCCCTATTTTTGCCTTTTTGCTTTTGTTTCTCGTTCATCATTGTTGAAAAAGAACTGCTGGATCATGAACACTGCATGATTACAAACTTATTGTAAATAGTTTGCACCTTCTTAAAGGTGCCCTCTACTGGTTTTACAAAGAAGAGGACTCTTTGCGAAGAAACTGTTCCTGGAAGCAGTATCGGAGTCCTTGCTGCATACGGACTTGCAGCTTGAGAAGTTGCACTACCTCATAGAGACTTGGTCCCCTCTTAAAGGGAATGTTCATCAATAGCACTTAAAGAATGATGATGCTTTAAAAGGAAGTACTAATAATGCTTACATGTCAAAGTTATATGTAGTAAGCTAGTTAATTGTGAGAAATGTTTAATGATGTTGCTAGAAGAATGAGGACAGGAAGTGAACCCGTATGGGGTTAGTCGGTGAGTCTTCCTAGGAGCCACACCGAGATGGCTCAGCGATCTTGAACTGAGAGAGGGATGATAAGTTCTATACTGTGTATAGTAGCAGAAAGGCAGTAGGCCCGGATGAGAGATGGGGCGGTCCAGCAACAGAACGAGAGGCAGCAGGCCTGGGGCAGATAGACAGGCGGTCCTGCAGATGTAAAGAAGGAAAATGAAGAAAGGTTGATTAGCCTTATAATGTTTTATAAGAAGGTCTTTAGTGGATTTCGTGTGTACGTCCTTAGAGGCAATGTTAAATTATTGTTCGGAAATTGCACTTAGCAGGATACCCGGTTGGGTAAGAGAAGTTAGTTATAGTACGTTATTTAAAAGTATTTAACCATGTTTGCAACGTTCAAGTGTCCTCACCTCCCATAAAGGGAAGCTCTGTTAAAAGTTTACTTGTTTATTGCATTTCAAAAATTGTATGTCTTTTTGCTGACATGTATTGTTGTTTCTTCCCAGTCCAGGAGTACTGGATTTAACCGGGGGGGAGTGCAGCGCCCCCAGAGTCCTGGTCGTTGCAGTACTGATGCTCCGCCACTAAGGGGAGTGATGGTACGTCTGATGGCACTGAAGGAGTTCACCTGACCAGGTATCACAGACACCAATGCACTTCACAGTCTGGCCTCCAGGGGGAGCTAAGGGCGCTATGTATTAGGCCACTCCTCACAGTCTGGTAAAACTGGGGGTTAGACAGGAAGTTAGAGAGAAGCTGACTGGGAATCGAACAGGCAACATAATGTGGCAGAGGGTGTTGCGGGGAGAGACTCAGGGGGGTCCTTGTCAGGAGTGGGATCCTGGCAGAGACCTAGCGAACTAGAGAGAACGTAAAGGGACCGCGCCTGCACTTCCTTGCGGCGGTGCCCGGAGAAAGAATAAGAAGCGAGGTGTATTGAGGAGGGTGAGAAACGAGATCAACGCAACAAGGAGAAACACCAGTAGGAGTCGTGCTGTAAGTCGAGGCAACATCCTACTGAGGCGCGCAGCCGGTGGCCGGAAACGCCGAGGAAGTATAGAGCTCTAGGCCTAACTTCAAACCTACGGCAGGACAGTCAGTTATAGGCGGGCTGTCTCACCCAAATCACCTAAGAAGACATAGGGGGCAACATTTGGAGAGGGGCGACTCTAGGGTCCCGGAAGAACTCCGAGCCTACCCGTCATACGGGTGCGTCCTAGCCATATGATCTGGGGGACGAAGCAGAACATCTTGATCGAGTTGTGAGGGAACTTCAGAAACAGACACAACAGTTGTGGGGACTATCCCGTAAGCACCGCAGGGGAGGACCACAACACACAAGCGCTAGAAGGTAGGCACAGATTTCCACCTGCAAAGGGAGCTCTGGAGGTGCCATCAGACCAGCCGGACTCTCACCGCCCGGTTAACCGTATTCCAGTCTGAGGATCCTGAGCCTTCAGTAAAGAGGTAAAGAGACTGCAATCTGGTGTCCTCGTTAATTACTGTGACCGTCACTGCACCACATCATCACCACCACCCACACATCGAACTGTTATTCCTTTATTGGATCCCCCTTAACAGAGTCACAGGCCGGGGTCTAGCCACCGTGACATCGACAGAGCCAGAAGGGAGACCCGGTACTTAGGACTCGGTGGCCCTGTGGTAGGGGGTGCTCCACACAGCTGAAACAAAAATCCTTATATTTTGAATTGTTGGGGTTTTGCTGGTAATAATTATATCTATTATCCTATGTAATCCTGCTCTTGCGCACTTTTGTGTATTTATACATTTTTTACTTATGTAATCATTGCCACTTTTATAAATAAAGGCATATTTTAATTATTCTCGGGCTCATATACTATCTGGTGGTCCTTTGTTCCGTATTGCTTTAGTTTTAGTCTCAAGTAGTGTACAGTATTTTAAGTCCAGTATTTAAACCCACTTAACAGGTGCAGGTTACGGGGAAAGGGATGGGGAGTGTGTGTAGGTTGGTGATAAGTGAGGATAGAGCAGGAAATTTGAATACTCAAATGTCTGCATATTCTGCAGACAAGGTGGTGCTGGAAGAAGTCATCATGCTGGTGTGGGCTGGATGGAAAAGGCTGAAAAGGAAATGTAATGGCATCACCAGTGACTTTTTAGGTTTATCTGTGCTGTGACCCTATATAGTCTGCAGAACTGGCATCTCCCACCATGTGGTCACTGTATGGTGGTAATATTGATCTAGTCTTTTATATTTAGTAACACTATTGTCATCTATTAAGGTCCCTACAATATTTGCTATACTTATGGTGTACCTATACATGTGTTTACCTAGGTAGGGGTCCCATTCAGATGTTTCCCCTCTCCCCTTGGCTAAACTCTTAGATTTTGTAAGCATTAACAAAATGCACTTACATTATGATGTGAAATGGTCCACCTCTCACTGTGTTTCCAAAAAAGCGTCTTGGCCCCTTTCTGACTAATTGAGCAACCTAAAATGTAGATATAATACAGAAACAAATGTAATATTTATTTCCTGATATTTTATATAGGCACCATATCAATCAGTATTATACACAGATTTTGTAACAGGTTAGATCAAGTCTGCTGTGGTCAAGTAATCTAATTTCATTATTTCCATTATCACACCATTATCACAGTAGGAATGTTTTTTCGATTGTTTGAGAAAACTGAAGTACCAGGGGAAATTTACACAAGCCTGGGAAGAACATACATTCACACTATGCAGGCGTATTCTAAATTACTGTGCTGTCAGATGTGCTGAGCTTTCATATTTGCTTTAATTATTGTATTTATTTCACAACTGAGTTCAGTTTATAAAGAAAATCACAATTTACAAACATAAATTAGAAGGTTGTTCCTCAAGTTTTACATTGATAGCCTAACCTTGAGATGGGTCATCAATATCAAATCCAAAGCTGTCCGACACCCCACCAATCAGCTGTTCTCAGTTGTGGTAGTGGTGGATGTTAGTGGCTGGATACATAGTACCTAGCAGTGGACACTGCACTGTTGACAGAGCTGTGCTGCAACTAAAAACCATCCCACCACCAGTACTGAGAACATCTACTCGGAGGGAGTGATGGACAGTTTCTGATCTGATATTGAGGACCAATCCTGTGGACATATCAATATAAAACTAGTAGAACAACCCTTTAAATTGCTTTACCTATTTGAAGCATGGGTTACCCATTACATCTCAGTTTATATGACCTATAATGTTACACTAATGTTTCAGCCTCTAGCAAATATTTTTCAAAGGGTTGAGAGAGGGTCAGGAAGCAGGGACCAGAGAAGAGTTGTAATGGGAGCTGCAGGGGATCGGTCAGAGTAAGTATTGATAATTGTATTTTTTTTATTTAATTTCATTCATTTGAATTCTTAAAATATTTTTTCCAGTGAACAACCTCTTTAATTTGCATTTAGCATGCTTCCAGAATCCATACCTCAATTATAAGAATTAGAATTCCACCAAGAATGACAATTATTTCTCCACTTAATCGAAGGTAGTCTTCTTTTGTTTTGTAAGAATCCTAAAAATGGAAACAGTAATTACTTTACCCTCATATAAACTGTAAACCCTCACTATCCAGTAAATTAAGTTTACCATTTATGATAACATTTTTAGAGATGATATTTTTTCTGTGCTCGTTTAATGGAAAAGGGCAAAGTTAAATGGATGTCTCATCTTATAAAATAGATAAAATTGCAAAGTGTTTGTTTAAGAAGAATCTTTTCGATTTACCTGGGCAAGGAGTGCACACTTGCAAGCAGGGCCAGGACGAGGGGTAGGCACCCACCTAAGGCGCTACCCTCTTGCCTCCCCAACAGGGATTCACTTTGAAAAAAAAAACACAAAAAAGTGACATTGCGGAATGCCTGAGGCCGTCAGTCACCTTCCTCCGGCCGCAGGCATTCAGCATACTGTTGACAAGTAATCAACAGGAAGTGAAAGCTGCCGCTATCCACTCAGTTCTCAGTTCCTCTTGATTACTGATATGTCTAAAGGCAGGGACAGTGACACCAATGCTAATTGTGGCAGGGCACACATGACATAACCTTCATGAGCCCTGAGAATGTGAATGCCGATACTGCCGGCACGGGAGGAGAGTATAGGTCTTTTTATTTTAACTTGCACCCAATCAGCGCTGGCGTCATTATAAGTAATCAACAGAAAGTCAGGACTGAGGATAGCTTCTAACTTCACCTTGATTACTTACAGTCATGGCCAAAAGTATTCACACCCCTGCAATTCTGTCAGATAATACTCAGTTTCTTCCTGAAAATGATTGCAAACACAAATTCTTTGTTATTATTATCTTCATTTAATTTGTCTTAAATGAAAAAACACAAAAGAGAATGAATCAAAAAGCAAAACATTGATCATTTCACACAAAACTCCAAAAATGGGCCAGACAAAAGTATTGGCACCCTCAGCCTAAGACTTGGTTGCACAATCTTTAGCCAAAATAACTGCGACCATCCACTTCCGGTAACCATCAATGAGTTTCTTAGAATGCTCTGCTGGAATTTTAGACCATTCTTCTTTGGCAAACTGCTCCAGGTCCCTGATATTTGAAGGGTGCCTTCTCCAAACTGCCATTTTTAGATCTCTTCACAGGTGTTCTATGGGATTCAGGTCTGGACTCATTGCTGGCCACCTTACAAGTCTCCAGTGCTTTCTCTCAAACCATTTTCTACTGCTTTTTGAAGTGTGTTTTGGGTCATTGTCCAGCTGGAAGACCCATGACCTCTGAGGGAGACCCAGCTTTCTCACACTGGGCCCTACATTATGCTGCAAAATTTGTTGGTTGGTAGTCTTCAGACTTCATAATGCCATGCACACGGTCAAGCAGTCCAGTGCCAGAGGCAGCAAAGCAACCCCAAAACATCAGGGAACCTCCGCCATGTTTGACTGTAGGGACCGTGTTCTTTTCTTTGAATGCCTCTTTTTTTCTCCTGTAAACTCTATGTTGATGCCTTTGCCCAAAAAGCTCTACTTTTGTCTCATCTGACCAGAGAACATTATTCCAAAATGTTTTAGGCTTCTTCAGGTAAGTTTTGGCTTTTTTATGTCTCGGGGTAAGAAGTGGGGTCTTCCTGGGTCTCCTACCATACAGTCACTTTTCATTCAGATGCCGACGGATAGTACGGGTTGACACTGTTGTACCCTCGGACTGCAGGGCAGCTTGAACTTGTTTGGATGTTAGTCGAGGTTCTTTATCCAACATCCGCACAATCTTGCGTTGAAATCTCTTGTCAATTTTTCTTTTCCGTCCACATCTAGGGAGGTTAGCCACAGTGCCATGGCCTTTACACTTCTTGATGATACTGCGCACGGTAGACACAGGAACATTCAGGTCTTTGAAGATGGACTTGCAGCCTTGAGATTGCTCATGCTTCTTCACAATTTGGTTTCTCAAGTCCTCAGACAGTTCTTTGGTCTTCTTTCTTTTCTCCATGCTCAATGTGGTACACACAAGGACACAGGAAAGAGGTTGAGTCAACTTTAATCCATGTCAACTGGCTGCAAGCGTGATTTAGTTATTGCCAACACCTGTTAGGTGCCACAGGTAAGTTACAGGTGCCGTTAATTACACAAATTAGAGAAGCATCACATGATTTTTCCAACAGTGCCAATACTTTTGTCCACCCCCTTTTTATGTTTGGTGTGGAATTATATCCAATTTGGCTTTAGGACAATTCTTTTTGTGTTTTTTCATTTAAGACAAATTAAATGAAGATAATAATACCAAAGAATTTGTGTTTGCAATCATTTTCAGGAAGAAACTGAGTATTATCTGACAGAATTGCAGGGGTGTGAATACTTTTGGCCATGACTATGCATTTGAAGGCAGGAACAGTGCCACCAATGCTGATTGGGTGCAGGGCTCACGTGAGCCCAGAGACCGCGAGTGCCGATACCTCTGTAATGGTGCCAGCACAGGAGGTGAGTACAAGTGTTCTATTTTATCGGGGGCAAACATTAGGATTGAGAAGGATTATCCTAGTAGTGGACAACCCCATTAAGCTTTATTAGTTTCCATGGCTATCCTTGGGTGTAACATTTAAAATATAGGAATGGGTGAATATTGATCTTTGTCCTTTGTATTGTGTAAATGGTCCGGAATGGTCCTGTAGCTTTGGAATCTGCTGCCCCACTTACACATACCAAAGCTCGCAAAATCAACAGACAGCCCTGGCACACCAGCCTGACCAAAGAACTGAGGCGAGCTTCCAGGGCTGCTGAGCGCAGATGGAAAAGATCCCACTCCAACGACCACTTAATCGCATTCAAACAGTCCCTCACTACTTTCAAGACCGCACTCGCCACAGCTAAACAAACCTACTTCTCATCTCTCATATCCTCCCTGTCTCACAACCCTAAACAGTTATTCAACACCTTCAATTCTCTCCTCCGTCCCCCAGCACCTCCTCCCTCCTCACTTATCTCTGCTGAAGACTTTGCCTCATTCTTCAAGCAGAAGATTGATAACATCAGAGACAGTTTTGGTCAACAAGCCCCAGAGCCCTTCCTCCCAACTTCCCTACCCTCCACCTCCAAAACCAACTACTCCACCATTACAGAAGATCAACTCACCACTCTACTCTCAAGATCGCATCTCACCACCTGTGCACTTGACCCGCTCCCAACCCACCTCATCCCAAACCTCACCACAATCTTCATCCCAACCCTAACCCATCTCTTCAACCTATCACTAACAAATGGTGTTTTCCCCTCAAGCTTTAAACATGCCTCCATCACACCTATCCTCAAAAAGCCCTCTCTTGACCCATCCTCTGTATCTAGCTATCGCCCTATATCACTTCTCCCCTATGCCTCAAAACTACTGGAACAACACGTCTACCTTGAACTGTCCTCCCATCTCTCTTCTTGCTCCCTCTTTGACCGCTTACAATCTGGCTTCCGGCCACACCATTCCACTGAAACTGCCCTAACTAAGGTCACCACTGACCTTTTAACCGCCAAGAGCAAGCGACACTACTCTGTTCTCCTCCTCCTCGACCTGTCGGCTGCCTTTGACACAGTGGACCATTCCCTATTATTACAGACCCTCTCATCCCTTGGCATCACAGACTTGGCCCTATCCTGGATCTCATCATACCTAACAGACCGGACATTCAGCGTCTCCCACTCACACACCACCTCCTCACCTCGCCCCCTCTCTGTCGGAGTCCCACAAGGTTCAGTCCTTGGGCCCCTGCTCTTCTCCATTTACACCTTTGGCCTGGGACAGCTCATAGAATCTCATGGCTTTCAGTATCACCTCTATGCTGATGACACACAGATCTACATCTCTGGACCAGATATCACCTCCCTACTAACCAGAATCCCTCAATGTCTGTCCACTATTTCATCCTTCTTCTCCGCTAAATTTCTGAAACTTAACATGGACAAAACAGAATTCATCATCTTTCCCCCATCTCACGTGACCCCCCAACGAACCTATCCATTACAGTAAATGGCTGCCCACTCTCCCCAGTCCCACAAGCTCGCTGCCTCGGGGTTATCCTTGACGCTGATCTCTCCTTCAAACCACATATCCAAGCCCTTTCCACTTCCTGCCGACTTCAACTCAAAAATATTGCACGAATCCGTTCATTCCTCAACCAAGAATCTGCAAAAACCCTAGTCCATGCCCTCATCATCTCTCGTCTTGACTACTGCAACCTCCTGCTTTGTGGCCTCCCCTCAAACACTCTCGCACCCCTCCAATCTATTCTAAACTCTGCTGCCCGACTAATCCACCTGTCCCCCCGCTATTCTCCGGCCTCTCCCCTCTGTCAATCCCTTCACTGGCTCCCCATTGCCCAGAGACTCCAGTACAAAACCCTAACCATGACGTACAAAGCCATCCACAACCTGTCTCCTCCTTACATCTGTGACCTCATCTCCCGGTACTTTCCTACACGCAACCTCCGATCCTCACAAGATCTCCTTCTCTACTCCCCTCTTATCTCCTCTTCCCACAATCGTATACAAGATTTCTCTCGCGTATCACCCCTACTCTGGAACCCTCTACCACAACACATCAGACTCTCGCCCACCATCGAAACCTTCAAAAAGAATCTGAAGACCCACCTCTTCCGACAAGCCTACAACCTGCAGTAACCACCGATCAACCAACCGCTGCACGATCAGCTCTATCCTCACCTACTGTATTCTCACCCATCACTTGTAGATTGTGAGCCCTCGCGGGCAGGGTCCTCACTCCTCCTGTACCAGTTATGACTTGTATTGTTCAAGATTATTGTACTTGTTTTTATTATGTATACCCCTCCTCACTTGTAAAGCGCCATGGAATAAATGGCGCTATAACAATAAATAATAATAATAATAATAAAACAATGGGTGATTCTATATGTAACTTTGAAATTGCATTCCTTATTAAGTCACACCCGTAAAGTACACAACTTTTGTTACTTTATCTGGTATTTTTTGGTGAAAAAAGAAACAATTCTAGTGGAAGTGGTCATCAGAGCTTCTTAGGCCCCTTTCACACATCATTTTTTTGCCATTAGTCACAATCCGTTGGCTCAATGGATCGACGGATCTGTTGCAGCTTGTGAAAAACTGATGCGACGGATCAGTCTTTTGGATGGATCCGACAATCGGATCTGGCTAATTGGATTGGAGCATGCTCAGTTAAAAAAGATGGAATCCGACACTGGATTGCATCATTTGACGGATCCGATGCCATTGGCTTCCATTCTAGCAAATGAAGGACGTCGACGGATCCGTCGCTGTCCATTTTTTCGACGTACACAAAAAACATTACTTTGTCCATTGTCTCTGGCTGCCGGACAAAAATTTTCAACAGATCCGGTGAACAACGGATGAAAAGTGAGGCCATCCGTCGCAATCTGTCACTAATACAAGTCTATGAGAAAAAAACGGATCCGGTGGCATCAGTCGCCAGATCTGTTTTTTTCAAAATTCGACGGATTGCAACTGACAGCAAAAAACTGATGTGTGAAAGAGGCCTTACCTGACACACTGGAGGGAAAGGTGCATTAGGGGTCCTGTTACCGTAATCTCTAACCCATTCCTTTGGGGAATGGAAGTGGAGGGTGCCATTGGCTTCATCTGCCCACGTAACCAAAATACCTTGCCCCGATCCTTCTTCCAAGCTATTCACTATAAGGCTTGGAAGCACTGCTCTGAAACTGGTGGAATCTCTGGAGGCAGAAACTAAGCTGCATCTCACCTCATTCTCAAAAAATGTAGAGCAATGAAAAAGATGTATGTACTATAAAATGATACCAAAAGAAACTACAGGTTATTATTATAAAAAAATATGGAATCTCTCACGCAGCTCCATCAATGGGAAAAATACAGTTTATTCAAAATTTTGTCAAAACAGTAAAACAAGAAAATCTCTATAGTATCTGTGTAATTGTACTGAGCTGTAAGATCCAGGTAATGGGTTATTCTCACTGCACAGTGAACACCATCAAAATTAAATGCAGAAAACAAAGACACAATTATGTGGGGGTGGGGGTGGGGGGGGTCCACCATGGAACCCTGTGTGGGACTTTTTTGTTTTTCTGTACATTAAATGATCAAGTGAATGATGTCATTAAAAAAATAAGTCCTCAGCTTTATCGATGGATACATCTTGAAAGGAAGGAAGAGGAAAAAAAAGTACAGAAAAAGAAATGTGCTCATTATACTGTCAATTTAATCTTTATTGCAAAGATTAACCTTTAAATCCTAAATTATCCAATTAATCTACAAATCTCTGGGTTAAAGCACTAAAGAGCTATATTCATTCTGGAGATCGATGGGAGTCCAAGTTCTCGAACATTTTGCCATTAAGAATCACTTTAGCCAAAATATTCAGCTAACGGGTAGATAGATCTGGACTGATAGTCATAATATTTTTTATCAGCAATGTTAGTAATAAAAATAATAAATGAAAATCTACAATGTCATCACTTGGGGCTATTCTATCACTGGATGAGAATCCCTTTTTAAACTGCCTAATAATAGTTTATCAGCAGCTAGTTATGGTATTACACTCATCCAAAACATATACTTCATGCTTGGCATTTGGGAAGCTTTTAATTAGTGCTTGAATAAGCAATAAACTATGGACTAATTTATGGATTTAGAGAAATGGTTCTAATCTGTGCAGCAATGCCTGGCAGCATTTTATTAGCAACGGGGTCATTCATTGAAAGACAGATGTATGAGTGCATTACTGTATTGTGCTGTCTCAAGACATTCTGCAATGAGGATGGATTGCTGTAATGAAATGAATAGCGCATATAACACTTACATAAAATGGCCTTGTGATGATCTTTCTCTTTCCTCCATCTGTGATCTCTTCCATTAGCGGCCGATACAAGCAGCATAAAGTCAAGATGATCGTGTAGAGAATATACAGAAAAGTGCACAGCAAAAAATATTTGTATCCATAAGTAGACCATTTATACTGAAGCAGTTCCTTTAAAGGTGTAATTTCCAAAAGATTCCTTGCCTTGAGTTGGAGATAAAAAGGATAATACCAAGGAACAAATAAGAAGTTAGAGTGAAATAATACTTTGTGATGACTCTGTTAGTAGGTTTTTTTTCATTAGGATGGGACATTATATATTTTCTCTTTATAAAACAGACTAACCTTTAAAACCTAAATTAACCTCAATGCAGCCAAAATGGACTTTGGAATACAACAGATTAGACATCACTTTGCTAGAGAATTGGTTGGATAGAAAGTAAGTTTCATCTGGATAAATTGAACAATTTAAATTAAATGAAAGGTCAGCTCAGGTCCAATACAATCTTTTCTTTTTTCCGTTCTTTCTGGCTTCTATACAATCTCCTGTGAGATACCGCATACTAAATGGAGAGTTCCGAGTATTTGGTAAGGATGAGAACCTCACTCCTATAACACCGCGGTTGACTCGTTCTGTACTCTAGACTCTGTTTCCTATAGCAAGTGTATATCACATTATTTCTGAGACATACTAGGTTTTCTATTGTTCGTGAAATTTTATATTAAATTGTTTAAAGAGGACCAGTCACCAGGTCAAAAGTAGCCAGATTTTGCTCATATTTTACTCCTATTGTTCCTCTGATTATTCAGATTTTTTTGTTATTTTTAAATCCACCATATGGTGCCAGATATATGAGCCTTTTTATATTGAATCCTAATTTGTATGGTCTTTACTAAGGAGGCGTGGCTTACAGGATTCTCTCAGGATGTGCCTGTGAAGTATTAAACTGTAAGTCACACCCCCTTGGAAAAGACTACGGATAAACTGATCTTTTAAAATTCAAATTCATCGACTTTGCCAAATTTTCATCCAAAATTTGATTTTTTATTAGTGAATCAATTAGTGTGAATTTGAATACCGGAAAGTTTGTAATTGCTCAGAAAATTCATGTTGGGCAGAGGAGAGAGAGGGTAAGAGAGATGCATATAGAGGACCCCACTGGTCATAAGAGGTTACACTTTAGTCTACAGAAGAGAGAGGCTCCTACTGATAAGAGCTTAAAGGGGTTGGCACTACTAGGACAACCCCTTCTCAATCTGATGTTTGCCCCCAATAAAATAGAACACTTGTACTCACCTCCTGTGCTGGCACCATTACTGAAGTGTCGGCACTTGCAGTCTCTGGGCTCACCTGAGGTTGATATGTCATGTGAGCCCTGCACACAATCAGCATTGGTGGCACTGTCCCTACCTTCGAACGCATAAGTAATCAAGTGGAAGATAAAAGCTAACCTCAGTCCTGACTTCCTGTTGATTAGTTACATGTCCTAAGGTGGGGACAATGACGCCAGCGCTGATTGGGTGCAAGCCTCACATGACATATCAACTTCAGGTGAGCCCCGAGACCACGAGTGCTGACACCACTGGGACGGAAGGTGAATATAAGTGTTTTTATTTTAACAGGGGCAAACAAACAGCTTGAGAACACGTTGTCCTAGTAGTGGACAAACCCCATTTAAACTCTACAGGATAGAGAGAGAGAAAGAACACTGCTTATCATAAGAGCTTACACTCTGCAGGAGAGAAAGAGACTTACCTAGTGACTCTGGAGATGGAAAACGACTATGTTGTGCAAACAGTAAACCGACAATTTCTGATAGGCCAGGTACTGACCACCACTGTTCAAGGTATAATCCATGAGATGCCATAGCTGCAGGGCATTATGGGGAAATCGTGCAGCCACGCAAAATGACTTTATACCGCTCTCTGATAGTTCAACATTTTAGCAGTGTGGGAAATGGTAGTGGGAAGTTTTTTTTGTTTTTTGTTTGTGAGCCACAAATCGCATTTCAAAATGTTCAAATTGTTCAAAATGTTCGAAACTGCAAATTTCAGGAAATTTGACTCAAACTTGATCCTCCATGGACCAATCTGCTTATCTCTAGTAAAGAAGATAAAGTTAGTTCTAATAAAAAAAAACCATATCTCTGCAAATCCCATGCATGTGGTCATGTTACCTACCCCTTGCTTATAATGGAAATAGAAGGAAATTGTGAGAGTATAAGAATAATTGGCAGGGTGCGAAAACCCCTTTAAACTTGATCCTGGTACCATATCTATGTACGAGTAGTAAGTTTAGTTCTTCTACTGCTTCTGTGTAGTTAGCTTGGTTGTAGTACTGTGTGTAGTGAGTATCAGATTTGTGGTGAATATGTTACAATATGCAGTTGTATTTATTGAGCCAACTCAATGGTGAATTTTATAGTGGTCAGTTACTAGAGTACTATTTGGTATGCTGATGTTCCACATCGAAGACGAATTACAAGGTTATTATAGTCTTATATTACTGACCAATGTACAGGGCCGTATTTAGAGTTTTTGCTGCCCTAGGCACTTTTAGTGCTGCCTCCCCCTTTGGTGAGTATGACACTATCAGCAGTGACTTTGGCAAAAATCGCTGATGTGAAAGTCGCCTTTTGCAGCAGATCGGGCAGTTTTTCTGCATCTGCCACGTAACGGATCACTTACGGCAACACTGCGTTCGGCCTCATTCATTCCCTATGGGATTTGCGGAACTTACCATGATCTGGCAAACACGGTACCATACCTCCCAACTTTTGAAGAAGGGAAGGAGGTATAAAGTTTGCTGTGCACATAGTGCGCCGCGGCAAATTTTAGGCCACGCCCCTGACCACACCCATTTCACAACTAGTCACACCCATATCCACGTCCCAACCACAGCCATTTAGCACTGCTGATCACACTGTTTTATATACAATAATTATAAACAAAAAAAATATGGCCACAGTGCTCCATACTGTATAATGGCCACACATGATGCTCAATACTGTATAATGGCCACACATGATGCTCCATACTGTATAATGGCCCCACATGATGCTCAATACTGTATAATGGCCACACACAGTTCTCCATACTGTATAATGGCCACACATGATGCTCAATACTGTATAATGGCCACACATGATGCTCCATAGTGTATAATGGCCACACATGATGCTCCATAATGTATAATGGCCTCACAGTGCTCCATACTGTATAATGGCCACACATAGTGCTCCATACTGTATAATGGCCACACATAGTGCTCCATACTGTATAATGGCCACACACAGTTCTCCATACTGTATAATGATCCCACATGATGCTCAATACTGTATAATGGCCACACATGATGCTCCATACTGTATAATGGCCATTGGCCACACATGATGCTCCATACTGTATAACGGCCACACATGATGCTCAATACTGTATAATGGCCACACAGTTCTCCATACTGTATAATGATCCCACATGATGCTTAATACTGTATAATGACCCCCCTCCTGTATGCATGGCTCATATTCCCCCCCTGTATGCATGGCTCATATTCCCCCTCCTGTATGCATGGCTCATATTTCACCCCCCCTGTATGCATGGCTCATATTCCCCCTCCTGTATGCATGGCTCATATTCCCCCTCCTGTATGCATGGCTCATATTTCACCTCCCCTGTATGCATGGCTCATATTCCCCCTGTATGCATGGCTCATATTCCCCCCCTGTATGCATGGCTCATATTTCCCCCTCCTGTATGCATGGCTCATATTTCCCCCCTGTATGCATGGCTCATATTCCCCCCCTGTATGCATGGCTCATATTCCCCCCCTGTATGCATGGCTCATATTCCCCCTCCTGTATGCATGGCTCATATTCCCCCTCCTGTATGCATGGCTCATATTCCCCCCCTGTATGCATGGCTCATATTCCCCCCCCCCTATATGCATGGCTCATATTCCCACCCTGTATGCAAGGCTCATATTCCCCCCCCTGTATGCATGGCTCATATTCCCCCCCACTGTATGCATGGCTCATATTTCCCCCTCCTGTATGCATGGCTCATTTCCTCCCCCTGAATGCATGGCTCATATTCCCCCCTCACTGTATGCATGGCTCATATTCCCCCTCCTGTATGCATGGCTCACATTTCCCCCCCTGTATGCATGGCTCATATTTCGCCCTCCCCACTGTATGCATGGCTCATATTTCCCCCTCCTGTATGCATGGCTCATATTCCCCCCTCTGTATGCATGGCTCATATTCCCCCCCTGTATGCATGGCTCATATTCCCCCCCTGTATGCATGGCTCATATTCCCCCCCCCCTGTATGCATGGCTCATATTTCCCCCTCCTGTATGCATGGCTCATATTTCCCCCCCTGTATGCATGGCTCATCTCTCCACCCCACCCCACGCTCCCATCTTGAATGGCGCGGCTTACCGTCCTCCTTCATCCCCCCTCCCCTGTCCCCCCGTCCCTCATACTTACCTGTTCCTCACCGTGCAGCCACGCCGACATCCCTCTGGCTCTGTCCCAACTCCCGGCGAAGCACCTTCTTCCTGCGTGAGCGGTCACGTGATACCGCTCATTAAGGTCATGAATATGCGCATATTCATGACCTTAATGAATGGTACCACGTGACCGCTCATTCAGGAGCGCTGCAGAAGCCGAGACCAGGCATCGCTGGAGCAGGGTGAGTATCATCTTCAAGGAGGGTGGGTGTTAGGTGGGCGGGCGGCCGTTGGGGGGGCAGGGTCAGTCGGGAGGTGACCCAGCTTTTATAAAAAAAAAAACAACAAAAAAAAACAACAAACCTTGCTCAGGTGCCGCCCCCTGCATTGTCCCCGCCCTAGGCACGTGCCCTCACGTGCCTAGTGGCAAATATGGCCCTGCCAATGTACCACTTACAGGAAAGCTCTGTTACTAACATATCAATTATTCTGGAAATGCACAGGCGCGTATGATCCCATCATTATACCAGTTTTATCTTTTTAAAGCCTTGTATCCTCTACTCCCATTAGGAAGCAGCCAAGGGTAAACCTAAGAAGGATGGGCCGCTGTTTAAAGGCCACTGTTTTGTCCTTTGCCGCCCAGACCAAAATTTGCCGACCAGCCCCTGGTGAGAGGTCCTCTTCTGATGATAAACTTAGTCTTCGTAGTCCCTTATATAGTGTTGGATAAATCTGTATCCTTGAGCTGCTGTGTTGTTATTTTAGGGAGAACCTGCTTAAAATAATCTGTTCATAGTATCCAATGTGAATATTTTCTACATAAGAGGCCAAGTAGAAGTCTGTATTTTATTTATCTGTTCTTCTACAGAATGGGTTAATCGGTCCACGTGGGAACTTTATTATCCTGTTTTATTACCATTTTATGACAGGATCTGCTGTGATTATTGCTTGAAACGACATTTTATAAACTATAATTATTCCTGTTTTTTTCAATCGTATGTAGAATTTTCTATACCGAAACGCAATCAGCGGTGCACTGTACATCGTCTGTAATTAGACTGCAGTCACTTTCTCAGTAACTCTCCAGATGGCTTTAATTATTCTGTGGAGTTTTAGAGCTCATTATTTTTTTAATCTTTTAGCTATTACTCACAATGAATGCTGTTACGTGCTGCTATTCTAAGGTGCTACACTCACCGCATTGTTGTCACTGGTGCATATAATATCCACCACCGAGGATTTGTCTCTCCAAGAGTCGATTCCAGTAAGATCGTACAATGTGGACATTACAGGTCCGAAGCACCAGAAAATGTGCTTTCTCTTTGTCATAAAGTAATTAAACATCTGAAAAATATGAAATTATTGAACATTATATATTTATAGGCTCCCTACTACTAAGGGTAAAGGCATTTTTATGACATGACAGTAGCAGAATGTGTAAATTGCCTCTTAAGAGAGTAAGAGCTCTAGAACTCGAGTGCCACCTATAGGAAGTAGCAATCCTAAAAGTCAACGACCCTTTAACAAGCCTTGTCACATGACTTATGATAAAAGCCAAACCAAAATCTCAATTTGCAGACATGGTGTTTCAGTGTATTGCCCCAAGTCAGTGCAAAGTGTGAGATCTGGTTTGGCTGTATGAGAGGCTACAACTGGGATTTAGAGGGTAATGTTTCTCCTTGTGGAGAGTGACAAGCTAAACCTGGCATATCAGAGTGAGGAGACTAAGGGTACCGTCTCAGAGTGGCACTTTGGTCGCTACGATGGCACGATCCATGACGTTCCAGCGATATCCATACGATCTCGCTGTGTCTGACACGCAGCAGCGATCAGGGACCCCGCTGAGAATCGTACGTTGTAGCAGATCGTTTGAAAGTTTCTTTCGTCGCTGGATCACCCGCTGTCATCGCTGGATCGTTGTGTGTGACACCGATCCAGCGATGCGATCGCTTGTAACCAGGATAAACATCGGGTTACTAAGCGCAGGGCTGCGCTTAGTAACCCGATGTTTACCCTGGTTACCATTGTAAATGTAAAAAAAAAAAACACTACATACTTACATTCCGGTGTCCGTCACGTCCCTCGCCGGTGGCTTCCCGCACTGACTGTGAGCGCCGGCCGTAAAGTAAAAGCAGAGCACAGCGGTGATGTCACCGCTGTGCTGTGCTTTACGGCTGGCACTGACACAGTCAGTGCGGGAAGCAGACGGCCAGGGACCTGACGGACATCAGAAGGTGAGTATGTAGTGGTTTTTTTTTTTACATTTACAATGGTAACCAGGGTAAACATCGGGTTACTAAGCGTGGCCCTGCGCTTAGTAACCCAATGTTTACCCTGGTTACCCGGGGACTTCGGCATCGTTGGTCGCTGGAGAGCTGTCTGTGTGACAGCTCCCCAGTGACCACACAACGACTTACCAATGATCACGGCCAGGTCGTATCGCTGGTCGTGATCGTTGGTAAATCGTTTAGTGTAACGGTACCCTTACTTGAAGATTGCTACTTCCAATAGGTGGTACTAAAGTTTAGTCCTCTTCCTTTTTGAAAAGGCAATTTGCATATTAAATTTTATGAAGGAGCATGCATGGCGTTTAAGTCTCCTCACTCTGACATGCCAGGCCAGGCTTATCACTTTAGATCCCAGTAACAGAAATGATAATACAACATGATAATACAACATGTGAAATAGGAGGTGTATTTTAGAACTTATGCACATTGTCATATTTGTACACAGTGCTACTATGGCTTATATGCAGGCAAAAGGGATAGCTGGGGTACATAAGCCTTAGATTTCATATGAAGGGACATACTGTAGGAGCTTTTTCTGATTTATCATAGCATCTGCCCTTAAATGTTATATTAATGGTGGCCAGGATCTCTGCTGTCTAGCCTTTTGTCTTAGTATAGTAAGGCATGCAATTATAGCATAATTCTATTGGAAGATCAAGTAGATTTATTAACCCCTCCACCACCTTTCATTTTCCATTTTTGCGCTTTTGTTTTTTGCTTCCCTTCTTCCCAGAGCCATAACTTTTTTTATTTTTCCATTAATATAGCCATATGTGGAGCTGTTTTTTGCCGGATGAGTTGTACTTTTGAATGACTCCATTTATTTTACCATATAGTGTACTGGAAAATTGGAATAAAAATTCCAAGTGCAGTGAAATTGCAAAAAAAAAGTGCAGTTCCACAGTTGTTTTGTTATTTTTTCATTTACCATGATCACTAAATGCTATAAATGACCTGGCAATATGATTCCCCAGGTCAGTACGAGTATTCAGACACCAAACCTGTATAGGTTCTTTATTTAAGTGGTGAAAAAAATACAAAGTTTGTAAGAAAAAAAAAGAGCTCATGTCGCCATTTTCCAAGACACATAGCGTCTCCATTTTTCGGGATCTGGGGCTGGGTGTGGGCTTATTTTTGTGTTGCGAGTTGATGTTTTTATTGATACCATTTTGGGGTAGATATGATGTTTTGATCGCCCATTGTTGCAGTTTATTGCAATGTTACAATGGCAAAAAAAACTTAATTCTGGTATTTCTGTTTTGTTTCTTATTATGCCGTTTACTGATCTGATTAATTTACTTTATTTTTTGATAGCTCTGACATTTCTTAACACAGCAATTCCAAATATGTGTATTTTTTTATTGTTTTATATTCAATGGTGCAAAAGGGGGGTGAATTGAACTCTTGTGTTTTTTTTAATCTTTTTCTGGCTTTAATAGTCTCCTTAGGGGACAGGCCCCCCGAGGAAGGAAGGTCCGAAACGCGCGTCGGCACGGACGCGCATTGACCCAGCTGCATCTTCTTGCCCTGCCACTATAGGTAAAGTTGTTTACTTTGTATTGCATGTCACTGACTATACGGCTATGTGCACACGATGCAGATTTGGTGCAGAATTTTCTGCACAAAATCTGCACAAAATCTGCATCTTCTGGCAGAAAACGCACCTGCATTTTTTATGCGTTTTTTATGCGTTTTTTATGCGTTTTTAGTGCGTTTTTTGCAGTGCAGTTTTGGTGCAGTTTTTTAGTGCGTTTTTAGTGCGTTGTTAGTGCGTTTTTAGTGCGTTTTTTGTGCGTTTTTTATGCTGATTTGTCAGCTTAAAATAAAGCTAAATAAAGAGATTAAAAAAAAATAAAAAATTACGTGATGTCATTTCCTAGTCCAACCTCTTCTCAATCTCCATTTTGGAAAGCCATAAACACTTTCTGACAGGCCTTACCATGAGTGCTGGTAATGAAGAACACAGGGAAGAAAGTAGCCCACCGCATACTGAACAGCATGTTACTTCTGTGCGGATACGCAGGCCACAACGCCTCCAGATGATTGGGGTTTTACTGGAGTATCTGAACCAGCAAAGATTGCAGGTAAGGCTAGGTTCACATTAGCGTTGTGCGGCGCAGCGTCGGGCGCTGCAGTGGTAACGCATGCGTCATGCGCCCCTATATTTAACATGGGGGCGCATGGACATGTGTTGCGTTGCGTTTTGTGACGCTTGCGTCTTTTTTGGCGTTTTTTCGCATGCATTTTGACGCGTTTTCGGCAACGCATGCGTTTTAGGACGCGTGCGTTCATTTGCAGAAATGCAACCTGTAGTAATTTCTAGCGGCGTTTTTTTGCCGCAAAAAAACGCATGTGTTTATTTGCGGCAAAAAAATGCATTGCTGTCTATGTAAACGCATGCGTTTTTAAGCACATGCGTTTGTTTGCGTTAAAAACGCATGCGTTTTTATAGAAAAAAAAAACAGAAAACAAACTGAAAAGCCACCCACCACCATCAAGGTGATAAAGGGATCCAAACCCTAACCCTACCCCTAACCTCACCCCTAACCGTTTAATGAACATTTTCTGACATAGTGCCACGTATTTCAGTCACGTTTAATGAATATTTTCTGAGTCATAGTGCCACGATATTTAAGTGCCACGATATTTAAGTGCCACGATATTTAAGTGCCACGATATTTAAGTGCCTCGTATTTAAGTGCCACGATATTTCGGTGCCACGTATTTAAGTGCCACGATATTTTGGTGCCACGTATATAAGTGCCACGTATTTAAGTGCCACGTATTTAAGTGCCACGTATTTAAGTGCCACGATATTTCGGTGCCACGTATATAAGTGCCACGTATTTAAGTGCCACGTATTTAAGTGCCATGCATTTAAGTGCCACGCATTTAAGTGCCACGCATTTAAGTGCCACGCATTTAAGTGTCACGATATTTCGGTGCCACGCATTTAAGTGCCACGTATTTAAGTGCCACGATATTTCGGTGCCACGTATTTCAGTGCCACGTATTTCAGTCACGTTTAGGATTAGGGTTGATATTCATAGCCTAGAGAGGGGCCATGGATATTGCCCCCCCCAGCTACAACTACCAGCCCGCAGCCGCCCCAGAAATGGTGCATCTCTAAGATGCGCCAAATCTGGCGCTTAGCCTCTCTCTTCCCACTCCCGTGTAGCGGTGGGATATGGGGTAATAAGGGGTTAATGTCACCGTGACATTGTAAGGTGACGTTAACCCCAGTTAATAATGGAGAGGCGTCTATAAGACGCCTATCCATTATTAACCCCTAAAAAAAATTGGCGTAGGCTCCCGCCCAATTTTCATGTCCAGAAAGGGAAAGCCAGCGACTGCAGGCTGCTAATTTGTAGCCAGGGAAGGGGTTAATCTTCCCAGGCTATGAATATCATCCCACAGCTGTCTGCGTGGCCTTACTGGCTATTAAAATAGGAGGACCCCAGAAAAAAAATGACATAGGGTCCCCCTATATTTTATAGCCAGAAAGGCTACGCAGACAGCTGCGGGCTGATATTCATAGCCTAGAGAGGGGCCATGGATATTGGCCCCCCCGGCTACAACTACCAGCCCGCAGCCGCCCCAGAAATGGCGCATCTCTAAGATGCGCCAAATCTGGCGCTTAGCCTCTCTCTTCCCACTCCCGTGTAGCGGTGGGATATGGGGTAATGAAGGGGTTAACGTCACCTTGACATTGTAAGGTGACGTTAACCCCAGTTAATAATGGAGAGGCGTCTGTAAGACGCCTATCCATTATTAACCCCAAATTACTGAACACAAAAAAAAGAGACAGGAAAAAGTATTTTAATATTCTAAATTTTACCATACTTACAAATCCCTTGATGATCTGTAGTCTTTTCCGACGTAGTCCATTAATATCGAGTGTCCCACGACGATCTGCCATGGAAAACAGCCACACCAGGAGATGTGACTGCTCTCCATGGCTGCCAAAGCTAAAGCTCCTGCAGTGTGCCTGCGCATGCGCGCGAGTTTACCGGCGTTCAATGAACTCCGGGACTCTCGCTTTACGACACTGCTGAAAAATTTTACAGCAGTTCAATTGCCGTAAAGTGAGCTCCCGGAGTTCATTTAGCTCCAGGAAAAGAACGGGCAGCTCCGATACACTGCAGGAGGGATTAACTCCTGCAGTGTATCACCGGAGGACGTCGTGGGACAACCTATTAATGGATTACGACGGAAAAGTTTTTTTTTTTTTTTTGGGGAGAAGAATGATCGAGGAAGGTGGCCTTCGGGGACGTATGTGGTGAGTATGTACTACATGTTATGTGTGTGTTTGTGTTTTTAACCCATTGTAGTCAGTCGCCTGACGATGGGACAACTCTCCCATCATCACATTTCGATGGGAGCAGTAGTCCCACCCGACGAATGACTACAATGAGTCACTACTGACACACAGACACAGACACACACACAGACACACACACACACACACACTATACATACCATTTCTACCATACGCCTCACATCGATCCCCATCCGACTGTACAACTCCATTTTCGCTACACTCCGCCCACTCACTTCCTCCTCTGACGTCACTTCCGTCTGCTGCGGTTTTGACACCCAAATCCACATAAAATCTGCAGATGGTATATACATCTGCAGTTTTTATGCGGATTTGACCCACAGAATGGGAGTCAATGGGTGCAGAAACGCTGCAGAACTGCACAAAAGAAGTGACATGCACTTCTTTGAAATCTGCAGCGTTTCTGCACGGATTTTTCTGCACAGCTTTTTTTTTTCACATTGATTTACATTGTTCTGTAAATCACAGTGCAGTTCTGCAGCGTTTCTGCTGCAGAAAAAAACGCTGCAGAACTGCACTAAATCTGCATGGTGTGCACATACCCTACATGTGTACATGACACTCTATTTGGGTTATTAGGAGCCACTTTGTGGCCAGCTTGGGCAAATCCATGGTAATACTTTGCATGATTATACCCCATGTCTATTGTTTGTAGGTTTTTTAACCACATTATTGGATTTAACATTTGGGTTATTTCCTTGGAGGTTAATATAATCTCTTGTGTGTGAATTATTTATCAAATATTTATATCTACTATATTGCGTCCCGGTCTTTGTGCGGCCTATCTTTTGTACCATGTGTGTTGCATTCCCTTGTGATCTAGCCCTCATTTTCCTTGTCTTGTTGTATTTTATTAATAAAATTTGCATTTTTCTATATAATTGAGACCTCTATATCATCTTGTTCTTTAGTGTTTGCATCTGTAATGATGATGGGTCATTAAAATCCCAGGTTGTCATACATGGCCCTACTATGTGTTTGGGGTAAATTATTGTTACCATGTATTTCTGTCAAATAAGGTATCTGTATCCTTAGGGGACTTGTAGCTGCTATCGTCCGACCACCTGTGCTGCACATAACAGGCATTCAGCACTGCTATGTATAGCAGAAATCACAATCTCCTATGAATGCTAACCGCTAGCTGGCATTTATAGGAAATTCACAATGACAGGCACAGGGGTCTTCTGGAGATCCCCAGCTGTCATAACAACCCATTGATACGCCCTGTGATCAAGTGACAGGGGCACCGATGGGCAGGACTTCTGACACTAAATGCCGCTGTCTGAGTCTGTTATAGGCACAGGGCAGTTGATCATATCGGGTGTCATTTGCAGGGAAAGATGTGGGCTCAGTATCAAAGGCAGGGACACGATCTTGGACGTACCTATGCGTCAAAGGTCGTGAAGAGGTTAAATGGATTATCTGGGACTGTTTAATTTATTTTTCTATGAGCCTAAGAACTAACAGGCAGAAAGTTGCTAACTGCCTGCCTGTTCTACCCAAATTGATCATGGATTTTTTATGCAGGTGAGCCTGGTGCTTCTTTCAGGCTGTTGTATTGAAGGGCATGACTGCCATCATGCTGATTGACAGCTGGATCTCTGCAGTTGGGCACCGTCAACAGTTAGACTGTCGGTCAGCATGACATTGGCAGTCACACCCCATCAACAGAGCAGAGCAGAAGAAGCTGCAGCTCTGTTTGTTGTAACGTCAGTGGAAGCCACAGATTCACCGGCAGGAACGGTCCATGATGGCTCTGAGCTGATCTAGGTCAGCGCTGGGCAGAAAAGATAGATAGTTAGCAACTACCTGCCTTTTAGTTCAAATAGTCTTGGACAACTCCTTTAACCCCTTTCCAACAACAGGCGTACATTTACGCCGATGTCGGACTCCCTTCCTTTGATGTGGGCTCCGGCAGTGAGTCCACATCTTTCCTGGGATATGTCAGCTGTTTTGAACAGCTAACATGTGCCCGCAATAGCAGCGGATATTAACCAGTTAAATGCCACTGTCAAGCGCTGGCAGTGGCATTTAACAAGTGCTTCCAGCAATCATGCCGGAAATCCGCCCACCGGTGACCCACGTCGTGTGATCGTGGGGTGGACAAAGAAAGGGTGGAGGGCACCATGAAAGCATAATGTAATCGTGGGGTCACTGGTGTGTTGGCATGACAACTGGAGGTCTCCTGGAGACCTCTATGGTTGTCAGTGCCGGCTTGCTGTGAACACCACTCAGTGGTCGGCGCTCATAGCAAGTGAGTAATTCTGCTATATAGAGGCGATCTGATCATCGCCTCTATGTAGCAGAGGTGACCTGGTTGTGGCAGCTTCTAAGCCTCCTATGGAGACTATTGAAGCATGCCAAAAGTAAAAAATGTTTTTAAAAATATAAAAAATAAAAAAGTTCAAATCACCCCCCTTTCGCCCCATTCAAAATAAAACAATAAAAATAAAATCAAACATACACATATTTGGTATCGCCGTGTTCATAATCACCCGATCTATCAATAAAAAAAGGTATTAACCTGATTGCTAAATGGCGTAGCGAGAAAAAAAGTCAAAACGCCAGAATTATGTATTTTTAGTTACCGTGACACTAACAAAGTCTGGAATTTTTTTTCAACACTTAGATAAAAAGGAACCTAGACATGTTTGGTGTCTATGAGCTCGTAATAACCTGAAGAATCATAATGGCAGGTCAGTTTTAGCATTTAGTGAACCTAGCAAAAATGCAAAACAAAAAACAAATGTGGGATTGCACTTTTTTTTCAATTTCACCGCACTTGGAATTTTTTCCCGCTTTCCAGTACATGACATGGTAAAACCAATGGTGTCGTTCAAAAGTACAACTCGTCCCTCAAAAAACAAGCCTTCACGTGGCCATATTTTGCGGAAAAACAAAAAAGTTATGGCTTTATAAAGAGGAGGAGCAAAAAACGAAAACACAAAACCGAAAAAAGCTTCGGGGGTTAAGACTGGCATTTTGTATACCAAAAAAAAATAAAAATAGAGGGAAAATTTCCCTGAATTTATTAAAAAAGTAAATAAACTTGGCACATTTTGGAATGTCCTAGATGCAGAAAATACCATCTATATTTGTTGGATTTGCTACAAATTTGCACCATTTTATAGCTTTTAGTTGGAAAAAATTCTGCATTACATGGACAATTTAAATTTCTTCAACACTTATTGAAAAGTCCATATGCTGAATACACAGCCTAAGTAGCTGTATATATGTTTTATAGTTTGTCCTGAAGAAAACGGCATTGCTTTGTGGAATCTCCATGTGATGTTTTATTTCTCAATTTTTGCCGGCCATGGAGTCAGTCTCACGGTTCAGTATCCTGAGTCCATCTACGCCCCTTGTGAACCCCATGCAACACAATGCTCAGCAGACAGCACAAAGGTTTATTTTCTAGCTATGAGTTCTTGGCCACTCCCACCCTGTAAACCACACCCACTTTTCAACTTTTGCCCAGTGTAGCGCACAAAGTGAAAATTTTGTACAATTTTGCAACTTTATATGCAAACTGGGATTCTTTGGAATTCAGTTTAAACCAAAACCCGGTGTAATCTGATAAATAAGATCATAAAAGTCCCCTCCACTTTTATGTCATTTATTTTTACACAATTTACAGTTTTTAAAAAATGGAAGGGTTTAGCAGAAAATTAACCCTGTGTTCTCTGCAGACAGCAATCTGACACATTATGTACTTTTTTATTTACACTAAAGGGAACCGGCCAATGATACATGCTGCACGATCCGAGGGCAGCATGTATTAACCCAGCCAGGTATGTTTAACTGTGAAAAAGTGCGGCGTTTCAGAGAAAATAGCCGCAGGGGACTGAGCTGCGCTGTAGACTAGTCATAATGGCGGTCCCTGGGATCTTTTCCCTGCCCGATGCCCTGGAGTGATGGATCTTTGACTATACACGCTCGTAGGCAGAAACTTGTCACTATGGTGGCATTTAAGGGCATCCTGTGAGGTCCCCCATGCCCAACACAGGAGCATTCACATATGTGTTGATAAATTCCCTGCCTAACCATCCATGTATAATGTTAGTCACTTAAATCCATGTTTAAAAAAAGTATTTATAAGCTCAGTTTTTCTTAGGCTAATGAGGCCTTTAACTAGTCAATGGAGCATTAGTTTTTCCAGGCTAGTCAGCCCTATTTGCATGTTATCACATCACAGCTCCTCTGAAGCTGGGTGTACGCTTCCCGCCGGCTTCAAGGCGCAGTGTACATGACCGAAAGTGCAGAGACGGCTCACATATACGCTTCTTCTGCACTTTCGGTCATGCGCAGTGCTCCTCTGAAGCTGGGAAGCTTACGTCAGGTTTCAGAGGTGCAATGATGTCCTGAATAGAGCCGCTCGCATGTGCAAGATTTGCAGGGGGCTCGCAATGATGCTGGCTTTTACAAATCATGTTATCACGCCCCTGAGGGCAGACTAGTCTGGGGAAACTATATACCATCAACTAGTCAAAGGCCTAATAATTAGCATTAGAAAAATGGTGGTTATAAATTTTTTACACATGGATTTATGTAAGTGAATAACATTATAATGGGCTGATTAGGCAGGGAATTTAGGAATACATACACAAATGCTGCTGGGTTCGAGGGCATGGGGGATCTGACCGGTTCCCTTCACAGTATGTTTTTCTTTGAAATGCCGCAGTGTTCCAGAGTCATACATACATGGCGGAGTTAATACAGCCAGTACCTGATACATGCTGCCCGCAAATTGGCCAGCGTGTATCAGCTACCATGTTCCCTTTTCTAGGTTTCCGTACATAGACCATGTCTAGATATGTAGACATGTATGTAAAAATACAACATTAATATATATCTAGAGATCAGAGGTCATTACTAAGGTCTATATTACAATATTTCACACAAAGAGAACTCCTTTAAGTAGCTTTCCAGAAAGCTGTGTGGATCTACATGTCTCCTTGGCTACAGACCCCATTCAACTGCAAATGGTTAAACAATATTTTACTAACTCTTTTATCTTCAGTTTTATTTCTATTCTATATGTTTCATACCACTTTAAAAATATAAGCGGCCTTTCATTGCGGTCTTACCAGCACGTCTCCTTCCTGTGCAGCCAGTTTTAATGGCGTCAGTCCTTTGTTGTTGGTAATGTTTTCTAGATGCAACATCTTTTCTTTTGAAATCAGTGACCCTAAATAATCATACGTCTTGCAGGCCATTGATTTGTTTGGGTGGAGAACAAGAATGTGGAATACTGTGTTACCTTAGGACAAACAATTAACATTTGTCAGTAGTTATTCAAAGGTAGCTCTTGAGATGTTTTGCATTTGATGTAAAATATACTTTTTATTTTTATACTTCAAAATTAATTTTATGTCTGAAGGGAACCTGACATCTCATACATGCTGCCCAGTTTACCGATTATCTAACACAATATACAGTATGTATTTTGGCAGATCGGCTCACTTGGCTGCACACAAAGGTAGACACAGGTACACTGTCTCTTTAGGTCTCTCACTGGCTTATTAATGCAATTGTTACCATCCACCTCTCGTGTCTCCCCTTTTTCCTCATAGATTGTAAGCTTGTGAGCAGGGCCCTCATTCCTCTTGGTATTTGTTTTGAACTGTGGTTATTGTTATGCTGTAATGTCTATTGTCTGTACAAATCCCCTCTATAATTGTAGAGTGCTGCCAAATATGTTGGAGCTATATAAATACAATTTTTATTTATTATTATTAAGGGTGCAGAGTAAGCAAAAATATACACAACCTTTTTGGCCTAAGAAAACAAAACATTAACACACAGCACAATCCGTGTTATTGCAGGGATCTGCCTGCTCAGGAAAACAAACATACATCGGTTCAGCTTTCCTTATCAGTACATATTGCTCTGGAGTTCCTCTCACCAAGCCTACTGAACAACGAGTGAGTCTGAGAGCTGTGTATTTACCCTCTAGACTTCATCCTAGGGTGGGGTGGAGATCTGGTGGACTGCATCCAACCCACTCTTCAGTCGTCCACAAAAATCCAGCCCTAAACATGGCCGATTAATCTCTCTAAGCACATAATATGCTGGAGAAAACGTCTAAGGGGAGATGTGTCATGTAGGTTGCTATCTATGATATTAAACCCATAAGTTTCTCTCCAGCATGCTATGTGCTGAGGGGGTTAGGCTTCTTTCACACTTCCGCCTTCTGCTGTGCGTCGTTGTGCAGTAAAATGACGTATCGACGGACGTCAGGAAAATAGTGAAAAACGTGTGTGACGCATCCAGTGTAATGACGCATGCGTCGTTTGTGTTGTTGCCACAATTTCAATTGATAAATTTCAGGGAATCAAATGTCCATTGATGAGAGAGAGAGAGATTTTTTTTTCACGGATTGGAAAATCCTTCCAGGCATGCTAAGAGGGGAAAAACGTGATACGTAACTGGATTCCTGTGTGTGACGGTCAGCGACGGATCCTGCGTCCATAGGCTTCCATTATAGCCAACGACGGGCAGCGCAGGATGCATCACTGACCAATTTTCTGACGTGCAGAAAAAACGTTCCTCTGAACGTTTTCTCCGCACGACGGACCGCTATTTTCCGACGGATCCAGTGCACGACGGATGAAACGGATGGCCATCCGTCACAATCCGTCGCTAATACAAGTCTATGGGAAAATGCAGGATCCTGCAAATTTTTTTGCAGGATCCTGCATTCTCAAAAATTGACAGATTGTGACAGAAGCTGAAAGACGGAAGTGTGAAAGAGGCCTTAAGCAACCAGTACAAGGGTTTGGGTTTTTTGTGATTATGTGTAAGAGATGAGCGGGACCTCTACTCACCATATCTCCACCTCAAGGGTGTGGTTGGGGGAAGTTAAACGTCCAGCTACTGTGTTTTTATTCTCTGTTGTGTGTTTGGAGAGGAAAGTCTCCAGACGGTAGCTCCAGGTAAAGTTGAGGACTTTTGGTGGTCTGAGCAGGCGAATCCCGCAGAGATAAGGACTCTGTTATACTTTATCTTTTGTTTTTCCATTAGGCCAGAAAGGCCATGTTCATTTTGTTAAACCCTACCACGGTTTATGCTGTGCTATAATAAACCAGCAGGTGTGTATGTATATGTATATACAGCTCTGGCAAAAATTAAGAGACCACTGCAAAAAGTCAGTTTCTAACCATTTGTGCAGACATATGCACATTTGTGGCCTGCTGGAGGTCATTTTGCAGGCAGTGCTCCTCCTGTTCCTCCTTGCACAAAGGCTGAGGTAGCGGTCCTGCTGCTGGGTTGTTGCCCTCCTACACACTGCTCAAAAAAATAAAGGGAGCTCTTAAACAACAGAATATAACTCCAAGTAAATCAAACTATTGTGAAATCAAAATGTCCAACACTGTTTGACAATCAGTTTCACATGCTGTTGTGCAACAGATGGAAATTATTGGCAATTATCAAGACACACTCAATAAAGGAGTGGTTCTGCAGTTGGGGACCACAAACCACATCTCAGTACCAATGCTTTCTGGCTGATGTTTTGGTCACTTTTGAATGTTGGTTGTGCTTTCACACTCGTGGTAGCATCAGACGGCCTCTACAACACACACAAGTGGCTCATGTAGTGCAGCTCATCCAGGATGGCACATCAAAGCAAGCTGTGGCAAGAAGGTTTGCTGTGTCTGTCAGCGTAGTGTTCAGAGGCTGGAGGCGCTACCAGGAGACAGACAAGTACACCAGGAGACAAGGAGGGGGCCGTAGGAGGTCAACAACCCAGCAGCAGGACCACTATGTCAGCCTTTGTGCAAGGAGGAGCAGGAGGAGCACTACCAGCGCCCTGCAAAATGACCTCCAGCAGGCCACAAATGTGCATGTGTCTGCACAAACGGTTAGAAACCGACCATATGAGGATGGTCTGAGTGCCCGACGTCCACAGATGGGGGTTGTGCTCACAGCCCAACACCGTGCAGGACGCTTGGCATTTGCCACAAAACACCAGGATTGGCAAACTCGCCACTGGCGCCCTGTGCTCTTCACAGATGAAAGCAGGTTCACACTGAGCACATGTGACAGACATGACCGAGTCTGGATACGCCATGGAGAGGGATCTGCTGCCTGCAACATCCTTCAGCATGACCGGTTTGGCAGTGGGTCAGTAATGGTGTGGGGTTTTTCTTTGGAGGGCCGCACAGCCCTTCATGTGCTTGCCAGAGGTGGCCTGACTGCCATTAGGTACCGAGATGAGATCCTCAGACCCCTTCTGAGACCACATGCTGGTGCGGTTGGCTCTGGGTTCCTCCTAATGCAGGACAATGCCAGACCTCATGTGGTTGGAGTGTGTCAGCAGTTCCTGCAAGATGAAGGCATTGAAGCTATGGACTGGCCCGCCCGTTCCCAGACCTAAATCCGATTGAACACGTCTGGGACATCATGTCTCGCACCATCCACCAACGTCACATTGCACCACAGACTGTCCAAGAGTTGTCGGATGCTTTTGTCCAGGTCTAGGAGGAGATCCCCCAGGAGACCATCTGCCGCCTCATCAGGAGCATGCCCAGGCGTTGTAGGGAGGTCACACAGGGACGTGGAGGCCACACACACTACTGAGCATCATTTCCTTGTCTTGAGGCATTTCCACTGAAGTTGGATCAGCCTGTAACTTCATTTTGAGCATCATTCCAACTACAGACCTCCATGGGATATTAGTTGTGATTTACGTTGATCATTTTTAGGTTTTATTGTTCTCAACACATTTCACTATGTAATGAATAAAGATTTACAACTGGAATACTTCATTCAGTGATTATCTATCTATCTATATATATATATATATATATATATATATATATATATATACACTCACTAGAGTTTCTCATTTTCTTGCTTTTTTCCTTACCTTTCTTCCATTCAATTACCGTAGTTTATATGAAACAAAAGATGGTGACTAGACAGCCAGAGTGTATAATACAGTCCTTAGATGAATGGTGCTTTGGATTCACTACCCAACATCCAGATAAAGTGCATAGAAAATGGTATGTTAAACTAGAGTAAAACTACCATTATTTGTTAGGGATACAAGTCCATTTCCCACCTTGGTTATCCTGAGAATCCAAAGGAGCTCCATTTTCCACAAGTAGCCGTAGTATCTCCTGATTACCCACACAACCAGCAAATGAAGTTACATACTCTCCTGTAATGTCAACACAAATTCAGTTATTTCTCAATTTGACAGACTGTGCAATCAAAGTGTAGGGGAGTGATTACAGCACTTACATTAAAGTGAATGGTGACTGTAACTGCTCCCTGCACTGCCCCAATGACTGAAAGCAAGCAGCTACAGGGGAGATATCAGTTCATTTTCTCCCTGTGGCTGTGCATTCCTTCAAACCAGACAGATATTATCATTACATTAACCCTATTTTTTCAGTAAAATAGTGTTTCTGGACACAACAAGTTGTCTTTAATAAAGTCTTTACACTGGAGGGCATGATAGATGCCTGAATATTACACTGGTCTACAAAAAAAAATAAAAAATTTCTGGCATGGACTTTAGGAACAGTTTTAGACTAATTTGAGGGTGCTGAATTCAAATGTGATCTTATAATTTCTCTTTCACATCACGTTTTTGCGCTATAGGTATATAGCCCATTTTCATGAATTCCATGATAAATATAAGTAGTGTATGAAAAGTGCAGGTTTATACGGTTCACTAAGGTAAATTTAGTTTTCATTTAGTCTCCCAATAAATGTGAGAATATCTTTGTTTTCTTTGAACACGCATAATTCCCATTTGTTATGATAATACCCTTGTTTTCTGTGCTACTGGGACAGTAGAGCTACAGCAGAGCATTGGGTGAAAACTGAATGGCCTCAGCGACATAGTTTGGCATCTGGCGATAAAATGTTATCCATGATCCTAGTGGATAGGAAGGACATTGTCTTTCCTCCCTTACTCATAAAACTTGGATTGATGAAGCAGTTCGTCAAAGTTCTCAATAACAGTGGAGAATGCTTTAACTATATATGTTCAACTTTTCCTGGTCTTAGTGAAGAGAAGAAAAAGGCTGGAATATTATTGAGGCTTCATGTTTATACACCTTTAGCGTTTTGATTATTTTTTATCATCTGGTCCACCTGCTGTACCAGCAGGTCTCTATACTTGTCCCTCTTTTTTGTTCTATTATCTGGTTATACTTTACATGTATGGAATTTTGTATAATAAGTGATTATTTGATTTTACGCTACCTCTTGGTGTTTATTGTACTCCATGGTGCTCTGTGTTTTCATATATTTTGGAGTAGTATACTAGCTGATGAATTTTCTTGCATTTATGCATATACTCAGGGGGCGAGGCCCATGCCTCCCTCGGCCTTGGTATCATTCTGTGCTTATTCGGATTTTTGTTCACAGTGATACTGTTGTTTATAAACCAGGTATTGGTACTTTTGGCAGTGTGGACAGTTGTCAAGTCTTGCTGGAGAATGAAATTTCCATCTCCAAAAAGCTTGTCGGCAGAGGAAAGCATGAAGTGCTCTAAAATTTCCTGGCAGACGGCTGTGCTGACTTTGGTCTTGATAAAAACACAGTTGACCTACTCCAGCAGATGACATGGCTCCCCAAACTATCACTGATTGTGGAAACTTCACACTAGATCTCAAGCAGCTTGGACTGTGTGCCTCTCCACTCTTCCCGCAGACTCTAGAACCTTGATTTCCAAATGAAATATAAAATTTACTTTCATTTAAAAACAACACCTTGGACTACTGAGTAACAGTCCATTTATTTTTCTCCTTGACCCAGGTAAGACGCTTCTTGCTTTGTCTATTGGTCATGAGTGGCTTGAAATAAGGAATGCGACACTTGTAGCCCATGTCCTGGATACGTCTGTGTGGTGGCTCTTGAAGTAATGACTCCAGCAGCAGTCCACTCCTTGTGAATCTCTCTCCCAAATTTTTGAATGGCCTTTTCTTAACAATCCTTTCAAGGCTGTGGTTATCCCAGTTGCTTGTGCACCTTTTTCTACCACACTTTTTCCTTCCACGCAACTTTCCATTAATATGCTTGGATACAGCACTCTGTGAACAGCCAGCTCCTTTAACAATGACCTTTTGTGGCTTACCCTCCTTGTGGAGTGTGTCAATGACTGCCTACTGAAACAGACTAAGGGACATTTTAAATGCTTAGGAAGTCTTTTCAGGTGTTTTTTGTTAATTATTTTAATTTACTGAGATAATGATGTTTGGGTCTTCTTTGGCTGTAAGCAATAATCATCAACATTAACAGAAGTAAACACTTGAAATAGATCACTCTGTAATGACTCTATGTAATATTTGAGTTTCACTTTTTGCATTGAAGAACTGAAATAAATTAACTTTTTGATGTTATTCTAATTTTGTGAGCAGCATCTGTAGTCTTTTCAGTCTATTCCATGGGAACTCTCTCAGGAGACACATTATTGTAACAGAGGAACACCTCTGTTAGATGCTTTCAGCCTTTTTTGAAGGAAGATATATTTTTGAAAAGGATTGAGGATTGAGTAGATGGAAGGGCTCAGTTTTACAGGATGGAAGACAACATTAAGAACAGAAGAGTTTGGGAATATAAGCTGATGATGATCTTTGACACTCTTAGTGCAGGAATGAATGTGTCGCATGGATTTATGTCTTTTCACATCAACTAAGGAACTAAGGAATTTGCCCCTCAGACCATGTGGGGTCATCACAACAGAACCAGACCCCAGTCAGAGGACAATAAAACATTCATTATCTAAGAACTGGTCCAATATTTATGGACATAACTGTTTATCACTCATGGTAATTCTGCTTCATGTGACCTGTCTTATCTATGTTTTTTTTGTTTTTTTTTTCTATGATGTGTTGTGCATAAATATGTGATTCTCTAGAATGTCTTTTAGTCTTTACCTGATGAAGAGACCTGTGTAGTCTCGAAAGCTTGCAATTTGTTACCATCTTTTCAGTTAGCCATTAAAAGGTATCAACCACTGAGGACTCTCAATTCTAAATAGTTTTCTATCCACTGGCTAACACGGTACTAAGATATATATCTTTCCTGTATCAACATTTAGAACAGTCAGTGTTGCTTTGGAAAACAACTAAAATATTAAGGTGGAAAATTATTCCTTATGGAGCCAGAATGAAAAGAGATAAGAGACAGAAATGTCAGCTGAGTAGCAGCAAGTGTAAGGAAAAGTGGAAGATTTTGAACTTTACCTGGATAAAAGAGTAATAGGAAGATTTTGATCAGAGTCAATTGGACGTTTTGGGTTGTGATTATGATTTAAAAAGAGAGAACACAGTAGTTTGACCATAAATGGCTTCACCCAACCACTAACCATGAGCGGAGAAAAAGTTTTGTTGTTATCATTCATATTCTCTGACAAAAGGCCAAGAAAGGTAAAATTCTGCCAGGGAATGTAAACTTTTGAGCACAACTGTACTACCATCGAAACCTTCAAAAAGAGCCTGACCTCTTCCGACAAGCCTACAACCTGCAGTAACCACCGATCGACCAAACCGCTGCATGACCAGCTCTATCCTCACCTACTGTATCCTCACCCATCCCTTGTAGATTGTGAGCCCTCGCGGGCAGGGTCCTCTCTCCTCCTGTACCAGTTATGACTTGTATTGTTTAAGATTATTGTACTTGTTTTTATTATGTATATCCCTCCTCACATGTAATGCGCCATGGAATAAATGGCGCTATAACAATAAATAATAATAATAATAACTGTAAGTGTATTCCACCTGTCTAAACACTTAGTATTAAATTAGGTTGGCTTCTGAGGACAGGGACAGGACCAGTCCAGAGATACGAACTGGACTTGGAAGCAACAGGGAACACATAGTAATTTGAATTGTTTTGGATAAATTCATTGAAAGCTTTAGGGGTCAGAGGACAGAAAGGAAAAGACTTAGACATTGCAAGAATTATACAAATAGAAGGCCTCCTTTTAATTCAATATATTTTCCCAATTATAACCTGCATCCAGAGTATAATAAAAAAATGCTACTATAATTTTTAAACTACAAAATAAATAAATTGTTTCATGGTATATCCTTAATGGTTTTTTTATTTCTAAGGCATAGAATTTTATTAAATCAGGTTTGTTGCTCAGGTATGGATGAAGCAGAAAGAAAATAGAAAAGATAGCTTCAACTAGAGCTGCTGGACAAGGACATTGCTACCAAAATTAACTTAAGAACCAGAATAAAATCTGAGAAGTTGACAAAGACAGTATGAATAAACACCCACAAGATCATTGTTCAAACTACACATACTAAATGTATGCCCTAAATGCAGCTACAAGGATGTTGGCTTAAATGATTGCCTGTGGCAATGCCCACAGTCAAAAGATTTTGGAAGGAATTTAAAGCTCTATCCCGGAGAGTTGTTGGCTATGAAACTATGAATGATCTATGGTTATTGATACTTCATTATATCCAGACATAACTTCGTAAAATCAGGAGTCATTTGAAAATAATAAATTAGATAGACAGATAGATAGATAGATAGATAGATAGATAGATAGATAGTGTAGATATTACAACATGTGCCTAATTAAGGAGTTGTTAAAGAGGTTGTGCAGGACTTTAACATTGATGGACTATCTGTAGGATAGGTCATCAATGTCCAATCAGTGGGGGTCCAACACCAGGCACCCCTGCTGATCAGATGTTGTCCGGAACTGCTCAGTTACAGAGCTGCACAGCTCCATCGACAAAATGCTGGCCGTGGCAGGGTACTGCACATCCACCCTCTATTGATTTGTATAGGTGGCAGATGTGTAAAACCCAGCTGCTGCCACTATTCCGACAGCAAAGTCGTGCTGTGCACCTCTGTACCTGTACAGTTCTGGTCGGCGCCAATACCAGGCACAGCTGATCGGTGGGGGTGTTGGGTGTTTCTAATGAGCTATCCTAAGGATGGGCCATCAATGTTAAAGTCCTGGACAACCTCTTTAAAACAAATTTCTTGAAAATGCAGTTAATGGCAGATTGTTAAGATTTCTTTTGTATCTATTTTGAAAAATAGATATAATTTTGGTGGCGGTCGGCAAGATGACTGAATGAGGTTCACAGCAAGATTGAATTTGAAATGAGTATGAGCGCTCAGATCTTAATGAATTTCTTCTGGTTTAAGTGAGAAGGAGGGAGGTAAAGATATGAATAAGATATGTTGTTATGTACATTTCATACATATTGCCAGCCCCCTCGAATATTTCTGTATCGCATTAGCCATTACAGACATGAGGGCCAACTGAGAGGACTAACTGTTCTGACAACAAGGCAGTCAGATCCCTTTAGGTCTCCACTAACCCAGATTGGCCTATGTTAGAATGACAGTAGAAGTTGAGCCTCCTGGACCACAAATGGGGGCTTGAAATTAGGAGATTGGTGTAGAATTCATACTTTAAAGTATATCAGAGGCTTCGAGAGAGGGGAGCAGGTGGAGCATGTGCAGTGGTTTTCAGATCTGGAGCAGGAGAATATCATAGTTGATTACTCCTGCAGCACCCACCCAATAGTACAGTATCTCTGTTAGCAGCAATCAGTTCTTTAGCCAACACTGACCATCTGTATACCAGATGACTGGCACAACAATTATAGAGAATATACACAGAAGAGGATAGCTGAAGCAGGAAGGAGGAGTAAGTAACCTGATGTTATTTGTTTTATCTTATTTCTCCCTCTCTGTAGTCTGTTCCTTTTTCAGTTTTTTAGATGTTTGGTTTTCTAGCTGATAAGGAGTTGTGCCCAATATTGTGCCAGCTCCCATCTGACTCTGACAGTGATTGTGTGTTATTGTGTTTTTCGCCTCCTGACGAAGAAGCGAAACGTGCGTTGGGGCGGCGGGGACGCCATTTGGGATCCACACCAGATATATGTAAGTGCCGCTTATCTTCATTTTTACCCAGTACATTACTTAGATGTATTTAGACAGGGTTTCTTTTTACCCCTACACTATGTAGTACATTTTAGTATATTGAGCTATATGTATGGGTATATGAAAGTAGGCACAGGTGTGGTAATACGTATATTACCTACAACTTATTGTGGCAGTCTCTGCTTCTTAGTAGCAACCTTGCAGGTATTTGTCTTTTGGTTATATTATGTGTAAATTCTAAATAAAATATTTATTTGGTGCATATTGGCACTTTATACCGGTTCTTTTTTGTGTATTATTATAAACATTTTGGTTAATTGTGCCCTTTGAACTTTATATGGGTCTAGTGGTGTGTTATAAAGGGGTAGTATAGGATTGCAGAGAGCACTTGTGCTTAAAGTGAACAGAAGTCTGAATAAGTATACTGGAGGACTCCACAAAGGGAAATAAAAAAGAATGAATTCAAACTGTTCAGCTCTTTCTTATAACAAAAGCACAGGCAAATGTTTAGTACCGGAAGTTTAAAATGTCTATGCACTGTATATATGCTTTTCAATTGATTGACAAGTTAATGATGTACAATTAGCTCTAAAAGATCACTGGATGCTTGATTATGATTGTATTTGTCTAGAACTGTTCCCTATTCTTGTTTGCACAGGTTGTCTATTCATAATACCGCTGTTGCCATCGGGGTAGTGAGACCAGAGCAATACGACAACCATACTGTCTCCTCACTTCCTGGGTTCTAGCAGGGCGGGCTTTCCTCATTGAGTGATATATCTGGTTAATAGAACTGTAGTATTAGGAGAACTGTAGAACTCGGCAAGCATTCTGCTGTAACACTTTTAGCTATCAGTGATTTGTTCTGGTGTGTACAATTCTATCCCTGTATTTACACATAGTGATAACAGGGCAGAACAAGCAGACAGGTGCAACCTAAAATGCCTGAGCTGTGACTAGCAGATCTGCTCTAAAAGTGGTGGGCTAGTGATTTATAACTACATCTCTCTTCAGAAGATGAGAGAGATGTGAGCAGCACCTACTACTGTATATAGAAATCAATGAGCTATAGAAAGCTGACTAGGATGTTAAGAGTTAACTCCTATCCTGGAATATAACTACTGACACTCTGGGCCAAGCACTAGAGGTCGGATTCCATATAAAAAAGCTGTATACTATTAAAGATAAAATATCTCCTGGCAGGACAATGAAAGTTAGAGAAAGCAAGTCAATTGCAAATTTGCTTAATTTCATACTGTCTACCTCATTAAAACAATGTAAGAACTTGAGAATACCCCTCTAAGGAACATTAGCTGAGGTGGATACATTTTTTTATAATATAAGTCAATGGCCAATGTGTTTTATTTGTATGCCTATACAAAATCATACTTCACAAGTATACATTGGGGAATACTTCAGACTTATATCTCCAATGGAAACATGAAATGTGAACAGTACCATACTGATGTAAAAAATGACCAATATACATATACAAAATAAGTTGTGTTTATAAATTGGTTGAAGGGATGGGGCCGGAAAGCTTCAGATGAATGGTGGGGACGTTTCTATTTGGGTTGCAGTTACATAAAAGCTTGTTATGCCATTATCCACATATTGATCCAGAAATCCAGCTTCATATGTTATACCATAATAATATTGTCCTTTGTTTCTTGGAGCAAAAAAAGTCCCCACGGCTCGAGCGTTGTGCATGTCTGCCTTCCTGTCAATTAGTTCCTTCACCATCTCGGGATTCTGGTTCACAATCGCTATGTGTAAAGCCGTTTCCCCTGGGTACAAGGAATGATAAGAATCATAAGTCTTTCATTTAAAGCCCATAACATTGCTAAGTAACCTTCTACTTGCCAGGTACGTTCCTTCTGATCTGCCTCGAGGAGGAATAATTGTCCATCTCTAAACTCTAGATTTATGAAGCTCTATTATAGAGTTTAATATCATGTTAATCTCTGGGATATTATATTCAGTAAAAACAGATAATGTGATATTAATAAAAGGTAATGTTGCATCACAGGCAATGAATGGGGCATTTCAGCGATTGATGGAAATGATTTGCTAATATGATAGAATCACAATTATCCTATTCATTAAGCTCCAGCGTGACGGTGCCAGCAAATTGGCTACTGGTATTTAAGTCATGTTTAAACTTGCACCCATGCAAATCTTGAAACTGTTAATGATTAGTTTTGAATTAGCAAGTTCCTCCAAGCCATCTATTCAATAATAGCTCACATTTCATCAGCTGCTACGTACCACAGAATTAGATATGTATGAAACATTGCCAAGGTGGAAGCAACAGCGATCAGCGTCTTATTGGATTTAGTGGTATCTTATATCGGTAGTTATTATAATATAGAAAATATTAAGCATCAGTTAAAGAGGTTTCCCTTCGTTTAGGTAATGTAAGCTGGAAAAATGCAAAATGTGGAATATACTTTGTGTTTCAGTGCACGGTTATCTCCTTTGGCCCTGTGTGCTATCAGTGCAGTGAGAAGAAATCATTCTCCAGGTTGTGTTAGCACACACATGTCTAGTCTCCACACTGATGGAGCAAACTCTGAGCTCTTGACCGTAGTGGATTAAACCTCAGTCACAGCATGTTGGAAAATTGATTATCTTGCAAGTTACAGTGCTACCTGCAATACTGATGTCATATGGCTAGGGAATGCCCTTCGTGCCTGGTCGATGGAGAACCAACTGCTAGAACATCATCCTCAGAATAGAGGCTTTTATCAGACACTACACCACTCCCAGTCAGATAACGTGTCTTCAAATTGATTGGTGCTAGAGCTTTAGATGGGAAGGCGGAATGAGAACAAAAAAGGGGGCTTTACTTTGCCATGCTGCCCCTTGCTGGTTTATCTCTGTTTGGGTCCCCAAAAGTCAGATATTTATGGTGTATCCTAAAATGACGCCATCATTTTCCCCAGTGGAAATCTACTTTAACAAACAAATGTCTTTTAGACTTGTCACATTAAGTCTGAATAAGTATTCCCTAAATACATCTGTCTCAGCCTTTGGTAAACTGCTAGAATTCTCCTGTTCTTATGACATTGGCTTTCCATTACTTTCAAAACTTTTGGTTTTGACCCAGTAGCCAGTGCAGAGCAGCAGTGCCGGTAAGAGGGATGCGTGCAGGGTGGTTGTTTTTCTAATATCTATCCCTAGGCCTACAGTATATAAAGTATGTTTTAAAGTACTGGAAACCCATTAATATTATGGTAGATCATTGGTAGGGGTATCAGTGTTTCATCCCTTTTTTTAATTTTTCTTAAAGACATAAAAATGCTGATTTTGGCCTTCAAAAAGAGCATTTATTTACACTGGGCTGCCTTGTTACATATGTTAGAATCTGGAGCAGATGGACTGGGTCCTCCTTGGTTGTCTCGCCACTCTTCTCCCCCTCTATTTTTCCATATTTTGTGGTTGCATTTGCATTTGTTGATTTCTGGATCTACTCAAATGCACACTGCCATAATACTAAGTTACTATACTTTGCATATGATACATCTGTAGACACTTCTAGATCTGCCTCTTTGTGTGCTGGTTAATCCCAATGATGTACTGTGTATCCGATTGCTTGCATCTTTTACTCTACTTTTGAAATCTCTTAACAAATTTTATTTTTTTTAATAAGTGCTGATTCTGGAGACATTAAATACCTGATTTGATCAAAACCTTTCTAGTTTTGTTGAAGGAAAAGTATACCTAGAAGTACACTATAAAATAAAACACCTAAGGAAAAGGAGGGGAAATGGAACACCACCAGAGAATATAATCTTTTAAAAATTACAATTTTATTAAAGTTTACATATAAATAGACAAATTTAACAAGCTGCTGTACACTAAAATGCAGGGGCACAAGTAACCAATAAAATGCAAAAGGCATATAAATATTCAATCCGCAAGTAAGCCGCTACAGAAAAGTGCAAATGACCACAAACATAATAGCAGCAATGGCAGAAAAAGTACAATGTGCAGATACAGTGATCTACAGATACAATATATATGACGGTGATAAACCAATATCTACCCGCAGAGTGATCATAAAGTAAAGAAAAAGAGACTAGAATAGAGTCCAGGATAAATCAAAGTGAACAGGTCAAGGCAAACTGATAATCAAAATTAAAGTGCACAGTGCAAGCAAGGTAAATAAAGGTGGCACTGCATTATTTAGGTAGACGGATGGTAAACAAGCCTGTGTACACTACAAACACAACTTACAGTAATAGGTGTGGTAACCTGAGTGTCCAAAGAATATTGTCCTAAACACTCACAACCATCTCCCAAAGGAGAGCTTAAAATGTTCCTATAGTTTTCATTGAAATATTTATAGAGAAGATTAACAAGATATAATTATGGAGAAATGACTGGGATTTTTTTCTTTATATTTTCTGCATTTAATATTGCTCTAAGTCAAACTGGATATTTTTGTTTGTTTTTATTTTTTTTGGAGTTAGAAGTCTTGTGAGGTGGGTGCATTACCTTCTCATAACCTATAAGTGGCACTGTTGTTACTGTCCTATTTCTAAAGACCATCATTTACCGATCAGTGCCTTGTGTTAATGCAGAGCAGTGACTGCACAGTACTAATAGAATGCCCTTCTGTTGTTTTATGTCTAGTAGCATTTCATGTGGACTTTTAGATCCTCTCTACATATTCATTGTATCCTTTTAGGAATCAGAAAACCTTATATTTACTTGAGTTCCAAAATTACTATTCTAATCACCAAACTTTGATGCCAACAGGATTCTTTGTAGACCAAAGACATTTAATTGGCCATCGAGTCTCACTGCAACCCATTGACATGTCTCTTATTATATTCAGTGGGTGAAGTTACCCCGGGCCCAGTAACCACTACTCTTAACTACAGTGGGGGAAATAAGTATTTGATCCCTTGCCGATTTTGTAAGTTTGCCCGTTGACAAAGACATGAACAGTCTATAATTTTATGGGTAGGTTAATATTAACATTGAGAGACAGAATATCAAAAATAAAATCCAGAAAATCACTTTGTATAAATTATATTCCATATTTTTCGGACTATAAGAAGCACCCCAAATTTTCAGAAGGAAAATAGGGAAAAAAATATAATGTCTCAAATGGGAGTCCGTCTTACAGTCCAATTTCAGCTTACCGGGGGGATGGGCACAGGTGGAGGAGTGGTCACATGGGTTGTTCGGTGGTCCAGGCTGGTGCGGTGGCCTCCGGGAAATCCCATCTCAGGCTGGTGCGGTGGTGGTGGTGCTCTGTGGTGCTCCTCAGTGGGGCGGCGGTGGTGCTCTGTGGTGCTTCTTTGTGGGGCAGCAGTGACGGTGCTCCTCTGGCGGTGGCGTTTCATGAAAGCCAGGAGGCCCCCACAGATCCGGTGGCCTCCGGGAAAATGGCCGCCAGGGGCAGCACATGCTCAGATTCAGATCTCGGCAACGAGATATCGTCACAAGATCTAGGGACGAGATCTCGTTGCCGAGATCTGAATCTGAGCATGCGGTGGCCTGCAGGAAAATTGCCGAGATCCCCGCACCACAGAGGAGCACCACTGCCGCCACCCCACAGAGGAGCACCACTGCCTCTGCCATCACAACCGCTGTACCAGCCTGGGAAGGGAGGCTGCAGCGTCGGACCGCCATAGTATTTCTAAGTATATTCCGACCATAAGACGCACCCCCATTTTCCCCAAAACATGGTACAAATATGGTACATTTATTTGCATTTTGCTGTAAGAAATAAGTATTTGATCCCTCTGGTAAACAAGACAATACTTGGTGGCAAAACCCTTGTTGGCAAGCACAGCAGTCAGATGTTTTTTGCAGTTGATGATGAGGTTTGTGCACATGTCAGGAGGAATTTTGGTCCACTCCTTTTTGCAGATCATCTCTAAATCATTAAGATTTTGAGGCTGTTGCTTGGCAACTCGGAGCTTCAACTCCCTCCATAAGTTTTCTATGGGATTAAGGTCTGGAGACTGGGTAGGCCACTCCGTGACCTTAATGTGCTTTTTTTTGAGTCACTACTTTGTTGCCTTGGCTGTATGTTTTGGGTCATTGTCTTGCTGGAAGACCCAGCCACGACCCATTTTTAATGTCCTGGAGGAGGGAAGGAAGTTGTCACTCAGGATTTAACGGTACATGGCTCCATCCATTCCCCGGCCTCTCTCCTCTGTTAATCCCTGCATTGGCTCCCCATTACCCAAAGACTCCAGTTCAAAACCCTAACCATGGCATACAAAGCCATCCACAATTTGTGTACTCCATACATCTGTGACCTCGTCTCCCGTACTTACCTGCACGCAACCTCCTTCTCTACTCCCCTCTTATCTCCTCTTCCCACAATCGCATACAAGATTTCTTTTGCGCATCACCCTACTCTGGAACTCTCTACCACAACATATCAGACTCGACTACCACAGAAACCTTCAAAAAGAACCTGAAGATCTACCTCTTCCGACAAGCCTACAACCTGCAGTAACCTCCAATCGACCAAACCACTGCATAACCAGCTCTACACTTGCCTACTGTATCCTCACCCATCCCTTGTAGATTGTGAACCCTCATGGGCAGGGTCCTCTCTCCTCCTGTACCAGTCGTGACTTGTATTGTTTAAGATTACTGTACTTGTTTTTATTATGTACACTGTTATGATCCTAGTGGCTGAGGATCACAAAACGGACTAGCTAAGTTTGTGAACATAGACACGAGCTCTAGGGAGGTGGTAACTGGACTGACCGCAAACCTGATCCTAACCAACACACTAAAGGAAGCCGGTGAACGGGCCTAAAATCCTGGACGTCTCGACGCAGCCTGAGAAACTATCTACTCCTGGAGGGAAAGTAAGACCTCACTTGCCTCAAGAGAAATCACCCCAAAGATATAGGAAGCCCCCAACAAATAATAACGGTGAGGTAAGGGGAAAACACAAACGTAGTAATGAAAACAGATTAAGCAAATGAGGCCCGCTAATACTAGATAGCAGAAGACAGATAGGGAACTGTGCGGTCAGTAAAAAACCCTATGCAAAATATCCACGCTGAGAATACAAGAACCCCCACACCAACTAACGGTGTGAGGGGTGAAACTCAGCCCCCTAGAGCTACCAGCAAGCAAGGAAATCACATATTAGCAAGCTGGACAAAAATAAACCAAGAAACATGTGACCACTGATGGTCAAAAGATGAACCAAGCAAAACTTAGCTTCTCTTGAAGAGACTGATAACGAAGGACTGCAGGAGAGCTCCAAAATAGCACTGAAGACATTGACAGCAGGCAACAACTGAGAGTCCAGGTGAACTAAATAGGAAACCAGCTAAGAGATAACGAGACAGCTGATCCTGCCTCAGACCTGCAGAATGACACAAAGAACCACCAGAGGGAGCCCAAAGACAGCACTCACACAGTACCAGTTGTGACCACAAGAGGGAGCCCAAAAACAGAGTTCACAACAGTACCCCCCCCTTGAGGAGGGGTCACCGAACCCTCATCAAAACCCCCAGGGCGATCAGGATGAGCCACATGGAAGGCATGAACCAAATCGGCCGCATGAACATCAGAGGTGACAACCCAGGAATTATCCTCCTGACCATAGCCCTTCCACTTAACCAAATACTGAAGCCTCCGTCTAGAAATACGAGAATCCAAGATCTTCTCCACCACGTACTCCAATTCGCCCTCAACCAGCACCGGAGCAGGGGGTTCAACAGAAGGAACCACAGGCACCACATACCTCCGCAACAAAGACCTATGGAACACGTTATGAATGGCAAACGACGCTGGGAGGTCCAAACGAAATGACACCGGGTTAAGGATTTCCAAAATCTTATAAGGACCGATGAAGCGAGGCTTGAATTTAGGAGAGGAAACCTTCATAGGAACATACCGAGAAGACAGCCATACCAAATCCCCAACAAGAAGTCGGGGACCCACACCGCGACGGCGGTTGGCAAAGTGCTGAGCCTTCTCCTGTGACAACTTCAAATTGTCCACCACATGGTTCCAAATCTGCTGCAACCTATCCACCACAGAATCCACCCCAGGACAGTCAGAAGGCTCAACCTGACCCGAGGAAAAACGAGGATGAAAACCAGAATTGCAGAAAAATGGCGAAACCAAAGTAGCAGAACTAGCCCGATTATTAAGGGCAAACTCGGCCAATGGCAAAAAAGTCACCCAATCATCCTGATCAGCAGAAACAAAACATCTTAAATAAGTTTCCAAGGTCTGATTAGTTCGCTCGGTTTGACCATTCGTCTGAGGATGGAAAGCCGACGAAAAAGACAAATCAATGCCCATCTTAGCACAAAAGATCCGCCAAAATCTGGACACAAACTGGGATCCTCTGTCAGACACAATATTTTCAGGGATGCCGTGCAAGCGAACCACATTCTGAAAAAATAGAGGAACCAAATCGGAGGAGGAAGGCAACTTAGGCAAGGGCACCAAATGGACCATTTTGGAAAAACGATCACACACTACCCAGATGACAGACATTCTCTGAGAGACTGGAAGATCCGAAATAAAATCCATGGAAATGTGCATCCAAGGCCTCTTTGGGACAGGCAAAGGCAAAAGCAAACCGCTGGCACGAGAACAGCAAGGCTTAGCCCGAGCACAAATCCCACAGGACTGCACAAAGGAACGCACATCCCGCGACAAGGAAGGCCACCAGAAGGACCTAGCCACCAAATCTCTGGTACCAAAAATCCCAGGATGGCCTGCTGTACTGTTATGATCCTAGTGGCTGAGGATCACAAAACGGACTAGCTAAGTTTATGAACATAGACACGAGCTCTAGGGAGGTGGTAACTGGACTGACCGCAAACCTGATCCTAACCAACACACTAAAGGAAGCCGGTGAACGTGCCTAAAATCCTGGACGTCTCGACGCAGCCTGACAAACTATCTACTCCTGGAGGGAAAGTAAGACCTCACTTGCCTCAAGAGAAATCACCCCAAAGATATAGGAAGCCCCCAACAAATAATAACGGTGAGGTAAGGGGAAAACACAAACGTAGTAATGAAAACAGATTAAGCAAATGAGGCCCGCTAATACTAGATAGCAGAAGACAGATAAGGAACTGTGCGGTCAGTAAAAAACCCTATGCAAAATATCCACGCTGAGAATACAAGAACCCCCACACCAACTAACGGTGTGAGGGGAGAAACTCAGCCCCCTAGAGCTACCAGCAAGCAAGGAAATCACATATTAGCAAGCTGGACAAAAATAAACCAAGAAACATGTGACCACTGATGGTCAAAAAATGAACCAAGCAAAACTTAGCTTCTCTTGAAGAGACTGATAACGAAGGACTGCAGGAGAGCTCCAAAATAGCACTGAAGTCATTGACAGCAGGCAACAACTGAGAGTCCAGTTGAACTAAATAGGAAACCATCTAAGAGATAACGAGACAGCTGATCCTGCCTCAGACCTGCAGAATGACACAAAGAACCACCAGAGGGAGCCCAAAGACAGCACTCACACAGTACCAGTTGTGACCACAAGAGGGAGCCCAAAAACAGAGTTCACAACAGTACACACCTCCTCACATGTAAAGTGCCATGGAATTAATGGCGCTATAATAATAAATAATAATAATTCTCCCATTGATGTGGTGAAGTAGTCCTGTGCCCTTAGCAGAGAAACACCCTCAAAACATAATGTTTCCACCTCCATGCTTGACAGTGGGGATGGTGTTCTTTGGGTCATAGGCATTATTTCTCTTCCTCCAAACATGGCGAGTTGAGTTAATGCCAAAGACCTCAATATTTGTCTCATTTGACCATATCACATTCTCCCAATCACTCACAGAATCATCCAGGTATTCATTAGCAAACTTCAGATGGGCCTGCACATGTGCTTTCTTGAGCGGGGGACCTTGCGGGCACGGCAGGATTTTAAACCTTTATGGCGTAATGTGCCTTGAGATCATTAACATGTTCCCCCATGTAGTATTAGGCTGATCTCTCACCTTCCTCATGATCAAGGATACCCCAAGAGGTGAGATTTTGCATGGTGCACTAGATTGATGTTGATTGACAGTCATTTTGTATTTCTTCCATTTTCTTATTATTACACCAACAGTTGTCTCCTTCTCACCCAGCGTCTTACTTATAGTTTTGTAGCCCATTACAGCTTTGAGCAGGTCTATGTCTTGTCCCTGACATCCTTAGAAAGCTATTTGGTCTTGCCCATTTTGTAGAGGTTAGAGTCTGACTGATTAATTGAGTCTGTGGACAGGAGTCTTTTATGCAGGTGACTACATAAGACAGCTGTCTTACATAGCACCCTGGACCAAGTAGCGCCCCTCACCCTCAGAACCTCCAAGCACAGAGTAAAACAGCCCTGGCCCACATCGCAAACTCGGCTTCTCCAGCGATGCTCTAGAAGTGCTGAACGCTTATGGAGGAAAACTCGCACACCAGAAGACTTCATACACTTCAAATTTATGTTAAGAACCTATAACTCTGCCCTTCACCTCACCAAACAGACCTACTACACCACCCTGATCTCCTCACTATCCAACAACCCCAAGAAACTTTTTGACACCTTTCACTCCCTCCTCAGGCCAAAAGCACAAGCTCCTATCACAGACATTTGTGCTGATGACCTGGCCTCCCACTTTATAGAGAAAATAGATAATATCCGACAGGAAATCCGCTCCCAGCAACTAAGTGCTGTGACTCCCATCCCTCGCTGCATTTTCCCTGGCTCACTCTCCACATTTGATCCCATCACAGAAGAATTCTCCAGACTCCTCTCTTCTCATCCGACTACATGCACAACCGTCCCCATTCCCTCACATCTCCTCCAGTCGCTCTCTCCAGTCATCACAACTCACCTAACTACAATCTTTATTCTCTCTATCTCCTCGGGCATCTTCCCATCCTCCTTCAAACACTCTATCATTACTCCATTATTAAAGAAACCCTCTCTCGATCCATCCTGCACAAATAACTACAGACCGGTCTCCAACCTCCCCTTCATCTCTAAACTCTTGGAGCGCCTGGTCTACTCCCGTCTTACCTGTTACCTCTCCACTCACTCCCTCCTAGACCCTTTACAGTCCGGCTTCTGCCCCCTACATTCGACAGAAACTGCACTCATCAAAGTGACCAATGACCATCTGACAGCAAAGTGTAACGGTGACCACTTTCTGCTGATTCTTTTCGACCTCTCTGCAGCTTTTGACACTGTTGTCCACCATCTCCTACTCTCTAGGCTCCTGTCACTAGGCATTAAGGATACTGCCCTCTCCTGGTTCTCATCCTATCTTTCTGACCGCTCCTTTAGTGTTTTGTTCGTTGGCTCCACTTCGACCCCTCTTCCTCTCACTGTCGGGGTACCTCAGGGCTCAGTCCTTGGCTCACTTCTCTCTCTACATGGCCCCAATTGGACAGACCATCAGCAGATTTGGCTTTCAGTACCATCTTTATGCCGATGACACACAACTATATATGTCATCCCCTGACCTTACTCCCACTGTACTACAGAACGCCAGTGACTGTCTGTCCTCAGTCTCCGACATCATGTCCGCCCTCTATCTGAAACTCATCCTCTCCAAAACTGAACCTCTTCTGCTCCCACTGTCTACTAACCTCCCTAAATCTGACATTTCCCTCTCCATGGGTGGCACCATAATAACACCCCAGCAACAGACGCGCTGTCTGGGTGTTATGTTTGACACCAATCTCTCCTTCACTTCCCATATACAATCTCTTGCCCGCTCGTGCCGCTTACACCTAAAGAACATCTCTAGAATCCGCCCTTTTCTCACCATGGAAACAACAAAAACCCTCACTGTTGCCCTGATCCACTCCCGCCTGGACTACTGTAATGCTCTATTAATTGACCTCCCCCTCACTCCACTTTTCCCTCTCCAGTCTATCCTTAATGCAGCAGCCAAGGTCATCTACCTGGCTAATCGGTATTCAGATGCAGCCACTCTTCACCAGTCATTACACTGGCTGCCCATTCATTATAGGATCCAATTCAAAGTACTTGTTCTCACCCACAAAGCTCTTTACAGTGCAGCACCCCCTTACCTCCTCCCTTATTTCTGTCTATCAGCCTAACCAACCGCTATGCTCTGCAAATCACTTTAGACTAACCTCTTCACTAATCCTTACCTCCCACTCCCGTCTCCAAGACTTTTCCTGCGCTGCGCCAATCCGCTGGAATGCTCTACCCCAAGAAATTAGGACCATCCACATTTTGCATAGTTTTAGGCGTGCCCTCAAAACATATTTGTTCAGAGCGGCCTATCACGTTCCCTAATCAAAGTCATTTTATGTGTAAGGGTGCATGTGTAGCCCCATTCACTATCTCCATCTATCCCCCACTCCCTCAAGATGGCTGGACCATCATTGTAAATACATCATTATAAATACACACCTGTACTTTGTATCTCCCCCACCTCATTGTAGATTGTAAGCTCTCATGAGCAGGGTCATCTTATTTGGCTTTAATTATTGTATTGTTAAGGTTGGTACTTATGACTTGCGTGTGAAACTGTTAAACTGTAAAGCGCTGCGGAATATGTTGGCGCTATATAAATATAGATTATTATTATTTATAATGCAGATAACGAGTTGATTACGAGCGTCTAACTGGTCTGTAGGAGCCAGGACTCTTAATGGTTGGTAGGGGATCAAATACTAATTTCTCACTGCAAAATGCAAATAAATTTATATATTTATACATTGTTATTTTCTGGATTTTATTTTTGATATTCTATATCTCAATGTTGAAATTAACCTACCTTTAAAATTATAGACTGTTCATGTCTTTGTCAGTGGGCAAACTTACAGAACCAGCAAGGGATCAAATACCTATTCCCCCCCCCCCCCCTGTATATGCAGTTAATACTGTGATATAGATATGCTGTGCGGTAAAATAAGGAAGCATAGTCTCCCTGCACTACAAATCTCCATTCTGTAGACCTTAAGTTGCTTTAAGCCTGCATAGAATGGCAGGATCATGCACTGGACGACGTGGGGCGGCATGGTGACCTCACCGCACCAGGACTCTGACGTTATTGGGGCACTCAGGCTATTGAGACCGTGAACGGTGCACACAAGGTATTACATAGGGGGCACAATATGCACAGTTTTATATTTTGTGAGGGGCACTTGCACAGGGCATTAATATATTTTCTAGAGGGCAATTTTACCATCTAAAGGGCACAAAGGGGCATTTTACTTTGTAAGGAACACCACTGGCAGACACAGACCCTGTGCACGAACAATACATGGGCACTTTACAGTTCAATAGTTCATCACAACTCACAATTTCACCTGCTTTGAAGGTGGAAATTGTCCCGCTTAGGTCCTGGGCCCAGGTTGCTCCATAGAGAGGTCTGCTCTAGAGGGGCACAGTGGTAGGTATCATGTGGAGCAGTAAGAGGAGCCCTGTTTTGTGCATGTAGCAGTTACAATAATAAAGACACATAGGGTAGCTGCGGCTCAGCATTGGGGTGACAGTGGGATGAGGATTTTGTGCAGGTTGGAAATAGATGGGCACGTGCTCAAAATGTGAAGTCAAATGTGACTTTATTGTAAACTCTGCAGGCGAGTCATGGCTGGAAGAGGTTGTCATGTTGGTCTGGGCCAGATGGAAAAGATGGGAAAAGTGACCCCATCAGAAAGAACGTCAGTGGTAAGTCATTATCTATAACTGTACTGTAATCTTTCTGGTAACTACTACTATGTGAATGGTCACCATGTGGTGGTAATATTAGTGTTGGTCTTTGTATAGAGATTTATTCTCAGTAACATCATCTACTAAGGCTCCCTTATAACCACAATTAGGGTGCACACCTGTAGTTGTAAACATGGTTACCTGGTTAGCGGCCCGTCCAGATGTTTGCACCTCATTCCCTAAGCTGACTAGCTATATGCCTCTGGCAGTGGTATATAAAAAAACTTCAGTGCCTCTAAGTCACAAATTATGATGTGGTTAAAGGGGTTGCCCACTACTCGGAGGAACCCTTCTCAATAACAGCCTTTATTCACCTTCAGTGCCATTCCAGCAATGTCAGCAAGAGGTCTCTCAGGGTTCGAGCACTGTTGCTATGTCACTTGAGCCCTGCAACTAATCGATAGCCGCTTCACTCTCCATTCCTTCCGATGTAACTGATATTCAGAGGAAGTCAGAGCAGCCGCAGCTCTCATTTCTTCAAGATGTCAGCTTTTTCCTAAGGAAATGAGAGTGAAATGGCTGCTGATTGGCTGCAGGGTTCACATACCATTACTACGGCATGTGAGCCTGAGAGACCTGGTGCTGGCATTGCTGGAAAGACGCCTGCACTGTAGGGGAGTATAGGCTCTATTAAATTTATATGTGGGAGTATAGTTGTCCCAGTAGTGGGTTACCGCTTTAACCAACTATCTCTCTACCCATAATGTATTCTTAGTCTAAACACCCAGTAAGCATAAGTTTTCATAGAACTCAAAAATATTATCAATATTGGCTAATAAACGACAATAAGTCAAGGCAATGTATAGCCAGAATAAGTGACTGCTTGGAAGATTAGGGAAGGGTGTAAACTATGGATAAAAAAACAAAAACGAATTTTTCAAATCTAACCAACATCACTTTATGAAGTAATAATCTAGAATGTTTCAGTATATCCCAGTGATTCTGAGATTGGGTTTTTTGTGACACATTGTACCTTGTGTTAGTGATAAATTTAGTTCAATCTCTTTTGTGCTTATTTCTGAAGATATCAGAAATTTGCAATATTCAATCTTTTAATGTTTATGCCCTTAAACCAGATATTATTAACTATTTTGTGTAGTACAAGTAACATTTCCCTTATGTCTACTTTACATCAGCATCATTTTTCAAATGTTCTTTTATTTTTTTACGGTGTTAGAACGTCTCAAAGTTTAGCACCAATTTTTCAAGGACATTTACAATACTTATATTTTTCCGAGATCTATTCAATTTTGAAGTGACTTTGAGGGGCCTCTATATTAAGCGACCCCTCAAATCATTAGCATTTTAAAAACAGCACACTTCAAAGTATTGAAAACTGCTGTGAAGTAGTTTGTTAACCCTTCAGGTGCTTTACAGGAATTACGTTGAATGAATTAATGAATGAATGAAATGAAAAATTATATATTTTCCACTTAAATCCTGACAGGTCACCATAACTGGCAGATCCCCAAGGCCATTACTTGGCCTTGGATGGAAATCAATGGGATCACACAATCACGATCTTAGGATGCTGATGGGGTTACAGAGGCAGCCCTATCACTTTGTTCACCATCTAGATGCTGCAGTTATTATTGATGGCAGCATATGGGGGATAAGAAGCCTTCAGAGAAAACCATGGCTGTATGTTTACCTGTCCGAGGACGTTATTTTCATATTTCTCAGGTCAAGAAAAAGACATGTTGGTCGTCATTAAGGGGTTAAGTCTCACTGTACAATCTGTTAGCTTTGGAGAACTTGATGATGTTAATCCTATACTTTTCCATGGTCAGAAGATCACTCCCTTTTAGTGTAATAAATGCATGATTGATCATTAGGATGCAGACGGATGGCTGTATTACTCACACAAGGATCGCATTGCAATCCTTGGACTGGGTATTGGCTCTTCTGACCTGAGCGTGACAGCTCTATAAAAGTACATTGGGCTGTCACGCTCAGGTCAGGTGAGCAGGTAGCCAGTCCGAGCATTGCGATGCAATCCTCACACCAGTATATACATTCCAAAACCCATGCCCTGGGCACAAAGGGCATTTGCCCCATGATGTATATGGTATACATTTGACTGTCACAACCTCTTACCTTTATATATGTCACATTCTATAGGTGTATTTACCAGGAAAGGGAAAGCATCCAACAATGTAGCTAGAGCTTCCTTATTATTGTACAGTGCTGCTATGTGGACTGCATTTTCTCCCATGGCACCTATAACATAAAAGAAATACAATCATAATGTCTACAAATAATGTTCCCAGCAATGTATTTTCTTGGAATAATAACTGTATTTAAAGGGGTTGACCATGTCTAAAAAATCACGGCTGCTTCATTTTAGAACCAGCCCCTCTGAAGTGAGTGGAGCTGAGCTGCAATACCATGGACAACCCTTGAGCAGGGGTGGTACTGTTTCTGAAAGAAAGCAAATAAAGCAGTCATTTTTTTTAATCTCCGAAAACCCCTTTAAAGGTCTTCTTTATATTTTGTCACAAAAGAATGATTTAATTACCCCCAGACTAATGGTTCTATTTTGAAATAATTAATTTATATGTATATATTATAATGCATTGCCGGGTCCACCACACCGTCAGTAACTGGAGGTCATAATGTACAGTTTTGGGTTCACTATCTTTAGGCTTTAATGCATAGATTATTATATGGTTGCATACCTACAGTCTATATGGTGATAGTCATTTCTTGTATTATTGCATAGTAGAAATGGTTCAGGAGATCAGCTAATATTGGAAAGGATGGACCATTAAAGGAAAGATAAAGGAGCTCACAGGGTAAGTTTGCTCTAACAGTGGTATGATCATTTGCCTGTGCTAGGATAGGCAGAACACTATTAATGTTTGATGTGTTGCCAGATGTTTTGCATCCAGTGCTGTAGAGTGTGTGACAAAGTCACTTGCAAGGTGCTGGAAGGGAGATATGTTTCGCTGAGGCTCATGGCTTCAGTGATCTAAAAACCCAGAAGTTTTTCCGTTAGCACACTAAGTGTTGCAAAGAGCTAACAGCCAATTTATTTAAAGGGCTGGGGTTTTGTTGACAACCATAGAACAGGTGGGAGGTTGTCCACCTTCTCTCCACCTCAGGGTGTGGTCTGGGGCTTAAGTAGCTGGGCTCCAGAGACAGTGGGTATTCAGTGTCTGGAGATGAACACTCCAGAGAAATGTTATGTGTTTGGCTTATACCTGAACCGACGGTTCTGCTAACACTGAGCGGGCTGATCCCCGCTAGCAGAAAGACTGTGCTACTATTTTGTTTTGCTTTACTTGCCCAGAGGGCCTTGTTTATTTTTTCCTTCAGCTTGCTTTAGACTTCTGCATATTTCTATGTTTTACCCTTGATCAGAAGCACCAATTTGTATGCCTATCTGGATATCTAAAGACATTTTTTATTCTGAAAGATTACTCTAAAATATGGTGTGTTTTGGAGCTATCTACTTCAACAGGGTGGGCTATTTATATGGATACACCTAAATAAAATGGGAATGGTTGGTGATATCAACTTCATGTTTGTGGCAAATTAATATGTGGAAGGGGGAAAACTTTTCAAGATGGGTGGTGACTATGGCGGCCATTTTGAAGTCGGCCATTTTGGATCCAACTTTATTTTTTTCCAATGGGAAAAGGGTCATGTGACACATCAAACGTATTGAGAATTTCACAAGAAAACCAATGGTGTGCTTGGTTTTAACATAACTTTATTCTTTCATTCATGAGTTATTTACAAGTTTATGACCACTTATAAACTGTGTTCAAAGTGCTGCCCATTGTGTTGAATTGTCAATGCAACCCTCTTCTCCCACTCATGACACACTGATAGCAACACTGCAGAAGAAATGCTATCATAGGCTTCCAGTATCCGTTGTTTCAGATGCTGCACATCTCATATCTTCACAGAATAGACAATTGCCTTCAGATGACCCCAAAGATAAAAGTCTAAGGGGGTCAGATCAGGAGACCTTGGTGGCCGTTCAACTGGCCCACAATAACCAATCCACTTTCCTGGGAACTGTTCATCTAGGAATGCTTGGACCTGACACCCATAATGTGGTTATTGTGGGTGTCCGGTCCGAGCATTCCTACATGAACAGTTTCCTGGAAAGTGGACTTTGTCAGTCCACTAGTTTCTGATTCTACAATGTAAAACATACCACAATAAAGTGTCATTGTGCACCAAACATGAAAAGAAAATGTGTGGATATCACCCATTTTGATCCTCTGGGATCATTGTCAGAGTTTTTTCATCCTCCTCAGTGGTAGACTTGATCCCATTAATCTACCCTATCATACCCATTGTATTTGCTTCCACCCTAACAAGGGCAGTACCCAATTATAGCTCTCTTACAACAAGAAAAAATTGTTATTCCTCCTGACACATTTTTTTCTTGGTGAGAAGTCATCAGGAGAGTGTACTTGCAAGTACACTTTAAACTTTAAAAAACAGAGAGTCACATTTTATGATTTTTAAACAATTATTTGCATTTTATTGCAGGAAATCAGTATTTGACCACCTACCAACCAGCAAGAATTCTGACCTTTACAGACCTATTAGTTTTTGCTTACGAAGTCCCCCTACTCTGCACTTATTACCTGTATTAATTGCACCTGTTTGAACTTGTTACCTGTATAAAATATACCTGTCCACCTGTCAGTCATGCTCCAACCTCTCCACCATGGCCAAGACCAAAGACTTATCCAAGGACACCAGGGACAAAATTGTAGACCTGCTGGTGTTTTTTACCCTACAGTGTATTTAAATACTTGGATTACCAAATATTTGATCAGTTTCAGAAGGCTAGAAATAAATAGAAGAAGAAGCCAATTTGGTTAAAAAGCTGAGCCAGTCTGCACGGTTGAGCAATGCATTTACTTACTTTAGATGCAGCAGGATCTCCCATTTTCAACATACCTTTCAGAAATGGATCTGCATTCTTTCCAATTAGACTTTTCAGAAGTCTAACATTATTTTCTTTTGCTGCTTTGAAGAACAGATTTTCCAAACTATTAACATAAAATAAGAGGAAGTGTTAATACTGATCTTATATTCAAATTATTTGATTTCCTATCTACAATGTGATTGAAAAGTTCAAGAGAAGCAGGAACATCTATGGTGATTTCACACACATAGAATATCAATATCAAGAATTTGTTAAATATCATCCTCCTATATAGCGTTCTCATTAGAATCTCTGTCTTTAACAATGGAATACGTTTTATTAAAGGGAACCTGGCATCAAATTCATATACAATAACACATGACAAGCAGTAATTAAACCGCAGGTAGAATGATTAGAATTATTAGAAATATTATTAAAATAATAATAAAAACCACATAACAACAATACACTAAAATACCCTTAAAGGGGGACCAAAGAGCATACCCAAAGTAGAAAACCTATACTCAATTGCTCCAGGCAGATTAAGAAAAGGTAAGAGCAAATAATAAACCACAATTATGGCTCCATATAAATAAAGCAATGGATAAGACGGAAAATGGATGTACCAAGGGTTAATAAAGTAAAAAGTGCCAATAGCATCATGCAATAATATTATCCTTATCCTGAAAATAAACCTTGCAATATAAATACGGTCCTATATAGTGTTGCACATATAGTAAAGGTATATTACCTTAGCCCAAGAGACATGACCGTAATTGAGAGTGAAGGAATAGCAGTGTGGGTGGTCCGATGGTTCCCCCTGAGCAGTCATTTTTAATACAATATCGCATGACTACCGGAAGTCATGTGAAGCGACGCCAGTATAGCAGGTATGTGTTTGTTTTCCATTTTATGTGCACCATTTACACATTTTAAGAAGGAGTTGTTCAGTAGTGGACAACCCCTTTATCTTTATATTGAATTTATAGCCTTGGAATACTCTAATATTACAAAAGTACCAGTCTATCTCAAGCAACAGTTCGCAGGCATGACTGCAATCTCAGCTCTGCATATACTTAAAGGACCTGTTCAGCGCTGCTCACTTCTGCTTTGGAAAGTGAGTGAAGTGATAACTATAATGTTGGATCCTCACATACCAACATGGATATGAATGCAAAGAAAAGGTGTGCAGTACCAGCGAGGTGTGCACATGTCCTAGCAGGTATGTCAGCTGAGTTAGGTATGATGACAATGATGATGATGTTTGTGTGCAGACTGTGCAGCAGGAAAATAAGCCATGGATGTCCCAGCTCAAAGGAACTAGGAACTAGAGGTCTACATCAGCACATGAAGAGGCATCACCTGCTCCTGTCAGAAAAGCAAGAAAAGCAAGCAGGCCAGCAATTTGAGGAAGACTCAAGCCAGGCCATATTCTCAAGTAGTCATCATCATCTACTGCTTGTCGCACTCTCACTACTCATCATCCACTTCCTCCTTCACATCATCTGGTGTCCAGACTTGATTGTGTGGCCAGGAAACAAGCTTAGACACCCCGTCATACGGTGATGAAGCCATCTCAGTTGGACTTTAGGGCTGGTTCCACAGTCAGGCAATGCTTATTGCTTATGTGCTTCCTCCTACACCTCATTTGCGTTCTCCATTAATATGACTCCCAACAGCATCAGGGCAGAATGTTTAATCCACTCTCTGTCCTCAGTCTTTTTATTCTTCTAAGCTTACAGGCTAACCATTGTTTTAATTTTTTTTTCATAAACCAATAGTGCACATGAAAATAAGCAACTTTGTAATATATTTTATCAGAAGAATCGGCTTCTTTCTCTAACAAAATTGGTCATTACTAGTGTTGAGCGATACCTTCCGATATCGGAAAGTATCGGTATCGGAAAGTATCGGCCGATACCGTCAAAGTATCGGATCTAATCCGATACCGATACCCGATCCCAATGCAAGTCAATGGGACGAAAATATCGGAATTAAAATAAACCCTTTCTTTCCTTGTAGGTAAATTCTACATGAAGGAAAACAACTAAGAATAATGTAGGATGTATTGGGGGAGGTGGCGGAGACATTAAAGGCACAGAGGTTTAGCCCAAACAAATAGAATAGCAGGTTTTTATAGTTTTTTTATGACGTTCGGCGTTAGAAAGATTTTGACTATGTTATTTTTATTTTTATTTTTTTTCACATATTGATGTTTCACTACTTCCACGTCCTTCACCTTCTTTTTTACTTCTCCCACTTTCTTCTTCATTATCCTCATCATCAGCTTCTTTGACATCAACTATCTTCACCTTATTCATCTTCTTCTTCTTCTACCTATATTTTTTTTTTTTACATTGTTCATATTCTTTTTATTTAACTAATATCTTTTTCATATTCAACTTCTTCATCATATTCTTATTTGTGACAGGCATTCCCGTATTTGTTATCTATAAAAGTTTGAAGATTACACCTTCCGTTCTGCCTGTCACAAAAGAGTTACATTTGTCCGCGTTCAGTTTGGCCTGCAGCATCAGGCTTTATCCAGGGGCACCACGAGGAGGAACGGACTCACCCCCATACACTGCTTAGTCTTCTTCTGCTTATAATTTAGATAATATCTTTTGCTCTGATATTTAGTCTTATGCTTAATGTTCTTCTGCTCTTTGTTCTGCAGCCTCTTGTTCTTCTGCTTCTCGGTCTCCCATGTCGTCGTCGTCTCCAGGGTCGTCGTCTCCAGGGTCGTTGTCTCCGGGGTCGTCGTCATCGGGGTGGTCTTCAGGGTCATCGTCTCCAGGGTCGTCGTCATCTCAGTGGTCGTCGTCTCTGGTGTCGTCGTCATCTTAGGGGTGGTCTTCCGGGTCGTCGTCTTTAGGGTCTTGAACTTGGAAATGTAGCAGAAGGTACAAGAAGGCTGAGAAAATGCCGAGAAACAGCTGATGGAACTGGAACTCGGATGGCTACCCGAAGGTCCAAGAGCCAATGGAACTACCGAGGACCAGCTGACGTTACTGGAACCCGGTTACTAAGCAGGAGGTACCCGTGCCTGAAAGCACTACCAAGGACCACCTGACGTTGGTGGAACTCGGATACCCAGAAGGAGGCACCTAAGCCAAAGGCTCTGCCCGGAACCAGCTGACGGTGCTGGAACCAGGATGGGGACCTATTCAAGCTTGTCTTCCTAGAGCCCCAACTAGCAGTGTTGGAGCAAAGGGTCAGAAGGAGGAGGAGAGGGAGCAGAGTGTAGGCCGAAGCCTGCACTGGCGGCAGCTTTGGGTCTGTTGTGCCTGCGTGGCTGTTGCAGGACACGATGCCGGCTACACAGCAGCAGGGGAACAGCTGGCGGTGCTGAACCCCACTGACACATTGGCTGGTGTTTTTCTCTGTGCAGCTAGCAGTACCGGGCCCCAACTGGCGGTGTTAGAGCCCAGGCTCTGCAGGGGGAGCAGAGTGTAGGCCGAAGCCTAATTGAACCAATTTTAAAGGTAACCTTTAACCCCCCCTCAGGTGTTACAAAGTAGAAGAGCCACAGCTTATGCAGCAGTAGTGCTGCACAAGTCAAAGGTTGCTCTTTTAATTTTTCTCCTTGCACACGCTGAATGAAACACGTATAACATTTAGCCCTTTATACAGTCAAACTGTGTTTTTGGCGGAAGTTCCCTTCGTAATGAGACGCAGCACAGATGTCAAGAATCCCACCTTGGTGCTGGGCGCAGCCTCCTGAGCGTTGTTATTTGCTGTACAGGAGTCTGCTCTGTCGTTTTTTCCCTTGGCCTTGCGCTGTTAGCGCTGCCCATCTTCTGGCATCATTTAATGTCGGCCGGTGCGGTTCGCGATGACCATGAATCCCAGCCCCGCAGTGTCTTGACATAGTTAAAACACTGCGGGGCTGGGATTCATGGCCTGGCGCAGTACATATGTTGGCCTCTCACACTCGGGTCCTTACACCCGCTTCAGACTGTGCGGCGTCAGCTGATCCCTTATCGCATGCCGCGGCCATGAAGCCGCACAGTCTGAGGAAGGCGGAAGGAGATGAGGGACAGGCGAACATATGCACTGCTCATGCCCATCAATCACACCCTCGCAGTCCAAATAAATAAGACACCGAGGGGCGTTGTGTGGGGCAGGGCGGCCGCAGAGGCGCAGGCAACCAAACAATGATGCCAGAAGACGGGCAGCGCTACCAAGGGGGTTGCAGCGTGTCATTACAAAGGAAAGTCACACCTCCAGGACGGTTAAATGGTCACAGAGGACACATTTTAGACGTGTTCAGTTCCACATGGGCAAGGAGAATAAGTTTATGAGCCACCTTGCACACATGCAGCATTACTGCTGTACAAGGTGGCTGTAAAACATACAAACACCTGGGGGAGGGGGGACAGGTTCCCTTCAATTTCAGTTCTTGTGTCTGCGTGGCTTTTGCAGGACACGATGCCGGCTACACAGCAGGGGAACAGCTGGCGGTGCTGAACCCCACTGACACATTGGCTGGTGTTTTTCTCTGTGCAGCTAGCAGTACCGGGCCCCAACTGGCGGTGTTAGAGCCCAGGGTCAGCAGGAGGAGAGGGAGCAGAGTGTAGGCCGAAGCCTGCACTGGCGGCAGCTGTGTGTCTGCGTGGCTGTTGCAGGACACGTTGCCGGCTACACAGCAGGGGAACAGCTGGCGTTGCTGAACCCCACTGACACATTGGCTGGTGTTTTTCTCTGTGCAGCTAGCAGTACCGGGCCCCAACTGGCGGTGTTAGAGCCCAGGCTCTGCAGGGTGAGCAGAGTGTAGGCCGAAGCCTAATTGAACCAATTTTAAAGGTAACCTTTATGAGCCACCTTGCACACATGCAGCATTACTGCTGTACAAGGTGGCTGTAAAACATACAAACACCTGGGGGAGGGGGGACAGGTTCCCTTCAATTTCAGTTCTTGTGTCTGCGTGGCTTTTGCAGGACACGATGCCGGCTACACAGCAGGGGAACAGCTGGCGGTGCTGAACCCCACTGACACATTGGCTGGTGTTTTTCTCTGTGCAGCTAGCACATCTGGGCCCCAACTGGCGGTGTTAGAGCCCAGGGTCAGCAGGAGGAGGAGAGGGAGCAGAGTGTAGGCCGAAGCCTGCACTAGCGGCAGCTTTGGGTCTGTTGTGTCTGCGTGGCAGTTGCAGGACACGTTGCCGGCTACACAGCAGGGGAACAGCTGGCGGTGCTGAACCCCACTGACACATTGGCGAGGTGTTTGGCTCTGTGCAGCCAGCACATCTGGGCCCCAACTGGCGGTGTTAGAGCCCAGGGACAGCAGGAGGAGGAGAGGGAGCAGAGTGTAGGCCGAAGCCTAATTGAACAAATTTCAAAGGTAACCTTTAACCCCCCCTCAGGGGTTACAAACTAGAAGAGCCACACCTTATGCAGCAGTAGTGCTGCACAAGTCAAAGGTTGCTCTTTTAATTTTTCTCCTTGCACATGCTGAATGAAACACGTATAACATTTAGCCCTTTATACAGTCAAACTGTGTTGGAGGCGAGAGTTCCCTTCGTAATGAGACGCAGCACAGATGTCAAAAATCCCACCTTGTTGCTGGGTGCAGCCTCCTGAGCGTTGTTATTTGCTGTACAGGAGTCTGCGCTGTCGTGTTATCCCTTGGCCATGCGCTGCCCGTCTTCTGACATCATTTCATGTCGGCTGGTGCGGTTCGCGATGCCCATGAATCCCAGCCCCGCAGTGTCTTTACAGTGTTTCACACTGCGGGGCTGGGATTCATGGCCTGGCGCAGTACATATGTTCGCCTCTCGCTCGGGTCCTTACACCTGCTACAGACTGTGCGGCGTCAGCTGATCCCTTATCGCATGCCACGGCCATGAAGCCGCACAGTCTGAAGAAGACGGAAGGAGATGAGTGACAACAGGCGAAGATATGCACTGCTCATGCCCGTCAATCACACCCTCGCAGTCAAAATAAATAAGACACCGAGGGGCGTTGTGTCGGGCAGGGCTGCTGCAGAGGCGCAGCCAGCCAAACAATGATGTCAGAAGACGGGCAGTGCTACCAAGGGGGTTGCTGCGTGTCATTACAAAGGAAAGTCACACCTCAGGGACGTTTTAATGGTCACACAGAGGACACATTTTAGACGTATTTTCAGTTCCACATGTGCGAGGAGAATAAGTTTATGAGCCACCTTGCACACATGCAGCATTACCGCTGTACAAGGTGGCTGTAAAACATACAAACGCCTGGGGGAGGGGGGACAGGTTCCCTTCAATTTCAGTTCTTGTGTCTGCGTGGCTTTTGCAGGACACGATGCCAGCTACACAGCAGGGGAACAGCTGGTGGTGCTGAACCCCACTGACACATTGGCTGGTGTTTTGCTCTGTGCAGCTAGCAGTACCGGGCCCCAACTGGCGGTGTTAGAGCCCAGAGTCAGCAGGTGGAGGAGAGGGAGCAGAGTGTAGGCCGAAGCCTGCACTGGCGGCAGCTTTGGGTCTGTTGTGCCTGCGTGGCTGTTGCAGGACACGTTGCCGGCTACACAGCAGGGGAACAGCTGGCGGTGCTGAACCCCACTGACACATTGGCTGGTGTTTTTCTCTGTGCAGCTAGCAGTACCGGGCCCCAACTGGCGGTGTTAGAGCCCAGGCTCTGCAGGGGGAGCAGAGTGTAGGCCGAAGCCTAATTGAACCAATTTTAAAGGTAACCTTTAACCCCCCCTCAGGTGTTACAAAGTAGAAGAGCCACAGCTTATGCAGCAGTAGTGCTGCACAAGTCAAAGGTTGCTCTTTTAATTTTTCTCCTTGCACACGCTGAATGAAACACGTATAACATTTAGCCCTTTATACAGTCAAACTGTGTTTTTGGCGGGAGTTCCCTTCGTAATGAGACGCAGCACAGATGTCAAGAATCCCACCTTGGTGCTGGGCGCAGCCTCCTGAGCGTTGTTATTTGCTGTACAGGAGTCTGCGCTGTCGTTTTATCCCTTGGCCTTGCTCTGTTAGCGCTGCCCATCTTCTGGCATCATTTAATGTCTGCCGGTGCGGTTCGCGATGACTATGAATCCCAGCCCCGCAGTGTCTTTACATAGTTAAAACACTGCGGGGCTGGGATTCATGGCCTGGCGCAGTACATAAGTTGGCCTCTCACACTCGGGTCCTTACACCCACTTCAGACTGTGCGGCGTCAGCTGATCCTTTATCGCATGCCGCGGCCATGAAGCCGCACAGTCTGAGGAAGGCGGAAGGAGATGAGGGACAGGCGAACATATGCACTGCTCATGCCCATCAATCACACCCTCGCAGTCCAAATAAATAAGATACCGAGGGGCGTTGTGTGGGGCAGGGCGGCCGCAGAGGCGCAGGCAACCAAACAATGATGCCAGAAGACGGGCAGCGCTACCAAGGGGGTTGCAGCGTGTCATTACAAAGGAAAGTCACACCTCCGGGACGGTTAAATGGTCACAGAGGACACATTTTAGACGTGTTCAGTTCCACATGGGCAAGGAGAATAAGTTTATGAGCCACCTTGCACACATGCAGCATTACTGCTGTACAAGGTGGCTGTAAAACATACAAACACCTGGGGGAGGGGGGACAGGTTCCCTTCAATTTCAGTTCTTGTGTCTGCGTGGCTTTTGCAGGACACGATGCCGGCTACACAGCAGGGGAACAGCTGGCGGTGCTGAACCCCACTGACACATTGGCTGGTGTTTTGCTCTGTGCAGCTAGCAGTACCGGGCCCCAACTGGCGGTGTTAGAGCCCAGTGTCAGCAGGAGGAGAGGGAGCAGAGTGTAGGCCGAAGCCTGCACTGGCGGCAGCTTTGGGTCTGTTGTGCCTGCGTGGCTGTTGCAGGACACGTTGCCGGCTACACAGCAGGGGAACAGCTGACGGTGCTGAACCCCACTGACACATTGGCTGGTGTTTTTCACTGTGCAGCTAGCAGTACCGGGCCCCAACTGGCGGTGTTAGAGCCCAGGCTCTGCAGGGGGAGCAGAGTGTAGGCCGAAGCCTAATTGAACCAATTTTAAAGGTAACCTTTAACCCCCCCTCAGGTGTTACAAACTAGAAGAGCCACACCTTATGCAGCAGTAGTGCTGCACAAGTCAAAGGTTGCTCTTTTAATTTTTCTCCTTGCACACGCTGAATGAAACACGTATAACATTTAGCCCTTTATACAGTCAAACTGTGTTGGAGGCGAGAGTTCCCTTCGTAATGAGACGCAGCACAGATGTCAAAAATCCCACCTTGTTGCTGGGTGCAGCCTCCTGAGCGTTGTTATTTGCTGTACAGGAGTCTGTGCTGTCGTGTTATCCCTTGGCCATGCGCTGCCCATCTTCTGACATCATTTCATGTCGGCTGGTGCGGTTCGCGATGCCCATGAATCCCAGCCCCGCAGTGTCTTTACAGTGTTTCACACTGCAGGGCTGGGATTCATGGCCTGGCGCAGTACATATGTTCGCCTCTCGCTCGGGTCCTTACACCTGCTACAGACTGTGCGGCGTCAGCTGATCCCTTATCGCATGCCACGGCCATGAAGCCGCACAGTCTGAAGAAGACGGAAGGAGATGAGTGACAACAGGCGAAGATATGCACTGCTCATGCCCGTCAATCACACCCTCGCAGTCAAAATAAATAAGACACCGAGGGGCGTTGTGTCGGGCAGGGCTGCCGCAGAGGCGCAGCCAGCCAAACAATGATGTCAGAAGACGGGCAGAAGGGGGTTGCTGCGTGTCATTACAAAGGAAAGTCACACCTCAGGGACGTTTTAATGGTCACACAGAGGACACATTTTAGACGTGTTTTCAGATCCACATGTGCGAGGAGAATAAGTTTATGAGCCACCTTGCACACATGCAGCATTACTGCTGTACAAGGTGGCTGGAAAACATACAAACGCCTGGGGGAGGGGGGACAGGTTCCCTTCAATTTCAGTTCTTGTGTCTGCGTGGCTGTTGCAGGACACGTTGCCGGCTGCACAGCAGGGGAACAGCTGGCGGTGCTGAACCCCACTGACACATTGGCTGGTGTTTGGCTCTGTGCAGCTAGCACATCTGGGCCCCAACTGGCGGTGTTAGAGCCCAGGGTCAGCAGGAGGAGGAGAGGGAGCAGAGTGTAGGCCGAAGCCTGCACTGGCGGCAGCTTTGGGTCTGTTGTGTCTGCGTGGCAGTTGCAGGACACGTTGCCGGCTACACAGCAGGGGAACAGCTGGCGGTGCTGAACCCCACTGACACATTGGCGAGGTGTTTGGCTCTGTGCAGCCAGCACATCTGGGCCCCAACTGGCGGTGTTAGAGCCCAGGGACAGCAGGAGGAGGAGAGGGAGCAGAGTGTAGGCCGAAGCCTAATTGAACAAATTTCAAAGGTAACCTTTAACCCCCCCTCAGGGGTTACAAACTAGAAGAGCCACAGCTTATGCAGCAGTAATGCTGCACAAGTCAAAGGTTGCTCTTTTAATTTTGCTCCTTGCACACGCTGAAAGGAACACGTATAACATTTAGGCCCTTACACAGTCAAACTGATTTTGAGGCGTGAGTTCCCTTCGTAAAGAGACGCAGTACAGCTGGCAAAAATGCCACCTTGGCGCTTTGCGCGGCCTCCTGAGCATCGTTATTTGTTGCACAGGAGTCTGCGCTTTTGTGTTATCCCTTGGCCTTGCGCTGTTAGCGCTGCCCATCCTCTGACATCATGTAATGTCGGCCGTTGCGGTTTGCGATGACCATGAATCCCAGCCCCGCAGTGTCTTAACATTGTTAAAACACTGCGGGGCTGGGATTCATGGCCTGGCGCAGTACATATGTTCGCCTCTCGCTTAGGTTCTTACACCCGCTTCAGACTATGCGGCGTCAGCTGATCCCTTATCGCATGCCACGGCCATGAAGACGCACAGTCCGAAGAAGGCGGAAGGAGATGAGGGACAGGCGAAGAAATGCACCATTCATGCCCATCAATCACACCCTCGCAGTCCAAATAAATAAGACACCGAGGGGCCTTGTGTGGGGCAAGGCGGCCGCAGAGGCGCAGGCAGCCAAACAATGATGCCAGAAGACGGGCAGCGCTACCAAGGAGCTTGTTGCGTGTCAATACAAAGGAAAATCACACCTGAGGGACGTTTTAATGGTCGCAGAGGACTCATTTTAGACGTGTTCAGTTCAACCTGGGCAAGGAGAATAAGTTTCTGAGCCACCTTGCACACATGCAGCATTACTGTCGTGCAAGGTGGCTGGAAAACGTAGACACGTCTGGGGGAGGGGGGACAGGTCTCCTTCAATTTCAGTTCTTGTGCCTGCGTGGCTGTTGCAGGACACGTTGCCGGCTACACAGCAGGGGAACAGCTGGCGGTGCTGAACCCCACTGACACATTGGCTGGTGTTTGGCTCTGTGCAGCCAGCACATCTGGGCCCCAACTGGCGGTGTTAGAGCCCAGGGTCAGCAGGAGGAGGAGAGGGATTAGAGTGTAGGCCGAAGCCTGCACTGGAGCAAGTTGAAAGGGAAACTTTAACCCCCCCCCAAGCGTTTGTAGCTGAAAGAGCCATCGTGTACAGCACTAATGCTGGAAAAGGTAAACTTAGCTCTTTTAATTATGGTCCTTGCACATGCTGAACCTAACACTTATGAAAAGTGTCCCCTCCTACCGTGATACCGTCCGGTAGGTGGAACTTTCCTTTGTGATGTGACGCAGCACAGCCGTCATTCTTACCCCCTTGGCGCCGTGCGCCGCCTCCTCAGCGTTGTTTGAATCAGTCCCGGAGCCTGCGCTGTTAGGTTAGCCCTTGTCCATGCACAAATTTTGCGCTGCCCGTCTTCTGACATCATTTGGTGTCAGACTGGCTGCGCCTGTGCGGCTGCGCTGGCCGAGATCCCGCCTCGCAGTGTCGTCTAATGTAATCCCACCGCGGGCCTGGGATCCGTGGCCATGCGCAGTGCATATCCTCACCTCTCACTCCCCTCCCTACGGCTTCTTCAGACTGTGCGGTGTCACGGCCGTGGCATGCTATTAGGGACCAGCTGACACCGCACAGTCTGAAGAAGCCGTAGGGAGATGAGTGAGAGGTGGAGGTTCAGATATGCACTGCGCATGTCCATGGATCTCAGGCCCCCAGTGGGATTAAATCAGAAGACAGTACGAGGCGGGATCTCGTCCAGCGCGGCCGCACAGGCGCAGCCAGCCTGACACCAAATGATGTCAGAAGACGGGCAGCGCAAAATGTGTGCATGGCCAAGGGCTAACCTAACAGCTCAGGCTCCGGGACTGATTCAAACAACGCTGAGGAGGCGGCGCACGGAGCCAAGGGGGTAAGAATGACGGCTGTGCTGCGTCACATCACAAAGGAAAGTTCCACCTACCGGACGGTATCACGGTAGGAGGGGACACTTTTCATAAGTGTTAGGTTCAGCATGTGCAAGGAGCACCACGAAAAGAGGCACTTTTTCCCTTTGCATCATTACTGCTGCACAAGGTGGCTCCTTCAGTAACAAACGCCTGGGGGGGGGGGGACAGGTTCCCTTAAATTTAACTTGTTGTGCCTGCGTGGCGGTCGCAGTACACGTTGCCATATACACAGCAGGGGAACAGCTGGTGGTGCTGAACCCCACTAACACATTGGCGAGGTGTTTGGCTCTGTGCGGACAGCACTTCTGGACAGCAACTAGCGGTGTTGGAGCCCAGGGACAGGAGGAGGTGGAGGAGATAGGAGGGATTGCCACACACACAGCAGGGGAACAGCTGACGTTACTGAACCCCAATAACAGAGGAGGGACTGTTGGGACTGTGCGGACAGCACTTCTGGACGGCAACTAGCGGTGTTGGAGCCCAGGGACAGGAGGGGGAGGAGGAGGTGGAGGAGATAGGAGGGATTGCCACACACACAGCAGGGGAACAGCTGACGTTACTGAACCCCAATAACAGAGGAGGGACTGTTGGGACTGTGCGGACAGCACTTCTGGACGGCAACTAGCGGTGTTGGAGCCCAGGGACAGGAGGGGGAGGTGGAGGTGGAGGAGATAGGAGGGATTGCCACACACACAGCAGGGGAACAGCTGACGTTACTGAACCCCAATAACAGAGGAGGGACTGTTGGGACTGTGCGGACAGCACTTCTGGACGGCAACTAGCAGTGTTGGAGCCCAGGGACAAGAGGAGGAGGAGGAGGAGGTGGAGGAGATAGGAAGGATTGCCACACACACAGCTGGGGAACAGCTGACGTTACTGAACCCCAATAACAGAGGAGCGACTGTTGGGACTGTGCGGACAGCACTTCTGGACGGCAACTAGCGGTGTTGGAGCCCAGGGACAGGAGGAGGAGGTGGAGGAGATAGGAAGGATTGCCACACACACAGCTGGGGAACAGCTGACGTTACTGAACCCCAATAACAGAGGAGGGACTGTTGGGACTGTGCGGACAGCACTTCTGGATGGCAACTAGCGGTGTTGGAGCCCAGGGACAGGAGGGGGAGGAGGAGGTGGAGGAGATAGGAGGGATTGCCACACACACAGCAGGGGAACAGCTGACGTTACTGAACCCCAATAACAGAGGAGGGACTGTTGGGACTGTGCGGACAGCACTTCTGGACGGCAACTAGCGGTGTTGGAGCCCAGGGACAGGAGGAGGAGGAGGAGGTGGAGGAGATAGGAAGGATTGCCACACACAGCAGGGGAACAGCTGACGTTACTGAACCCCAATAACAGAGGAGGGACTGTTGGGACTGTGCGGACAGCACTTCTGGACGGCAACTAGCGGTGTTGGAGCCCAGGGACAGGAGGAGGAGGAGGAGGTGGAGGAGATAGGAAGGATTGCCACACACACAGCTGGGGAACAGCTGACGTTACTGAACCCCAATAACAGAGGAGAGACTGTTGGGACTGTGCGGACAGCACGTCTGGACGGCAACTAGCGGTGTTGGAGCCCAGGGACAGGAGGGGGAGGAGGAGGTGGAGGAGATAGGAGGGATTGCCACACACACAGCAGTGGAACAGCTGACGTTACTGAACCCCAATAACAGAGGAGGGACTGTTGGGACTGTGCGGACAGCACTTCTGGACGGCAACTAGCGGTGTTGGAGCCCAGGGACAGGAGGAGGAGGTGGAGGAGATAGGAGGGATTGCCACACACACAGCTGGGGAACAGCTGACGTTACTGAAACCCAATAACAGAGGAGGGACTGTTGGGACTGTGCGGACAGCACTTCTGGACGGCAACTAGCGGTGTTGGAGCCCAGGGACAGGAGGGGGAGGAGGAGGTGGAGGAGATAGGAGGGATTGCCACACACACAGCAGGGGAACAGCTGACGTTACTGAACCCCAATAACAGAGGAGGGACTGTTGGGACTGTGCGGACAGCACTTCTGGACGGCAACTAGCGGTGTTGGAGCCCAGGGACAGGAGGAGGAGGAGGAGGTGGAGGAGATAGGAAGGATTGCCACACACACAGCTGGGGAACAGCTGACGTTACTGAACCCCAATAACAGAGGAGCGACTGTTGGGACTGTGCGGACAGCACTTCTGGACGGCAACTAGCGGTGTTGGAGCCCAGGGACAGGAGGAGGAGGTGGAGGAGATAGGAGGGATTGCCACACACACAGCTGGGGAACAGCTGACGTTACTGAAACCCAATAACAGAGGAGCGACTGTTGGGACTGTGCGTACAGCACTACCAGGCAACAACTAGCGGTGTTGGAGCCCAGGGAAAGGAGGAGGAGGGGGAGGTGGAGGAGATAGGAAGGATTGCCACACACACAGCAGGGGAACAGCTGACGTTACTGAACCCCAATAACAGAGGAGCGACTGTTGGGACTGTGCGTACAGCACTACCAGGCAACAACTAGCGGTGTTGGAGCCCAGGGACAGCAGGAGAAGCAGAGGAACACATTGTAGGCCGAAGCCTGATTGGAGAAAGTCGAAAGGGAACCTTTAACCCCCCCCCCAAGGCGTTTGTAGCTGAAAGAGCCAGCTTGTGCAGCACAAAAGATGCAAAAGGAAAAGGTGGCTCTTTTCATGATGCTCCTTGCAAACACAGAACTAAACACTTATAAAATGTGTCCCCTGAAACCGTGAGACCGTCCCGGAGGTGGGACTTTCCTTCATAATATGACGCAGCACAGCTGTCATTCCTACCTCCTTGGCGCCGTTCCCCGGCTCCTCAGCGTTGTTTGATTCCGTCCCGGAGCCTGCGCTGTTATGTTATCCCTTGGCCAGGCACACTTAGCGCTGCCCATCTTCTGACATCATTTGGTGTCAGGCTGGCTGCGCCTGTGCGGCTGCGCTGGCCGAGAGCCCGCCTCGCAGTGTCGTCTAATGTAATCCCACCGCGGGCCTGGGATCCGTGTCCATGCGCAGTGCATATCCTCGCCTCTCACTCCCCTCCCTACGGCTTCTTCAGACTGTGCGGCGTCACGGCCGTGGCATGCTATTAGGGATCAGCTGATGGCGCACAGTCTGAAGAAGGCGTAGGGAGATGAGTGAGAGGCGGAGGTTCAGATATGCACTGCGCATGTCCATGGATCTCAGGCCCCCAGTGGGATTAAATCAGAAGACACTGCGAGGCGGGCTCTCGGCCAGCGCGGACGCACAGGCGCAGCCAGCCTGACACCAAATGATGTCAGAAGATGGGCAGCGCTAAGTGTGCCTGGCCAAGGGATAACATAACAGCGCAGGCTCCGGGACAGAATCAAACAACACTGAGGAGCCGGGGCACGGCGCCAAGGGGGTAGGAATGACGGCTGTGCTGCGTCATATTACGAAGGAAAGTCCCACCTCCGGGACGGTTTTACGGTATCAGTGGACACATTTTATAAGTGTTAAGTTCTGCGTGTGCAAGGAGCTAAACAAAAATAGCTACCTTTTCCTTGTGCAGCATTACTGCTGCACAAGGTGGCTCTTTCAGTAACAAACGCCTTGGGGGGGGGGGGACAGGTTCCCTTACATTTCAGTTGTTGTGTCAGCATGGCGGTCGCAGGACACATTGCCGGCTACACAGCTGGGGATCAGCTGACGTTACTGAAACCCAATAACACTGGGTCGTATGTTTTGACTGTGCAGACGGCACTTCTGAGCCTCAACTGGCGGTGTTGGAGCCCAGGAATTAAAGTTCAGGTGGTAGAAAGATGAACACAACAGGAGACCTGGATACTGTAGACAGTCACCTAATTATTTAATCAGGAAGAGGGGTGGCAAATTCCTGCGAGATCCAGGCCTTGTTCATTTTCAGGAAAGTAAGCCGGTCAACGTTATCGGAGGATAGTTGCATGCGACGGTCAGTTAGTACACCACCTGCAGCACTAAAGACACGTTCCGATAATACACTGGCCGCAGGGCAAGACAGCACCTCCAATGCATACTGGCTTAGCTCTGGCCATGTATCCAGCTTTGAGACCCAAAACTTGAAAGGTGAAGAGCCGTCTGGGAGTACAGCAAGAGGGCAAGACATGTAGTCTGTCACCATCTGACGGAACCGTTGCCTCCTGCTGACTGGAGCCGTCTGTGATGGTGTAGACTTTTGTGGCGGGCACAGAAAACTGTGCCACAGTTGGGCCATACTGGTCTTGCCTTGGGCAGAGGCACTGCTTCTGCTCCCTCTTTGTGCAGAGCCTCCACCACTGCCTGGACGCACTGAGCTGCTTTGGAATGCACTAGCAGCACTTCTCTCAGTTGGAATGGAGAAGATGATGGAATTCACCAGTGTGTCTTGGTACTCCCGCATTTTTCGCTCCCGGTTCAACGGTGTGATGAGGCTTTCTACGTTGTCCCGGTAGCGAGGATCGAGGAGGGTGAACACCCAATAATCAGACATGTTGAGAATGTGGGCGATGCGGCGGTCGTTTCTCAGGCACTGCAGCATGTAATCCACCATGTGCTGCAGACTGCCAACTGCCCAAGAAACGCTGTCCCCTGCTGGAGGCGTGATCTCTGCCCGCTCGTCATCACCCCACCCTCGCTGTACACACTGAGTACTGGACAATTGTGTAACTCCCTCCTCTGGACGGATGTCTTCCTCCTCCATTAACTCCTCCTCATCCTCCTCACAAACTGTCCCCTGCCTACGCGTTTGTGAGGAACCACGTGGCGCTGACTGTCCAGAAGATGATGGAAATGCTGAATCCTCATCCTCCACCTCTTCCACAACATCATCCCTTAGCGCTTGCAGTGATTTTTCAAGCAGGCAGATAAGGGGGACAGTCATGCTGACTAGTGCATCATCTGCACTCGCCATCCGCGTGGAATAATCAAAGGGACGCAAAACCTGGCAGACGTCATTCATAGTGGCCCACTCTGTGGTTGTGAAGTCTGTACGGCGCGGAGTGCGACTTCTTTGCGCCTGATGCAGCTGGTACTCCATTACAGCTTGCTGCTGCTCACACAACCGCTCCAACATATGTAACGTGGAATTCCACCTGGTAGGCAGGTCACATATGATGCGATGTTCCGGCAGGCGGTGTCGGCGCTGCAGAGCCGCAATGCGCGCTTTTGCCGTGCTGGAACGCCGCAAGTGAGCACACTCTAGGCGGACCTTGTGCAGCAGTGCATCAAGATCCGGATAGTCCCTCAAAAAACTCTGCACTACCAAATTGAGCACATGTGCCAGACATGGGATGTGAGTGAGGTTGCCGAGGCCCAGAGCTGCCACCAGATTTCGGCCATTATCACACACTACCATGCCTGGCTGGAGATTCGCTGGCACAAACCACACATCGCTCTCCTGCTTGATGGCATTCCAGAGCTCCTGCGCTGTGTGGCTTCGATTCCCCAAAGAAATTAATTTCAAGACGGCCTGTTGACGTTTGGCCACGGCTGTGCTCATGTCGGTCGTAACAGGTAAACGTTCATCACGGGTCCATGTGGAGGTGGACTGTGACGGCTCCTGCAGCGATGATTCTGAGGAACTGGTGTAAGAGGAGCAGTCAATGCGTACAGAATGGATTCCTGCAATCCTTGGAGTGGGCAGGACACGTCCTGCGCCACTCGCACGATCTGTACCCGGCTCAACGACATTAACCCAATGGGCAGTGAGGGAAAGGTATCGCCCCTGTCCATGTTGACTGGTCCACGCATCGGTGGTGAGGTGGACCTTGCTACTGACGGCGTTCAGTAGCGCATGTTTTATGTGTCCCTCCACATGCTTGTGCAGGGCAGGGACGGCTTGCCTGCTGAAGTAAAAGCGGCTGGGCACATTGTACTGTGGGACTGCCAATGACATCAAGTCACGGAAGCTGTCAGTCTCCACCAGCCTGAATGACAGCATTTCCAGTGACAGAAGTTTGGCAATGCCTGCAGTCAGAGCCTGTACTCGTGGGTGGTTTGACGAGAAAGGCCGCCTTTTCTCCCATGCCTGTACTACCGATGGCTGTAGACTGGGCTGGGAGTGTGTGGATGACTGGGAAAGTGGTGCTGCGGGTGGAATTACAGCGGGTCTCTGGACAACAGGGCCAGAGGTTCTTCCACGGCGATCCTGGGAGGAAGCCGAACCAGCTGCGTGTGAGCTGGAGGAAGAGGCAACACGAGCTGAAGAGGTGGTAGCTGCCGCTGTTGGTTGGCCTAGCTCTTCAGTGCGTTTCTATAACTCCGCCGTGTGCCTGGTGCGCACATGTTTCCACATATTTGTGGTATTGAGGTTGCTGACACTTTTCCCTCTTTTCACTTTGTGATGACACACCTTGCATTTGACATAGCAAATGTCATCTGCAACTGTGTCAAAAAAGGACCAGGCACTGCAAGTCTTGGGAGCGCCCTTTTTGGCTTTTGGAAGAGACATGCTCCTAACGGGTGCCAAAGCGGAGGCTGCAGGATCCGCAGTCTTCCCCCTCCCTCTCCCTCTTTGGGCCGTACGGGGAATCTCTTCCTCAGAGCTGCTCCCACCACCTTCCTGTCCCTCACGCCAAGATGGGTCAAGGACCTCATCATCTACACTACCCTCTGCCCCCAACTGCTCCTCCTGGGTAGTCTCAGCAGCAGAGCACGCACCAGTAAGTGGCACCTGAGTGTCATCATCAGCTGATGCGGCCTGCGATGTGGTGACCGGAGCCACTGGCCCACCCGCCTCTTCAGACTCAGAGAGAAAAAGCTGTTGGGCATCACTGCACCCTGCCTCTTCTTCCATTTCTCCAATGCTGCTTGGCTGGCCCTCTGTTTCCAAGCCAAGAGATTCAGAGAACAGAAGTAGAGACGGCTCCTGTCCTGGGCTCTCTGTCTGCCTGGGCAATTTGGCAGGTGGTGAAGAGACAGATGGCTGCTCTCCAGTGCTCTGTGTATGAGAGGATGTTGCACTAATTGAAGTTGATGCATTAGCTGCCATCCATCCGACAACGGCTTCAATTTGTTCTTCACGCAGCAGCGGTGTACGGCGCTCTGCGACAAAGCTGCGCATGAATGACTGTTCCCTGGTGAAAGTGGGTGCTGATGAGTCACCGGTGCCCGCAGCAGGCACAGAATCCCCACGTCCCCTCCCTGCTCCGCGCCCACGCCCACGTGCCTTACTCACTGCCTTCTTCATCTTGGTTGACTGATAAAGATAAGCAGAAAAGTACTAACGGCTTTGTGTGCTTATTCCTGAACAACTCCTAACAGGTATAAGAAACACTAATTTTCTAAAGTGTGGACTAGACTTTAATATGAGCTAATGTGGCCTACACAAATGTAAAGTGGTGTCACTGGTGTGTTTGGTGAACTTTATTATTTATTTATTTTTGGGGGGCTGAACTGACAACAGATAGAGCTGCAGTCACACGGAGACCGTGCAGACAGCCGTAAACGGCGCTGCAAGGCCCAAAAACCCTCCTCTACGTTATCCTATGTAGTGTTTTTCCACAAGTTAGCTGGAGACGGGTGGAAAGACACTAATAGGAATTTTTTGAAAAAATGTGCAGCAGCCTGCACTACTTAAAACAAAATGAAAATTGATTTTGCGGTATGACGCAGTGAAGAACCCTGAGCTGGAGACAACCAGGCTATGGCTGCTCACAGACTACAGGGCGAGCTGCAGTCACACGGAGACCGTGCAGACAGCCGTAAACGGCGCTGCAAGGCCCAAAAACCCTCCTCTACGTTATCCTATGTAGTGTTTTTCTACAAATTAGCTGGAGACGGGTGGAAAGACACTAATAGGAATTTTTTTAAAAAATGTGCAGCAGCCTGCACTACTTAAAACAAAATGAAAATTGATTTTGCGGTATGACGCAGCGAAGAACCCTGAGCTGGAGACAACCAGGCTATGGCTGCTCACAGACTACAGGGCGAGCTGCAGTCACACGGAGACCGTGCAGACAGCCGTAAACGGCGCTGCAAGGCCCAAAAACCCTCCTCTACGTTATCCTATGTAGTGTTTTTCCACAAATTAGCTGGAGACGGGTGGAAAGACACTAATAGAATTTTTTTGAAAAAATTAGCAGCAGACTACACTACTTGGAAAAAAAAAAAAAGAACAGTATGAGGCAATGAACCACCCTCCCTGAACTGAATACAACCAGCTATGGATGGCCTATGTGGCTGCACTCAGACTAGAGAGTGGGCTGCACTCACACACACACACACACAGACCTTGCAGATCGCTGTGAAAACAGCGCTACAAGGCAAAAGCAAGGTGATTAGTAGGTGAACACAGCGGTTGCTAAATTAGCCTTGGAAAAGCACAAAGAAGCAAATCGCTATCTCTAAACTGGCCCTCAGTCAGCAAACAGCATCCTGTCACTAACTGAATTCACAGCAGAGTGAGCGCAAAATGGCGCCAGCGACTTTTAAACTGCATCATGACATCATTTCAGCAGCCAATCACAGCCTTGCCAGTAGTTTCATGCCCTCCATGCTGAACAGGATGTGCCCACACTTGGAATCATTCTCATTGGCTGAATTTGTGCAGTTTGAATCTGGGAACTTCCGATTCCGGTATCCGATATGCGGCAAGTATCGGAATCCCGGTATCGGAATTCCGATACCGCAAGTATCGGCCGATACCCGATACTTGCGGTATCGGAATGCTCAACACTATTCATTACCCAAATTCTTACTTCAAAGGTAAAATTTGTATTAGGTGAAGACAGACTTTCCCATTACTGAGATAGATGTCAGTTGTTATGGATACAATTTTAGGTAGATGGTAGGAACTAGACATAGAGCTTCTCCTTCCTCTTCCTTCTAAAAAGATCGAATCTTATCAGTAGCAACTGCCATCTTCTCTCACCCCTCTGGGAATTTATCTACAGACGTGGAGACGATTTTGACTTCATGGCTGTTTTCCAGAAACATACAGCAACAGGGCCGGATTTAAGAGGTGGGTGGCCCAGGGCCCATTTTGAAGGGAGGCCCATTTTTCAAGGTGTTGCAATATGTAATGCAAAAACACAAAGTGAAACGAACGCAAGTTTATTTACAAAAATCATTTACGCAGAGTAATTCAGGTAAAATAATTCATTTTTTACAATCCGGGCACTTTCCTTGATTTTCATGCTGCAAAATTACTAATGATGTCACTAAAGTCCAATTCATGCAGTATATCTGACCTTGTCAGCCCTTGAAGTCCTGAAAGGGAATTAAAGATTAAAATATGTACATATGTTTGTATGTATGTATATTGTAGAAATTTGGGCTGTCTATATTAAAGACTTCTGCTGGGCTCTATAAGTCAGAGGCTTCTGCTGGGCTGTATATATATGAGGGGCTTCTGCTGGGCTCTATATGTCAAAGGCTTCTGCTAGGCTTTATATGTATGAGGGGCTTCTGCTGGGCTGTATATATATGAGGGGCTTCTGCTGGGCTGTATATATTTGAGGGGCTTCTGCTGGGCTGTATATGTATGAGAGGCTTCTGCTGGGCTGTATATGTATGAGAGGCTTCTGCTGGGCTGTATATATATGAGGGGCTTCTGCTGGGCTCTATATGTATGAGAGGCTTCTGCTGGGCTGTATATGTATGAGAGGCTTCTGCTGGGCTGTATATGTATTAGAGGCTTCTGCTGAGCTGTATATATATGAGGGGCTTCTGCTGAGCTGTATATGTATGAGAGGCCTCTGCTGGGCTGTATATATATGAGGGGCTTCTGCTGAGCTGTATATATATATATATATATATATATATATATATATATATATATATATATATATGAGGGGCTTCTGCTGGGCTGTATATGTATGAGAGGCTTCTGCTGGGCTGTATATATATGAGGGGCTTCTGCTGAGCTGTATATATATATATATATATATATATATATATATATATATATATTAATATATATATATATATATATATATATGAGGGGCTTCTGCTGGGCCGTGTATGTATGAGAGGCTTCTGCTGGGCTGTATATGTATGAGAGGCTTCTGCTGAGTTGTATATATATGAGGGGCTTCTGCTGGGCTGTATATATGTATGAGGGGCTTCTCTTGGCTGCATATGTATGAGGGGTTTCTGCTGGGCTGTATATATACATATATATGAGGGGCTGCTGCTGGGCTGTATATATTAGAAGCTGCTGTTGAGCTGTATGTATATATATATATATATATATATATATATATATATATATATATACACTAGCTGAAGAGCCCGGCGTTGCCTGGGCATAGTAAATATCTGTGGTTAGTTATAGCACCTCACTTCTCTTATTTTCCCATCACGCCTCTCATTTTCCCCATCACATCTTTCATTTTCCCCCTCACATCTCTCATTTTCTCCCTCACACCACTCATTTTCCCCCTCACTCCTCTTATTTTTCCCCTCACTCCTCTCATTCCCCCCTAACACTTGTCATTTCGACCTCACATCTGTCATTTTCCGATCACTCCACTATTTTCCCTCACTCCTCTCATTTTGCACTCACACCTTTTCATTTTCACCTCACACCTCTCATTTTCACCTCAGTATATACATGTTTGTCATCTCCCTTATATATAGTATACACCTGTATGTCATCTCCTGTATATAGTATATACCTGTATGTCATCTCCCCTGTATATAGTATATACCTGCTGTGTGTCATGTCCCCTGTATATAGTGTATACCTGTATGTCATCTCCTCCTATATATAGTATATACCTGTGTGTCATCTCACCTATATATAGTATATATCTGTGTGTCATCTCCTCCTGTATATAGTATATACTTGTATGTCATCTCCTCCTATACATAGCATATACCTGTATGTCATCTCCTCCTGTATATACTATATACCTGTAGGTAATCTGCTCCTGTATATAGTATATACCTGTGTGTCATCTCCTCCTGTATATAGTATATACCTGTATGTCATCTCCTCCTATATATAGTATATACCTGTGTGTCATCTCACCTATATATAGTATATATCTGTGTGTCATCTCCTCCTGTATATAGTATATACCTGTATGTCATCTCCTCCTATACATAGCATATACCTGTATGTCATCTCCTCCTGTATATACTATATACCTGTAGGTAATCTGCTCCTGTATATAGTATATACCTGTGTGTCATCTCCTCCTGTATATAGTATATACCTGTATGTCATCTCCTGCTGTATGTAGTATGTACCTGTATGTCATCTCCTCCTCTATATAGTATATACCTGTGTGTCATCTCTCCTGTATATAGTATATATCTGTGTGTCATCTCCTCCTGTATATAGTATATACCTGTGTGTCATCTCCCCTGTAAATAGTATATACCTGTGTGTCATCTCCTCCTGTATATAGTATATACTTGTATGTCATCTCCTCCTATACATAGCATATACCTGTATGTCATCTCCTCCTGTATATACTATATACCTGTAGGTAATCTGCTCCTGTATATAGTATATACCTGTGTGTCATCTCCTCCTGTATATAGTATATACCTGTATGTCATCTCCTCCTATATATAGTATATACCTGTGTGTCATCTCACCTATATATAGTATATATCTGTGTTTCATCTCCTCCTGTATATAGTATATACCTGTATGTCATCTCCTCCTATACATAGCATATACCTGTATGTCATCTCCTCCTGTATATACTATATACCTGGAGGGAATCTGCTCCTGTATATAGTATATACCTGTGTGTCATCTCCTCCTGTATATAGTATATACCTGTATGTCATCTCCTGCTGTATGTAGTATGTACCTGTATGTCATCTCCTCCTCTATATAGTATATACCTGTGTGTCATCTCTCCTGTATATAGTATATATCTGTGTGTCATCTCCTCCTGTATATAGTATATACCTGTGTGTCATCTCCCCTGTAAATAGTATATACCTGTGTGTCATCTCCTCCTGTATATAGTATATATCTGTATGTCATCTCCTCCTGTATTAGACCTCGTTCACACGTTATTTGGTCAGTATTTTTACCTCAGTATTTGTAAGCTAAAATGGCAGCCTGATAAATCCCCAGCCAACAGTAAGCCCACCCCCTGGCAGTATATATTAGCTCACACATACACATAATAGACTGGTCATGTGACTTACAGCTGCCGGATTCCTATATGGTACATTTGTTGCTCTTGTAGTTTGTCTGCTTATTAATCAGATTTTTATTTTTGAAGGATAATACCAGACTTGTGTGTGTTTTAGGGCGAGTTTCGTGTGTCAAGCTGTGTGTGTTGAGTTGCGTGTGGCGACATGCATGTAGTGACTTTTGTGAGATGAGTTTTGTGTGGCAACATGCGTGTAGCAACTTTTTGTGTGTCGAGTTGCATGTGACAGGTTAGTGTAGCAAGTTGCGTGCAGCAAGTTTTGCGCATGGCGAGTTTTGCGCATGGCGAGTTTTATGTGTGGTGCCTTTTGAGTATGTGCAAGTTTTGTGTGAGGCAACTTTTGCATGTGTTGCAACTTTTGTGCATGTGGCAATTTTTCCGCGTGTGCAAGTTTTGCATGTGGCGAGTTTTCCATGAGGTGAGTTTTGCACGTGTGGTGAGTTTTGCATGTGAAGAGTTTTGCGTGTGGCGAGTTTTGAGCGGCGACTTTTGTGTTTCGACTTTTATGTGGCGAGGTTGGTGTATGTGTGGTGAAATGTGCGCTGAGGGTGGTATATGTGTTCGAGCACGTGGTAGTGTGTGGCGCATTTTGTGTGTGTGTTCATATCCCCGTGGTGGTGTGGTGATTATCCCATGTCGGGGCCCCACCTTAGCAACTGTACAGTATATACTCTTTGGCGCCATCGCTGTCATTCTTTAAGTCCCCCTTGTTCACATCTGGCAGCTGTTAATTTGCCTCCAACACTTTTCCTTTCATTTTTTCCCCATTATGTAGATAGGGGCAAAATTGTTTGGTGAATTGGAAAGCGCGGGGTTAAAATTTCACCTCACAACATAGCCTATGACGCTCTTGGGGTCCAGACGTTTGACTGTGCAAAATTTTGTGGCTGTAGCTGCGACGGTTCAGATGCCAATCCCGGACATACATACACACATACACACATACATACACACATTCAGCTTTATATATTAGATATACGAGGGGCTGCTGCCGGGCTGTATATATCAGAAGCTGTTGCTGTGCTGGCTGAATATAGAATAGAGGCTGAGGGACTGTATAAAGTGTTTACACAGCACTATACTGTAAACAGGTCCACACTATGTAGATACAGTATACACAGACACACTGTAATACAGGATATAGTGTGGACGGGTGCATGTCTTCAGAAGCACGGGCTGGGCACAATGTTGGACATTTCAATGTACTGGGCACTGCAATGTACTGAGCACTACAATGGCAGATTTGCAATTTTCACTCATAAATATCTATTGCTGTACAGGCCCGGTGTGCCCGGTGTTCTTAGCTGTTGGCACTATAATATTAATGCTGAATATAAGAGTTTGCTGGCACATGATTTACAGATCTGGCCAGCTTAGTTGAACACACAATCATGAAACTGATGGTGAAAGATCAAAAAAAAAGTTGCAAAGATAAGACCAATGTTTCTGCTGCATTTTTTTAAACATCTGTCTACCTAAATTGACATCTGTTTTTGTACATGACCCTGAATATTACTGTCCCATCTTCATGACCATTCACCACAACCTGCTATTGCATTAGATTAATTAACACTTCATGTCGGCCATTGCTGGGTATTGCAGCAGATAATACATAATATATTAAGGACTTACCCTTTGTTTCTGTTGTCCTGGTAGTTCTGCATATTGATTATACTCTTTCCAGGAGTCATTTTGCCAACTGTATTTGCAGACCAGATGTTCCGACATTGATCTCTTTTCATACCTCTGATTTTCCCATAAAGAAATACGTTCTTCTCTGACTTAACAGAGTCAACATGTCCAAAAGGGATTCTCTATGTCATCTAACAACATGTCCTGCGGCCTTTCTGCAAGGTGTGTACAGTAAACAGATGTGCAGTAGTGGTCGTATTTCACCATCACTGCGGTGTTGTTCACATCACATACAGATCAATGCTGGAGCTGACAGCTTGACTGTGAAACAATTATCAAAATAAAGTGATTCATAAGAGAACAGGTTGCGTGATGCCACAAGAGAAGAGTGCAATATGGCCCTCAGCGAGCTTCAGATGTCCCCTTCTGTTCTAAGTTCCTAGAAGACAGGGCCTCGAAACACATTCCAGCTGGAACTGTATGTGATTGCCATGTGAATTCACATAAACAGGCAAGGTGACAATCACACCTGAAAGTCAAGTGTTCACGAGACGTGGAAGTGGGGAATATCAAAACGATGAACAAAATACTGGTAGTTCAACTGTAACATCCATTCAGTTCAGGGTGAAAAAAATGTGGCTATTTAATTGCCCAAACTGGCGACGTTTCAACTAAGGATTGTGGCTTGAATAAGGCTCACAATACGGAGCCGAAACTTTGCCATTTTGGGCAATTAAAGAGCCACATTTTTTCACCCTAAACTGGTGATCTGCCTTCGTTTTTTGTCTGTATCTATCTATTTATCTATTAATCTATCCATCTATAATAAAAAGATGGGTGGAGCAGCAGCAATAGATGAATGATAGGGCGCAAAGCCTCCCAGGTGCGACCAGTCCTCCAATATATACAAAAAATAGAGGCACCATTCCAAAATAGAAAAATACAAAAATATTAAAAGGCCCATAGTTAATGGCGACGTTTCAGTGAGATTTAAGTCTGAGCAATGTAGGCTGTAATTACGGACTGCCTCACTCAGTCGCAGTAGTGTACAATGAATATGCTAAACATGGCGCGGACAAGTGGCGCTATAGAGTTCTCAATTCCTCTTTCTCTCTGAAGAGGTAATTTGTATGTTAAATTTCTTAGAGGAGCATTGCATGGCAAATATGCCTCCTTACCTTTGCCTGCCATATTCGGTATGTCACTCTCCAAAACGAGAAAAGTTACCACTTAGACCTCAGTCCAAAGCCTCTCGCCTAGCCAAATCAATTCTCATACTTTGCACTGACGAGGGCCAATAGCCCAAAACACCGTGTCTGCGAATTGACTTTCTGATTTGGATTTTATCCGAAGTAATATTGCAAGATTCGTTAAAGAGTAGATATTGATTTGTATCATTCCTGCTTCTAACAGGTGGCACTATAGAGTTCAAGTCCTCTTCCTCTCTGGAGACACAATTTGGATATTACATTTCCCAGAGGAGCATTGCACGGCGAATAAGCCTCCTTACTTTGGCATGCCAGAGCTGGCATGTCACTCTCTACGTGGAGAAACATTACCCCTTAGACCCCAGGAATAGAGGCAGTGATCATGTAATGTACCACGTGTCTACTACATCCAAAGCATCCCTTATCGTTATAAGGTATTAAAAATGGTCTAACATTTATTTTTCCTCTCTCCAATAATAATTGGATAGTATTTTTATTTCCCATGTGCAATCAATACCTCTGTTTTAAACATTAATACTAAACAGCGTCTGCAAATATAGCATTTTGTCTGTGTAGACAGGGGGGGGAACTGATTTCTAAATTTTTCTTTTTATTAGGAAAATGACAAATAATGGAAAAGATCTTCTAAATCCCCTTAATAGCAAACTCACACAGCCACCATGTAGAATGCATTGTTTACATGGGACTGTATTTACTTGGTACTCTTACCTAAGTCGTAAACCCTGTGTGTCCATTTATTCCTAAAAACTGCACCTACAATGTATCGCAAGTAGTGTTGAGCGATACCGTCCGATACTTGAAAGTATCGGTATCGGAAAGTATCGGCCGATACCGGCAAAGTATCGGATCTAATCCGATACCGATACCCGATACCAATACAAGTCAATGGGACTCATGTATTGGACGGTATTCCTGATGGTTCCCAGGGTCTGAAGGAGAGGAAACTCTCCTTCAGGCCCTGGGAACCATATTAATGTGTAAAAGAAAGAATTAAAATAAAAAATATTGCTATACTCACCTCTCCGACGCAGCCTGCACCTTACCGAGGGAACCGGCAGCGTTGTTTGCTTAAAATTCGCGCTTTAACTTCCTTACGTGAAGTCCCGGCTTGTGATTGGTCGCGCGCCGCCCATGTGGCCGCGACGCGACCAATCACAGCAAGCCGTGACGTAATTTCAGGTCCTTCAGGATTTTAAAATTACGTTCCGGCTTTGTGATTGGTCGCGTCGCGGTCACATGGGCGACGCGACCAATCACAAGCCGTGACGTCACGGGAGGCAGGAGACGCGCGCATTTTAAAATGCGCGCGTGTCCAGCCTCCCGTGACGTCACGGCTTGGGATTGGTCGCGTCGCCCATGTGGCCGCGACGCAACCAATCACAGCAAGCCGTGACGTAATTTCAGGTCCTTCAGGATTTTAAAATTACGTTCCGGCGTTGTGATTGGTCGCGTCGCCCATGTGACCGCGACGCGACCAATCACAAAGCCGGAACGTAATTTTAAAATCCTGAAGGACCTGAAATTACGTCACGGCTTGCTGTGATTGGTCGCGTCGCGGCCACATGGGCGGCGCGCGACCAATCACAAGCCGGGACTTCACGTAAGGAAGTTAAAGCGCGAATTTTAAGCAAACAACGCTGCCGGTTCCCTCGGTAAGGTGCAGGCTGCGTCGGAGAGGTGAGTATAGCAATATTTTTTATTTTAATTCTTTCTTTTACACATTAATGTTGTTTCGATACCGATACCCGATACCACAAAAGTATCGGATCTCGGTATCGGAATTCCGATACCCGCAAGTATCGGCCGATACCCGATACTTGCGGTATCGGAATGCTCAACACTAATCGCAAGGTCATAAAAATGGATTGTGCTCACATCAGCTGTGACAGTATTAATAATGGATGTATACATTTTCTGTACCTGCCCTGCACAGATGGCAATGCAGAATGCCTGAATGGACTGAAGAGGAATTCATTGATAAGGAGACACATGGATCAGCGGAAATGACGACGTGTTACCAAGTAACAGATATTGTCCCTGGGGAAACTAGATCCATGGAGTCTTCCTAAACGTCCCACAGTCACCGCACAAAGCCGGCAGCAGTGGGTCCGCTATGGTGAGCACGAAGAACAAAGAGGTTCTGCAGATGAGAGATACACAGTGAAGAAAGGAGACATGTCAGAAAGGTAAGAAAGCAGGAGGAGAAGTTCTGTCTTATTTCTGTACCATCAATTGGGAAAGCAAATGAAAGACAATCTGCTGCTACGGGATTAAGTGTCTTATTCAGAGCTGAACAGCTGATAGTGGCTGAAATGAACGGAAAAAATTGTCTCTTTAATTGAACGTTCGATCTAATTAAAGTAACCTTAAACTTTAGATGGCGGCTTATTTAGGAGAGTTTTTATATGAGCAGATTTAAGTGCCTTTGGAAATAGATTGAAATCATTTCTTCAATTCAAGCACCATTTAGAAGTCCTTGGAATGAAGTTTTTATTTTACCGCTAAATCTATTTAGTATCGCCTGGCCCTGAGAGCTGCATTATCCCTAATAACGGCTAATTGCTCCCCGGAATGTAAAAATACAATGTTATCATTTTGAGCTATGCAATTCCATTACATCTCATTCAGAATAGCCTTGAAATAATGTAACATTAAATGCGTGTAATAAAATCTGCATTACGTTTCACTTTACACCAAATGCACAGCCGAGCCGTACGTTGCCTTGTAATTGTGAGATCCCCGGATGCCATCGCTATCACTTGTTGTAAAGCCTGGATCACACAGCAAGTACTAGCAATAATGCAGATTATAGTACAGGCATCGTTCATATTTTCTTACATCCGACTATATAATGTAGAATTGCAAAGAGGGAACAAAATTGTATCTGTCAAAGGTTGACATTGCACTATAATCTCATAGATCGCACTATTTGCATAGGTTAGTGGCCCTTCACTTTAAAAGAGAACGCTTATGAAAAATGCATGGTGCAGTACGGACAGAAACGATTGTATTGCTGTAGTGAAGACAGTCACGTATTTATACTACCAAAGGAAGTCACTAGAAAGTCCCTGGACAGAAGAAAATATCTGAAAACGTCAAGCGTGAGTGGTCTGTAGTTTGCAGAGTATGACCGGAACAAGGAGACCTGGAAACTGCACCGTGTACTAGGGTTTATTCCAATGAGACCCTTTGGATAGTGGTCTGGTTCCTGTCCTGGTTGTACAGACATGTGACGACTGCAGCCAATCCAAGCAGGGACAACATGGTCACATGACCTTTCTCACAGAAGAGGAAGCAAGGAGGAATCGGAAGACTGGTAGAAGAAGAATGGGTGTTTATTGGCAGCTGACTGTTCATCATCATCATCATCATCATCATTATTATTAATATTATTATTATTTTTTGTGTGGGTGCCGAGCTGCTTTAAAAAATATAACCCCTTGAAAATAAACTGCTGATCACAGGGAAGATATTTTTTTTCAGCAATTATATTAAAGGGCAACACTTTCAACTTCTCCTTAGCCAGACATTGCTGCTTAAATATTGCACAAAAAAAACACTCAAAAACTGAGCAGTACCTTCTAACACAATAAGTGAAAGCTGCTACGACAGCACACTAAAGAAACGAAAGAATACAGCTGCACTCTGCCCCCATACCTCATATAATCTGCATACATTTGCATACAGGGCTTTACAATGTGAATCTATTGACACATTTATATCTTCTATCTGTTGCTGCATTCTCAGGTAATCAGCATTTTTATTCATATGCACATGAATTATTAAGTGCTCTGGACATGACTGAGCACTTATCATTTCTCTGTCTCCCCAGGTTGTTTCCCCGCCCAGCACCAGCCTCTTTGACTTGATTTATAGCTTACTCTCTGAATCCCCTGCCTGATGTCACATAGATGGTGAACTATCAATCAGGCTGGTGCTGGCTGGGGAAATGAGCTCTGGAGGCAGTAGCTCCTAAAGTTCTCTGTCATTCCCAGGGGACATAACACCTACTGTGCATATAAACTTAAAGCTAATTACTCAGGAATGTAGCAGCAGATAGATGATATAAAGGTGTCTTTGGATTTACAGTTCATAGACCTGCATGCTCATATATGCAGTTTGGAAGTTGAACCCTTTCACATACACCTTCAATAGCTGTCACATGAATTTTCATTCTGGGGACAGGCTTCTGGCTCTCCCCATGCACATGCCCACTCGGCATAGTAGAATATGCATGTGTTCCCCTTCGTGCTTGAGAGATCTAAAGTCTATCACATTTGTCACATGTAAAACTTGAGGTTGTAGAATTTGGAGGTAGTCATCAGACTATGCAGAAGGCCAGAAGGTCCCATACACATAAGAAGACGCCAGTATACAGATTGCACATAATTTAGGGGAAGGGAGGCTGCGTTCGATTTTGTATTCAGGCCCAGCAGCCTTTGTCAACGTCAATGTTTTATCTAGTCATGCAGGAGTAATCTCTGCCACATTTGTGCTACAGGCCTCAGAAATAGATGATGTGGCATAGAAAAGACTGTTTTCAGCTTCCTTTTTCTCCGGTTACTTATTCCTAGATGAAACTTTTCTAATGATGTGATTTGTGAAATGGAATATTGTGCATTCGCAGAAGGCCGACATCTGTTTGAGGGACAAGCATGTTGACTCGGAATATAGTGCTGAAATTAAGCATAGCTTGTGATTTCCATGCTCCGCTTATAATATTATCTCTTCAGCTCCTCAGGTGTGAACACAAGCAGCAACAGCTTCTCTAAATCCTATTCATCGCACTGCTCTGATCTAAGCGAAACCAACACGTCTTTACCAGTCTTGTCAAGAAACAGACGAGCATTGCAGCAGAGCTGTGATTCCGGCATTTCCTCCCCGGTGAGAATTTTCTCATTTCCATATGTAGTATACTTATAATGACATGGGCGCGCGAATACCTGAATACAACAAAATATCTTGTGGCTTTACAGTCTTATTCTCTCCAGCTGAGTGCAAGCGCTACTCCATATTAACACATCTCTCCTAGGTCTGCTAAGGAACTTATACAGGATATTGTTCCAATGTCACAGTGTCCTAGGAATCTATACTATAAAATGATCACAGAATTTATAAGGGTTGTATCAAAGTCATCAGTAAAGTTGAAGAATGACCTTCGGCAGGAACCTATGGCACCTATGGCAGCACATACATTCATCTTTCTATTGTAAAAGAGTTTGAAGAAATATATCTGATTTATATTTGGAGCCAAATATCCTGACACTTGGCCTTTGCATTGAGTGGTATTGTGTGCCCATTCTTGTCTACTTTTAGAAACATTATCAGTGGTTGAAAAGACCATACAATATCAGATGATTGCAATCTGATAAACTCTAAGGATAATTTTTGGGCTATAGAAGTGAAATTCAGAGGTGACTGTAAAATGTTATGTTTCAAAAAACAGGAAAATATATAGTTTAAGATGTCAACATATTGAGTTGTTAATATACCCTTTTATTAAAGAAAGCTTAATTAGAGAAAACTAAGCAGACCCTTTCTGAATCATATTACATGATAAAAAAAATCTGTTCCTTACAAGGTCTTACAATTAGGTAAACACAGTGTTAGAATGACCAACATAAGACAAATTTTCCTAGGAAAATTATTTATTTACCAAAAACTACGCCACAAGGCAGAAGTAGTGTTTGAAAAATTGAGTACAGCCTTACTAGTTCCATAGGCATTAGGAGGATAAGTGTTATGGTTTCCAATGGCAAGGAAACATCAGAAGCATAGAATAAACGGACAAGCTCTCGGGTGATGGAAACTAGAGCTGACCGCGATGCTAAACCTACACACCACACTAGAAGTACCAAGGGGGCATTCCTGCGTTGTCTCTAGATGCCGCGCGCCAGCCGGAGAACTAACTACCCCTGGTAGAAGAAAACACAGTCCTGGCTTGCCTCCAGAGAATGTCCCCACAGGAGATAGCAGCCCCCACATATAATAACGGTGAGAGCAGATGAAAAGACACACGTAGTATGAAAGCAGATTTAGCACAGAGAGGCCCGCTAACTAAATAGCAGAAAGATACAACAGAGGACTTCGCGGTCAGCTGCAAAACCCTTCAAAACACCATCCTGAAATTACCTTAACTCATGTGACAACTCATGCCACTGGAGTGGTAATTTCAGCCCAACTAGAGCTTCCAGCTGCAGAGATTCACATAAGTGCAAACTGGACAAAACATACAAAAATAGACTTAAGGACTAAAGTGTCCAACTTAGCTGAGCAGAAAACTGGGAGCAGGAACATGCAACAGAATCACTCTGGATACATTGATGGCCAGCATTAGAATGACTGAGGAGCAAGGTTAAATAGGATACTCCCACATCCTGATAGGAACAGGTGAACTGAGAAGGCAAAGCTTGCAGGACACCAGTACCACAAGAGACCACCGGGGGAGCCCACGAACCGAATCACAACAGATAAGTAGCAGTCATACTCCAACATGACTTAATTGTGGCACACAGGGTAAATCTTACACTAGTGGACTTTCTTCCTTGACATAGCATTATCTTATCATTGATATGAAGGAAAGTGTTCTCCTTTCAGGTGCCTCATCGCGTTATGTATTTTCCCTTCATTCCTCACGGAATACCAGAAATTAAGTAGTAAACACTAAACAGACTATCCCGAGTTACTATTGACTAAACATTAGAATATCATTTGACATTTAATTTGAAGAAAACAGACAATTGTTGACAGTAAAAATATAATAGAAAAGCAGGGCATCGGAATTTTAGTGTACGTGCCAGTGTATAGACTGAGTTGCTATTTGTGAGCTTTCATGTTACATAAGCCTTCTGTCTTTCTTAGTACAGTTATATTTCACCTATTATAGCACGATATCTTGTGATATACTAATCATATTTTTGTGTGTGTGTATATGTGTATCTATTTACACTGTTTTATGCTGGCTTAATGAGTGGTCTTACAATGGACTAATGTCAGCTGACACTTTAAGGGTATGGGGGTCCTTCATACTGATCCTCGGGGAGAGGTCAGACTGTCCATCACTTTGTTCTCTCGGAGATTATCCACCTGCTGAGATCTGTCGGCAGCTTTCTTTGCACAGGAGGGCACAGGCGAGAGATCACTCCTGTGTAGGGAAGAAATGGGCGAGATGGCTTTCAGCTGAATGATTGGCCATAGCATCTTTCGTCTTACAGCCATCTAATGTGTATGGCCGGCTTTACTGTAGGTTTTAATTTGACATCTACATAAAACTTGTACATTTTCCCTTGAAGGCCACGTTCACACAGCAGTATTTGGTCAATACTTTACAACAGTATTTGTATGCCAAAATCAGAAGTGGAACAATCAGAAGAAAGGTATAATAGAAACACGTCACCACTACTGTATTTATCACCCACTGATGGTTTTGGCTTACAAATACTGATGAAAAAAAACCTCATCAAATACTGAACGTGTGAGCGTGGCCTATCAGTGTTTTCCTTATAGTACTCTTTTTTTTTCTCACACTTTAAGGGTATGTGTCCACGTTCAGGAAACGCTGCGTTTTTGACGCAGCGCTGAGCCGCAGAGTCAAAAACGCAGCGTCCAGATGTTACAGCACAGTGGAGGGGATTTAAAGAAATCCCGTCTCCACTGTGCATTAAAAAACGCATGCGTTATTCCCGCAAAAACGCACATGCGGTGCGTTTTTTCAGAACGCAGCATGTTGCTACAATGAGCAAAACACGCAGGAACACCGCAGGTGACCTGCCAGTATCCTCAGGTGCATTTTTGGTCAGGATTTTACCTGCATAAAATCCTGACCAAAGCCTGAAGCAAACCTGAACGTGGACACATACCCTTAAACGTACTGATAAATTATTTGCTGCTTGGGAAATTGCTCCATGTGCACCTGTTGTGTAAATAAATTGTAATGTGAATCCCACTGCAACACTGTGAATATGCGGGTCTTATATAAGCCACATATTATAAATTCTGTAGTACAGCTATTGCAGGAAACCCTTTGAATTTAATGGGCAGCAATCATTTATCTAAGGCCGGGGTAACATGAGCATACATTCTCACTCGAGAGAATTGAGTCGATTATGAATTGATTAAACTCTGAAGGAGATTGGTCAGAGTGTCAACTTAATGTGATCGGATTCTCTAAGCATTAAAAAATCAGAGCACAATTATAGAGAAGATGGAGAACTTAACTTCTCCATCTTCTCCATTGTTTGACGACATCAGAGTGCAGTCCGATGCTTAAGAGACACTTATAGACTTGAATGGGTGAGCGTGATCTGAATATTGGATGTACTCACAAAATGCTGCGATTTTTTTTTCTCATGCTGAATTGACATGAGAAAAAAAATGAAGATCTTCACTTCCTCATAGTATAACAATGGTCTGAGCGTTATCCGATAAACATTAAATTACTAATGCTGTTATTTCAGTACCTACAGTGGGGCAAAAAAGTATTTAGTCAGTCAGCAATAGTGCAAGTTCCACCACTTAAAAAGATGAGAGGCGTCTGTAATTTACATCATAGGTAGACCTCAACTATGGGAGACAAACTGAGAAAAAAAAATCCAGAAAATCACATTGTCTGTTTTTTTAACATTTAATTTGCATATTATGGTGGAAAATAAGTATTTGGTCAGAAACAAAATTTCATCTCAATACTTTGTAAAATATCCTTTGTTGGCAATGACAGAGGTCAAACGTTTTCTGTAAGTCTTCACAAGGTTGCCACACACTGTTGTTGGTATGTTGGCCCATTCCTCCATGCAGATCTCCTCTAGAGCAGTGATGTTTTGGGCCTGTCATTGGGCAACATGGACTTTCAACTCCCTCCGAAGGTTTTCTATAGGGTTGAGATCTGGAGACTGGCTAGGCCACTCCAGGACCTTGAAATGCTTCTTACGAAGCCACTCCTTCGTTGCCCTGGCGGTGAGCTTTGGATCATTGTCATGTTGAAAGACCCAGCCATGTTTCATCTTCAATGCCCTTGCTGATGGAAGGAGGTTTGCACTCAAAATCTCACGATACATGGCCCCATTCATTCTTTCATGTACCCGGATCAGTCGTCCTGGCCCCTTTGCAGAGAAACAGCCCCAAAGCATGATGTTTTCACCACCATGCTTTACAGTAGGTATGGTGTTTGATGGATGCAACTCAGTATTCTTTTTCCTCCAAACACGACAAGTTGTGTTTCTACCAAACAGTTCCAGTTTGGTTTCATCAGACCATAGGACATTCTCCCAAAACTCCTCTGGATCATCCAAATGCTCTCCAGCAAACTTCAGACGGGCCCGGACATGTACTGGCTTAAGCAGTGGGACACGTCTGGCACTGCAGGATCTGAGTCCATGGTGGTGTAGTGTGTTACTTATGGTAGGCCTTGTTACATTGGTCCCAGCTCTCTGCAGTTCATTCACTAGGTCCCCCCGCGTCGTTCTGGGATTTTTGCTCACCGTTCTTGTGATCATTCTGACCCCACAGGGTGGGATTTTGCGTGGAGCCCCAGATCAAGGGAGATTATCAGTGGTCTTGTATGTCTTCCATTTTCTAATTATTGCTCCCACTGTTGATTTCTTCACTCCAAGCTGGTTGGCTATTGCAGATTCAGTCTTCCCAGCCTGGTGCAGGGCTACAATTTTGTTTCTGGTGTCCTTTGACAGCTCTTTGGTCTTCACCATAGTGGAGTTTGGAGTCAGACTGTTTGAGGGTGTGCACAGGTGTCTTTTTATACTGATAACAAGTTTAAACAGGTGCCATTACTACAGGTAATGAGTGGAGGAAAGAGGAGACTCTTAAAGAAGAAGTTACAGGTCTGTGAGAGCCAGAAATCTTGATTGTTTGTTTCTGGCCAAATACTTATTTTCCACCATAATATGCAAATTAAATGTTAAAAAAACAGACAATGTGATTTTCTGGATTTTTTTTACTCAGTTTGTCTCCCATAGTTGAGGTCTACCTATGATGTAAATTACAGACGCCTCTCATCTTTTTAAGTGGTGGAACTTGCACTATTGCTGACTGACTAAATACTTTTTTTCCCCACTGTATATAGAGCCATTAATTTCTATAGTGTTTTACAGAACATCTATATATATAAGAGGCATCGTGATTACTCGCTAATCCCACCCCCTGCACAGTAGCTCCACCCCCCACCACATCACCACACATAATCCCGCCCCCCACCCCATTACCACACACAATCCCGCCCCCACCACATTACCACACCAACACATTACCACACACAATCCCGCCCCCACCACATTACCACAAATAATCCCGACCCCAGCACATCACCACACATAATCCCGCCTCCCACCACATTACCACACACAATCCGTACCACATTACCACACAAAATCCTACCCCACCACATTACCACACATAATCCCGCCCCCCACCACATTACCACACACAATCCGCACCACATTACCACACATAATCCCGCCCCACCACATTACCACACATAATCCCGCCCCCCACCACATTACCACACACAATCCGCACCACATTCCCACAAATAATCCCGCCCCACCACATTACCACACATAATCCTGCCCCACCACGTTACCACACATAATCCCGCCCCCTCACCACATCACCACACATAATCCCGCCCACCCAACAGATCACCACACATAATCCCGCCCCCCCACCACATCACCACACATAATCCCGCCCCCCACCACATCACCACACATAATCCCGCCCCCAACACATCACCACACATAATCCCGCCCCCCACCACATCACCACACATAATCCTGCCCCCAACACATCACCACACAATCCCACCCCCCAACACATCACCACACATAATCTCGCCCCCACCTCATTACCACACACAATCCACACCACATTTCCACACATAATCCCGCCTCCCCACCACATTACCACACATAACCCCACCCCCTCACCACACATAATCCCGCCCACCCACCACATCACCACACATAATCCCACCCCCAAAACATCACCACACATAATCCCACCCCCCCACCACATCACCACACAATCTGCACCACATCCCCACACATAATCCCATCCGCCCACCACATCACCACACATAATCCCACCCCCCACCACATCACCACACATAATCCTGCCCCCAACACATCACCACACATAAGCCCGCCCCCCAACACATCACCACACATAATCCCGCCCCCTCACCCCATTACCACACATAATCCCGCCCCTCCACCACATCACCACACAATACCGCCCCCACCACATCACACTCGCTAATCCCGCCCCCTGCACAGTAGCTCCACCCCCCACATCACCACACATAATCCCACCCCCTACCACATCACCACACATAATCCTGCCCCCCAACACATCACCACACATAATCCCGCCCCCCCAACACATCACCACACATAATCCCGCCCCCACCACACACACTCGCTAATCCGCCCCCTGCACAGTAGCTCCACCCCACCACATCACCACACATAATCCCACCCCCACCCAATTACCACACACAATCCCGCCCCCACCACATTACCACACACAATCCCGCCCCCCACCACATTACCACACACAATCCGCACCGCATCACCACACACAATCCCGCCCCCCACCACATCACCACACATAATCCTGCCCCCACCACATCACCACACATAATCCCACCCCCCACCACACATAATCCCGCCCCCCAACACATTACCACACATAATTATGCCCCCCAACACATCACCACACATAATCCCGCCCCTTCACCCCATTTTCACACATAATCCTGCCCCCACACCACATCACCACACATAATCCCGCCCCCCCACCACACATAATCCCGCCCCCCACCACATCACCACACAATCCCACCCCCCAACACATCACCACACATAATCCCGCCCCTCCACCACATCACCACACATAATCTCGCCCCCCCACATCACCACAGATAATCCCGCCCCCACCACATTACCACACACAATCCGCACCGCATCACCACACACAATCCCGCCCCCCACATCACCACACATAATCCCGCCCCCACCACATCACCACACATAATCCCACCCCCCACCACACATAATCCCACCCCCCAACACATCACCACACATAATTATGCCCCCCAACACATCACCACACATAATCCCGCCCCTTCACCCCATTTTCACACATAATACCGCCCCCACACCACATCACCACACATAATCCCGCCCCCCCACCACACATAATCCCGCCCCCCACCACATCACCACACAATCCCGCCCCCCAACACATCACCACACATAATCCCGCCCCTCCACCACATCACCACACATAATCTCACCCCCCCACATCACCACAGATAATCCCACCCCCACCACATTACCACACATAATCCCCCCACCACATCACCACACATAATCCTGCCCCCCCACCACATTACCACAGATGATCCCGCCCCCACCACATTACCACATAATCCTGCCCCCCCACCACATTACCACACATAATCCCACCCCCCACCACATCACCACACATAATCCCACCCCCACCACATCACCACACATAATCCCACCCCCCACCACATCACCACAGATAATCCCCCTACCACCACATTACCATACATAATCCCACCCCCCCCATATGAGGCTCCATCCCTTCACATTACCACACGAGGCTGTGTCCCTCCACAATACCACACAATGCTCCATCCCCCCACATTACCACACGAGGCTCCGTCCCCACACATTACCACACGAGGCTCCGTCCACACACATTACCACATGAGGCTCCATCCCCACACATTACCACAAGAGGCTCCGCCCCCACACATTACCACACGAGGCTCTGTCCCCACACATTACCACACGAGGCTCCGCCCCCCACATTACCACACGAGGCTCCGTCCCCACACATTACCACTCAAGGCTCCGTCCCCACACATTACCACACGAGGCTGCGTCCCCACACATTACCACACGAGGCTCCATCCCCACACATTACCACACGAGGCTCCGTCCCCACACATTACCACACGAGGCTACGCCCCCCCACATTACCACAGGAGGCTCCGTCCCCCCACATTACCACACGAGTCTCTGCCCCCCCACATTACCACATGAGGCTCCGTCCCCCTACATTACCACACGAGGCTCTGCCCCCACACATTACCACACGAGGCTCCGCCCCCACACATTACCACACGAGGCTCCACCCCCCCACATTACCACATGAGGCTCCGTCCCCACACATTACCACTCGAGGCTCCGTCCCCACACATTACCACACGAGGCTCCATCCCCACACATTACCACACGAGGCTCCGTCCCCTCACACATTACCACAGGAGGCTCCGTCCCCCCACATTACCACACGAGGCTCCGCCCCCCATATTACCACACAAGGCTCCGCCCCCCCACATTACCACACGCAGCACTTCCTTTCTATGTAATTCAACCACTTCAGCCAAGGTAAATGTACATTTAATTGCATCCGCATTCTCCCAAACAAAATTGAATGTTGTCATTATTTACTTTAGTTTAATCACCAGCAGCATTAACTAGATAGCAATGAGCATGCCGAGCGTTAGCTGGCTGGAAACAGCTAGTATATTACTATTTGTATAAAAACCCCTGGTGTAAAGACCACTAAAATAGTGTTCACAAAAGTCATTGCCTATGGGGATGCTCACAATCTATAAGTGATAGGAAATAGAGAAGAAGTCGTTATTAAAGTTTGATCTAGATGGTCAAAATTATATTTAAATGAGCTCTGACTGATTACAAATAATAAAAGAAAAAGGTGCCCACCCTCAGTGATTCCCCACGGTGCTGTTCCAGGTCTAATCCAGACCCCGCTGTTTTGTGCTTCCCAGTCTCATTCTGCTGTAGATCACCATGGTTAAGATTCTTTCTTTTTTGACTGGCCTGAGCCCTTTCAGTATGACTTTTCTGATATGGCCTTGCTTTTCTTTGAAAGCTTTTAGTTATTTATTATGTTTTATAATATCCACAGCGCCCCTAAATAGAGAGTAGGCACGATGTGTACTGAGCCTATGTGATCAGTGTGTTTTCTGGAACGGTGCTCTGATGCCACAGACTATAATGAGCTTGGTCAGAGTTATGCTAGAATTCTCCAACCTGATGTAAGTAGTGAAGGTTGAGTATATTGACTTTCATGTCGGATGCTATAAGGGTGCCCGTGCTGAATGCCGTCATTTAGTTCTTCTTTTAATCAAAACAGAGGTAACTTTTACTTGCATATTTAATCTCAATTGTCCTTGTGCGACTTTGGTGATTTCAAGGTGTTGCTTTCGGAGGTTTAATCATTTTCAAGTGTTCTGTGAATGCACATGAAAACACTTCAAAACATAATTAGCTCTTTCTTCTCCGTATTTAAAGCTTCCATGTGACGCGTTCAAATATCTAACTTGGCACAAGTTGAAAGAACATGATGTACAGGGGACTCAAATTCGTTGTCCTAGAGTGAGAGAAGGTAAAGTAAGAAGCCTCTTATCTGCACAAAGCATTAGCTAAAGTCTTACAAAAATGTTTATCCACTCAACCATACATCGTTTCCGTTATTACTATTAGCAGATGAATACCGTGTAGCTGTTTATTCTTTAACGTGTGCATACATTTTATATGAACACAGGGCCGACGGAGGATGAACTTGTAATAAGAGGAGAGGCTCATCTATTCCAAGAAAGGACACAAACGAACGATAAAGAGATATGGAGACAGAGACTGCAAGAGAACTGGGAGAATTGTCTGGTAAGGCTAAGTACTCTTATTTCCTGGAGCTGAAATCTACCATTATCTACGGTATTATAGGTATAGTATAATGCATCTCCTGCCACAATTGCCGTCTCTGGCAGCCCAAATCATAAATGCTTGCTTTATAACAGTTATTAAATATCCTCGTAAATCAATTGTGAATTTAAAACAAAACAGTAAAGCTATAAACAATGATTGGACAGTCACTAACAATAATTAGATAAACCTGCAAACAAGTGGCTTAGATTAATGGCACTTCTCAAACTACAAACTAATCCAAACAGAACAAGGAAGCATAGGCCAAAAAGTAAAATAAATCATCTTTATTAACAATAAATCTAAACTCAAACAATAAAAATAGAGATACAAATACAAAAGGTACTGCCTAAAGAGGTAGTACACCCATATCTAAATAGACAAGTGTCATCATACAGAGCCTATCTTTAAACCAAAGTGCCCATAATACTGCCAAGAAAATAATTCCAAGTAGGAGCCCTTACACAAGTTTCAACTGCAGACAAAAGTCTAAGAATGAGAATCAGCTAGCATCCACCTAGTTTACTAACTAAACGAGAGCAGTTTATTATAGTACTCATCTAGCTCAGAGCATAGGCGTAGATATACTACAGAAAAAAAGTATATGACGTAGGGGACAGCTAGCATACACCTGGTTGGTTAATTAAATAGAAGCAGTTCATCATCACAGTACTAGTTTAATTTAGTGCATAAAAGTTATATATGAAGAGTAAGAGACCGCTCACATAAACCTAATTGGCTGATAAATTCAAAGCGGTTCATTATAGTATTGGTTTAGCTTAGTGCATAGACTTGATATACAGGCAATGTATTGAATTCACTTACTACTAATGCTGAATTATATTGTAAACATCCCTAATTACTGGGCCAGAAAAACCGTTAAATAAATGTGCCTAGTGCTGGTACATATAGTGTCTACAAAGACTACAATAATTGACAATATGCCATTTGCAAAAGAGTCACATGTCTAATATATGGCAGCAAATAAAATGACAGCAATTGAGAATAGCAGAGTAATCAGTAATGTGATAATGTGCAAAACTAAGTACAGGGTATACAACCTAATTAGCCAGTAAAGATCCCCAACGCGCGTTTCGCGTGCGGCTTCTTCCTGGGGGAGTTTCCTGTGTAAATAACAATAAACTTTATACCCGGCTATTTGCGCTCCCGTGGGTGTGGGATCCAAGGCTTCTTATTATCCAAAAAGGTTTTTATTATTTCTCAAGAAAAAGTACATACAAAGTACACCCACAGGAGCGCAAATAGCCTGGATAACACTCCTATGGTTACTTGGTCCGAGTGACGTACTAGCTACCAGGGATTTGCAGCATACCGACCACAGAAGAAATCCACCTTTGAACAACTAATGGTCCCAAGTGACCTATATGCAAGATATCAAGATTTATAAAAGGTGAGTGCCACCTATATTCACCTACGACTTTATTATACATTTGCATTTAGATGGGTGAGCTTTTTTCCTTTCCTCCCCTTTTACCAGAAACTGTGTATATAACAGTTATTAGATATCCTTGTAATGAATTGTGAATTTAAAACAAAACATTAAAGCAAAGCTATAAACAATGATTGGACAGTCACTAACAATAATAATAATTATATCAGCCCACTGTGCTATTCTTTTAAAGTATACAGTACCTGTCATTTCAGGTGCTTTTCAGAATAAACTGTGCGTATGGTACATGTGCAATAACACAATTTCTGACCATCATATGACTTGTATTCGTAATATATACACTCACCGGCCACTTTATTAGGTACACCATGCTAGTAACGGGTTGGACCCCCTTTTGCCTTCAGAACTGCCTCAATTCTTCGTGGCATAGATTCAACAAGGTGCTGGAAGCATTCCTCAGAGATTTTGGTCCATATTGACATGATGGCATCACACAGTTGCCGCAGATTTGTCGGCTGCACATCCCAAAGATGCTCCATACAAGGCAGGATGGATCCATGCTTTCATGTTGTTTACGCCAAATTCTGACCCTACCATCCGAATGTCGCAGCAGAAATCGAGACTCATCAGACCAAGCAACGTTTTTCCAATCTTCTACTGTCCAATTTCGATGAGCTTGTACAAATTGTAGCCTCAGTTTCCTGTTCTTAGCTGAAAGGAGTGGTACCCGGTGTGGTCTTCTGCTGCTGTAGCCCATCTGCCTCAAAGTTCGACGCACTGTGCGTTCAGAGATGCTCTTAGGCCTACCTTGGTTGTAACGGGTGGCGATTTGAGTCACTGTTGCCTTTCTATCAGCTCGAACCAGTCTGCCCATTCTCCTCTGACCTCTGGCATCAACAAGGCATTTCCGCCCACAGAACTGCCGCTCACTGGATTTTTTTTCTTTTTCGGACCATTCTCTGTAAACCCTAGAGATGGTTGTGCGTGAAAATCCCAGTAGATCAGCAGTTTCTGAAATACTCAGACCAGCCCTTCTGGCACCAACAACCATGCCACGTTCAAAGGCACTCAAATCACCTTTCTTCCCCATACTGATGCTCGGTTTGAACTGCAGGAGATTGTCTTGACCATGTCTACATGCCTAAATGCACTGAGTTGCCGCCATGTGATTGGCTGATTAGAAATTAAGTGTTAACAAGAAGTTGGACAGGTGTACCTAATAAAGTGGCCGGTGAGTGTATATATATATATATTATAATTGTCCACATATTATCCAGCAATGCTGAGCTGTGTGGCTGTGAATCCAGCACTGAAGCATTGTGAGACAGTTTTTCCAAGCTGCAGCTGGATGTGCCTGTGTTTGGCTGTCTTACACTTTGCTGAGTGCTTATTCCTCCTTTTGCCCCCTCTCCTCTCCTTAGAGTATAATAGGTGTAACCTGACACCTCACTGGACTGGCAGTCCATCTTGCTTTGACCAAGATGGGTTTGAGCTGTTTATTCAGAGTGGATGGTATGTTCAGGAGGTAGTGGGAAAAAAATAGGGTTGCTAGTGGAGAAAGAAGCATATTCCTCTGATAAAATATATGACAAAGTTTAATATACTCATATGAACTGTTAATTTAAAATTTGTTAACTCACTGTGACCATACACCATATTTTTCATATTATAAGACGCACTTCTTTCCCCCAAATTTGAGGGGAAAATGAGGGTGCATCTTATAATGCTGATATACCTTACTGGTACCGTAGCTGCAGGCCACAGGCTGGGATTAGGTAGTGTCTGGCGGTCATGCAGGGTGTCTGATGGTGCTGCGGGGGTGTCCAGTGCTGCTGCGTGTGTCTCCGGTGCTGCGGGGGGCTCTGCCGACATTTCGTGAAAGGCCAGAGCCCCCCGCAATTGAGATTTCATCTCCCAAGATCTTGTTGCTGAGATCTCATTCTGTGCATGCACTGCCCCCCCCCGGTGGCCATTTTCCCGGAGTCCACAGCACAGGAAAACATGGAACTGCGGGGGGCTCTGGCCTTTCACAAAATGTCATCAGAGCCCTCTGCAGGAGCACCGGAGACAGCCGCAGCAGCACTGGACAACCCGCAGCACGTCCGGACACCCCCGCAGCACCAGGCACCCGCAACAGCAGGGGACACTTGCAGCAGCACGCCGCAAATCGGAGCACCCCCTCATCCCAGCCTGCGGCCAGCAGCATCATCCCACTCCTGCCTCCTCCAGCAGCGACCCTGGGACCCCGCTTCACCGCAGCCACCACCCCGGTAAGCAATAAGACGCATGGATTATAAGAAGCACCACCATTTTATTTTAAAAAACTTTTTTTCCTATTTTTCTCCTCAAAATTTGGGGTGCGTCTTATAATCCGGAGCGTCTTTTAATCCGAAAAATACAGGTCTTTTCTTTCATTCATGTACTATATGTATATATAATATTAAAGCCCCATTCCAATAGCCTTTTTTTTAGCCCTGGAGTGATGCTACTAAACTAAAGCAAGTCCACAAACAAAACCCAAAAAACAAAAGGCGTATTTGCTTGCATTTTCACATTTCACCTAACTTTGAATTGTTTTCACATTTAATGTAAATTATCTGATAAATTAATTGTGTCATTAAAAATTACAACTTGTTTCACAAAAAAAGAAGCCCCATATGGCTAAATTGATGGGACAATTTCAAAAAAATATAAAAGAAGAGGAAAAAACTAAAATGGAACGTGTCATTAAAGGGTTAATACATTGTATTCTTCTACATGGATAAATATGGCTCCTGTATTTAGGGGCTTTGTCATAATGTATCGGGTAGATCCTGTCACTGCATGGTGATGACAGTTAGAGAAGCTACAAGGGAAAACTTTACAAGGAGGAAAGAATGGTGTTATTTGATGCACGCAAACTGCAGCACTTTTTCAGGGCAGTCGGTCTTTGCAAGTTTTCGGTCTGTTAAACATGCTCACAATGCATTCCAAGTGATATTTTATCATGTTTTAGCACTCCATGGAGACATAAATCGGCCTTGGCTGGTCGGAACACCGTGTAACATTCCTTGAAATATATATGTAAAACAAAGAGCTGTCTGGAGTCGGAAAGCTGGAAACCATTAGAGACAATAAAGCCAGTATGACATGCCTCGGTGGCGGGTTGCCTTCACTGGTGCATACAGAGGTTGCAAAGCTTTGCACTACAAGGTGTTGTAGACTGCCCCAGGGAGCCGCGCAGACTCCAGCTTCAGCGCTGTCTCCTTACAATGAATTCATACATAACAAACCGTAAACCATGACTGACTATGTGCAAATAACTTGTAACGTAAGCAGTGATTGTTAGAAAGAAATCCAATTTTCTCTGAGAGCAGCTGAAGTGGAACTTTTAGCAGCTTGTTAGGGAGTATGATAAATCTCAGAAAATCTCCTAGAAATAATATATTTCCGTGAAAATTATATATTGCTGTTTTTCATAATATAATAAAATTTCAATTTCACTGGGAATCGCTTTTTGCCCTACATTTTATTTATGGCCGGTCAATAAATTCCTCAGAAGGAAAGAAAATTGCAAAACATGAGAAATGGGTAAAACCGAACATTGAAAATCAAGAATGGGGTGAGGAAGGTTATATGATGGGAATCCAACCCTGTGATTGACTTTAACTTGTTTATTTGCAGAATATAAATCTGTCTTATCAAGATCTTGGGGATCCTTACCAAGAAAACAACTTTCATCGTATTCTTCGACGTCTGATAAGAATAGAAAGGCTTTGGTTGGTCGACAACTCATTAAAAGACTTGAGTGCCATTCGATTGCCAAGGTGGGCTACTCATGCATGCTATTAAAGAACCAGAAAAAGCTTGATGTAAGAGTAAATGCTGATGAATGTTCATGGGTAGGACTTTGAGTTTGATTGGGTATGATTTTTTTTTTATGTTTCATTTCTTTTCCATTTAATTGTGCATGTAGCCACAAAGAAAGGAAAACAGGCTAAAACTGTCTCTCTCAGGTCTTCAGTTGAGACTAAGGCCACCCATACATATTAAACTATCAGTGAACCCTCCGATATTGATGGGCCCATCCAACGGTCTAATGAGTATGGGGGCATCGGACAACTGATGGTCGGGAGAGATGTCAATCATGCATGTCACATTGTTCTCCCTAAGATAAGATGCCGACCAATGTGTCAGCAGGCAGCATTCTAATAGAGAGCACGAGCAGTCAACCGAATGAGCCCTCCTGTGTATGGGATTGTCGGCTGAAATGGCTGCTCACCGAACGATTGGCTGGAGCATCTCATGTGTATGGTTGGCCTTAAGGTGCATTGTTATAAACAGTCATCTTGTGTCTATGCCACTGTTCGAGCAGTTTCTGCAGAAATGACAGTATTCAATAAGTGGAAAAAACCTTTTGCTGACCACATTATACAACCCCTGGCAAAAATTATGGCATCACCGGCCTTGGAGGATGTTCATTCAGTTGTTTAATTTTGTAGAAAAAAAGCAGATCACAGACATGGCACAAAACTAAAGTCATTTCAAATGGCAACTTTCTGGCTTTAAGAAACACTAAAAGAAATCAAGAACAAAAAATGTGGTAGTCAGTAATGGTTACTTTTTTTAACCAAGCATAGGGGAAAAATTATGGAATCACTACTGTTGTGAATTCTGTTTGTGGGCTCCCCCGGTGGTGTTCTATGGTAGTGCCACTTATTTGCCTTCTTCTATCCTTGATCACCTGTTGACACCCATTAGGGGAGTTTCCTATTTAAGGCTGCTTGGCTGCTGGTCCGATGCCGGCCAACAATGTATCAGTAGCATTCTGTTGCATTCTCCTGCCTCAAGATCCTGTTCAGCTAAGTTGAATTTTGTTTCTAGTTAATGCTATTTTTGTCCAGCTATTTGCAATGTGACTCTCTGTAGCTGGAAGCTCTCGTGGACTGAAATTGCCACTCCAGTGGCATGAGTTGTCACTGGAGTTTTAAAGTAATTTCAGGATGGTGTTTTTGAGTAGTGTTTTGAAGTTGACCGTGAAGTGACTCTTTCCTGTACTTCTGCTATTTAGTAAGCGGACCTCACTGTGCTAAATCTGCTGTTCATCCTACGTATGTCTTTTCCTCTTGACTCACCGTCAATATCTGTGGGGGGCTGCTATCTCCTTTTGGGGTTCATCTCTGGAGGTAAGGCAGGCCTGTATATTCCTCTGATAGGAGTAGTTAGATCTCCGGCTGGCGCGTGGTGTCTAGGGCATCGTAGGAAACACTCCCCGGCTACTTCCAGTGTCGTGTCAGGTTCAGGTCACGGTCACTTTAGTTCCCATCACCCGAGAGCTAGTCCGTTGTTATTTTGATTTCCCTGCCATTGGGAAAATCATAACAGTTTGGCCGGCCCACATGTGTTAAAACTATGCACTAAAGCAGGAAAGGATATTAAAAGGTTTTTTTTTTTCCTTCTGTGTTTGGAAAGTGCACCTTAGTGCTTATTTGTACTCCTTGCTTAAACTGCAGTCTTCAGCCTTTTTTTTTCCTCTCCTCTTAATCTCTGAATGGCTTTGGTTACACCTGTTTGAATCATGGATCCACAGAGTTTGGTTGCAGGTCTGAATAACCTGGCTACAAAGGTCCAGAACTTACAAGATTTTGTTATACGTGCTCCAATGTCTGAACCTAAGATCCCTATGCCTGAATTTTTTACCGGAGACAGATCCCGTTTTTTGAATTTCAGAGAGAATTGTAAATTGTTTTTGTCTCTGAAATCTCACTCTGCTGGTGATCCTGCGCAACAGGTTAAAATTATTATTTCTCTATTGCGGGGTGACCCACAAAGTTGGGCATTTGCATTGTCGCCAGGGGATCCTGCGTTATTAAATGTAGATGCGTTTTTTCTGGCTTTGGGGTTGCTTTATGAAGAGCCTAATTTAGAGATTTTGGCTGAGAAAGCCTTGATAGCTCTTTCCCAAGGGCAAGATGAAGCTGAGATATACTGCCAAAAATTTCGTAAATGGTCGGTGCTTACTAAATGGAATGAGTGCGCTCTAGCAGCTAATTTCAGAGAAGGTCTCTCTGATGCCGTGAAGGATGTCATGGTGGGGTTCCCTGTGCCTACAGGTCTGAATGATGCCATGAAATTGGCTATCCAGATTGATCGGCGTTTACGGGAGCGCAAATCTGTGCACCATATGGCGGTATCTTCTGAGCAAAAACCTGTGCATCATTTGGCGGTGACCTCTGAAAAGGCACCAGAGCATATGCAATGCGATAGTGTATTGTCTAGAGGCGAACGACAGAATTACAGGCGCAAAAATGGGTTGTGCTTCTATTGTGGAGATCCAGCTCATGTTATATCAGCATGCTCTAAACGCATAAAGAAGGTTGATAAAAAGGTTGATAAATCTTTTTCTATGGGTACCTTGCAGTCTAAATTTCTTTTGTCCGTGACATTGATTTGTACTTTATCATCTGTTACTGTGGATGCTTATGTGGATTCTGGCGCCGCTCTGAGTCTCATGGATTGGTCCTTTGCCAAGCGTTGTGGGTTTGATTTAGAGCCTCTGGAGGTTTCTATTCCCTTAAAGGGTATTGATTCTACACCTTTGGCTAGCAATAAACCACAATATTGGACACAAGTGACTATGCATCTTTCCCCAGACCATCAGGAGATTATTCGTTTCCTTGTGTTATATAATCTACATGACGTATTAGTACTTGGATTACCATGGTTACAAATTCATAATCCAGTCTTGGACTGGAGATCAATGTCTGTGCTGAGCTGGGGATGTCGGGGGATTCATGGGGATGCACCTTTGGTTCCCATTTCTTCATCTACTCCCTCTGAGATCCCAGCATTTCTGTCAGATTTTTATGATGTCTTTCAGGAGCCTAAAACTGATTCTCTCCCCCCTCACAGAGAGTGTGACTGCGCTATTGAGTTGATTCCCGGTAGTAAATTTCCTAAGGGTCGCTTGTTTAATTTGTCTGTACCTGAACATACTGCTATGCGGGAGTATATCAGAGAATCTTTGGAAAAGGGTCATATTCGCCCCTCTTTGTCTCCACTGGGGGCAGGGTTTTTCTTTGTGGGTAAAAAGGATGGTTCATTGAGACCTTGTATCGACTATCGACTTCTGAATAAGATTACAGTTAAATACCAGTACCCGTTACCTTTACTGACTGATCTTTTTGCTCGCATAAAGGGGGCGAAGTGGTTCACTAAGATCGATCTACGTGGTGCGTATAATTTGGTGCGGATTAAGCAGGGGGATGAGTGGAAGACCGCATTTAATACGCCTGAAGGCCATTTTGAGTATTTGGTAATGCCTTTCGGTCTCGCGAATGCCCCTTCCGTTTTTCAGTCCTTTATGCACGATATTTTCCGTGAATATCTGGATAAATTTATGATTGTGTATTTGGATGATATTTTGATTTTTTCGGAGGACTGGGAATCTCATGTTCAACAGGTCAGGAGAGTTTTTCAGGTTTTACGAGCTAATTCTCTATTTGTGAAGGGCTCAAAGTGTATTTTTGGGGTTCAGAGAATTTCCTTTTTGGGATATATTTTTTCCCCTTCATCTATGGAGATGGACCCTGTTAAGGTTCAGGCTATTTGTGATTGGATACAACCTACTTCTCTAAAGAGTCTTCAGAAATTCTTGGGATTTGCTAATTTCTATCGCCGATTCATAGCGGGTTTTTCTGCCATTGCTAAACCTTTGACTGATTTGACCAAGAAGGGTGCGGATGTTGCTAATTGGTCCTCTGCGGCTGTGGAGGCCTTTCAGGAGCTTAAGCGCCGCTTTTCTTCTGCTCCTGTGTTGCGCCAGCCTGATGTTTCGCTCCCGTTCCAGGTTGAAGTAGATGCTTCCGAGATCGGAGCAGGTGCAGTTTTGTCGCAGAAAGGTCCTGACTGCTCAGTGATGAGACCATGTGCGTTTTTCTCTCGAAAGTTTTCGCCCGCTGAGCGAAATTATGATGTTGGAAATCGGGAGCTCTTGGCCATGAAGTGGGCATTTGAGGAGTGGCGTCATTGGCTTGAGGGTGCTAGACACCAGGTGGTGGTCTTGACTGACCACAAAAATCTAATTTATCTTGAGTCAGCCAGGCGTCTGAATCCTAGACAGGCGCGCTGGTCGTTGTTTTTCTCTCGATTTAACTTTGTGGTTTCATATCTGCCTGGGTCTAAGAATGTGAGGGCGGATGCCCTCTCTAGGAGTTTTGAGCCTGACTCGCCTGGTGATTCCGAACCTACTGGCATCCTGAAGGATGGGGTGATATTGTCAGCTGTCTCCCCAGACCTGCGGCGCTCTTTGCAGGAGTTTCAGGTGGATAGGCCTGATCGCTGTCCGCCTGGTAGACTGTTTGTCCCTGATGACTGGACCAGTAGAGTTATTTCGGAGGTTCACTCTTCCGCGTTGGCAGGTCATCCTGGAATTTTTGGCACCAGGGATCTGGTGTCTAGGTCCTTCTGGTGGCCTTCCTTGTCTCGAGATGTACGTATTTTTGTGCAGTCTTGTGATGTTTGTGCTCGGGCTAAGCCCTGCTGTTCCCGGGCCAGCGGGTTGTTGTTGCCCTTGCCTATTCCTAAGAGGCCTTGGACGCACATCTCTATGGACTTTATTTCTGACCTTCCTGTTTCTCGTAGGATGTCCGTCATCTGGGTGGTGTGTGACCGTTTTTCCAAGATGGTTCACTTGGTACCTTTGCCCAAATTGCCCTCCTCCTCTGAGCTGGTCCCTCTATTTTTTCAGAATGTTGTGCGTTTGCATGGTATTCCTGAGAATATAGTGTCTGACAGGGGTACTCAGTTTGTGTCTAGATTTTGGCGGGCGTTCTGTGCCAGGATGGGCATCGACTTGTCTTTTTCGTCTGCATTCCATCCTCAGACTAATGGCCAGACTGAGCGTACTAATCAGACCTTGGAGACTTACTTGAGGTGTTTTGTGTCCGCTGATCAGGACGATTGGCTTGATTTTTTGCCATTGGCAGAGTTTGCCCTTAACAATCGGGCCAGTTCTGCCACTTTGGTTTCTCCATTTTTTTGTAATTCAGGGTTTCACCCTCGCTTTTCGTCCGGTCAATTGGAGTCTTCGGATTGTCCTGGAGTAGATGCTGTGGTTGATAGAATGCATCAGATTTGGGGACAGGTTGTGGACAATCTGAAGTTGTCCCAGGAGAAGACTCAACAGTTCACTAATCGTCATCGGCGTGTCGGTCCTCGTCTTTGTGTTGGGGACCTGGTTTGGTTGTCTTCTCGATTTGTTCCTATGAAGGTTTTGTCTCCTAAGTTTAAGCCTCGGTTTATCGGCCCTTATAGGATTCTGGAGGTTCTCAATCCTGTGTCCTTTCGTTTGGACCTCCCAGCATCTTTTACTATTCATAATGTTTTTCATCGGTCATTGTTGCGGAGGTATGAGGTGCCGGTTGTTCCGTCTGCTGATCCTCCTGCTCCTGTGCTGGTTGAGGGTGAGTTGGAGTATGTGGTGGAAAAGATCTTGGACTCCCGTGTTTCCAGACGGAAACTTCAGTATCTGGTTAAGTGGAAAGGCTATGGTCAGGAGGATAATTCTTGGGTGACAGCATCTGATGTTCATGCTCCTGATTTGGTTCGTGCATTTCATAGTGCTCATCCAGATCGCCCTGGTGGTTCTGGTGAGGGTTCGGTGCCCCCTCCTTAAGGGGGGGTACTGTTGTGAATTCTGTTTGTGGGCTCCCCCGGTGGTGTTCTATGGTAGTGCCACTTATTTGCCTTCTTCTATCCTTGATCACCTGTTGACACCCATTAGGGGAGTTTCCTATTTAAGGCTGCTTGGCTGCTGGTCCGATGCCGGCCAACAATGTATCAGTAGCATTCTGTTGCATTCTCCTGCCTCAAGATCCTGTTCAGCTAAGTTGAATTTTGTTTCTAGTTAATGCTATTTTTGTCCAGCTATTTGCAATGTGACTCTCTGTAGCTGGAAGCTCTCGTGGACTGAAATTGCCACTCCAGTGGCATGAGTTGTCACTGGAGTTTTAAAGTAATTTCAGGATGGTGTTTTTGAGTAGTGTTTTGAAGTTGACCGTGAAGTGACTCTTTCCTGTACTTCTGCTATTTAGTAAGCGGACCTCACTGTGCTAAATCTGCTGTTCATCCTACGTATGTCTTTTCCTCTTGACTCACCGTCAATATCTGTGGGGGGCTGCTATCTCCTTTTGGGGTTCATCTCTGGAGGTAAGGCAGGCCTGTATATTCCTCTGATAGGAGTAGTTAGATCTCCGGCTGGCGCGTGGTGTCTAGGGCATCGTAGGAAACACTCCCCGGCTACTTCCAGTGTCGTGTCAGGTTCAGGTCACGGTCACTTTAGTTCCCATCACCCGAGAGCTAGTCCGTTGTTATTTTGATTTCCCTGCCATTGGGAAAATCATAACACACTACTATCACAACTGTAAAGATTTTCATTGGATTGAGATCCGGACTATTTGCAGGCCATGACATTGACCTTGTGTGTCTTTTTTAAAGGAATGTTTTCACAGTTTTTGCTCTATGGCAGGATGCATTATCATCTTGAAAAATGATTTCATCATCCCCAAACATCCTTTCAATTGATGGAATAAGAAAAGTGTCCAAAATATCAATATAAACTTGTGCATTTATTGAAGATGTAATGACAGCGATCTCCCCAGTGCCTTTACCTGACATGCAGCCCCATATCATCAATGGCTGTGGAAAAATGCATGTTCTCTTCAGGCATCTTTATAAATCTCACTGGAATGACACCAAACAAAAGTTCCAGCACCATCACCTTGCCCAATGCAGATTCGTGATTCATCACTGAATATGACTTTCATCCAGTCATCCACAGTCCACGATTGCGTTTCCTTAGCCCATTGTAACCTTGTTTTTTTCTGTTTAGGTGTTAATGATGGCTTTAATTTAGGTTTTCTGTATGTAAATCCTATTTCCTTTAGGCGGTTTCTTACAGTTGGGTCACAGACTCCAGTTTCCAACCATTCGTTCCTCATTTGTTTTGTTGTGCATTTCTTGTTTTGGAGACATATTGCTTTAAGTTTCCGGTCTTGAGGCTTTGATGTCTTCCTTGGTCTACCAGTATGTTTGCCTGAACAACCTTCCCATGTTGTTTGGATTTGGTCAAGATTTTAGACACAGCTGACTGTGAACAACCAACATCTTTTGCAACATTGCGTGATGATTTACCCTCTTTTAAGAGTTTGATAATCCTCTCCTTTGTTTCAATTGACATCTCTCGTGTTGGAGCCATGATTCATGTCAGTCCACTTGGTGCAACAGCTCTCCAAGGTGTGATTACTCCTTTTTAGATGCAGACTAACAAGCAGATCTAATTTGATGCAGGTGTTATTTTTGGGTATGAAAATTTACAGGGTGATTCCATAATTATTTCCTCAGAATTGAGTGACTCCATAATTTTTCCAATATGCTTGATTAAAAAAAGTAACCATTACTGACAACCACATTTTTTGTTCTTGATTTGTTTTAGTGTTTCTTAAAGCCATAAAGTTGCCATTTGAAATGACTTTAGTTTTGTGCTAAGTCTGTGATCTGCTTTTTTTCTACAAAATTAAACAACTGAATGAACATCCTCCAAGGCCAGTGATTCCATAATTTTTGCCAGGGGTTGTAATAGCAGAGCACAGCCAGGAGTTTGTATAGGATCTAAACCATACTTGTAGGCTTTGTGCACACATTGAGTATTCACTAATTTTTCGCCAGCAAAAAATAGTGTTGGCAGGAAAAACAATGTGCAGAATCCTCTTGTTTTTGATAAATTTTTGCTTGTTCTTTTCCCTCATCCATTTGAATAGGTGTAAAAGCGTTGAAGTAATTGACACGCTTCAGACCCTTCTAAAGGACGATTGGGGGGTTAGACCCCCATTGATTAATAAGTTATCACTTGTTTAGTAGAGTATGACTTATTAACTTGGTACCAACCCTTAAAGGTCACAAATGGTGTAACCTTCAAGGGGTTACAGGGCTCCTGTTAGAATTTTGGGTTGTTCGGTAAATGAATTTCTAATTCTTGAGACAAACTGTCCCAACATTTGTAATTACTGTTGAAAATAACAGTGATTTGGTTGTTGCAGGTGCAAAGAGTTAAATTTAAGCAAAAATCACTTTAGGTCCTTTAAGCAGCTGCCAAAGCTTCCTGCAATCCAGCACTTATCACTTGCAGAGAATAACATTGAGTCTTTGAGTGGGCTTGCAGACTTGAAGCATTCTCCACTAGAGTCACTTGTCCTAAAGTCAAATCCATGTGAGTTTTTAGAAGACTACAGACTACGGTAAGTGACAGCCATCATGATGTTAGAGACTCTAGTATACTTACTTGTAATGAACTCATTTTGTGCCAGTTTGCATTGCTTTGCGCTTTTACACTCCGTGATTATATTCAGTGTTTACAAAATTTTGATGACAAATGATAACAATTACTAAAGAAGGTGTGATACTGGCCTGTATAAACTGGGTTCACAAAACCCCTCTAAAAAATACTCATCTTCTTGATACCCTACATCTTCTGTTCCAATTCTGCCTGCGTCTCACACCTGGCTCCAGACTTTCTGCTCTGAATGTGACCAATGTAGCCAATCACTCATCCGTTTTAAAGGGGTGCAACGCTTTGTTAGAAGCATCCACAAATGATAATATGATTAGTGGAGGTCCAGTTTTAGAAACTCCAACAATATTGTGTGATCTTTGGGGGAAGCCACTGTAGGTCAATTCTGCATTACAGAGGTCGCACTAAAATTAATGAGCTGTCAACGGTCTACACTCTAGTTATTACACCAGGATACAGAACAGAAGACCCTCCTTTATTAACTCTGATATCCGGTTTGTGATATTTAAAAATCTGTTTTCTAAATCATTTAAAGACAGAATAGTACTATCTTTATTTAATTACTCTCAGTGTCATCTTTCTACACCAAAATACCCCAGTGAATTGGACAGTTTTATACTGGAGACTCCTACTCCAAAGAAGCTTGTAGCGACTTCACAGCTGAGAACTCCCTTATTCCTTCCATTAGCTGCTGTTGGTGAAATAATTTCAATTCTTATACTTACAATGCTGCATTTAAAGATGCAAAGATGCTCAGCGCAGCCCCCATATGACATTAAATGAGGATATCTGGTATAACAAGTTATCTCCTATTCACATGCTACATGCTGAATTGGTGGAGGTCCTTCAACTGAGACCTCCCCAGAATGGGTGGCTTTAGTTTCATGCTTTAACAGTGTGCCATTCTGTGTGTGTGAACTGCTGCTCCATTTATTCTTTATAGGACTGTTAATACAGCCATGGCTATCCATCAAGCCCGTAAACATTAATTATAGCTGTATTGTACATGTGGGAATGCCACTGTTTTCAAATGTAAGAATTCCTACAAGTTTCTGTTCATGCGATTTGTGGAAACATCTATGGATGGACTCCTACCAATCTAGTAGTTATTGTTTAGCTGTGATAACTGGAGTACGTTTTAAAGGGGTTGTTCGACTTTATGTGACTGCAGACTGTCATGCTCCTGGATTCGCTCCCTTGAGCTTTTCAGCATTTGACATCTCTTTCTGCCAAGCCACAGGAGACACTTCTTTTCTCTGAGTGTTTGGGTTCTCTAGTCTGGCTACAGTCTGTCTAGCTTAACACAGGTGTTTTCATTTGTCTCACCTTTTGGGTGCAGCTTTATATTCTGTCCCCCAGCTGGCATTTCCTGCTGGTGATAGATTCATTTGGATGTTCTGATATTCTATTGATTTTTGAAGCCAGTCTGTGAGATTAAAGATAAGGATTATTTCTTTCATATTTCTTTAGTATATTTTGCACCTATCTTCGGTTTATTATTAGGAAGTAGGCAGTATATTTGTTAACAGTGCATGCTTTATTCTTAGTTTGGCATTTCGTTATTTACTTTACTCACTATGGGATCTTTCCTTTCTTCAGCACACTTCTCCTGTTGAAGATAATTCACACTCTGCTCTGCCCTCTGGTTCTTTAGGTAGAACATGAAGCAACTCAATGGCTGTTTGGGCAGATTAAGGCCGAGTTGCCATCTCCTAGTCTGTGGTTAGGGCCAGTTGCATTTTTTAATGTATAGCATATGTTCCCTAATTAGTTGCTACCTAGGCATAACACAGACTTGTGTGAATCTATTTTGCCAGTGCTGCTTCTGTGAAAGCAAGTATGTAATTTGCATACATGCGGTCAGGAGCTGACTGGGTGGGTGCAATCTCACTCAGTGCAAGTGTATTGAGCGAGGCCAGACATGGTCTAGTTGGAACGTGGCTGGAAATATGCAAATTGCATAATTACATTCACATGAGCGCCCGCGCCCATCGCAAGATGTCAGAATTCACAAGTCTGCAGTGACAGAGTAACTGTAGACTTGTGCACCAAGGCTGGACAACCCCTTTAAGCTTTATTGACGCCATTTAGTCATTTTACAGTTTTTAATACTTTTTCTCCAAAATTGCTGCAAAACCATGTTGTTTTGTATTAAGTTTCTGAAAAAAAGACAGTAAAAAAACACCACGTGAATCTGATATGTAAATAAACCCTTGGTTGTCAGCTCTCTCAGTTTGTTCAATGAAGGGGACTTTCTTCTTGCAGCTGAGTTTGTTTTTGTATAACTTAATTTTTAACCCTTTCATGACCTTTGATGTATACTTAAGTCAGAGGCCGTGACCCTGCCTTTGAGGGGGGCTTTGAAATTCATAGCCGGCTCTTGGCTGGCGTTGTTAGGAGATTGTGTTTTTTGCTATACATATCAGTAAAAATTTGAAAAAAGTAAAAACAAAACACAAAAGTTCAAATCACCCTCCTTTTGTCACATTAAAAATATAACAATAAAAAAATTCACATATTTGGTATCGCTACATTCAGAAATGTTTGCTCTATCGAGATGTAAAAGCAATTAATCCGATATATCTGCATCAGCACCAAAAGCAACCTCAATAACCCGAACAAAATGTAAATAAATATTAACTTATGTGCACAGGTACTAGACTTGTGTTTTGTGTTACTCATATTTCATGATCACATATGTATATTTTAATATTTCAGAGTGTTCTCCATTTTGCCAAATTTGAAAACGTTAGATGGAATTCCAAAACTTCCAGAGGATTGGTCGGTGGCAGAAGAGAGACATTTTTTAACAATCAAGTGCACAATTTTGTAACTATTTGCTGCGCCGATGCCTGAAATCTGAAATATTCAAGCAAAGCGGATTGACTGGTAACATGCAACCTATTTTGACAAGGTGCTGAGCACTTTGTATTTTTGATAATGATAAATAAAAATGTAAAATATATGTAACTTTGTTCTGTCATGTTTCACTTCTAGTGAACAGACCTCCCCAATTGTCTGAAAGCCAAAAAAGAGCAATCTATAATGCCAAGTTCACACAATCAGAATTTGCAATAAACAAACTGATTTCTGCCGCAGATTTGATCCACAACTCTGAAATGAGGATTCCTTGTGAATAATGAATGTGGTAACTGTAATATCCAAGGAACTGTCCAGATTTTCTTCAGCAATGCATGTAGCAAAAAAACCTTAATCACATGTTGAGTCCTCCTGTAAATCTGGACATAATCCACAACATGGGAACATTAGAGATGAACAGATAGGGCAAAATTCTAATTTACTTGTTTAAGAGGATTTTTACAGGAAATTCAATTTACAGAAAAGTTATTTATTTTCTGTGGACTGGATGTCCCTTATTGCGCTCTAAGGTCTATGCAGCGCCCCAGAGTCCTGGTCGTTGCAGTACTGTGGCTCCGCCACTATGGGGAGCTATGGTGCGTCTGATGGCACTGAAGGGGTTCATCTGATCAGGTATCACAGACACCAATACATTTCACAGCTGGGCCTCCGGGGGGAGCTAAGGGTGCTATTCATTAGGCCACTCCCCACCATAGTGGGTAAACTGGGGGTCAGGCAGGAAGTTAGATCAGAAAGCTGACTGGGTTGGAACCAGGCAACACCTTGTGGCAGAGGGTGTTGTAGGGGAAGATACAGTAGGGTCTCTGTCAGGGGTGGGATCCTGACAGGGGCTTGGCAACAAGAACGAACGTAACGGGACCGTGCCTGCTCCGGGTAGCGGCAGTGCCCAAGAAAGGATTAGAAGAGAGATAGATTGTGCTGAGTGAGAAACGAGATCACGCAAAGGAGAAATACCAGTAGGAGTCGTGCTGTAAGACCGAAGCAACATCCTGCTGAGGCGCACTACCGGTGGCCGGAACGCCGAGGGAGTAGAATAACATTCAGCTTCAAGCAATACTCCAAACAGCGGCAGGACAGTCAGTCTAAGGTGGGCTGTCTAACACATATCACCTATGCAGTCTTGGGGGGCAACTTGTGGAGAGGGGCGACTCTAGGGTCCCGGAAGAGCTCCGAGCCTACCCGTCAAACGGGTGCCGTCCCGACCAGAACACCAGGGAGGGACGGAGGATTAGCAGAACATCATCTAATCGAGTTGTGAGGGAACTTAAGAAACAGACACAACAGTTGTGGGGGACTTGACGTAAGCACAGCAGGGAAGGACCACAAATAATAGCGCTAGTAGGAAGGCACCGATTTCCACCTGTGAAGAGAACTCTGGAGGTGCCATTGGACCGGCCGGACTTGCGCAGCCTGGTGAACCGTATTCCGGACTGAGGACTCAGAGATCTTCAGTAAAGAGGTAAAGAGACTGCAACCTGGTGTCCTCATTATTTACTGCACTGCACCACTACAGCGTCACCACCATCATCCACACCTGTTATTCACTGAGCGCCCCACGGCAGGGTCACGGACCGGGGCCTAGCCGCCGTGACAACCCCAGAGCAGAGACTCGGAGGCCCGGTACCGGGTACCCCTCGGCCCTGCGGCAGTGGGGGCGCCACAACTTGGCGTCACGAACAGGATCTACTTAAGCCTGAAGAGTCAGGTCATGTGTGCCTAGGAACTGTAATTTACTGTACTTTATTGAGAGACTGTGTGCTGCGCCATTTACCGCCAAAAATCGGCCGCCATTGCAGCGCTGAGGAGAGCGCAGGAGAAGAGGAGGGGCGTGAAGTGGGCGTAGGCAAGCTGGAGAGCGTGAACAGCAATGGCCGCCCAGTCTAAATATTTCTGTGTCCTGAGGACGTGTCCGTCAACAGCTGAGGTCCACCTCCTGATCCTGTTTGGAGGGTGGAGACCATGGAGACGGGGCCGCCCACGAAAGAGACCGCAGGAAGAAGACACTGGAGAGGAGATAAAGATGGCGACGCCGGAAGCACCGCACGGGAATGGTCGAACCCGGAGAGAGGCTGGACAGCCCGAGGTGGCCCAGGGTACGCCGTCACTGCGAGAGCTGACCCTTACAGAGCCAACGATGGGCCGACCTCCCCGGCCGCCGTCGGAAGAGTGTATGGCCGCGGCCGAAGCCCGGCGGATCGCTGCCCGCCTGGAGGCCGATGCCCGCGTGATCGCTCGGCTGGGCCAGCCCACGGAGGTCTGCTTGTCTCCAGTGTCCCCTGCTCCTTCCAACCCGGTCGCGGCTGAAAGTGCGCTGCAGATACAGGGCCTGAAGCTCATGCCTGAGGCCGAACACCTGCGGCGCTTGATGGCTGCATGGCGAGCCCGACCACAACCGGCAACCCAGGTTGATCTAACCACCGTTGCGGAGCCCCCCTTGTCCCACTGGGGTGTAGTGGTCTCCTTCAACCCTCAATATGGACGCGGGGTTATCCAAGAGATTGGAGAGCCGCTACAAGTCCATGTGGACCGGGAGGAGGTGGAGCCCTGCGAAGGAAGATTCCCTTGCGACCTGGAGTCAGGTGACGCGGTAACTTATACCAGATGGAGGAGAGCCACGGGAGAGGCTGGCTGGATGGCGCGGGGCATCCAGCGGTGCGTCGCACTACAAGCCGCTGCCGGAGCACCGGAGGATAAATCTCCTACTGAAAAAGCTGCTGAACCTGGCCCTGAAGAACAGCGGAGCACCCGGACTCACCATGTACCTTGGGGGTGTGCCGGAGCTTCGGTGAAAAGAACATCCCGGCGAGGGATCCTGTCGTTGTTGGGGCGGGACCCGATCCTTGAACCAGCCGGACGACCCGTTGGTCTGGTGAGGCCCGGGAGGAAACCACCTTCTTCCCCGAAGAACGAGTTAGCATAATGCTTTAAAGATGTACATAGTTTTTAACTGTTTGGTTCCTGATTTTTTTGCTGCTGAACCCGTCCAGGGTTAACTCTTAAGGGGATCCTTCTGTGGACCTGGGATCCCTATTGTTTGTTTTTGTTTGTTTTTCTAAAGTTTTGCACAAGTTCCTAGTTAAAAAGAACTGCTGAAATCATGAACAGTGCATGATCCGAACTTCTTGTACATAGTTTGCACCTTATTAAAGGCGCTCCCTACTGGTTTTACTTAAAGAAGGACTCTTTGTGAAGATACCACACTGGAACCTTTGCTGAGTATGGACTGGTAGCTTGAGAAGGCGTGCTACCTCATAGAGACTTGGTCCCCTCTTAAAGGGGATGTTCATTTGTTGCGCTTAACCCGTGATATTGCTTAAGATAGGAAGCAATAATGTCTTGACCAAAGAAAGAGATGATAATGTTTACATGAGAAAGTTATATGTATTTAATTAGTTAATTGTGAAGAAATACTGATGATGTTCTCTGAGAAGAAAAAGGTGAAAGATAGAAGAAGGATGCAGTGGGCCCGTAGGGATAGACGTGGTGTCCAGCATGCATGATAGAAAGAAAGATAATGAGAAGGCTTAATGTTCAATAGAAAATGTTTTGATAATGTTGATAGATAGTTAGGATAGAAGGTAAACCCTGAGTCCTCATAGGAGTCATGTAGAGATGGCTCAGTGCTCTTAAACTGAAAGTAATGTTATGTTCTATACTGTGTATAGTAGTTGAAAAGGCAGTAGGCCCTGGCTGAATGGGGCGGTCCTGTAACCGAAAGGAGAGGCAGAAGGTCTGGTGCCGATAGGACAGGCGGTCCTGCAGATCTAAAGAAGGAGAATGAAAAAGTTAAATTACCTTATAATGTGATTATAGGAAGGTCTTTAGTGGATTCAGAGTGTATGTCCTTAAAGGCAATGTTAAATTATTGTTCAACAATTTTGCACTTAGTAGAATACCCGGTCGGGTAACAGGAGTTATTTATAGCCTGTAATTTATAACGTTAACCATGTTTGTAACGTTCAAGTGTCCTTACCTCCCATAAAGGGAAGCCTGTTCAAGTATACTTATTGTTATTGCACTCAACAAAACTGTATGTCTTTTTGCTAACTTGTATTGTTGTTTTCTTCCCAGTCCCGGAGTACTGTGTTTAACCAGGGGGGAGTGCAGCGCCCCAGAGTCCTGGTCGTTGCAGTACTGTGGCTCCGCCACTATGGGGAGCTATGGTGCGTCTGATGGCACTGAAGGGGTTCATCTGATCAGGTATCACAGACACCAATACATTTCACAGCTGGGCCTCCGGGGGGAGCTAAGGGTGCTATTCATTAGGCCACTCCCCACCATAGTGGGTAAACTGGGGGTCAGGCAGGAAGTTAGATCAGAAAGCTGACTGGGTTGGAACCAGGCAACACCTTGTGGCAGAGGGTGTTGTAGGGGAAGATACAGTAGGGTCTCTGTCAGGGGTGGGATCCTGACAGGGGCTTGGCAACAAGAATGAACGTAACGGGACCGTGCCTGCTCCGGGTAGCGGCGGTGCCCAAGAAAGGATTAGAAGAGAGATAGATTGTGCTGAGTGAGAAACGAGATCACGCAAAGGAGAAATACCAGTAGGAGTCGTGCTGTAAGACCGAAGCAACATCCTGCTGAGGCGCACTACCGGTGGCCGGAACGCCGAGGGAGTAGAATAACATTCAGCTTCAAGCAATACTCCAAACAGCGGCAGGACAGTCAGTCTAAGGCGGGCTGTCTAACACATATCACCTATGCAGTCTTGGGGGGCAACTTGTGGAGAGGGGCGACTCTAGGGTCCCGGAAGAGCTCCGAGCCTACCCGTCAAACGGGTGCCGTCCCGACCAGAACACCAGGGAGGGACGGAGGATTAGCAGAACATCATCTAATCGAGTTGTGAGGGAACTTAAGAAACAGACACAACAGTTGTGGGGGACTTTCCGTAAGCACAGCAGGGAAGGACCACAACACATAGCGCTAGTAGGAAGGCACCGATTTCCACCTGTGAAGAGAACTCTGGAGGTGCCATTGGACCGGCCGGACTTGCGCAGCCTGGTGAACCGTATTCCGGACTGAGGACTCAGAGATCTTCAGTAAAGAGGTAAAGAGACTGCAACCTGGTGTCCTCGTTATTTACTGCACTGCACCACTACAGCGTCACCACCATCATCCACACCTGTTATTTACTGAGCGCCCCACGGCAGGGTCACGGACCGGGGCCTAGCCGCCGTGACAACCCCAGAGCAGAGACTCGGAGGCCCGGTACCGGGTACCCCTCGGCCCTGCGGCAGTGGGGGCGCCACATCTATCCAAGCGCAGAGCATAATAAACTTAAGATGTAAAAGATAAAAGAATACTTAATCTTATTTCACTGCCCCCTTACCTGTCCTTCCGATCCTCGACATCACCTGTTCAGTCCTCACCGAATCTTCTTATCACCCCTACTTACACATGCACAAGCTAATGGCGCATGTGATGACGATGTGACCTTTGTGCAGTTTTCAGCAGGATAGGGATTTCAGTGGTTGCAAAGACAGTAAGAGGATGTGATGAAGGGCGGTGAAGAGTGGAGGGGCCGGAGGGTGGGCTGTAGTGATGCGCAAACGTGCTCGGATAAGGTGTGCGCTAACCGAGTGTCTTCGAAAAATATGTTCGAGTCCCCGCACCTGCATGTCTCACGGCTGTTCGACAGCCGCATCATGTGCAGGGATTGCCTGTTTATTAGGCAATCTCTTCTTGTGTTGTGGCACACCGAAAACACTCAGCACACAAGCCTTATCCGAGCAAGTTCGCTCATCACTTGTGAGCAGTAAGGTGAGTATAAGTATTTTTTTATATTTAACCTTTTGATGGCCTATTTAAATTCAGAAAAATGATGACTAGTAACTGCCATTGTGCGAAAGTGATTACATAAAATAAACATTTTAACAAAAGCATATTTTTTGCAAAATTTATATAATTCATATATATTAATTGAGTATAATTCAATTCCCCTTGAATACATTTTTTTCACCTCTAGTGAACATACCTTGTTTTATCATAAAATAAATTGTCAAGGGTACCAATTCTCTTCTTCAAAAACCTGGCTGTCTTTAATGCTCCATTCTAGCATTTATTTTTATGTCACTGCTTGAGTGGTGCCACTAATCAAAGTTCCCTTATCCTAGTATTATGCTCACCAGCCGCTGTCTTTAGCGCTCCCAGTTGTCGCTTCAGTCCTGATCTGTCATCTTGTGACCCCGACGTCTGACTTCAGACTGGAGGTCTATGAGAGCCTCGTTCTGGCTCTTATATATTTACATTGAATGATGGCTTTTGGATCACCCAGCAAACACTACAGCGATCCAACCAGAGTGGCACCAATAACAGAAGAAGAAAGTCTGGTAAATATAAGACTAGGTGCAGAAAACCTATATTAACGGCACCACTCCAGCACTGCAATAAGAAAAAACAAATTGCTGAAGTGGTGCTTTAAAACTTATGAAATCATTTAAACGTGGGTAAAATATATCAAAACTATTGGAAGGATAAAGCATGCCCATAATTAACAGGAAAAACCACTGCAAATCTGTTTTGCAGTGGAATTCTTCATGCACTTCATCTCGCTACATTGAAATGGGTAAAATCTGCAGTAAGTCCTCATCATTTGACATATTATGGATTTTTAAGTCTGAATGTTATGATCAACATCCATGTGTAAAAAGTCTGCAGCATGTGAATGAGGTCTGTCTAAAGCTTATTTGACTGGCATTATAAACTACTACAGATTTTCCCTGTGCAAATCCATTTATAAATCTGCAGCTTTCCGATCTTGTGTGGACCTACCATAAGGAAAAGTTCCTATTGCTACCAAAGATTCCAGTTCTCCCTTTTCAAATGGACATTGGCAACTGCAATAGGCAGCCAGATTGGTTGCAATGGGCAACTTAATTATTTTTTTCTCTATTTTGATAAATGCCCCTAATTCTCTTCTAAGTTTATTTTGTTTTCTGCACCTCTTCCCACTTTTATTGATATTTTGCTCTTTAATTCACATGATAGATTTCTTGTATCATCGTCTCAAGCTTCTTGAGGCTCATGGGAGGTTTCCAAAACAAGTCAGTGTACCTTGAAGAGGAAGTCTCTTATGTAGCACACAGAGCTTCTGGAGATTAAAGCTGATTAAAAGTAACTTATAGACCTATGAAAAAGCTGTGACCACCAATCAATAATATAGTAAAAAAGCAGGGTATGATTCTAGATTAAAAATTAACTTTTAATAAACTCGTTAAAAAATGGTAGACCCAAAATATTCAAAACACATAAAGGACTCACAGTACGTCACATTTCAAAGGAAGAAATGCCAATATCACAAATAAATTGAACTGCCTCAGACCTCAATAACCCAAGATCCCCATGAATAAATCTATCATGGAAATGCAGCGCCCCAGAGTCCTGGTCGTTGCAGTACTGTGGCTCCGCCACTATGGGGAGCTATGGTACGTCTGATTGCACTAAAGGAGTTTCTCTGACCAGGTAACACCTCACTACACTTCACACTCCGGCCACCAGGGGGGGTGGTCCTATCTAGTAGGCCACTCCTCACACTCTGGTAAAACTGGGGGTTGGACAGGAAGACAGTGAGAAGTAGCTGGGAAGAGCTGGTGAGAGGACCTGTCAGGGATGGGATCCTGGCAGACTCCTCAGAGCAGAACTAACCAGTGCACAACGGGAATACAGTAAAGAGGAATTAGGACCAGAAGGAGTCGTGCTGTTAGACCGAGGCAACATCCTTCTGAGGCGCAAACAGTCGGTGGCCGGAACGCCGAGCAAGTAAGAGACTTTAAGTACTACTGCAAACCACGGCCGGACAGTCAATTAAAGGTTGGCTGTTTCAATTAACACCTAAGCAGACAACGGAGGCAGCTGTGGGAGAGGGGCGACTCTAGGGTCCCGGAAGAACTCCAGGGCTACCCCGTCATACGGGTGCGTCCTACCATATCATCTGGGGGACGGAGAGAACGAACATCAGAGATAGACAGAAGCAGTTGTGAGGACTATTCCCGGGAGCTCAGCAGGGAAGAACTACAACACACAGCGCTAGAAGGTAGACACTGATTCCCACCTGTAAAGAGAGCTCCTGATGTGTCGTTGGACCGGCCGGTCTCAAACAGCCCTGTTGACAGCGCTCTGGACTGAGGACTCTAAAACCTTCAGTAAAGGGGTAAAGAGACTGCAACCTGGTGTCCTCGTTATTTACTGCACCGCACCACTACAGCATCACCACCATTATCCATATCATATCTATCACTGTACGCCCCTCGGCAGGGTCACGGACTGGGCCTAGCCACCGTGACAACCCCAGAGCAGAGACTCAGAGGCCCGGTACCGGGTACCCCTCGGCCCTGCGGCAGTGGGGGCGCTGCAATTTGGCGTCACGAACAGGATCTACTTAAGCCTGAAGAATCAGGTCATGTGTGCTTTGGAACTGTGATTTATTGTGCTTGGACTGTGTATTGCCATTTACCGCCAAAAACCCGCCATTGCCGCGCACGGAGGGAGGAGCCTCAGCTTCGTGGGCGGAACCGGCCAAAAGAAGCGCGGAACGGAAAGCGCGGTAAGGCGCCAATCCCGGAAGAGGAACTCCGACCTCCAGCAGGTTAGTGGGAGGAAGGGACAGCCATGTCCGAGTCAGGAGGAGAGGAGGTGGCGGCCGCAGCCGCGGACGCAGGGGCAGCTCCGGTCCCCGCAGCGGGCGAAGCCGCGGCCCTAATACCGCCACCGTTTGCCGCAGAACCCGCTGTTCCCCTCAGCCAGTCGGACACTGCCGCTAATACAAAAGCCATAATGCCCTTCTCTAAGCCGTACCTGCCCGGAGCGGCCTGGCTCCCACGATACTCTGGGGAGTCGCATACATTCACTGACTTTAAGGAAGGGCTCTGCAGCCTGCTCGAGTTCTATCCCCTGACAGAGCCGCAGAAGGTTCATATGATAACTGGCCAACTCTTTGGGGCGGCTCTGAGAGAATTGAAGTCCTGGCCCGCCGAGGATAAGGGAACTGCACAGCAGATTTTTGCAAAGCTTAAAGCCACCTTCGATACTCGCACTGCTACAGAAATTAAACTGACTTTCTATGGATGCAAACAGAGACCGCAGGATAGCTTACGGGACTATGCCCTTAATCTCCAGGAGGCGATGCGGGCCATTAAGCAGAGTGACCCCGACAGCATGCAGGATGAGGATAAACTCCTGAAGGAGCGGTTCATTGAGGGGCTCCTGTGCAGTCACCAACGGGGCCAATTGCACTTCCTGGCCATGCAAAATCCAGACTTGACTTTTGCACAATTCAAAGATAAAGCTATCCAGGCATTGCAGGAGCAACAGCCCAGCCGCGCAGTACCACCCAGGCGCCCCGCTCTCACATACCACCAGGAGGTGGCATCGGAAAACCCAGTGGCCGCGGAGGCCGACGCCCAGAGCTTCGAGGACGACTCCCCTGCAGGACTCCGTCTTCAGATGCAGGAGCTGACCAAGAGCGTTGCTGCCCTAGCCCGGACGGTGCAGTCCCTACAGGAGGCACCCAAGGAAAAGATCCAGTTAGCCTCCAGACCAGAAGATGTCCCCTGGACGCGACAGAAGAGGACCCCACCGACCAGAGGCCGGGACAGCGATCGCTTCCATCAGGACGGACGACCCATCTGCCGCCGCTGTCACCAGGTGGGCCACCTTGCAAGGTACTGTCCTTTAAACGAGCAACCCCTGGGGCAAAGGGCCAACCCCCAGGAGTAGGACGGTCAGGCCCGCAGCATTGGAGAACCAAGTATATTGGAGGACGACCAGTTCTCCCTGTAGTGATTGATGGAATCCCCTTGAACGCTTTGCTGGACACCGGTTCTCAGGTGACGACTATACCTTACGTGCTTTATAAACGGTATTGGGAGGACGCTGATATTACTCGTGGCCCTGACGATGATTTCACCATAATAGCCAGTAATGGTCAGCCGTTGCCACAAGTGGGGTATAAGGAGGTCACCATCAAGGTGGGGCGGGTGGAATTGAAAGCCCAAGGGATTGTGATTGTTGATATTGATCGTCGAGAATGTAATCCCATGATGACTCTTGGTACTAATGTTATAGAAAATTGTCTTGCAGAAGTTATTGTTTTGTTGCAACAGGTGGCAGAAACCGCTGGCCACAGCGAGCAACGTGCCCTGCAGAAGGAAATCAGAGCTCTGATGCAGAGACAGCAGGTAGAGCTGACTGGTGGTGAGATTGGTCGTGTCACTGTGAGTGATTCAAACCCCATCGCGATACCCCCCAGGAGTGAGATGTTAATATGGTGTCGGGCAGCCATAGGCCTCAGGGGTAAGGACTACCAGGCCTTGGTAGAACCCGTATATTCAGACAATAGGCCTACTGTTCTGACAGCCTGGGGGGTGGTCGACGTCCGCCAGGGGAGAGTGCCCGTACGTGTCCTCAATTGTGGGGAGGAAGAGGTTCACCTCACCAAGTATACCACGCTCGCCAAACTGTTCACTGTCAATAATAATGTGATACAGACACCTGAACCCTTGGTCCCGTCAAACGTGGCGGAGAACAAAGGTTCTGCAGAGCACTCGAAAGACTGGTGTCGGGAATTGCATGTGGGCACTGACTCTACCCCATCCCATCAAAAACAGGGGGCCTACAGGGTGGTACACGAGTACGAGCAGGTATTCAGCAAACACCCCTTAGATTTTGGGCAGGTGAAAGGGATCCAACATCACATCCCCACGGGAGATCACCGACCCATAAAAGAGAGATATCGCCCTGTACCCCCAGCTCACTACCAGTGTGCCAAGGACATGCTGCGGGAAATGATGGAGGCTGGGGTGGTGAGAGACAGCTGTAACCCCTGGGCAGCTCCGTTAGTCCTTGTTAAAAAGAAAGATGGTACCATGAGGATGTGTGTTGATTACAGGCAGTTGAATCGCATTACACATAAGGACGCATACCCACTGCCCAGGATAGAGGAATCTCTGGCTGCCTTAAAATCTGCTAACTACTTCTCTACCTTAGATCTCACCAGTGGGTACTGGCAGGTTCCTGTAGCGGAGGCGGACAAAGAGAAGACGGCCTTCACGACACCAATGGGTCTCTGCGAGTTCAACTACATGCCCTTCGGATTGTGCAATGCTCCTGGGACGTTCCAGAGGATGATGGAGTGCTGCCTAGGACACATGAACTTTGAAACCGTGCTGCTGTATTTGGATGATGTCATTGTCTTCTCTAAGACCTACGAAGACCATCTGAAGCACCTGGCCGAGGTGTTTGAAGCCCTGTCCAACTTCGGCTTAAAGGTGAAACCGTCCAAGTGTCATCTGCTGAAACCTAAAGTGCAGTACCTGGGCCATGTGGTGAGCGCTGAAGGAGTGGCCCCAGACCCCGACAAGGTCACAGTGATCAAGGACTGGCCAAAGCCCAGTGACCTCCACGAAGTCCGGCAGTTCCTTGGGCTGGTAGGCTATTACCGAAGGTTCATCAAGGACTTCACCAAGAAGGCCGCACCCTTGCAAAACCTGTTGGTGGGCCAACCAAAGAAGACCAAGGGGAGGAACACCCCCTTTGATTGGAACAAGGAGCTGGAGGAATCCTTCACCTGTTTAAAGTCGGCACTGACGGGAGAAGAGGTACTGGCTTACCCCGAATATGACCAACCGTTTGTGCTGTACACAGATGCCAGCAATGTGGGGTTAGGAGCCGTGCTGTCTCAGGTCCAGAAAGGCAAAGAAAGGGTGATCGCTTACGCCAGCAGGAAACTCCGTCCCATGGAAAGGAACCCTGATAACTACAGTTCCTTTAAGCTGGAATTCCTTGCCATTGTCTGGGCAGTGACAGAGAGGTTCAAACACTACCTGGCCTCCGCGAAATTCACCATCTTCACGGACAACAATCCGCTAACGCATCTGGATACTGCCAAACTCGGGGCCTTGGAACAGCGATGGATGGCCCGGCTGTCCAACTACGATTACACCATCAAGTACCGGGCAGGACACGAGAATGCCAATGCCGATGCCTTGTCCCGAATGCCCAATTTGCCAGAAGCGGGAGAAGACCCGGAGGCACTTGAAGAGGTGGAGCTGCCTGCATTCCATCGCCCCAAAGCCACTCAGAACGCTCATCATGTGAAGAACAGGCACAAGAACCAACCGGATGCCACGCTGAATCCCCTGCCCCATCACGGGTGGGTGACCCCGCGGTCCGTCGGGTGAAAGAGCTCTTGACGCAGGCAGGGTCGCACCCTGGCCCAGATGACCCACAAGAGACCCAACAGCTGTGGAAGGGGAGAAGCAAACTGTTTATCCATGATGGCAAGTTGTGCAGGAGGAGCATCGACCCACGTACTCATGAATTGGTGTGGCAGATAGTGGTGCCAAGGCGAGATGCGCCCATGGTTCTGGGAGCCTACCATGATGGAGCCGGACACTTCGGATGGAGGAAGCTAGAAAGGCTACTCCGAGGGAGGTTCTATTGGATTGGCATGAAGAGAACCATTGAGAAGTGGTGTCGGGAGTGTGGTCCATGTAGTCTGCGCAGGAAGGACCGTGACAGTCAACGGGCTCCCCTGCGGCCTATCATCACCAAACGGCCGCTCGAGCTGGTCGCGCTGGATCATGTGAAGCTGACACCGAGCCGGTCAGGCTATATCTACGCCCTTACCATCGTGGACCACTACTCCAGGTTTTTGGTGGTTGTGCCTGTCAAGGATCTAACGGCCAGGACTGCCGCCAGGGCCTTCCAGCAGCACTTTTGTAGGCCCCATGGCTACCCAGAGAAGGTACTGACTGATCAGGGACCTGCATTCGAAGCGGAAGTGTTCCAAGAATTCTGTCAACTGTACGGGTGTAAGAAGATCAGAACCACACCGTACCATCCTCAAACCAACGGGATGTGTGAGAAGATGAACCAAGTGGTAATCGATTTATTGAAGACCTTGCCTGTGGAGGAACAGAACCTGTGGCCAATAAAGTTGCCTGACTTGGTGGATATGTACAATCACATCCCAGTAAATTCCACCAACTGTACTCCAGCGTACCTGATGCGAGGAAGATCTAGTCGGTTACCCGTTGATCTGGACATGGGGGTCCTAGTACCCGAAGATATCTCGCTGGATGCCGATTGGGATGCAGAAAGGCAGTGAAGATACCGCGAAGTACAGGAGTGTGTAGAAAGAAGTCTCGCCCAGGCTAGGCAGAAACAAGAAAGGGACTACAACCAACACGCTCCTGCGATTCCCCTGTCACCTGGTGAGCAAGTACTTAAACGAAAGAGGAGATTACACAAGCTCGATGACCAATGGGAAGCGGAACCGTATACCATCCTGCAATCCGATTTTGACAACACGAAGGTCTGTCTCATCAGCAAGGACAGAGGGGAGACCTCGACAGCGGTATCCAGGGATCACCTTAAGGTCTGCCCCGATAAGTGAGAGATGGGACACGGCCCCAGAAATCTCCCCGCTGGTGGAAAAGGAGAAGATGATCCATACCGTCCTTGGTGACTTCCCCCAGTCCTGGACTCCGATAAATCAAGCTACCGTGGTACCTGTTCTAATGTTTCAACAGCCGGACCCACCAGAAGCAATGGTGGTACCAGATCATCCGGTCCCGCAACCTCAACAAGCCCTACCTGAAGATGCCATGCCAACCGTTGAACCGGCAAATCCTCCCTCTGCTATCGGTGAATCTGCCATGCCCACTGTTGATAGCAGCAGCTCAGAGAGCCCCAACCTGCCAGTGCTACCCAGACTCACTAGAAGTGTAGCTAGAAGACAGTGCACTACACCAGCGGTAGCAAGCATAACGGGCCCTGTTAGGCCAATAGCAACCCCTGCGCTGCGAAGGTCCACACGCAGCACTCTGAACCAAACTCCCCTTCGCTACAAAACTTGGAGGTATTGATAAGGGCTGCTATCTAGTTGAAAATGTTTGTGTACATATCTTTTGTTACAGGTTGTAAAATGGACAATAGAGTAATGGACGGTGAATTGCTCAAAAACTTTCCAAAGGTGGGACCCCTTTGTTTACCCAGGGTCCCCGCTGTTTCAACCACTGAACTGAGAGTCATAGACTGTGCATGACCTAACTTTCGCAACGTTCAAGAGTTCTCACCTCCCATAAAGGGAAGCACTGTTATGTTTAATTGTTATGCTATTTCAAAAATTTTGTGCGTTTCCTGTTAACATGTATTGTTGTTCTTGTTTTCCCAGTCCGGGAGTACTGGATTTAACCGGGGGGGAGTGCAGCGCCCCAGAATCCTGGTCGTTGCAGTACTGTGGCTCCGCCACTATGGGGAGCTATGGTACGTCTGATTGCACTAAAGGAGTTTCTCTGACCAGGTAACACCTCACTACACTTCACACTCCGGCCACCAGGGGGGGTGGTCCTATCTAGTAGGCCACTCCTCACACTCTGGTAAAACTGGGGGTTGGACAGGAAGACAGTGAGAAGTAGCTGGGAAGAGCTGGTGAGAGGACCTGTCAGGGATGGGATCCTGGCAGACTTCTCAGAGCAGAACTAACCAGTGCACAACGGGAATACAGTAAAGAGGAATTAGGACCAGAAGGAGTCGTGCTGTTAGACCAAGGCAACATCCTTCTGAGGCGCAAACAGTCGGTGGCCGGAACGCCGAGCAAGTAAGAGACTTTAAGTACTACTGCAAACCACGGCCGGACAGTCAATTAAAGGTTGGCTGTCTCACTTAACACCTAAGCAGACAACGGAGGCAGCTGTGGGAGAGGGGCGACTCTAGGGTCCCGGAAGAACTCCAGGCCTACCCCGTCATACGGGTGCGTCCTACCATATCATCTGGGGGACGGAGAGAACGAACATCAGAGATAGACAGAAGCAGTTGTGAGGACTATTCCCGGGAGCTCAGCAGGGAAGAACTACAACACACAGCGCTAGAAGGTAGACACTGATTCCCACCTGTAAAGAGAGCTCCTGATGTGTCGTTGGACCGGCCGGTCTCAAACAGCCCTGTTGACAGCGCTCTGGACTCTGGACTCTAAAACCTTCAGTAAAGGGGTAAAGAGACTGCAACCTGGTGTCCTCGTTATTTACTGCACCGCACCACTACAGCATCACCACCATTATCCATATCATATCTATCACTGTACGCCCCTCGGCAGGGTCACGGACTGGGCCTAGCCACCGTGACAACCCCAGAGCAGAGACTCAGAGGCCCGGTACCGGGTACCCCTCGGCCCTGCGGCAGTGGGGGCGCTGCAGAAACATAAAGGTCCGATATCAGCTGGCAGTGCGGAAAAATATCAAATTTCACATCACCTGGTCATTTGGCAGATCAGACCAAACATGCTCTCTATATATGCATCTATTGTTAGCAATGACCGCTCAGGTGGTGTGTGAAAAAAGTGAACAGTTTCACCCTATTGTTACATATAACAGGTTAATGACCGTTTTTAACTGGTGTAAAGACTGGGGAGATGGCACATCATTATCCATACAAATACCCCATCATAGAATGTCACCAGTTTTTATATAGTGACCCCCAATATAAAGTAACGAAAAGGTATACTTCCCTACGCGTTTCGTTTTTCTCTACTCATCAGGGGAAGATTCCTGTAATTCTCCATTGAGATGGGAGGTTTATTCAGCAAGAGGGGGTGCTGTGACGGTCTAACGCGCCTCTTAGGCCACGTTCACATCAGCGCCGTGCGACGCAGCATGGGCGCCGCCGCGTCGCCGCATGCGCCTTGCACCCCCATATTCAACATGGGGGCGCATGGACATGCGTTGCATTTGCGTTCCGCGACGCACGCGTCGCTGCGGCGCACGCGTCGCTGCGGCGCACGCATCAGGGCGCACAGGACGCAGCAAGCTGCACCCTTTGTGCGTCCAAAATCAAGCAAAAAAAGGACGCACGCGTCACAAAACGCTGCGTTGTGCATGCGTCCACACCTGCGTTGTGCGCCGCGTCGTCGAACTTATAGACCTAGCATCCTGAGTAAGCCAGTTTGGCGAAACTAGTAGGGGAGGCTATGACTTTATTTTAATCAGCTTTATTGACTCTTGTATATACTACTAACTACACTTAACCTGATAGTGCTATACAAATCCATATAAATCCATGGACTGCAGCCATGGTTTAGGTAGAACAGCATAGCTCCTGCAATGTGTTTAGGATAATTAGCCAAATGGGTAGAGCTCTCTAAATTTAAGAATCCCATTTAATATAGAAATGACACAAGTTCACTTTGGTATTTTTAAATAATATAGACCACCTTTTAATTAAAATGAAGTAAGTCATGTTTTATTACATCTCTTATACAGGGTGTCACGGGGTTTCCGCGACAGTGTGAAGCCAGAAGACAGCAGCATCTGATTGCTTCTGCTCCGGCACTGAGAAGAAACACTTCTCCGCCATATTAAATGTGTTTATTTCTTCTGGCAGAACAAGGGTTAATTGGCCATGGTTGGAAATCCCTGTTCTCAGCTGTGCTGGGTTAGCCACTCATTTCCCCTTTATAATCTGGGCTAACTTATCAGAGTTAACTTTATTGCTGCATGGCTAACGGAGAGAAAGGAGTTGGTATGAGAAGGAGAGTTGAAGGAGTTATTAGTGACTGTTGGTTGGTTTGTATGCGTGGTAATTCCTTATCCTTCTCTATTATGTTTTTTTCCCTTTCCTGCACACCCCGGTGGAGTCCTTTGTATATATGAGTGAATATTTTGAATGTTAACCCTTATCTGTGTTGCCCTGTTTGTCGGGTTGGTGTACTGAGGTGCACAGTAGCGCCCCCTATTTCCTGGGTGGGGGAAGAGAACAGACAGAGGGCTAACTTAGGAGATAAGGCAAGGGTGGAGACCCCGGCATCTTCACCATCTGAAGTATTCCTGGGGGCAGGGTGAGCTAGGGCTCCCCCTAGTGTTAGGGACAGGAAAGGAGCCCCTGATCCCAGGTCACCTGACAGCTGTGTCGTGACACAAGGTTTATTTACCCCTTGGGTAATTATTAATAAGAATTTTCATACCTAAATGGCTGTTTACAGCTTAATTAGTCTATATTACGCAATCACTCCACCTTAGTTTATATATATGTGTATATATAAGAATCTTCTACTAGGCCACGTATGTAGTTAGGTAAGTCTCTCATTCATACTGTGCGCATCGTGGAGCATTGGGTTGGAGTTTCCATCTAAACCACCCTAAAACGGGATTCAGACAAAAATCCAACTAAACCATTCACTATAATAAAGACATACTGAGTCACTTTGTACGCCATCTGACCTCTGTATTAGCAGTGTATATATTTTTAAAGTGGATAGAAAACAGCTGTCTACCACCTTTTTTATTCTGCCAACAAATCGACTCTTTTAGAGTTGCCATTGGACTCGTGTTTTTCAAAGATTTAGACAGACTCCCAAACATTGTGCTGGGCAGTGGTGGGGTAAATGTCTCACAGAGATATGAAAGAAATGGGAGACATACCCACGATGCTGACTGGAAAACTCGCTGAGGCCTTTTAAGCACAACTGTCGAAGGGACTCGGTTTATAAGCTTCGCAGCTCTCAAGATATAGACATTAGGGTTGAGCGACTTTGACTTTTTTAGGGTCGAGTCGTGTTTCGCGAAACCCGACTATCTGAAAAGTCGAGTCAGGTGAAATCGGCCGATTACTGCGTAAACTCGGGGATCGGCCGGAACACGAAACCCAATGCACGTCAATGGGAAAAAGTATATAAAATAAAACATCTCTCTCTCTCTCTCCCCTCCGTCCCAGCACTGAAAATTTTGTTTTAAACATTACAAATCCCTACAGCGCACAAGCGATAAGATGGCGATGGGCGTACACGCCCCTTAGACCTATGTCATCACTCTGCCCACGCTCCTTCATTGGCTGAAAAAATGGCGCTAAACGCGTCATACAAAACGCGACTTTGGCACGAAGATCGCGTACCGCGTGGCCGACCCCACACAGGGATCGGGTCGGGTTTCATGAGACGCCGACTTTGCCAAAAGTCGGCGACTTATGAAAATGAACGATCCGTTTCGCTCAACCCTAATAGACATAATATTTAGTTGGAACATTCACCGACCTCTGGTTTTGTGTCTTTATGATGATACATTGGAGCCATCCCTCAGAGCTGTTGTGTCACACAACTAAGGGTACAAGGAGCTTCTCTCCTCGTTCTGGTGGGGAAAATATTTTTATGGGGGACAGTCTTGGTTAACTATAGACAATTTCCATTGATTGCTAAAAATCAATGTCAGGATTCTTTGTGAGCATTAAATCTTTGCTCTCCTATACACTGTGGATGATGTGTCTATGGCATATAATACAACAGATGCAACTATCTATATGTAATTGTGTCTGCTTTTCACTCAGCAAATTTGGAGAGTACCAACAAGTTTTATTTGACCACTAGTCCAGTTCATTCCTCTCTAGCATCCACAGTTTTGCTCCAATGGAGAATATGGCAGTCTCTCCTCACTGCTCATGTTTCCACTGTATCTAGCAAGGTATACTGCTCTGTATAATAGAGCAAAGCAAAGTCCAGCTCACCATGGTTGACATCTCTGGATACTCGGAGCACGGAACCGCTGTGTCAGGGCGTAGAAGGATCAAGGAAGAAGGAAACATCCAGCTCAACGAGATAGTGAAAAAACGTGTCGTTCCTTTATTCACTTCAATAATATATGTGGAGGATAAAAACATCAGCAACAACAGGAATAAAAACAGTATCAACGCGTTTCTGGTGACAGAGCACCCTTGCAGGAGGATCTGCCTCAGCTGCAGGAGAAACACCGGCCTGGAGACCGGAAGTAGCAATGGCATTGTTCCCAGTATAGTGCGCATGCGCAAGAACACCAAGTGGTGTCAGCGCAGAAGCTCGGCCGTATGGCCAGAAATGACATCGGCAAGGAAAAGAGCCATGACAACCAAATTAATATATATGCGAAACATCGTAAATTTTGTACAATTTACCTGCCTAGCCTTCTCAGGCGCCAAATTACATCTCAGTCTGTGGGATATGTTTTTCTCTTTTGTCATTGTGGGTATTTTCTTGCCTTTTAATTGTTTTTAATGTTGATGCTTGCTTATCTTTTTCCAATAAATATTTATATTTGGTAATTCATTATTGTCCCGTTGATCTCCAATACAACATGTCTTTTTCTATGTGATTCAGTTTGAGGTCTCTCATGTTGAGGTAGATTCGAAACATTTTCTGATTTGAAATATTAGTGGTGGTGCCCTCCATTCTTTGATAATGACAGCTCATGCAGTATATAACACAGCCCACGTAGTATACAGCACAGCAATGTAGTATATAGCACAGCCCACGTAGTATATAACACAGCCCACGCAGTATATAACACAGCCCACATAGTATATAGGAATGTGGGCACCGTATCCCTGTTAAAAAAAAGAATTATAATAAAAAAATAGTTATATACTCACCTTCTGTCGGCCCCCGGATCCAGGCGACGCAAAAAATCATCATGATGACTGTTATTTATGGTAAACACAGGTACAGGCACATCTTCACAATGAGGGACAGGCCTTCTTGCAGATTCCATGTTACTCCCATTTTCGTTTCTTATGCTTATTGAATCCTTGCACTTGCACTGCACAGAAATAACAGTCATCATGATGATTTTTTGGCTCTCTCCACACCATTGGAACACCAAATTTGAAGCTTTTTCTTTGTCCTTTGCTCCATTTTCGTAATAATTCGATACATGCTTTGCACACTATGTGTGGTGCCCAAAACTTGTCTTGGTCCCCAAGCATAACCCCAAAATAGGCAAAATACACTTTTTTTACGAAGTCTGTTATGTTTCTTCTATGTTTTGGCAGTGTGTATTCACCACAAATGTAACAGAATGAGTCTGGATCGTTAAGACAACTTCTTCTTGATGAGTTCATGCTTTTCACTGGAAAACAGACAACAACATAAAGTTAGTGCAAAAAGTGCAAGCTATGAACAAACTTTTAGAACACTAATTAACACAAAACTATATTGAGAACTGCTCAGTTCAAGTACTAATCCAAAGAAATTAATGAGATGATGCGTCGCATTTACCAACAAGTGCTATAAATAAGATACCAAAAATCTCAAAAACTTGAGCCAATCTGGCAAAACTGATAGCATATTCAGAATCAGCACCCCAAAAATACCCCAAATTCATTAAAATATTTTGGACACCAGAAAAAAAATATTTTTTTGTTGACCTGTGTTATAGCAAGGTCCAGACACTCCATCATCTCGAACTGGCCGTCTTCAGCTGCGTTCCTTACCGAGACTTAAAATAAGTTAATGTGTCTGATAAGTGCAGGGTCGTAAATAATAGAGAAATATTAGAGTCTCAACTAGTAAAATGAGTTAGAAAAAGTGTGCTGATATCTTATAATGGAATGAAGGGCAAAAATGGGTGGATATGTCATTCCTGCCAAAATCAATATAGTTTCATAAATGAAGCAAATTGTGGTGTCTGGTCTGCACGGTGCCACCAGATGAGTCTGGCTGATTAATACTCTTCAGAGCTTTAGTCTCATTTCTGCATTCCGCATTGACTTCAGCCTGCAAATGACTTACAAGAGCATCCCAGCACTGAGTACATTGCTGAAATCTAGCCTTGAGGTGATTAATGCATGTGCCACAGAAAACAGCTCATACATTGACAGGGCACTGCAGATGAAGAACTCGGACACGATAAAACCTACTCTTAAGTGCTGAGGACACCTAGAATGTTGTACTGACTACATATAAAACAACTCTACATTTCATTCAGTTTTGTCTCTGTGTACTATCTGGATACAAAAAGAAAAAGGAAACTGACTAATGAGTGGATAAGGGTCATTTATAAAATCACAAAAAGTCAAAGTGATCCTAAAGTCATTATGGAATGGATCGTGGCAGTATAACATTATATTGTTGCTATTTGGTACATAAATTCAATGTTGAACTAAACTGCATAAATAAATTGTCTATACTGTATAATGCTGTAAATTATGAAAGTACATTTTAGATTAAAGGATTATTTTGAAGTTGTCTCTTGAGCAGCTCACAGCTCTGCAATTTCCTTACTTCTTGGATGCTGGAGGGACACTCTTCCATGATTGACAATGCAGGACAGTTTTCTTCAGCAACTGTCACTGTTCTGAAGTCTACATTGTTATCACTATATTTACAGATATAGATAACAGGACATTTGAACAAGCATGTGGTAAGGAAAGTGAGGGCAGTGATTAAGAGAACTGCTCTGGAAACTTCTAATGATGAGGACCAAGGGAATAGGATTATGCTGGACTGATTAGAGTAGCTCAGTCAGGAACTGTGAGGGAGGCAGGAAATAGGCAGCAAACTGCTGTACAGAAATCAATGGGCTGGTGAGACATGACTGGGATCCTATGAGTTAACTCCTTGGCCTGGAATGTAGCTATAGCAAAGTTCTCTGGCAAGGTTCTGGTGGTCAATTTCCTTGGAAACAAGCTATATACTTTATAAGATAAAATCATAGCAAGAATGAATGAAAAAAGATATAAACAGCAAGTTTATTGCAAACTTGCTTACTTTCATGTTGTCTAACTAACGCAATTTAAAGGGAATCTGTCACCAGTTTTTTGGGCTACCAGGTAAAAATACCATTCAATTCAGTGCCCCCTATGCATTGCACAAGCATTTCTGATACCCCCTGACTCCCCACATATGATCCATAAATACCTTTTTTATTACTCCCACGGCTGTATGTTAATATGATTATTCCGGTCCGATGGGCGGACTTAGTTTCTGTCTCTCCCCCCTCCTCGCTTGCTTCTACGCATTCCTTGTGGTGAATTTCGGCACTTGCGTAGTTTTTGTGCTTGCGCATTCCAAAGGCATCTCGTGCATGCGCAGTATGCTTTGCCCAACAGTGGACAATGCAGGAAAGCTGTATTGCGCATGCGCCAGCATACGTGTATGCTTTCTATGTACCGGAAGTATTTAGTTGCCATTTCTGTGTTCCGGGCCATAGAAAGCAATCGCATATGCCGGCGTATGCTCAATACAGCTTTTCTGCTTTGCCCACTGCTGGGCAAAGCATACTACGCACGCGCGAGATGCCTTTGGAATGCGCACGCGCGAAAACTACGCAATCTCCAAAATTCACTGCAAGGAATGCATAGAAGCAAGCGAGGAGGGGGGAGAGACGGACACTAAGCCACGCCCATCGGACCCAACTGACCATATTAACATACAGCCGTGGGAGGAATAAAAAAGGTATTTATGGATCATACGTGGGGGTATCAGGGGGTATCAAAAGTACTTGTGTAATGCATAGGGGGCACTGAATTGAATGGTATTTCTACCTGGTAGCCCTAAAAACTGGTGACAGATTCCCTTTAATAAGATGAGAATACCCCTTTAATCAAATCTCCCTACCATCTGAGAGGTTCTCTTTAAGGAATGTTTCAGATGGACCCGATCCTTTACCCTAATGTATTGGTTACTTTAACTAAGGTGTTCCTCCAGCTTAAAAGGAAAAGTTTGCCCCGTTTTTAGCTATTAATCTGGCCCCAGTGTGGTGTTAGTGATGCAATGTGCATCACTAACATGTTTTTGTCAAAGGAAAGCTTCAACTGGTAAGTTTAAAGCACACTTTATATCATTAGGGGATTCCGGCACATACCCTTTCTTTCAGTCATAGGGGTGGAGATTTTATCTTTTCAGTCACAGATCCGTCAGTGTGGTTTTGAAATTATGCACGCCCACAGAAATGTAATTGATTGGTGTGACTGGACCGACGCCATTGCAACCACGCAGAAAATCCCGTGCTACATGGGTGCCATGATGTCAGGCCAGTCATGACAACCAAGCGCCATCCTGTGGGCATGCATAAGTTACTATTTATCAATGAGGTGACAGGCTCCCTGTAAATTAACACATCTCTCTGTGATTCTGTATATAGTTTTTTTTTTACAGCACAACTTTTATTCAACAAGAGCTTAAAACAATCCTAAATCTTCTTATTAATGTATAAGTTGCCGTGCAGCTAGCCATTCAAATGCCTCAGTAATTAGTCTGTATTTATCACATAGCAGGACATGATTAGTCTCATAGCATTTGCAAGGTGCCATCAAGCCCATCCTATGCGCTGAATACAGACTAATTAATGAGGCACTTGAGCGGCTAGCTGCAAGGTCCATATACAGTGGGGCAAAAAAGTATTTAGTCAGTCAGCAATAGTGCAAGTTCCACCACTTAAAAAGATGAGAGGCGTCTGTAATTTACATCATAGGTAGACCTCAACTATGGGAGACAAACTGAGAAAAAAAAATCCAGAAAATCACATTGTCTGTTTTTTTATCATTTTATTTGCATTTTATGGTGGAAAATAAGTATTTGGTCAGAAACAAACAATCAAGATTTCTGGCTCTCACAGACGTGTAACTTCTTCTTTAAGAGTCTCCTCTTTCCTCCACTCATTACCTGTAGTAATGGCACCTGTTTAAACTTGTTATCAGTATAAAAAGACACCTGTGCACACCCTCAAACAGTCTGACTCCAAACTCCACTATGGTGAAGACCAAAGAGCTGTCAAAGGACACCAGAAACAAAATTGTAGCCCTGCACCAGGCTGGGAAGACTGAATCTGCAATAGCCAACCAGCTTGGAGTGAAGAAATCAACAGTGGGAGCAATAATTAGAAAATGGAAGACATACAAGACCACTGATAATCTCCCTCGATCTGGGGCTCCACGCAAAATCCCACCCCGTGGGGTCAGAATGATCACAAGAACAGTGAGCAAAAATCCCAGAACCACGCGGGGGGACCTAGTGAATGAACTGCAGAGAGCTGGGACCAATGTAACAAGGCCTACCATAAGTAACACACTACGTTACCATGGACTCAGATCCTGCAGTGCCAGACGTGTCCCACTGCTTAAGCCAGTACATGTCCGGGCCCGTCTGAAGTTTGCTAGAGAGCATTTGGATGATCCAGAGGAGTTTTGGGAGAATGTCCTATGGTCTGATGAAACCAAACTGGAACTGTTTGGTAGAAACACAACTTGTCGTGTTTGGAGGAAAAAGAATACTGAGTTGCATCCATCAAATACCATACCTACTGTAAAGCATGGTGGTGGAAACATCATGATTTGGGGCTGTTTCTCAGCAAAGGGGCCAGGACGACTGATCCGGGTACATGAAAGAATGAATGGGGCCATGTATCGTGAGATTTTGAGTGCAAACCTCCTTCCATCAGCAAGGGCATTGAAGATGAAACGTGGCTGGGTCTTTCAACATGACAATGATCCAAAGCACACCGCCAGGGCAATGAAGGAGTGGCTTCGTAAGAAGCATTTCAAGGTCCTGGAGTGGCCTAGCCAGTCTCCAGATCTCAACCCTATAGAAAACCTTTGGAGGGAGTTGAAAGTCAGTGTTGTCAAGCGAAAAGCCAAAAACATCACTGCTCTAGAGGAGATCTGCATGGAGGAATGGGCCAACATACCAACAACAGTGTGTGGCAACCTTGTGAAGACTTACAGAAAACGTTTGACCTCTGTCATTGCCAACAAAGGACATATTACAAAGTATTGAGATGAAATTTTGTTTCTGACCAAATACTTATTTTCCACCATAAAATGCAAATAAAATGATAAAAAAACAGACAATGTGATTTTCTGGATTTTTTTTGCTCAGTTTGTCTCCCATAGTTGAGGTCTACCTATGATGTAAATTACAGACGCCTCTCATCTTTTTAAGTGGTGGAACTTGCACTATTGCTGACTGACTAAATACTTTTTTGCCCCACTGTACATTATTAATAATATTTAGGATTGTTTATTTTTAATTCTACTTTAAAGGTTACATTTTTTTCTTTCGTTTAAGTGGTTTTAACAAGTTAGTGTGTGTAATTTGATAGGAACAACAGAAATAGAACAAGTATCTTATCCCACTTACTAGAAGAAAGGAGGGTGAACAACAAGCACAATAGGGTCTTATATTAGATTAGTGTTTTATTATTAGATGAAACTAAAGAAGCACTCCTGCTCCCATCAAAGTTTTTATCATCTTAATATATTGCAGTCATATTATACAACACTGTGTACATACAATTGCCCGTTTTGCCTTTCTACCAGTTAATTCTGCTCTTTTTTATTAGGTCTATGACATCACGTGGTTAATAACTGACTATCTGAATCCTTCTAAGCTCTGTGTAGAAACAGGAGGTCAATTTTCTCTGCATAACTCATCAGTCACTGCAAAAGTCCCAGGCAGCGGGGAGGAGAGAGCAGCTGGGTCAGAAGTTGAAGAGGGGAATGATTTCTGCAGGGACAAAAAATTCCTGTGTCTACATACAGCAGAGAAAAGAGAATAATTAGATGGGTAGAAAGGCAAATGAGCATTTGTAAGTACACTGTGCTATGTAATATGATGGTTACAATATATAAAGATGATAAAAAGTTTGATGGGAGGAGGGCTTCTTTAAGGAACTGCTCACCTATGGGGGTTGTGTTAATCCACAAGGGAGGAATCAAGATGAATCCGCTGTTCCAGCACCCTCAGATCGTGAATCCCGCCGTGACAATCAATTAATAGGAGAATTACCACAGTAAGATTTTAATTTACTACTGTGGTTCTTCTGAGGAAGACGTTGGTTCAACTTCAAAACACGTAAAGAATAAACCGCCTGATCTTATCATTGCTGGTCCCTGTCTCTTGTTATCTATATCGGCAGCGCAGACTATCAGCCTCATTCTCCTACCATTTCTGGTAGCCTGACAACCATGTTACAAGACGAAAAAGGAAGGACAATGGGGTTGTTAAAAACACACACATTTTATTGTATAATCTGAGACACACAATGGAAAGTTTTTTTTATTTTAATTTCTGACAAAAGGAATTTTAAAACCAACAGCAAAACATTGCATCTTATGGAAGCTTTTCATTTGAGTGTGGAGTTTCCTACTACTTTGCAAGCAGTATGTATTCTATCGTATATTTCACAGTTGTTAAAGGGTGTGATGGAGGTGACTCGCAGACCTCGCCAGTGGCACTCTGCTCACCACGCGGTTTCTCCTCATGTCTGGCCGTCCCGCTGAGTCTGCTTCATACAGGACTGCTGCATCTGCATGTGACTTCCATCTAGCCTCAGTGGGCGTGGCCAGTCTCTGCAGGACACAGCAGGGTGAAATTACTGCAGAGACCATCCATGCCTCCCCAAGACTAGATTGAAGTCACATGCCGATGCAAAATATAAAAATCCACAAAAAACAGATGCAGCCATAAAAATCTGATGCCATACTCTGGCATTCGACTTTTTTCTTGCACCCATAAACTTGAATGGGTGAATGTAATCTGACTTCAGAGTCAAATCACTACATGTTGCTTTATTTTTTTTTCATAGGAAGGAAAATCAACCTTATTTTTAAAAGCTGATACTATGCAAGGTGATTTTATTGATTAGCATACATACATAAGGTGAATTAGATGGGGTACATAAGCGGTAAAAAAAGGACATTTTTTTCACAGACGGATTCTGTCATTGGTCATCACCACTGCCCCATGGAATAAAATGGGACGGTGTGCTATCTGATAAAAAATTGTATAACACTCGTCCGGTGTATACGCTGGTGGGCACGAGCCCCAATTCTGACTAATGTCTGAAATCTGCAGAGATAATACTAATACTTCCACCACCCATTTAGAGCGAATGAATTATTTGAACCCTCATAAATTCTTGATTTTGAATTCCTTGAATTTACTATAATATGGAAATATTTCCTGGTTAGGCACTGACATCAATAGGCAGAATGTCAATAAATGAAAAGCACAATTTCTTAAGACACGTAGAAAAACCTATATTTCCGTAGACCCACTAGTCCTATTGGTTGGTATTAGTGCTTTGCAATATGTCCCAATCCATCACATAGCACGAGCCACTCTCATAGACTTGGCGCATCTTCTGTCTGGTCTAGTTCTACGCTGTCTCAATTTAAGACAGTAAAAATCAATCTACACACTTTGCTCACACATATAATATGGAGAATAACATGTCACTTATATCTTACTCTTGTAATGTACAGGCTTGTAGGTAGGCGGCCTATAATACAGTTATTTCCGAGGTATCGTGCATGCTGATAATCAGAGAAATGTTTTTTCTAATCATGTCCCAGCATAACACAGACTTTTTGCATAGTACCACTGGAAGTTTCATTTTTTCAGTCTCATTCTCATTTAATATTTCTTCAACCCTAAAAGAAAAACAATAAAATATTCTGAACCAAACATTATGACAATACTGTATAGTACCGTAAACATACTTACATATTGTACCCATTATTTCAATTGATTTTTTTTTTATGCATTTTATATATCCCACTAAACGTGCTGAAGATTGATGAGGGTCTGGTTCCTGAAACCCCCATTGTTCTCTCAAAAAACTGCTGAGAAACTCTCTCTTCAACAAGCAGTTCCTTTATGGGTGTGCACACAGTGCTATGTATGGACACATAGACCTTAGTTTGAGCCCGTAGTGATGGAGGAGCCGGGTGTTCTGTTTGCATGGGCAGCGCACTTCTGGGCAGACTTTTGCACAAGCAGTGAGATTCTCAAGAACTGGACCAAACCAATTTACATTTAAGAGATTGTAAAATAGCAAAAATCATTGGTAGGTAAATAAGTTAAGCAACAGGCAATTTACATACAAGAAGGAGTACGGAAGACACAAAAGTTTAATGGTTCCCAACATTTCCAACACATACTAAGAAATCTACCAAAGAAGCCGTTTTAATAGCTTATTGGGGTTTAATAGGATTGTTACCTAGGCTCCGATTCATTAAGGTGTTACTGTCAGAATTCTGGTGTAGACCACCCTATAGGGAATTTATCAACAGGTTTTTGCTATCTCATCTAAGAGCAGCATAATGTAGGAAAAGAGACCCCAATTCTAATGATGTATCACCTAGTTTACTAGGTGAAGCAGTTGTGATACAAGTTTTTAAATGTAGCATGTAGCAGAGCTCAGAAAGCTAGCCCTGCACATGCTACAGCTTTCTATGTACATTGCATATTGACAGTAAACTGCTAATCAGTGTGGTTGGTGTGGTTGGACCAGGAGGCACGTGGGCAGCTAGTCTGGCAGTGATGATCTCCTGCTGATAATGCACTGATAGTATTGAAACTATAGTATGTAGCCTAGTAAGTGGCACACCACTGAAATCAGTGTCTCAGCCCCTACCTCATGCTATTCTCAGATTACATAGCAAAACACCTTCTGGTAAATTCCCTTTAATAAATAAAGCATGATAACATGGGAGGGAATAGGCATGAATACACCCATCAAATTCTTGAAAAGTTATCCCAGGTAAATGGCGTAACTATCTTCAGAAATGTACTCTAATTCCTGACTGTTGTACATTTCTGCCAGTGGCAGAGGCGTATCCAGGGGGGGCAGCCGGGGCATCTGCCCCAGGCACAGCTGACAGGGGGGGCACCATTGGGCTGCCTGATGCAGCGGTCCAAGGAGGAGGCTCCCCGTCGGCAGCATTCTGCCACCCCCACACTGAGATTCATGCTCTGGGGGCTAGGAAGGGATGGTTGGGGTCGGGGACACTATATGGAGTCAGTGCAAGGGAATGTGTGAGAAAACAGTAGGATTGGGGGATGGCTGCAGACACATGGATAGGGAGCAGGGGGAGTAAATTGAGGAGGAGCAAGGCCAGGGGGCTAGATGGGTGGGGGTGGGAGATTTATTCTGTTGGGGGGATTTATTCTGTGGGGTGATTTATTCTGTGAGGAGGATTTATTTTGTGGGGGGATTTATTCTGTGGGGGGGAGATTTATTGTGTGAGAAGGATTCTGTGGGGGAATATTTACTCTTTGGGGGGATTTATTTTGTGGGGCTTGGGGATTCATTCTGTGAGGAGGATTTATTCTGTGGGGGGATTTATTCTGTGGGGTGATTTATTCTGTGAGGAGGATATATTATGTGGGGGGATTTATTCTGTGAGGAGGATATATTCTGTGGGGGTGGGGATTTTTTCTGTTGGGGGGACTTATTCTTCAAGGGTAGGGGATTTTTCTGTGAGGAGGATTTATTTTGGGAGGGGATTTATTCTGTGAGGAGGATATATTCTCTGGTGGGGATTTATTCTGTGAGGAGGATATATTCTGTGGGGGTGGGGATTTTTTCTGTTGGGAGAATTTATTCTTTGGGGTGGGGGATTTATTCTGTGAGGAGGATTTATTATGTGGGGGATTTATTCTGTGAGGATATATTCTGGGGGGATTTATTCTGTGAGGAGGATATATTCTGTGGGGGATATATTCTGTGAGGGGGGTTTATTCTGTGAGGAGAATATTCTCTGGGGGGATTTATTCTGTGAGGAGAATATATTCTGTGGGGGTGGGGAATTTATTCTGTTGGGGGATTTATTCTTTGGGGTGGGGGATTTATTCTGTGAGGAGGATTTATTTTGTGGGGAATTTATTCTGTGGGGGGAGATTTATTGTGTGAGGAGGATTCTGTGGGGGAAGATTTACTCTTTGGGGGGGATTTATTTTGTGGGGGTTGGGGATTCATTCTGTGAGGAGGATTTATTATGTGGGGGATTTATTCTGTGAGGAGGATATATTCTGTGGGGGGATTTAGTCTGAGAGGATATATTCTGTGAGGGGGGTTTATTCTGTGAGAATATATTCTGTGGGGGGGATTTATTCTGTGAGGAGAATATATTCTGTGGGGGTGGGGATTTATTCTTTGGGGGTGGGGGATTTATTCTGTGAGCAGGATTTATTTTGTGGGGGATTTATTCTGTGGGGGGAGATTTATCGTGTGAGAAGGATTCTGTGGGGGAATATTTACTCTTTGGGGGGATTTATTTTGTGGGGGTTGGGGATTCATTCTGTGAGGAGGATTTATTCTGCGGGGGGATTTATTCTGTGAGGAGGATTCATTCTGTGAGGAGGATTTATTCTGTTGGGGGGATTTATTCTGTGAGGTGGATATATTCTGTGGGGGTGGGGATTTTTTCTGTTGGGGGATTTATTCTTTGGGGGTGGGGGATTTTTCTGTGAGGAGGATTTATTTTGTGAGGGGATTTATTCTGTGAGGAGGATATATTATCTGGTGGGGATTTATTCTGTGAGGAGGATATATTCTGTGGGGGATTTATTCTGTGAGGATATATTCTCGGGGGATTTATTCTGTGAGGAGGATATATTCTGTAGGGGATATATTCTGTGAGGGGGGTTTATTCTGTGAGGAGAATATATTCTGTGGAGGGATTTATTCTGTGAGGAGAATATATTCTGTGGGGGTGGGGGATTTATTCTGTTGGGGGGATTTATTCTTTGGGGGTGGGGGATTTATTTTGTGGGGGATTTATTCTGTGGGGGGAGATTTGTTGTGTGAGGAGGATTTTGTGGGGGGATTTATTTTGTGGGGGTTGGGGATTCATTTTGTGAGGAGGATTTATTCTGTGGGGGGATTTATTCTGTGAGGAGGATATATTCTGTGGGGGGATTTAGTCTGGGAGGATATATTCTGTGAGGGGGTTTATTCTGTGAGAATATGTTCTGTGGGGGGGATTTATTCTGTGAGGAGAATATATTCTGTGGGGGTGGGGGATTTATTCTTTGGGGGTGGGGGATTTATTCTGTGAGCAGGATTTATTTTTTGGGGGTATTTATTCTGTGGGGGGGAGATTTATTGTGCGAGAAGGATTCTGTGGGGAAATATTTACTCTTTGGGGGGATTTATTTTGTGAGGGTTGGGGATTCATTCTGTGAGGAGGATTTATTCTGTGGGGGGATTTATTCTGTGAGGATTTATTCTGTGAGGAGGATTTATTCTGTGGGAGGAAGATTTATTCTGTGCTGGAAAGATTTAGTGTAACGGGGGAGAGATTTGAGAACACAAGTTTGGGGAGCAAGGGAGGGAGGGACAGGTGCAGACACAATATGGAAAATGGGAAAGATTTGAAACCACAGTATGAGGGGCAAGTGGGGAGATGGGGGGCATGTATGAGAAAGCAGTTTGGGAGATGGGTGCATTCACAGTATGGTGATTGAGAGAGATAGGTGCAGACACAGTATGGGGAGTGGGAAATTGGTGCAGACACAGAAGGGGGTGATGGCTGCAGACATAATATGGGGAGCCAGAGGGATTTATGAGGTGACAGTATGGTTAGGAGGGGGATGTAAGAGAAGACAGCATGAGAAGGCAAGGGGAAATGTATGAGGAGGTAAAGGGTAATGTATGAGGAGACTATCGAGGGGAATAATGTGTGGAGACAGTATGGAGTGTGAGTGGGCACAGATTAAAGACTGAGTAGTGTGGTGAGGTAGCATGGGGAAAAAGTGCAAGGTCACAGCCATGGAGGGGAGTGTGGTGAGGGGGTCACAGCATAGAGGCTGGGCCCTATAGGGGTGACACAGAATTAAGAGGAACCCCAATATAGAAAGGAGAGGGCAGTGTGGCGGGCATGTACCATAAGAGGGACAGTGTGTGGGTCATATTTTGTGCAGAGAATATAGTGAGCAATTATTTATTCAGAGGCTCAGCATACACCAGATATTTTTATTCGGAATAATAACACTGGTATCATTAGGGGCGTTGTGTGGGGGTGTGCTGCACAAGACTGGAGAAGATAGAAGTCTGTGGAGACGAGCCCAGGGAGAGGAGTCATCATGGCGTCTGGACAAAATAAAGATAAAATGAAAGAGACGGTGTCTTTGGAGTCGTTCATCTAAAAAGGGCCCTGGATGTAAATTTTTTTTGGTGATACTAATTCTTATATTTTTATTTATGTTAGGAACATTAAAGGGGTTGTCCAGGTTTGTGATGAGTCTGCAGTCATTCTATGTGACTGCAGACTTCTGAATTCTCACACTGCACACTGTCAGGATTCTTTTGTGCCAGCGATTTACATACGTGCGGTCACATGCTGACAAGACATGCATAGCCTTAGTTAATGAAAATGAATTGAGCAAGGCCGGACAAATCTAGTTGGAATATGGCCAGAAGTATTCTAATCGCATACTTGTGCTGATGCAGCGCCCCAGAGTCCTGGTCGTTGCAGTACTGATGCTCCGCCGCTAAGGGGGGCTATGGTACGTCTGATGGCACTGAAGGAGTTCACCTGACCAGGTATCACAGACACCAATACACTTCACAGTCTGGCCTCCAGGGGGAGCTAAGGGCGCTATGTATTAGGCCACTCCTCACAGTCTGGTAAAACTGGGGGTTGGATAGGAAGTTAGAAAGGAAGCTGACTGGGTTGGGACCAGGCAACATCCTGTGGCAGAGGGTGTTGCAGGGGAAGATTCAGGGGGGTCCCTGTCAGGGGTGTAATCCTGGCCGAGGCCTAGCGAACAGAGAGAACGTTACGGGACCGCGCCTGCACCCGATCGCGGTGGTACCCTAAGAAAGGACAAGAAGCGAGGTTTATTGTGCTGAGTGAGAAACGAGATCAACGCAACAAGGAGAAACACCAGTAGGAGTCGTGCTGTAAGACTAGGCAACATCCTACTGAGGCGCGCAGCCGGTGGCCGGAACGCCGAGGAAGTATAGAGCTCCAGGCCTAACTTCAAACCTACGGCAGGACAGTCAGTTATAGGCGGGCTGTCTCACCCAAATCACCTAAGAAGACATAGGGGGCAACAACAGGAGAGGGGCAACACTAGGGTCCAGGAAGAGCTCCGAGCCTACCCGTCATACGGGTGCGTCCTAGCCATATCATCTGGGGGACGAAGAGGAACATCATAATCGAGTTGTGAGGGAACTTCAGAAACAGACACAACAGTTGTGGGGACTATCCCGTAAGCACAGCAGGGGAGGACCACAACACACAAGCGCTAGAAGGTAGGCACAGATTTCCACCTGCAAAGGGAACTCTGGAGGTGCCATCGGACCGGCCAGACTTGCGCAGCCCGGTTAACCGTATTCCGGACTGAGGATCCTGAAGCCTTCAGTAAAGAGGTAAAGAGACTGCAACCTGGTGTCCTCGTTATTTACTGCGACCTGCACCGCACCATAACATCATCACCACCCACACTTTTCATTGGGCACCCCTCAGCAGGGTCACGGACCGGGTCTAGCCACCGTGACAACCCCAGGACAGAGACTCAGAGGCCCGGTACCGGGTACCCCTCGGCCCTGCGGCAGTGGGGGCGCTACAACTTGGCGTCACGAACAGGATCTACTTAAGCCTGAAGAATCAGGTCATGTGTGCCTTGGAACTGTGATTTATTGTGCTTGGACTGTGACTTATTGCAAAGACTGTGTATTGCCACTTGCCGCCAGAAGTTCCAGCCAAAGCCGCCGCCATTACAGTGCTAAGGAGAGCGCGGGAGAAGAAGAAGGGCGTGGAGTGGGCGTAGACAAGCTGGAGAGCGCGAAAGACAATGGCCGCCCAGTCTAAATATTTCTGCCCCTTGAGGACGTGTCCGTCAGCAGCCGAGATCCGCCTACTGATCCTCAATGGGGGGCGGAGACAACGAAAGCAAAACCGCCCACGAAGGAGAGAGCGGGAAAAGGACCAGGAAGAAGAAGTCAGCAACATGGAGGACGCCATGGCAAGCCACCCGGAGCCGGAGCGTGGGGTAGGAGCAGAGGACTCCCCCAGCTACCTGGAGGGGCACCGCAACCAGGCCTCCACCGCTGATATTGACTTCCTGCAGGCCAGAGTGGATGAGCTCGGCGACCAACTCCAGCGGACGCAGCTGAGCACTGAGGCCGGGTGGAAGAAGACCTTCATCGGGAGCATCATCAGAAGTCTGTTGGCAGCCTCGTCTGGTCCGGAGCAAGAAAGAAGTTCCAGCGCTCCGAAGCCAGAAAGCAAGGCCCTGCCGGAAAGCGAGGTGCTGCAAACGGAGATGACAACGCCGCAGCGCAAGGCCCTGCAACTAGCGTTCCAGACCCCAGCGGAGATGGAGCAGATCGGCACCGGAGGGACCGCGGGAAGAAGACACTGGAGAGGAAGCAAAGATGGCGACGCCGGGAGTACCGCGTGGGGACGACCCGACCCAGCATGGGGCTGCACCTCCCGACACAGCCCCAGATGCGCCATCGTTGCAGGGACTGGCCCTTACAGAGTTACCGACGGGCAGACCCAACTGGCTGCCGTCTGAGGAGTGTGTGGCCGCAGCCGAGGCCCGGCAAATAGCACGCCGCCGGGAGGCCAATGCCCGTGTGACCGCTCGGCTGGGCCAGCCTACGGAAGTCCGCCTAACTCCGGTGTCCCCTGCTTCCTCCATCCCGGCCGCGGCAGAGTGCGAGCTACAGGCACAGGGCATGAGGATCCTGCCGGAGGCAGAACATCTGCGGCGCCTGATGACGGCGTGGAGGAATAGACCCCAACCTGCAGTCCAGATTGACCTGACGGATGCTGAGGAGGTTCCCCCCTCACACTGGGGTGTGGTGGTGTTCTTCAACTCCCGGGAAGGACAGGGAGTTATACAAGAAATTGGAGAGCCACTGCGGGTCCGTGTAATCGGGAAGAGGTGGAACCCTGCGGGGAAGGTACAGTCACGACCTGGAGCCCGGAGACGCGGTAACTTACACCCGGTGGAGGAGGGAGGTTGGCTGGATAGCTCGGGGTGTCCAGCGGTGCGTCACACTCCAGGCCGCTGCCGGGACGTCGGAGGACGAGCCTCCTGCAGGGAAGATGCCAGAACCTGCCCCCGCAGAACCCCAGGGAATCCAGGCCGACCGTGTAGCTACGGGTCGTGCTCACCCACGAGCGAGGAGGGTGTCCCGATGAGGAATCCTGTCGTTGCTGAATCCAGGACCTGTCCTTGTCACGCCACCACGACCTGTCTGCCAGGTGAGGCCCGGAAGGAGGCCGCCTCCTGCTCAGCCAAAAACTGAGTAAGCAAGAATGCTTCATCATTTGTATATAGTTAACGGTTTGTCCTTTTTTTGTGTTTTCTCTCCTGCTACAACCCGGCTAGGGTTAACTCTTAAAGGGATCCCTTTGTTTACCCGGGATCCCTTCTGCTGCTTTTGTTTTTGTTTCTCGTTTTATCATTGTTGAAAGAACTGCTGGATCATGAACACTGCATGATTACAAACTCATTGTAAATAGTTTGCACCTTCTTAAAGGTGCCCTCCACTGGTTTTACAAAAGAAAGGACTCTTTGCAAAGAAACTGTTCCTGGAAACAGCACCGGAGTCCTTACTGCATACGGACTTGCAGCTTGAGAAGTTGCACTACCTCATAGAGACTTGGTCCCTTCTTAAAGGGGACGTTCATCGATAGCACTTAGAGAATGATGATACTTTAACAGAAGAAGTAATAATGCTGTCATGTAGCAGTTATATGTAGTTAGTTAGTTAATTGTAAGGAATGTTTAATAATGTGTTAGAGAATGAGAACAGGAAGTGAACCCGTACGGGGTTAGTCGGTGAGTCCTCCTAGGAGCCATACAGAGATGGCTCGGTGATCCTGAACTGAGAGATGGATGATACATTCTATACTGTGTATAGTAGCAGAAAGGCAGAAGGCCCGGGCGGAAAGGGGCGGTCCTGCAACAGAACGAGAGGCAGTAGGCCTGGGGCAGATAGACAGGTGGTCCTGCAGATGTAAAAGATGGAAAATGAAGAAAAGTTGATTAGCCTTATAGTGTTTTATAAGAAGGTCTTTAGTGGATTCAGCGTGTACGTCCTTAAAGGCAACGTTAAATTATTGTTCAAAAGTTTGCACTTAGTAGACTACCCGGTTGGGTCAGAAAAGTTATTTATAGTATGTTATTTAAAGTATTTAACCATGTTTGTAACGTTCAAGTGCCCTCACCTCCCATAAAGGGAAGCTCTGTTCAAATTTGCTTATTGTTACTGCATTTCAAAATTGTATGTCTTTTTGCTGACATGTATTGTTGTTTTCTTCCCAGTCCAGGAGTACTGGATTTAACCGGGGGGGAGTGCAGCGCTGACAAGACATGCATAGCCTTAGTTAATGAAAATGAATTGAGCAAGGCCGGACAAATCTAGTTGGAATATGGCCAGAAGTATTCTAATCGCATACTTGTGCTGATGCAGCGCCCCAGAGTCCTGGTCGTTGCAGTACTGATGCTCCGCCGCTAAGGGGGGCTATGGTACGTCTGATGGCACTGAAGGAGTTCACCTGACCAGGTATCACAGACACCAATACACTTCACAGTCTGGCCTCCAGGGGGAGCTAAGGGCGCTATGTATTAGGCCACTCCTCACAGTCTGGTAAAACTGGGGGTTGGATAGGAAGTTAGAAAGGAAGCTGACTGGGTTGGGACCAGGCAACAGCCTGTGGCAGAGGGTGTTGCAGGGGAAGATTCAGGGGGGTCCCTGTCAGGGGTGGGATCCTGGCCGAGGCCTAGCGAACAGAGAGAACGTTACGGGACCACGCCTGCACCCGATCGCGGCGGTACCCTAAGAAAGGACAAGAAGCGAGGTTTATTGTGCTGAGTGAGAAACGAGATCAACGCAACAAGGAGAAACACCAGTAGGAGTCGTGCTGTAAGACTAGGCAACATCCTACTGAGGCGTGCAGCTGGTGGCCGGAACGCCGAGGAAGTATAGAGCTCCAGGCCTAACTTCAAACCTACGGCAGGACAGTCAGTTATAGGTGGGCTGTCTCACCCAAATCACCTAAGAAGACATAGGGGGCAACAACAGGAGAGGGGCGACACTAGGGTCCAGGAAGAGCTCCGAGCCTACCCGTCATATGGGTGCGTCCTAGCCATATCATCTAGGGGACGAAGAGGAACATCATAATCGAGTTGTGAGGGAACTTCAGAAACAGACACAACAGTTGTGGGGACTATCCCGTAAGCACAGCAGGGGAGGACCACAACACACAAGCGCTAGAAGGTAGGCACAGATTTCCACCTGCAAGGGAACTCTGGAGGTGCCATCATCGGACCGGCCGGACTTGCGCAGCCCGGTTAACCGTATTCCGGACTGAGGATCCTGAAGCCTTCAGTAAAGAGGTAAAGAGACTGCAACCTGGTGTCCTCGTTATTTACTGCGACCTGCACCGCACCATAACATCATCACCACCTACACTTTTCATTGGGCGCCCCTCAGCAGGGTCACAGACCGGGTCTAGCCACCGTGACAACCCCAGGACAGAGACTCAGAGGCCCGGTACCGGGTACCCCTCGGCCCTGCGGCAGAGGGGGCGCTACAGTGACATGACCATCCACTCTTGCCATCAGCAAGGGAGAATCCTAAAAGTGTGCAGTGCATGCCTTGTAAGAATTCAGAGGCCTGCAGTCACTTAGAGTGACTGCAGACTTTCGTCTCAAACCTCTTATTTATAAAATAAAGCCTTGTAGCCAATCCTAACAGCGTGTAAAATACTCACTGTCAGGATTTAGCTCTGTTCACTGGTTCCAGCCATTTCACTCATATGCGATTTTCATGCTTATGGTCATGTGACAATGAACTTCTCTTCCTGCTTCTTTCAGTTTTCCAGTGGACATTGAGAGAATTAGGGAGAGTAGCTAGTCGGCATGTGACTGTAAGTTAGGGCACTGGTTAGCACTGCAGCGTAGTAGCGCTGGGGTCTTGGGTTCAAATCCCACCAAGGACAACATCTGCAAGGAGTTTCCATGCTCTCCCCATGTTTTTGTGGGTTTAAGCCGGGTTCTCTGGTTTCCTCCCACACTCCAAAGACATACTGATAGGGAATCTATACTGTGAGCCCCATTGGGGACAGTGATGTCTGTAAAGCACTGCGAAATAAGATAGCACTATATAAGCAAAGCATAATAAATAAAGTGTGCAAATCGCCTATGATCTTCAGGAGGGGGCGTCAAATGGAATTCTTGTCATGCCAGTTAACAGAGGCACTCAATTCATTAGGCGTGTCATGCTCGCGCCCAGACTGGTTGGCGCGGGCGTGCGGGAGAGTGGCCCCACTGGACCACAGACCAAACTTCCCTGGAAGGGGCGTAACTAAGTAACTTCCTAGGTGTTCGCTGGAGCCTCTAATGGTAAGTTCAGAGTTGTGCAATAGGAAGCTACCAGGTACCACTCCAGGGTGGAGTCTGGTTGTGGCTGCTGATCCCACCGGGGAACGGAACATAGACAAGCAAGCGGGCACGGCTGGCACATAGGCAGGCAGACGGGTACAACAGGAACACTGTCAGGCAGGCGGGCACGGCTGGCTCTCAGGTAGGCAGGCACGGCTGGCTCTCTGGCAGGACTGGTGGACAAGACTGGCACACTGGAAGAACCGGTAGGGACCGGTCTGCAGGCAGGTATGTAGAACGGGTAAGAACCTGTTCAGACATGAGGACTTAGGAATAAGTAGATAAAGACCGCAAGAGCGGATGCAGAGCGAAAGCACAGGAGCTAGAGCCAAGAACAGAAATGCAGGAGGTGGAGCCAAGAGCAGGAGGCGGAGCCAAGAGCAGGAGGCGGAACCAAGAGCAGGAGGCGGAGCCAAGTGCAGACAGGCAGGAGGCGGAGCCAAGTGCAGGAGAAGTAGAACCGCAAGGAGCGGAGCCAGGTAGAACCGCAAGGAGCGGAGCCAGGTAGAACCGCAAGGAGCGGAGCCAGGTAGAACCGCAAGGAGCGGAGCAAGGTAGAACCGCAAGGAGCGGAGCAAGGTAGAACTGCAAGGAGCGGAGCAAGGTAGAACCGCAAGGAGCGGAGCAAGGTAGAACCGCAAGGAGCGGAGCCAGGTAGAACCGCAAGGAGCGGAGCCAGGTAGAACCGCAAGGAGCGGAGCCAGGTAGAACCGCAAGGAGCGGAGCCAGGTAGAACCGCAAGGAGCGGAGAGGAGCTGCGGGAGAGGTCTCTGCAGCAAAGCTGAGCAGAGCCACAAGGAAAGTGGAGAGAAGCTGCAGCAAGGGATAACTGCAACAGCAGAAGATAAGCTGAGTAGAAAGGAGCAGAAACGCAGAAGTGAGGAGCAGAGGTAAAGTCACAAAGGTTCAGAGCAGGCAGAGCTGCAAGAGTGCGGAGTGTAAGCAGACTGAGAATACAAGGAAAGACAACAGGGAAGGAAGCCAAAGACTAGGAGACCGAGGTAAGACTAAGTGCAGACAAGGCAATGGAACAAGACACAAGGACAAAGACACTGGGACCAGGATATACTGCCTCCTGGTGGGCGGACAAAGACCAAGGAAATAACACAGAGAATCCTCCAGAGAGGGAGTAACTCAGAGCAAGGCCAGGCAAACTCAGAAGCAAGACACTAACTGAGCTAACACATTGCACAGGCCCAGAACACTGGGTAGAGCTGCACTATATCCTGGAGGCCTCTTGGTAATTGGTCAGGAACAGATTGGACAGATGCACCTGATTGCTATAAGAACCAGAGAGTTCAGGCGCCGCCCCTCTATACACAGAACCATGAAGCATGCAGAGAGCAGAGACACAGAACATGGAGCTGGCAAGTAACAGAAACCACATCATGACCTGGAGCAGTGGGTAAGATAGTGTGAGAGATGCGAGGCCATGACGTGATGTCAGCAGAGTTGTTACAGTACCCCCCCCCCCCTTTACGGCCCCTCTTCTTCAAGCCCGCCAGAATAACTTGTAGAAGAAGGATGGGAGCACACATAGTCCAGGCCAACATGACATCTTCAGGGTAGAAGGCGGCAGGAGAGTCACCAGGTATCTCAGAAAACAAAGTCTCTTTGTGCTCTGCAGGGTTAGCTTCATCAGAAATCTCGGATAGCAAAGTCTCATTGTACCCAATAGGGTTAGCTTTCTCAAAGGACTGGACCATTTCCTCAGGGTAGACAAGAAGCAGGGACTTGGAAGATACCGATTTGTTATCTTCACCAGCCGGCCACATGGAAGCTGAAGGAATACTGACAGGATACACCTTCTGCCCGATATCCAGAGACAAACTTTCAGATAGCAGAGATGTTCTAGAGTACTGAACACAGGAAAAGTCACTAGAGATGAATGTGGAGAACAGCTCCACCGGGTCAGAGAAAAATTGAGGTAAACAAACTTCAGTTTTGAAATCTTCACCAGCCGGCCATAAGGACGCAGAAGGTATAAACATAGGAACAATCTTGTGCCCGTTATCCAGAAGAAATCGTCCAAGCGGCGGGGATGTTCCTAGGAACAGATTACAGGTATAGTCGTTGGAGATGTGTGGAGAGATAGTCACCGCTTCCCCATCTTCGGTGACATTAGCACACCTTGACTCGACGACTAAGTGTTTACTGGTATAGTCGCTGGAGATGTGTGGAGACATCGTCACCGTTTCCCCATCTTTGGTGACATCAGCACACCTTGACTCGTCGACTAGCAGACCAGCTGAAGAAGATGACACTGCTGAGTGTCTTTGACGCATGGGAACCAGACAGTTCTCAAGACTGGGTAAGTTCACACGAAGCACTTTACTGGAACCCTTGACCAGAGCGGGTGGTAGAGTCCTTGGCTCAGAAAGACCCATGGGCATAACAGACAGCATGTGGAAGACAAACTTCTTCATGTATAAGGCTCCAACTTGGAGCTGTAGTTGTCCTTGCAGGACTAGGCTGCTCTTTAGCAGGGTTCGGCCATTATCAGGCAACGCCCACACTGGGTTCTGGAGCTGAAGAACGGGGACCATACACCGACTCCGTATGACAGGCGGCTTAGACACACCAAAGCTCCCAGAAGGCAGAGAAACAGTCATTAACTTAGATGGAGAGGAAGTACTCTCGCCAGGGGCAGCCTCTCCAACTGGCCTGAGGTTTTGGAGCTTAACCCCTTCATGACCCAGCCTATTTTGGCCTTAATGACCTTGCCATTTTTTGCAATTCTGACCAGTGTCCCTTTATGAGGTAATAACTCAGGAACGCTTCAACGGATCCTTGCGGTTCTGAGATTGTTTTTTCGTGACATATTGGGCTTCATGTTAGTGGTAAATTTAGGTTGATAATTTCTGAGTTTATTTGTGAAAAAAACGGAAATTTGGCGAAAAATTTGAAAATTTTGCAATTTTCACATTTTGAATTTTTATTCTGTTAAACCAGAGAGTTATGTGACACAAAATAGTTAATAAATAACATTTCCCACATGTCTACTTTACATCAGCACAATTTTGGAAACAAATTTTTATTTTGCTAGGAAGTTATAAGGGTTAAAATTTGACTAGTGATTTCTCATTTTTACAACAAAATTTACAAAACCATTTTTTTTAGGGACCACCTCACATTTGAAGTCAGTTTGAGGGTTCTATATGGCTGAAAATACCCAAAAGTGACACCATTCTAAAAACTGCACCCCTCAAGGTGCTCAAAACCACATTCAAGAAGTTTATTAACCCTTCAGGTGTTTCACAGCAGCAGAAGCAACATGGAGGGGAAAAATTAACATTTAACTTTTCAGTCACAAAAATGATATTTTCGCAACAATTTTTTTATTTTCCCAAGGGTAAAAGGAGAAACTGGACCACGAATGTTGTTGTCCAATTTGTCCTGAGTACGCTGATACCTCATATGTGGGGGTAAACCACTGTTTGGGCGCACGGCAGGGCTCGGAAGGGAAGGAGCGCCATTTGACTTTTTGAATGAAAAATTGGCTCCAATCTTTAGCGGACACCATGTCGCGTTTGGAGAGCCCCCGTGTGCCTAAACATTGGAGCTCCCCCACAAGTGACCCCATTTTGGAAACTAGACCCCCCAAGGAACTTATCTAGATGCATAGTGAGCACTTTAAACCCTCAGGTGCTTCACAAATTGATCCGTAAAAATGAAAAAGTACTTTTTTTTCACACAAAATTTCTTTTAGCCTCAATTTTTTCATTTTCACATGGGCAACAGGATAAAATGGATCCTAAAATTTGTTGGGCAATTTCTCCTGAGTACGCTGATACCTCATATGTGGGGGTAAACTACTGTTTGGGCACATGGTAAGGCTCGGAAGGGAAGGAGCGCCATTTGACTTTTTGAATGAAAAATTATCTCCATAGTTAGCGGACACCATGTCAGGTTTGGAGAGGCCCTGTGTGCCTAAACATTGGAGCTCCCCCACAAGTGACCCCATTTTGGAAACTAGACCCCCCAAGGAACTTATCTAGATGCATAGTGAGCACTTTACACCCTCAGGTGCTTCACAAATTGATCCGTAAAAATTAAAAAGTACTTTTTTTTCACACAAAATTTCTTTTAGCCTCAATTTTTTCATTTTCACATGGGCAACAGGATAAAATGGATCCTAAAATTTGTTGGGCAATTTCTCCTGAGTACGCCGATACCTCATATGTGGGGGTAAACCACTGTTTGGGTGCACGGCAAGGCTCGGAAGGGAAGGCGCGCCATTTGACTTTTTGAATGGAAAATTAGCTCCAATCGTTAGTGGACACCATGTCGCGTTTGGAGAGCCCCTGTGTGCCTAAACATCGGAGCTCCCCTACAAGTGACCCCATTTTGGAAACTAGACCCCCCAAGAAACTAATCTAGATGCATAGTGAGCACTTAAAACCCCCAGGTGCTTCACAGAAGTTTATAACGCAGAGCCATGAAAATAAAAAAAAATATTTTTCTTTCCTCAAAAATGATTTTTAGCCCGGAGTTTTTTATTTTCCCAAGGATAATAGGAGAAATTGGACCCCAAATGTTGTTGTCCAGTTTGTCCTGAGTACGATGATACCCCATATGTGGGGGTAAACCACTGTTTGGGCGCACGGCAGGGCTCGGAAGGGAAGGCACGCCATTTGGCTTTTTGAATGGAAAATTAGCTTCAATCATTAGCGGACACCATGTCGCGTTTGGAGAGCCCCTGTGTGCCTAAACATTGGAGCTCCTGCACAAGTGACCCCATTTTGGAAACTAGACCTCCCAAGGAACTAATCTAGATGTGTGGTGAGCACTTTGAACCCCCAAGTGCTTCACAGAAGTTTATAACGCAGAGCCATGAAAATAAAAAATTATTTTTCTTTCCTCAAAAATGATTTTTTAACCCACAATTTTTTATTTTCCCAAGGGTAACAGGAGAAATTGGACCCCAAAAGTTGTTGTCCAGTTTCTCCTGAGTACGCTGATACCCCATATGTGGGGGTAAACCACTGTTTGGGCACATGCCGGGGCTCGGAAGGGAAGTAGTGACATTTGAAATGCAGATTTTGATGGAATGGTCTGCGGGCGTCACGTTGCATTTGCAGAGCCCCTGATGTGCCTAAACAGTAGAAACCCCCCCTAAGTGATGCCATTTTGGAAACTAGACCCCCCAAAGAACTTATCTAGATGTGTGGTGAGCACGTTCAACCCCCAAGTGCTTCACAGAAGTTTACAAAGCAGAGCCGTGAAAATAAAAAATCATTTTTCTGTCCTCAAAAAAGATGTTTTAGCAAGCAATTTTTTTTTCACAAGCGTAGCAGGAGAAATTGGACCCCAATATTTGTTGCCCAGTTTGTTGTGAGTATGCTGGTACCCCATATGTGGGGGTAAACCACTGTTTGGGTGCACGTCAGGGCTTGGAAGGGAAGTAGTGACATTTGAAATGCAGACTTTGATGGAATGGTCTGCGGGCGTCACGTTGCATTTGCAGAGCCCCTGATGTGCCTAAACAGTAGAAACACCCCACAAGTGACCCCATTTTGGAAACTAGACCCCAAAAGGATCTTATCTAGATGTGTGGTGAGCACTTTCAACCCCCAAGTGCTTCACATAAGTTTATAACGTAGAGCCATGAAAATAAAAAATAATTGTTCTTTCCTCAAAAATTATGATTTAGCAAGTAATTTTTTATTTTTGCAAGGGTAACAGGAGAAATTGGACCCCAATAGTTGTTGCCCAGTTTGTCCTGAGTACGCTGGTATCCCATATGTGGGGGTAAACCACTGTTTGGGCGCACGTCGGGGCTTGGAAGGGAGGGCGCACCATTTGACTTTTTGAACGCAAGATTGGCTGGAATAAATGGTGGCGCCATGTTGCGTTTGGAGACCCCTGATGTGCCTAAACAGTGGAAACCCCTCAATTCTAACTTCAACACTAACCCCAACACACCCCTAACCCTAATCCCAACTGTAGCCATAACCCTAATCACAACCCTAACCCCAACACACCCCTAACCACAACCCTAACTGTTATGACCCCAATGGCGAGGGTCTCAGAGATATCAGCAAGTCTGCGAAGTACAAAAATCCAGCTCATAGGGCAGTGGTAACTGGGTTGACCATATATCTACTCCTAACGCCAACACTAGAAGTAGCCGGGGAACATGCCTACGTTGGTCGCTAGATGTCTCGCGCCAGCCGGAGGACTAACTACCCCTAGAAGAGGAAAACAAAGACCTCTCTTGCCTCCAGAGAATAGACCCCAAAAGTAGGATACAAGCCCCCCACAAATAATAACGGTGAGGTAAGAGGAAATGACAAACACAGAGATGAACTAGGTTTAGCAAAGAGAGGCCCGCTTACTAATAGCAGAATGTAGTAAGATAACTTATATGGTCAACAAAAACCCTAACAAAATTCCACACTGGAGATTCAAGAACCCCCGAACCGTCTAACGGCCGGGGGGAGAACTCCAGCCTCCCTAGAGCTTCCAGCAAGGAAAGGATACAGATAATGAACAAGCTGGACAAAAATGCAAACAAAAACAAATAGCAAAAAGCAAGAAAGCGGACTTAGCTTAATCACGCAGGAACCAGGATCAGTAGACAAGAGCACTACAGATTAGCTCTGATATCAACGTTGCCAGGCATTGAACTGAAGGTCCAGGGAGCTTATATAGCAACACCCCTGACCTAACGACCCAGGTGAGCATACAAGGGATGATAGACATACCCAGAGTAAAATCACTAGTAGCCACTAGAGGGAGCCAAAAGGTAAATTCACAACAGTACCCCCCCCCTTAGTGAGGGGTCACCGAACCCTCACCAAGACCACCAGGGCGATCAGGATGAGCGGCGTGAAAGGCACGAACTAAATCGGCCGCATGCACATCAGAGGCGACCACCCAGGAATTATCCTCCTGACCATAGCCCTTCCACTTGACCAGGTACTGAACCCTCCGCCTGGAGAGACGAGAATCTAAGATCTTCTCCACCACGTACTCCAACTCGCCCTCAACCAACACCGGAGCAGGAGGCTCAGCAGAAGGAACCACAGGCACAACGTACCGCCGCAACAAGGACCTATGAAATACGTTGTGAATGGCAAACGACACCGGAAGATCCAGGCGAAAGGACACAGGATTAAGGATCTCCAATATCCTGTAAGGACCAATGAATCGAGGCTTAAATTTGGGAGAGGAGACCTTCATAGGAACAAATCGAGAAGACAGCCATACCAAATCCCCAACACGAAGTCGGGGACCCACACCGCGGCGGCGGTTGGCAAAACGCTGAGCCTTCTCCTGTGACAACTTCAAGTTGTCCACCACATGATTCCAGATCCGCTGCAACCTATCCACCACAGAATCCACTCCAGGACAGTCAGAAGGCTCCACATGTCCCGAGGAAAAACGAGGATGGAAACCGGAGTTGCAGAAAAATGGCGAAACCAAGGTGGCAGAACTAGCCCGATTATTAAGGGCAAATTCAGCCAACGGCAAGAAGGTCACCCAATCATCCTGATCAGAAGAGACAAAACACCTCAAATACGCCTCCAGAGTCTGATTAGTTCGTTCCGTTTGTCCGTTAGTCTGTGGATGAAAAGCGGAGGAAAACGACAAATCAATGCCCATCCTACCACAAAAGGATCGCCAGAACCTGGAAACAAACTGGGATCCTCTGTCCGACACAATATTCTCAGGAATGCCGTGCAAACGAACCACGTTCTGGAAGAACACAGGAACCAGATCAGCAGAGGAAGGCAGCTTAGGCAAAGGAACCAGATGGACCATCTTGGAGAAACGATCACATATCACCCAGATGACAGACATGCCCTTAGACACCGGAAGATCCGAAATGAAATCCATAGAGATGTGTGTCCAAGGTCTCTTCGGGACAGGCAAGGGCAAGAGCAACCCGCTGGCACGAGAACAGCAAGGCTTAGCTCGAGCACAAGTACCACAGGACTGAACAAATGACCGCACATCCCTTGACAAGGAAGGCCACCAAAAGGACCTGGCCACCAGATCTCTGGTGCCAAAAATTCCCGGGTGCCCTGCCAACACTGAGGAATGAACCTCGGAAATGACTCTGCTGGTCCATTTAGCAGGCACAAACAATCTGTCAGGTGGACAAGAGTCAGGCCTACCAGCCTGAAATCTCTGCAACACACGTCGCAGATCTGGAGAAATAGCTGACAAGATAACTCCTTCCTTAAGAATACCCTCAGGTTCAGCGACTCCAGGAGCATCAGGCACAAAGCTCCTAGACAGAGCATCGGCCTTCACATTCTTAGAACTTGGTAAATACGAGACCACAAAGTCAAAACGGGAGAAAAACAATGACCAGCGGGCCTGTCTAGGATTCAGGCGTTTAGCAGACTCGAGATACATCAAATTTTTGTGATCAGTCAAGACCACCACACGATGCTTAGCACCCTCGAGCCAATGACGCCACTCCTCAAATGCCCACTTCATGGCCAACAACTCCCGATTGCCCACATCATAATTTCGCTCTGCCGGCGAAAACTTCCTAGAGAAAAAGGCACAAGGTCTCATAGTAGAGCAACCAGGGCCTCTCTGCGACAAAACGGCCCCTGCCCCAATCTCCGAAGCATCCACCTCAACCTGAAAGGGAAGTGAGACGTCAGGCTGGCACAAAACAGGCGCCGAAGTAAACCGGCGTTTCAACTCCTGGAAAGCCTCCACGGCAGCAGGAGCCCAGTTAGCTACATCAGAGCCTTTCTTGGTCATATCCGTCAGCGGTTTAACAACGCTAGAGAAATTTGCGATAAAACGACGGTAGAAGTTAGCAAATCCCAAGAACTTCTGAAGACTCTTAACTGACGAGGGTTGAGTCCAATCATGAATAGCTCGGACCTTGACTGGATCCATCTCCACAGCAGAAGGGGAAAAAATGAACCCCAAAAAGGGAACCTTCTGTACACCAAAGAGACACTTTGAGCCTTTTACAAACAAAGAATTTTCACGCAGAATCTCAAAAACCATCCTGACCTGCTCCACATGCGAGTCCCAATCATCAGAAAAAACCAGAATATCATCCAGATAAACAATCAAAAATTTATCCAGATACTTCCGGAAAATGTCATGCATGAAGGACTGAAAAACTGAAGGTGCATTAGAGAGCCCAAATGGCATCACCAAGTACTCAAAATGACCTTCGGGCGTATTGAATGCGGTTTTCCATTCATCGCCCTGCCTAATGCGCACAAGGTTGTACGCACCACGAAGGTCTATCTTGGTGAACCACTTGGCACCTTTAATCCGGGCAAACAAATCTGACAACAGCGGCAAAGGATACTGAAATTTGACAGTGATCTTATTTAAAAGCCGATAGTCAATACAAGGCCTCAAAGATCCGTCCTTTTTGGCCACAAAAAAGAATCCCGCACCAAGAGGGGAAGAAGAAGGACGGATATGCCCCTTCTCAAGAGACTCCTTGATATATGAACGCATCGCGGTATGTTCAGGTACCGACAGATTAAACAGTCTCCCCTTAGGAAACTTACTGCCAGGAATCAAATCTATTGCACAGTCACATTCCCTATGAGGAGGCAGTGCACTGGACTTAGACTCGCTGAAGACATCCTGATAATCAGACAAATACGCCGGAACTTCCGAAGGCGTAGAAGATGCAATAGACAAGGGCAGGGAATCTCCGTGAATTCCATGGCAGCCCCAGCTTGACACTGACATAGCCTTCCAGTCCAAGACTGGATTATGGGTCTGTAACCATGGCAAACCCAAAACAACCAAATCATGCATTTTATGTAGAACAAGAAAACGTATTACCTCCCGATGTTCGGGAGTCATGCACATGGTAACCTGTGTCCAAAACTGCGGTTTATTTTTTGCCAATGGCGTAGAGTCAATACCCCTAAGAGGGATAGGATTTTCCAATGGCTCAAGCACAAATCCGCAGCGCTTGGCAAATGACAGATCCATAAGGCTCAGGGCAGCACCTGAGTCCACAAACGCCATGACAGGATACGATGACAGTGAGCAAATCAAAGTTACAGATAGAATAAATTTAGGTTGCAAATTACCAATGGCGACCGGACTAACAACCTTAGTAAGACGTTTAGAGCATGCTGAGATAACATGTGTAGAATCACCACAGTAGTAACACAAGCCATTCTGGCGTCTATGAATTTTCCGCTCATTTCTAGTCAGGATTCTATCACATTGCATTAAATCAGGTGCCTGTTCAGACAACACCATGAGAGGATTTGCGGTTTTGCGCTCCCGCAACCGCCGGTCGATTTGAATAGCCAGGGCCATAGAATCATTCAGACCTGTGGGAATGGGAAAACCCACCATCACATTCTTAATGGCTTCAGAAAGGCCATTTCTAAAATTTGCAGCCAATGCACACTCGTTCCACTGGGTCAGCACGGACCATTTCCGAAATTTTTGGCAATACACTTCGGCCTCGTCCTGGCCCTGAGACATCGCCAGCAAGGCTTTTTCTGCCTGAATCTCAAGATTGGGTTCCTCATAAAGCAAACCGAGCGCCAGAAAAAACGCATCAATGTCAGCCAATGCCGGATCTCCTGGCGCCAGCGAGAAGGCCCAATCCTGAGGGTCGCCCCGTAAAAAAGAAATAACAATTTTAACTTGCTGAGCGGAGTCTCCAGATGAACAGGGTCTCAGGGACAAAAACAATTTACAATTATTCCTGAAATTTCTAAATTTAAATCGGTCTCCGGAAAATGGTTCAGGAATCGGTATCTTAGGTTCTGACATAGGATTTCTGATAACATAATCTTGTATGCCCTGCACACGAGCAGCAAGCTGGTCCACACTTGTAATCAAGGTCTGGACATTCATGTCTGCAGCAAACACAAGCCACTCAGAGTTAAAGGGGAAAAGAAAAAAAAAATGAGAGAGATAAAAAAAAAACTCAGAACTTTCTTTCTTATAATCCCGCTTCTGCAATGCATTTAACATTTAATACGGGCCTGGCAAACTGTTATGACCCCAATGGCGAGGGTCTCAGAGATATCAGCAAGTCTGCGAAGTACAAAAATCCAGCTCATAGGGCAGTGGTAACTGGGTTGACCATATATCTACTCCTAACGCCAACACTAGAAGTAGCCGGGGAACATGCCTACGTTGGTCGCTAGATGTCTCGCGCCAGCCGGAGGACTAACTACCCCTAGAAGAGGAAAACAAAGACCTCTCTTGCCTCCAGAGAATAGACCCCAAAAGTAGGATACAAGCCCCCCACAAATAATAACGGTGAGGTAAGAGGAAATGACAAACACAGAGATGAACTAGGTTTAGCAAAGAGAGGCCCGCTTACTAATAGCAGAATGTAGTAAGATAACTTATATGGTCAACAAAAACCCTAACAAAATTCCACACTGGAGATTCAAGAACCCCCGAACCGTCTAACGGCCGGGGGGAGAACTCCAGCCTCCCTAGAGCTTCCAGCAAGGAAAGGATACAGATAATGAACAAGCTGGACAAAAATGCAAACAAAAACAAATAGCAAAAAGCAAGAAAGCGGACTTAGCTTAATCACGCAGGAACCAGGATCAGTAGACAAGAGCACTACAGATTAGCTCTGATATCAACGTTGCCAGGCATTGAACTGAAGGTCCAGGGAGCTTATATAGCAACACCCCTGACCTAACGACCCAGGTGAGCATACAAGGGATGATAGACATACCCAGAGTAAAATCACTAGTAGCCACTAGAGGGAGCCAAAAGGTAAATTCACAACACCTAACCCCAACACACCCGTAACCCTAAATCCAACCCTAACCCTAATCCTAACCCTAATCCCAACCCTACCCACAACTGTAACCCCAACACAACCCTAACCCTATCCTTAACCCTAACCACAAGCCTAATCTTAACCCTATTTCCAACCCTAGCCCTAATTCCAACCCTAAGGGTACCGTCTCACATAACGATTTACCAACGTTCACGACCAGCGATACGACCTGGCCGTGATCGTTGGAAAGTCGTTGTGTGGTCGCTGGGGAGCTGTCACACAGACCGCTCTCCAGTGACCAACGATGCCAAGGTCCCGGGTAACCAGGGTAAACATCGGGTTACTAAGCGCAGGGCCGCACTTAGTAACCCGATGTTTACCGTGGTTACCAGCGTAAAAGTAAAAAAAAAAAAACGTACATACTCACATTTCGGTGTCCTTCAGGTCCCTTGCCGTCTGCTTCCCGCTCTGACTGAGTGCCGCCGTACAGTGAGAGCAGAGCGCAGCGGTGACGTCACTGCTGTGCTGTGCTCTCACTTTCTGGCCGGCAGACAGTCAGAGCGGGAAGCAGACGGCAAGGGACCTGAAGGACACCGAAATGTGAGTATGTACGGTTTTATTTTTTTTACTTTTACGCTGGTAACCACGGTAAACATCGGGGTACTAAGCGCGGCCCTGCGCTTAGTAACCCGATGTTTACCCTGGTTACAAGCGAACGCATCGCTGGATCACTGTCACAACGATCCAGCGATGACAGCGGGAGATCCAGCGACGAAAGAAAGTTCCAAACGATCTGCTACGACGTACGATTCTCAGCAGGGTCCCTGATCGCTGCTGCGTGTCAGACACAGCGATATCGTATGGATATCGCTGGAACGTCACGGATCGTACCGTCGTAGCGATCAAAGTGCCACTGTGAGACGGTACCCTAACTCTAATTCCAACCCTAACCCTAAGGCTATGTGCCCACGTTGCGGATTCGTGTGAGATTTTTCCGCACGATTTTTGAAAAATCCGCAGGTAAAAGGCACTGCGTTTTACCTGCAGATTTACCGCAGATTTCCAGTGTTTTTTTGTGCAGATTTCACCTGCGGATTCCTATTGAGGAACAGGTGTAAAACGCTGCGGAATCCGCACAAAGAATTGACATGCTGCAGAAAATACAACGCAGCGTTTCTGCACGGAATTTTCCGCACCATGGGCACAGTGGATTTGGTTTTCCATAGGTGTACATGGTACTGTAAACCTGATGGAAAACTGCAACGAATTCGCAGCGGCCAATCCGCTGCGGATCCGCAGCCAAATCCGCTGCGGATCCGCAGCCAAATCCGCTGCGGATCCGCGGCCAATCCGCTGCGGATCCGCGGCCAATCCGCACATGCCATAACCCTAACCCTACCCCTAACCCTACCCGTAACCCTAACCCTACCCCTAACCCTACCCCTAGTTCTAACCCTAACCCTAGTGGAAAACGAAAAAAAAAAAAAATATATATTTTCTTTATTTTATTATTCTCCCTACCTATGGGGGTGATAAAGGGGGGGGGGTATTTATTATTTTTTTTATTTTGATCGCTGTGATAGAACCTACCACAGCGATCAAAATGTACTTGTAAGGAATCTGCCGGCTGGCAGATTTCGGCGGGCGCACTGAGCATGCGCCCGCCATATTGGAAGATGGCGGCGCCTAGCGAGGAGACGTACGGACACCGGGAGGATCGGTAAGTATGAAGGGGTGGTGGGGGGGTGGATTGGAGCACAGGGGGGGTGATCGGACCACAGGGGGGGTGAATTCAAACAAGGAGGGAGCGGACAGGAGGACGGGGGAGCCGGCAGGCGGACGGAGGGGACCGGACCCCATAACGGAGGACTGGGGGGGCGATCGGTGGGTGTGGGGGGGGTCACTTGAGTATTTCCAGCCATGGCCGATGTTATTGCAGCATCGGCCATGGCTGGATTGTAATATTTCACCATTTTTTTAGGTGAAATATTACAAATCGCTCTGATTGGCAGTTTCACTTTCAACAGCCAATCAGAGCGATCGTAGCCACGGGGGGGTGAAGCCACCCCCCCTGGGCTGAAGCACCACTCCCCCTGTCTCTGCAGATCGGGTAAAATGGGAGTTAACCCCTTCACCCGATCTGCAGGGACGCGATCATTCCATGACGCATACGCTGCGTCATAGGTCGGATTGGCACAGACTTTCATGACGCAGCGTATGCGTCAAAGGTCGGGAAGGGGTTAAGATCCCCTGGACAGAGGCCATCCAGGTGTTCCTCACAACAGCAGCGACATTGTATGCCCTTCTTATGGCTGATTTCAGGCTGCTGCTTTGCCAGCCTACTCTCATCAACCTTCTTAGGCTTCACACAGGTAGCTGCTTTAACGGGTAGAGGAACAGGAGGGTCACAGACGGTCATGGCTTGATGTGGGGGTTTCTTCACGGGTTTCGCCCGTCTGGAGCGCCTCTCGGATCTAGAGGGGGAAGACTTAACAGGAGCAGCAGGACAAGGCTTGTCAAATACTTTACGGAAGGCCACCAGAAAGGCCCCTAGGTTCATGACGATAGGATCCCCTGCTTCCCAGAGGGGAGTTATCCATATTAGAGCATCTTCGGCCAGGTAGGACATGATGTAACCCACCTTGACCCAGTCAGAGGGGAAACAAGCTGCATTCTGCAGGATGTAGCGCAAGCACTGTTTCAGGAACCCCTGACATTCTTCAGGATTCCCATAGAACATGGGGGGGTCAGCTGGGTAGTGCTCCTCCTCATAGGCCTGAAGTTGCTTGAAGAGAGCATTAGAGACAATAATTGGGTCAGAGGTCTCTTCAATCTGAACCACCCTTGGTGGAACAAATTTTTCAGGTTGCTCATACGGGCAGGGAAAAAGTTCATCATGCTCTGCGAGCGGTAGCACATGGGATGCAGCGGAGGCCATGGCCTGTGCAAACCGTCATGCTCGCGCCCAGACTGGTTGGCGCGGGCGTGCGGGAGAGTGGCCCCACTGGACCACAGACCAAACTTCCCTGGAAGGGGCGTAACTAAGTAACTTCCTAGGTGTTCGCTGGAGCCTCTAATGGTAAGTTCAGAGTTGTGCAATAGGAAGCTACCAGGTACCACTCCAGGGTGGAGTCTGGTTGTGGCTGCTGATCCCACCGGGGAACGGAACATAGACAAGCAAGCGGGCACGGCTGGCACATAGGCAGGCAGACGGGTACAACAGGAACACTGTCAGGCAGGCGGGCACGGCTGGCTCTCAGGTAGGCAGGCACGGCTGGCTCTCTGGCAGGACTGGTGGACAAGACTGGCACACTGTAAGAACCGGTAGGGACCGGTCTGCAGGCAGGTATGTAGAACGGGTAAGAACCTGTTCAGACACGAGGACTTAGGAATAAGTAGATAAAGACCGCAAGAGCGAATGCAGAGCGAAAGCACAGGAGCTAGAGCCAAGAACAGAAATGCAGGAGGCGTAGCCAAGAGCAGGAGGTGGAGCCAAGAGCAGGAGGCGGAGCCAAGAGCAGGAGGCGGAGCCAAGTGCAGACAGGCAGGAGGCGGAGCCAAGTGCAGGAGAAGTAGAACCGCAAGGAGCGGAGCCAGGTAGAACCGCAAGGAGCGGAGCCAGGTAGAACCGCAAGGAGCGGAGCCAGGTAGAACCGTAGGAGTGGAGCAAGGTAGAACCGCAAGGAGCGGAGCCAGGTAGAACCACAAGGAGCGGAGAGGAGCTGCGGGAGAGGTCTCTGCAGCAAAGCTGAGCAGAGCCACAAGGAAAGTGGAGAGAAGCTGCAGCAAGGGATAACTGCAACAGCAGAGGATAAGCTGAGTAGAAAGGAGCAGAAACGCAGAAGTGAGGAGCAGAGGTAAAGTCACAAAGGTTCAGAGCAGGCAGAGCTGCAAGAGTGCGGAGTGTAAGCAGACTGAGAATACAAGGAAAGACAACAGGGAAGGAAGCCAAAGACTAGGAGACCGAGGTAAGACTAAGTGCAGACAAGGCAATGGAACAAGACACAAGGACAAAGACACTGGGACCAGGATATACTGCCTCCTGGTGGGCGGACAAAGACCAAGGAAATAACACAGAGAATCCTCCAGAGAGGGAGTAACTCAGAGCAAGGCCAGGCAAACTCAGAAGCAAGACACTAACTGAGCTAACACATTGCACAGGCCCAGAACACTGGGTGGAGCTGCACTATATCCTGGAGGCCTCTTGGTAATTGGTCAGGAACAGATTGGACAGATGCACCTGATTGCTATAAGAACCAGAGAGTTCAGGCGCCGCCCCTCTATACACAGAACCATGAAGCATGCAGAGAGCAGAGACACAGAACATGGAGCTGGCAAGAAACAGAAACCACATCATGACCTGGAGCAGTGGGTAAGATAGTGTGAGAGATGCGAGGCCATGACGTGATGCCAGCAAAGTTGTTACAAGGCGGTGTGCACTGCTTAATGAATTAGATGCTTCATACGTCAGTGGGAATGTTCAGTAAGACTGGAGTGTGCAACACCAGTCTTAATTGATCAGGGCCTATCTGTAAAATGTTAGACAACTTTGAAATGTACACATTTGGTTGAAATCTTAGGAGACAAAAACTGGCTATTATACCATGTTCACACCACAGTATTTTGGTCAGTATTTCACATCAGTATTTGTAAGCCCAAACCAGGAGAGGATCAATCAGACAAAAAGTACAATAGGAACACGTCACCACTAGGGTTGAGCGACTTTTATTTTTATAGGATCGGGTCGAGCTTCACGAAACCCGACTTTCTCAAAAGTCGGGTCGAGCGAAATCGGCCGATCCTATAAAAAAGTCGGGGTCGGGGTCGGCCGAAACACGAAACCCAATGCAGTGCAATGGGATACTATGGTTCCCAGGGTCTGAAGGAGAGGAAACTCTCCTTCAGGCCCTGGGATCCATATTAATGTGTAAAATAAAGAATTAAAATAAAAAATATTGATATACTCACCCGTCCGGAGGCCCCTGGACATCACCGCTGGTAACCGGCAGCCTTCTTTGCTTAAAATGAGCGCGTTCAGGGCCTTCCATGACGTCACGGCTTCTGATTGGTCTCGTGCCGCTCATGTGACCGCCACGCGATCAATCACAAGCCGTGACGTAATTCTCAGGTCCTAAATTCCTAATTCTAGGAATTTAGGACCTGAGAATTACGTCACGGCTTGTGATTGGTCGCGTGGCGGTCACATGGGCGGCCGCGACCAATCACAAGCCGTGACGTCATCTAAGGCCCTGAACGCGCTCATTCTTAGGAAGGAAGGCTGCCGGAAAGAAGCCGAGGGTGAGTATATTCCTATTAGGTATATACTCACCCTCGGACACGCCCTGTTTCTTTCCGGCAGCCTTCCTTCTTAAGAATGAGCGCGTGAAGGGCCTTAGATGACGTCACGGCTTGTGATTGGTCGCGGCCGCCCATGTGACCGCTCACGCGACCAATCACAAGCCATGACGTAATTCTCAGGTCCTAAATTCCTAGAATGAGGAATTTAGGACCTGAGAATTACGTCACGGCTTGTGATTGGTCGCGTGGCGGTCACATGAGCGGCACGCGACCAATCAGAAGCCGTGACGTCATGGAAGGCCGTAAACGCGCTCATTTTAAGCAAACAAGGCTGCCGGTTACCAGCGGCGATGTCCAGGGGCCTCCAGAGAGGTGAGTATATCAATATTTTTTATTTTAATTCTTTATTTTACACTTAAATGTGGATTCCGATACCGATTTCCGATATCGCAAACATATTGGAACTCGGTATCGGAATTCCGATACCAGATTCAGAAGATCGCCGACCTCATGGCCGACCCCACACAGGGGTCGGGTCGGGTTTCATGAAACCCGACTTTGCCAAAAGTCGGCGACTTCTGAAAATGGTCGACCCATTTCGCTCAACCCTAGTCACCACTTGTGACCTTAGTATGAGCCATAGACATTGATCTTTGTGCATAAGTATATTCTAGTTGTCTATAGAGAGGTTTCTGGTACACTGCGCTGTTTAGCATTTAGCAGCTGGAACAGGAGATGAGGATATGTTAGAAAAATGCAGACAAATTAATTTAATAGGGATATTGTTAGGTAGAACTTCGAAACTTTGATGAGATTTGAAAAAAATCTACTCACCCAATGTACCATTTTTTGTCATCTAATCCCAAGGAACTCCCAGGTATTCCAGTCCGTACTTTGAGAATTCTTGGGACGTGACGTTCTATCAACAGAATGGTTGCAGCAACCTGAAATTAATAAAGACTTAGGCTGCAAATTTTGTTCCACTCAACATGTCTTTAGGGTTTCTATGAGAATTCTAGTTCCCCAGTGTCATGATAATTAGTGATTTATTGTAATTAGTGGCAAGTCAGCATGAACTCTTAAAGGCGTTAAAGCAATGTTACTACTGAGTGGTTAAATATATTCACTAATATATCTCTGATCAAGTCCAGATACGTTTTTACTTTGCAGTATTAATAGTTCCTTAGAAGCAACTTTTTTTTAGATATGATTGCAGGGGTTCGTGGCCACCACTGATCTGGAGAATGGGGTACAAATACCTGTATTTTCCATAATTCTTCTCTTTCTTGCGCTATTCGCCAGTATGTGTTGTCCATCATTGCAATGAGCATGTTTAGCAATAGAAGGTAGACAAAAACCATATACACTGAGTATGCAATGTATAACAGAGGGAAAGATGTGTCTGTAGGAATCTGCAAGTCAGTCAGTCCCATCATCATTTCAATGGTAGAATACAACATCATAGCAAAGTCATTCAGAAAAGGGTTATCTTCTGGGTCCAGTATCTGGTACATAATATAAAAAGCTGTGGAAAACAAGATTAGATTATATCTATGGATATTTAGTTGCAAAATTACAAATCATAGTGTATAACTCTGAGAACTTGCAATGCTCCATTGTTCTGATATTGGCAACAATTATGATAAATTCCAAAAATCGACATTAAATACTGAAAATGGAAAATACCATTAGGCATCAAATGCCAAAAATAAAAAACAACTTTACTCCCCTGATAAATCCTCTGCCCCCTGATACTCCATTCTGGTGCTCCCCAACAGTCTCTATCTACTTTCTTGCTGGAGTCATGTCTTATCTACCCACTGGACAGGAATAAGATTGCTGAGACCACTGATTAGCTGCAGCTGTCATGTGGATAAATTCCAAATTACTACCATTGGGAGTAACCGAAAACCATGAGGAAGAAACAATAGTCAGAGCTGGAGTGGCAGGGGACTTATTGTATTAGATAAGTAATAGTTTATGGGTTATTTAGCCTAATTTTTGTTGATCCTGGAAAACTACATTCAACAGATCCATACTTCTGAAATGCTCAGAAGGCCAAATCAAAAATGCATGCAAAAACTATACACAGTTCTGTTAAGGGTTCCTCGGAGGTACATTATAATTTGATTATATTTGTATGAAACAGTAAAATATTTTAAGAAATGTAACTTTCTAACTTATTTTACTATGAAAGTTTGAATACTCCTCATTTTTATGCCAGCAGGCATTCTGCAGATATCTGGTATAATAATAGTTTAATAGTTTTAATGGTAAGAGACAACACAAATCCATCCAGTGCTACCTATAACCTAACTAGAGTTGAGCAAATATGTGCGGAATCGGTCACCGAATCTGAATTTGCCATATTCATACCATAATGTTATCCTATTCGTGCCGAATTTATGTTTGATGATCGATTCTGAACATATTTGGTCATTTCTACTCCCATTGACTCCAATGACATACGGCTGTGTTTGGTCGAATATTGCAAAAACAATATTCGCCGCTGATCATAATCGGCACCGAATTTTCAAAAATTCGCTCAACTCTAAACCTAACATCTTGATCTAGAAAAAGGTAAAAACCTCATGAGACACATGCTAATTGCCATATGTGGACAAATTCTCTCCATCCCATCATGGAATCTAGGACCTATAACTTGTTAAAAAAAAATCCAGACTTTCCTTGTGCTTTTTTACTTTTTTAGTGAATCGAACATTACAATATCATGTGGCAGAGAGTTCCATAGTCTCACTGCTCGGGCAGAAAAGAATCACTGTTTTCTGTATTTTGCTTAAAGTATAGAAAGTATAATCCTTCAATATAAGGGCTTTTGTGCATATGTATGCTGTCATAGTTTCATATGTAGTCAGTGGTAGACCGTAGATTTCATTATTCTAACATCCAATTGTCGGAAATGTTTGCTGATCTCCCATTAGGCCATAATACCTTGAGCTTCAATCTAAACTTGACAGAAGTTGTTTTTAGTGATGAAATCTCATAGGTGATATACTTTAGGATTTTTCTTTCAACTTAAAGAGCCTGTCAATCCAGAATTCTGCCTGACGCCACACAACCAGGCTTGGTGGTTCTTATCTAGCAGTCTTCAGCTTTTTGTGTAGATTTTGCCTATAAACACTATAGGCACATGAGTAATAAACACATTTCCCTTTAACTAAAATGCACCACGTAATTTATCAAAATATATGTAAATCAAGTGTTTTACATCATTAGAACTAGATTAGTTATATCTGCTATTTATTGTGTAGACAATTGTGATAGATTTGTAATAATACAGTTTTCTATTCTACGTATTTTCTACTCTTGTGTCTGCTATAAGTGAAATGCTAAATGATATCAAAGTTTATATTGAAATAAAGCATAAAACCAGTCATCCCTTACCAGAGGTAAATCCGATTATAATAATGAACACTAAGCAGAACCAACACAGAAGATCCGTGAAGATTATCTGCAAGAAAGAAGATGGAAAAATAAGACTGTGGCAGTAAGCTTCAATACTGAACAAACAAGCTGTTACCATTGGATTATCCTCATTAGATGACTAAGGAAAAAAATTTTTTAGGGCTTTAATTAGTAAACAATTTCACTGATAGATTGTATGTAGGAAAACCATGATTAATATTTGCTGTATCGACTGTTTTTCTTTTTTTTAGTTAATTTTCTTTTTAACTTCTAATCCTAAATATTACAAAAATGCATTTTATTAAATGCTCTAAAAATATTTTATTTTTTGCAGCAATTATTTGTGCTATTGAGTTGCCCTTTCTAAGTTGGGACAAAAATATGCATTTATGGCATCCATTTTGGAAGTTACAGAGAACTTTTTTGGTCACCTCATCACATAGGCTCTAGAGAAGTTTCAAGGTTACACAGGTCCTTCTCTATTCTCTTTTCCCTAATGTCTGGCAATCTGGTGTATACATGATGCTCTAAATTTGAGTACCAGGTCAAGTTGTAATGATGGCAAAAAATAGATGAGTAGAAGTTACAGATTACAACTGGAGAATGAATTGAGAAGAGAGACCTTACAATTTAAGATTCCTAATCAAGCTACACACTTTTGAGATCTACCAGCTGAACACTTTGGATGAAAGCTATTTCTCCTGTCGACCTTATACACATACAAAATCGACTTGTTTATGCCAGCAGCTTATCTCCTCCAAGAACCAAAGATTGGAAGCCTTGAATTGCAACATGTTGGAATTAGATTGATGGTAAGTCAGTCAGTAAACTAATGTAGCAAGGCACTAATGCTTCTGTAGCATGGAAATCCGCTCTGACCAAGAGTGAGTGTCCGTGTAAGAAATGGTAGCCGTTTCCAGCTTCTGGTAAAAAAAAACTTGACTTTATTAGAAAACTTGATTAAAACATTTAGATTCCAAAGTTATAACCTCAAATATAACCACATAAATAGTTACTTGTTTCAGATGCCCTTCAGCGTCCCTTGTACAAGCTGGATAAAGGATGCTGGAGTGCGTCTGAAATGCATAGCTGTTTTTCTGGTTATCTTTGGGGTTATAACTTTGGAATCCAAATGTGTTAATCAAGTTTTCTAATAAAGTCAAGTTGTTTTTTTTACCAGAAGCGGGAAACAACTACCTATTCTTACAGTAATCTAATGTGTATGGACACCTTTAGTGTACAAGTGTTGGATTCTAATTCAGATATAGTTAGTACTTCCAGTTCAGTACTGCTCACAAACAAATTTGACAGATAAGTCTATTGCTTTGTCTACATAGCCTAATAACTATCCCATAAAATGTACATACACACACATTAGATTAAAGTATGTTTAACGAACTATCTTAATGCCGACACAGCTGTACACATTTTAGTTCATGTGGCCTGTTATATTCGTTCAACCTGGGGCCACACATGTTCAGTAATACCGGTTGATGAATGAATGATCTTTCTGAAAAAATTCTTTCAACAAAAGATGGTTTTTGAAAGAATGATCTTTCTTTGCTGAAAAGATCTTTTGGCTGACTTTTCTGGACTTCGAATGAGAATGGTCTGTAATTAGTTGGCTAAAATGATAGTTCATTCCTAATTTTGTTACTCAGCAAACTATTTATTTGATTGAATTGTTCAGATTTCATCAACTTTAATCAAACGTCTAAAATTATTTGGCTGAGTATGTAAACTCATCCGTGAAAAACTTGTATGTAAAAATCGGGGTTGTCAAACTAGTCAACAATTTTTGGCCATGCTTGTTTTATCCTACAATGCCACATGTTAGATGGTCAGTGACCCTTCACCTTAGAGTATGCACAAACACCTTGACTACTTTATGCTCCACACTGCTCAAAAATACTCCAGAGTATTTGGAGTAGTTGAGATGTGTTTGTGTGTGCAGAGAGCTTATGTGAACTGCTACTGAATGTGTGCTACTAGCAGGCTACATGAACCTTATGGCATATGTATAAAGACTGTAAGACTTTAAACACTGTTGGTCCATTCTCCATGCGCCAAAGTTCATGTCAAATCCATCTATACCCCATATGGTCACAGTCTGCAAGTCAGAGGAAGAGTCTGTCCTCATTATGTTCTTCTAAGGTTTCGAACCCCTAGGCCTTTTCCTCTCCCATCACAGCTATTCAGCTGCTAAGCTATGACCTGCGAATAATTAGAGAACACACACTCATCTCAACACTACTGGGTATTCCTGAAGACTTGATGAGGCGTTATGTAGAAGTTGATATGTGTGTGTCTGCAGGCTCAAGTAACAAGTAGTCAACCATAAAGCCACTGCCTAAGATGCTGCTGGCACCACCGCTTCAAACATTCATGAGAGTGAGTTACTGAAGGAAGACTGGGAGCTAACTGCTTTATGGAGCTGTATGGAGCAGTGCGCTAAGTGCAGGAAAGAAGCCTGTGATCACCACACTCAGTGTTCATTGGCTGAAGAACCACAGAACTTCACTAAATCAACTCTTTCCTCTCCTTGTTTGCTATTCTGTGTGCTTGTACTGCTCATAGACATAGGCACATGTGAGGTACAAACTTAGGAAAAATTAAAAAAAATTCACGAACAGTGCTTTTCACTTTTGGACATTGTGGTCTGTAGAAAAAACACCTGTTTTTTGTAAACTGTCTGTAAATTTATAGACTGGTGGTAATCCACTGCAAACTTATAATGTAGAAATATTCTTTTTTTTTGGGGGGGGGGGGTAATCTTTTTGTAGAGATATAAGCAAAAATACAAGTGGTAATAGTAATGAAAAAGAAAACTTGAAAAAAAGACAAAATAAAAGCTAAATGTAAACTTAAATAAATAAATAAACTATGAAGAGCCAATGCCTAATTTCAATAGGAGAGTCATACATTCCTTCTGGTAGGAAGACGAGCAGGTCCCTCTGGTACTAGTGCGAATTAATTCTCATGTTACTGAGATGTTCCATGAGTTCCCTGTGCATTGTACACAGGGTGCAGCCTATTTTAAAACTCCTTTCAGTTTATTTCCAGGAAAACCAGTGACGTTAGTTATTTTCTGCTCCGTTTCCATTTCATATACAAGCTTCTTACCTTCTGAATCATTATTGAAAATTGGCCCAGCATTTTAAATCCTCTGGCAAAGTAGATTGAATTGCACCATCCAATTATTAAAGCCAGAGAAAGTGGAATTGCTTCTCCCTCATGTCCTAGTACTCGCAATATTGCTGCAGAGAAAATTAACAGCGAATAGCCCACCCTATGGAAAATGCAAACTTAGTTATTGGGCTGGTAGCCGATTCTGCAGGCATCAGACAGCACTACACAAAGCCATTGACAGGAGATGTATGTATTTGATCTATATCTGATTCGCTTTTTGAATTGTTCTCTACGTGCCGCAATATCAGGATTGCTGTATAAATTAATCAAAACTGATGGAAACAAATTAGTTTAACAGGCCATAGCCTAAAGACCTTTGTGTTCTCCAGGCTGACGATTCATAATGTAGTCAGTCAATTTGGAGTCTATTAAGCTCCAGTGACAGAAACTTGCCACAATGACAATGTGCCAGACAGCTTGTCGTTCTGACATATTTATAAGCAAAAGGAGATGCGTTACTTTGGATTAACATAGTAGTCAATTGGATTGCGGATGCTGGCAGACAATGTGCTCTTTATTAGGGTTAATAGTTTCGACTCTATTGAAAGACAAAGGAGTTGTGTGAATTTCCATTCCATTGCTTCAAATGCTCAGAGCAGAATGGTTAATCCCGTGCATATGGGAGATGATAAACATGGCTCGCTTTGCTCGAAAAAACATAATGCTCTTTGATGATTGGAATAAAACACATTTCAATTTTATGTAAAGCTGGCCCCACAGCAAGCTATGCAGAAAACAAATTGGGTAGTTGGCACGGCAAGATAGTATTCTTCACACTGTGTTCACCGAGATGAGCTGAAAATATTGCTTCTATCTACATAAGTTCACTTTATAAAGGAAGAGTCAGATGGTCGTATAACTAGGACGAGGATCACAAAGTAATGCTCGGACTGGCCATCTGCTCTCCTGACCCGAGCGTGACAGCATGTATTCCTATGCAGCTGTCATACTCGGGTCAGGAGAGCCAGTCCAAGCATTGTGGTGCGATCCTCGTCTGGCTAGAGTCTGACTCTTCCCTTGGAGTAATAGAATTCTACTGGTTTAACTGAAGCAAAACAAAAATGTAGCTACCTAGTACAAACTTCCTTTATTTCCTCCTGAAGTGCGACATAAAATTGTTAATCACATCATGTATCATTCACGTTATCTAACTTGTAACTGTCTAATAATATGTTTTATCTATATTGTGAACTACGTTAACCCCTTAGCCAATTTTGACCTTAATGACTAGGCCAATTTTTACAATTCGGACCACTGTCACTTTATGAGGTTATAGCTCTGGATTTATGAAAAAAATGAAAATTTGGCAAAAATTTTTAAAATTTTGCATTTTTCAAACTTTTCATTTCTGTGCCCTTTAATCAGAGAGTTATTTTTTTTTTGCAAAGCACACCACCTGCATGTCAAAAGGCGGTGCTTCCCACTGTAAAGCATGTCTCCAGAGCATATGAAGCATCCTTACCCTTTAATTGATGGTAAACTTATCGTTCTTACAGAATATCACTTCCTTATTAAATCATGGTCATCAATTTCAACTCATTCATAACATTTGTAACTTGATGACCATAATTTACAAGAGTTTTCTAGAGAAGTGAACACAAAAGAAATGTAAGTGCTCATACGGTTTTTAAAGGCACCTACATTACTTTTGATGACTTTCCCTTGATATGCAGATGGTGTTCTTTGCAAAAAGAACCCTCTGTTTTAGCATTTTGCCACATCTAAGATGGGGTTGGGACCTCCGGAATGCGGGAAGGCGCATGCGCGGACGGAATATGCCACACACTCCCTAGGATTGGCAGCTTATGACAGTGTAGTGATGCGCTGATACATGTGCAGTAGGCAATAGGGAATGCTGAAATCAGCGTTCATGAAAATGAATGATCCTAAAGGGGTGAGACCCATAATATTAATCTATACACAGCTGCTCTGAGTACCGTATATTAATGTGACTAATTAACAGATATTGAATGTTTTTATACAGATGTATATGACAATTTAGCACTCTCTTTGGAGATGTACAAGATATTGTGTCACATGAAGATGGATGGAATTGTACATGTTTTATTAAATACTGTTTTTAACTACACTTTGCAATATAATCATGAGTGATTAATGATTGTTAAATATACCTATAAAAGTACACCGAAACATCACTCTGCTATGTGCGTTTGAATAAAGTCCACTTTTTTCACTTTAAAGCATATGGAGTGCTGCCTTCATTATTTTATCTCTGTCTGGATTTGGGCAAGTATTGGACTTATTGCCTTGGAGGCCTGGCACCCACTAATAAGCATTGTGCTGTTCCATTTTTTCTAAATATCTATCTCATCTATCTATCTATCTATCTATCTATCTATCTATCTATCTATCTATCTACGGTATCTATCACATATCTATCTATCTATCTAGAAAAAAGAAAGAAAAAGAGCAGCACAAAAATATAGTCATAGGTTCCAAAGATTCCCAGGTATATATCAACCCCAATAATTATATAAAAAAATGGAAGCAGCACACCAAAATAGGATCAAATCACATGCAGTTTAATTGGCTTGAAAAAGGTTCACATCGTCGCCAGACGGGCAATTAAACTGCACGTGATTTGATCCTATTTTGGTGTGCTGCTTCCATTTTTGGATCTATCTATCTACCTTCTATCTATCACATAACAATGTTTCGGTCCTAGGTGTGGACCTTTTCAAGCATACATGAGTGTGAGTGTACAAATAGGATATTTATAGCATACAAGTAATTAAATATGCTTAATGATAATTATATATAAAAGAGTATAACAGCTCATATACAAGTGACAGCCCGTGCAAGGGCAAAGCTGCTCCGAAGCCAATAAAGTAAGAATGGACTCATTACATATAATTTTAGAAGGAGCACATCACGGTTCTCCATATTATCTCCATATTATCATAAAACTAAACTGGTAAAAATGGTGCCGGGATAGTGGATTTTCTATTGCCCATGCGCGGGCTGTCGTCCACTCCGGCATATAGAAATTTTTGTCATGCACAATTGTGTTTTTCCAGTAACTAAAATGGTGTCAGTCGGAGGAGCTGGCTTCCACGCATGTGCGGTGATGCTCATTTCCTGCAACTCGATCTGATCTTTTTTTCTTTGTGGACATGTGCATTGTATTAAAAAGGACACCGGTATTGTCACGCACATGTATGTCTAGAATGCGGTGAGCCATGACATTGATTTATAATATACAGCTGTGTGTAAATTGCTAATTAATATTTGATCTAATACTGTACAGTACTGTTTACATGTATGTCACTGTATTGCACTTTAACACATTTGTGTCCATATGGACTATCTATGCACTTTATGTATGTCACTTGTATATGAGCTGTTATACTTTTATATCTAATTATTATTAAGCACATTCAATTACTTGTATGCTATAAATATCCTGTTTGTACATTCATGGATTTCTTGTAAAAGGTCCACCACCTAGGACCAAAATGTTGCTGTGATGGGCTATTAAATTTAAGCACCTTTAACCCTTGACTGAGTATGGTGTACTGCCTCCATTTTTGAATCCCTGTATAAGGTTTGGTACATGCCTGAGGGGCTTTGCACCCTTATTGCAATTTTTTGTGCTGCTCTTATTTATTCTTCTTTATCTTTCACATATCTATCTATTACATATCTAACAATCTATCTATGTATCTATCTGTCTATCTATCACATATCCATCTATGTACACACGTGGTCAAAATTGTTGGTACCCCTCGTTTAATGACAGAAAAACCCACAATGGTCACAGAAATAACTTGAATCTGACAAAAGTAATAATAAATGAAAGATCTATGAAAATGAACAAAAGAAAGTCAGACATGGCTTTTCAACCATGGTTCCACAGAATTTTAAAAAAATAAATAAAACTTATGAAATAGGCCTGGACAGAAATGATGGTACCCTTAACTTAATATTTTGTTGCACAACCTTTTGAGGCAATCACTGCAATCAAACTATTCCTGTAATTGTCAATGAGACTTCTGCACCTCTCGGCAGGTATTTTGGCCCACTCCTCAAGAGCAAACTGCTCCAGTTGACTCATTTTTGAAGGTTGCCTTTTCCAGACTGCATGTTTCAGCTCTTTCCAAAGATGCTCAATAGGATTTAGGTCAGGGCTCATAGAAGGCCACTTCAGAATAGTCCAATGTTTTCCTCTTTGCCATTCTTGGGTGTTTTGGGTCATTATCCTGTTGCAAGACCCATGACCTGCGACTGAGACCAAGCTTTCTGACACTGGGCAGTACACTTCTCTCTAGAATCCCTTGATAGTCTTGAGTTTTCATTGTACCCTGCACAGATTCTAGACACCCTGTGCCAGATGCAGCAAAGCAGCCCCAGAACATAACAGAGCCTCCTCCATATTTCACAGTAGGGACAGTGTTCTTTTCTTGATATGCTTCATTTTTCCATCTGTGAACATAGAGCTGATGTGCCTTGCCAAAAAGTTTCATTTTTGTCTCATATGTCCATAGCACATTCTCCCAGAAGCTTTGTGGCTTGTCAACATGTAGTTTGGCAAATTCCAATCTGGCTTTTTTTATGATTTTTGTTCAACAATGGTGTCCTTCTTGGTCGCCTCCCATGAAGTCCACTTTGGTTCATACAATGACGGATGGTGCGATCTGACACTGATGCTCCTTGAACTTGAGGTTCACCTTTAATCTGTTTAGAAGTTTTCTGGGCTCTTTTGTTACCATTCGTACTATCCGTCTCTTTGATTTGTCATCAATTTTCCTCATGTGGCCACGACCAGCGAGGTTGGCTACAGTCCCATGGATCTTAAATTTCTTAATAATATGTGCAACTGTAGTCACAGGAACATCAAGCTGCTTGGAGATGGTCTTATAACTTTTACCTTTAACATGTTTGTTTATAATTTTCTTTCTAATCTCCTGAGACAACTTTTTCCTTTGCTTCCTTTGGTCCATGTTGAGTCTGATACATACCATGTCATGAAACAGCACAGTGAGTATCTGTAGCCCTATATTCAGGCCCACTCACTGATTCCAAGATTGTAGATACCTGTGATGCTACTTAGTGGACACACCTTGATTTAACATGTCCCTTTTGTCACATTATTTTCAGAGGCACCATAATTTCTGTCCAGGCCTATCTCATGAGTTTTATTTTTTTTTTAAATTCTGTGGAAGTATGGTTGAAAAGCAATGTCTGACTTTCATTAGTTCATTTTCATAGATCTTTTATTTATTATTACTTTATTTTAATATCTATCTTTCACATATCTATCTATTTATCTATCTATCACATACATCTATCTGTTTATCTATTATCTATCTATCTATCTATCTATCTATCCTCTCTCATTCATACTAAACATTTAATAGAATGTGTATTCTGTTACCGTACATTAATAAGGAGAAAGGGCCGCCAGTTGATGCATTTCCAATATATTTTTTAGGGCCTAATTTAATAAGTAAAGGGATCTGAAAAAAAAGTAAAACGTGAAATGAGGCTTCATAGGACCTTGACACTTTTCTAGTGTCTTCTAGCTATATACAGTATAGCCAATTAAGAAGTCAGAAATATACCTCACTGACAAGAATAAAGATAGCTCCAAACAGTGTAATTATCTCCCCCGCCAGCCTCACAAAGTCTTCTGTACTTTCATAGGCTTCCTTAAAGAACATGAAGTGCATTGTGTTACTTGAGAAGACATGTATTATATGGAGTAAATTGGCTTCTAATGTAATAATTTGTGATAATTAGTCCAAAAAAATCTTTAACAACTTACGCAAATATTCCTTTGTTTCATCACAGTTATATTATCCCCTTCTCCAGGAGCCAAGGGCGTCAATGGTCGATACAGGCTAGCGGTTGTGAATATCACCATGTATGCAAGATAGCTGAACATCCACACGAGAAAAGTCTTATAACCAAATGAATTCCATTTCTGACTTAGAAGTTCTTTCACTGGTGTAACATCCACAAGTTTACGCACCTAGAGTGAATTCAGACATATACAGCATTTATTATTATGTGAAACTAATATACAATTAAAGAGAATCTGTCAAGTCCCCAGACACTTTCTGTGGTTTGGATGACAGTTCGTGACAGTTGGTGGTGACAGTTTCTCTTTAAAAATCGGATTTCATAAAATTTTCTGTAGGGGTAAGATATAGGTGACCCAATACTTTTCAACACATCTTATTAGGCCGGGTTCACACTGCATTAGCAGCAGCCCGTGCAGCACATACGTTAATGGGCTGCTGTTGACGCAAGTGCCGACGTTACATCCCGCTAGCGCAGATAGAGCATCTGCTAGCTCTATCTGCGCTAGCAGTGACGGACCCAGAAACGCTGCAGCCCGCGTCTCAGGGTCCATCACTCAATGACGGAACATCCCTAGCACACGCGCATTGTGGGCGTGCGCTAGCGATGCGTCCGACATTGCAGTCAATGGCGGCCGTAACGGACTACGTTACACCGCGTTTATGCCACGGTGTAAGGCTACGTTCACATTTGCGTCTTGCGACGCAGCGTCATCGACGCAACGCATGATGCATAGGAACGCACCAGAAAACGCACGGTTTTCGACGCATGCGTTTAACGCATGCGTCATAAAACACTGCTTTTTTTGTGCGTTTCAGTGCGTTTTTTAAAAAAACGCAGCGTTTTTCGACGCATGCGTTGTCAAACAATGATGTCATTTTTTACCCAATAGCATGTCAAAAAGCCTCATTATACACTAGATAAGACCACCAATGGATAGAAGAGGGTGGGTATAATGGAATTTTAGTATATATACCCCGGCATACATGAATTCCTCCCATTTTGCGTGTTTTTTACAGCATCAAGATGGAGCGTCCCATGGAGAGCATTTACCTCAATATGGAGCTGGATTTAGCCATGGCTAATGCTTACGCTATCGCCTTTCATGAACAAAGGAAAAGAGATAAACAACGGAGAAGGAGTCATCGGCGTTTTTGGCTACACCCTATAGTGGAAGTCCAAGAGAGCCGTGGAGCCTACCATTGTTTGTTTGGCGACCTAAATGAGAACCTGGAAAAATATTTTGAGTATACCAGGATGTCTCAAGACAGCTTCTGCTATCTTCTGCGTCGGGTGGAAGGAGCCATTACCAGGCAGGAAACGCAGCTCCGGAGATCAATTTCCGCCGAGGAAAGTCTGCTGGTGACTCTACGGTACGTAATGCAGCTATTTGAAGGACTTTAAATGTTGTGCCCTTTTTTTAATTAACCTTTTTTTTTGGTTTTAGTGTGGGAGGGATGTAAATGTAATTTTATTTTATAACAATGTACATACTTTAATTAAATTTATTTATTTTTCTTCTTGGCAGTTTCCTGGCTACCGGAGAGACCTTGAGATCCCTGCATTTCCAGTTTCGGATTGGAGTCTCAACACTTTCGGGTATTATTGCCGACACATGCCGCGCATTGTGGGACAATCTCCGTGAGGAATTTTTACCAATCCCAACAACTGAGTTATGGGAGGCCAACGCCCCAAAATTTGACCAAGGGTGTTCCTTCCCTAACTGTATTGGAGCAGTTGATGGGAAGCACATTAGGATTACAAAGCCTGCAAGAAGTGGTTCGCTGTTTTTTAACTACAAAAAATACTTTTCCACCGTCCTCATGGCCATTGCAGGTGCTGACTGCAGGTTTCTTGCCATGGACATTGGAGCGTTTGGCCGTGCCAATGATTCACGGACATTTAAGGAGTCTGATATGGGCCGAAGATTGTATGAGAACAATTTTAATTTCCCTCAGCCAAGACCTCTTCCCAACACCGAAGGCCCGGCAATGCCATTTGTGGTTGTTGGTGATGAGGCATTTCAAATGTCTGCCAACCTTCTGAAACCGTACTCCAGTCAGGGCTTGGACCACAGAAAAAGGATTTTTAATTATAGACTGTCCAGGGCCAGAAGAACTGTGGAGTGCGCCTTTGGAATCCTTGTCTCCAAATGGCGGATTTTAGGATCCGCTATAAATCTGAAAATTGAGACAGTTGATCAGGTGGTGAAGGCTTGTGTGGTTCTACACAATTATGTTATTGCCAAAGAGAGAGTCAACGTTGAACTAGATGAACCCATACCAATCCCATTGCCCGATTAACAAGATCATCCTCTGAGGACAACTTTGGAAATTGCTCAGATGAGGGATCAATTTGCATCATATTTTGTTTCTGATGTTGGCCGTGTGTCATGGCAAGATCAAATGGTTTAATGTAGATACTGTACTTTATCCTGCTGTAACTGTAAGTAAAATTATTGTGATTAATAAAAATCTAAACACTGACATTTAAAAATAATTAAACACTGTTGAGTCCATGACATTTTAACAGCCAAATGTACTGTTCTTTAAATGTTAAAATGTACCGTGTTTTTCTACTTTGTTGTGTTTTGAAATAAAGTTTTTTATTGTGTCTTTACGTTTTAAAAAAAATTCTCCCCTATCAATGTTGTTGCCAATAAAAAAAAAGTTCAAAAAAATCTAATGTTCTAGAACCAAATGTGTGTACCATAAAATGTAGTAATGTCAGCACCGGTTCCCAAATTGACTCTGACAAAACAAACCAATTGTTCACATAGCCGTGTGTTCCATAGTTTTGAAAGCGAACATGATCGGCTCCCACCTTGTCAAGCAATTAATCTTGCAGACTATTTGCATATGGAACCTGGCATCATGGAGCATGATGGCTGAAGCAGGTTTTCTGCCGCTGTGCTGCGGCTGTGTGACAGGCACTACACATGCATGGCGAGGCCAACTAATAGGCCTTGGATGTGCATGTGTTCTGCCTGTCACACAGCCTCTGAACATGTGGCTGCAGATCATATCCGCCCTCCATGAAGCCGGGGGCCATATGCTACTAGCCTGCAAGTGTTTTGCTTGACAAGGAGGGAGACTATCATGTTCGCTCAACTGTAGCGAGTTAACACTATTGAACTCAGGATGCTGGAAAACGTCCTGAGTCAAATAGTGGCGACGCTTGGCCACGTGAACATTGCTACAACCTCACCTGACCAATAGCCTTAAGGTACCGTTACACTAAACGATTAACCAACGATCACGACCAGCGATACGACCTGGCCGTGATAGTTGGTAAGTCGTTGTGTGGTCGCTGGAGAGCTGTCACACAGACAGTTCTCCTGCGACCAACAATGCCGAAGTCCCGTGTAACCAGGGTAACCATCGGGTTACTAAGCGCATGGCCGCTTAAGCCGATGTTTACCCTGGTTAGGATTGTAAATGTAAAAAAAATAAACAGTATATACTTAGATTCCGGTGTCTGCCACGTCCATCGCCGTCAGCTTCCCGCACTGTGCCAGGCCAAAAGCACAGCACAGCGTTGACATCACCGGTGTGCTCTGCTTTTACTTTATGGCCGTAACTCAGTGTCACTCATTGCAGGAAGATGACGTCGAGGGAAGTGGCAGACACCAGAATGTAAGTATATACTGTTTATTTTTTTTACATTTACAATGGTAACCAGGGTAAACATCGGGTTACTAATCGGCCCTGCGCTTAGTAACCCGATATTTACCCTGGTTACCAGTGAAGACATCGCTGAATCGGTGTCACACACGCCGATCCAGCGATGACAGTGGGTGATCAGCGACCAAAAAAAGGTCCTGATCATTCGCAGCGACCAACGATCTCCCAGCAGGGGCATGATCGTAGGTCGCTGTCACGCATTAAGATTTCGTTAACGATATCGTTGCTACGTCATAAAAATCAACGATATTGTTAACGAAATCATTATGTGTGACGGTACCAGTACAGTAGGATTTGAAAATTGATATATTTTTTAAACCTATTTGTGTTTGTAACAACTCATAGTACAATGAGAGACAGGCCAAAAAAATTAAAACAAACTGCATAAAAATCTGTCATACATTGCAGATATGAGGTGTTGAAAACACAAGATTTGTGTACGGCGCACGGTGTGAGTTGGTGCAAACTTTATTTTAGACCAAGAAACTCCAATATGGTTAACCAAATAACAATTTTATTAGGGGTGATAGGGGTGACACAAAACAAAAAATGGGGAAAGGTTCTAAGGGGTAGGAACTTTCACAATTAAGGGAGATTGATATCCACCAGTTTGGGAGTGGGTGGAGGGGGAGGAGGAGGAGGAGGAGGAGGAGGAACCACCATACTGAAGAATGCTTGATGGTATGCCAACGTCTGACCACCCTGTGGTCGATGGTGGTGAGAATGCCAACACAGGAGGGGAGTGAGGAGGCCCGACCAGTGTCCTTGGCACTCTGGGCTGGCTCTGGCTACTCCTGCTCCGGCTAGACCCCAGCCGAGAGCTCGGTGCAGGTATTGGAGCAGCCAGAGCCACCATAGCGGTTGATGTTGTTGCCCGTTTTCTCCTCTCTCCCTCTGGGTGTTGTTTTGCCTGCCGTCTGTGGGTCCTTGAAGGCCTTGCAGGAGCAGGACTTTGCGGCTCTGTTCTATGGTGGCGGCGGTGGCCCTCGGCACGTGGAGCTCGGTGTGGCTGCTCTGCAGTAGGAGTCGGAGTCATGCTAGCCAGCGATGGTACTACGGGCATTGTAGTCGCTGACTGCATGACCCAAGCCTGCTGCAGAGCAGTCACGTACGCATTGTTGCAGGCCTGCATCACCGAAATCTGGAGTTCCGGCGTAAGATGTTCCACCATGCCCTTCGCAATGGCACTAAAGAAATGTTTTGCCGGCCTCGAGAGCTCGGATTCCATATTTTCAAGGCGCCAGTCGATATTGGACAGATCAGTGTCCATTCTATCGCCCAGCGCCTTGAAACAATTCTGGAATACCGTGCTCAAATGGAAAAATTCAGGCAGTAGCGGCCTGTCCGAGGCCCGCTGATGCTGTCGGGAAAACCCGAAGGAAGGAGCGCCAGTGGCCTCGGCCAGGGGAACATCTGATGGACCGGCTGCCGGTTCTCCAGATGGTGGTGCAAGCCTACTGTCGCTGTGGGATGGCTGTGATGGTCCAGATGGCGATTCACGAAGGACCGCTCCAGAGGGACGAACAGGCTCGAGGGTGCTGCTGTGTGTTCTGTGAAAACATAAGGAAAACATTAGTATACAAAATATAACATTTCACATTCGCCACCTCCTGTGTGTAATAAAAAGTTAACATTGCATCACACACTGTAACATTAAAATTTTACATAATTGTAAAGGGTCAGTTCCGTCTGTCAGTCCTAACGGTATTATTTGCTGATTGTTATGGCCAGCTGCCTGTCATGGCTGACGCGACCAATCAGCGCCGGGCACAGTCCTCCTTACTCCCCGCAGTGAATGCCTGTCGCCCGCATACTCCCCTCTGTCATGGATAAACACTTACCGGCGGTACGTTGCCGCCGTTAAGATGTAACCAAATTTTTATTATTGACACTGCCGATGACGCATCAATATTAAAAATTGAAAAAATTTTGTGTTAAAAAATTACCATGCTATACTCACCCATGTTTGCCGTTTGTAACGGCCGCCATGGTTTACGCTTATCGTCGGAACTGTCATGACGTCACGGACATGTGACCGAGACGTCATCACAGGTCCTGCGATCAGACCAACCCTGGGTACAGAACCTGCCGTGGACTACAAGGTCTCCCGTGTCAATTATTTTAACGTTATTGGAAACTGTGATAAACCTGGATGTGCAATATACTACGCCACAATGAAATATTGCAAGTTGCTGGCCAATATACTATGTGTCTGTGTGCTGTATACTACGTCACTGGCCAATGTAATAAAAATGGATGGGCAATAAACTACATGGCTGGGGAATATACTACGTGAATATGCATGTTGTACAATACCCGCCCGATGTGTGGGAATAGGTAATACTTACTGTCGGCGGCCAAGGACCGGTCTCAGGAACTGCAGAATCCTGTTGTACTTATATGGTATTGACCTTGCCGCTGCAGCACCACTACGAGTCTCTCCCTCCTTCCGCAGGCCCCGATTGAAACGGTCCTTCATGGAGCGCCATCTGGTCTTCAATTTTTTGACTGTGGAAAAGGCAAACAATTAGTTTGAGAGAAACTTTTATTGATAACACAACCGTGTGCGATGATACAAAAGTAGAACACATCACAGACGGTTGTGTATCCTGGAACCAGAAACACATGGGCCACTTGCACATTGAACAAGTCTGTAGGAACCTGTTCACACCACCAGAAAACTTGAAGACACAAAAGAGCACAGTGAGTAGTGTTGAGCGATACTTTCCGATATCGGAAAGTATCGGTATCGGAAAGTATCGGCCGATACCGTCAAAATATCGGATCCAATCCGATACCGATACCCGATCCCAATGCAAGTCAATGGGACGAAAATATCGGAATTAAAATAAACCCTTAATAAACTTGTAGGTTCATTCTACATGAAGGAAAACAACTAAGAATAATGTAGGATGTATTGGGGGACGTGGCGGAGATATTAAAGGGACAGAGGTTTAGCCCAATGTAATAGAATAGCAGGATTTTTTATTTTTTTTTATGAAGTTCGGCGTTAGAAAGAATTTGACTATGTTATTTTTTTTTTTTTTTATGTCAGATATTGATGTTTCACTACTTCCACGCCCTTCACCTTCTTTTTTACTTCTCCCACGCTTTCTTCTTAATTATCCTCATCATCAGCTTCTTTGACATCAACTTCTTCACCTTATTCATCTTCTTCTTCATCTTCTACCTATTATTTTTTGGGTTACATTGTTCATATTCTTTTTATTTTACTATTATCTTCATCATATTCAACTTCTTCATCATATTCTTATTTGTGACAGGCATTCCCGTAGTTGTTATCTATAAAAGTTTGAAGATTACACCTTCCGTTCTGCCTGTCACAAACCAGTTACATTTGTCCGCGTTCAGTTTGGCCTGCAGCATCAGGCTTTATCCAGGGGCACCACGAGGAGGAACGGACTCACCCCCATACACTGCTTAGTCTTCTTCTGCTTATAATTTACATAATATTTTTTTGCTCTGATATTTTGTGTTATGCTTAATGTCCTTCTGCTCTTTGTTCTGCAGCCTCTTGTTCTTCTGCTTCTCGGTCTTCCAGGTCGTCGTCGTCTCCAGGGTCGTCGTCTCCGGGGTCGTCGTCATCGGGGTGGTCTCCGGGGTCGTCGTCATCGGGGTGGTCTTCAGGGTCATCGTCTCCAGGGTCGTCGTCATCACGGTGGTTGTCGTCTCTGGTGTCGTCGTCATCTTAGGGGTGTTCTTCCGGGTCATCGTGTTTAGTCTCTTGAACTTGGAAATGTAGCAGAAGGTACAAGAAGGCTGAGAAAATGCCGAGAACCAGCTGATGGAACTGGAACTCGGATGGCTACCCGAAGGTCCAAGAGCCAATGGAACTACCGAGGACCAGCTGACGTTACTGGAACCCGGTTACTAAGCAGGAGGTACCCGTGCCTGAAAGCACTACCAAGGACCACCTGACGTTGGTGGAACTCGGATACCCAGAGGGAGGCACCTAAGCCAAAGGCTCTGCCCGGAACCAGCTGACGGTACTGGAACCAGGATGGGGAGCAGAAGGTACAAGAGCAAAAGACACTGCCGAGAACCAGCTGACGGTGCTGGAACCCGGATGGGTAGCCGAAGGTCCAAGAGCCAATGGAACTACCGAGGACCAGCTGACGTTACTGGAACCCGGTTACTAAGCAGGAGGTACCCGTGCCTGAAAGCACTACCAAGGACCACCTGACGTTGGTGGAACTCGGATACCCAGAGGGAGGCACCTAAGCCAAAGGCTCTGCCCGGAACCAGCTGACGGTACTGGAACCAGGATGTGGAGCAGAAGGTACAAGAGCAAGTGTCTGCGTGGCTTTTGCAGGACACGTTGCCGGCTGCACAGCAGGGGAACAGCTGGCGGTGCTGGACCCCACTGACACATTGGCGAGGTGTTTGGCTCTGTGCAGCCAGCACTTCCGGACAGCAACGAGCGGTGTTGTAGCCCGGGCTCTGCAGGGGGAGCAGAGTGTAGGCCGAAGCCTACTTGAACCAATTTCAAAGGTAACCTTTAACCCCCCCTCAGGGGTTAGAAAGTAGAAGAGCCACAGCTTATGCAGCAGTAGTGCTGCACAAGTCAAAGGTTGCTCTTTTAATTTCGCTCCTTGCACACGCTGAATGAAACACGTATAACATTTAGCCCTTTATACAGTCAAACTGTGTTGGAGGCGCGAGTTCCCTTTGTAATGAGACGCAGCACAGATGTCAAGAATCCCACCTTGGTGCTGGGTGCAGCCTCCTGAGCGTTGTTATTTGCTGTACAGGAGTCTGCGCTGTCGTGTTATCCCCTGGCCTAGCGCCGTTAGCGCTGCCCATCTTCTGACCTCATTTAATGTTGGCCGGTGCGGTTCGCGATGCCCATGAATCACAGCCCCGCAGTGTATTGACATAGTTTAAACACTGCGGGGCTGGGATTCATGGCCTGGCGCAGTACATATGTTCGCCTCTCGCTTGGGTTCTTACACCCGCTTCAGACTATGCGGCGTCATCTGATCCCTTATCGCATGCCACGGCCATGAAGCCGCACAGTCCGAAGAAGGCGGAAGGAGAGGAGGGACAGGCGAACTGATGCACTGATCCTGCCCATCAATCACACCCTCGCAGTCCCAATAAATAAGACACCGAGGGGCGTTGTGTGGGTCAGGGCGGCCGCAGAGGCGCAGGCAGCCAAACCATGATGCCAGAAGACGGGCAGCGCTACCAAGGGGGTTGCAGCGTGTCATTACAAAGGAAAGTCACACCACCGGGACGGTTAAATGGTCACACAGAGGACACATTGCAGACGTGTTTTCAGTTCCACATGTGCGAGGAGAATACGTTTCTGAGCCACCTTGCACACATGCAGCATTACCGCTGTACAAGGTGGCTGGATAACGTAAAAACGCCTGGGGGAGGGGGGACAGGTTCCCTTCAATTTCAGTTCTTGTGTCTGCGTGGCTTTTGCAGGACACGTTGCCGGCTGCACAGCAGGGGAACAGCTGGCGGTGCTGGACCCCACTGACACATTGGCTGGTGTTTTTCTCTGTGCAGCTAGCACATCTGGGCAAAAACTGGCGGTGTGTTAGAGCCCAGGGACAGCAGGAGGAGGAGCAGGAGGAGGAGGAGCAGGGGGAGGGGAGTGTAGGCCGAAGCCTGCACAGGCGGCAGCTTTGGGTGTGTTGTGTCTGCGTGACTTTTGCAGGACACGTTGCCGGCTACACAGCAGGGGAACAGCTGGCGGTGCTGGACCCCACTGACACATTGGCGAGGTGTTTGGCTCTGTGCAGCCAGCACTTCCGGACAGCAACTAGCGTTGTTGGAGCCCGGGCTCTGCAGGTGGAGCAGAGTGTAGGCCGAAGCCTAATTGAACCGATTTCAAAAGTCACCTTTAACCCCCCCTCAGGGGTTACAAAGTAGAAGAGCCACAGCTTATGCAGCAGCAGTGCTGCGCAAGTCAAAGGTTGCTCTTGTAATTTTTCTCCTTGCACACGCTGAATGGAACACGTATAACATTCAGCCCTTTAGACAGTCAAACTGTGTAATGGAGGCGAGAGTTCCCTTTGTAATGAGACGCAGCACAGGTGTCAAGAATCCCACCTTGGTGCTGGGTGCAGCCTCCCGAGCGTTGTTATTTGCTGTACAGGAGTCTGCGCTGTCGTGTTATCCCCTGGCCTAGCGCCGTTAGCGCTGCCCATCTTCTGGCATCATGTAATGTCGGCCGGTGCGGTTCGCGATGCCCATGAATCCCAGCCCCGCAGTGTCTTAACATTGTTAAAACACTGCGGGGCTGGGATTCAGGGCCTGGCGCAGCACATATGTTCGCCTCTCACACTCGGGTCCTTACACCCGCTTCAGACTGTGCGGCGTCATCTGATCCCTTATCGCATGCCACGGCCATGAAGCCGCACAGTCCGAAGAAGGCGGAAGGAGAGGAGGGACAGGCGAACTGATGCACTGATCCTGCCCATCAATCACACCCTCGCAGTCCCAATAAATAAGACACCGAGGGGCGTTGTGTGGGTCAGGGCGGCCGCAGAGGCGCAGGCAGCCAAACCATGATGCCAGAAGACGGGCAGCGCTACCAAGGGGGTTGCAGCGTGTCATTACAAAGGAAAGTCACACCACCGGGACGGTTAAATGGTCACACAGAGGACACATTGCAGACGTGTTTTCAGTTCCACATGTGCGAGGAGAATACGTTTCTGAGCCACCTTGCACACATGCAGCATTACCGCTGTACAAGGTGGCTGGATAACGTAAAAACGCCTGGGGGAGGGGGGACAGGTTCCCTTCAATTTCAGTTCTTGTGTCTGCGTGGCTTTTGCAGGACACGTTGCCGGCTGCACAGCAGGGGAACAGCTGGCGGTGCTGGACCCCACTGACACATTGGCTGGTGTTTTTCTCTGTGCAGCTAGCACATCTGGGCAAAAACTGGCGGTGTGTTAGAGCCCAGGGACAGCAGGAGGAGGAGCAGGAGGAGGAGGAGCAGGGGGAGGGGAGTGTAGGCCGAAGCCTGCACAGGCGGCAGCTTTGGGTGTGTTGTGTCTGCGTGACTTTTGCAGGACACGTTGCCGGCTACACAGCAGGGGAACAGCTGGCGGTGCTGGACCCCACTGACACATTGGCGAGGTGTTTGGCTCTGTGCAGCCAGCACTTCCGGACAGCAACTAGCGTTGTTGGAGCCCGGGCTCTGCAGGTGGAGCAGAGTGTAGGCCGAAGCCTAATTGAACCGATTTCAAAAGTCACCTTTAACCCCCCCTCAGGGGTTACAAAGTAGAAGAGCCACAGCTTATGCAGCAGCAGTGCTGCGCAAGTCAAAGGTTGCTCTTGTAATTTTTCTCCTTGCACACGCTGAATGGAACACGTATAACATTCAGCCCTTTAGACAGTCAAACTGTGTAATGGAGGCGAGAGTTCCCTTTGTAATGAGACGCAGCACAGGTGTCAAGAATCCCACCTTGGTGCTGGGTGCAGCCTCCAGAGCGTTGTTATTTGCTGTACAGGAGTCTGCGCTGTCGTGTTATCCCCTGGCCTAGCGCCGTTAGCGCTGCCCATCTTCTGGCATCATGTAATGTCGGCCGGTGCGGTTCGCGATGCCCATGAATCCCAGCCCCGCAGTGTCTTAACATTGTTAAAACACTGCGGGGCTGGGATTCAGGGCCTGGCGCAGCACATATGTTCGCCTCTCACACTCGGGTCCTTACACCCGCTTCAGACTGTGCGGCGTCATCTGATCCCTTATCGCATGCCACGGCCATGAAGCCGCACAGTCCGAAGAAGGCGGAAGGAGAGGAGGGACAGGCGAACTGATGCACTGATCCTGCCCATCAATCACACCCTCGCAGTCCCAATAAATAAGACACCGAGGGGCGTTGTGTGGGTCAGGGCGGCCGCAGAGGCGCAGGCAGCCAAACCATGATGCCAGAAGACGGGCAGCGCTACCAAGGGGGTTGCAGCGTGTCATTACAAAGGAAAGTCACACCACCGGGACGGTTAAATGGTCACACAGAGGACACATTGCAGACGTGTTTTCAGTTCCACATGTGCGAGGAGAATACGTTTCTGAGCCACCTTGCACACATGCAGCATTACCGCTGTACAAGGTGGCTGGATAACGTAAAAACGCCTGGGGGAGGGGGGACAGGTTCCCTTCAATTTCAGTTCTTGTGTCTGCGTGGCTTTTGCAGGACACGTTGCCGGCTGCACAGCAGGGGAACAGCTGGCGGTGCTGGACCCCACTGACACATTGGCTGGTGTTTTTCTCTGTGCAGCTAGCACATCTGGGCAAAAACTGGCGGTGTGTTAGAGCCCAGGGACAGCAGGAGGAGGAGCAGGAGGAGGAGGAGCAGGGGGAGGGGAGTGTAGGCCGAAGCCTGCACAGGCGGCAGCTTTGGGTGTGTTGTGTCTGCGTGACTTTTGCAGGACACGTTGCCGGCTACACAGCAGGGGAACAGCTGGCGGTGCTGGACCCCACTGACACATTGGCGAGGTGTTTGGCTCTGTGCAGCCAGCACTTCCGGACAGCAACTAGCGTTGTTGGAGCCCGGGCTCTGCAGGTGGAGCAGAGTGTAGGCCGAAGCCTAATTGAACCGATTTCAAAAGTCACCTTTAACCCCCCCTCAGGGGTTACAAAGTAGAAGAGCCACAGCTTATGCAGCAGCAGTGCTGCGCAAGTCAAAGGTTGCTCTTGTAATTTTTCTCCTTGCACACGCTGAATGGAACACGTATAACATTCAGCCCTTTAGACAGTCAAACTGTGTAATGGAGGCGAGAGTTCCCTTTGTAATGAGACGCAGCACAGGTGTCAAGAATCCCACCTTGGTGCTGGGTGCAGCCTCCCGAGCGTTGTTATTTGCTGTACAGGAGTCTGCGCTGTCGTGTTATCCCCTGGCCTAGCGCCGTTAGCGCTGCCCATCTTCTGGCATCATGTAATGTCGGCCGGTGCGGTTCGCGATGCCCATGAATCCCAGCCCCGCAGTGTCTTAACATTGTTAAAACACTGCGGGGCTGGGATTCAGGGCCTGGCGCAGCACATATGTTCGCCTCTCACACTCGGGTCCTTACACCCGCTTCAGACTGTGCGGCGTCATCTGATCCCTTATCGCATGCCACGGCCATGAAGCCGCACAGTCCGAAGAAGGCGGAAGGAGAGGAGGGACAGGCGAACTGATGCACTGATCCTGCCCATCAATCACACCCTCGCAGTCCCAATAAATAAGACACCGAGGGGCGTTGTGTGGGTCAGGGCGGCCGCAGAGGCGCAGGCAGCCAAACCATGATGCCAGAAGACGGGCAGCGCTACCAAGGGGGTTGCAGCGTGTCATTACAAAGGAAAGTCACACCACCGGGACGGTTAAATGGTCACACAGAGGACACATTGCAGACGTGTTTTCAGTTCCACATGTGCGAGGAGAATACGTTTCTGAGCCACCTTGCACACATGCAGCATTACCGCTGTACAAGGTGGCTGGATAACGTAAAAACGCCTGGGGGAGGGGGGACAGGTTCCCTTCAATTTCAGTTCTTGTGTCTGCGTGGCTTTTGCAGGACACGTTGCCGGCTGCACAGCAGGGGAACAGCTGGCGGTGCTGGACCCCACTGACACATTGGCTGGTGTTTTTCTCTGTGCAGCTAGCACATCTGGGCAAAAACTGGCGGTGTGTTAGAGCCCAGGGACAGCAGGAGGAGGAGCAGGAGGAGGAGGAGCAGGGGGAGGGGAGTGTAGGCCGAAGCCTGCACAGGCGGCAGCTTTGGGTGTGTTGTGTCTGCGTGACTTTTGCAGGACACGTTGCCGGCTACACAGCAGGGGAACAGCTGGCGGTGCTGGACCCCACTGACACATTGGCGAGGTGTTTTTCTCTGTGCAGCTAGCAGTACCGGGCCCCAACTGGCGGTGTTGGAGCCCAGGGTCAGCAGGAGGAGCAGGGGGAGCGGAGTGTAGGCCGAAGCCTGCACTCGAGCAAGTTGAAAGGAAACCTTTAACCCCCCCCCCCCCAGGCGTTTGTAGCTGAAAGAGCCATTGTGTACAGCACTAATGCTGGAAAAGGTAAACTTAGCTCTTTTAATTATGGTCCTTGCACATGCGGAACCTAACAGTTATGAAATGTGTCCCCTCACAGCGTTAAACCGTCCGGTAGGTGGAACTTTCCTTTGTCGTGTGACGCAGCACAGCCATCATTTTTACCCCCTTGGCGCCGTGCGCCGCCTCCTCAGCGTTGTTTTAATCTGTCCCGGAGCCTGGGCTGTTAGGTTAGCCCTTGGCCATGCACACATTTTGCGCTGCCCGTCTTCTGACATCATTTGGTGTCAGGCTGGCTGCGCCTGTGCGGGTGCGCTGGCCGAGATCCCGCCTCGCAGTGTCGTCTAATGTAATCCCACCGCGGGCCTGTGATCCGTGCCCGTGCGCAGTGCATATCCTCTCCTCTCACTCCCCTCCCTACGGCTTTTTCAGACTGTGCGGTGTCACGGCCGTGGCATGCTATTAGGGACCAGCTGACATCGCACAGTCTGAAGAAGCCGTAGGGAGGGGAGTGAGAGGAGAGGATATGCACTGCGCACGGGCACGGATCACAGGCCCGCGGTGGGATTACATTAGACGACACTGCGAGGCGGGATCTCGGCCAGCGCACCCGCACAGGCGCAGCCAGCCTGACACCAAATGAGGTCAGAAGACGGGCAGCGCAACATGTGTGCATGGCCAAGGGCTAACCTAACAGCGCAGGCTCCGGGACAGATTAAAACAACGCTGAGGAGGCGGCGCACGGCGCCAAGGGGGTAAAAATGATGGCTGTGCTGCGTCACACGACAAAGGAAAGTTCCACCTACCGGACGGTTTAACGCTGTGTGGGGACACATTTCATAAGTGTTTGGTTCAGCATGTGCAAGGAGCATCACGAAAAGAGGCACTTTTTCCCTTTGCATCATTACTGCTGCACAAGGTGGCTCCTTCAGTAACAAACGCCTGGGGGGGGGGGGGGGTCAGGTTCCCTTACATTTAACTTGTTGTGCCTGCGTGGCGGTCGCAGTACACGTTGCCGTATACACAGCAGGGGAACAGCTGGCGGTGCTGAACCCCACTAACACATTGGCGAGGTGTTTGGCTCTGTGCGTACAGCACTTCTGGACGGCAACTGGCGGTGTTGGAGCCCAGGGGCAGGTGGAGGAGGAGGAGGTTGGAGGAGGTAGGAGGAGGTAGGAGGGATTGCCACACACACAGCAGGGGAACAGCTGACGTTACTGAACCCCAATAACAGAGGAGGGACTGTTGACTGTGCGTACAGCACTTCTGGACGGCAACTGGCGGTGTTGGAGCCCAGGGACGGGTGGAGGAGGAGGAGGTTGGAGGAGGTAGGAGGGATTGCCACACACACAGCAGGGGAACAGCTGACGTTACTGAACCCCAATAACAGAGGAGGGACTGTTGACTGTGCGTACAGCACTTCTGGACGGCAACTGGCGGTGTTGGAGCCCAGGGGCAGGTGGAGGAGGAGGAGGTTGGAGGAGGTAGGAGGAGGTAGGAGGGATTGCCACACACACAGCAGGGGAACAGCTGACGTTACTGAACCCCAATAACAGAGGAGGGACTGTTGACTGTGCGTACAGCACTTCTGGACGGCAACTGGCGGTGTTGGAGCCCAGGGACGGGTGGAGGAGGAGGAGGTTGGAGGAGGTAGGAGGGATTGCCACACACACAGCAGGGGAACAGCTGACGTTACTGAACCCCAATAACAGAGGAGGGACTGTTGACTGTGCGTACAGCACTTCTGGACGGCAACTGGCGGTGTTGGAGCCCAGGGACGGGTGGAGGAGGAGGAGGTTGGAGGAGGTAGGAGGGATTGCCACACACACAGCAGGGGAACAGCTGACGTTACTGAACCCCAATAACAGAGGAGGGACTGTTGACTGTGCGTACAGCACTTCTGGACGGCAACTGGCGGTGTTGGAGCCCAGGGACGGGTGGAGGAGGAGGAGGTTGGAGGAGGTAGGAGGGATTGCCACACACACAGCAGGGGAACAGCTGACGTTACTGAACCCCAATAACAGAGGAGGGACTGTTGACTGTGCGTACAGCACTTCTGGACGGCAACTGGCGGTGTTGGAGCCCAGGGGCAGGTGGAGGAGGAGGAGGTTGGAGGAGGTAGGAGGAGGTAGGAGGGATTGCCACACACACAGCAGGGGAACAGCTGACGTTACTGAACCCCAATAACAGAGGAGGGACTGTTGACTGTGCGTACAGCACTTCTGGACGGCAACTGGCGGTGTTGGAGCCCAGGGGCAGGTGGAGGAGGAGGAGGTTGGAGGAGGTAGGAGGAGGTAGGAGGGATTGCCACACACACAGCAGGGGAACAGCTGACGTTACTGAACCCCAATAACAGAGGAGGGACTGTTGACTGTGCGTACAGCACTTCTGGACGGCAACTGGCGGTGTTGGAGCCCAGGGACGGGTGGAGGAGGAGGAGGTTGGAGGAGGTAGGAGGGATTGCCACACACACAGCAGGGGAACAGCTGACGTTACTGAACCCCAATAACAGAGGAGGGACTGTTGACTGTGCGTACAGCACTTCTGGACGGCAACTGGCGGTGTTGGAGCCCAGGGACGGGTGGAGGAGGAGGAGGTTGGAGGAGGTAGGAGGGATTGCCACACACACAGCAGGGGAACAGCTGACGTTACTGAACCCCAATAACAGAGGAGGGACTGTTGACTGTGCGTACAGCACTTCTGGACGGCAACTGGCGGTGTTGGAGCCCAGGGACGGGTGGAGGAGGAGGAGGTTGGAGGAGGTAGGAGGGATTGCCACACACACAGCAGGGGAACAGCTGACGTTACTGAACCCCAATAACAGAGGAGGGACTGTTGACTGTGCGTACAGCACTTCTGGACGGCAACTGGCGGTGTTGGAGCCCAGGGGCAGGTGGAGGAGGAGGAGGTTGGAGGAGGTAGGAGGAGGTAGGAGGGATTGCCACACACACAGCAGGGGAACAGCTGACGTTACTGAACCCCAATAACAGAGGAGGGACTGTTGACTGTGCGTACAGCACTTCTGGACGGCAACTGGCGGTGTTGGAGCCCAGGGACGGGTGGAGGAGGAGGAGGTTGGAGGAGGTAGGAGGGATTGCCACACACACAGCAGGGGAACAGCTGACGTTACTGAACCCCAATAACAGAGGAGGGACTGTTGACTGTGCGTACAGCACTTCTGGACGGCAACTGGCGGTGTTGGAGCCCAGGGACGGGTGGAGGAGGAGGAGGTTGGAGGAGGTAGGAGGGATTGCCACACACACAGCAGGGGAACAGCTGACGTTACTGAACCCCAATAACAGAGGAGGGACTGTTGACTGTGCGTACAGCACTTCTGGACGGCAACTGGCGGTGTTGGAGCCCAGGGACGGGTGGAGGAGGAGGAGGTTGGAGGAGGTAGGAGGGATTGCCACACACACAGCAGGGGAACAGCTGACGTTACTGAACCCCAATAACAGAGGAGGGACTGTTGACTGTGCGTACAGCACTTCTGGACGGCAACTGGCGGTGTTGGAGCCCAGGGACAGGTGGAAAAGCAGAGGAACACAATGTAGGCCGAAGCCTGAGAAAGTCGAAAGGGAACCTTTAACCCCCCCCCAAGGCGTTTGTAGCTGAAAGAGCCAGCTTGTGCAGCACAAAAGATGCAAAAGGAAAAGGTGGCTCTTTTCATCATGCTCCTTGCAAACACAGAACTAAACACTTATAAAATGTGTCCCCTGCAACCGTAAAACCGTCCCGGAGGTGGGACTTTCCTTCGTAATGTGACGCAGCCCAGCCGTCATTCCTACCCCCCCGGCGCCGCGCACCGGCTCCTCAGCGTTGTTTTATTCCGTCAAGGAGCCTGCGCTGTTATGTTATCCCGTGGCCAGGCACACTTAGCGCTGCCCGTCTTCTGGCATCATTTGGTGTCTGGATGGCTGCGCCTGTGCGGCCGCGCTGGCAGAGAGCCCGCCTCGCAGTGTCTTCTGATTTAATCCCACTGGGGGCCTGGGATCCATGGACATGCGCACTGCATATCTGAACCTCCACCTCTCACTCATCTCCCTATGGCTTCTTCAGACTGTGCGGTGTCACGGCCGTGGCATGCTGTTAGGGACCAGCTGACACCGAACAGTCTGAAGAAGCCATAGGGAAATGAGTGAGAGGTGGAGGTTCAGATATGCACTGCGCATGTCCATGGATCCCAGGCCCCCAGTGGGATTAAATCAGAAGACACTGCGAGGCGGGCTCTCTGCCAGCGCGGCCGCACAGGCGCAGCCATCCAGACACCAAATGATGCCAGAAGACGGGCAGCGCTAAGTGTGCCTGGCCACGGGATAACATAACAGCGCAGGCTCCAGGACGGAATAAAACAACGCTGAGGAGCCGGTGCGCGGCGCCGGGGGGGTAGGAATGACGGCTGGGCTGCGTCACATTACGAAGTAAAGTCCCACCTCCGGGACGGTTTTACGGTATCAGTGGACACATTTTATAAGTGTTAAGTTCTGCGTGTGCAAGGAGCTAAACAAAAATAGCTACCTTTTCCTTGGGCAGCATTACTGCTGCACAAGGTGGCTCTTTCAGTAACAAACGCCTTGGGGGGGGGGGGACAGATTCCCTTACATTTCAGTTGTTGTGTCAGCGTGGCGGTCGCATGACACATTGCCGGCTACACAGCTGGGGATCAGCTGACATTACTGAAACCCAATAACACTGGGTCGTATGTTTTGACTGTGCAGACGGCACGTCTGAGCCTCAACTGGCGGTGTTGGAGCCCAGGAATTTAAGTTCAGGTGGTAGAAAGATGAACACAACAGGAGACCTGGATAACGTATACAGTGACCTAATTATTCAATCAGGAGGAGGAGTGGCAAATTCCGGCGAGATCCAGGCCTTGTTCATTTTCAGGAAAGTAAGCCGGTCAACGTTATCGGAGGATAGTCGCATGCGACGGTCAGTTAGTACACCACCTGCAGCACTAAAGACACGTTCCGATAATACACTGGCCGCAGGGCAAGACAGCACCTCCAATGCATACTGGCTTAGCTCTGGCCATGTATCCAGCTTTGAGACCCAAAACTTGAAAGGGGAAGAGCCGTCTGGGAGTACAGCAAGAGGGCAAGACATGTAGTCTGTCACCATCTGACGGAACCGTTGCCTCCTGCTGACTGGAGCCGTCTGTGATGGTGTAGACTTTTGTGGCGGGCACAGAAAACTGTGCCACAGTTCGGCCATACTGGTCTTGCCTTGGGCAGAGGCACTGCTTCTGCTCCCTCTTTGTGCAGAGCCTCCACCACGGCCTGGACGCACTGAGCTGCTTTGGAATGCACTAGCAGCACTTCTCTCAGTTGGAATGGAGAAGATGATGGAATTGACCAGTGTGTCTTGGTACTCCCGCATTTTTCGCTCCCGGTTCAACGGTGTGATGAGGCTTTCTACGTTGTCCCGGTAGCGAGGATCGAGGAGGGTGAACACCCAATAATCAGACATGTTGAGAATGTGGGCGATGCGGCGGTCGTTTCTCAGGCACTGCAGCATGTAATCCACCATGTGCTGCAGACTGCCAACTGCCCAAGAAACGCTGTCCCCTGCTGGAGGCGTGATCTCTGCCCGCTCGTCATCACCCCACCCTCGCTGTACACACTGAGTACTGGACAATTGTGTAACTCCCTCCTCTGGACGGATGTCTTCCTCCTCCATTGACTCCTCCTCATCCTCCTCACAAACGGTCCCCTGCCTACGCGTTTGTGAGGAACCACGTGGCGCTGACTGTCCAGAAGATGATGGAAATGGTGAATCCTCATCCTCCACCTCTTCCACAACATCATCCCTTAGCGCTTGCAGTGATTTTTCAAGCAGGCAGATAAGGGGGACAGTCATGCTGACTAGTGCATCATCTGCACTCGCCATCCGCGTGGAATAATCAAAGGGACGCAAAACCTGGCAGACGTCATTCATAGTGGCCCACTCTGTGGTTGTGAAGTCTGTACGGCGCTGACTGCGACTTTTTTGCGCCTGAAGCAGCTGGTACTCCATTACAGCTTGCTGCTGCTCACACAACCGCTCCAACATATGTAACGTGGAATTCCACCTGGTAGGTAGGTCACATATGATGCGATGTTCCGGCAGGCGGTGTCGGCGCTGCAGAGCCGCAATGCGCGCTTTTGCCGTGCTGGAACGCCGCAAGTGAGCACACTCTAGGCGGACCTTGTGCAGCAGTGCATCAAGATCCGGATAGTCCCTCAAAAAGCTCTGCACGACCAAATTGAGCACATGTGCCAGACATGGGATGTGAGTGAGGTTGCCGAGGCCCAGAGCTGCCACCAGATTTCGGCCATTATCACACACTACCATGCCTGGCTGGAGATTCGCTGGCACAAACCACACATCGCTCTCCTGCTTGATGGCATTCCAGAGCTCCTGCGCTGTGTGGCTACGATTCCCCAAGAAAATTAATTTCAAGACGGCCTGTTGACGTTTGGCCACGGCTGTGCTCATGTCGGTCGTAACAGGTACACGTTCATCACGGGTCCATGTGGAGGTGGACTGTGACGGCTCCTGCAGCGATGATTCTGAGGAACTGGTGTAAGAGGAGGAGTCAATGCGTACAGAATGGATTCCTGCAATCCTTGGAGTGGGCAGGACACGTCCTGCGCCACTCGCACGGTCTGTACCCGGCTCAACGACATTAACCCAATGGGCAGTGAGGGAAAGGTATCGCCCCTGTCCATGTTGACTGGTCCACGCATCGGTGGTGAGGTGGACCTTGCTACTGACGGCGTTCAGTAGCGCGTGTTTTATGTGTCCCTCCACATGCTTCTGCAGGGCAGGGACGGCTTGCCTGCTGAAGTAAAAGCGGCTGGGCACTTTGTACTGTGGGACTGCCAATGACATGAAGTCACGGAAGCTGTCAGTCTCCACCAGCCTGAATGACAGCATTTCCAGTGACAGAAGTTTGGCAATGCCTGCAGTCAGAGCCTGTGCTCGTGGGTGGTTTGACGAGAAAGGCCGCCTTTTCTCCCATGCCTGTACTACCGATGGCTGTAGACTGGGCTGGGAGTGTGTGGATGACTGGGAAAGTGGCGCTGCGGGTGGAATTACAGCGGGTCTCTGGACAACAGGGGCAGAGGTTCTTCCACGGCGATCCTGGGAGGACGCCGAACCAGCTGCGTGTGAGGTAGAGGAAGAGGCAACACGAGCTGAAGAGGTGGTAGCTGCCGCTGTTGGTTGGCCTACCTCTTCAGTGTGTTTTTCTAACTCCGCCGGGTGCCTGTTGCGCACATGTTTCCACATGTTGGAGGTATTGAGGTTGCTGACATTTCGACCTCTTTTGACTTTTTGATGACACACGTTGCATCTGACATAGCAAATGTCATCTGCAACTGTGTCAAAAAAGGACCAGGCACTGCAAGTCTTGGGAGCGCCCTTTTTGGCTTTTGGAAGAGACATGCTCCTAACGGGTGCCAAAGCGGAGGCTGCAGGATCCGCAGTCTTCCCCCTCCCTCTCCCTCTTTGGGCCGTACGGGGAATCTCTTCCTCAGAGCTGCTCCCACCACCTTCCTGTCCCTCACGCCAAGATGGGTCGAGGACCTCATCATCTACACTACCCTCTGCCCCCAACTGCTCCTCCTGGGTAGTCTCAGCAGCAGAGCACGCACCAGTAAGTGGCACCTGAGTGTCATCATCAGCTGATGCGGCCTGCGATGTGGTGACCGGAGCCACTGGCCCACCCGCCTCTTCAGAGGAAGACAGAAAAAGCTGTTGGGCATCACTGCACCCTGCCTCTTCTTCCATTTCTCCAATGCTGCTTGGCTGGCCCCCTGTTTCCAAGCCAAGAGATTCAGAGAACAGAAGTAGAGACGGCTCCTGTCCTGGGCTCTCTGTCTGCCTGGGCAATTTGGCAGGTGGTGAAGAGACAGATGGCTGCTCTCCAGTGCTCTGTGTCTGAGAGGATGTGGCACTAATGGAAGTTGATGCATTAGCTGCCATCCATCCGACAACAGCTTCAATTTGTTCTTCACGCAGCAGCGGTGTACGGCGCTCGGACACAAAGCTTCGCATGAACGACTGTTGCCTGGTGAAAGTGGGTGCTGATGAGTCACCGGTGCCCGCAGCAGGCACAGAATCCCCACGTCCCCTCCCTGCTCCGCGACGGCTCCCACGCCCCCGTGCCTTACTCACTGCCTTCTTCATCTTGGTTGACTGATAAAGATAAGCAGAAAAGTACTAACGGATTTGTGTGCTTATTCCTGAGCAACTCCTCCTAACAGGTATAAGAAGCACTAATTATCTAAAGTGTGGACTAGACACAAATATGAGCTAATGTGGCCTACAGAAATGTAAAGTGGTGTAACTGGTGTGTTTGGTGAACTTTATTATTTATTTATTTTTTGGGGGCTGAACTGACAACAGATAGAGCTGCAGTCACACGGAGACCGTGCAGACAGACGTAAACGGCGCTACAAGGCCCAAAAACCCTCCTCTACTTTATCCTATGTAGTGTTTTTCCACAAATTAGCTGGAGACGGGTGGAAAGACACTAATAGGATTTTTTTGAATAAATTAGCAGCAGACTACACTATTTTGAAAAAAAAGAAAATTGATTTGGCGGTATGACGCAGTGAAAAACCCTGAGCTGGAGACAACCAGGCTATAGCTGCTCACAGATTACAGGGCGAGCTGCAGTCACACGGAGACCGTGCAGACAGCCGTAAACGGCGCTGCAAGGCCCAAAAACCCTCCTCTACTTTATCCTATGTAGTGTTTTTCCACAAATTAGCTGGAGACGGGTGGAAAGACACTAATAGGATTTTTTTAAATTAATTAGCAGCAGACTACACTACTTTGAAAAAAAAGAAAATTGATTTGGCGGTATGACGCAGTGAAAAACCCTGAGCTGGAGACAACCAGGCTATAGCTGCTCACAGATTACAGGGCGAGCTGCAGTCACACGGAGACCGTGCAGACAGCCGTAAACGGCGCTGCAAGGCCCAAAAACCCTCCTCTACTTTATCCTATGTAGTGTTTTTCCACAAATTAGCTGGAGACGGGTGGAAAGACACTAATAGGATTTTTTTAAATTAATTAGCAGCAGACTACACTACTTTGAAAAAAAAGAAAATTGATTTGGCGGTATGACGCAGTGAAAAACCCTGAGCTGGAGACAACCAGGCTACAGCTGCTCACAGATTACAGGGCGAGCTGCAGTCACACGGAGACCGTGCAGACAGCCGTAAACGGCGCTGCAAGGCCCAAAAACCCTCCTCTACTTTATCCTATGTAGTGTTTTTCCACAAATTAGCTGGAGACGGGTGGAAAGACACTAATAGGATTTTTTTAAATTAATTAGCAGCAGACTACACTACTTTGAAAAAAAAGAAAATTGATTTGGCGGTATGACGCAGTGAAAAACCCTGAGCTGGAGACAACCAGGCTACAGCTGCTCACAGATTACAGGGCGAGCTGCAGTCACACGGAGACCGTGCAGACAGCCGTAAACGGCGCTGCAAGGCCCAAAAACCCTCCTCTACTTTATCCTATGTAGTGTTTTTCCACAAATTAGCTGGAGACGGGTGGAAAGACACTAATAGGATTTTTTTGAATAAATTAGCAGCAGACTACACTACTTGGGAAAAAAAAAAAAAAAAGGAACAGTATGAGGCAATGAACCACCCTCCCTGAACTGAATACAACCAACTATGGATGGCCTATGTGGCTGCACTCAGACTGGAGACTGGGCTGCACTCACACACACACACACACAGACCCTGCAGATCGCTGTGAAAACAGCGCTACAAGGCAAAAGCAAGGTGAATAGTAGGTGAACACAGCGGTTGCTAAATTAGCCTTTGGAAAGCACAAAGAAGCAAATCGCTATCTCTAAACTGTCCCTCAGTCAGCAAACAGCGTCCTGTCACTAACTGAATTCACAGCAGAGTGATCGCAAAATGGCGCCAGCGACTTTTAAACTGCATCATGACATCATTACACCAGCCAATCACAGCCTTGCCAGTAGTTTCATGCCCTCCATGCTAAACAGGATGTGCCCACACTTGGAATCAATCTCATTGGCTGAATTTCTGCTTTTTGAATCTTAGAACTTCCGATTCCGGTATCCGATACGCGGCAAGTATCGGAATCCCGGTATCGGAATTCCGATACCGCAAGTATCGGCCGATACCCGATACTTGCGGTATCGGAATGCTCAACACTAACAGTGAGGTCAAAAATACTCTGTTGTAAAAAAATCACAGTGCAAAAAAATGTATACTAAGCTGCTCCACCAAATCGTCAAGGTATACATGCAGGATGGAACAGCTTAAATGCATGTCCACATGGATAGTCCTTCTCTGAACCCTGCTTATACAGGTACTATACAGATGGGCAGGTTTTAAATACATCAGATAGGGATTCTATACATTAGTTAGGACTGCTCTATAAGGGTATACCTTGACGATTTGGTGGAGCAGCTTAGTATACATTTTTTTGCAAAAAAACGTATCAACTAAATACCCTGTTTTCTTTACATCTTTTGACTAGCACTTGCTGATTACTGTGATTTTTTTTACAACAGAGTATTTTTGACCTCACTGTGCTCTTTTGTGTCTTCAAGTTTTCTGGTGGTGTGAACAGGTTCCTACAGACTTGTTCAATGTGCAAGTGGCCCATGTGTTTCTGGTTCTATAATTGTTCTCTTGTTTCTACAAGACTGGGGAGACCACCACTCCTCTGTGGGTCATTTGCATTTAAGCTGTTCCATCCTGCATGTCCACATGGATAGTCCTTCTCTGAACCCTGCTTATACAGGTACTATACAGATGGTCAGGTTTTAAATACATCAGATAGGGATTCTATACATTAGTTAGGACTGCTCTATAAGGGTATACCTTGACGATTTGGTGGAGCAGTTTAGTATACATTTTTTTGCAAAAAAAGTATCAACTAAATACCCTGTTTTCTTTACATCTTTTGACTAGCACTTGCTGATTACTGTGATTTTTTTACAACAGAGTATTTTTGACCTCACTGTGCTCTTTTGTGTCTTCAAGTTTTCTGGTGGTGTGAACAGGTTCCTACAGACTTGTTCAATGTGCAAGTGGCCCATGTGTTTCTGGTTCTATAATTGTTCTCTTGTTTCTACAAGACTGGGGAGTCCACCACTCCTCTGTGGGTCATTTGCATTTAAGCTGTTCCATCCTGCATGTCCACATGGATAGTCCTTCTCTGAACCCTGCTTATACAGGTACTATACAGATGGTCAGGTTTTAAATACATCAGATAGGGATTCTATACATTAGTTAGGACTGCTCTATAAGGGTATACCTTGACGATTTGGTGGAGCAGCTTAGTATACATTTTTTTGCAAAAAAACGTATCAACTAAATACCCTGTTTTCTTTACATCTTTTGACTAGCACTTGCTGATTACTGATTTTTTTACAACAGAATATTTTTGACCTCACTGTGCTCTTTTGTGTCTTCAAGTTTTCTGGTGGTATGAACAGGTTCCTACAGACTTGTTCAATGTGCAAGTGGCCCATGTGTTTCTGGTTCTATAATTGTTCTCTTGTTTCTACAAGACTGGGGAGTCCACCACTCCTCTGTGGGTCATTTGCATTTAAGCTGTTCCATCCTGCATGTCCACATGGATAGTCCTTCTCTGAACCCTGCTTATACAGGTACTATACAGATGGTCAGGTTTTAAATACATCAGATAGGGATTCTATACATTAGTTAGGACTGCTCTATAAGGGTATACCTTGACAATTTGGTGGAGCAGCTTAGTATACATTTTTTTGCAAAAAAACGTATCAACTAAATACCCTGTTTTCTTTACATCTTTTGACTAGCACTTGCTGATTACTGTGATTTTTTTACAACAGAGTATTTTTGACCTCACTGTGCTCTTTTGTGTCTTCAAGTTTTCTGGTGGTGTGAACAGGTTCCTACAGACTTGTTCAATGTGCAAGTGGCCCATGTGTTTCTGGTTCTATAATTGTTCCCTTGTTTCTACAAGACTGGGGAGTCCACCACTCCTCTGTGGGTCATTTGCATTTTAGCTGTTCCATCCTGCATGTCCACATGGATAGTCCTTCTCTGAACCCTGCTTATACAGGTACTATACAGATGGTCAGGTTTTAAATACATCAGATAGGGATTCTATACATTAGTTAGGACTGCTCTATAAGGGTATACCTTGACGATTTGGTGGAGCAGCTTAGTATACATTTTTTTGCAAAAAAAAACGTATCAACTAAATACCCTGTTTTCTTTACATCTTTTGACTAGCACTTGCTGATTACTGTGATTTTTTTACAACAGAGTATTTTTCACCTCACTGTGCTCGGTTGTGTATCCTGGCCTGATGGTTCAGAGCGGCATTTTGGCAATACTTACCAAATTTAGTTTGGTCAGTGGGTGAAGCGCTGTCAAAGCCATCCCACAGCGATTTGGCCACCTCAGTCCACATACGTTTCAAAACCACCTGGTCCGTGTGCCGGGGGTCCCACAACGGGCCTAGCTCCTGGATTGATGCTACCATGACGTCTACATCAATGCCCTCTTCTTGGTCCCGTTGTGACACCTAGAATAATAGGAAAACATTAATGTTTGCAATATAAATACAAATTGGTCTCCCTCCCTTCTTCCCCCCCCCTCCAAAAAAGAAAAAAATAATGATAAAAAAAAATTTGGACTAGGTTGTTTGAAAAAATACTTACTCGCCATCTTGCCACCACAGCTTGGCCCTGAGGTCGCTGCTCCTGCTGGCTGTTTCTCCTCACTTGAAGAAGCCTGGAAAATAGTTTTAAAAAATTGAGTGACACGTCTACAAATGACACCGAATAGTAAGCAACAGTAGATCATGTACTCACCGGACTCGCCAGCGGTGTCGTGTGGCTCGAGTCACTTGCCATTGTAACACGATGAAATTCTAAAAGGAAAAAAAAAAAATTTATTTACTATGCACAATACAGAGCCACATATAGGAAAATATCCAAAAATCCATACATTAACATTACAACCACAACGAACAGTGCACTCACAGTACAATGCCAACTGAACAAGTGCTGAGCAAACAACACCGCCATACATTGAAAGAAAAAACAATGGCAGAGACGACACAATGCCAGAGTATAGCAAAAGCATAATACCAGTCCCAGGAAAGATAACAAAACAAATAAACAACAGACCCTATGTACTACACAAAAAAGACAAAGATTTTTTTATGCCACAATTTTATAACATTGATTTCCAAAAAGGCCCAAGAAAAGGCAAACCATACCGCCATACGTTACAATAGAAAAAAATAACAAAATAAAAAGAGTACGGCTATATATGAAGACTGTGAGGCTGTGGCCTCTGATACAGCTAGGGGGCGCTGTTTGTTCTCCCCAGAATGTGCATGCAGACGGATGAGGTCCATAGGTATGCATGAGAGTTATGGATTTCCGGTCCGGGTTTTCCAGGTGACTGAAGGCCACAGGTTTGTGTGTGTTTAAAAGCCCTGCAGTAAGGGGTATGGGTGTGTCAGGCCATGTCTGACGTCTGGCCAGGTGAGGCCAGGTGTGTGAGGTGCACGTCAGTGTCAGTCTGGTGTGTGCTGGTCTGCAGAGTGCATGGAGGCCAGCAGAGCCAGCACCCAGGGCAGCTGAATAGCCTGGCACCCGCAGCGTACACAGAGATGCAAGTCGTCCATGGTACTGGTCTCGGAGGTGGACAGTCCTGTGCCCGGAGGTGGACAGTCCTGTGCCCAGAGGAGTCGGATGTGGACAGACCTGTGCCCGGAGGTGGATGTTCTGTGCCCGGAGGTGGATGTCCTGTGCCCGAAAGAGGACTAGCATGTGCAACGATTGCAAACAGGTGGATATGGTGCCCGGCTGCTATCCGGAGGATATCCTGAACTGTGTACGTCTGTGTGAGTAAAGAGTCTTATTTGTACCCGGCTGCACTCCAGAGGATAAAGAGTGCAGTGCGCTGAGTGCAGGGCCGTATTTAGAGTTTCTGCTGCCCTAGGCACTTTTAGTGCTGCCTCCCCCATTGGTGAGTATGACACTATCGGCAGTGACTTTGGCAAGAATCGCTGTTGTGAAAATAGCCTTTTGCAGCAGATCGGGCAGTTTTTTCGCATCTGCCGCGTAACGGATCACTTACAACGGATCACTTACGGCAACACTGCGTTTGGCTTCATTCATTCATTCCCTATGGGATTTGTGGCACTTTCTGTGATCTGGCAAATGCGGTACCATACCTCCCAACTCTTGAAGGGAAAGAGGCATAAAGGTTGCGCCGCGGCAAATTTTAGGCCACGCCTCTGACCACACCCATTTCACAACTAGTCACACCCATATCCAAGTCCCAACCACACCCATTTAGCACTGCTGATCACAACTGTTTCATATACAATAATTATAACCAAAAAAATATGGCCACACATGATGCTCCATACTGTATAATGACCGCACATGATGCTCCATACTGTATAACGGCCGCACATGATGCTCCATACTGTATAATGACCGCACATGATGCTCCATACTGTATAATGACCGCACATGATGCTCCATACTGTATAATGACCGCACATGATGCTCCATACTGTATAATGACCGCACATGATGCTCCATACTGTATAATGGCCACAAATGATGTTTAATACTGTATAATGACCACACATGATGCTCCATACTGTATAATGACCGCACATGATGCTCCATACTGTATAATGACCACACATGATGCTCCATACTGTATAATGAGCACACATGATGCTCCATACTGTATAATGACCGCACATGATGCTCCATAGTGTATAATGGCCACAAATGATGTTTAATACTGTATAATGACAACACATGATGCTCCATACTGTATAATGACCGCACATGATGCTCCATACTGTATAATGACCGCACATGATGCTCCATACTGTATAATGACCGCACATGATGCTCCATACTGTATAATGGCCACAAATGATGTTTAATACTGTATAATGACCGCACATGATGCTCCATACTGTATAATGACCGCACATGATGCTCCATACTGTATAATGACCGCACATGATGCTCCATAGTGTATAATGGCCACAAATGATGTTTAATACTGTATAATGACCACACATGATGCTCCATACTGTATAATGACCGCACATGATGCTCCATACTGTATAATGACCCCACATGATGCTCCATAGTGTATAATGGCCACAAATGATGTTTAATACTGTATAATGACCACACATGATGCTCCATACTGTATAATGACCGCACATGATGCTCCATACTGTATAATGACCACACATGATGCTCCATACTGTATAATGACCGCACATGATGCTCCATACTGTATAATGACCGCACATGATGCTCCATAGTGTATAATGGCCACAAATGATGTTTAATACTGTATAATGACCACACATGATGCTCCATACTGTATAATGACCGCACATGATGCTCCATACTGTATAATGACCGCACATGATGCTCCATACTGTATAATGACTGCACATGATGCTCCATACTGTATATTGGCCACACATGATGCTCCATACTGTATAATGACCCCACATGATGCTCCATACTGTATAATGAACCCACATGATGCTCCATACTGTATAAAGACCCCATATGATGCTCAATAGTGTATAATGCCCCCCTCCCATCTTGTATGCATGGCTCATCTTCCTCCCATCCCATATGCATGGCTCATATCCCCCCGCGTATGCATGGCTCATAATTCCCCCCCCCGTATGCATGGCTCATATCCCCATATGCATGGCTCATAATTCCCCCCCACCTCCTGTATGCATGGCTCATATCCGCCCCCCTGTATGCATGGCTCATATCCCCCTATGCATGGCTCATAATTCCCCCCCACCTCCTGTATGCATGGCTCATATCCGCCCCCCTGGCTGTATGCATGGCTCATAACCCCCCCACCTCTTGTATGCATGACTCATATTCCCCCTATGCATGGCTCATCTCTCCCTCCCAAACCCCCCCCGTATGCATGGCTCATCACTCCCCCCCATGCATGGCTCATCACTCCCCCCTCCCCCCCCATGCATGGCTCATCACTCCCCCCTCCCCCCCATGCATGGCTCATCACTCCCCCCTCCCCCCCATGCATGGCTCATCACTCCCCCCCATGCATGGCTCATCACTCCACCACCAGCCTCCGCTCCCCGCTCCTTCTCCCATGGCACGGGCGGCTTACCGTCCTCCTTCAATCCCCCCTGTCCTCGGTCCCTCATACTCACCTGTCAGCTGTCTCACACCAAGCGGGCGCGCCGACGGCGACATCCCTCCGGCTCTCTGTCCCGACTCCCGGCTCGCAGCTCCTTCTTCCTGCGTGAGCGGTCACGTGATACCGCTCTCATTAAGGCTCATGAATATGCGCATATTCATGAGCCTTAATGAGCGGTACCACGTGACCGCTCACTCAGGACGCGCTACAGAAGCTGAGACCAGGCATCGCTGGAGCAAGGTGAGTATCGTCTTCAAGGAGGGCGGGGGGAGGCGGGGGGGCGGCGGTCGGAGGGTGGGTGGGAGGCTGGTCCCGGGGGGGGGGGGGGCTGGGGCGGTCGGGGCGGTCGGGAGGTGGGAAAAAAAACAAACAAACAAAAAAAAAAACACCTTGCTCGCTTGCTCAGGTGCCGCCCCCCGCATCGTCCCCGCCCTAGGCACGTGCCCTCGAGTGCCTAGTGGCAAATACGGCCCTGGCTGAGTGAGTACAGAGACTGTGATACAGCGATGTAGGACACCCACGGGAACTAGTCAGAGGAGGGCTGGCGTGAGTAGTGTCTGCAACATATGAGGCTGTGTATATGGAGACGTATAGAGACTGTGAGATGGCGTGCGGTCGCCCAGGGAAACTGGACAAGGGAAGTCTGGCCTGTGTAGGGACCGCAAATCTAAAGCCATGTAAAATGTATTGCATTGAACTGGTGTAAACTGATCACTGAAGTTATATGCATTTATGTGTACCACAGCTTTACAAGACCTAAAATTCTTCAGAACCTGATTATAAAAGAAAATATTTATATTAAAAAAAACAAAACACAGTGGAACCACCGCATGCACAGAACAACCCAAAATAAACAGCACAATAGATGTCAGAAAAAAAAGAACAACCCCCCCCCAAAAAAAAGAAAAGTCAATCCTAGATACACCACCATACTTTACAATAAAACCAACTAGGCCGGAGACAATGAAACGCCATCATATAATGCCAGAAGTATACACTCACCGGCCACTTTATTAGGTACACCATGCTAGTAACGGGTTGGACCCCCTTTTGCCTTCAGAACTGCCTCAATTCTTCGTGGCATAGATTCAACAAGGTGCTGGAAGCATTCCTCAGAGATTTTGGTCCATATTGACATGATGGCATCACACAGTTGCCGCAGATTTGTCGGCTGCACATCCCAAAGATGCTCCATACAAGGCAGGATGGATCCATGCTTTCATGTTGTTTACGTCAAATTCTGACCCTACCATCCGAATGTCGCAGCAGAAATCGAGACTCATCAGACCAAGCAACGTTTTTCCAATCTTCTACTGTCCAATTTCGATGAGCTTGTACAAATTGTAGCCTCAGTTTCCTGTTCTTAGCTGAAAGGAGTGGTACCCGGTGTGGTCTTCTGCTGCTGTAGCCCATCTGCCTCAAAGTTCGACGCACTGTGCGTTCAGAGATGCTCTTAGGCCTACCTTGGTTGTAATGGGTGGCGATTTGAGTCACTGTTGCCTTTCTATCAGCTCGAACCAGTCTGCCCATTCTCCTCTGACCTCTGGCATCAACAAGGCATTTCCGCCCACAGAACTGCCGCTCACTGGATTTTTTTTCTTTTTCGGACCATTCTCTGTAATCCCTAGAGATGGTTGTGCGTGAAAATCCCAGTAGATCAGCAGTTTCTGAAATACTCAGACCAGCCCTTCTGGCACCAACAACCATGCCCCGTTCAAAGGCACTCAAATCACCTTTCTTCCCCATACTGATGCTCGGTTTGAACTGCAGGAGATTGTCTTGACCATGTCTACATGCCTAAATGCACTGAGTTGCCGCCATGTGATTGGCTGATTAGAAATTAAGTGTTAACAAGAAGTTGGACAGGTGTACCTAATAAAGTGGCCGGTGAGTATACATCACAACCAGAATAAAATAACAACCCCCCCAAAAAAGAAAGAAAAGTCAATCCTGGATACACCACCATACTTTACAATAAAACCAACTAGGCCGGAGACAATGAAACGCCATCATATAACGCCAGAAATATACATCACAACCAGAATAAAAAAACACCACAACAAAAATGGAAAAGAAAAGTCAATCATGGAAAGACCACCATACTTTACAATAAAATCAACAAGGCCGGAGACAATGAACGCCATACATAACAACCAGAATAAAAATACACCAATGTCCATATACACTACAGTGCAGAACTACATACACAACTTGCAATACAATTTAAAATAAAACATTAAAATGCCCAGAATCATTCTATACTTACATCTCTTGAAAGCAGATGTTGAGCTCTGGTAGGTCTGGTCTCTGTGGTATGCTGTAGCCAAAGTGACAAACAATGCAAACTTAATTTTTATATATGGGGGATGTTTTTTCACTGTCTAGACACAGTCTAGACACTTTTTGTGTAATTTTATTTTACAACGCATGCGTCGCACAACGCACGTACGACGCACGCACTTGCGTCTCGTGCGTTGTCAATTGGTTTCAATGGGGATTGTAACGCAATTACCACGCACGGGCGACGCAAGTGCGACGCATGCGTTTTTATGACACTACAAAAATGCAACATGTAGCGTCGACCGCGCCCCGCCAGGTGCGGCCAAACGACGCATGCGTCGTGCGTTGCACAAAAACGCATGACAACGCATGTACATGCGCCCCCAATGTTAAAGATAGGGGCGCATGACGCATGCGTCGTTATGCGTCGACGACGCTGCGTCGCAAGACGCAAATGTGAACGTAGCCTAACGTAGTCCGTTAGACGGATTGCCAGGACGCAATGTGAACCCAGCCTTAGACAAAAAGCCTTTTACCCCACTAGACTTTTTTTTCCTCCACCCTTCTTGAACTGATCATTCACATTGATTTTACTGATAGAATACACTACCATTCAAATGTTTAGGGTCACCCAGACAATTTTGTGTTTTCCATGAAAACTCATACTTTTATTAATCAAATGAGTTGCCAAATGAATTGAAAATCTAGTCCAGACATTGACAAGGTTTGAAAAGGTTTGATTTTTATTTGAAATAATAATTTTCTCCTTCAAACTTTGCTTTCGTCAAAGAATGCTCCCTTTGCAGCAATTACAGCATTGAAGACATTTGGCAATCTAACAGTTAATTTGCTGAGGTAATCTGGAGACATTTCACCCCATGCTTCCAGAAGCCCCTCCCACAAGTTGGTTTGGCTTGATTGGCACTTTTTCCGTACAATCAAGCTGCTCCTACAACAGCTCAATGGGGTTGAGATCTGGTGACTGCGCTGGCCACTCCATTACAGACAGAATACCAGCTGTCTGCTTCTACCCTAAATAGTTTATTAATACAACGGGGAAAACTCATTGATCTGGCCCCAGCAGAGGGTGGAAACCTACTTGTCATTGGGTCCTCCTGCTCCTCAAGGAGGTCCTCTAAGTTATGAAGGGTCTCTCTCTCAATCTCAGACATCATCTAGCACGAATCTCTTTTATGATGTAGTTTTCTGAGAAGTAGTTTTCGAGAAAATAAGTTGAGATCCTTCATAGCTGTGAAAAAATTGAAAGAATTAGTGGGAGCAAATGAAAATCCCTTACCAAGTACCCTCAATTGGGTTGCTTTGGAACTGGACTGTACTGAATTTGACATTGTTGTCCATATACTCTTGTACTTACTATATTTTGTTTGTCCTTTTCTACCGATATGCACTTTCTCCTGGCGCTTATGATGTTATTTATAAACTGTATGTATTTATTCTTCTCATTGGTGTCGCAGTGGGGGTGCGCTTGCGCGCTGTGATCTTGGCTCCCGGCGATGCAGCGGCGCATCTCTTTCCTCGTCCGCACAAGCGGGGATTGCTCCTCCTCCCCGCTTGTGCGTGATGAGGAGGACGCTCTGTTTCATCATCTGGGTGCTTCTGATCTGCAGCACGCATGCGCCGCTACGCTCCCTGCGATTGGCCGGCCGGACATCACATGCCGGTTCAAAGGATCATAAAAGGTCCTGTTTCAGCAAACCTTACATCCCCTTGAAAAAGCGGGTTTCTTTACCCGCGAAACGCGCGTCGGGGTATCTGTACCCGGTCCAGGACTCCTGCATCTCTGTCTCTTGTGAGCATTCCACCCCCAGGAAAATGTAGCTTGATGTATTTTTGATCATATTAGAGTTTGGGGTTGTTGGCTGTGCCGCCTATACATAATGCTGACGTTGCACCTTGCACTTTTTTCTTATGTGTGCACTCAGCAACTAGTGACAGAGTGTGGAGTTACTGTGGCGCCTTGGTGTTTTTTCCTGCAAAGATTGTTTTTGTGACTTGTCAGTGTAAGATATATATACCTTTTGTGAATTGTATTAATAAATTTTCTATTTTTAATATACCTGATTGCTCATCTTTTCTCCTAAATTATGATTGGCTATTCTTGAGCGGGATTTTTTCTGGTTTTTGCTGTCTTTGTGACATGCATGCAATGTTATTGGGGTTTTTATGTCTACCCTAAATAGTTCTTGCATAATTTTGAGGTGTGCTTTGGGTCATTGTCCTGTTGTAGGATGAAATTGGCTCCAATCAAGCGCTGTCCACAGGGTATGGCATGACGTTGCAAAATGGAGTGATAGCCTTCCTTATTCAATATCCCTTTTATCTTGTACAAATATCCCACTTTACCAGCACCAAAGCAACCCCAGACCATCACATTACCTCCACCATGCTTGACAGATGGCGTCAGGCACTCTTCCAGCATATTGTCAGTTGTTCTGCATCTCACAAATGCTCTTCTGTGTGATCCAAACACCTCAAACTTGGATTCGTCTGTCCATAACACTTTTTTCCAATCTTCCTCTGTCCAATGTCTATGTTCTTTTGCCCATATTAATCTTTTCCCTTTATTAGGCAGTCTCAGATATGGCTTTTACTTTGCCACTCTGCCCTGAAAGCCAGCATCCCGGAGCCGCCTCTTCACTGTAAACGTTGACACTGGCATTTTGCGTGTGCTATTTAATAAAGCTGCCAGTTGAGGACCTGTGAGGCGTCGATTTCTCAAACTACAGACTCTAAAGTACTTGTCTTGTTGCTCAGTTGTGCAGCGGGGTCTCCCACTTCTCCTTCTACTCTGGTTAGAGCCTGTTTGTGCTCTCCTCTGAAGGGAGTAGTACACACCGTTGTAGCAAATCTTCAGTTTCTTGGCAATTTCTCACATGGAATAGCCTTAATTTCTAAGAACAAGAATAGACTGTTGAGTTTCACATGAAAGTTCTCTTTTTCTGGCCATTTTGAGAGTTTAATTGAACCAACAAATGTAATGCTTCAGATTCTCAATTAGTTCAAAGGAAGGTCAGGTTTATAGCTTCTCTAATCAGCCTTACTGTTTTCAAGTGTATTCTAACCATTCATTAGCCTTCTTACACAGTTGGCAAACACAAAGTACCATAAGAACACTGGAGTGATGGTTGTTGGAAATGGACCTCTACGCTGTGTGCAGAATTATTAGGCAAGTTGAATTTTGATCACATGATACTTTTTATACATGTTGTCCTACTCCAAGCTGTTCTGGCTTGAGAGCCAACTACCAATTAAGTAAATCAGGTGATGTGCATCTCTGTAATGAGGAGGGGTGTTGTCTAATGACATCAAAACCCTATATAAGGTGTGCTGCATGTGGGATGCAGCAGTCTTGAAATTGCCAAACTTTTGAAGCGTGATCACCAAACAATCAAGCGTTTCATGGAAAATAGCCAACAGGGTCGCAAGAAGCGTGTTGGGCAAAAAAGGCGCAAAATAACTGCCCATGAATTGAGGAAAATCAGGCGTGAAGCTGCCAAGATGCCATTTGCCACCAGTTTTGCCATATTTCAGAGCTGCAACGTTACTGGAGTAACAAAAAGCACAAGGTGTGCGATACTCAGGGACATGGCCAAGGTAAGGAAGGCTGAAAAACGACCACCTTTGAACAAGAAACATAAGATAAAACATCAAGACTGGGCCAAGAAATATCTTAAGACTGGCTTTTCAAAGGTTTTATGGAGTGATGAAATGAATGACTCTTGATGGGCCAGATGGATGGGCCAGAGGCTGGATCGGTAAAGGGCAGAGAGCTCCACTCCGACTCAGACGCCAGCAAGGTGGAGGTGGGGTACTGGTATGGGCTGGTATCATCAAAGATGAACTTGTGGGACCTTTTCGGGTTGAGGATGGAGTGAAATTCAACTCCCAGACCTACTGCCAGTTTCTGGAAGATAACTTCTTCAAGCAGTGCTACAGGAAGAAGTCAGTATCGTTCAAGAAAAACATGATTTTCATGCAGGACAATGCTCCATCACATGCCTCCAACTACTCCACAGCGTGGTTGGCCAGTAAAGGTCTCAAAGAAGAAAAATCTAAAAACAAACCACTCCAACTTCCAAAAATATTAAGCTTTGATATTTATGAGTCTTTTGGGTTGATTGAGAACATAGTTGTTCATCAATAATAAAAATAATCCTCTAAAATACAACTTGCCTAATAATTCTGCACACAGTGTATACACCTATGAAGATGTTGCATTACAAACCAGATGTTTGCAGCTAGAATAGTCTTTTACCACATTAACAATGTATAGAGTGTATTTCTGAATCATCTAATATTAGCTCCAAAAATAAGGAAATTTCTAAGTGACCCTAAACTTTTGAATGGTAGTGTACATCTTCCATGAAGACAGGTTATCAGATGAGAGATGAGACTACAGTTGCTGTCATTAGAAGTCTATGGAAAGGAGAAAGGAAAGAGGGGCTAGAAAGAAAGAAACATGGACATGGTGCAGCTTTCTAGTAATTATTCTGTTTCCTCCCAGAGCTGACTTCACACTGTTCGGTACTTATGTTCAATGTCCTCCATGCTGCTGCTACTACTATATCAGAGGGTGCATCAAGGAGTCTCAATGGGAGGACTTATACTTCACGCCTTTGGCTAGCATTTTTTGTATGTATTTCTGATTCAATAAATGATTTTTTGGTTTTTATTTTACCTCCATGGTGTTCTTTGTACTCTATGGTGTTCTGTTTTGTCATATTGAAGGAGTATTACACTAGCTGATGTATCTTTTTGCATATATGCATCTATTTAGGGAGCAAGGCTTTAGCCTTTCTTGGCCTTGGTACCTTTCAGTGCTCATTTTGACATTAGTCTATAGACAGAAGAGAGCAGGAATGCCTCATGTCTGAGTTACGTATCGGAAACATGGTATTGGGTAGTCTCCACCCACTAGCTTAGATAAATGGACTTCCAGAAAGGGATGCTGCTAAAAATGTCATGTACAACTCATTTAAGGGCCAGAAATACTGCTAACCCTCATGCACTCTCACTAGATTGCTTCTTCTGAAAATGTTAATTGAAGCAACAGTTACACTTTAAGTAATGATCTCGATGAAAAAGTGTCTGTTGGGCAGCTGGTCTCTGGTTCTTCCTTACTTGCCTCAGCTTAAATGTTCGGTATTTCTCTCTAGATACACAAAAAAAGGAGAGAACAGTCCAGAGCTAGACTGGCCATCTGGCAATTCTGGCAAATGTCAGATGGACCGAATGCAGTGGGCTATATTGACCTGCAGCACCTTCAACACCATCGGTATACTCAGAATACTGTTAAAAGCTGTAGTGGAGCAGAGAGCCATCAGCATTATGTTCTGCCACTTACATAGGTAGGCTGCAGCATCTTGCAGGCTGTAAGAGGCTGGCAACATGTAGAGAGAATCAGATGGTACAAATACTTTGCTAAATCACGTCATCTGCTCCAGCCCAGAGACTATAGTAAAGGAGTGTATCGCTGATGGGTGTGGGAGCCGGACAAGCTGAGTTTTTGTTTACTTTTTGTCTTTGATAGGCACAATGGGGGTCACTATTAGGGGGGCACACAATGGGGTTATTAACAAGAGAAGGCACAATGGAAGGGCATTATTAAAAATAAGCAAACAGTAGGTTCCTTATTACAAGGAGGGTCATTATAAAATTAGTTCCATTTGTTGGTCATTATAAAAAGAAGGCATACTGGAGGTCATTATTGTAAGGAAGTACACTGGTGATCATTACGGTAAGGAGTCACTCTGGGGTCATTACTTTAAAAAAGCACAATGGGGGTCATTATTAAAAGGTGGCATAATAAGGGTCAGTATTATAAGGAGGCACATTGGTAGTCAATATTAAAAGAAGGTAAAGGAGATTATTATTACACGGAAGGAGATCATTATTATAAGGAAGTACACTGGCGATCATTACTGTAAGGAGTCGCACTGAGGGTCATACTTGCAATACACAAAATGGGGGCCATTATTAAAAGGTGCCATAATAAGGGTGGTTTCACACTTGCGTTTTTGTCTGCAGCGTTTCTTGCACAAAAAACGCATGCGTTTTTTCCCTATATTTAACATTAAAAACGCATGCGTTTTTTTTGTACGCGTTTGGGCGCGTTTAAAAACGCATGCATTTTTTTCTGCATGCGTTCATTTTCAGAAATACAACCTGCAGTATTTTCTTGCGGCGTTTTTTTGCCGCGAAAAAAAGCATGCGTTTTTTCGCGGCAAAAAAATGCATTGCTGTCTATGTAAACGCATGCGTTTTTAAGCACATGCGTTTGTTTGCGTTAAAAACGCATGCGTTTTTATAGGAAAAAAACAGAAAACACACTGAAAAGCCACCCACCACCATCAAGGTGATAAAGGGATCCAAACCCTAACCCTAACTCTACCCCTAACCTCACCCCTAACCGTTTAATGAACATTTTCTGACAGTCATAGTGCCACGTATTTAAGTGCCACGTATTTCAGTGCCACGTATTTCAGTGCCACGTATCACGTATTTAAGTGCCACGTGTTTCAGTGCCACGTATTTAAGTGCCGCGTATCACGTAGTTCAGTGCCACGTATTTTAGTGCCACGTATTTAAGTACCACGTATTTCAGTTGCACGTATTTCAGTGCCACGTATTTAAGTGCCACATATCACGTATTTCAGTGCCACGTATTTTAGTGCCACGTATTTTAGTTGCACGTATTTCAGTTGCACGTATTTCAGTGCCACGTATTTCAGTCACGGTTAGGGGTAGGGGTAGGGTTAGGGTTTTCTTGTTTTTTCTTGTGTTTTCTTGTGTTTTTCTATAAAAACGCATGCGTCTAAAAAACGCATGCGTTTTACCGCGTTTACATGAGTTTTTTCACACATGCGTTTTTTTAAAAAACGCATGCAGATAAAAACGCAAGTGTGAAACCAGCCTTAGGGTCATTGTTATCAGGTGGCAAAGAGGGACATTATTATCATACGAACGGGGATTATTATATGGAGGCACATTGGGGGGTCATTATAAAAGGGAGGCACACTGTCATTATTATGAGGAGGCAATGAGAGACATTACTATAATTTTAAAGAGGCAAAGGAAACATTTGTATTATTAGTACAATAAAGAGGCCCAGAGTTCATTATTAGTATAAGAGGGCACAGGGGGACATTATTACCAGTTGGAGGTACATTATTCCTGTATAAGGGCCCATAGGGGGCACTGTTGCTGTCTGTGGTACAAAATGAGGGTACTATTGGGCAAGGCACAAAGAAGGTATTATTACTGTCTAGGGCACTACTTACAACACTAAATGGTTTCTGTAGAGGTGGGGTATGTGAGGAGGATCCTGGAAAAGTGATTAGCCAAATATGTCTGTGTGTTACATTCTGCAGAGAATCATGGATGGAAGTAGTTATCACGATAATAGGAATATGCCATATTTTGAGTATATACCTAAAAGGTCCGTGACTTTCAGACACATGCTGTGGGCTTTTCCGACCCCCCTCTTCACTTTACCTAGAAAGCTCTGCTTCTCTCTTAGCCTGCAGGCAACTCTCTCCGCCCCGCTATATAGTTGAAATGGGAACCCAGTTGCCAGCTTCACTGAGGAATTTTTATGTCTTTGTGCTGCAAAAGCCAATCTCTGTGTAAACCCCTCATTCCCCCCTCCCACCTAATACCAGCCAAAACTGTTACAGCCGTTCCCAAACTGCATGGGACTCTTTTGTTCTTTTAAAGTTATGTATCCGGACACCGATCAGGGCAAGAGATATAAGGATTATATATTTCGGATGTCCACCGAGAGATCTATAGCTCACTGAAATCACTAGGAGCTAAACCCAATGAGTTGCAAGGAATGGATTTCTCTGTAAGCGGGTCATATATCTACGCCATGTTTATACTTAAAAAAAACCTCCCTGACGTGGTGAACATCCTGATCATTGTGTCGTTCTTATACAAGGTTCATACAGCGAGTTATGTATAGAAATGATTTGTCATAACTCTAAGATATGGTAGGATTCAGTCTCTGAGTGAGGTCACCACAGGGGGAGTGCCTTGGTTTTGGCTGGGAGATAAGTGAGTAAGAAATCTGTCTTCACGAGTCTTTTGTCCTGGGTCTAGCTGCGAGACAGGTGTGTGATGCATCTATATGTGTGCCCCTCCCCCACAGCACACGGTCAGCCATGAGATGAAATTATATGAATGAAATGTAATTGTTTTTCAACTTTAATCCCATTTTATTTGTAATTGTACTGTACATACGATACTTGACTACTTTTATAATACCTTTTAATACTTCTGTAAACACTGCCTACCAATTTTTGGAGTAAAATACATAAAATTACTAGCTTTGTTTCTCCTTGCTCTATAACGTACTGTCACGTCTGTTGTGAATTCTGCTCTTGGGCTCCCTCCGGTGGTTATAAGTGGTAGCGCTGCTGTCTGTCATTCACAGCAGTCATCAGGTGTGTCCACTTCGGACTGGGCTATTTAGTCTTGCTTCATCCTTTAGTCAGTGCCCGTTGTCCATTGTTCCTGGAGGATTCACATCCTTTCCTGGTCTCTCCTGCTTGCTGTTCATTTAATCAAAGATAAGTTCTGGTTTTGCTTTTTGCAGTCCACATGCTGTGGGCTTAATAGTTCAGTTCATTTCTACGTTTTGTCCAGCTTGGTCTGTGCAAGGATTTGTTCAGCCATGCTGGTATCTCTGGAGATGCAGATATACCCTCCATATCTTTAGTTGGATGTGGAGATTTTGTACTTTCTGTGCTGGATATTTTCTAGTGTTTTTTTAATACTGACCGCATAGCACTCTGTTCTATCCTTTCTATCTAGCTAAATAGCTCCTTTGCTAAATCCTGATTTCAGCCTGCATATGTTATTTCCCTCTCCTCTCACAGTCAATATTTGTGGGGGGCTGTCTATCCTTTGGGGATTTTCTCTGAGGCAAGATAGTTTTCCTTTTCTTATCTCTAGGGGTATTTAGACCTCCGGCTGTGACGAGGTCTCTAGGGAGTGTTAGGAACATCCCACGGCTGCTTCTAGTTGCGGTGTTAAGTTCAGGGTCTGCGGTCAGTACAGTTACCACCTTCTCCAGAGTGTTCTCATGCTGCTCCTAGGCCACCAGATCATAACACACGTCCTCTGAAGTGAATTACGCTACTAATCTGGGTTGGCCCCGGCTTCATTATTAATTAAGAAATCAGAGCTGGTGGCAGCGGAATTTGTCCTGTGTGTTTGGGAGGCTTTGTAGCGACTGACGGCATTGATAATTTTATTGTTCCTGCCTGAGTGGGAGTAGTTATATCGCCCTAGCTGCAGTGTGCCCATTAGCCAGTACAAAGTAACATACATAGTAACATAGTTATTAAGGTTGAAGGAAGACTTTAAGTCCATCTAGTTCAACCCATAGCCTAACCTAACATGCCCTAACATGTTGATCCAGAGGAAGGCAAAAAAAAAAACATGTGGCAAAGAGTAAGCTCCACATTGGGGAAAAAAATTGCTTCCCGGCTCCACATACGGCAATCAGACTAGTTCCCTGGATCAACGCCCTATCAAGGAATCTAGTAAGGCAGCCTTTCTGGTGACTAATTATCCTAGGTGCAGTACCCAGTCTGACCTGAGGGTAAGGGGGGCGCCAGAGAGCTGCCACTTCCAAACCGGAACTGTGAAGTTGGATATAGATAAATTCCCTTCAGAAAGGAACCAGGGGCAACCAAACATCCCCGCTTCATGACAAATTGGTGTGAGTGGTGGGGAAGATTAAGATATCCTCCCCATGAACCGTGACAGTAGTCATGGCGTTCTTGGCTGAATAATAAGAAAAGGGAAAACGAATGACTCTGATCAGTGAGAAAATCAGTGAGTCACTGACATCTACCATATAATTCTCACTGCATGGGGGTAATATCAGTGTTAGTACAGTAGTGTTGGTTAATGATCAGTAATAGTATGTTAGTATTGTCACTACCGTGCGGGAAATAATTATGGTTTTGTAAGAGGGTGACAGAGACGGTCATGTGCCTTACCTCCTGAAAGACAACATTTGCAAAATGGTTTGGATATGTGATTTTATTATATTTTTATGACTGTTGTCGCATGTAAAAATGCATAGAACTTTATAAGAACTTATTATTATTATATTGCATTCAGTCCCCTGTAGTCTGATACCCCTAAATAAAATCCTCAGTAATCAATTGCCTACATAAGTCTACTTTTGTGTAATTTATTCTCAGTGTAACTACAGCTGTTCTGTGAAGGTCTCAGAGGTTTCTTTGAGAACATTAGGGATCAAACAGCATTACGAAAACAAACAAACACACTAGACCGGTCAGGGATAAAAGTTGTGGAGAAGAGTAAAGTAGGGTTAAGTTATAAAACAAAATAGCCAAAGCTCTAAACATCTCATGGAGCACTGTTCAACCCATCACCCAAAAATGTAAGAAGTATGGAACAACTGCAAACCTACCAAAACATGGCTGTCCACTTAAACATAAAGGAGACCACTAATTAAAGGAGCAACCAAGAGGCACATGGTCACTTTGGAGGAGTTATAGAGATCCACAGCTCAGGTGGGAGAATCTGTCCACAGGTCCTATATTCTCCAGATCTGGCCTTTATAGTAACATAGTAACATAGTTATTAAGGTTGAAGGAAGACTTTAAGTCCATCTAGTTCAACCCATAGCCTAACCTAACATGCCCTAACACGTTGATCCAGAGGAAGGCAAAAAAAACCCATGTGGCAAAGAGTAAGCTCCACATTGGGGGAAAAAATTCCTTCCCAACTCCACATACGGCAATCAGACTAATTCCCTGGATCAACGCCCTATCAAGGAATCTAGTATATATAACCTGTATCATTATACTTTCAAGAAAGCCATCCAGTCCCCTCTTAAATTTTAGCAGTGAATCACTCATTACAACATCATACGGCAGAGAGTTCCATAGTCTCACTGCTCTTACAGTAAAGAATCCGCATCTGTTATTATGCTTAAACCTTCTTTCCTCCAGACGTAGAGGATGCCCCCTTGTCCCTGTCTCAGGGCTATAATTAAAAAGATCATCAGAAAGGTCTTTGTACTGTCCCCTCATATATTTATACATTAAAATAAGATCACCCCTTAGCCTTCGTTTTTCCAAACTAAATAGCCCAAGTGTAACAACTTGTCTTGGTATTGCAGACCCCCAGTCCTCTAATAACCTTGGTCGCTCTTCTCTTCTCCTGTTCTAGTTCAGCTATGTCTTTCTTATACATTAGAGACTAGAACTGTACACAGTATTCTAAGTGTGGTCGAACTAGTGACTTGTATAGAGGTAAAATTATGTTCTCCTCATGAGCATCTATGCCTCTTTTAATGCATCCCGTTATTTTATTTGCCTTTGTAGCAGCTGCCTAACACTGGCCACTAAATGTGAGTTTTTCATCCACCCATACACCCAGGTCTTTTTCATTGATGGTCTTGCCCAGTGTTTTACAATTAAGCACATAATTATATATCTTATTACTTCTACCCAAGTGCATGACCTTACATTTATTCCCATTAAAGCTCATTTGCCATTTATCAGCCCAAGCTTCTAGTTTACATAATGTTAGAATCTGTTTTGTTTTTTGACCATCCGCCATCTTGTTGTGGTTTTCTGGCTGCTGGTCTTTTTCCCCTGGTGCTGGGTTGTCTTAGGTCAGGTGATTTTATCACCCTTTATTACCCAGCACCTGCATCCCATTCCTTGCTGGACAACCGTGTTAATCCGCTTGAGTTCTGGCTAGGTGCTTTGATAGCTGTTTGATATTGTGCCATTCTGGGATCTCTGGTTCTGCTATCTTTAGTTTCTGTTTTCAGTTGGTTTCTGCAGCCATCTCTGTGTTTCTATTAGGGGTGACTTGTTTTTATACCCATTCCTTAGATCTTTCAGGGACCTCCTTCCCCCTATCTATAGGTCTTCACTGAGATTAGCCTAGTATCGTCGGTGGGTCTGTTCGCGAGGAATGGGTCGCCCACTCCATCGTAGGGTGTCAGCCTAGTCTCAGTGCAGGGTCAGTTTTTCCCCTTCTATCCTAGTTCTATGTTGCAGTTCCGTAACACATAAATCCTCCTGTAATGTAAAATTGTCCTCCTCTGTATTGATTACCCTGCAGAGTTTAGTGTCATCTCCAAATATTGAAATTCTACTCTGTATGCCCTCTACAAGGTCATTAATAAATATGTTAAAAAGAAGTGGGCCTAATACTGACCCCTGTGGTACCCCACTGCTAACCTCGACCCAGTCCGAGTGTGCTCCATTAATAACCACCCTTTGTTTTCTATCCCTGATCCAGTTATTAGCCCACTTACACATATTTTCCCCATTGTTCTCATTTTATGTATCAACCTTTTTTGTGGCACCGTATCAAAAGCTTTTGAAAAGTCCATATACACTACATCTACTGCATTCCCTTGGTCCAGTTCGGAACTTAGGCTAGTTTCACACTAGCGTTTGCAGCAGCTGCGGAGGGCTGCGGACTTCCTCCGTGAAGCCCCGCCCTCAGCCGCACCTCCGTCGCTAGCTCCGCCTATTTCTGCATGCAGCCGGCATGCGGCCTGTGTATAGTTAACATTAGGTACGCAGGTCGTGCCGCAGTATGCGGATGCTTCCGCATGCATCGTTTTGACCATGCGTCGACCAGTGTACAACGCAGCTTGTAGCAATTTTTTTTTTCCGCATCGTCAAAACGACGCATGCGGAAGCATCCGCATAATGCGGCACGACCTGCGTACCTAATGTTAACGATAGGTACACAGGCCGCATGCCGGCCGCATGCGGAAATAGGCAGAGCTAGCAGCGGAGGTGCGGCCAAGGGCGGGGCTTCACGGAGGAAGTCCGCAGCTGCTACAAACGCTAGTGTGAAACTAGCCTTACCTCTTCATAGAAACTGATCAGATTAGTCTGACAGGAATGGTCCCTAGTAAACCCATGTTGATATTGGGTCATGAGGTTATTCCTCTCCAGATACTCCAGCATAGCATCTCTTAGAATACCCTCCAGGATTTTACCCACAGTAGAGGTTAAGCTTACTGGTCTATAATTTCCAAGTTCAGTTTTTGTCCACTTTTTGAATATTGGCACCACATTTGTTATATGCCAGTCCTGTGGTACAAACCCTGTTTTTATTGAATCTTTAAAGGGCCACTGTCACCCCCCCCCAGCCGTTATAAACTAAAAGAGCCACCTTGTGCAGCAGTAATGCTGCAGTCTAACAAGGTGGCTCTTTTAGTTTTTGATTCATTTATTACCTCAAAAAAGCGTTTTAAAAATTGGCCACACATACCAGATATTATACCTGGAGGCGGTCCGAAGCGTCCTGTATGAATCCCACAACTGCCGTCACTCATCTCTTCAGGGCCGATGGTCCCCGCCCCCAGAGCGCTGTTATCATCTGAAATCTGGCGCCTGCGCTGTGCGTGCCTGCCTGGGGCCTGCGCAGTGTTCATTGTCAGTGCGGCCACCCTGTTACTGAATCCCCGCCCCGCACTGTGTTATTCATTATGCACAGTGCGGGGCTGGGGTTCCTGGGCATGCGCACTGCGCTGTTTAGACGCTCCCCAGCTCCGACGCTCCCCAGCTCCCCCGCCTTCCCAGGAACCCCAGCCCCGCACTGTGCATAATGAATAACACAGTGCGGGGCGGGGGATTCAACAACAGTGTGGCCGCACTGACAATGAACACTGCGCAGGCCCCAGGCAGGCACGCACAGCGCAGGCGCCGGATTTCAGAAGATAACAGCGCTCTGGGGGCGGGGACCATCGGCCCTGAAGAGATGAGTGACGGCAGTTGGGGGATTCATACAGGACGCTTCGGACCGCCTCCAGGTATAATATCTGGTATGTGTGGCCAATTTTTAAAACGCTTTTTTGAGGTAATAAATGAATCAAAAACTAAAAGAGCCACCTTGTTAGACTGCAGCATTACTGCTGCACAAGGTGGCTCTTTTAGTTTATAACGGCTGGGGGGGGGTGACAGTGGCCCTTTAAAGATTAAAAATAATGGTCAATCAATGACTGTGCTTAATTCCTGCAGTATTCGGGGGTGTATCCCATCTGGGCCCGGAGATTTGTCAATTTTAGTGATTTTTAGACGCCGCCGTACTTTCTGCTGGGTTAAGCAGGTGACATTTAATGGGGATTTTTTTTTGTCACTGATCATATTGTCTGCCATGCAATTTTCTTGTGTAGATACTAATGAAAAAAAGTCATTTAGCATATTGGCTTTTTCCTCAACCTCATCCACCATTTCACCCAGGCTATTTTTAAGGGGACCAACAATATCATTTTTTAGTTTCTTACTATTTATGTAGTTAAAGAATAATTATGGAAGAGTGGCAAGAGTCATTTTTGAAAGCAAGCCATAAGAATTCCTGTTTCCAGTTTGCAAAAAGCCATGTATGGAACACACACAGCTAGCATGTGGAAGAATGTGCCCTAGTCAGATGAGACCAAAGAAGAAATTTTGGGGCAATATCCAGAACACCATGTATTATGTATGACAGAAAACTAATCCTGCACATCACTTTGAAAACACCATCCCCACTCTCAAACATGGTGGTAGCAGCAAAATGCTGTTGGGATGTGTTTCTTCAGCATGGTCAGGGAAGTTATTCAGAGTTGTTGGGAAGATGGATGGAGCTAAATATCTTGCACTTCTGGAGGAAAACCTGTTAGAGACTGCAAAACACTGTGGAGGAGGTTCACCTTCTAGCTGGACAATGACCCTAAACCTGCTGCCAAAGCTACAATGGAATGGATTAGATGAAAGCATATAGATGTGTTTGAATGGCCCAGTCAAAGTCCACAGGCATGAGGCTCTCTCCTCTTTATTTCCTGAAATGACACACTTCCTGCTCCTTGTTCAAAACCCACAGACCACAAGCTGCAGGGGAGAAAAGACTAGTAAAAGTGCATAAAAATCAGAGGGTCATATTGTCTTTTAAAGTCACAGTGTAATTCAGTTCTTAGCAGGGGATGACCCCCTTCTTGCCTCCCCAGTTAAAGGCAGCCATCCTCGGCCTTGCTAGTCCAGGTAGAAGGCACAAGGCACAAATCTGTATGAATTAAACAGAATGCCATTCGGACTACCCAATGCACTGGATACGTTCCAGCGGCTGATGGAGAAGTGCCTGGGCAACCTGAACCTTGATATACCTAGACAAAAATCATTGTGTACTCCTCTAGCTTTCAGAAACACTTGAACAGACTCGGGCAGGTACTCAGGCAATTATGGGCCCATAAGTTGTTTAACCCTTGAGCAATACTTACAACGCAAACTTGTTCCAAGAGGTTTGCGTGTACAGGTGTTTCCTTCCTTTGTAGTTGAAGACGTGGGAATTAGAAATAAGTGGGAAGAAGTCTGTCACAATTGCTCCAAAATATTTTTGGAACTACTAATTTCTCTTGATTAGAAAAAATTGGAGACAATAGAGGGACAGATACGTACTATACAAGAGAAACTTAAAGAGAAAATGTCGGTGGTAGAGTTGACCGCATTTGAGGAGGATTTAGACAAAAACCATACCAAGTGGGAACAGGATCTAAAGAAAACTAAGACTCAGAAGTTCCAAAGGGATCAAATGGATTATCAGCAAAATAGGGTTTACAAATGGAGGAGAAGTGAAAACCTCTCTCGGACAAATTCTATTGATTCAGTCTCAAGTAGTTCCTCACATGTGTCAGCTGAAACAAATATTTCAACCAATCAGGGCGCTACAATACTCATCAAATGACGGGTGGACATAATTATAACAAGTTAACAAGTACCAGGAGTCTAAACAGAGCAACAGCCTTAAAGGGAACCTGTCACCACGTTTTTGGAAGATGGGATAAAAATAGCGTTAAATAGTGGCAGAGGTGGGCGTTACATTAGTGTGTGTGTTATGCGTTTATTACCCACCTAAGTTGCCGAAATAACTTTGCAAAGTCTCCGTTTTCGCCTGTCAATCAGGCTGGTCAGGTCGCATGGGCGTTGTCTTCCCCCAGATTTGGCGTAGTTTTCCGTTGGTGGCGTAGTGGTGTGCGCATGCCCAAAGTCCGGAATCCTCTTCCAGGGGATTTAAAATAGCGCGGTGTTCGTTATTGCATTGGTGATCGGTGGGCGCGGCCATCTTCCTTTGGCCGCGCGTGCGCAGAAGCGGCGCTCTGCTGGCCGCGGCTTCAGGAAAATGGCCGCCGCGATATCCATCTGCGCACGCGCGGCATCCCGCGGCCATTTTCCTGAAGCCGCGGCCAGCAGAGCGCCGCTTCTGCGCACGCGCGGCCAAAGGAAGATGGCCGCGCCCACCGATCACCAATGCAATAACGAACACCGCGCTATTTTAAATCCCCTGGAAGAGGATTCCGGACTTTGGGCATGCGCACACCACTACGCCACCAACGGAAAACTACGCCAAATCTGGGTGAAGACACCACGCCCATGTGACCTGACCAGCCTGATTGACAGGCGAAAACGGAGACTTTGCAAAGTTATTTCGGCAACTTAGGTGGGTAATAAACGCATAACACACACACTAATGTAACGCCCACCTCTGCCCCTATTTAACGCTATTTTTATCCCATCTTCCAAAAACGTGGTGACAGGTTCCCTTTAAGGTAATAAATTTATCTGATGTTAATCTTTCACCAGCTCAATTGCCAGTTTTATCCTTAGGCTTAACTTTTTGCCCTACGTCTAATTTTGACACCTTTTTGGCAATGTTGATGTTTTTTTGTTTGCACGAAAGCTTCTTTTAAAGAAGTTTCATGATAGTAAAAGTCATTCCAATACGTTCTTCTCAACAGAGGCAGAATTGGAAGCACTTCGGCCATTAGAGGAACTACTTCTTGAGCAGCAGGTATCTGCACATAGTAAGTTCCCTGATTTTATAAAAAAGAAGTCTACAAATTTTCCACCGATTACTTTAAACTCATCTGTGGAGATATTTGTCAGGATGGTGTGTAATGAATTATACCATTTAGAAACACATAGACTATATGATAATTTGACATCTGCACAACGCCAGGCATTGAATGAATTGAAAAATATGAAGCAGGTTGTGTTCAAACCGGCCAACAAAGGTGGCAATGTGGTGGTCTGGCTGGTGCAATTATATGAGAAAGAGGCATTTAAACAACTTAATAATATTGAATGTTATCAAAAATTGACTTCAGACCCCACTGCCACCTTTCAAGGGCAATTATCTCACATTCTAGATGAGGCCCTTGATAAAGGCCTAATCACTAAGGGTACTGTCACACAGTGCAATTTTGATCGCTACGACGGCACGATTCGTGACGTTCTAGCGATATCGTTACGATCTCGCAGTGTCTGACACGCTACTGCGATCAGGGACCCTGCTGAGAATCGTACGTCGTAGCAGATCATTTGAAACTTTCTTTCGTCGCTGGATCTCCCGCTGTCATCGCTGGATCGTTGTGTGTGACAGCGATCCAGCGATACGTTCGCTGGTAACCAGGGTAAACATCGGGTAACTAAGCGCAGGGCCGCGCTTAGTAACCCGATGTTTACCGTGGTTACCAGCGTAAAAGTAAAAACAAACAAACCGTACATGCTCACCATCTGATGTCCGTCAGGTCCCTTGCCGTCCGCTTCCCGCTCTGACTGTCTGCCGGCCGGAAAGTGAGAGCAGATCACAGCGGTGACGTCACCGCTGCACTCTGCTCTCACTGTACGGCCGGATCTCAGTCAGAGCAGGAAGCGGACGGCAAGGGACCTGACGGACATCAGATGGTGAGCATGTACAGTTTGTTTTTTTTTACTTTTACGCTGGTAACCACGGTAAACATCGGGTTACTAAGCGCGGCCCTGCGCTTAGTAACCCGATGTTTACCCTGGTTACCCGGGGACTTCGGCATCGCTCCAGCGCCGTGATTGCAACGTGTGACCGCAGTCTACGACGCTGGAGCGATAATCATACGACGCTGCGACGTCACGAATCGTGCCGTCGTAGCGATCAAAATTGCACTGTGTGACAGTACCCTAAGACAATATGGGAAGGACTTCGTGTAAATTTCCCTGTCACGCCAACAATTTATTTTTTACCCAAGATACATAAGGATATATCCAATCCACCTGGAAGACCTATTGTGTCTGGATGTGGTGGATTAAATGAGCCAGTATGTAGATTTCTTGATTATTATTTGAAACCCTGTGTTGAAGAGCTACCATCATATGTAAAGGATTCTGGGGAAGTACTGCAGAGATTACAAGGGATTATATTGGAATCTGATATGTTCCTCATCACTGGGGATGTGGAATCCTTGTACACATGTATTAACCATAAGCAAGGTATCTCAGCAGCAAGATTTTTTCTTTCAAATAAAGGCATAGATGGGGACTTATTACAGCTTCTTCTTGATCTATTAGAATATGCATTGACCCATAACTATTTTACATTTAAAGACAGATTTTATGGGCAGCAACGAGGAGTGGCAATGGGGGAGTCTTTCGCGCCCTCATATGCCAACCGCTTTATGGGTCAATGGGAAAGTGAGCATATGCTGTCACATTTATGTAGCATGCAAGGCCCATCCGTGGTGAGTTGGATGTGTTTCATTGATGACCTTCTTTTCATTTGGCAGGGGGATAGAATGGAGCTGGACAGGTTTCTTATGCACCTAAATACTAACGACTGGAATGTAAAGCTTACCTTTAGAATCACCACGGAAAAGATTGATTTCTTGGATCTTCAATTAATGGTGGATCATATTGGAAGCATTCACAGCACCATTTTTTGTAAGGAAACAAGTACTAACTCGGTATTACATGCAAAATCAGCACATCTGAGACATACTATCAGAGCAATCCCTAAGAGACAATTTATTAGAGCAAGGAGGATTTGCGATACCAATGAGGAATTTGAAATCCAGGCCCGTGATATCACTAGCAGATTTTTAGACTGAGGTTACAGTTTTAATGATATCAATCGGGGGTATCAACAAGTAAGGGAAATGGATCGCCACCTACTTTTACAGAATAAGTTGACAAAAAAGAGGATTCACGATTATGAATCATCACAAATTATCATGGAAGATGGAAAGACATGAATGGTATATTTAATCAATTTTGGCCAATATTGAAACAAGATCCTGGGCTTGCAAAATTAATTGAGGATAAACCACAAAATTGTAGCAAGAAGTAGTAGAACTATTGGTGAAACCATCACACATAGTCACTATGTTGCACCAAAGTAAAATTTCATATTTAATTCTAAAGGACCCAAGTGGGGCTCTCGTGCTTGTGGAGACTGTAGTGCTTGTAAATATATGATTAAATCTGAGACTTTTAGCAATTCCTCAAAAACACGTGACTTTAAAATTGTTCATCCAATCAATTGTAAAACTACATCGGTAATATATCACTTGACATGCCCTTGTGGGCTTATTTATGTGGGTCTTACGTCGAGACAGCTTCGAGTACGTATATTGGAACATGTGAAGGATATTAGATCAGCAAGACTTCTCAACTCAGAGAATTCCCAGACAGAAGATATTGCCAAATTGAAGACAATACCTGCCCATCTTGGTGTTCGTGGTGGGAATATTATGAATAAATTAGCTCAAAGAGAATGTCGCTGGATTACTAATCTCAGAACAATGAAACCACATGGCCTAAATGCTAGCTTCTTATAGTTGAGAGTCACACTTTTTGAATTTTGGGTCTTGGCGCTGTTACTTGTCTGGTATAGATATTTTAATATTTTTAATATTTTTTTTATATATATATTTTTGACTTTATATTGTATACTTATAATAATGTTTGTTTTTAATTTTTTGTTTTAGTGTCGGTCCTCTTCAGTATCGTATTGTGGGAGGTCCAAGGGTTTAAAAATGAAATCTATCAATGGGATTATATTTGACTCCCTTCTCACTTATTTGGAGCTATTTATTATTTGATTTTTTAGTAAAATTATTTATTTATTTATAATAATCTCTCAATTTATCTTTCTATGTAGGATTCTATCATGTATTTATCAGTTGTGAAGATTTCATCCTATGAGGAAAATCTAGACTCTTTGAAGACACTTTTGCACTTTATCTATATTAATATGCTTTGGATTTTATGTATATTACTAATTTGCATATTAATTTTCACATATATTTGTATATTTCTGATTCTATATTGCTGTTGTATTTATTTATATACAAATTAACTTCTCTTCCTTTTTTTATTTGTTATTACTATTCACTTTTTTGCACCCCCTTTTTTTTTTGTATAATTTTGATTGATTTCAGCATATCACATATTCTGTACACTATGTCCAGGGCTCCTCTTACCTGTGTTTTCTCTTTTATGATTGAATCATGTGCGGTTATCGGTTTATATTTTCCCTTACATTTGACCCAACTTAAAATGGCCGAAATGGTGCTGGAGAGCATCTCCTGCTTCCGCTGTGTGTGTGTGCTCCATCGCGCCTTCTTGTGACTTTGCCGCGAGGTATGTGCCAGGGACACCGCCACCGCGGCAGCGCGCGATGCGCGGATTAAAAGGAACACGATATGATTGGACTAAAGCTTCTACATGGATTGTATATAAATAGCAGGTGTGACCCCCCCCCAATGTATCACTCCCTGACGAAGCAACATGTGAAACGTACGTTGGAGTATGGGGTTGAGGCACCAGAACACCCAGCATGAGCACCGGTTAGTATTATAAAATGCACTATGCACTTTTTGAGATATTTGTAGGGGTTTGCCCTAATATATTTATTTATTATCTTTACTGGTAATTTACTTGTAGGATGAATTAATGGTATTTATTATGCCCCCTTTTTTTCTTTTTGGCTGCTTATGCACATACTGCTGACCTATTAGGCAAGTAAAGAAGCAATGTTAGGACTAATGTTTATGGAATCCAATATGGTGGATATTGACTGATCTTACTTATGAATTGCTTTTTTATTTTTTTGGTACTGTTTGTGTGCTTATCCAAATTTTGATAGAATTTTTGTGTTAGGTCCTTGTTTAGTGTCTAATTACAATAAAACATTTGTCTTTCTAAAGTGAATTTTGTTTTGAATATTTTTTCAAGTGGTCTTTTTTTGTTTAATTATGGGCCCATGGACTGAAGGTAAAGCAAAAAAAAATTAATCTTTTCAAGAAGGAGATTCAGTATGTGAGCCACAAGGTGACCCAGGATGGAGTTCTGCCTTCCCAAGAAAAGTAGCTCTGATACAAAAATGGCCATGCACCCAGAACCCTGCGGGAGTTGAAAGCCTTCCTTAACTTGGCTGGGTATTATAGGCAGTTCATCTGAACAACCTGCTACAAGGGACAGCTGGGGTACCCAAGAATTAAAGCATCCCCTAAGAGCAGTAGCAGAAGGAGGCCTTCCACACCAGGCTTCGGCAGATTTCGATAGGTAGTTCCTCTTATACACTGATGGCAGTCTCTGTGGGCCCGGGGCAGTCTTTTTGCAGGTACAGGATGGGCACGAAAGAGTTATCGTCTATACCAGTAGGTTGCTATGGGATAGGGAGCGAAACCCCCCAACTACAGCTCCTTTTGACTGGAACTTCTATCCTTGGTATGGGCCATGACGCAAAAATTTGCAGAATACCTGACAGGGGCCAAGATCCTTTTGCAGACTGACAACAATCCGCTGGCTCATCTGGACACTGCCAAGCTGGGAGCCCTGGAGCATAATTTGGTAGCTCGCCTTGCAAAATTTGACTTCTTGATCCACTACCACTCTGCCATGGAGAACACCAACGCTGATGGCTTGTCAAGGGTAACTCTCGAAAGTCCGGAAAGAGACCTCGATGAACACCTGGAAAAGAGGAAATTATGTACTTCTGCAAATTCACACCCTTGACAGTAATGGCACAGTCAAGTGGGCAGACTCACTTTCTACCCAAGTCACAAAGGAGAAATAAAGAATGGGGTCAAGTGCAAGTTGAATATGCAAGGTTGCAGCAAGTGAAAGGCCAGGTAGCCCAGTGGAAAGTACCCAACAAGGAAGAAAGTGCTGACTTAGATGCTGCGATGAAGTCCGTGCTGCACTAGTGGGATTGGTTGGAAGTTCGAGCAGCCGTTCTATACCGCAGGTGGCAACAGCCTGCTGACTTTGCAGAAAGGTGGCAAGTAGTAATCCGCGGAAGATTGGCATGAGAAATTGCAAAAGGAGCTCATGAATTTGGAGCCCACTCAGACTGGAAAAGACCTACCAGTGGCTACAGTGTTACATATTTTGCCTGCGGCTTTAGGCCATGGTCGCAGAAGTATGCTGACAGAGCCGGGTGTGCCCTCATCAAAACACAGAACAGAGGACCAAAGAACCACTTGAAGTGTTAATGATAGACTACCTCATGGGACAATCGACGGGAGGTCCCCAATATTGCCATCTCATGACTGGCCACTTCTCCAAGTTTACAATGGTCACCCCAACTCAGAACCAGACAGCAGAGTTCGCTGCACAAGCCATCTGTTAAGATTTCATCCGGGTCTACGGGTGTCAGAAGCAGATACACTAAGTCCAGGGAGCATGTTTTCATGGTAAACTTATGAAGGAATTGTACCAACTGTACGGCATGGAAAGATCCAGGACAACCCCATATCATCCCCAAGGGAATGGGGTCTGTGAGTGCTTTAACCAAACTCTGCCTCAAATGTTGAGAACATTCGAGGCAGACAAAAAAGCCCATTGGAATTACTAAGTGCCCAAATTGCTCTGGACCTATAACAATCGGGTTCACACCACCACCAGTTATACCCCGTACATGCTACTGTTCTACCTGCTAATAATCTACCACCTCATGGATGAAAGAACATAGTTGGTGCTCCAGACCATCCACCGACTAGCAGGCCAGCAGTTACAAGAGAAGAGTTATAATAGTCAATCTCTAATTCTGGAAGAGCCATTCTAGCCTGGGGACCGAGCGCTGGTGTGGGAAAAACATCCCAAAGTCAAGGTGAGCAAACATTGGGAGGGGAAACCCCACAAGATCATAAAGACAGTGTACCCCAACGGCCCAGTGTACAAAGTACATGCTGAAAATGAGGATTCTAATCTGAAAATTCTACACAGGAATATGTTACGGTTATGCGAGTCTGAAGATCCCATATCTGTCCTGAGAGCGGCTCTTCCTGTTCCTTCATCGAGGCTGTCTTTCCATGACAGTGACTCTAGAGAAGAATAGTGGACCATTTCTGAAACTGCGGAAGGTCCCCAGTACGTGGATGCCGATGTTTCCAAAACTGAGCCATTGCAAGTTCGCTGAGGAAAGGAACCCCATTCTCTTTCAAATCTTTCTGCTGACGATGAGAGTCCTACCCCTATTGCTGCCATTGAAGAAAGTCAAGACCTCCAAAGATCCAGTTGGCCTTATGCAGGGGTTCTACCAAATAGGTAAGATGCTGATCAGTTCATTTGGTCCATCTGTATGTATTGTGGGCAGAGTGGCACTGCTGTGTGAACAGTTGCATAGAGTCTTTTATAATTCTCCCTGGACTATACAGCAAGGCAGAGGACAGACACCTTTAAGTGGCAAGGCCTATAGGAGGTGAGCTCCTGCTAAGAACTCAATTACATTTTGACTTTAAGAGACAATGCTCCCCTCTGATTTGTGTTCACTTGGACTAGTTCTTTCTCCCTGCAGCTTGCTGTGTGTTGGTTTTGAACCTGTCATTACAAGAAGTAAGTAGGAGAGATCCTCTTGCCTGCGAGAGACAGGCAGGACAATAATGGTGTCCTAATAATGAGAGACTGGTAAATGAACGATTTCAAGGGAGAAGAAAGTGCCCGGTTAACGCAGGATCGATCACCAGGACGTGTCAGAAGGAAAGAGTCGCATCATACAGCTAAGTGTTTTCCCCGATCACCTGTAACTTGAGAGAGGAAACAATGCTGTGTTACCAGTAATCTCTCAACATTGAAAGTGGGAATGAGACTTGCCTGGATCCAGGAGAACACAGATCAGTTAACCTGAAGGAAGATATCAACACAATATGGGGCCATTATATACTGTATGGAGCAATATATGGGGCCATTATATACTGTATGGAGCAATATATGGTGCCATTGTATACTACATGAAGCAATATATGGGCCCATTATAAACTATATGGGGCACATTATACTGTATAGAGCATTATATGGGGCACATTATGCTGTATGGAACATTATATTATATACCACACTGATATTACGCCCCCTTGGAAGAAGCATTCACTGCGAAACGGCGCTTGTCGGGCTCGGGGTAAGACTCAGCACTATTTTCTGACCGCACCACCTGGCAGTAACTGCACACCCTCAGCAGGTAACATTTCGATACTTTAGCATATTTAGTGATTGAGGTTTTTTTGTGTATATGTGTTTGCTGCAGGGAGATTTTGATTCAGGAGAATTTCAATTAGGCTATATATGGATTTTTACTTGTCCCCATACCCCCCGGGCTGTTGATATAATCAGGCCTTATACATTCCACTAACAGGGAGGTATTATCCTGGACGCATACGGTCTTTGTTATTATTTTCCCTGTATATTCTTTTTGGGACATTTGTCACTCCATAGCCATTTGCTTGTCATATATCTTATGACATTCATTACTTTCCTCCTAAATTCTCTTCGCCTCGGTGCAGGGTTCTGTCTTTATATGCTGTCTCCTCCCTCGTTTTTTTTTTTTTCTTGGAGCTTATTCCCTATTCCCCTGCCTTTTTATATTATATTCTTTCATGGTTTTTACATTGTAACAAATAAAATATATACATTTTATTCACTCTTCTCTGTTTTTGGTCACTTCCTGCTGTTATGGTTCATCCCATATCAGTGTGGTATATAATTAGTGCATTGAAGTGCGTTTTGGCCTAGTTTATTTAGGACTATGAGAATTATGGAACATTATATGTGGCCCATTATTTTGTATGTAGTACTATGTGGGGCCCATTATTCTATATGGAGCAATATATGGGGCCAATTATTATGTCTGGAGCAATATATGGGACCCATTATTCTGTGTGGAGAATTATGAGGTCAATATACTGTATGGAGCAATATACGGGGCCCATAACAGTGTGTGGAGCAATATATGGTGCCCTTAAAATAGTATGGAGGACAATGTGGTGCCTATAAGAATGTATGGAGGACTATATGATGCCCATAATATTGTATGGAAGACTATGTGGTGCCCATAATGCTGTATGGAGGACTATGTGGTGCCCATAACAATGTATGGAAGACTATGTGGTGCCCATAATACTGTATGGAGAACTATACTGTCAGGTCTAAAATGAAAAGTCTGCAGTCAGTGTGACTTCAGACTTTATATTTCCCCCAGTGCACACACTGTAAGCTGTGAGTATTCGATGATTTCTCAGCTATTATAAAATTTACAATAGATATCACTCATGTAGTGTAAGAAGTTACATCTTTGGCATTGTACTATACCGATATTTCTTAACTGTGCATCATGAATCGTGGTATGTGTTGAAGGCGGGGGGCCCACTTAGACTCTTTCGCCCCGGGCTCACAAAAACCTGGAGCCAGTCGTGGCACTATACATACTGTATGGAGCCGCAAAACATGCAGCCATGGGGACTCGAACATAGTATTCGAGCTTGCCAAAGATACTTTATTAGCACATGAGCATGTGGATCGCCCCCAGAGTAGGGCAATGGGGTACTCGGCACCGGGTCCTACGGTTCGGGGGATGTCACGGTGGCTGACCCGGTCCGTGGCCCTCAGGGGTGTCCAGTAAAAGAGTTTATATATGGGCAAGGTGCAGTAAAGAACGAGGAGACAGGTTTGCAGTCTTTTACCTTGTTTACTGAAGACTTCAGATGGTATCCTCAGCCCGGAGCTCCAGATGGCAGGGCAGGCAGAGTCCGGCCAGTCTGAAGGCAAATCCAGAGTCCCCTTATCCAGGTGGAAATCAGTAGCCTTCCTACTAGCACCTGTGTGTTGTAGTACCTCCCTGCTGAGCTTCCCGGTAAGGTCCTCACAACTCTTGTAGATGTTCTAGATATTATTTCTTCCTCTCTGTCCCCAGATGGTATGGATACGACAAACCCGTATGACTGATGGCCTGAGGCTTTTTATAGGGACCCTAGAGACGCCCCGGCCCCCACAAGTTGCCACTGTTTCTTCTTAGGTATTAAGGTCGGGCAGCCAACTTGGAATTGACTGTCCTGTGGAATTGACTGTCCTGCCGGTCTCTGGAGCAAGGCTTGGAGACAGTTACTCCCTCGGTGTTTCTGGCTACCTGCTTCTGTGCCTCAGAAAGGAGCAGCTTGTTCCTGGCTGATCTCCCTCTGGTATTCCTCTCCTGTGCTCTGCTTTCCTGCACACTATCTGCAATATGTTCACCTTTTGGTGTCTTTTCCCAGGAGTTGCAGCACTTCATGCCAGCAGAGCTCCTATCCTTCTCTCTGCCTGACAGGAACTAAACCCTGAATCCCTTTTCCCTCCAGATCAGGATGTTACATAGGGGAGTTCACCCTAAACAGGCTTAGAGCTCCCACTTCTGGTCTGGAGTGTGAACATGTTGTATGTGTGTGATACCTGAATGTGGTTGTCTTTCATTGCCTTCAGACATGACATCACTTCTCCCCTGAAAGGATAATGACATCACTGCGACGACCAGGACACTGGGGCGCCGCACTCCCCCCTGTTAAATCCAGTACTCCGGGACTGGGAAAAGAAGAACCACAATACATATTAGCAAAAGACATGCAATTTTGAAATGCTATGAACAACTTATGCAAAAGTAGTGCTTCCCTTTATGGGAGGTGAGGACACTTGAACGTTGCGAAAGTCTCGGTCATGCACAGTTCATGACTCCCCGTTCAGTAAGTGCAAACTTGAAACAGCAAGGATCCCGGGTAAACAAAGGGATCCCTTTTAAAGTATAAAGAAAGTTTTGGAGCAATTCACTGTCCATTACTCCATTGTCCATTTTAAACCTGTAACAAAGATATATATACAAACATTTTCAAATAAACAGCAGCAACCATTAATATTTCCAAGTTTTGTAGCAAAATGGGGTTTGATTCTTGGTGCTACGTGTAGACCTCCGCAGTGCAGGGGTTGCTAGTGACCTAACAGGGTCTGCTCTGCTTGCTATCGCTGGTGTAGGGCACTGTCTTCTGGCTACACTTCTAGTGAGTCTAGGTAGCACTGGTATGCTGGAGCTCTCAGGACTGCTGCTACTAATTGTGGGCATGGACAAATAGGAGAAACCGGAGCATGATTATATAAGAAGAAAGTACTTTATTAGAACAAAATAGTTAATTGATTAAAAACAGCAGTAACATACAGAGGTGTATAGTAGTACCATGATACACACGTAGGAGGGCTCCCACCCCTCTAACATCCCCTATAACAAGTCTCAAAGAAAAAAACTTTCCATATCATGTAGCCTGGTTGAGTGACCGCTAGGTAGTAAAGTGCTAATAGGTTCTATCATAAATGGATTAAAGCAGGTCCACTTACCAGGGTACAAGAAGGGGGAGATGGAGGAGCAGGGTCTCACCCAAGTACCAGCTCCCCTAATTGTGGGCATGGCAGATTCACTGACAGCAGAGGGAGGACTTGCCGATTCAACTGTTGGCCTGGCATCCTCTGTTGGAATCTGCTGTGGCTGAGTTACGGCTGGGATTGCGTCGGCTATTGGAATCTGTTGGTGCAGAGTCTCTTTTGGCTCCAGATGATCTGGCATCACATTTGGTTCCGGCAGTTTCGGCTGACGAAACGTCAAGACAGGTACCACGATTGCCTGATTTATTTGAGTCCAAGACTGGGGAAAGTCGCCAAGAACAGTGTGTATCACCTTCTCCTCTTCCACTGGTGGAGACATTCCTGGATCTGTTCCTCTATCTCTCAACTTGTCAGGGCATACTTTGAGGTGGTCCCTGGATATTGCTGTAGACGTTTCTCCTCCATCTTTGCTGATGAGACAGACCTTTGTATTGTCAAAGTCGGATGGCAGGACAGTATATGGTTCTGCTTCCCATTGGTTGTCAAGTTTGTGTAGTCTCCTTTTCTATTTGAGTACCTGTTCACCTGGTGACAAGGGAACTGCAGGAGCATGCTGGTTGTAGTCCCTTTCTTGTTTTTGTCTGGCTTGGGCTAGACTTCTTTCCACGCATTCCTGTACTTTGGGGTACCTTTGCTGCCTTTCTGTATCCCAATCTGCATCTGGCAAGGTATCTTCTGGGGTTAGGACCCCCATGTCTAGATCAACAGGTAACTTGCTGGATCTTCCCCTCATCAGGTATGCTGGGGTACAGTTGGTGGAATTCACTGGGATGTGGTTGTACATGTCTAACAAATCGGGCAACTTTGCTGGCCATAAGTTCCGTTCCTCCACAGGCAAGGTCTTCAGTAAGTCGATTACCACTTGGTTCATCTAATGAAGCCTGCTCTTATCGTGAATTGTCTGACTACGCCTTTGCTTTCGCCCACCTGTACCTCGTATCCATATCTCTGACCCTCCGGTCAGCTGCTGCAGACTCGGGAACTGCTGTGGACTGGTACATGGTAATTATCTGTGGCCAAGCCTATCCTCACCATCAGACGCTTTAGTGAATACCTGGTAGTTAATTAATCATGCCGCTCCAGGATTAGCCTGGTCCGTAGGACAGTGGGTCCATACCCACCAGCGTTACACCCAAAGCTTTCCAATATATAATAAGTATAATAAGTGTAATAAAGTATATGAATAATTGGTAATAAAGTAACTTTGGCTGACTGTAATCATCATCTCATCATTTTCTAGACTCCACAGTTCATGTTTACTCTCTTGTGACCTTCTATGCTCTTGGTCAATAATGAGTAGAGATACTAAAATGGCACAATTTACATGACTACTCCATTTTTATATTCTGCCAGCTATAAATCTCCCACAATCTCTTCAACTCATTAAATAGAAATAATTAGCAGGTGTCCAATAATGTAACAAGGTTACAGGAAATTAGGCTGAAAAGTCACACTGCCTTCTCTGCTGCGAACTGCAGTCTGTCTCTTTCCTCCAACCATGAAGTAGTTAATTGCATATTTGAGTGATATTAAAATTCATATTTAATTCATCTGGATATTATTAACATGGCTCTTAGCTAGAAATAATTGATGACACAAACTGTTTTACTTCAATTTAAAAAAATAAATATTTATAATGTACATTTATGTTCGCTCGGTGCCTTCTGAGAATTTTGGATCCTTTTAGTTAATGGTGTCTTAGGAACTGGCGAACGAAATTATGCATAAAGCGTGGCTCTTTCTAAGAGTTCTACTATTACTAATCCTCTTACAAGAAAGCATTTTAATCCTATACTGCTCATACAGTGCAGGTACTCGAGAATTGAAAACATCAATTAGGGGTGAAGAGAAACAAGATTGCAATGAATAGCATGCCGCAAACATTTGAGTCAACACATCGCAGGTGAAAAATAGCCAATAAAGGGCATTCTGGGAGAATAATGGAGTTAGATTACATGCAAAGAGCACATGTTCATTTCTCCTGGTAGCTAGTGAAAGTAAGAGCCAATAACAGGATAATAGAGAGCAAAATTAAAGTGAACCAAGCAGACAGAACTAACAGGAGCTGAGTGAACGAGCTGACTGTGACCGGAGCGTAAGTGCGATCGATGGTAAGTGTGTGACTTGTGATTCAGTGACTTTGGATTCAGGGATTTTCCAAGAGAGGAATTACTGAATTGCTATCTGTATTTTATTAATATTTTGCATTTATTTTTATTTAACTTTTCTGTCTAGTGCAATCCCCATTAGGAAATGTGCTCCACTATTAATAATGACATCCAGTGTGCATCTTGCCACATGTATGCAGTCCTTGACCAGCCGGTCGAGGGTGCATACTGCTGTGCGAGATGTGAGCACGTTGAGCATTTGGAAGCCCAGATACTGGATCTAAATGTGCAGCTGGCAACACTGAGATCCATAGACAATATGGAAAGGAGTCTTCTGCTCTCTGAGCAGATGCTCAATGGGATAGATGAGGGGGTATGCTAGGATTTAGCTGCAGGACAGTGAAGCAGCAAGCAGGGTGACAGTTAGAAAGTGGGGTAGAGGGAAGAGTGCCGGGGAGGCTAGTCCTGATCTGGCACACCCCAATAAGTTTGCTGAGTTGGCAGATGTGGGGGGTGCCAGTACAGGGGTAGCACTGCTGCTGCAGCCAGGCATGTCCTCTGAAAACCGGGGGAGTGTCTGCTCCAGGGGGAAATCGGAGAGCAGTGCAGGCCAGACAGGTGCTGGTAGTGGGGGACTCAATTATTAGGGGAATAAATAGGGCAATCTGTCACAAAGAAAGGGATCATCGAACGGTGTGCTGCCTACCTGGTGCTCGAGTCTGACATATTGCTGATCGGGTTGACAGATTACTGGGAGGGGCTGGTGAGGACCCAGTGGTCATGGTGCACGTAGGCACAAATGACAAAGTTAGAGATAGGTGGAAGGTCTTAAAGATGATTTCAGGGAATTAGGCTGCAAGCTTAAAGCAAGGACCTCCAAGGTGGTATTTTTTGAAATACTGCCTGTACCATGTGCCACGCGAGAGAGGTAATGGGAGATTAGGGAGGTTAATAAGTGGCTCAAGAATGGGTGTAGGAAGGAGGGGTTTGGGTTCCTGGAGAACTTTGCCGACTTCTCAGTTGGCTACAGGTTCTACGCTAGGGACAGGCTGCACCTCAATGGGGAAGGTGCAGCTGTGCTGGGGGAGAAAATGTCTAGAAGGTTGGAGGAGTGTTTAAACTAGGGATGGGGGAGGCTATTCATTTTACAGGAGGGGAAGATAGGGCAGATAGAGACCTGGGCACAAATAATGAAATTGGGGGTGGGGATGGCAAGGGGGATGGGGTTAAAACAGTTAATAATTTAAGAAAGAATAGAGGTACAGAGAGATACATAAAGTGCATGTATACTAATGCCAGAAGCCTCGCAAAACAAAATGGAGGAATTAGAATTAATGTTGTTGGAGCATAATTATGACATGGTGGGGATATCTGAAACATGGCTGGATGAGAGCCATGACTGGTCTGTTAACTTGCAGGGCTATAATCTGTTCAGAAATGACCAAACAGATAAGCGTGGGGGAGGTGTGTGTCTATATGTAAAATCATCCTTAAAACCCATCCTGCGTGATAATGTAGGTGAATTAAATGAAAATGTAGAGTCCCTGTGGGTGGAGATAAGGGGAGGGAGAAAAAATAATTAATTACTGATAGGGGTTTGTTATAAGTCTCCAAAAATAATGGAAGCAACGGAGAATATCCTCGTAAAGCAAATAGATGAAGCTGCGACTCAAGGAGAAGTCATTATTATGGGGGATTTCAACTACCCTGAAATACATTGGGGACCAGAAATCTGCAGTTCAAGCAAAGGTAATCGGTTTTTGACAACTATGAGAGACAATTACCTTTCACAACTGGTTCAAGACCCAATAAGAAGGGGGGCACTGCTAGACCTAATATTAACCAACAGGCCAGACAGCATATCAAATATAATGGTTGGGGTCACTTGGGTAATAGTGATCACAAAATAATAAGTTTTCATGTATCCTTCAATAAGATGTGTAGTAGAGGGGTTACAAGGACACTAAACTTCAGGAGGGCAGATTTCCAATGGATGAGAGATGATCTTGGTGCAATTAACTGGAACGATATCCTGAGACATAAAAATACACAAAGAAAATGGGAGATGTTTATTAGCATCCTAAATAGGACCTGTGCACAGTATATACCGTATGGGAATAAACATACTAGAAATTGGAGGAAACCAATATGGCTAAATAGAGCTGTAAGGGGCGCAATAAGAGAATTAAAGGAAGAAGGTATTGATGAGGCATTAAATAAATGCAGAAAATTAAATAAATTCTGTAAAAAGCAAATCAAGGCAGCAAAGATTGAGACAGAGAGACTCATTGCCAGAGAGAGTAAAAATAATCCCAAAATATTCTTTAACTACGTAAATAGTAAGAAACTAAAAAATGATAGTGTTGGCCCCCTTAAAATAGTCTGGATGAAGTGGTGGATGAGGATGAGGAAAATTACTTTTTCCAGGACGTCCCCCTGACAGCACATTGGAGGACGTCCTCCTCCTCCTTGCAGGGACAGGAAATACAACACGAGAGGTTAAAAGGTCCCACTCCGCCCCCTTTCCCTCAGTGTTTTTCCTGTCCCTGCATGGAGGGACACACGAGAGGAACAGCGCTATACAGCGTGAAGACTCACCAGAACGGAGGGCTCGGGGGATCGTGCGGCTAGGCCAATATCCTTCCCCCGCAGTAGTAAGCCCCAGGCAGAAACTTCCCGGTGGGGAGTCCCTCTGCCCAGAGACCAGTCGAGTGGACGGGCTCCTGGGTTGAACCGCTTCCTCCCAGGGGGGGGCTCTCGGTTCAGGCGCCAGGAGAAGAGGCGCCGCATGGGGAAAAAATCCGGCACCAGCAGCAGGTGCGAGTGTTCCACAGCGTGGAACGCGAAAGGAAGAACTCATATACCGGACAGGACTTCCGGTATCAGCGCAGGTAAGGTGACGTCATATCCGGGGGCGCGCCTCGTCGCTCTCTCCTCCCGGCATCTCAGCGTGCATTCCACCTGGTGGAACGCGGAAGTGAGCGTCTTTAAAGGCGCAAAACACAGCGCTGCAGATTCCCAGCCAGCGTTCCTTCCAGTGTGAGGAGCGCCAGATTTGAAATTCGGGAGTAGCGATTTGGCTGCAGGACACAGGATTGTGTGGTCGGTGCGAGCCATACTGTTGCAATATGCCAGAGACTAAGGGTGAGTGCGGCAGATGCTGCTATATCCCTCATTTAATCCAAAGGGATACAAAAAGTATCAAACACTGTAGTATATGTGTATTTTCAATAAAAATTGTCACTCTTTTATACCATCTCTTGAGTGGTGTGTTTGATACTTTTTGTATCCCTTTGGATTAGTGTAAGATTTACACACCCCTTATATGCTTCCTATGGGACTTCCTATCCTGGTGGAGGAACCCTGTGAGTAGCAATATTATGTTTATGGACATTTTTGTTTATGCTATTTTTGTTGTGTTTTTCACAGCTATTGATCCTAAACATATGGATTACCGAGCCCGCGATGAAGCGTGGCTACACAAATTAAATGAGGTATTTAAGGACGACCCGAGTCCGATTTTAAATGGCAGAGATATGCAGGAACAAACAGCCTGCCTTAAAGATCTCCTCCACAAACGCACTAAGGTGTGGTGGAACCGTGCGTTCTTAGAACGCTATATATCTACAAATTTTATCCCACGTGGTCTGCGGGTGCAGATTTTCCCCTCGTTTGTGGTTAATGATGAAGAATTGAAAGACAAATGGGAAAAAGTTGCTGATGGCTGTTCTAGAGGATTCATGGAGATCTTGATGCAAATAGATGATGCCAAATTGAAAGACATCGAAAAAGATATTGAAGATGTTCAAAATGATCTTAAAAAAGAATTATCAGGGGTGGCACTGGAGGAATTTAATAAAGATATTGAGTTATGTTTTCAAAAGTGGGAAAAAGAGATGGTGACTGTAAAATCTCGTAAATTTCAGCGGGATAATCTTGATTCCCAGAATAAGACAGTATATAGATGGAGGAGAACTAATAAAACTGGACGAATGAACTGGTCAAGGTCAGGGTCAGTGTCATCCGCCATGTCTGCGGAGGAATTAAGATCTAGTGCCAGTGCCCCCCCGGTTGAAAATTTACCTACATCATCAAGCTCCAGAAATCCCAGGAGAAATAATAAATTCAATAAAGGGATAATTACTCCTCCACAACAATATTACAAGAAAACCCGCAGTGCTCGTAATAACTTGGAGGTAATCAATCTTTCATCACACACGTTATCCCAAGCACAATTGGAGGTTCTTGGTCTTGGTTTATCCTTTTCTCCTACTAACAATTTTCATTATTTTACAGCGGTAAAGGATCTCCACCTTTTTTGCCGCAAGCTTGTCCTGAGGAGGCTACACCATCGGTCTGGCGGGGATGTCGACGTCTGTGGTGACACTGAGCTGGAGGCATTAGAGGTATTGGAGGGCCTATTAAACGAGCAGGATGGTGATAATGCGGTGGGGTTTCCGAATGCTGTTGTGCCCAGATCTAGGACGTTTCCCCCTTTGTCCGTTTGCCCACAGATTGATATCTTTGCGCGTCTGGTGACTGAGGATTTTAGAAAAATATCGACTAAAATAAGACGGGATAACCTTGGTCCCGAGTACAGACGCGCTCTTAAACAACTAAAATTATTAGATGACGTGGTAATTAAATCAGCGGACAAGGGGGGAAATGTCGTGATCTGGCCAACTGATAAGTATGAAAAGGAAGCATTGAAACAACTTAAAGATAAAAATTACTATTCGATGCTTCCTCATAACCCCATGACCGCTTTCTCACATCTGCTCGATACCATCTTGACCCAGGCCTGGGAAAAAGGGCTTATCCCAAAAAAAATTCTGGATGGTTTAATGACGAAATTTCCAAAGGTCCCGACTTTTTACCTCCTTCCGAAGGTCCACAAGGATCCGGTCGACCCACCTGGGCGTCCCATAGTCTCTGGCATGGGAGGGCTGTGCGACCCTGTGTGTAAATTTATCGATTATTATTTGAAACCTTTGGTCAAAACGCTGCCCTCCTATGTCAGGGACTCTGCGGATGTCTTGGTGAGGGTTGATGGTCTTTGTTTGGACTCTGACATGCTCCTTGTCACCGCAGACGTCGAGTCCCTTTACACGTGCATTGACCATCAACATGGTATTGAGGCCGCACGATATTTCCTGGAGATGAGCAGTCTGGACGGATCCTTTGTTGATCTTTTGCTTGAACTATTACAATTTGTATTACATCATAATTTCTTCACTTTCAGGGACCGGTTTTACCTGCAGAAGCGCGGCACTGCCATGGGGGCGGCGTGTGCGCCCGCCTACGCCAACCTCTTCCTTGGATTTTGGGAGAGGGAGGTTTTTGGTGTGGACGGGGCATGCGCCGCCGACCATGTGCAGTGCTGGTTTCGTTATATTGATGAACTTCTCATTATTTGGCAGGGACCGGTCCCGGAACTGGAGAAGTTCATGTCATTTTTGAATAATAATGCCTATAATATTAGGCTTTCTTATAAATGGCATGAACGTAAGATTGATTTCTTAGATATTGCTTTATCAGTTGACGACTGGGGATCTGTCCATACTGACATCTTCAGGAAAGAAACATCTGTCAACTCTTTTCTTCATGCCTCCTCAGGACATGCTCATTCAACCATTAAAGCCATCCCCATTGGCCAATTTCTTAGAGCAAAACGTACATGCTCTACGGTGGACAGGTTTGAAGAGCAGGCCAAGGATCTAAAAAATCGTTTTTCAGAAAGAGGATATAGCCAGAGATATATTAAGCGTGGTTATCACCGTGCTAAATATACCCCACGTCAGCAATTGCTATGTGGGTCTGGCGCTCAAACCAACAAAGGTGATACCCAAGTCAGGTTTATATCAACATTTAACTGTCAGTGGGACACCATGCGCCAGATTCTCAATAGACATTGGCCTGTTCTTCAAACCGATCCCATATTAAATAAAGAAATTTCCACAAGACCTCTTATTACTGCTAGAAGGAGCAAAAATCTCAAGGATCAATTGGTGAGAAGTCACTATGTGGCTTCACACAAGAGTTTTTTTGGTAACTCCAAGCAGAAATGGGGCTGTTTCCCGTGTGGGAACTGTATGGCATGTAATCTATCCAATATTATAAGGGCCAAGACCTTCAAAAATGCTGTGGGGACGCATGAATACAATATTGTTCATTATATATCCTGCACCACCTCATATGTTGTATACTTTGCGCAGTGCCCCTGTTCCAAAATCTATATTGGTTTAACAACTAGGGAATTGCGCATTAGAGTAAGAGAACATGTGAGGGACATCTTGGCTGCGAAAGAGGTGGAGGATGTGTCTATGCTAAAAACGCTGCCCAAACACTTTTTACTACACCATAACTCTGACCCCCGAGGCCTTAAGGTTAAAGGCATTGATAGGATCCATGGGGGGATCAGAGGGGGCAACTTGAAGCAGTTATTAGCACAAATGGAAACAAGGTGGACTGTGGAACTCGGTACTATGTCCCCTGTAGGGCTCAATGAGAAACTGAGTTTCGCTCCATTTTTATAGATCTCTGCTTTTTAAATTTAAATTTTTGTGTTCTTGTCTTTAATTGTTCTCTTTTTTTCTCCTTTATGTTTTTTATTTTTAGTAATAAGTTTGGAAACTTGCCCAATAATAAATATTCTGGCCTGAAACATCTGCTACTTCATATCACCATGATATCCGTGTTAATCAATGTTCTGCATCGGAAGAGAATACTATTGCATCTTTTAATCTGAGAAATACGCATAAATCATGATTTGGGGACATGGAGAGCTGAAATGTGGACTTTTTTGCGATGATATTATAATATTGTTCTCCTGTCATATGTGTACTCTCATTATTTGTGATATGATGTTTTTGATATGGGATGTTCCCTAAAGTATCTATATAAGAATGTTTTTTCATATGGTGGTGGTGTTACCTCCCTTTTCTTCTTCCTTTATATGATGCGGTCCTTATCGCTGGGGCCCGGGCTGTTATGCCTGCATGATCGGCTAGTTATTTCATCTGCCTGAAGGGTGACCCTAACAAAATGGTGACGCGCATGCGCATCGCGCCCGGGAACCACCATGTTGTTGAAGGCCTCTTTACCATCGGCTGTGCGGACATGACGTCATGGAGGATTTCCTCCCCGCACGCCGATTGTGAGTGCCGGAAACAGCGATGGTCAGGAACCGGAGGCGGCGGTGCCATGCGCGACATAATGCTAGCAGGTGCAGTAATCACTATGCACTATAAATTGGAGCTTGCAGTAAAGACAGGACATGCACAATCTCTCTCCCCTTGATAAAGCGGAAAACGCGAAACGCGCGTCGGGGTTCCTTTGTGAGGCTGAGGATAGACAGGCGGATTCCATGGGTATGTATATACAACCATACTAGCTTTCTTTTGCATTGGCACTTTGCATTGGCACTTTATATTTTGGCTAAGATGGCCACTCCTTATGCAGTTCACTAAGGAGTTAGTCCAGTATGGATATTTATTTCATCCCCATAGCCTGTACTACTACTACTATCTACCTCATGTCTTCAGTCTTTGTGCACTTTACTCGGGTATTATCCTTCCTCTTACTGGTCTTTTGTTATTTTTGTTTTTATCAATTACTGTAGTATATGTGTATTTTCAATAAAAATTGTCACTCTTTTATACCATCTCTTGAGTGGTGTGTTTGATACTTTTTGTATCCCTTTGGATTAGTGTAAGATTTACACACCCCTTATATGCTTCCTATGGGACTTCCTATCCTGGTGGAGGAACCCTGTGAGTAGCAATATTATGTTTATGGACATTTTTGTTTATATCCCTCATTTGTTTGATAAAGTCACATATTTATATGGGGCATTTCTCAACAGAGAGTGTGGAGGACAGAAATGAGGAGACAGGGGTAAGTGCGCAGTGCGCAGACTACCTATATACGCCCGCACGCACACTGAGCCATTCTTATTCTTATTATAGGATAAAGAGGCCACTCAGACTCCCCTCTCTCAGGCAAAAAAGTCGGGCAAAGTGTTGACAAAATCTAAGAGGTGCTCCATATGTAATGTGAAGCTTGCAGAAGCATACAAGAAAGCTCTCTGCAGTTCTTGTATCACTAAGGTTGTCAGAGATGAACAACCAGCAATGTTATCGGAGATGAGGAGTCTAATCCGTGAGGAGATCCAAAGTTCTTTGGCCTCTATGTCGCAACGGGATATGGGCAGTCCGAGTCCAGCCCGTAAGAGACCAAGAAGGGATCCAGAACAGGAAGACCAGGAGGGTTCTTCGGAAGCGGAGTCGGAATACAGAGATTTTGACCAGGAAGAAGGAGAATTGCCATTGGAAGAACAGGAGCAAGGGAGAAGGTATTACTTTCCAGTAGAAGACACAGAAGAGCTGGTTCAAGCGGTCAGAAGTACCATGCAGATAAAGGAAGATCCACGTCCAAGATCTAGACAAGATCAGATGTTCGGAGGTCTCACATATCAAGAACGAACAGTGTTTCCGGTGAGCGACCATATTCGTCGAATGATATCTCAGGAATGGAAAGATGCGGAACGTAGATTGGTGATGTCGAGAGAGTTTAAAAATCGTCTTCCATTCGATCCAGAAGAGATCAAGACATGGGAAGAAATTCCTAAAGTACAGTTAGGTCCATATATATTTGGACAGAGACAACATTTTTCCAATTTTGGTTATAAACCACATTACCACAATGAATTTTAAACAAAACAATTCAGATGCAGTTGAAGTTCAGACTTTCAGCTTTCATTTGAGGGTATCCACATTAAAATTGGATGAAGAGTTTAGGAGTTTCAACTCCTTAACATGTGCCACCCTGTTTTTAAAGGGACCAAAAGTAATTGGACAGATTCAATAATTTTAACTAAAATGTTCAATTCTAGTACTTGGTTGAAAACCCTCTGTTGGCAATGACTGCCTGAAGTCTTGAACTCATGGACATCACCAGACGCTGTGTTTCCTCCTTTTTGATGCTCTGCCAGGCCTTCACTGTGGTGGTTTTCAGTTGCTGTTTGTTTGTGGGCCTTTCTGTCTGAAGTTTAGTCTTTAACAAGTGAAATGCATGCTCAATTGGGTTGAGATCAGGTGACTGACTTGGCCATTCAAGAATATTCCACTTCTTTGATTTAATAAACTCCTGGGTTGCTTTGGCTTTATGTTTTGGGTCATTGTCCATCTGTAGTATGAAACGACGACCAATCAGTTTGGCTGCATTTGGCTGGATCTGAGCACACAGTATGTCTCGGAATACCTCAGAATTCATTCGGCTGCTTCTGTCCTGTGTCACATCATCAATAAACACTAGTGACCCAGTGCCACTGGCAGCCATGCATGCCCAAGCCATCACACTGCCTCCGCCGTGTTTTACAGATGATGTGGTATGCTTTGGGTCATGAGCTGTACCACGCCTTTGCCATGCTTTTCTCTTTCCATCATTCTGGTAGAGGTTGATCTTGGTTTCATCTGTCCAAAGAATGTTCTTCCAGAACTGTGCTGGCTTTATTAGATGTTTTTTAGCAAAGTTCAGTCTAGCCTTTTTATTCTTGATGCTTATGAGTGGCTTGCACCGTGCAGTGAACCCTCTGTATTTACTTTCATGCAGTCTTCTCTTTATGGTAGATTTGGATATTGATACGCCGACCTCCTGGAGAGTGTTGTTCACTTGGTTGGCTGTTGTGAATGGATTTCTCCTCACCATGGAGATTATTCTGCGATCATCCACCACTGTTGTCTTCCGTGGGCGCCCAGGTCTTTTTGCATTGATGAGTTCACCAGTGCTTTCTTTCTTTCTCAGGATGTAACAAACTGTAGATTTTGCCACTCCTAATATTGTAGCAATTTCTCGGATGGGTTTTTTCTCTGTTTTCACAGCTTAAGGATGGCTTGATTCACCTGCAAGGAGAGCTCCTTTGACCGCATGTTTACTTCACAGCAAAACCTTCCAAATGCAAACACCACACCTCAAATCAACTCCAGGCCCTTTATCTGCTTAATTGAGAATGACATAACGAAGGGATTGCCCACACCTGCCCATGAAATAGCCTTGGAGTCAATTGTCCAATTACTTTTGGTCCCTTTAAAAACAGGGTGGCACATGTTAAGGAGTTGAAACTCCTAAACCCTTCATCCGATTTTAATGTGGATACCCTCAAATGAAAGCTGAAAGTCTGAACTTCAACTGCATCTGAATTGTTTTGTTTAAAATTCATTGTGGTAATGTCTGTAACCAAAATTAGAAAAATGTTGTCTCTGTCCAAATATATATGGACCTAACTGTAGATGTCCCCATAGCCAAGGTGGCAAAGAAGACATCCATACCTTTTGAGGATTCTTCTAGCCTCAAGGATGCAATGGACCGCAAAGCGGATATCCTGTTACGTCGAGCCTGGGAGACTTCAGCAGCTTTAATAAAGACTAACATCGCAGCCACGTCAGTAGCAAGATCCATGTTCCTATGGATGGAACAATTGGAAGAACATTTGATTAATAAAACACCAAGGGCTGATATAATTTCATCCCTACCTATCATAAAGTCAGCCACGGCCTTCATGGCTGACACTTCGGCTGAATCAGTTAGATTCGCGGCTAGAAATAGCTCTCTGTCAAATGCAGCCCGAAGGGCCATTTGGCTTAGATCTTGGTCGGGGGATAATGCATCCAAAAATAAATTGTGTGCCATCCCATTCACAGGCTCTAGAATATTTGGTCAGGCTTTAGATGACATTCTAGAATCTGCAGCTGACAGTAAAAAAGGGTTCCCTGAGGATTAACCTAGGAGGTTTCAGCCCTTTCGGAGAAGGCCACTTCCCCCCCCCTCCCCCATGCAGACAACCGGAGTATAGAGAGCAGTGGAGATCAGGCAGAGGAACATTTAGGAGTTCTTACGCCCAGAACAGGAGGGGAAGACCCTCCCTTTTTGGTTCAAGTTATAGACCAAGAAAGCAATGACGCCATAGGCATAGGCGGGAGACTAAGCTTCTTTTTAAGTCACTGGAATCAGATATCAGACAACAGTTATGTCCTCAAAATAATCTCAGACGGTTACAGAATAGAGCTGATTTCCTGCGTACCGCAAAGGGTTATTGCACCAACAGTGGTAGCTACAAATTCCCCAATGTTCTCAGACCTACAAGATCTGTACAAATCCCGGGTTATAGTTCGGGTTCCCGTTCCGGAACTAGGCACAGGTCATTATTCCTCCCTATTTTCAATTCCAAAAGCGTCGGGAGGGTCCCGTACAATAATAAATTTGAAACCTCTGAATGCATACGTCAGGTACAAAAAATTCAGAATGGAATCAATCAGGTCAACCATTCACCTGATAAACAAGGATTCGGTAATGTGCACTCTCGATTTGAAGAGTGCGTATTATCAGGTTCCAATTCACCCCTCATCTCAGGAGCTTCTGAGATTCTCGGTGAGTTTTCCGGACCAAACCTGTCACTTCCAATTTCAATGCCTCCCGTTCGGTCTTGCATCGGCTCCAAGAATTTTCACGAAATTAGTAGCAGAAGTAGTGGCTTTCCTAAGAAACCAAGGAATAACAATAATTCCGTACTTGGACGATTTTCTCATCGTAGCACGGACAGAGGTCATTCTGCTGCAACACAGAGATCGGGTTATAGCAGTTTTGGAACACCTAGGATGGGTGGTAAACCGGAAAAAGTCTCATCTAAGGCCAGAGACCCGAAAGATCTTTCTGGGAGTACTCCTGGATTCTACAACCAGACAATCCTTCTTGCCAAGGGACAAACGAATCTCTCTAATAAAATGATTCTACGGTTCCAAAAAAGACCACTTACGATAAGAATGGCCATGGAGATCTTGGGGAAGATGACAGCTTGCATCCCGTGTGTCAGATGGGCTCAGGCGCACTCAAGACCTTTACAAGAGCAAGTACTCTCGGTGTGGGATCGTTCTCGTTCATCACTAGACAGGAGGATGCTCCTTTCAATGAAGGCAAGAAAATCTCTACGATGGTGGACCCAGGACTACAATTTAAAAATGGGCATCCCTTGGATATCATCCCCTTGTGTGGTAATCACCATGGACGCAAGTCAGTGGGGATGGGGAGCACACTTGGAAGGAAGATTCTTTCAGGGCAAGTGGCCCGAAGAAATCAGTCGGATGTCATCAAATTACAGAGAGCTATATGCAGCTTGGGAAGCCCTCAGAAGAAACTACTCATGTCTAAAGGACAAACACGTAAAGATTTTATCAGACAACGTGACAGCAGTATCCTTTTTGAGACATCAAGGCGGGTCCAGACACAGGGCGCTTCAAAATCTAGCGCAAAGAATATTTTCCTGGGCAGAGAACGTGGTTCTATCAATAACAGCAGTGCATCTAGAAGGATCCCAAAACATCCCAGCCGACTATCTAAGCAGAAAGAAAGTTTATCCAACCGAGTGGGAATTAAATCAAGAAATGTTTCAAATACTATGTCATCGTTGGGGAACGCCCAGGATAGACTTATTCGCCATAAGGAAAAATTCGAAGGTGGCCAGATTTTATTCACTCAACCCTTCAGACATGCCGGAAGCAGTTGATGCCCTAAGCCAAACATGGAACGAACCTCTGTCTTACGCTTTTCCTCCAATAGCACTTATTCCAGTAGTGCTCAGGAAGATTCAAGAGGACCAGGCAACGGTGCTGACGATTGTGCCATTCTGGCCAAAGAGAAGTTGGTTCCCGTTGTTGGGAGCTATGACAGTGAAAGATCCTATCAGACTCCCGGTATGGAAGAATATCATTCATCAGGGGCCGGTTTTGCATCAGGACCCAGAGAGATTACATCTATCAGCATGGATCCTGAAAGGGACATCTTGAAATCCAGAGGTCTTTCAGATGAAGTAATCACAACCATCCAGGCTAGTAGGAAGCCTGTGACCACAGCCATCTACCACAAGATCTGGAGGAAATTCTGTTTGGAAAGTGGCAGGTCGGTCGTGATACCGGGAGCTTTGGATGTTCCTAGAGTCTTAAATTTTTTACAGACTGGCTTTAACTTGGGGCTCAGGCCGAGTACAATTAAAGTCCAGATTTCGGCCCTCAGTACCTTCTTAGATTATCCGTTGGCCTCCCACCCCTGGATAATTAGATTTGTTAGAGCTATCCAGAGATTACGTCCTACTTTAAGACAACTAGCTCCTACATGGGACTTAAATCTGGTCCTCAGGGCTCTATGTAAAGATCCTTATACTCTCGAGGAGGACATGCCCATTTCAATACGTACCTGGAAAACGGCCTTTTTAGTAGCAATTACAACTGCTAAACGTATAGGTGAAATTCAGGCTCTTTCTATCAAGGATCCATACCTTCAAGTTAGAGAGGACCATATAATTCTGAAATTAGATCCAGCTTTTATCCCTAAAATAGCCTCAGCTAAAAACCGTGACCAGGAGATAATTTTACCGTCCTTTTGTGAGAACCCTGCTAATGAAAAAGAACAGACTTTACACTCCCTTGATGTTAGGTGGGCAGTATTAAACTATCTAGAGGCCACTAGCCCCTGGAGGAAAGATCCTAATCTTTTTATTCTTTTTGGGGGTAAGAATAAGGGTAAAAAAGCGTCCAAGGCTTCAATAGCTAGATGGATCACGACCATAATTTCAAAAGCCTACTCATCAGAAGGATTAGCTTGCCCAACAGGGATAAAAGCGCACTCTACTAGGGCTGTTTCAGCATCATGGGCTGAACGGGCAGGAGCGTCCCTAGATCAGATTTGCAAGACCGCAACTTGGGCCAGGGTAAACACATTTTGTAGGCACTATAAATTAGATGTGATGGCAGCTCAGCAAGTGTCATATGGGAGAAAAGTTCTCCAAGCAGTTGTCCCACCCTAAAGGAGTTTTTCTTTGGTATTCTCCAATGTGCTGTCAGGGGGACGTCCTGGAAAATGGGTATTATACCTACCGATAATTCGGTTTCCAGGAGTCCATCCTGACAGCACCGTTATTTCCCCCCCTATTCATGCCAGTGCATATGCTGTAATATGTTTGGTTAATAAAAATTTCAAAGTATATCTATCCATGGTGTGGTACTTGTCAAAACACTGAGGGAAAGGGGGCGGAGTGGGACCTTTTAACCTCTCGTGTTGTATTTCCTGCCCCTGCAAGGAGGACGTCCTCCAATGTGCTGTCAGGATGGACTCCTGGAAACCGAATTATCGGTAGGTATAATACCCATTTTTCAACAGTATTTGCACAAGAAAATCCCATGGCAGACAATATGGTCAGTGATAACAAAAATTCCCGATTAAATGTCATCTGCTTATCCCAGCAGGAAGTACGGCGGCATCTAAAAATCATTAAAATTGACAAATCTCCGGGCCCAGATGGGATACACCCCCCGAGTACTGCAGGAACTAAGAACAGTCATTGATAGACCATTATTTTTAGCCTTTAAAGAGTCCATAATAACAGGGTCTGTACCACAGGACTGGCGTATAGCAAATGTGGTGTCAATATTCAAATAGGGGACAAAAACTGAACTCGGAAATTATAGGCCAGTAAGCTTAATCTCAACTGTGGGTAAAATCCTGGAGGGCATTCTAAGGGATGCTATACTGGAGTATCTGAAGAGGAATAACCTCATGACCCAATGTCAACATGGGTTTACTAGGGACCGTTCATGTCAGACTAATTTGATCAGCTTCTATGAAGAGGTAAGTTCCGGACTGGACCAAAGGAACCCAGTAGATGTAGTGTATATGGACTTTTCAAAAGCTTTTGATACGGTGCCACACAAAAGGTTGATACATAAAATGAGAATAATGGGGATAGGGGAAAATATGTGTAAGTGGGTTAAGAGCTGGCTCAGGGATAGGAAACAAAGGGTGCTTATTAATGGAGCACCCTTGGACTGGGTAGCGGTTAGCAGTGGGGTACCACAGGGGTCAGTATTGGACCCTCTACTTTATAACATATTTATATATGAGGGGACAGTCTAATGACCTTTTTACTCGTAGACCTGAGACGGGGACAAGGGGGCATCCTCAACGTCTGGAGGAAAGAAGGTTTAAGCATAATAACAGACACGGATTCTTTACTGTAAGAGCAGTGAGACTATGGAACTCTCTGCCGTATAATGCTGTAATGACTGATTCATTACTAAAATTTAAGAGGGGACCGGATGCTTTTCTTGAAAAGTATAATGGTACAGGTTATATATACTAGATTCCTTGATAGGGCGTTGATCCAGGGAACTAGTCTGATTGCCGTATGTGGAGTTGGGAAGGAATTTTTTTTCCCCATGGTGGAGCTTACTCTTTGCCATATGGTTTTTTTTTGCCTTCCTCTGGATCAACATGTTAGGGCATGTTAGGTTAGGCTATGGGTTGAACTAGATGGACTTAAAGTCTTCCTTCAACCTTAATAACTATGTTACTAAATTAGTGGACGAAGGGAAAAACTACTATCATTTTAGTTTTTCCAACTAAAGTCATAAGTATGCTTTATGGACAGACACAAAACTAGATTTGCACGCAAAACTTAATATACAGTACATGCATAATATACAAAACATCAGTTAAATGAAAATCATAAGCATGTCATAGAAACAGCTCAGATGACCAAATGTTTTTAGGGTGGTCCCCAATGTATAGCTACAAAACTACAACTCCCAGCATGCTTTTTCTTTTCTATTAAAACTACAACCTCAAGCATATAGAATTATAGTTTTGCAATAGATGCAAAAAGTACATTTTAAGCAATAGATCTTTGAATAATAACAAGTTCCACAATTGGATCCATTAAAGAAAAATGTTCCGCTGCTGAGATAATCTTATAAATGTGCCTCTGCTATATACTGATATTTGTGTGCCAGACAATGCTGAGCTGCTCCAAAGCTCCATACTACAGCTCCTGGCCAGGTGATTAAGCAGAAGTCATCGATGTTAAGTGAGTATACAGACAAAACAGCAAGGGATTACAGCTGCACCTTTCTCAGGTAACACATTTCCCTGCCTGTTTTATCACAGCAGCAAATATTTGTGCCGAGTTAGCTTTCTTAGCTCTTCATAAATCAAGTCAGTGACATATAATGTCAGGGCTTGCTGTAGCTCCTACATTACTAACTTGATTTATGAAGAGTTCAGAGGGCTGGAGATGCAGCAAAAACACTTGCTCCTGTGATAAAACAGGCAAGAAATGTGTTTCCTCAGAAAATAACAGATGTGAACCTCTGCTATTTTCCCTGTGTATGCAATTGTCTGTGGGATGTGCCGACCATAAACTGGAGCAGCTCTGCATGATTAGACACAGCCATTACACAGTACATAGCAGAGGCACATTATTTCATAAGACTATCTCAACACAGGAACATTTTTTAAATAAATCCATATTGTGCAAAGTTAATATTATTCCAAAGTCTATTGATTAAAATGTGCTTTGTTTGTGGGAACCCCTTTAAGTTCCATAAAAATTACTAGTAAGTAAATATATAATATTATATAACCTAGTCTATTCAATGAAAATAATACAGGTATTTATCTAACAGAATATACGGGGCGTTTACCTGGGGTTTTTGGCTGGAGGCAATGATATCCAAAACTGATTTTTGAGTCATCCATGTATCAATATTTGTCAAGTCATATATGCAGTATGATATTGTTCCTATTGTCCAATACACGTTCTTTTGCCGCTTAACAAGATAGCTGAACATCTGTGATAGAAATTATATTGAGCAATAAATCTGTATACGTCTGCTAATATATTGAAGGGAATATCCACAAATTATTTGGAGTTGATCCAGACAAGGCCATTTCATTGAATAGCCATACTGACTAATGGCTAATTAGTGATTAACCTCATGAAGAAATGTGTCACCTTTCCATAGGATAGGTGAGAAGCTTCTGATCGTTGGACTGAAAACATGGAGAAGTAAGGAAAGGAACACAAAGGAGAGTTTGAAAGGAAACATGGAGATCCATGGAGGAGAGTAAATACTGTATAATAGCATAGCTGAGAAGGACAGTGTTACATACCAGCTCTGCAAGGTCTTGATTACATTTACGGCAAGCAGGTACACAGCTAGCAGGTATAGAATCTCCATAACATCTTATGGAAATAAGTTTCTAGAATGTTCTAGAAGATTTATTTGGCAGCTTTGATTCAACATGACTCTATATTGCCAGCAAGCATTTGTCCCGAGCTTAGCTGGCTCAAGTTGTGAAATCTGTCACTCACAGCCTTTTGAGGCTTGATCGCCTGCTGAGCTAGGTGCCAGTTTTCTCTTTGAGGATTTGAGACTGCTAGATGACCTGCTGAGCAAGGTTTCCTGTCCCTGCTGCAGATAGAAAAAGGATTTTACAATCCCATGCCAAATACGATACAAATGATTGGCATGAAATTATACAGTGGGTACGGAAAGTATTCAGACCACTTTACATTTTTAACTCTTTTTTCATTGCAGTCATTTGGTAAATTCAAAAAGGTTCATTTTTGTTCTCATTAATGTACACTCTGCACCCCATGTTGACTGAAAAAAACAGAAATGTAGTAATTTTGCAAATGTATTAAAAAATAAAAACTGAAATATCACATGGTCATAAGTATTCAGACCCTTTGCTCAGACACTCATATTTAAGTCACATGTTGTCCATTTCCTTGTGATCCTCTTTGAGATGGTTCTACTCCTTCATTGGAGTGCAGTTGTGTTTAATTAAACTGATAGCACTTGATTTGGAAAGGTACACACCTGTCTATATGAGACCTCACAGCCCACAGAGCATGTCAGACCAAATGAGAATCATGAGGTCAAAGGAACTGGCTAAGCAGCTCAGAGACAGAATTGTGGCAAGGCACAGATCTGGCCAAGGTTACAACAGAATTTCTGCAGTACTCAAGGTTCCTAAGAGCACAGTGGGCTCCATAATCCTTAAATGGAAGAAGTTTGGGACCACCAGAAGTCTTCCTAGACCTGGCCTCGAGCCAAACTGAGGAATCATGGGAGAAGAGCTTTGGTGAGAGGGGTAAAGAAGAAATCCAAGATCACTGTGGCTGAGCTCCAGAGATGCAATAAGGAGATGGGAGAAAGGTCCCAACTGTCTCTACAGCCCTCCACCCATTCAGGCCTTTATGACAGAGTAACCTGACGGAAGCCTCTGCTCAGTGCAAGACATATAAAAGCCCGCCTAAAGTTTGCTAAAAAACACATGAAGGACTCCCAGACTATGATAAATAAGGTTCTCTGGTCTGATGAGACGAAGACAGACTTTTTTTGGTGATAGTTCTACATAGTATGTGTGGAGAAAACCAGACACTGCTCATCACCTGCCCAATACAATCCCAACAGAGAAACATGCTATGGGGGTGTTTTTCAGCTGCAGGTCAGGACGACTTGTTGTCATTGAAGGAAACATGAATGCGGCCAAGTACAGAGATAGCCTGGATGAAAACCATTTTCAGAGTGCTCTGGACCTCAGACTTGGCCGAAGGTTCACCTTCCAACAAGACAATGACCCTAAGCACACAGCTAAAACAACAAAGGAGTGGCTTCAGAACAACTCTGTGATCATTCTTGACTGGCCCAGCCAGAACCCTGACCTAAACCCAATTGAGCATCTCTGGAGAGACCTCAAAATGGCTGTCCACCAACATTCACCATCCAACCTGACGGAACTGGAGAGGATCTGCAAGGAAGAATGGCAGAGGATCCCCAAATCCAGGTGTGAAAAACTTGTTGCAAAGGGTCTGAATACTCATGACCATATGATATTTCAGTCTTTCTTTTTTAATAAATTTGCAAAAATTTCTACATTTCTGGGTTTTTTTCAGTCAAGATGGGGTGCAGAGTGTACATTAATGAGAACAAAAATTAACTTTTTTTAATTTGCCAAATGGCTGCAAGGAAACAGAGTAAAAAATTTAAAGGGGTCTGAATACTTTCCTTACCCACTGTATCTCCAATATTCTTCATAGAAAGCTGGTGACCACTGAGAACACTTAATCACTGCATTTATTAGCTGTTTAATTCCTGCCTATTCCAACACTCCAGAGTATGAAATAATTTCTATAATGGTAAAAAAAAAAAATAGTGTGTATAGAATGACTTTAACAATTGGGCATTTGGAATTTTGACTAAATCCCTTTTTGCATATTTGCCTTAAATCTCAGAAAAAAAAGATATAATGGTTTCTGAATTATAAATACATATTTTTAAACATTTCTCAATGTCAAAATAATTTTCTTTCCAGATATCCAGCACACATCTCTCATATGTGTTGGCACACTGCATTATTTATGGTCTCCCAAGAAAATGGGATTTTGGAAAGTTAAAGTAAAAAGACAGCCACTACTTATAGTCAGAATAGCAGATCAGATGAATAATTGAAGAGTTTAGTGACTAACTTCAATGTTTCCTTCATTGGCTGCCAGCTTTAATGGAGTAAAGCCATCATTATTTTCCAAATGCTCCGCGCACCGAGAATCCTTGAGTGGCACAAGGTCTAGGATCCAGTCGTACATGTGACAGGCCAGCTCTTTATTTTGTTGCAGGACTAGCGTATGAAACACAGTGTTCCCTGAAACAAATCAGTGCAGATGTAAAATATATTTATTTCACCTAGTGCCTTCCCTATGGAAAATAAAACTAACAATTGTCACGATGTAGTATCTGATCTAGGGGTAGATGTGTCTTAGTAACAAGTGTTGCAGATAATAAAAACTCAAACCTGTCATTTCCTCTACCATATAGTAGTGGTTAAAATTTTAGGACACTAAATCCTGCTCTCATCACTTCACTTCTATACCTTATAGTTACATAAAGCAGAATATATTTGACAGATTTTGGATGCAATATATTTTGGAAAAGCTTTAACAGCTATGCAATTTGCAAGTTAAATGAGTACCGTATATTTCATCAGCTGTGAAACAAAGTCAGTACTACTTAAAATAAAGTAAAAAAGAATGTACCAAGTGAGTCTTGAGCAGTAACAGGTGCACCATACTTTACAAGCAGGAGTTTTGTGATTTCTTCATTCCCTGTGCATGCTGCAAATGATAATGGATATTCTCCTAGAGAAGTAAAGAAGTATGCAACATTATATTGAGAAATATAAATATATATAATACACCATGGAAGCAATTGTGCTCTAAAAAGAAATAATAGTAAAACTTCTTAAGTTACTAATACTATGCACAAAATTTATCAATCTGTACACAACAAGTACATAACTACAGAATTATTTTAAAGGGAACCTGTCACCCCCAAAATTAAAGGTGAGCTAAGCCCACCAGCATCAGGGGCTTATCTACAGCATTCTGTAATGCTGTAGATAAGCCCCCGGTGTATCCTGAAAGATGAGACAAAGAGGTAGATTATACTCACCCAGGGGTGGTCCCGCTGCAGTCCAGTCCAATGGGCATGGCAGTCCAGTCCGGGGTCTCCCATCTTCTCACGATGACGTTCTCTTCTTGTCGTCATGCTGCAGCTCCGGGGCAGCCGTACTTTGTCTGCGCTGTTGAGGGCAGAGTAAAGTACTGCAGAGCGCAGGCGTCGGGAAAGGTCAGAGAGGCCCAGCACCTGCGCACTGCAGTACTTTGCTCTGCCCTCAACAGCGCAGACAAAGTACGCTTGCGCCGGAGCCACAGCATTAAGACAAGAATAGGACGTCATCCTATGAAGATAGGAGGCCCCGGACCGCGACGCCCATCGGATCGGACCGCCTGCCCAGGTGAGTATAATCTAACCTCTTTTTCTCATCTTTCAGGATACATCAGGGGTTTATCTACAGCATTACAGAATGCTGTAGATAAGCCCCTGATGCCGGTGGGCTTAGCTCACCTTCGATTTTGGGGGGTGACAGGTTCCCTTTAAATAACATTGAACTGCATAAAATTTTAGTTTTAAGAAGACATGGTTGCCCATCAGTCACCATTTGGCTCCACTAACATCTAGGTCCCTGGCTCTTTCACAAATACTGTAGATTCGACAGGCTGCATACACAATGTATTTTAAGCTCTGATTTAAAGAGTAACTCATTTTTTCCCATTTTAAAGGGAACCTGACAGCAGATGCATGCTGCCCGAACCACAAGCAGCATGTATCACACACCAGTTTTATGAGGTGAGCCATGTATTTTTGCTGCCTTTTTGCAGAAAACGGATGATGATGAACAATTGATAAGATCAATACACTAGATCTTGTATTCAGATCTATCAACTTTGATTCGGGGACAGCAGAGTCTTTGAGTGGGGGAGAACAGAGTGTGCACACTTGTAATTCAGGAGACCAAATACAATGCACAGGAGGCACAAGGCGGAAACAATCAAGGAACGATTTATTTCTATCTGATATAAGCGAGAATTCACAGTGGTTAGGAAATAGTTAATAACATAAAACAGCGTAAGCAGCAGTAAACCATACGACAATACATACAATGAATTTTAGAATACAATTAAAATAAGAGAAATGTCTCTCAAGAATTATGTTTATGACCTTACTACAAGGGTAGTACGCTCGCTCCTAGAAGCTACTAAACTAGCTCTTCTTGCAACTATGGCCCTAGCAGGGGTCACCAGGTTTTCCTGTTAGGCCACAAGTCCTCTTTAAAAGTCTATCAAGGAACTTTGAGTTTCCTGTGTACCAACCGCCACCCTGTACCGTACGTTATGGCTGGAAGTGACAGCTTTGCTCACTAGTGTTGTCCTTCTGTAACTGCAGGCACCCTACTTTAGTCACCATCTCCTCATGGATCTTTGATGCTTGACTGATGGCAGGTATCTACTAGGCCTGGGGAAGACATGGTTGGGTCCCAGTTCTTGATAGGGGTCATCTAGGCTCCGATTCTTGACTGTCATAGGGTGCAGGTTCTGGTCTTGGACACATAGTCAGCCCTCTGGAATTCACTGGGTGTCGCCCGGGCTTTGTCCGACGTCGGCCAGCATCTGGCTGGCTCATGCTCCCTGCTGTGGCATATCACACAGGCTTCAGCGTTGTCTCTGGCTCACATCCGCACTGCTCTTCTGCTTGTTCCCAAATTTCAGTGCGGTTTGGTACGCAGGACTTTCACATGCAAGAACTCCATCATACAGGGCACCTGACCATGTCCCGCACATGAACTCGTTCCCCTGCAACTATTTTGGTGCAAGTTTGTTCCTGCATGGTCAAATCACACAGGGGTTCTTCAGGGGTACCGTCACTTCCTCTTACATGCTCTGCCTATTGGCAGCCACAGTAAGAGGAGTGCAGGTGTGGAATTTGCATAACAGTCTCACTGAAAATATAATGATGCTGGAGCCACAGAGAGCGCTGTGCAGCAGAAGCACTCGGTAAATCAGACCTGCAGGCCATTGCCCTGGCGCAAATGCTTGTAAGAGGGCAAGAGAGGGGGTTGAGCATTCTTCAAGTTTATGCGCTTTGTCTTCTTTATAGCATCCATACTGAGAGGAGATCGGCACAACGTTCTCTGTGGCTCCAGAATCATTTACAGTCACTTTGAGAGGACTGTGCAGACCCTGCTCTTGCTCACGTCTGACTGTGGTTGCTATAAAGAAGACAGCGTGTGTATTCTATGAATCCCGCACCCCTCCACTTTCCTCCCAGAACCCTGGACAGCAGATCTGATTTGCATGGAGTAGCACCCGCACAGCATTCTGTGTGGCTCTGGAATTCAAACACAATGGGAGGAAGCTCACAGAGCATGCTCAGCTCCACCTCTCCTCTCACGGTCACTGCTAGAAGAAAGATCAGGCACAATGTACTCCCCCAAAACTCGAAATCGGTAAATTTGTACAACTGATATTGAATATGGACTTCAGCAGTCATTTCAGCACAGTTTAGCATCTACAGGGTGGGCCATTTATATGGATACACCTGGGTGGGCCATGTATATGAATACACCTAAATAAAATGGGAATGGTTGGTGATATCAACTTCCTGTTTGTGGCATATTAGTATATGGGAGGAGGGAAACTTTTCAAGATGGGTGGTGAACATGGCGGCCATTTTGAAGTCTGCCATTTTTGAATGAAACTTTATAAATGGCCCATCCAGGTGTATCCATATAAATGGCCCACCCTGTATTTTCTTCATGAAGGCTGCAACATAAGATAATTAACCCTATTGCAATAATTTTGCATGTTACATATCCAGCATTACAATCAAAGTTTAGTTACTCTTTAACACTTGCATTTTTGGTTTTAAGTGAAATCAATATTAAAACAGACTCAGACATACAGAATAACATTAACATTTATGTGCTATTTAAATAGCAATACTTTCCAAGGTGACCCTATCTGCAACCCAAGGGACTAAGCATGTCCAGCACAGATGTAAATCGTATGGCAGTCTGTTTCTGGAAGTATATAATCAGTTTAGCTTTTTAGTGTAACCATCCCATTGATACAATATCACAGCTTGGAAACAGAAACTCCGAAAATTGCATTTGGCATTCATCCTATCAAAGGCATAACTTTCACCATCATTCTGTCACAGCAGAGAGAAAGACACCTAAATTTAAAATTTAGCAAGGGCTTGAAAGCAGTAAATGGCACAATGATGAAGAGCTTTCTACACACTAATGAACAATCATTTGGACAAGTAATGTGGGAACTGATTGCCGAGGATATGTGGAGCAATGATCTAAGTATATCTGAATGGCTGAAATTATTGCATACTTTACCCTGAATAAATGCAACTCATGAACTTGGCACAAATGCAGAAGAGACAGAAGGCACAGTTGTATGAATATTTATGGTAAGTGAAAAATGAGACTTGATTGCCAAAGTCATTTTTCCCAGTTAAGGGAAGACTTTGAATAGTTTTAATATGGTCACTTCAAGTACATTCAAAGAAAAGGTTGGTGACAATTCCCAGGGCAGTAAAATGTGATCTCTCATATGGACACCGTCATATGTGAAAGGTGTAAAATCTTCTTGTTTTCCATATCCTCAATATATTGAGTACACATATAGTTGACGTCTAACACAAAATCATTTTTGCAAATGTGACTGACTATGGTTCAGACTCAACTGCAAAGATAAATGTAGCAAAGGTATTTTAATGTCACCCATATGCTGTACCTAATACAATGCTAGCAAAAAATATGTCCAAATCTGTGAGTACTTACAGTGGGGAAAATAAGTATTTGATACACTGCTGATTTTGCAAATTTTCCCACCTACAAAGAATGGACAGGTCTGTAGTTTTTATTGTAGGTACACTTCAACTATGAGAGACAGAATCTTAAAAAAAATCCAGAAAATAACAATTTTTACATAATTCATTTGCATATTGTATTGCCTGAAATAAGTATTTGATACAATAGAAAAACAGAACTTAATATTTGGTACAGAAACCTTTGTTTGCATTTACAGAGGTCAGATGTTTCCTGTAGTTTTTGACCAAGTCTGCACACACTGCAGCAGGGATTTTGGCTCACTCTTCCATACAGATCTTCTCCAGATCTTTCAAATTTCAGGGCTGTTGCTGGGCAACATTGAATTTCAGCTCCCTCCAAAGATTTTCTATTGGGTTTAGGCCACTCCAGGACTTTGAAATGCTTCTTGTGGAGACACTCCTTAGTTGCCCTGGCTGTATGTTTGGGGGTCATTGTAAAGCTGGAAGACCCAGTCCCATCTTCAATGCTCTTAACTGATGGATAGAGGTTGTTGGCCAAAATATCGCAATACATGACCCCATCCATCCTCCCTTCAATACGGTGCAGTCATCCTGTCCCCTTTGCAGAACAGCCCCACCAAAGTATGGTGTTTCCCCCACCATGCTTCACGGTTGGGATGGTGTTCTTGGGGTTGTAGTCATCCTTCTTCTTCCTCCAAACATGGTGAGTGGAGTTGATATCAAAAAGTTCTATTTTGGTCTGACCACATGACCTTCTCCCATACCTTCTCTGGATCATCCAGATGGTCATTAGTGAACTTCAAATGGGCCTGCACATGTGCTGGCATGAGAAGGGAGACCTTGCATTCCCTGCGTAGTGTGTTAGCAACAGTAATATTTGAGATTGTAGTCCCAGCTCTCTTCAGATCATTGACCAGGTCCTCCCGTGTAGTTCTGTCATAGACACATGGACTGCCAAGGGCTCATTCACTGTTCTTGCATGGGAGTCCTCTTGTGCCTGTGTGTGCCTCAGGCATGAATGTTAAGATTTTCTCACAGTTAGGTTCCCAGCAATCATACATTTATAACTAATCTTGCAGATGGTTTGTACATTTTCATGGAACAACAAATTTAAATTGTACAGTGTTACTTGTCAACTGACTTTGAAATAATTGCCCCGGCAATGGCAATAAGACATTGCTTTCCACTAAAGGCAATAAGACATTGCTTTCCACTAAACCTTTGTTAAGTCCTTTTCAGTCCCTGGCTTACTAGAAGTAGGCATCCGAGTGAATGACACGCAACACAAAAGATTGTGTGATCATAACAGGGAAAGCTCAGGAGCCCGTCTGACTCACCGGGTGCTCACCCCTCCTTTATACAGAGAAGAGTTATACATTTTAAGACATGCGCACAAGCGCTCATATTCTCTTACAAAGCTTATCTATACTGTGAAATTTACGACCTCTAGTATGTAGGTAAAAAGTTACATCAGTCGAGAAGGAATGCGTCCATAAAAAAGAAATGTCAACTTTGCTCTAGTTTCTTCTGATAAGAAGTCAGATGTTTCAGGACAAAGACACAATGGATTCTTTCAGTCTAATCTCTACAATTCCCCCCTTTGACATATTCTTTTTTTATTAATTACCAAAGGGCCAAAGACAAAGCCTTTATTTTTGGTATTACACATGTACACGCTTATATCATTAATAAGAGAATCAAATCTAGTATCAATTCTTCCGTTTAACTCTCACAACCTTTTCTTTGTTTTGCAATAAGTATACTAAAATATAAAAAAACAAAGATTAGTACAGTAATATTAATTAGAATCACTAGAGGATAACATAAGAATAAAGAAAAAAAAAACTTTATACTCTTGCATCTATTACACAAAGTTTATCTGTGCATACTGAGATACCCTTGAGCACAATCTGGAATAGTACGTATATGACTACAATAATTATAACTATATGTATTATGCTCTGCATAATCCCAGCAACCCACCCACCGATTCCTCTGAACCAGTTGGCTGGGTTAAGAAAAGAAAAGGTATCTGACCACCAGCTATCCTTATTCTGGTCATTATCTTTGTCATACTGATCTCTGAGTCGTTGTACGTCCTTTAATTTAAATGTCATGTACTAATTTTCTATGATGTTGCACGAATCTATTATTCAAAGGGGTTAAAGAATTCAGTCTATCCCATGCCTCCGTTGAGGTTAATACTATTAACATCAATATTCTGAGTTTTATACTGCTCTTTTGCAATGGCTTGCATGTATCCATGATGCCTTTCCTTCAAGCTTGACTGATGTAGGTGTTGTCAACAGGACTTGGAAGGGTCCGTCAAACCTTGGTTCAAGAGCCTTTCTGGTGTGTCTTTTTACATAGACTTGATCACCTGGTTCCAACTTGTGACTTCCTTCAGTGTTGTCAGGATCTGGAAGGGAAGCAAAAAACTTGTGCATGCACCTTAGTTAATTGTTTCTGAAGATTTTGCACATAAGAAGTCAATGACTCAATATTTAACACAAGTTGTTGTGGAAAATAACATCCTAAATTGGCAGTCCTGCCAAACAAAATTTCATATGGAGACAGTTTAGTCTTACCCCTTGGGGTATTGCGTATTGAATAAAGGGCCAGTGGAAGGCATTCTGTCCAAGGCTTTCCTGTTTCAGCCATGGCTTTCTGTATTTTTAATTTTAAAGTTCCATTCATGCGTTCCACCTTTCCAGAACTTTGAGGATGGTATGGAGTGTGTAACTGACTTTCAACACCCAACATTTTCAGTACATTTTGAAATATTTCTCCAGTGAAATGAGTACCCCTATCTGACTCGATCACTTCAGGGAGACCGTAACGGGGTATCAGTTCGGCAACTAGCTTTACAGCAGTGTTTTTAGCTGAAGCCTTCCGAACTGGATAGGCCTCTGGCCACCCTGGGAACATGTCCACACACACCAACACATACTCATACCCATTACTTTTTGGCAGCTGGATAAAGTCTATTTGTAATCGCTGAAACGGATAGAGAGGTCGGACGTGGTGCTTCATAGGGGTCTTTGTTGTCTGTCCGGGATTATGTGCCAGGCATATAACGCATGCAGCACAATAGTCTCTTGCGTAGTTGCCAAAACCTGGAGCCAACCAGACTTGCTTTGCCAGTAGTGTCATTGCATTTGCAGACACATGAGTAGGGTGGTGCAGTCCACCAACTACAATCGGATACCAGGCTCTAGGTAGACATATTAGTCCATCTTTCTTCCAAATTCCTGCTTGTTCTTCTGCCCCTTCCTTTTTCCACCTGTCCCTCTCCTCTTCTCCTGCATCTTCCTGTGCTTGTCTCAGTCTATCTTCAGTATTTTCTGTGGGGTTTACAGTATGAACCTGCTGTAAGGGTTTAACTGCTGCTGCTTTGGCTGCTTTATCAGCCCTATCATTTCCCCTAGATTCCCTAGTGTCGAGTCTCACATGTGCAGCTACCTTGATTACTGCTACTTCTTTTGTTTCTTGTGCAGCCTCTAAGATCTGTTTGATCAAAGAAGCATGTTTTACAGGTTGTCCTGACGCTGTCATGTAACCTCTAGCTCTCCAGATTACTCCAAAATCAAACACAATACCATGTGCATACCTAGAATCAGTGTATATATTAGCTGTCTGATTCTCAGCTATTTTTAGCGCTTCAATCAATGCTGTCAGTTCTGCTTCTTGTGCAGACTGTTTCGGTGGAAGAGGTTCTGCTTTGAGAGTTTCAGATTCTGACACAACTGCATACCCTGTATGGAAGTTACCTGTGTCATCTGCAAACCTACTACCATCTATAAACAGCTCTAAATCTGGATTTTGAAGTGGTGTTTCGGATACATTGGGTAAGCCTACCGTTTCTTGTAAAATGAGCTCTGTACAATCATGTGTGTCTGTAGGGAAAAAATTTGCGTGTGGATCAGTGTCCTTATTCCCCCCTTCAGACTCGAGAGGTAGCAGTGTAGCTAAATTGAGAGTCTGAAGCCTTGCAAATGTGATAGTCTGGTAGCCCTAACGCTGGAGCTGAAACAAGGGCATCTTTTAATTGTTGGAATGAAATCTGACCTTCTTTTGTCAACAAATAAGGTTCATTTTTTACACAGTCATACAGTGGTTGCATTAGTTGACTGGCATGTATAATCCATTGTCTACAATGAGACACTATTCCTAAAAATGCTCGTAGCTGTTTATGATTTCTAGGCTCATTCATCTGTCTTATTGCTTCAGTTCTTTGAGGTGTAAGATGCTTTTTACCTTGAGAAATGCAATGACCTAGAAAGACCACTTTGGTCTGACAAACTTGTAGCTTTTGTCTATTCACTTTACACCCTTCTTTTCCTAGAAAACATAGTAAACTCACAGTAGACCTTTCTGCTGTTTTTAGATCTGGGCAGCAAAGTAGTATGTCATCCACATACTGCAAAATTACTACCTGTGTTTCAGGTCCAAACCTCTGAAGAACTGTTTGTAGGGCATTTGAATAAAGAGTAGGGGAGTGTATCATTCCCTGTGGAAGGCGTGTCCACGCCAACTGTTTGCCCTTAAATGTAAATGCAAACAAATGCCAACTGTCTTGGTGTAAAGGAACCGAGAAAAATGCATTTGAAAGATCTATTACAGTAAACACTTGAGAACTGGCTGGTATCTGTGATAGTAACGTATGAGGATTGGGTACAACTGGGGTGATTGGATCTAGAACTTTGTTTATTTCTCTTAGATCATGTACCATACGATATTTGGGCATAGAACTCTTATCAAGAGTTCTCTTCTTGACTGGATACAGAGGAGTGTTAGCAGGTGATTGTATCTCTACCAAAACTCCTTTCTCTCTATATCCCTCTATCTGTTTTGTAATTGCTAATTCCTGCTGGGCACTCACAGGGTATTGTCTGAGCTGTGGGAGAACAGTTCCTGGTTGCACAGATAATTTTACAGGAGAAATATGCAATAATCCCACATCAGTGTCACCCTGTGCCCACAGTGTTTCTGGGATCATTGAGAGGTCTAGATCTGTGGTGTACTCTTTTCTTCAGCATAATCCTCAAAAGCCTGAATTCTGACATATTGTTCTAATGTTTCTGCATCATCAGGGATAGTCAACATAACTGTGCCATCGTCCCTAAAATTGATGTTAGCTTCTAATTTCTTTAGTACATTAGTTCCTAACAGACATGTTGGGGCACCTCTGGCATACAAAAATCTGGATGCAAAACATTTAGGTCCTAATGAGACCTCTAGGGGCACAGTATATGGCAGTGTTCGAATTACCCCATCATAACCCTCAGCAAAAGTTGTTTGTTCTGAAATATCTTCCGGATTCGGAAGAAAATCTTGATTCAAAATTGAGGAAGTTGCACCTGTATCTATCAAAAATGGAATCTCTCTCCCCCCCCACATTCACCTGTATCATAGGTCTCCTAGCTGGTAGGGAAGTTTGTAACACATCGAGTCAATCTGAATCTGATATGGGACCATCTATGATGGTAGATTTCTGCTGATTGGCCGTTTGGAGAGGGTTATTTCTGGGAACAAATTTGCCTGACTTTATATCTGCCAACTTCTTCCTGCACTCTCTTTGGAAATGACCTGGCTTTTTACAGTAGTGGCAAGGAAAATTGTGTCTCACTCTTCCTCCTGTATTAGCTTGTGCTATTCTAACAGGCTTATGATTCTCTCTCATATCCATGGCTATTCCTAAACATCGCTGTTTCACAATATTTGGTTGTTCAATTGTTCTCCAATCTGGAGTAGAGGATTTAAATTTTTCTCTGATTTTTGGATCTAGCCCCTCTATTAATTGTTTTGTAAAAAGTCTCCTTACTGAAGCATCAGTCATATCCAATCCTTCATCCCTAAAGCTATTTTCTAGTTCTTGACTATATTCTTCAATACTTTGCCCAAATTTCTGCATAATCACACCTGTTGACCCCCTTTCCCTCTGTTTTCCTCCTTCTGTTCTTCCAGATGGTACAAATGATTGGGCTTTTGGATCTAGGTAAGGTGGTGGGATTATATTACAACTTTTTCCCTTTCCCATGATCCATTTGGAAGTGTCTGGATCATACTTCCAATTCTCCTCTTTAGCTGTTTTTGAGACCTCTATCATACAGTGTATGATTTCTTCCCACCCATTGTCTTTGATAATTCCTCCTCTTTCTTTACTCAGTCTTTCCCATTCTGTACTGAACATAAGTGCTTCTGAAATTCCCAATTTTTCTCTCACTCTTCTAATCTGACTTCTGACTATCTTTCCACATCTTTCCTGTATGATATCTGCTGCTTCCACTTGTCCTAAGACAGTTTTGGTCTGTTTATTTCTCATTTTAGCTATTTCTACCCCAGGTGACGTTTGGACAATCACTGTGGTGATGTCTCGTTGCCTTCTCTCCTAGGGAGCTAAAATATTGAAGAGCTCGTCTGCTCCGTTTCTTCTAATATGCAGGACGTACTTAAGTGCTATTATGCACACAAACCCAGCAACACCATACAGATCACAAAACTTTCTGTGTCAGTTAGCATACTTGTCCCAGGCTCATGAAAACCGCGTCCTGGGCTCATTCTATCACACCTTATCCAGGGAATGTAGAAACAAGTTCTATAGGAGAGTCAAGCATGGGCGGAGGTCTCCCAGAAGGACGCTACCTCATAACCCAGTTAGGCTGACTTCACCAATAACCTTGTTCTAACAATCGTGGCTTATTGTTCTACGTACTTCTATTCTTCTTTCACAACATGTCACAACCTTCACACTGTTCACACACTGTTCACACACTGCTCACACACTGCCAGGGACTAGACTCATAAATCTATACAATATGGTAACCCGAGTTTTATAGGTATCTACTCACTACTAGACTAACCCAGCGTGACACGGCTCATAGAGATCTTTCGGATAATACAGGGCAGATAAAAGAGAACTAATAATGTCTCTTACCTGGCCAGGTATTTCAGTTCATTTGCCGTCCATTATCCCAGATCTCCGTTGTCCGTATCCGCAGGTAAATCTCGAGCAAACACTCTCTCCTCAGGTCCCTGTTCAGGCGCCAAGAAATGTTAAGTCCTTTTCAGTCCCTGGCTTACTAGAAGTAGGCATCCGAGTGAATGACACGCAACACAAAAGATTGTGTGATCATAACAGGGAAAGCTCAGGAGCCCGTCTGACTCACCGGGTGCTCACCCCTCCTTTATACAGAGAAGAGTTATACATTTTAAGACATGCGCACAAGCGCTCATATTCTCTTACAAAGCTTATCTATACTGTGAAATTTACGACCTCTAGTATGTAGGTAAAAAGTTACATCAGTCGAGAAGGAATGCGTCCATAAAAAAGAAATGTCAACTTTGCTCTAGTTTCTTCTGATAAGAAGTCAGATGTTTCAGGACAAAGACACAATGGATTCTTTCAGTCTAATCTCTACACCTTCATGGTCAAATTTCTGTCAGCACATTGGTCCATCAAAGGATCCCTTGTAATATTTTGACAATCCCATTCCAGTTCCACTTCAATAGGGGAGAAATTATGTGCTCTTCCTAATTAGCTACTATATAGATACTAAACATCAACTAAAAGATTAGTAGTTTGTTAGGAGATAATATTGAAATCAACACCTATTACTGGTCTTGTCTTTCATTTGGATGTGCAATTTGATTCTACGCCCATTGAATACATTCTAGTATTATAAACCAACAAACAATGAATGCACAGTTTTTGCTTTGGGAACAGATTTTCTGATCTTTGCTGTCCTAATTGAATATTCAGTTCTTGACTCCTATCAAGGACCAGATGAGGTAAAGGGGATTCGATTATTATATAATCCCTCCACAAACACAGTATTGTGATTTAAACAAAGAGTACCTCTCGTTTCTGGTGACTTTCAGAATAAGCTGTCCTAAATGTGTACATAAGGAGCAATACTATATATGTCCATTATATTCCTTGCATCCATATTTCACCAGTTTTCTCCTCTGCAGGCTTTATCTATAATTTTTAGTTTTCTCTGAGTTGGTGGGTAGAGACTTACTTCTATAATATCCTGTATACTCTGTACACACAGAAATAATAATACATTTTATTTCTATAATGTCAACATATTCAGCAGTACTTTATATTTCAAAGAGTAGTTTTACAAACAATAAAGGCATAACAGAGTAACCGTAATTCAACAGATACCAAGAGGAGTGAGGGGGCCTGCTCAAAAGCTTACTGTCATGATTCTGTTGTCAAGTGACTCGTGAACAGGGGCTCATTCACTATCCCTAACACGAGGGGGCACCCTAGCTCGCCCTGTTCCCCTGGTTACTTCTGAAGGTGAAGATGCCAGGGCCACATACCTTGCCTTAGCTCCTGAATCTGCCCTCAGTCTGTACCCCTCCCCCACCCAGGGAAAAGGGGAGTAGTAGTGCACCATAGTACACCAACCAGACTAGCAAGAATACGAAAAGGGGAAACAAAAAATACCAAACATACAAATATACACTCACATATAACAGAGGTATGCACAGGAGAGTGGATGATGGGGTAAAACCAAGGTATGAGAAGAAAGGGAATTGGAAAAAAAAAGGAAAAAGGAGACGCCAATAGAGGTGCACACACCTGATATATATGTGAAAAAAAACAGCTTTATTGAAGCTACAAATATAAAACACATTTAAAAACATTTAAAGCACATACAAATCATGGCTCAATGGGGTCATAATGGCTAGGTATAAACATAGGTCGATGAATAATGCTGTAGGTGTTAATGGCTTGCTAATATCATAGCTGTTAAAACTAGGAATAGTATGCAAACTATATCTAGAAAAGTTGATGTATCATAGGCATAATAATAAATAATATAAGACTAAAATGTAGCCCATATATTTGATATAGTTAAATACAGTGCCTACAAGTAGTATTCAACCCCCTGCAGATTTAGCAGGTTTACACATTTGGAATTAACTTGGCATTGTGACATTTGGACTGTAGATCAGCCTGGAAGTGTGAAATGCACTGCAGCAAAAAAGAATGTTATTTCTTTGTTTATTTTTTTGTTAAATTGGGAAAAGTTTTTTCAGAGGGTCATTTATTATTCAACCCCTCAACCCACCAGAATTCTGTTTGGTTCCCCTAAAGTATTAAGAAGTAGTTCAGGCACAAAGAACAATGAGCTTCACATGTTTGGATTAATTATCTCTTTTTCCAGCCTTTTCTGACTATTTAAGACCCTCCCCAAACTTGTGAACAGCACTCAAACATGGTCAACATGGGAAAGACAAAGGAGCATTCCAAGGCCATCAGAGACAAGATCGTGGAGGGTCACAAGGCTGGCAAGGGGTACAAAACCCTTTCCAAGGAGTTGGGCCTACCTGTCTCTACTGTTGGGAGCATCATCCGGAAGTGGAAGGCTTATGGAACTACTGTTAGCCTTCCACGGCCTGGACAGCCTTTGAAAGTTTCCTCCCGTGCCGAGGCCAGGCTTGTCCGAAGAGTCAAGGCTAACCCAAGGACAACAAGGAAGGAGCTCCGGGAAGATCTCATGGCAGTGGGGACATTGGTTTCAGTCAATACCATAAGTAACGTACTCCACCGCAATGGTCTCCGTTCCAGACGAGCCCGTAAGGTACCTTTACTTTCAAAGCGTCATGTCAAGGCTCGTCTACAGCTTGCTCATGATCACTTGGAGGACTCTGAGACTGACTGGTTCAAGGTTCTCTGGTCTGATGAGACCAAGATCGAGATCTTTGGTGCCAACCACACACGTGATGTTTGGCGACTGGATAGCACTGCATACGACCCCAAGAATACCATCCCTACAGTCAAGCATGGTGGTGGCAGCATCATGCTGTGGGGCTGTTTCTCAGCCAAGGGGCCTGGCCATCTGGTCCGCATCCATGGGAAGATGGATAGCACAGCCTACCTGGAGATTTTGGCCAAGAACCTCCGCTCCTCCATCAAGGATCTTAAGATGGGTCGTCATTTCATCTTCCAAAAAGACAACGACCCAAAGCACACAGCCAAGAAAACCAAGGCCTGGTTCAAGAGGCAAAAAATCAAGGTGTTGCAGTGGCCTAGTCAGTCTCCTGACCTTAACCCAATTGAAAACTTTTGGAAGGAGCTCAAGATTAAAGTCCACATGAGACACCCAAAGAACCTAGATAACTTGGAGAAGATCTGCATGGAGGAGTGGGCCAAGATAACTCCAGAGACCTGTGCCGGCCTGATCAGGTCTTATAAAAGATGATTATTAGCTGTAATTGCAAACAAAGGTTATTCCACAAAATATTAAACCTAGGGGTTGAATAATAATTGACCCACACTTTTATGTTTAAAATTTATAAAAATTTAACTGAGCAACAAAACTTTTTGGTTTGTAAGATTTATGCATCTGTTAATAAATCCTGCTCTTGTTTGAAGTTTGAAGGCTCTAACTTATTTGCATCTTATTAAACCTGCTAAATCTGCAGGGGGTTGAATACTACTTGTAGGCACTGTATGTGCAAATTCACTGGTACAGCAAAGTTCCGCTTGATAAGCATACATGTGATCCAATAAAAAGCAATATCTAAATACAATCATGAGGACCAAATACATAACAGATAGTCAATATATAGCCATATGAAACAGCCCATAGAAGAAAGGGAATTATCACACTCACAAAACCAACAACAGTCACAGATAGATCCACCAAAAAGCCTTCTCAAAAAAACACCAACAACTATCCTTCAAGCCATGCAGCACAAGCTAGCTCTGACGATGTATGTTAGTCAGTACCCAGATTATATAGGAGACTAGATGGTGGCCCGATTCTAACGCATTGGGTATTCTAGAATATGTATGCGTAGTGTATAGCACAGCCCACGTAGTACATTGCACAGCCACGTAGTACATTGCACAGCCACGTAGTACATTGCGCAGCCCACGTAGTACATTGCGCAGCCCACGTACTACATTGCGCAGCCCACGTACTACATTGCGCAGTCCACGTAGTATATTGCGCAGCCCACATAGTATATTGCACAGCCCACGTAGTATATTGCGCAGCCCACGTTGTATATAGCACAGCCCACGTTGTATATAGCACAGCCCACGTTGTATATTGCGCAGCCCACGTTGTATATTGCGCAGCCCACGTTGTATATTGCGCAGCCCACGTTGTATAGTCACGTAGTATATTGCCCAGCCACGTAGTATATAGCATAGCCCACGTAGTATATTGCCCAGCCCATGTAGTATATTGCCCAGCTCATGTAGTATATTGCCCAGCTCATGTAGTATATTGCCCAGCCCATGTAGTATATTGCCCAGCCCATGTAGTATATTGCCCAGCCCATGTAGTATATTGCCCAGCTCATGTAGTATATTGCCCAGCTCATGTAGTATATTGCCCAGCCCATGTAGTATATTGCCCAGCTCATGTAGTATATTGCCCAGCCCACGTAGTATATAGCAATGTGTATAAACCAAAAAGACAAGGATCCCTAAAATATAACTTTTAATAAAACCAGTAAAAAACTCTATTTAACATGATCATAATGATTTAAAAAGTGAGAAGATATTCAATGTACCTAAAAAACATTAGGTCGCACTACAATGAGTACTGCCTGACAGTGGAGGTTGGCACCCTACTTTTCCTCGGTAGGCGCCCCCACTCCTCGACGGCTCACCCTTTTATTCCCTAGAAAATACTTACAAATAGAGAAAAATCTGGTGAACCCTAAAATACTGTCCTATAATACCACCTGCCTGGCAGTGGAGGTAGACACCCTAATTTACTGCGGTAGGTGCCCCTACTCAACGATGACTACCCCTAGGGTCCCTCACAATCCCTACAGTTTCGGATAGACAAAAGATAATGTCCCATATACACCTCTGATACCCATAAGAAAAAAAAGAAAAACAAGGAAAAAATAATAAGAAAAAATAAACAAAACCAAAATAATTAGTATAAGTTCAATTTGATATTAGTACCCACAGGGGAATACCATAAAGTTCAATGACCTGAATCACAAAGATATACGGGTAAACAGAGTGCAAAAGATGTATGTTTGTCCAGATACGGTTTTTACAACAGCACAGAAGTGCCTACAAAAATACAAATATCAGATATTAAACACGCACTCCTCTAACCAATAAACGAGTCCCATCTTGTCTCGCTATATGATGTCTGATAACATAAGAGTGCTCAATATGAGAGATTAATTACTCAATAATAACCAGATATATGCACCCATATGTTCACTGTGATCTAATAATCAACAGAATAATAATCAGCATCTGTTTTGCCACTACAAGATGTGAACAAACCATTAAATAGGTTTTTCTGGGTAGCAAGGACGTAATCACAGCCAATTATAGGCAAACAAATGAAGGAGAACTCTCTACCACAGCAAAAAAATAAATAAAACACAATCGTCCTGCTCATGCAGATAAATAAAGAGTATATAATGCCACCGCTATACTCATCTATTTGCTGGGGTCTCCAACCTATTCGTCCAGCTAGACCCAGAAGTGCGGATGATTCGATGAAGATGTACGTAATCGACATCTATTAGAAAGTCCCCAGACAATGCCCGACGCGTTTCCCCCCCATTGGGAATAACGGGGGTTCATCAGGGGTTGAGCAGCCACATACAAGATAAAGGAGCTCCTAATCTTAATTTACCGAGGTACTGCATTCAAGAGAATTTGCGCAGTTAGAGAGAAGTCTTGTAGACGGTAATGGGAGGTTATAATTATTGAGGATGCTAGTATTAGATTATTAGTGGAACAGAGGACACAGGTAGGGTGGTAGACACAGATTAGGGAGACTGTAGGGTGGTACGGAACTGTGGAGAGCTTTGTAGGTGACAGTGATAGTGAGTTTATATTGGACTCTGCAGCGGAGTCAGTGCCAGTTGCAATAACTGGCACAGGGTAGAGGCATCGGTGTTTTTAGACGATCATGTAAAATATGACTATATAAGGCAAAGTTCGGAGGTTCAACTTTTCCAGTTTTTGAAGTTTAGCTATTTTTATATGTTCCTTACCAAAGTAGAACAAGCATTCAATGCCCGGCACACAGTAAGTACAGGTGGCTCTGAAATTGCTGACATCTGCTCCATTTTTTAATAGCAAATGAACAATGTCCAGATCCTTTTGTAGAATTGCTATGTGAAGAGCGGTTTCACCTGATAATAAAAAATTATTACTTTATAAATCATGTGGATAATAAGGGACTATTTTCTACCACATATATAATGATAAGTGTAATGAGAGCGTATATGCTATGTATATGTGTACATATAATAATAAATAATAATCTTTATTTATATAGCGCCAACATATTCCGCAGAGCTTTACAGTTAAACAGTTTCAAACACAACAGTCATAAGTAACAGCGTTAACAATAATATAATGATTAAAGCAAAATAAAACAACCCTACTCTTCAGAGCTTACAATCTACAATGAGGTGGGGGAGATACAAAGTACAGGTGTGTATTTACAATGATGTATTTACAATGAAGGTCCAGCCATCTTCAGGGGGTGGGGGATAGATGGAGATAGTGAATGGGCTACACACGCACACTTACACATAAAATGACTTTAATTAGGGAACGTGATAGGCTGCTCTGAACAAATGTATTTTGAGGGAGCGCCTAAAACTGTGCAAGTTGTGGCTGGTCCTAATTTCTTGGGGTAGAGCATTCCAGAGGAGGAAGTTTTGGAGTCAGTAATGTGAGGTACGGATTAGTGCAGAGGTTAGTTGAAAGTCGTTTGCAGAGCGCAGCGATCGGCTAGGCCGATAGACAGAAATGAGGGAGGAGATGTAAGGGGGTGCCGCACTGTGGAGAGCTTTGTGGGTGAGAGCAAGTACTTGGAATTGGATCCTATAAATGGGCAGCCAGTGTAAAGACTGGCAAACAGCGAACGCGTACGAGTAACGATTAGCCAGATGAATGACCCTGGCTGCTGCATTAAGGATGGACTGGAGAGGGGAAAGTCGAGTAAGGGGGAGGCCAATTAATAGAGCGTTACAGTAGTCTAGGCGGGAGTGGATCAGGGCGACAGTGACGGTTTTTGTTGTTTCCATGGTGAGAAAAGGGTCGGATTCTAGAGATGTTCTTTAGGTGTAAGCGGCAAGAGTGGGCAAAAGATTGTATATGGGAGGTGAAGGAGAGATTGGTGTCAAACATAACACCCAGACAGCGCGCCTGCTGCCGGGGTGTTGTATGGTGCCATCTATGGAGAAAGAAAATGTTACATTTAGGGAGATTAGTGGACGGCGGGAGTAGAAGAAGTTCGGTTTTGGAAGGGTTGAGTTTCAGATAGTGAGCGGACATGATGTTGGAGACTGCAAACAGACAGTCACTGGCGTTCTGTAGTACAGCGGGGGTAAGATCAGGGGATGACCTGTATAGTTGTGTGTCATCAGTATAAAGATGGTACTGAAAGCCAAATCTGCTGATGGTCTGACCAATTGGGGCCGTGTAGAGGGAGAAGAGAAGGGGGCCAAGGACTGAGCCCTGAGGTACCTCAACAGTACCCCAGCGTATTCAGTTTAAACTACTAACACTGACCTACAAAGCCATCCATAAACTTTCTCCTTCATATATTTCTGAACTAATCTCTCAATATCTTCCCTCACGTAATCTCCAGTCCTCCCAAGACCTCCTTCTCTCCTCCACGCTTATTTGTTCCTCACCCAATCGCATCCAAGACTTTTTCCAGCTATCCCCCATCATCTGGAATTCTGTACCCCAACACATCCGGTTATCCACCACATTCGGATCCTTCAAACGGAACCTGAAAACCCATCTCTTCAAAGAAGCCTACAACCTCCAATGACCACACGACCACCTTAACATGATTGGAGCTACTGCAACCCCCGACCTACTGTCTCCTTCCCCACAATCCTGTAGAATGTAAGCCCACAAGGGCAGGGTCATCTCCCCTCTGTATCAGTCTGTCATTGTTAGTTTGGTTCACTGTAAGTGATATTTGTATTTTGATGTAACCCCATCTAGTGTACATGGAATTAATGGTGCTATACAAATAAATAATAATAATAATGCCTAGTGACTGGAGCCTAGAGAGTAGGAGACGGTGGTCAACAGTGTTGAAAGCTGCAGGAAGGTCAAGAAGAATGAGCAGAGAGTGGTCACCATTACATTTTGCTGTCAGAAGGTCGTTGGTCACTCTGATGAGTGCAGTTTCTGTCGAGTGTAGGGGGCGGAAGCCAGACTATGAAGGGTCTAGGAGGAAATGAGTGGAGAGGTAACAGGTAAGGCGGGAGTAGATCAGGCGCTCCAAGAGTTTAGAGATGAAGGGGATATTGGAGACTGGTCTGTAGTTGTTTGTGCAGGAAGGGTCGAGGGCAGGTTTCTTTAATAATGGAGTAATGATAGAGTGTTCAAGGAGGAGGGGAAAATGCCAGAGGAGAGGGAGAGATTAAAGATTGTAGTTAGGTGAGTTGTGATGACTGGAGAGAGAGACTGGAGGAGATGTGAGGGAATGGAGTCAGTAGTGCATGTAGTCGGACGAGAAGAAGAGAGGAGCTTGGAGGCTTCTTCCTCTGTGATGGGATCGAATGTGGATAGTGAGCCAGGGGAAATGCAGGGAGGGATGGGAGTCACTGCACTAGGTGGCTGGGAGTGGATTTCCTGACCGATATCATCTATTTTCTCTATAAAGTGAGAGGCCAGGAAATCAGCACAAATGTCTGTGAATGGGGCTTGTGCTTTTGGTTTGAGGAGGGAGTGAAAGGTGTCAATGCATTACAGAATGTGGGAAGCAGTGATACTAATGTAGATGTCACAGAGGATTTTCACAACTGAAATTATTTATATAGAGAGATGTCATGGTGAATTATACCATATCATTTATCCCTTTTATAGAAAATTTACGACAAGGAAAATAGAATAGTTATTTTCTTATGTCTTAGTATACAAAAAAAGTATGTGGCATCAAATTTCTTATTAGATTTGATTGATAATTTGGAAAATTACAAACTGTATAGACATTAAAAAGGGGATATGATAGTGCCTTATATATGAACATAAAGTGACTGCCTGAAACACGTGGTACTTTCCTGCGTTTCTCCCAAGACTGAACATCTGGTTTTAAGGGGCTGCTTAAGACTTCAATTTTGAACACCTATCCTTAGGCTATGTCATCAATATGAGATTGGTGGGGTCTAACGGTCTATCTGACACCAACAATCAGCTGTTAGCGGGTCCCACAATTGCAGGAAATACTTCGTGTATGCTGTCTAAACATCACAGCTCTATATTAATTAATGTTTATTGTCAGCTACTGCAGCTCTGCTCCTGTTGATGGTAATGGGAGTTGAGCTGCAGTACTCCATACACTGTGTACTTCCTTAATTGGGGAACCCCACCAACAGCTGATCAGTGGGAATGCAAGGTTTCAGGGTTTTAGACCCCTATCAATCTGATAGTGATGATCTATGTTGAGGAAGTCATCAATATTGTATTCCTGGGATCCCCTTTAAAAGGCATCTAATAAATATGGGGCCGCCAGACTGCCCCCAATAAATTATGTCTGGAAACATAAGGATCAGGCAGTTGGAACTGAATTGCTGAATCCTTTTGCTCGGTAGGGAGAATAGCCGTTGAGAGATGATTCTGGCAGCGGTTCTCTCACAGAGAACACAGGAATACTCAGCCAGTGTCACTTCTTGTGTTTGCCATGACTCTTGAAGCATACATATTGACAATATTGATGTCTTAGGCAGAGGTATGGGTCAGAAAAGTAGGTGATTAGTGCATGGCAAGAACTGCAGGACAGCATGTTCATTCACTTGCACCTTGAAGAAAATTGTTTACCACATGGTGTACATTTTTATCTTGGTAAAACAATATAGTAGTAATGTAATAGAGCCACAGAGCCACTTATTGGCAGCAGAGGTCACGTGTGCTGTAGTCATGACATCATCACTGTAACCTGTATTCATTTGGGACCATCGATGGAGAGACCTCACTGGAGTAGGGGAGGGTGATTATTTTCAACAACCACAAGTCTATGGGCTGAAGAAAGTTGAAAAGGGGAAAACCTCTTTCATAATAATTTTAATACAATACATCTTCAGCATTTATAAGAATTAGCAATACATAGAAATAGCCAAGAGGGTGAAGTAGAGTAAAAGGTAACACAAACAATAAGACAATCGGCAGCAATAGAGTATTTGCCAATCACATACCTTTGTATATGTCGGACATCATGGGCTCATTAATTATCGATGGTGCACAATCTAATATGACTTTCACCATTTCTTTCTGTCCATTCAATATGGCAGAATGCAGGATTGTCTCTCCCAGATTGCCTATAATACAGATTTATTTGAAAAAGGGAATTTAAAGCCACCTTAATATAAAGTTATTACATTATGATTGAATTGAAATGTAAAATGTGAAGCTCATTGCAGATTTTCTAAATAGTGGAGGTGTACAGATCCTCAATCTAATCTTAAGAATTTCATGGCAAGGTCAATACAACATATTGATGAATATCTGTCCATTTTTGGTGGATAAGAATAATCGGTGGTCTTCTTAAGTGCTGATACGTTATACCATCCATCTACCCACTCAGAGATCCATACTTTTTTCTTTTATTACCTTGAACAGGTTATCTCTCAAACCAGTCCCAACCTCCTTCCTTGGACCATTGCATGCTGGGAACACCACCACACAAGACTTGCAGTCTTGGAGATTCCCTGATCCAAAGTATAGCCATTACAATGTGACGCTTGTCAGAATTGATTACATCTCAGCCATTTTTCCAGCTCCTACATCATCAACACGTTTGTTCACTTGCAGTCTAATCAATCCCACCCCTTGTGAGGTGCCATTGTCACAAGATAATTTAGTATTTATTTATTATGCTTGGTTATATATCACCATCGTATTCCACTGTGCATCACAGATATTGTCATCACAGTCTCCATTAGGGCTCACAATATTCACAATCAACATGTCGTAGGAATGTACAAGGAAACCCATACAAACATGGGGAGAACCTACGGGCAGCACGATGGCTTTGCAACATTGTGTAGCTGTATTCAAATCCCACCAAGGATAACATCTGCATGGAGTTGATATGTTCTCTCCATGCTTGGTGGGTTTTCTCTGGTTGCTCCGGCTTCCTACCACACTCCAAAAGACATCCTGATAGGGAAACTAGATTGTGAGCCCCAATAAGAACAGCAATAATAATGTCTGTAAAGTGCTGTGTAATCAATGGCTATATTAGCAAGTAAAATAAAAATAAAAACATACAAATTCGTGCAGTTGTCTTTGGTGGGATTTGATTCCACGACTCCAGCGCTGCTCATCGTTAGTTTTATCCACTACCTACAATTTCAGTCGTATGGTCAATCTGTCCCACTGAATGCAAAAAAGGAAACAGTGCTCAATTTCTGGCTGTACCATTTCTGGTTTGGAGTCATAAATTACATTTTGTTTCTGCATTTTAGCTTGTTATACTGGATTTCAAAAGACGTAGGAAGGATCAACTGAGATAAATGTTACTTTTGGCACAGACTTTGCCCATTTCTGTGGTCCAGGCATCACTACCATGTTCTGGTTGTTGAGGCCCAAATTATTTACCTCCATTCACAGCAGAAGTAAATCTCGCTCTGATCTGAAAAGTAACTCTATAGGCCTTTTGTGTCGGCAATGAATACATGTCATGGACAGGACGCTCTCTGTTGCCAGGCATCTTTGTGCAGGTATCGAAAGCTAGGATTAATCTCTGTTTTATTCATAAGAAACGTGGCTATATTATGAGCTAATTCCCAGAGAATCTCCAAGGCAAGAAAAACATGAAAACAAGCTTATTTCAACTATTCTGTATTGCTCATGCTATCCTTGGTAGTATACCTAATCATAGTTGTGCAGGTTAATGGATCTTATGGATGTTATCGAGCACAAGCAACCGTATAATGGAATAAGATCTTATTTGATTGGTTTTAGAAGGAAATAGTGAGGTACCCTAGATTATTTGTATTTCTTCAATGGCAATCCTGAGGATTTCAATATGACATATTTTAAAATGTATTTTATTACAATTATGAATACAATATTATTTAGTTCATATAAGTTGGCAACTGATAAAACATGATAACAATATATCACTCTGCTATGTATATCTTTTATATTTTCCTTCTCCGTTTTCACTCTAGTATGTATGTACTACTAGCCTCTCTTTTATTCGAGGGCAAAACTTACCTTAGTGATTCACAGTTCAATGCCCAAATTCCCTGGATAATGGGGTTGTCCAGCCTTAGGCTACAAGTCTTCAGTCACGCTTTGTGACTGCAGACTTGTGAATCCTCACATTGCACCCACTGAGAGGACTATTTGGGGCCCACACTGGGAGCTAGCGGTCATGTGATGGCAAGTATTTGATTTACATGCATACAGTCACATGCCAGCTAAACATGTGCAGCATCACTCAATACAAGTGTATTGAGTGACGATAGACACGTCTAGTCGGACTGTGGCCAGAAGTATGTAAATCGCACACTTGCATTCACATGACCACCTGCTCCAAAAAATCCTCACAGTGTGCAATGTGCATGCTGTGAGGGTCCACAAGTCTGTAGTCACATACAGATTGTAATCCTTTAACCCCTTAACCCCAAAGCCTGTTTTAAACTCCCTGACCAGGCCACAATTTACAATTCGGACCAGTATAATTTTTATGAGGTAATAACTCTGGAATGCTTCAACATATCCCAGGAATTCGGAGATTATTTTTTGTGCCACACTGAAATTTATGTAATTGGAAAATTAAGGTCGATATTTTTTATATTTATTTGTGAAAATATCAGAATTTTGGCAAAATTTCGCAATTTTCAAACTTCTACTTTTTGTGCCCTTATATCACAATAAAACCATTAAATAATCACATTTACCTTATGTTTACTTTATGTCAACAACATTTGTGAAACACATTTTTTTTTTGTTAGGAAGTTAGAAGGGTTAAAATTTATCAGCAATTTCTCATTTTTCCGACAAAATATACAAAACCAACTTCTTTTAGGGACCACATCATATCTGAAGTGACAGGTATTTAAGTAGTGTTAAAGAAAAAAAAGAAAATGTTACCCTTTTCCCACAAAATGTTGCTTTAGCCCCAAGTTTTACAATTTCTCCTGAACATGCAGATACCCCATATGTGGTGCAAAACTACTGTTTGGGTACATGGCAGGGCTCAGAAGGGAAGGAGCTCCATTTGCTTCATGGAACACAAAATTGGCTGGGATAAATAGCGGACGCCATGCTGTGTTTGCAAGGCCCTTGATGTGCCTAAGCAATGTAACTAAGCCCCCAACAAGTGACCCTATTTTGGAAACAACACCCCTCAAGAAACTTATCAAGAGGTCTGGTGAGCACATTGAACACGCAGATGCTTCACAGAATTTTAAAACGCTCAGCCGTGAAAATTAAAAAATATATTTTTCCCGCAATAATGTTGCTTCAACCCCAAAATATTTTCATTTTCACAAGGGTATCAAAAGAAAATGGACTATAAATTTTAAAAACTGCACCCTTAAAAGTTCTTACAACCACAATCAACAAGTTCATTAACCCTCCAGGGGCTTCTCAGAAATGAACACAATGTGGAAGAAAAAAATTAAAATGTTATTTTTTTCCCACAAAAATGTTGCTTTAGCCCCAAACTTTGCATTTTCACAAAGGTAACAGGAGAAAATGGCCATAGCATTGAGCATTTTTAACTCTCAGGCGATTCACAGAATTGTATAACATTGGGCTGAGTTAAAGGAAAATTGCCATTCTTTACACTAAAGATTTGGTTTGGCCCCAAGTTTATAATTTTCAAAGGGATAATGTGAGAATATGAATGATACAATTTGTTATGCAATTTCTCATGAGTAAACCAATGTGTAGTCGAAAATTAGTTTTGAGGCACAGTGCAAAGTTCAGAAGAGAAGACGTGCCATATTGGAGTTCAGATTTTGCTAGAATGGTGTCAGGGTGCCATGTCACATTGTAAAAGCCCCTGAGGTGCCAAAACAGTGTAACGGCTCATAAGTGACCACATCTTAAAAACTCCACCCCCCAATTAACTAATCTAGGGGTGTAGTGAGCATTTTGACACCACATGTGCCTCACAGAATTTTACACGATTGGGCGGTGAAGAAAGAATAATTACATTTTTACCACTAAAATGTTGTTTTAGTCCCAAATATTTAATTTTTATAAGGGCTAATAGGAAAAAATGGACCTCAATGTTTGTTGTGCAATTTAAGTTAAATATAATCAGGAACAATTATATTCACAGTACAAAGTTTAGAAAGGACGAAGCACCATATTACAGTGCAAATTTAGTTGTTATGGTTTGCAGGTGACATGACCCAGTGGAAGAGCCCCTGAGAGGCGAGAATAACAGAACCCCTCATAACTGACCTCATTTTACAAACTACATCTCTTCATGAATTCATGTAAAGGTGCAGTAAGCTTGCAAGGGCAGGGTCCTTGCCCCCAGTGGCATATCCAGGGGGGGCAGCCAGGGCATGTGCCCCGGGTGCAGACGACAGGGGGGCGCCAGTGGGCCGCCTGATGATGCGGCGGTCCAAGGAGGCTCCTCGTCCTGTACTGAGCGGTCACATGGTACCGATCATTACAGTAATGAATATGCGGCTCCACCTCCCAGAGGGGTGGAGCCGCATATTCATTACTGTAATTAGTGGTAACAGTGACCGCTCAGTACAGGAAGAAGCTGCCGGCATCCGGGAAGGAGGGACTGCACCGCGCCAGGAGCAGGTGAGTATAATGAGGAGGGGAGCGCAGCGCGATATTCACCTGCTCCTCGTTCCGGCGCTGCTCCATCTTCAGCAGTGATGCTGAGGTCAGAGGGCGCGGTGACGTAGTTAGTGCACGCCCTCTGCCTGAACGTCGGTGCTGAAGATGGAGCTGCGGCTGGAACGAGGAGCAGGTGCAATATTGAAAGTGCCTGAGCGACGGAGAGGTGAGTATGTGATTTTTTTTTTATTGCAGCAACAGCAAATGGGGCAAGTGTCTGTATGGGGCATCTTATGGGGCCATGACGTTTGTGTAGTACTATATGGGGCAAGTGTCTGTATGGAGCATCTTATGGGGCCATAACATTTGTGCAGTACTATATGGGGCAAGTGTCTGTATGGAACATCTTATGGGGCCATAGCGTTTGTGCAGTACTATAACGGGGCAAGTGTCTGTATAGAGCATCTTATGGGGCCATAACGTTTGTGCAGCACTATATGGGGCAAGTGTCTGTATAGAGCATCTTATGGGGCCATAACGTTTGTGCAGTACTATATGGGGCAAGTGTCTGTATGGAACATCTTATGGGGCCATAATGTTTGTGCAGCACTATATGGGGCAAGTGTCTGTATGGAGCATCTTATGGGGCCATAACATTTGTGCAGCACTATAACGGGGCAAGTGTCTGTATGGGGCCATAATCAACGTTTGTGCAGTACTATATGGGGCAAGTGTCTGTATAGAGCATCTTATGGGGCCATAACGTTTGTGCAGTACTATATGGGGCAAGTGTCTGTATGGGGCATCTTATGGGGCCATAACGTTTGTGCAGTACTATATGGGGCAAGTGTCTGTATGGAGCATCTTATAAGGCCATAACGTTTGCGCAGCACTATATGGGGTAAGTGTCTGTATAGAGCATCTTATGGGGCCATAACGTTTGCGCAGCACTATATGGGGTAAGTGTCTGTATAGAGCATCTTATGGGGCCATAACGTTTGTGCAGCACTATATGGGGCAAGTGTCTGTATGGAGCATCTTATAAGGCCATAATTAACGTTTGTGCAGCACTATATGGCGCGAATATCTTTATGGAGCATCTTATGGGGCCATTATTAACCTTTATGCAGGAATACATGGGGCTCCTGATTCAATATAATTATTCAAAAACACTTAACCTACTGATGTCTCAATTAATTTTACTTTTATTGGTATCTATTTTAACATTATGGGGATTCAGGAATGTACCTTGGCTTGGTCATACAGTTTCAATAGAGTTAAGGTTCAAATGGGGGAGGTTTGGGGAGGGGGGGGGGGCCAAACTGATCCTTTTCCCCAGGTGCAGGAAAGGCTAGATACACCTCTGCACCCTCGCACAGCTCCATTGACAAATAAAAAAGTTATGGGTCTCATAGAATTTTTATAGGACAATAAAGTTATTAAAACAAAACTATAGAAATTTTAAATTGTTGTTGTTGTTGTTGTTGTTGTACTGACCTGGAGACCCATCTTTCCATGTTAATTCTATTGTACAATGAACGCCTTAAAAGTGAACACCAGAAAAAAAGAGGAGTGCATTTTTTCACCATGTTAACTTATTTGGATTTTTGTTTTTCTGTACATTATATAGTAAAAATGACAACTCATTCAGTAGCAAGTCCTCAAAAGACTATGTTTACAGAAAATAATAATATATGGTTATGTCTTCTAGAAGAAGAGAAGAAAAAACTAAAGGCCAAAAATGAAAATTGGCTGCATTTATGTTTATTTGTGTGTGGTGTTTGGAGGCAACACCACAGTAGTATAAGCGCAGTAGAAGAAACTAAGTTATTGACTTCCTCATTACTCTAGAATAATGGATGATAATATTGCACAAAATAACCCAGTAAACAAACATCACTCAGCCAGATTTGTGATTTCAATACTTGACAGAATGACAAGACAAACATGAGCACACGGCCTAAGCTTGGAATTAATTCACACCCTCACTACATTAAGCTAACCATGCACATGATACAAAGATAAAGGTTTAGTTCTGCTGCATAACCTTACTTTAATTATGTTAAAATAATTCACAATTTAATGCTTCAGAAGCCATAGCACATCATCTATAGACAATAAATGTCCTGAGATCACAGAGGGCTGCAGTTAAGGTTTATTCTTTTGGGGAATATGAATGTGAATATGTTGGCATCAATATTCTCTGACACACAAAAAAAGTATATTTATCTATAAAAAGAACTGTATGCTGCATAGTCATCACATTATGACTTTTTTCTTTATAAGTGAGGGTGTTTCTAGGCTCTTTAAAGATAAATGGCTTTACCCCCAAGTCATAAGTATCCCCACCTTAAAAAAAAATGCTTTATATACTACTATATAATACATTGTTGCCACTATATTACCAATAAATATTACCATCATACAATGATTAGTAACAACATGGAAGTAATATTTAAAGAAAACACACCGTGCAAAGACTAATATTACAAATGATACCGCAATCCAAGGTTCAAATAATACCGTTACATCATGACCACAGTTATTACACCTTCATAGTGACTGGATACACATATATTACTTACTGGTGATTTGTTTTTATGGAATTCATGAAAGCACCAATGAGAGGGGGGATCTGCCCTTCAAGGACAGAAAACCTTCAAGATAAAAAGGGCGGCTCCTCTCTCCGCATCAGTGGATTACAGTGCATGAGAGGACCTCCGAGTTAGGGTACACACATGTATATAAATTTATACAAATTATAAAAATTATCCTTAACCCCACCTTAAATGGTAAACTATATACAGCAATCCACCAACCAGAAGGTGATGGCTTAGTAACGGGAGGGAATATAAGGCTGCTACCATTGGTTCCGTAAAAACACATTACCGGTAAGTAATAGACATGTTTTCCTGTCACCCATGACAGCACCAACGAGAGAATTACAGAGAATTACTCTATCAGGAAGGGACCACAGCCTGTAGAAACCTCTTTGCAAACGTGAGATCAGAAGAGGCAGAAACATTCAGTCTATACTGGCTATAAAAGTTGGAAGGTGACGACCACGTAGCTGCCTTACAGATCTGTTCTTTGGACACTTCTGCTCTTTCAGCCCAAGACGTTGCCATCGCTCTTGTAGAGTGGGCCCTCAGGTCGTCGGGAACCGGTCTTCCTGTGCCTACATAGGGCAATTTGATAGCTTCCCTTATCCATCTGGATAGGGTACCCTTTGAGACTAAGACAAAAGGAGCCAGCTCACCGATCAGCTGAGGAAGCCCGGAACTCCGTCCTGATGAGACGTAGTAGAACTCCAAAGAAAAAAAAAAAAAAAAAGAGATGTTCCAGCTTCCAATAAAAAATAAACTTTAATCCAATACATTAAAATCAGGAAAGCTCCCGGAACAGCACCATAACACCGTGGAGGCAGGCTACGCGTTTCGACCGAAGTCTTTATCACAGCTGATCTACTTAGTTACATGCCCAGTATAAAATGAATCAAATACCAATGAAATAGTGAGAAAATGTCACATGACCAGAAGGTCCTAGACAATAAAAAAAATGTTTGCATTGGTTTTGTTATATGTACCAGTTACTTTTTTTTATTGTCTAGGACCTTCTGGTCATGTGACATTTTCTCACTATTTCATTGGTATTTGATTCCTTTTATACTGGGCATGTAATTAAGTAGATCAGCTGTGATAAAGACTTCGGTCGAAACGCGTAGCCTGCCTCCACGGTGTTATGGTGCTGTTCCGGGAGTTTTCCTGATTTTAATGTATTGGATTAAAGTTTATTTTTTATTGGAAGCTGGAACATCAATTTTTTTTTTTCTTTGGTACCCTTTGAGACTCCCATCCCCTTCCTAGAACCCTGGAAGGACATAAACAGAGACCTATCCTTCCTCTAAGGTTTTGTTGCCAACAAATAGTGAAGAAGGCTTCTCTTTCATCTAGGGTATGGAATTTCCTTTCCCTATCATTCTTTGGGTTAGGACAGAAGGAAGGTAGCGATATCTCTTGTGACCTATGGAACCTAGATATTACTTTAGATACGCAGGCTAAGGTTTTAAAACTACTCTATCGTACATTACCATGGTAAAGGGAGGATTCTGCTGATAGGGCCTGTATATCGCTTACTCTCCGTGCTGTAAGGGCTACTAAGAGTATAGTTTTTAATGTAACCAGTTTTATGGATCCTTCAGTTAAAGCCTCAAAGGGGATTCTGTTATAGCATTCAAGACCAGGTTCAAGTCCCATGGAGGGATCCTGGCCACTGAGACTGGTCTGGATCTAGCGCATGCCTTAATAAAACTGACCACCCATCAATTACCCACGAGGTTGTAATTATACAGAGCCCCTAAGGCAGATACCTGAACTTTGAAGGTACTAACCACCAGGCCCTGTTCCTGCCCTTTCTGCGGAAACTCCAGTATTTCTTTAGGAGTACCTTATCTTCCAGCTAACACACTGTAGATGACAGGAATTTCTTCCAGGTCTTACCATAAATTTTTGTAGTGACCAGCTTCCTACTAGCAAGCAAGGTAGAGACCAGGTTGGTAGAAAACCCCTTACACTCTAGCACTGACCTCTCAAGTTCCAGACTGTTAAGTGCACCCCAGTCACCTGAGGATGGAACATGGGCTATTGAGCTAGAAGGTCCGGGATCTCTGGAAGGACCCACGGTTCCAAACTGACATATTCCTTAGCCAAAAGCACCAGGGCCTCTTGGGCCAAAAGGGGGCTATGAGTACTACTCTTGCTCTGTCCTGCCTGATCTTCCTGAGAAATGCTGGTATTAGACAGACTGGGGGGGGGGAGGCATAGGCCAGGGTGAAGTCCCATTTGATCCAAAAGGCATCCACCACTTGAGGATTTTCTCTTGGGTCCAGGGAGCAGAACCTCTCTACTTTGCTGTTCTGTCGAGTGGCGAAAAAGTCGATTTCCGGCCGCCCCCACATTTCCACCAGATCCCTAAATATTGCCGTTTTGAGAGACCATTCACCCTGCGGAAGTGATCTGTGGTTCAAAAAATCTGCCTTCATGCAGGTGAAGGTTCCCCCTTCAAGGACAGAAAACCACTGATGCGGAGAGAGGAGTCGCCTTTTTATCTTGAAGGTTTCCGGTCCTTGAAGGGTGGATCACCTCTCTCGTTGGTGCTGTCATGTGTGACAAGAAAAGTAGTATTATCCTCTTACTGAGCATAACTCACCATGCAACGATTTTACCAATAATACCAGTATATAACTACATTACATAGTGTGTGAATAATAAACTGCTCAAAAAAGCAAAAGGTACACTTAACAGAATATAACTCCAAGTAAATCAAACTTCTGTGAAATCAAACTGTCCACTTAGGAAGCAACACTGTTTGACAATCAATTTCACATGCTGTTGTGCAAATGGAATAGACAACAGATGGAAATTATTGGCAATTATCAAAACACACTCAATAAAGGAGTGGTTCTGCAGGTGGGGACCACAGTACCAATGCTTTCTGGCTGATGTTTTGGTCACTTTTGAATGTTGGTTGTGCTTACACACTCGTGGTAGCATGAGACGGACTCTACAACCACACAAGTGGCTCAGGTAGTGCAGCTCATCCAGGATGGCACATCAATGCGAGCTGTTGCAAGAAGGTTTGCTGTGACTGTCAGCGTAGTAGCCTACCAGAAGACAGGCCAGTACACCAGGAGATGTGGAGGGGCAATAGGAGGGCGACAACCCAGCGGCAGGACCACTACCTCAGCCTTTGTGCAAGGAGGATAAGCACTGCCAGAGCAATGCAAAATGACCTTTGCCACAAATGTGCATGTGTCTGCACGAACAGTTAGAAACTGACTCCATGAGGATTGTGTGAGTGCCCAACGTCCACAGATGTGGGTTGTGCTCACAGCCCAACACCGTGCAGGACGCTTGGAGTTTGCCACAGAACAATAGGATTTGCAAATTTGCCACTGCCTCCCTGTGTTCTTCACAAATGAAAGCAGGTTCACACTGAGCACATGTGACAGACATGAGTCTGGAGATGCCGTGGAGAGCGATCTGCTGCCTGCAACATCCTTCAGCATGACCGGTTTGGCAGTGGGTCAGTAAGGCATCTAACTGGTCTGTAGGAGCCGGAACTCTTAATGGTTGGTATGGGATCAAATACTTATTTCTCACTGCAAAATGCAAATACATTTATATAATTTATACAATGTGATTTTCTGGATTTTATTTTTGATATTCTATCTCTCAATGTTAAAATTAACGTACCCTTAAAATTATAGACTGTTGATGAGTGCAGGAGAGTACATAAAGCAGGGGAACAAAGCAGTACAGTGCATGTAGCACAGCTATAGAGCAGTGCAGTACATGTATCACAGTTATAGAGCAGAGCAGTACAGTACATGTAGTAAAGGCAGAGAGTATAGGAAAGATGCGGCACAGCATATAGCACAAGTAGACAGCATTACAATATGTGAATTACAAATGCAGCACATGAGTGCAGGATAGTACATGAAGCACAGGATTGGATCAATGCAACATATGCGGTACAGGTAAAGAGAAGTCCAGTACATTTAGTACCAGCAAAGAATATTAGGTAAGAGGCAGTAAAGAACATGTAGCACATGTAGACAGCAGTAAAGTACATGAATTACTGATGCAATTCATGACAAAGGCGTATCTAGCAAACTTCAGTTTTGACCAGTCTTCTGCAGCACATCCCAACACGGTGCTCTTAATAGTAGCAGTGTCTTTATAATGCTCCTGAATAAAATATACTGGTTCTACTCTGTGCCCCTGAATAATTGCCCCCAATTGTACTCCCTTCAAAAAAGATGTCACTCCCATTGTCTCTCTTATGGTATATGCCCTTCACACTGTCCTCATCTGTGAATGATTTCCTTCATACTGTCCACTTTTATGAGCTACCGTCTGCCCTTATTAGCTATAATCATCACACTATCCCTATCTAATGTCCCTCTATACTGCCTCACACTTCAACCCCTCTGCATACTTTTCCTTAATTGCTGGGCCATTACACTATCTTCCCACACTACCTCATCTTTATCCTTACCCCTACACTACCCTATCTCTATGCTATGAACTCTCACACTTTAATCGCACTGTCCCCTAACACATTGCTCCACCATGCTGTCTCATTACACATTTCCCCCATATTGTTCCCTCACATATTTTTCTCCTCATACTGTCCTGTCACACATTTCTCCTCCCATATTGTTCTGTAACACCCTAGGTAACCGGTTGTTACAGTGATGTTGCCTTCCTTTCGGGGAGGTTGAATATCATGCGTGGAGGCAAAGAGGATTCTCTTTACCAGGTAAGCACACACATGCAGCACATTCCGAATCCAGGCCAGGAGGGGGAGCTCAGGACCCGGATTAAGGCGAGCTTCCCTCAAATATGGATATATGTCCTGGTCTGGAGGAGGCGTTATCCTGTTGGAGGGAGAGCGAGGAGGAGGACAGTTGGTCCAGGGAGACCAAGGAGAACAGACGTCTAAGAGAGACGTAGAGGAGACAGCGAAGCCATGCAGCCAGGATTGTGCTGTGGCTCCTGGGAAGAGGAGAACCTGAAAGGTTGTTGCATACAGTGGAGCACTGAGGAAAGGAGCATAGGAGTGGAACAGGGCTCAGAGGGGAACTGTGGCCGGGCACCCTCTGAGCCGAAGTGCAGAAACCGGGTACCGGGAGCCCGGGGCTTTTGTGGGACTCTAAGATACATAGCAGAACTGGAGGGCATTAGACTACACGTTAACTGCCCGTGCTAAGCCTGAGGTACAGTAGTACGCTTAAGAGCCTGGGTCGTGGTAGAGACCCTATAAAAAGGCTCAAACTGCCTACCGTGCAGGCAACTGTCCCAGGACAAGAGAGAGAGGATTCCTTGCCAGCAAGCTTCAAGCAGCAGAGACCTTGACATCTTAGCACAAGTAGGAAAGGCTTATGGACCTCATCTGGGAGAGGGATCACCTTTGCCTCCAAGCCGGCCGGACCACATCACCACCTGTGCCTGGTACCCTGGACTGTGGACTACCACCAGTAAACCAGGTAAAGACTTTACAACTTGTGTCTTCCACTTATTCATCGGCATACAACACCCTTGCCACACACCTTAAGAGCCATGGGGACCCTGCTTAACCTGTGGGAAGCGTCACCATCCAGCCACCATACCATCACCCCAGAGGACCCCTTTAAGCGGTGTCGGTCCCTAATGACCAAGAACCACAGGTGGCGAAACGAACAATAGACTTTATTCACAATTCCCCTTAAAAGACCTTTCCCTTTTAATTGGGCGCCCAGGGCCACGGCCCGGGTCATAGCCACTGTGACATTCCCTTTAAGACCGGACCCGGTACCGAGTACCCCACAGCCCTGGCAGGCGTTCCAGTTCCCCTGTGCATTTCTCCCCATACTGTCCCCTCACACACACATTTCTCCCCACTTACCGTCTTATCACATTCCCACCTATACTGTCACCTGAATCTCTCCCCCCATATTGTCCCCTCACACATTCTTCTCCCCATATTGTCTCTTCACACTTTTTTCCTCCCATACTGGCCCCTCATAAATTTTTCGCCCCACTCACCATCCTGGCCCCCTTACACTTTCACCCACACCATACTGTTCCTTCACAGTTTTCTAGCCCCCATATTGTACCCTTTCTTTTTCATCCCCATACTGTCCCCTCATACTTGCCACTCTGTACTGCTCCCTCACAATTTTCTTCCCACATACTGTCCTCTTACTTAAACCCCATACTGTCACATCACCCTTTTCTCCCCAATACTGTCTCCTTGCACATTTTTCCACCACTCAATAAAACGTTTCTGTATCCTTAGCTTCATTGGAGCGCTTACCTTGTCGCACCCCATCATCCTCACCAGGGACATCAGCAGTGTGATCTCCATGACTGCATTATTGTGAAGGAAAATTGTGCAGGAACTGGCCATCACAGTGGGCAGAGGTTTTGCTGACTGCTACTCGTGGTCTCCCTATTAGAAGCATTAGTTTTGCACCTATTTACAAGGTCACCTATGCTATCCGCTGTTCACAATGAGTATTTCTTCGATATCCTGGCATAACTTTTGTCTCTTCATCATCATAGAGGTAGTCTTCAACTAGCATAGGACAATTATCAATATCACATCCATAAATCAAGCAGCAGAGGCCAGAAGGAGAACATATTCTTCTCTCTCCAGGTCAGAGTGATGTGCACCATGATTAAGGACAGTTCTTTGTCAAAAATGTGTAGTTTTTCCCTTGATGCTATATTTAGAATTTACCTAGAATCTTTTAAACTGTACTAATAAATTGGTGAAGTTTTATACCCAAATGGCTGGACACCTTCGTTTGCGTTCTCAGTGATGTACCCTTTAGCTATTTCCCATGCTTTTCATGTACTAATCACTCTGTAATGTTTTTGCATTACTTGTTGAATTTATTCTAAAGTCAAACAGTAGCAATAGCACCAAAGAAAAAGTGAAATCTAAAGACAAAATTCACTAATAAGCAAACGGCTCAGGAGAGATTCCCACCTCTAACAGAAGGGTCAATATCTTCTCTTTGTAGCAGTGTCCTCATGGCTGAGAAGTCATTTGAAGCAGCGGCTTCAAACAAAAGGCAGTTGTTCCTATAAAATAAAGCAAATCATATGAGATCACTGACACATACGTGATGAAAATCCCTAATAAGAGGTGACACAAAAATCTACAAGACAAATGAAATGGAGAAAGCTAATCCAACACCTGTAGTATGTTTGAGCTCTGCTATTCTAGAGGGCACTAAAAACATATTTGATTCCAAGACCATTCTGAAAAGATATCGGAGATGTAGTATCGAGTCACCGCTAGTGCTGAATAATAACAAAAATCCAAATAGCATAGATCATAGAACTTGAAGCCTTAGAAGACAGATTAGAAGAAAGGCAAAGATCATAGCATCTTCAGTCCTGTATGCTTCTTATAGAAAAACACATTCATTTCAGGGAACCTGCCATTTAAAGGTGAAATTTAATTTCCAGCGTACAATACAAAGTACCATATAAAACTAAATATAAAAATCAATATTTGTAATAATATGCAATACATAACTGAAAGCCCATAAAGTCTAGTTAGTTTGATTTCTCCTGTCCTGTTCATTTGTTACAATGTTTCAGAATAGATGAGATGTATCAGCATTGAGTCCATAATGTTACCTACACTGGATATAGCCTTGCCAAACTTTCATATTCACAGCAGTTGTTACAGACAAGCTAAGTACAGTGCCTTGAAAAAGTATTCATACTCCATTAACTTTTCTGCATTTTCCACGTTAGGCTACTTTCATACTAGCGTTTTTTGCAATACGTCGCAATGCGTCGTTTTGGCGAAAAAACGCATCCTGCAAAGTTGTCTGCAGGATGCGTTTTTTCCCCATTGACTAACATTAGCGACGCATTGCTACGCATTGACACACATCACAACCGTCGTGCGACGGATGCGTCGTGCTTTGGCGGACCGTCGGCACAAAAAAAAGCTACATGTAACGTTTTTTTGTGCGACGTGTCCGCTTTTTCCGACCGCGCATGCGCGGCCGGAACTCCGCCCCCTCCTCCCCGCACCTCACAATGGGGCGGCAGATGCGCTGAAAATCAGCATCCGCTGCACCCATTGTGCAGCGCAAACAACGCTAGTGTCGGTACGTCGGCCCGACGCACTGCGACGGGTCGAGTACGACGCTAGTGTGAAAGTAGCCTTATACCCATAAATATATTTTATTGTAATTTTATGTGATATGCTAACAGTATCAAGTTTTGGGAAATGTAGAGGAAATGATTAATGATTTTCTGAACATTTTAAAAATATAAATCTGAAAATTGTGATGTGCATTTTTATTAATTCCCCCAAAGTAAATACTTTGCGTGACCACTTTCACTTCAACTGCTGCAAGTCTTTTGGGGTATTCTTCTACAAGCTTTTCACATCTAGAGGCTGAAAAATGTTCCCATTCTTCTTTGCTAATTAGTTCTAGCTCAGTGAGATTGGATGGAGGCAACTGTAAACAGCAATTTTCTAGTCTTGCCACAGATTCTCAATAGACTTTAGGTCTGGACTGTGATTGGGTCACTCAAACTCATGAATGTGCTTTAATATAAACCATTTCATTGTAGCTCTGGCAGTAGACACCGTAGTCCTACTCGAAGTTAAGCCTACACCCCAGTCTCAAGACTTTTGCAGCCTCTAACAGGTTTTCCTCTAGGATTGCCCTATATTTAGCTCCATCCATCTTCCCATCAACTCTGACCAGCTTTCCTGTCCCTGCTGAAGAAAATCATCCCCACAGCATGATGCTGCTACCACCATGATTCATGGTGGGGATGGTATTTTCATGGTGATGTGCAGTTGGTTTTCTGCCACATATCAAATATTTGGTTGCAGCATCTGAAGGGACAGGGAAACTGGTCAGAGTTGATCGGAAGATGGATGGACTAAATACAGTTAAAGGCTGGAGGAAAATCAGCTAGAGGCTGCAGAAGACTTGAGACTGGGGTGTAGGTTCACACTCCAGCAGGACAAAGACCCAACAAACCAACTACCAGAGCGACAATGAATGGTTTAGATCAAAACATATTCATGTGTGTGAATGGCCCAGTCACAGTCCAGACTTAAATCCCATTGAGAATCTATGGCAAGACATGAAAATTATTGTTTACAGACGCTTTCCATCCAATCTCACTGAGCTAGAGCGAGTGTGTAAATAAGAATGGGCAAATATTTCAGCCGCTACTTGTGCAAAGCTGGTAGATATATACCCAAAAGACTTGCAGCTGTAATGGCAGCGAAAGGAAGTTCTACAAAGTATTGGCTCAGGGGGACTGAATACAAATGCACGTCACAATTTCAAGATTTTGTTTTTAAAACATTTAAAAAAAAACATCTATCATTCCCTTTATGTTTCACAAATACTTGGTACTCATTGTTGGTATATTACATAAAATCCTCAAAACACACATTTAAGCTTATGAGTGTGAGTGTAACGTGAAAAAATATAAAACAGTAAATGGGTTGCCATGGTTAGTACATCCATCTTACTTTCCCTAATTTTATGGTTGCTAGTCATAATGTATTTAAGATGATCACAGACTATATGTACAAGATAGAGAATACATTGTTAAACATTACTCACCCACTTTTCACAGTTTCATTCATAATGAGTCTCATCTATCATCTAAGAATCAGAAAAAAATAAGTCATGACCATTTCTACTTTGAGAAAGTTCCATTTATATGTGGACTGTACTTTCAACAAACTTTACATAAATCAATAGCATAAACCAATATAGTAAACTTTGTAATATATCTCATCCATGAAATCTGCTTCTTTCTCCATATAGAGTCTCTTATTCTCTCCCCTCTTGAACTAATCATTCATTCTCCAAAAAATATTTCATATCTGTTTTGCTCGGATCAGTCTTGCTCAAGATCAGTGCCAGCACAGCAAGGTCTCACAATATTTTAAAGTTTATGCAGAGAGGAAAAAAGTGGAGTGAGAAAACAGACAGAATGACAGAGACTATGCTATGTTTTCATTTAGCTTATTCCAATTCAGAATTCACAGCTACACTGCTTAGTACAGCTATAAAATATCTTTTATGCCTCTGCTGTTTTGGTCTTTGTGATGCCTATGAAAAAAGCAGGAATACCTATCTACAATAACTATCTGCCTGTGCTGTGTATAAGAGACATCACAACGTCTTGTCCCCATCCACTAGTTCAGAGTCAATTGCAAACTACAGACAGAACCTGCTAAGTAAAAAAAATGGTGAAAAGTCATATACAAGTGTTTCTCACTAAATTAGAATATCATCAAAAAGTTTATTGCAGTTCTTCAATACAAAAAGTGAAACTCATATATAAAATCATTACAAACAGTGATCTATTTCAAGTGTTTATTTCTGTTTATTTATGTTGAGGATTATAGCTTACAGCCAATGAAAACCCTCAAAATTATCTCAGCAAATTAGAATACTTTAAATTAACTTTTTGATGATATTCTAATTTAGTGATAAGCACTTATAATAGCCAGAAATAGTATTATTCCAAAAGTATCCACACATTACAGCTTATTCTTAAAAGTTATATAAAAACAGATACCCTTATATTTATGCAGGGTCAAACTCGCAGAAGCCAGTACAGCATAGTGGATGGGATTTCTAGAAATGAGTTGACATTGTGGAGTGATTAGTTTTCTCTGGTAATACAGTCCCAAATTTTAAAAAGTGCAAGAATGTAAAGCTACATGTGTTGCAGCTCTAACACTTCACATGGTCTCGGCTGCATCTCTTGTGATGATAAAACCTGAGTCAGCTATAATGCAATAAAAACTAGTATGCTGGGAGGTTTCCATGTGCAAGGTATAGCTAGGCTGCTCTGCACACATCAAAAATTGATTAAACAGGATTTATATTATAAAAAAAATAGCGCCAAGGTCTTGTTTTATAGGATCCCCATATCTGTTACTAAAGGTTTGTAAAATGCCAGAATATTAGTATTCTGAAGAAATGTATGTCAGGATAATATTTTACATGGACCGATGAATTAAAGATGTTGTGTTGGGCCCAGACTAGTATTAGCTTCAGGCAAGATTTTGTCCCTCTTTATCTCTTAAACAATATCTCATGGTAATCTTATGGTGAAAACTGAAAATGTGGATCTCATCTATTTGTTGGATAGTTAGAATGTGTCCAGATAATTTTAGGGAGAAACGTTTCTCCTTGTGGAGAGGGATATGTTTTACAGTACACACCAGTGTGAGGAGGCTTATAAACCATGCAATGCTCCATACTTTGCAGTGAAGAGTGGAAACACCCCGAAACACAGTCTGCTAATTGCGATTCTAGCTTTGCTTTTTATCCTAAATCATGGGACAAGGCTCGTTAAAAGGTAGATATTGACTTTTAGGATTGCTATTTCCATAGAAGAGACCATTTTCATATTCTAGACATTTTGCAGCACTTAAAAGTGTTAAAAGTACCCAGTAATTATATGCTATATCTCTTATTACGTACTGAAAAATAAATTTTGTAGCATTCACATCATGTAACCTATTAGCACAGGAATCTCTTTCTTCCTCTGTTAGCCCAAAAGGCTACGAATCCATGTATCATTTGTAGGGATTTCCTTAAAGTAATCAGGATCCAAGAAGTATCGTTTCTCCTTGTGGAGAGTGACATGTTAAGCATGTCGAGGTGAGGAGACTTAAAGCCGCAATGCTCCTCTGGGAAATATGCAAATTGTCTCTTCAGAGAGGAAGAGGACTAGAACTCTAGTGCCACCTATTGGACGTAGCAATGTTAAGATTAGAGTTCTAGTCCTCTTCCTCTCTGAAGAGACAATTTGCTTAAAGTAATCAATTTTCATTGTTGCATCATTTTAGACTGTATGAATACACCCTGAAGAATTTTCAAACACAAAGTGGTATTTATGTTTCTGCATCTTGTTCTGTAAATCTAATATATAATTGCCTAGAATACTACTTCCTGCAATTTGTGCCAACTTCCGTGGCTTTGTCCGGAGCTAATGTCCGGAGCTAATGTCCGGAGCTAATGTCCGGAGATAAGTGACGTCACCAGTGTCCTACACCCAGGCAGAGCACAGGGGCCCCAGGCAGCATATGGGGCCCCAGGCAGAGCACAGTGGCCCCAGGCAGAGCACAGGGGCCCCAGGCAGCATATGGGGCCCCAGGCAGAGCACAGTGGTCCCAGGCAGAGCACAGGGGCCCCAGGCAGCCTATGGGGCCCCAGGCAGAGCACAGTGGCCCCAGGCAGAGCACAGGGGCCCCAGGCAGCATATGGGGCCCCAGGCAGAGCACAGGGGCCCCAGGCAGCATATGGGGCCCCAGGCAGAGCACAGTGGCCCCAGGCAGAGCACAGGGGCCCCAGGCAGAACATGGGGCCCCAGGCAGAGCACAGGGGCCCCAGGCAGCATATGGGGCCCCAGGCAGAGCACAGGGGCCCCAGGCAGAGCACAGGGGCCCCAGGCAGCATATGGGGCCCCAGGCAGAGCACAGGGGCCCCAGGCAGCATATGGGGCCCCAGGCAGAGCACAGTGGCCCCAGGCAGAGCACAGGGGCCCCAGGCAGAACATGGGGCCCCAGGCAGAGCACAGGGGCCCCAGGCAGAGCACAGGGGCCCCAGGCAGCATATGGGGCCCCAGGCAGAGCACAGGGGCCCCAGGCAGCATATGGGGCCCCAGGCAGCGCACAGTGGCCCCAAGCAGCATATGGGGCCCCAGGCAGAGCACAGTGGCCCCAGGCAGAGCACAGGGGCCCCAGGCATCATATGAGGCCCCAGGCAGAGCACAGTGGTCCCAGGCAGAGCACAGTGGCCCCAGGCAGCTTATGGGGCCCCAGGCAGAGCACAGTGGCCCCAGGCAGAACATGGGGCCCCAGGCAGAGCACAGTGGCCCCAGGCAGAGCACAGGGGCCCCAGGCAGAACATGGGGCCCCAGGCAGAGCACAGGGGCCCCAGGCAGAGCACAGGGGCCCCAGGCAGCATATGGGGCCCCAGGCAGAGCACAGGGGCCCCAGGCAGCATATGGGGCCCCAGGCAGAGCACAGTGGCCCCAGGCAGAGCACACACCAAATCGGAGGCCGAGGGGCCCCGCCAACCAAATCGGAGGCCGAGGGGCCCCGCCAACCAAATCGGAGGCCGAGGAGCCCCGCCCACCAAATCGAAGGCCGAGCGGCCCCGCCCACCAAAGCAGAGGCCGAGGGGCCCGGCCCCGCCCACCAAATCGGAGGCCGAGGGTCCCCGCCCACCAAATCGGAGGCCGAGGGTCCCCGCCTACCAAATCGGAGGCCGAGGGTCCCCGCCCACCAAATCGGAGGCCGAGGGGCCCCGCCCACCAAATCGGAGGCCGGGGGTCCCCGCCCTCCAAATCGGAGGCCGAGGGGCCCCGCCCACCACTTCGGAGGCCGAGGGGCCCCGCCCACCAAATCGGAGGCCGAGGGTCCCCGCCCACCAAATCGGAGGCTGAGGGTCCCCGCCCACCAAATCGGAGGCCGAGGGTCCACACCATCCAAATCGGAGGCCGAGGGGCCCCGCCCACCAAATCGGAGGCCGACGGGCCCCACCCACCAAAGCGGAGGCCGAGGGTCCCCGCCCACCAAATCGAAGGCCGAGGGTCCCCGCCCACCAAATCGGAGGCCGAGGTTCCCCGCCCACCAAATCGGAGGCTGAGGGGCCCCACCAACCAAATCGGAGGCCGAGGAGCCCCGCACACCAAATCGGAGGCAGAGGGACCCCGCCCACCAAATTGGAGGCCGAGGGGCCCCACCCACCAAAGCGGAGGCCGAGGGTCCCCGACCACCAAATCGGAGGCCGAGGGTCCCTGCCCACCAAATCCGAGGCCGAGGGTCCCCGCCCACCAAATCGGAGGCCGAGGGTCCCCGCCCACCAAATCGGAGGCCGAGAGTCCCTGCCCACCAAATCAGAGGCCGAGGGGCCCCGCCAACCAAATCGGAGGCCGAGGGGCTTCGCCAACCAAATCGGAGGCCGAGGAGCCCCGCCCACCAAATCGAAGGCCGAGCGGCCCAGCCCACCAAAGCGGAGGCCGAGGGGCCTGGCCCCGCCCACCACATCGGAGGCCGAGGGGCCCCGCCAACCAAATCGGAGGCCGAGGAGCCCCGCCCAACAAATCGAAGGCCGAGCGGCCCCGCCCACCAAAGCGGAAGCCGAGGGGCCCGGCCCCGCCCACCAAAGCGGAGGCCGAGGGGCCCTAACCACCACATCGGATGCCGAGGGGCCCCGCCCACCAAATCGGAGGCCGAGGGGCCCCGCCCACCAAATCGGAGTATAAGGGGCCCCGCCAACCAAATCGGAGGCCGAGGGGCCCCGCCAACCAAATCGGAGGCCGAGGAGCCCCGCCCAAAAATCGAAGGCCGAGCGGCCCCGCCCACCAAAGCGGAGGCCGAGGGGCCCGGCCCCGCCCACCAAAGCGGAGGCCGAGGGGCCCGGCCCCGCCCACCAAAGCGGAGGCCGAGGGGCCCTAACCACCACATCGGATGCCGAGGGGCCCCGCCCACCAAATCGGAGGCCGAGGGGCCCCGCCCACCAAATCAGAGGCCGAGGGTCCCCGCCCACCAAATTGGAGGCTGAGGGTCCCCGCCCACCAAATCGGAGGCCGAGGGGCCCCGCCTACCAAATCGGAGGCCGAGGGTCCCCGCCCACAAAACCGGAGGCCGAGGGTCCCAGCCCACCAAATCGGAGGCCGAGGGGCCCCGCCCACCAAATCGGAGGCCGGGGGGCCCCGCCCACCAAATCGGAGGCCGGGGGGCCCCGCCCACCAAATCGGAGGCCGAGGGGCCCCGCCCACCACATCGGAGGCCGATGGGCCCCGCCCACCACATCGGAGGCCGATGGGCCCCGCCCACCAAATCGGAGGCCGATGGGCCCCGCCTACCAAATCGGAGGCCGAGGGTCCCCGCCCACCAAATCAGAGGCCGAGGGTCCCCGCCCACCAAATCGGAGGCCGAGGTTCCACACCAACCAAATCGGAGGCCGAGGGGCCCCGCCCACCAAATCGAAGGCCGAGGGGCCCCGCCCACCAAAGCGGAGGCCGAGGGTCCCTGCACACCAAATCGGAGGCAGAGGGACCCCGCCCACCAAATCGGAGGCTGAGGGTCCCCGCCCACCAAATCGGAGGCCGGTCCCCGCCCACCAAATCGGAGGCCGAGGGTCCCCACCCACCAAATCGGAGGACGAGGGGCCCCACCAACCAAAAGTAAGTGCGGCCCCAAAAGTAAGTGCGCCCCCGGGTGCAAAAGTAAGTGCGCCCCCGGGTGCAAAAGTAAGTGCGCCCCCGGGTGCAAAAGTAAGTGTGCCCCCGGGTGCAAAAGTAAGTGCGCCTCCGGGTGCAAAAGTAAGTGCGCCCCCGGGTGCAAAAGTAAGCGCGCCCCCGGCCCCGGGTGCAAAAGTAAGCGCGCCCCCAGTCCCGTGTGTGAAAAGTGCTGCTGTAAAGCTGGTAGCGCTGTTCAAGCACCATGTATTTCCTTCAGGAAATGCCCATCTAATATATAATTGCCTAGAATACTACTTCCTGCAATTTGTGCCAAGAAAGAACATACCAATATACATAGTTATTGATACATATTATTTATTATTTACATTATTGTTCTTAAGCAAAGAACCGTTGTTGTGGCATTTGCCACAACACGCAAAGTTGTTGTCTGATGTCTTTCATCACTCCCCTCATAAGCATGTTCATGGATCCTGTGTAACTGTACCTTAAATAACAAGAATTGTCAAGAGCTGGTGAGTGCAGCCATTTTTTGTTCTTTCTTACTATTATTTATTAGTTGTATTATTCTTACATTTGAATAAATAAAGTATATATGGATTCTAGACTCCCGATTCTTTAGAATCGGGCTGCCATCTAGTCTTCTAATATTACAATATCAGCATTATTGAATATACTTGTTAAAAAAATTACATACAAACACACTTTAAATAACAATACAGATAACTATACTTAATATTGGAGTAATGGAAAAAATGTACTGTTGAGTGAATAGAATGCAACTAAGATAATGCCAATGATAGATAAATGTCAGGCATGTGTTCTACGCGATAACTAACACAATATGTATGACCTGTAGCTAATAATCCCTGATCACTTCATTACTATGGATAAGTCCTTACCTGGCTGCAAACATTACCACCCTGACTAGTATGTGATAGTGGTGCCCTTGATCCTCAATGGCTCTCCCTATCCTTTCCATAGTTTACCCTAGATACATTCCATAAGAGCAAGAAAAAGGAAAGTAGTTGAGGGTGAATAATCATGATTAGTATGGTAAATGTATCCCAAATTAAAAAGAGTGAATTAGGGACCCTAAGGGTATGTGTCCACGTTCAGGAAACGCTGCGTTTTTGACGCTGCGTTTTTCCGCAGCGTCAAAAACGCAGTGTCCAGATGTTACAGCATAGTGGAGGGGATTTCATGAAATCCCGACTCCACTATGCGTTAAAAAACGTATGCGTTTTTGCCGCGAAAACGCACATGCGGTGCGTTTTTTCAAAACGCAGCATGTTGCTACAATGAGCAAAACACGCAGGAACACCGCAGGTGACCTGCCAGTGACCTCAGGTGCAGTTTTGGTCAGGATTTTACTTGCATAAAATCCTGACCAAAGCCTGAAGCAAACCTGAACGTGGACACATACCCTAATATTGCTATTAGTGATGAGCGAATATACTCGTTACTCAAGATTTCTCGAGCACGCTCGGGGGTCCTCTGAGTATTTTTAGTGCTTGGAGATTTAGTTTTTCTTGCCGCAGCTGAATGATTTACATCTGTTAGCCAGCATAAGTTAAGTACATGTGGGGATTCTCTAGCAACCAGGCAACCCCCACATGTACTTATGCTGGCTAACAGATGTAAATCATTCAGCTGAGGTGAGGAAAACTAAATCTCCGAGTACTAAAAAATACTCGAAGTGCCCCCCGAGCATGCTCGAGAAATCATGAGTATATTCGCTCATCAATAATTGCTATATATGAAAGTCTGGTATAATTTTTATCTGCACCAAATGATAAATCAAACAACGATATTGAGAAAACTAACATACAATGTGAATTTTATTTTCACAAGGGTAACAGGAGAAAATGCACCATACAATTTTGTTATGCACTTTCTCCTCAGTAAGCTGATTTGTTTGGGCGCATGTCAAAGCTCAGAAATGATGAAGTAACGTTTTGCAACACAGATTTTGATGGAATGTTCTTTGTCACATTTGAAAAACCCCTGATGTGCCTATACAGTGGGAGCCCCCACAAGGGACCCTATTTTGGAAACTAGACGCTTCAAGGAATTTATCTAGATGTGTGGTGAGCACCTTGAACCCACAGGTACTTCACAGAATTTTACAACGTTGATATGTGAAAATGAAAAAAAAAAATTTCCCCCACAATATCCTGCAAAAATGTTTTGTTTTTGCCCCAATTTTTTTCATTTTCACGAGGATAGCATGAGAAAATGGACCTCAAAATTTGTTGTGAAATTTTTCCTGAGTAAACCAATACACCATATATGGTCAAAAACTAATTTTGAATTTAAATTTCAAAATACTGACCGTCACATCGAAACATAGAATAAGTGTGAACAGGTGCTGAACCTAGAGTCACCAACTCGTACACCGTCAAATAAATAAGGCAGCACACTGCGGCGCTAAAACATGCAAACATGAAAATTGAACTGCATTACTGCATTAGAAATATGAAAAAATGAGGCCAATTGGCCAATTCATGTGTACCTTGTAGCCACATTAAGGCATCTGTCTAGGTCCTGGTATACAAGAGATGCCTTAATGTGGCTACCAGGTACACATAAATTGGCCAATTTATGTGCTCAACGCTCTCATTTTTCATATTTCTAATGCAGTAATGCAGTTTAATTTTCAAAAACTAATTTTGAGACACAGTGCAAAGCTCAGAAGGGACGAAGTGCGATATTCGAGTTCAGATTTTGCTGGAATGGTTTGAGGGTGCCATGTCACATTGGTAGAGCCCCTGATTTGCCAGAACAGCAGAACCCCATAAGAGACCCAATTTTACAAACTACATCTCTCAATGAATTTATCTAGGGGTGCAGTAATTATATTGCCACAGAATTTTATACCATTGGACAGGGAAGAAAAATATTTACATTTTTTCCACAAATTGTTGTTTCCGCCCAAGATTTTACATTTTTACACTGGGAAATGTTTAAAAATGGCACCAAAATTTGCCCCACAATTTCTGCTGAATGTAGAAATACCCTATATGTGACTGTATAAGTACTGCTTAACCACATGGCTTGGCTTGGGAGGGATGGAGTGCTATTTACCTCCTAGAGTGCAGATTTTCCTAGAATAGTTTGCGGACTCCATATACAGAACCCCTAAGTGCTAGAAGAGCAGAATCCCCCCTCAAGTGAAAATTGCAAACTGCCATTGTAGTGCCCAGTACATTGTAGTGCCCAACCCATGCTTCTGGAGACACACACCTGTAAATTAGGCGGGCTGTCATCGGTACAGAAGTGCCAAACATGTGAACGCTAAATGTGGTTTAGACACACTATGGGGCTCAGAAGGGAGGAGGCATTTAGATTTGGGAGTGCAGAATTAACCAAATTTGTTTTGGGGGGCAAGGAGGTTTTAGAGCTTTTCCAGACCCCTCATATTATCAGTAACTTGGAAGCCCCCTATATTTCCATTAACAAATGACAAGTCTGAGTGGGGACTGAGTTTTTATTTTTTTATTGATTTGAAGCTTTTGTTGGGAACATTTTACATAACTTTTATTTGGCATGATAAGCTGGGCACTTATATTGAGGTTTCCATCTAAATCTTCAAGTGACACGATTCAGATGAAACCCACGAGGGAGCCACTCACTGTTATGAGGCAGTAGAGTTACTCTGGACTCCGTCTAGTCTCTGTTCAGCGGTCTCCTTTTCAGAAGTGAGCAAAACTCTGGTACCCAGTGCCAGATCATAGTACAGACGGCGTCCACAGTACCTCCATCTGCCTCATTATAGGGAATCTTCCACCAGAGGTTCTGTCTAAATCACGTATTTCAGAGATTTACATGGAATCCCCGGGTGTTGTGAAATTGGATTTTGGGCTCCCCCGGTGGCCACTGGTGGAATTGAACTTGTGTGCATCATCCCCTCTGTTCACCTGTTCCCATCAGGATGTGGGAGTCGCTATTTAACCTTGCTCCTCTGTCACTTCCATGCCGGTCAACATTGTAATCAGAAGCCTTTCTGTGCATGTTCCTGCTTCTAGACAACTCCCAGCTAAGTGGACTTTTGTCCTTGTTTGTTTTTTGCATTTTGTTCCAGTTCACAGCTGCAGTTTCGTTTCTGTGTCTGGAAAGCTCTTGTGATCTGAAATTGCCACTCTGATGTTATGAGTTAATACTAGAGTCTTAAAGTAATTTCAGGATGGTGTATTGATAGGGTTTTCAGCTGACCATGAAAGTGCCCTTTCTGTCTTCCTGCTATCTAGTAAGCGGACCTCGATTTTGCTAAACCTATTTTCATACTACGTTTGTCATTTTCATCTAAAATCACCGCCAATATATGTGGGGGCCTCTGTCTGCCTTTTGGGGAAATTTCTCTAGAGGTGAGCCAGGACTGTATTTTCCTCTGCCAGGATTAGTTAGTCCTCCGGCCGGCGCTGGGCGTCTAGGGATAAAACGCAGGCTACGCTACCCGGCTACTGTTAGTTGTGCGGCAGGTTTAGTTCATGGTCAGTTTAGTTTCCATCCTTCCAAGAGCTAGTTCGTATGTTTGCTGGGCTATGTTCTCTTGCCATTGAGAACCATAACAGTTTGACCGGCCCGCAAAGGGTTAAATTAATTGGCAGAGAAAGGAGAGAAAAAAGAAGTCTGCTGAAGATTTTTTTTTTTTTTTTCCTTCAGTTCTGAGTGTGCTTCCAATTGAATCACTTGCTAGTCTGCCTATATTGCAGCCTTCCTCTCTCTCTCTCCTTCTAATCCTGGAATGGCTCTGTGTTCACCTGTTTAAAATGGATATTCAGAGTTTAGCTGCAGGTTTGAATAATCTCACCACGAAAGTTCAAAATTTACAAGACTGTGTTGTTCATGTTCCTATATCTGAACCTAGAATTCCTTTGCCTGAATTTTTCTCGGGGAATAGATCTTGCTTTCAAAATTTCAAAAATAATTGCAAGTTGTTTTTGTCCCTGAAATCTCGCTCTGCTGGAGATCCTGCTCAGCAGGTCAGGATTGTGATTTCTTTGCTCCGGGGCGACCCTCAAGATTGGGCTTTTGCATTGGCTCCAGGGGATCCTGCGTTGCTCAATGTGGATGCGTTTTTTCTGGCCTTGGGGTTGCTTTATGAGGAACCTCATTTAGAGCTTCAGGCGGAAAAAGCCTTGATGTCCCTATCTCAGGGGCAAGATGAAGTTGAAATATATTGCCAAAAATTCCGTAAATGGTCTGTGCTTACTCAGTGGAATGAGTGCGCCCTGGCGGCGAATTTCAGAGAGGGTCTCTCTGATGCCATTAGGGATGTTATGGTGGGGTTCCCTGTGCCTGCGGGTCTGAATGAGTCCATGACAATGGCTATCCAGATCGATAGACGTCTGCGGGAGCGCAAACCTGTGCACCAGTTGGCGGTGTCTACTGAGAAGACGCCAGAGAATATGCAATGTGATAGAATTCTGTCCAGAAGCAAACGGCAGAATTTTAGACGAAAAAATGGGTTGTGCTTTTATTGTGGTGATTCAACTCATGTTATATTAGCATGCTCTAAGCGTACTAAGAAGCTTGATAAGTCAGTTTCAATTGGCACTTTTCAGTCTAAGTTTATTCTATCTGTGACCCTGATTTGTTCTTTATCATCTATTACCGCGGACGCCTATGTCGACTCTGGCGCCGCTTTGAGTCTTATGGATTGGTCCTTTGCCAAACGCTGTGGGTATGATTTAGAGCCTCTTGAAACTCCTATACCTCTGAAGGGGATTGACTCCACCCCATTGGCTAGTAATAAACCACAATACTGGACACAAGTAACTATGCGGATTAATCCGGATCATCAGGAGATTATTCGCTTTCTTGTGCTGTATAATCTACATGATGTGTTGGTGCTTGGATTGCCATGGCTGCAATCTCATAACCCAGTCCTCGACTGGAAAGCTATGTCTGTGTTAAGCTGGGGATGTAAGGGGATGCATGGGGACGTACCTTTGGTTTCCATTTCATCATCTATTCCCTCTGAGATTCCTGAATTCTTGTCTGACTATCGTGATGTTTTTGAAGAACCTAAGCTTGGTTCATTACCTCCGCACCGGGAGTGCGATTGTGCCATAGATTTGATTCCGGGTAGTAAATACCCTAAGGGTCGTTTATTTAATCTGTCTGTGCCTGAACATGCTGCTATGCGAGAATATATAAAGGAGTCCTTGGAAAAGGGACATATTCGTCCTTCGTCATCTCCCTTAGGAGCCGGTTTTTTCTTTGTGTCTAAGAAAGATGGCTCTTTGAGGCCGTGTATTGATTATCGGCTTTTGAATAAAATCACGGTTAAATATCAATATCCGTTGCCACTGCTGACTGATTTGTTTGCTCGCATAAAGGGGGCCAAGTGGTTCTCTAAGATAGATCTCCGTGGGGCGTATAATTTGGTGCGAATTAAGCAGGGGGATGAGTGGAAAACCGCATTTAATACGCCCGAGGGCCACTTTGAGTATTTGGTGATGCCTTTTGGCCTTTCAAATGCCCCTTCAGTCTTTCAGTCCTTTATGCATGACATTTTCCGTGATTATTTGGATAAATTTATGATTGTGTATCTGGATGATATTCTGATTTTTTCGGATGACTGGGACTCTCATGTCCAGCAGGTCAGGAGGGTTTTTCAGGTTTTGCGGTCTAATTCCTTGTGTGTGAAGGGTTCTAAGTGCATTTTTGGGGTGCAAAAGATTTCCTTCTTGGGATACATTTTTTCCCCCTCTTCCATCGAGATGGATCCTGTCAAGGTTCAGGCTATTTGTGATTGGACGCAACCCTCTTCTCTTAAGAGTCTTCAGAAATTTTTGGGCTTTGCTAACTTTTATCGTCGATTTATTGCTGGTTTTTCTGATGTTGTTAAACCATTGACTGATTTGACTAAGAAGGGTGCTGATGTTGCTGATTGGTCCCCTGCTGCTGTGGAGGCCTTTCGGGAGCTTAAGCGCCGCTTTTCTTCCGCCCCTGTGTTGCGTCAGCCTGATGTTGCTCTTCCTTTTCAGGTTGAGGTCGACGCTTCTGAAATCGGAGCTGGGGCGGTTTTGTCGCAGAGAAGTTCCGACTGCTCCGTGATGAAACCTTGTGCTTTTTTTTCTCGTAAATTTTCGCCCGCCGAGCGGAATTATGATATTGGGAATCGGGAGCTTTTGGCCATGAAGTGGGCTTTTGAGGAGTGGCGTCATTGGCTTGAGGGGGCTAGACATCAGGTGGTGGTATTGACCGACCACAAAAATTTAATTTATCTTGAGTCCGCCAGACGCCTGAATCCTAGACAGGCGCGCTGGTCGTTGTTTTTCTCTCGGTTTAATTTTGTGGTGTCATACCTACCGGGTTCTAAGAATGTTAAGGCGGATGCCCTTTCTAGGAGTTTTGAGCCTGACTCCCCTGGTAATTCTGAACCTACAGGTATCCTTAAGGATGGAGTGATATTGTCTGCCGTTTCTCCAGACCTGCGGCGGGCCTTGCAGGAGTTTCAGGCGGATAGACCTGATCGTTGCCCACCTGGTAGACTGTTTGTTCCTGATGATTGGACCAGTAAAGTCATTTCTGAGGTTCATTCTTCTGCGTTGGCAGGTCATCCTGGAATCTTTGGTACCAGGGATTTGGTGGCAAGGTCCTTCTGGTGGCCTTCCCTGTCACGAGATGTACGAGGCTTTGTGCAGTCTTGTGACGTTTGTGCTCGGGCCAAGCCTTGTTGTTCTCGGGCTAGTGGATTGTTGTTGCCCTTGCCTATCCCGAAGAGGCCTTGGACGCACATCTCGATGGATTTTATTTCAGATCTTCCTGTTTCTCAGAAGATGTCTGTCATCTGGGTGGTGTGCGACCGTTTCTCTAAGATGGTCCATTTGGTTCCCCTGCCTAAGTTGCCCTCTTCTTCCGAGTTGGTTCCTCTGTTTTTTCAAAATGTGGTTCGTTTGCATGGTATTCCGGAGAATATCGTTTCTGACAGAGGAACCCAATTCGTGTCTAGATTTTGGCGGGCATTCTGTGCTAGGATGGGCATAGATTTGTCTTTCTCGTCTGCTTTCCATCCTCAGACTAATGGCCAGACCGAGCGGACGAATCAGACCTTGGAGACATATTTGAGGTGTTTTGTGTCTGCAGATCAGGATGATTGGGTTGCTTTTTTGCCTTTAGCGGAGTTTGCCCTCAATAATCGGGCCAGCTCTGCCACCTTGGTGTCTCCTTTTTTCTGTAATTCGGGGTTTCATCCTCGATTTTCCTCCGGTCAGGTGGAATCTTCGGATTGTCCTGGAGTGGATGCTGTGGTGGAGAGGTTGCATCAGATTTGGGGGCAGGTAGTGGACAATTTGAAGTTGTCCCAGGAGAAGACTCAGCTTTTTGCCAACCGCCGGCGTCGGGTTGGTCCTCGGCTTTGTGTCGGGGACTTGGTGTGGTTGTCTTCTCGTTTTGTCCCTATGAGGGTTTCTTCTCCTAAGTTTAAGCCTCGGTTCATCGGCCCGTACAAGATATTGGAGATTCTTAACCCTGTGTCCTTCCGTTTGGACCTCCCTGCATCTTTTTCTATTCATAATGTTTTTCATCGGTCATTATTGCGCAGGTATGAGGTACCGGTTGTGCCTTCCGTTGAGCCTCCTGCTCCGGTGTTGGTTGAGGGCGAGTTGGAGTACGTTGTGGAAAAAATCTTGGACTCCCGTATTTCCAGACGGAAACTCCAGTATCTGGTCAAATGGAAGGGATACGGTCAGGAGGATAATTCTTGGGTGACTGCCTCTGATGTTCATGCCTCCGATCTGGTCCGTGCCTTTCATAGGGCTCATCCTGATCGCCCTGGTGGTTCTGGTGAGGGTTCGGTGCCCCCTCCTTGAGGGGGGGGTACTGTTGTGAAATTGGATTTTGGGCTCCCCCGGTGGCCACTGGTGGAATTGAACTTGTGTGCATCATCCCCTCTGTTCACCTGTTCCCATCAGGATGTGGGAGTCGCTATTTAACCTTCCTCCTCTGTCACTTCCATGCCGGTCAACATTGTAATCAGAAGCCTTTCTGTGCATGTTCCTGCTTCTAGACAACTCCCAGCTAAGTGGACTTTTGTCCTTGTTTGTTTCTTGCATTTTGTTCCAGTTCACAGCTGCAGTTTCGTTTCTGTGTCTGGAAAGCTCTTGTGATCTGAAATTGCCACTCTGATGTTATGAGTTAATACTAGAGTCTTAAAGTAATTTCAGGATGTGTTTTGATAGGGTTTTCAGCTGACCATGAAAGTGCCCTTTCTGTCTTCCTGCTATCTAGTAAGCGGACCTCGATTTTGCTAAACCTATTTTCATACTACGTTTGTCATTTTCATCTAAAATCACCGCCAATATATGTGGGGGCCTCTGTCTGCCTTTCGGGGAAATTTCTCTAGAGGTGAGCCAGGACTGTATTTTCCTCTGCCAGGATTAGTTAGTCCTCCGGCCGGCGCTGGGCGTCTAGGGATAAAACGCAGGCTACGCTACCCGGCTACTGTTAGTTGTGCGGCAGGTTTAGTTCATGGTCAGTTTAGTTTCCATCCTTCCAAGAGCTAGTTCGTATGTTTGCTGGGCTATGTTCTCTTGCCATTGAGAACCATAACACCCGGGGTAAGCTCTCAGGGCAGAGCACAGGATAAATGAGAGCCGAGCCCTTCTGCGATTTTTGAAAGACAGAATAAACAAATCAACAGCAGGCGAAGAATTGGTTTTATTTATTTTTTACGCCATTCCTCGTAATTTTCGGGCACATTACTATCGCTTTCTATTCCAATTTTTTGGAGGCAGAACAAATAAAAACTATCAATTCAATTTTTTTATACTGTTCTGTGTGTGTTAAAATTGATAAGGCAGCTTTATTCTTTGGGTCGCTTTGATTACAGCGATACCATATTTATTTTTTTATGTTTTGACGTTTTTGCACAATAAGAACTATTTTATAGCAAACAAAAATTCTTTTTGCGTCGCTTTATTCTGAGACCTATAACTCTTTTACTATTCCACTGACAGAGCTGTATGTCAGCTTGTATTTTGCAGGACAATATGACGTTTTCAGAGATACCATTTTTACATTTGTCTTTTTTGATCGTGTTTTATTCCACTTTTTATTCTGCGGTAAAATGATAAAGCATAGGTTTTTTTCCTCGTTTTTCATTTATTTTTTTAACTGTGTTCACGGAAAGAGATAACTAGTGGGAGTTTTATAGGTTGGGTCATTCCAGACACGGCGATACCAAATATGTGTACTTTTTTTTGTTTGTGTTTGTTTTTACATAAATAAATGTATTTATTGGAATAATATTTTTTCACTTTTTTGCTCCTTGTTTTGTGATTTTTTTTTTAAACATTTTTACAATTTTTAATACATTTTTTTTTTTAAATTGTCCCAGGACAGGTCATCAACTTTACACTGATAGATCACTGATCTCATGCACTGCAAAGCTGCTGCATTGCAGAGCATTAGATCAGGGTCTCTCACACAGGCAGGAGGGGTGTCAGCTCCTACTCTGAGCAGGTGACCTCAAGGCTATCTTTCAGCTCGGGATCACCATGGAAACCATCAGCACAATGCAATTGCTGAGTAAGAATACTTTTATGTCTTCACACCTTATGCCAGCACGTATCCTATCAGTTCCCCAAATTAGCAAATCTTTGTATTACAATTATGGCGAAAATAGCTCGGAATTGTTGTTAAGATGCTTACATCTTCCACATCACGAGCGGCCATAATATCTCTTATGTGTTCACATGTGCGAACATGGATGTAAGTCCGATGTATATCAACTTGCAAGTACATAGCGCATAGTGTATCACAAGCACGGATGATCACACACACATGTGCCATGGCCAGAACTCAATACGCCTCGGATGACCAGTATTTAATGCTTGGTAGGGACACACAAAGGATTATGGGTCCCTGAGGAAGCCAATGCGAAACGCTCGTTGGGGCCATTCGCGTGTCATCACACACAACTGACTATGCATAAGAGCCTCTCTATGTATATTCAGATGGTGCCCCAGTAAATCCAGCCTACAGCACATGCATTAAATGAATTACTATATAGTGATACCATGATCTTCCGACATCCTCTGAGTGACTATAAAATTTACATAAGCACTATGAACTTTTTATAAATAACCCCCCCTCACCAGTCAGTGACGTACATGCCTGTTTCTATCTGACCTTTGCGCTAAAATACTCTGTAACTGATTTACATGTTTGTTATATGTATGAACATGGATATTTTGAGGTTAATAAAATATATTTTATATACTTTTTTGAACATCTACTCCTTGTCTACAGTTTGTAATCCAGTTCTGGAGTGTCCTTATTCCGTGATTCATTAGGTACATTTAAATAGGCACAGGGTCCTGTGATATGGTTATATACGGATACGGTTCCTGTTCTGGTGATAAGACTCCCCCATAGGGCCTTGTAGCTATCCCATCACATACTACAGCACAGCCAATCAGGAGAGAATATTACAGCTTATGTAAAAGCAGAGGCAGGGAATACACAGCCATTTTGTGGTAAATCTGGATAGTGAACAGGCGTCACAGCCTGGCCATGGAGACAAGGAGAAAAAGATATGACACTGAATAAACTAAAGATAGTGTGTGGTGTGACAGCACAACAGGAAAAGAAAATTAATGTGTGAAGAAATGAGAATAGTGTTTTACACAATATTCATGGTAATTGAATGCCTTAGAGGACATTTGATTGGCTGCAACTCAAATTTTCTGAGCCTATTCGGCTGAATATGCGTTTTAATGGATTCGCTCATCTGTAGCATTTAGGATTTCAGTACTGATAAATTATACAGTTCATACAGTAAGAACAATGATCGACACAACTTGTCAGAAATCCCGCCTCTGTCTATTACAAGGAAAATTGATGTATAATTTAGATCTCGGAGATTTCCATCCTCTCAATTTTAGTCCTTTTTTTTCCTCTTTTTACGGAATCGTAAGCACTGACTTTGGCTCAGGTCAGAGAAGTCTTCAGGTCTTGAATGGTTGTCAGTGCGCTCTTGTAATACCTTTGGCAGACAGGCAGCATCTTGAAATTAATAACTGCTTGAAGACTCCATTTTCAAAGAATGGCTCTTACTTCATAGATATAAATTAACATTTTTTTCTTATTGCCATTGCACTAAAAATAAGAACTTTGTGCACAAAACCTAACAATTGCTAACAGTTATGTAATAAGAAAATAGGCTACAATTCATATGCAGTAATCTGAAAGTGTAAACTATGTATTAGTGTGCAGAAAATAGTACATTGCGTTCTTTACTTAGAACGTATGGAAGCCCTTGTCTGTGTGCTCTGCTGGATGCCATCTGAAAACATAATCTCTTTTAAAACCAAGCCAGGAATTCATGATTTTTTTTCTACTCACTGATGAAAGTCTTTTTGAAGCATTGGTTTACGAGAAAGGAAAATTATTTTATTTAGGCAGAAAAAAAAACCTTTTTAAATCCATGTCTACAAGTTATAAAAATAGAAGTTATACCACAAATTCCGGACTTAATATTTCATTTCATAGATAGAAGTCAACAATCTCAGGGGTCCTGTTTGTTTCTAGGAGTCATGTTACATCTTCTGTTCTTTCAGCATTTCATTCTCACCTACATAGAGGTGTGTCAAACTGCTAACGGTAAAATGTTATTTGTGTAATGCAACCGCTTTTATATAAAGTACAGAACAATGCAGTAGTTGCATAGGAGGTTTGTACATTTGTAAATAAATTTAAAAAAAAAATGGATAAAGTAATAAAATTGTTATTCTCAACTGATTTTCTAACATGCAAAGAATCATGCATTTCATTTTAAACTGAAAGAAGTTATTGTACCACTATTATAGATTTAAAAAAACTATGTACACGATGAAGTATTATTTCTGGGTGTAATCATCGTTCTTACAACGCTCTACTCTTGCATAAATATTAAAGGCAGTTTACCCCTGTAACATATTAGGAGTAGTGTTGAGCATTCCGATACCGCAAGTATCGGGTATCGGCCGATACTTGCGGTATCGGAATTCCGATACCGGGATTCCGATACTTGCCGCGTATCGGATACCGGAATCGGAAGTTCCAAGATTCAAAATGCAGAAATTCAGCCAATGAGAATGATTCCAAGTGTGGGCACATCCTGTTTAGCATGGAGGGCATGAAACTACTGGCAAGGCTGTGATTGGCTGCTGAAATGATGTCATGATGCAGTTTAAAAGTCGCTGGCGCCATTTTGCGATCACTCTGCTGTGAATTCAGTTAGTGACAGGACGCTGTTTGCTGACTGAGGGACAGTTTAGAGATAGCGATTTGCTTCTTTGTGCTTTCCAAAGGCTAATTTAGCAACCGCTGTGTTCACCTACTATTCACCTTGCTTTTGCCTTGTAGCGCTGTTTTCACAGCGATCTGCAAGGTCTGTGTGTGTGTGTGTGTGAGTGCAGCCCACTCTCTAGTCTGAGTGCAGCCACATAGGCCATCCATAGCTGGTTGTATTCAGTTCAGGGAGGGTGGTTCATTGCCTCATACTGTTCTTTTTTTTTTTTTTTTTTCAAGTAGTGTAGTCTGCTGCTAATTTATTCAAAAAAATCCTATTAGTGTCTTTCCACCCGTCTCCAGCTAATTTGTGGAAAAACACTACATAGGATAACGTAGAGGAGGGTTTTTGGGCCTTGCAGCGCCGTTTACGGCTGTCTGCACGGTCTCCGTGTGACTGCAGCTCGCCCTGTAGTCTGTGAGCAGCCATAGCCTGGTTGTCTCCAGCTCAGGGTTGTTCACTGCGTCATACCGCCAAATCAATTTTCATTTTGTTTTAAGTAGTGCAGGCTGCTGCACATTTTTTCAAAAAAATCCTATTAGTGTCTTTCCACCCGTCTCCAGCTAACTTGTGGAAAAACACTACATAGGATAACGTAGAGGAGGGTTTTTGGGCCTTGCAGCGCCGTTTACGTCTGTCTGCACGGTCTCCGTGTGACTGCAGCTCTATCCGTTGTCAGTTCAGCCCCCAAAAAATAAATAAATAATAAAGTTCACCAAACACACCAGTTACACCACTTTACATTTGTGTAGGCCACATTAGCTCATATTAAAGTCTAGTCCACACTTTAGAAAATTAGTGTTTCTTATACCTGTTAGAAGGAGTTGCTCAGGAATAAGCACACAAAGCCGTTAGTACTTTTCTGCTTATCTTTATCAGTCAACCAAGATGAAGAAGGCAGTGAGTAAGGCACGTGGGCGTGGGCGTGGGCGCGGAGCAGGGAGGGGACGTGGGGATTCTGTGCCTGCTGCGGGCACCGGTGACTCATCAGCACCCACTTTCACCAGGCAACAGTCATTCATGCGCAGCTTTGTGTCAGAGCGCCGTACACCGCTGCTGCGTGAAGAACAAATTGAAGCCGTTGTCGGATGGATGGCAGCTAATGCATCAACTTCAATTAGTGCCACATCCTCTCAGACACAGAGCACTGGAGAGCAGCCATCTGTCTCTTCACCACCTGCCAAATTGCCCAGGCAGACAGAGAGCCCAGGACAGGAGCCGTCTCTACTTCTGTTCTCTGAATCTCTTGGCTTGGAAACAGGGGGCCAGCCAAGCAGCATTGGAGAAATGGAAGAAGAGGCAGGGTGCAGTGATGCCCAACAGCTTTTTCTCTCTTCCTCTGAAGAGGCGGGTGGGCCAGTGGCTCCGGTCACCACATCGCAGGCCGCATCAGCTGATGATGACACTCAGGTGCCACTTACTGGTGCGTGCTCTGCTGCTGAGACTACCCAGGAGGAGCAGTTGGGGGCAGAGGGTAGTGTAGATGATGAGGTCCTTGACCCATCTTGGCGTGAGGGACAGGAAGGTGGTGGGAGCAGCTCTGAGGAAGAGATTCCCCGTACGGCCCAAAGAGGGAGAGGGAGGGGGAAGACTGCGGATCCTGCAGCCTCCGCTTTGGCACCCGTTAGGAGCATGTCTCTTCCAAAAGCCAAAAAGGGCGCTCCCAAGACTTGCAGTGCCTGGTCCTTTTTTGACACAGTTGCAGATGACATTTGCTATGTCAGATGCAAGGTGTGTCATCAAAAAGTCAAAAGAGGTCGAAATGTCAGCAACCTCAATACCTCCAACATGTGGAAACATGTGCGCAACAGGCACCCGGCGGAGTTAGAAAAACACACTGAAGAGCTAGGCCAACCAACAGCGGCAGCTACCACCTCTTCAGCTCGTGTTGCCTCTTCCTCTAGCTCACACGCAGCTGGTTCGGCTTCCTCCCAGGATCGCCGTGGAAGAACCTCTGGCCCTGTTGTCCAGAGACCCGCTGTAATTCCACCCGCAGCACCACTTTCCCAGTCATCCACACACTCCCAGCCCAGTCTACAGCCATCGGTAGTACAGGCATGGGAGAAAAGGCGGCCTTTCTCGTCAAACCACCCACGAGCACAGGCTCTGACTGCAGGCATTGCCAAACTTCTGTCACTGGAAATGCTGTCATTCAGGCTGGTTGAGACTGACAGCTTCCGTGACTTGATGTCATTGGCAGTCCCACAGTACAATGTGCCTAGCCGCTTTTACTTCAGCAGGCAAGCCGTCCCTGCCCTGCACAAGCATGTGGAGGGACACATAAAACACGCGCTACTGAACGCCGTCAGTAGCAAGGTCCACCTCACCACCGATGCGTGGACCAGTCAACATGGACAGGGGCGATACCTTTCCCTCACTGCCCATTGGGTTAATGTCGTTGAGCCGGGTACAGACCGTGCGAGTGGCGCAGGACGTGTCCTGCCCACTCCAAGGATTGTAGGAATCCATTCTGTACGCATTGACTCCTCCTCTTACACCAGTTCCTCAGAATCATCGCTGCAGGAGCCGTCACAGTCCACCTCCACATGGACCCGTGATGAACGTGTACCTGTTACGACCGACATGAGCACAGCCGTGGCCAAACGTCAACAGGCCGTCTTGAAATTAATTTTTTTGGGGAATCGTAGCCACACAGCGCAGGAGCTCTGGAATGCCATCAAGCAGGAGAGCGATGTGTGGTTTGTGCCAGCGAATCTCCAGCCAGGCATGGTAGTGTGTGATAATGGCCGAAATCTGGTGGCAGCTCTGGGCCTCGGCAACCTCACTCACATCCCATGTCTGGCACATGTGCTCAATTTGGTCGTGCAGAGCTTTTTGAGGGACTATCCGGATCTTGATGCACTGCTGCACAAGGTCCGCCTAGAGTGTGCTCACTTGCGGCGTTCCAGCACGGCAAAAGCGCGCATTGCGGCTCTGCAGCGCCGACACCGCCTGCCGGAACATCGCATCATATGTGACCTACCTACCAGGTGGAATTCCACGTTACATATGTTGGAGCGGTTGTGTGAGCAGCAGCAAGCTGTAATGGAGTACCAGCTGCTTCAGGCGCAAAGAAGTCGCACTCAGCGCCGTACAGACTTCACAACCACAGAGTGGGCCACTATGAATGACGTCTGCCAGGTTTTGCGTCCCTTTGATTATTCCACGCGGATGGCGAGTGCAGATGATGCACTAGTCAGCATGACTGTCCCCCTTATCTGCCTGCTTGAAAAATCACTGCATGCGCTAAGGGATGATGTTGTGGAAGAGGTGGAGGATGAGGATTCACCATTTCCATCATCTTCTGGACAGTCAGCGCCACGTGGTTCCTCACAAACGCGTAGGCAGGGGACAGTTTGTGAGGAGGATGAGGAGGAGTCAATGGAGGAGGAAGACATCCGTCCAGAGGAGGGAGTTACCGAATTGTCCAGTACTCAGTGTGTACAGCGAGGGTGGGGTGATGACGAGCGGGCAGATATCACGCCTCCAGCAGGGGACAGCGTTTCTTGGGCAGTTGGCAGTCTGCAGCACATGGTGGATTACATGCTGCAGTGCCTGAGAAACGACCGCCGCATCGCCCACATTCTCAACATGTCTGATTATTGGGTGTTCACCCTCCTCGATCCTCGCTACCGGGACAACGTAGAAAGCCTCATCACACCGTTGAACCGGGAGCGAAAAATGCGGGAGTACCAAGACACACTGGTCAATTCCATCATCTTCTCCATTCCAACTGAGAGAAGTGCTGCTAGTGCATTCCAAAGCAGCTCAGTGAGTCCAGGCAGTGGTGGAGGCTCTGCACAAAGAGGGAGCAGAAGCAGTGCCTCTGCCCAAGGCAAGACCAGTATGGCCCAACTGTGGCACAGTTTTCTGTGCCCCCCACAAAAGTCTACACCATCACAGACGGCTCCAGTCAGCAGGAGGCAATGGTTCCGTCAGATGGTGACAGACTACATGTCTTGCCCTCTTGCTGTACTCCCAGACGGCTCTTCCCCTTTCAAGTTTTGGGTCTCAAAGCTGGATACATGGCCAGAGCTAAGTCAGTATGCATTGGAGGTGCTGTCTTGCCCTGCGGCCAGTGTATTATCGGAACGTGTCTTTAGTGCTGCAGGTGGTGTACTAACTGACCGTCGCATGCGACTATCCTCCGATAACGTTGACCGGCTTACTTTCCTGAAAATGAACAAGGCCTGGATCTCGCAGGAATTTGCCACTCCTCCTCCTGATTAAATAATTAGGTCACTGTATACGTTATCCAGGTCTCCTGTTGTGTTCATCTTTCTACCACCTGAACTTAAATTCCTGGGCTCCAACACCGCCAGTTGAGGCTCAGAAGTGCCGTCTGCACAGTCAAAACATACGACCCAGTGTTATTGGGTTTCAGTAACGTCAGCTGATCCCCAGCTGTGTAGCCGGCAATGTGTCATGCGACCGCCACGCTGACACAACAACTGAAATGTAAGGGAATCTGTCCCCCCCCCCCCCAAGGCGTTTGTTACTGAAAGAGCCTCCTTATGCAGCAGTAATGCTGCACAAGGAAAAGGTAGCTATTTTGGTTTAGCTCCTTGCACACGCAGAACTTAACACATAAAATGTGTCCACTGATACCGTAAAACCGTCCCGGAGGTGGGACTTTCCTTCGTAATATGACGCAGCACAGCCGTCATTCCTCCCCTCCCCGGCGCCGCGCCCCTGCTCCTCAGCGTTGTTTGATTCCGTCCCGGAGCCTGCGCTGTTATGTTATCCCGTGGCCAGGCACACTTAGCGCTGCCCGTCTTCTGGCATCATTTGGTGTCAGGCTGGCTGCGCCTGTGCGGCCGCGCTGGCCGAGAGCCCGCCTCGCAGTGTCTTCTGATTTAATCCCACTGGGGGCCTGGGATCCATGGACATGCGCAGTGCATATCTGAACCTCCACCTCTCACTCATCTCCCTATGGCTTCTTCAGACTGTTCGGTGTCAGCTGGTCCCTAATAGCATGCCACGGCCGTGACACCGCACAGTCTTAAGAAGCCGTAGGGAGGGGAGTGAGAGGCGAGGATATGCACTGCGCATGTCCATGGATCCCAGGCCCCCAGTGGGATAAAATCAGAAGACACTGCGAGGCGGGCTCTCGGCCAGCGCGGCCGCACAGGCGCAGCCAGCCTGACACCAAATGATGTCAGAAGATGGGCAGCGCTAAGTGTGCCTGGCCAAGGGATAACATAACAGCGCAGGCTCCGGGACGGAATCAAACTACGCTGAGGAGCCGGGGCGCGGCGCCCGCGGGGGAGGAATGACGGCTGTGCTGCGTCATATTACGAAGGAAAGTCCCACGTCCGGGACGGTTTCACGGTTTCAGGGGACACATTTTATAAGTGTTTAGTTCTGTGTTTGCAAGGAGCATGATGAAAAGAGCCACCTTTTCCTTTTGCATCTTTTGTGCTGCACAAGCTGGCTCTTTCAGCTACAAACGCCTTGGGGGGGGGTTAAAGGTTCCCTTTCGACTTTCTCAGGCTTCGGCCTACATTGTGTTCCTCTGCTTTTCCACCTGTCCCTGGGCTCCAACACCGCTAGTTGCCGTCCAGAAGTGCTGTCCGCACAGTCAACAGTCCCTCCTCTGTTATTGGGGTTCAGTAACGTCAGCTGTTCCCCTGCTGTGTGTGTGGCAATCCCTCCTACCTCCTCCTACCTCCTCCTCCTCCTCCACCTGTCCCTGGGCTCCAACACCGCCAGTTGCCGTCCAGAAGTGCTGTACGCACAGTCAACAGTCCCTCCTCTGTTATTGGGGTTCAGTAACGTCAGCTGTTCCCCTGCTGTGTGTGTGGCAATCCCTCCTACCTCCTCCTCCACCTGTCCCTGGGCTCCAACACCGCCAGTTGCCGTCCAGAAGTGCTGTACGCACAGTCCCAACAGTCCCTCCTCTGTTATTGGGGTTCAGTAACGTCAGCTGTTCCCCTGCTGTGTGTGTGGCAATCCCTCCTACCTCCTCCACCTCCTCCTCCTCCACCTGTCCCTGGGCTCCAACACCGCCAGTTGCCATCCAGAAGTGCTGTACGCACAGTCCCAACAGTCCCTCCTCTGTTATTGGGGTTCAGTAACGTCAGCTGTTCCCCTGCTGTGTGTGTGGCAATCCCTCCTACCTCCTCCACCTCCTCCACCTGTCCCTGGGCTCCAACACCGCCAGTTGCCGTCCAGAAGTGCTGTACGCACAGTCCCAACAGTCCCTCCTCTGTTATTGGGGTTCAGTAACGTCAGCTGTTCCCCTGCTGTGTGTGTGGCAATCCCTCCTACCTCCTCCACCTCCTCCTCCTCCACCTGTCCCTGGGCTCCAACACCGCCAGTTGCCGTCCAGAAGTGCTGTACGCACAGTCCCAACAGTCCCTCCTCTGTTATTGGGGTTCAGTAACGTCAGCTGTTCCCCTGCTGTGTGTGTGGCAATCCCTCCTACCTCCTCCACCTCCTCCTCCTCCACCTGTCCCTGGGCTCCAACACCGCCAGTTGCTGTCCAGAAGTGCTGTACGCACAGTCAACAGTCCCTCCTCTGTTATTGGGGTTCAGTAACGTCAGCTGTTCCCCTGCTGTGTGTGTGGCAATCCCTCCTACCTCCTCCTCCTCCACCTGTCCCTGGGCTCCAACACCGCCAGTTGCCGTCCAGAAGTGCTGTACGCACAGTCAACAGTCCCTCCTCTGTTATTGGGGTTCAGTAACGTCAGCTGTTCCCCTGCTGTGTGTGTGGCAATCCCTCCTACCTCCTCCTCCTCCACCTGTCCCTGGGCTCCAACACCGCCAGTTGCCGTCCAGAAGTGCTGTACGCACAGTCAACAGTCCCTCCTCTGTTATTGGGGTTCAGTAACGTCAGCTGTTCCCCTGCTGTGTGTGTGGCAATCCCTCCTACCTCCTCCTACCTCCTCCTCCTCCACCTGTCCCTGGGCTCCAACACCGCCAGTTGCCATCCAGAAGTGCTGTACGCACAGTCCCAACAGTCCCTCCTCTGTTATTGGGGTTCAGTAACGTCAGCTGTTCCCCTGCTGTGTGTGTGGCAATCCCTCCTACCTCCTCCACCTCCTCCTCCTCCACCTGTCCCTGGGCTCCAACACCGCCAGTTGCCGTCCAGAAGTGCTGTACGCACAGTCCCAACAGTCCCTCCTCTGTTATTGGGGTTCAGTAACGTCAGCTGTTCCCCTGCTGTGTGTGTGGCAATCCCTCCTACCTCCTCCACCTCCTCCTCCTCCACCTGTCCCTGGGCTCCAACACCGCCAGTTGCCGTCCAGAAGTGCTGTACGCACAGTCCCAACAGTCCCTCCTCTGTTATTGGGGTTCAGTAACGTCAGCTGTTCCCCTGCTGTGTGTGTGGCAATCCCTCCTACCTCCTCCTACCTCCTCCTCCTCCACCTGTCCCTGGGCTCCAACACCGCCAGTTGCCGTCCAGAAGTGCTGTACGCACAGAGCCAAACACCTCGCCAATGTGTTAGTGGGGTTCAGCACCGCCAGCTGTTCCCCTGCTGTGCAGCCGGCAACGTGTACTGCGACCGCCACGCAGGCACAACAAGTTAAATTTAAGGGAACCTGCCCCCCCCCCCCCAGGCGTTTGTTACTGAAGGAGCCACCTTGTGCAGCAGTAATGATGCAAAGGGAAAAAGTGCCTCTTTTCGTGGTGCTCCTTGCACATGCTGATCCAAACACTTATGAAAAGTGCCCCCTCCTACCGTGATACCGTACGGTTGGTGGAACTTTCCTTTGTGATGTGACGCAGCACAGCCATCATTCTTACCCCCTTGGAGCCGTGCGCCGCCTCCTCAGCGTTGTTTGAATCAGTCCCGGAGCCTGCGCTGTTAGGTTAGTCCTTGGCCATGCACACATTTTGCGCTGCCCGTCTTCTGACATCATTTGGTGTCAGGCTGGCTGCGCCTGTGCGGCCGCGCTGGCCGAGAGCCCGCCTCGTACTGTCTTCTGATTTAATCCCACTGGGGGCCTGAGATCCATGGACATGCGCAGTGCATATCTGAACCTCCACCTCTCACTCATCTCCCTATGGCTTCTTCAGACTGTTCGGTGTCAGCTGGTCCCTAATAGCATGCCACGGCCGTGACACCGCACAGTCAGAAGAAGCCGTAGGGAGATGAGTGAGAGGTGGAGGTTCAGATATGCACTGCGCATGTCCATGGATCTCAGGCCCCCAGTGGGATTAAATCAGAAGACAGTACGAGGCGGGCTCTCGGCCAGCGCGGCCGCACAGGCGCAGCCAGCCTGACACCAAATGATGTCAGAAGACGGGCAGCGCAAAATGTGTGCATGGCCAAGGGCTAACCTAACAGCGCAGGCTCCGGGACTGATTCAAACAACGCTGAGGAGGCGGCGCACGGCGCCAAGGGGGTAAGAATGACGGCTGTGCTGCGTCACATCACAAAGGAAAGTTCCACCTACCGGACGGTATCACGGTAGGAGGGGACACTTTTTATAAGTGTTAGGTTCAGCATGTGCAAGGACCATAATTAAAAGAGCTAAGTTTACCTTTTCCAGCATTAGTGCTGTACACGATGGCTCTTTCAGCTACAAACGCCTGGGGGGGAGGGGTTAAAGTTTCCCTTTCAACTTGCTCCAGTGCAGGCTTCGGCCTACACTCTGTTCCCTCTCCTCCTCCTGCTGACCCCGGGCTCTAACACCGCCAGTTGGGGCCCGGTACTGCTAGCTGCACAGAGAAAAACACCAGCCAATGTGTCAGTGGGGTCCAGCACCGCCAGCTGTTCCCCTGCTGTGTAGCCGGCAACGTGTCCTGCGACCGCCACGCAGGCACAACAGACCCAAAGCTGCCGCCAGTGCAGGCTTCGGCCTACACTCCCCTCCCCCTTGCTCCTCCTCCTGCTGACCCCGGGCTCTAACACCGCCAGTTGGGGCCCGGTACTGCTAGCTGCACAGAGGAAAACACCAGCCAATGTGTCAGTGGGGTTCAGCACCGCCAGCTGTTCCCCTGCTGTGCAGCCGGCATCATGTCCTGCAAAAGCCACGCAGACACAAGAACTGAAATTGAAGGGAACCTGTCCCCCCTCCCCCAGGCGTTTGTACGTTTTTAAGGCCACCTTGTACAGCGGTAATGCTGCATGTGTGCAAGGTGGCTCATAAACGTATTCTCCTCGCACATGTGGAACTGAAAACACGTCTAAAATGTGTCCTCTGTGTGACCATTTAACCGTCCCGGTGGTGTGACTTTCCTTTGTAATGACACGCTGCAACCCCCTTGGTAGCGCTGCCCGTCTTCTGGCATCATTGTTTGGCTGCCTGCGCCTCTGCGGCCGCCCTGACCCACACAACGCCCCTCGGTGTCTTATTTATTGGGACTGCGAGGGTGTGATTGATGGGCATGAGCAGTGCATATCTTCGCCTGTTGTCACTCATCTCCTTCCGCCTTCTTCAGACTGTGCGGCTTCATGGCCGTGGCATGCGATAAGGGATCAGCTGACGCCGCACAGTCTGAAGCGGGTGTAAGGACCCGAGTGTGAGAGGCGAACATATGTGCTGCGCCAGGCCATGAATCCCAGACCCGCAGTGTTTTAACAATGTTAAGACACTGCGGGGCTGGGATTCATGGTCATCGCGAACCGCACCGGCCGACATTACATGATGTCAGAAGATGGGCAGCGCTAACAGCGCTAGGCCAGGGGATAACACGACAGCGCAGACTCCTGTACAGCAAATAACAACGCTCAGGAGGCTGCACCCAGCACCAAGGTGGGATTCTTGACATCTGTGCTGCGTCTCATTACGAAGGGAACTCGCGCCTCCAACACAGTTTGACTGTATAAAGGGCTAAATGTTATACGTGTTTCATTCGGCGTGTGCAAGGAGAAAAATTAAAAGAGCAACCTTTGACTTGTGCGGCACTACTGCTGCATAAGCTGTGGCTCTTCTAGTTTGTAACCCCTGAGGGGGGGTTAAAGGTTACCTTTGAAATCGGTTCAATTAGGCTTCGGCCTACACTCTGCTCCACCGGCAGAGCCCGGGCTCCAACAACGCTAGTTGCTGTCCTGAAGTGCTGGCTGCACAGAGCCAAACACCTCGCCAATGTGTCAGTGGGGTTCAGCACCGCCAGCTGTTCCCCTGCTGTGTAGCCGGCAACGTGTCCTGCGACCGCCACGCAGGCACAACAGACCCAAAGCTGCCGCCAGTGCAGGCTTCGGCCTACACTCTGCTCCATCTCCTCCTCCTGCTGACCCCGGGCTCTAACACCGCCAGTTGGGGCCTGGTACTGCTAGCTGCACAGAGAAAAACACCAGCCAATGTGTCAGTGGGGTTCAGCACCGCCAGCTGTTCCCCTGCTGTGCAGCCGGCATCGTGTCCTGCAAAAGCCACGCAGACATTTGCTCTTGTACCTTCTGCTCCCCATCCTGGTTCCAGTACCGTCAGCTGGTTCTGGGCAGAGCCTTTGGCTTAGGTGCCTCCCTCTGGGTATCCGAGTTCCACCAACGTCAGGTGGTCCTTGGTAGTGCTTTCAGGCACGGGTACCTCCTGCTTAGTAACCGGGTTCCAGTAACGTCAGCTGGTCCTCGGTAGTTCCATTGGCTCTTCGACCTTCGGCCACCCATCCGGGTTCCAGCACCGTCAGCTGGTTCTCGGCAGTGTCTTTTGCTCTTGTACCTTCTGCTCCCCATCCTGGTTCCAGTACTGTCAGCTGGTTCCGGGCAGAGCCTTTGGCTTAGGTGCCTCCCTCTGGGTATCCGAGTTCCACCAACGTCAGGTGGTCCTTGGTAGTGCTTTCAGGCACGGGTACCTCCTGCTTAGTAACCGGGTTCCAGTAACGTCAGCTGGTCCTCGGTAGTTCCATTGGCTCTTGGACCTTCGGGTAGCCATCCGAGTTCCAGTTCCATCAGCTGGTTCTCGGCATTTTCTCAGCCTTCTTGTACCTTCTGCTACATTTCCAAGTTCAAGAGACTAAACACGATGACCCGGAAGACCACCCCTAAGATGATGACGACACCAGAGACGACAACCACCGTGATGACGACGACCCTGGAGACGATGACCCTGAAGACCACCCCGATGACGACGACCCAGGAGACGACGACCCTGGAGACGACGACGACCTGGAAGACCGAGAAGCATAAGAACAAGAGGCTGCAGAACAAAGAGCAGAAGAACATTAAGCATAACACTAAATATCAGAGCAAAAAATATTATCTAAATTATAAGCAGAAGAAGACTAAGCAGTGTATGGGGGTGAGTCCGTTCCTCCTCGTGGTGCCCCTGGATAAAGCCTGATGCTGCAGGCCAAACTGAACGCGGACAAATGTAACTCTTTTGTGACAGGCAGAACGGAAGGTGTAATCTTCAAACTTTTATAGATAACAACTACGGGAATGCCTGTCACAAATAAGAATATGATGAAGAAGTAGAAAATGATGAAGATAATAGTAAAATAAAAAGAATATGAACAATGTAACCAAAAAAAATAATAGGTAGAAGATGAAGAAGAAGATGAATAAGGTGAAGAAGTTGATGTCAAAGAAGCTGATGATGAGGATAATGAAGAAGAAAGTGTGGGAGAAGTAAAAAAGAAGGTGAAGGGCGTGGAAGTAGTGAAACATCAATATCTGACAAAATAAAAAAAAAATTAACATAGTCAAAATCTTTCTACCGCCGAACGTCATAAAAAAAAAAAAAATCCTGCTATTCTATTACATTGGGCTAAACCTCTGTGCCTTTAATATCTCCGCCACGTCCCCCAATACATCCTACATTATTCTTAGTTGTTTTCCTTCATGTAGAATGAACCTACAAGTTTATAAAGGGTTTATTTTAATTCCGATATTTTCGTCCCATTGACTTGCATTGGGATCGGGTATCGGTATCGGATTAGATCCGATATTTTGACGGTATCGGCCGATACTTTCCGATACCGATACTTTCCGATATCGGAAAGTATCGCTCAACACTAATTAGGAGAGCATTATTATCTCTTTATTACAAATAAGTGTTGCTGCAGTGTGTTTAAAAATAATGTAAAATAATGCATAATCTTAGTGCACATATACCTGGACTAATCCAGAAGCTCCCACACTCATCACCACAGTTCACTACTGTAGCATCGTGCTCACAGCGGCATGATTGACAAACCAACGTGAGCAGGGATGATGCAAAGAGGGGCTTCTCTTCTTCAGGAGGTAGCAAAGAGGGGCTTATCTATTGCAAAAGGAAGAAATTAGACTTTTAGAGGGGCTTCTCTTCAGAAGGAAGCAAAGATGCACTTCTCTTGAGGAGGAAGCGAAGAGGGGCTTCTCTTGTGGGGAAAGCACAGAGGGGCTTCTCTTCTTTGGAAGAAAGTGAAGAAGAGCTTCTCTTCTTCGGAAGGAAGTGAAGACTTTTCTTTGGGAGGAAAGGAAGGGGGAACTTTTCTTCAAGAGGAAGCTAAGAGGGGTTTCTCTTCTTCAGGAGGAAACGAACAGGGGCTTTTCTTTGGGAGGAACCGAAGAGAGGCTTTTCCTCCTCCTTGCTGTCGTCAGTTTGTCAATCACGCCGCTGTGGATGTGATACTAGCAAACGGCAGGGATGAGGGATGGTGGAATAGTCTTGATTACACGACCAAAGTTAAAGAGAACATACTTGAAAAGTCACAGAGGACCGAGCTGCATTGCAGACTAGTCAGACAGGTGGGTCCCCAGCGGCTTCCCCCTGCCTGCTGATTGAAAGTTTTCTGCCTATAAGCACGTATGGCCAGAGACCTGTCAATCCAAGGCAGTGGGCGGGTAGTATGTTATCTTTAACCTTGGTAATGTTATTACAAGGTTAATAAAGTGCTCCAAATACATTATTAAATCCCTTTGACAGGTTCCTTTCAAGGCACCTGACCGCTTTATGCAATGGAGTTTTATAACTCATGGCACTTTTACCAAGTTGAGTATGGGTGGAATATTTCTTCAGATCATTGCTCCATGTAAACACGTGACCAATTAGCCAATAAATAAGCAATCGCTTGCTTGTCGGCTGATTACACCTTTTATCTGGGCCTAATAATGGATGTTGTATAACAGGAGATGTGCTGCACACTTTTTTTTCAAGTTGGATTTCCCAGGGAGATGCTTACAGATAATGCACTGAGTAATAATAAATATGATCAGATTGGATAATTGCAATATCATATAATAATAATTATTCAGTGTTCACCCATTTATGAATAAATGTTGATTTCTCTCCTATCTGAATTTTTTGCAGAACTGCAGCTTTTTGTGCATTACTGAAATGCAGGTGTCTTTTCCTGGAATAGTTTCCATGTCAGGCAGAGTACCGCTACTATAAACCTTCATTTAAACTGCACCAACGCTAAGGGATTTACTGGCTCGCTATGTACTTCTTATTGGAACTTTCTCAAGATAATGTTATTGTTGCGCTGGAACCAAATATCATAAATCACTATAATAATAAATGCTGAAATGAGCAAAAGCAACAAACTGCTGCTTTCCAGGACACAGCAAGAACAATGCTATTGAACCTGCTGTCATGGCACTGGCTAAAATAAAGTATATGTTTCTGTACTAGTCTGTTAAAGGGGAAGTAATGCTATTTAATCAGACAGTGTAAGTTTATTTCACCATGGTGTTATGTGAGTACTATTTTTCTGGAGTAAGACTATTAGCTACTCTACTTCTTAAGATGTATCAATTGTGAATAGAATGCAAAAGCGGAAAAAACAGAAACAACACTGCGGCCCCTAAAACAGCTGATCAGCGGAGGTGTAGAGAGTCAGACCTCCACCAATGTGATATAAGTATGTGCACACGGCACAGCCGCCGAATTTTCCCTGGTGGTCGTTTGGCTTTCACTTTATAGTATTAAGTATAAAGAGCGGTGGAAGCTGCCCAAATCATAAACATGGTTGGGTTTCCAAACTCTGAAGTGGTTAAAATAAGTGACATTAGATGGAACACGTGCACAACAATGTTGTTTTACAATGTGTTGATTCTATGGAATCAACCACTTAGGACTCTCAATTCTAAACATTTTTCTATCTACTGGCTAACACGGTACCAAGATATATATCTTTCTTGATTCTATGGGGCACTTTTTTAGGAGGATTCTGGCTGAAACCCACCTGAAAAAGGCGCCGTGTGTACATACTCTAAGGTTGTGCTGCTGTAATACCACAGTTTTGTTTTAGGTATTGTGAATAGTCGGTACCTGATTGCATGAGCTTACAACTCAAAGAAAAAGCACATGCATAAACTCAGGATCACCACAATGTCTAGAGAAAATACAAAGTTTTTATTTCCAAACAAAGAACACACAGTTTTAAAAACATCTAAAATATCCCAAAGGGAGCATTCATGTTATATCCAATAATCAAATTTTAGTATTCACAATAAATATATATGTATAAATGTATCCACTGGCTACACAAGATACTACAAAGATGTTTTTTCACAATCAATACAAAATGCTACACAGAGGTGCTACTGGCATATTACCCTCTATGATATGGTTCATACATGGAGAACTGCAAAATAACATCCTAGTTCTACAATAATATTGTTGTTTATCTAGGGTTTAGCAACCTGAGGGCCCTATACAATTGTAATGGGCTAACTGGAGACCTGATATAAACCGGAGAAAAGATATACATGCGTCCAAATAGCAGCGGACAAATAAATGTATACAGCAAGGCAAGCTAATACTTCACCCTAACCAGTCCTCAAAGTCTTCTAGGAACATGGGGCGACCTTTGAGGACTGGTTAGGGTGAAGTATTAGCTTGCCTTGCTGTATACATTTATTTGTCTGCTGCTATTTGGACGCATGTATATCTTTTCTCCGGTTTATACTGGGTCTCCAGTTAGCCCAGTACAATTGTATAGGGCTCTCAGGTTGCTAAACCCTAGATTAGTGTTCCCCAACTCCGGTCCTCAAGAGCCACGAACAGGTCATGTTTTCAGGATTTCCTTAGTATTGCACAGGTGATTGAATGCTTGCCTGTCCAGGTGATGCAATTATCACCAGTGCAATACTAAGGAAATCCTGAAAACATGACCTGTTGGTGGCTCTTGAGGACCGAAGTTGGGGAACACTGCCCTAGATGAACAACAATATTATTGTAGAACTAGGAAGTTATTTTGCAGATCTCCATGTATGAACCATATCATAGAGGGTAATATGCTAGTAGCACCTCTGTATAGCATTTTGTATTGATTGTGAAAAAACATGGATCTTGTGTAGCCAGTGGATACATTTATACATGTATATTTATTGTGAAAACTAAAATTTGATTATTGGATCTAACATGTATGCTCCCTTTGGGATATTTTAGATGTTTTTAAAACTATGTGTCTGTTCTTGGTTTGGAAATGACGTCCAATCCACTTTCCAGAAAACTGTTCATGTACAGTGCCTTGCAAAAGTATTCGGCTCCTTGTAACTATTCAACCTTTTCCCACATACCATGCTTCAAACAAAAAGATACCAAATGTACATTTTTGGTGAAGAATCAGCAACAAGTGGAACACAATTGTGAATTTTAATGAAATTTATTGATTATTTTACATTTTTGTGGAAATTCAAAAACTGAAAAGTGGGGAGTGCAATATTATTCGGCCCCTTTACTTTCAGTGCAGCAAACTCACTCCAGAAGTTCATTGTGGATCTCTGAATGATCCAATGTTGTCCTAAATGCCTAATGATGATAAATATAATCCACCTGTGTTTAATCAAGTCTCCGTATAAATGCATCTGCTCTGTGATAGTCTCAGGGTTCTGTTTGAAGCACAGAGAGCATCATGAAGAGCAAGGAACACAACAGGCAGATCCGTGATACTGTTGTGGAGAGGTTTAAAGCAGGATTTGGATACAAAATGATTTCCAAAACTTTAAACATCCCAAGGAGCACTGTGCAAGTGATCATATTGAAATGAAAGGAGTATCATACCACTGAAAATCTACCAAGACCCAGCCGTCCCTCTAAACTTTCATCTCAAGCAAGGAGAAGACTGATCAGAGATGCAGCCAAGAGGCCCATGATCACTCTGGATGAACTGCAGAGATCTAAAGCTGAGGTGGGACAGTCTGTCCATAGGACAACAATCAGTCGTACACTGCACAAATCTGGCCTTTATGGAAGAGTGGCAAGAAGAAAGCCATTTCTCAAAGACATCCATAAAAAGTGTCATTTAAAGTTTGCAACAAGCCACCTGGAAGACACACCAAACATGTTAAAGAAGGTGCTCTGGTCAGATGAAACCAAAATCGAATTTTTGTCAACAATGCCAAACGATATGTTTGGTGTAAAGGCAACACAGCTCATCAACCTGAACACACCATCCCCACTGTCAAACATGGTGGTGGCAGCATCATGGTTTGGGCCTGCTTTTCTTCCGCAGGGGCAGGGAAGATGGTTAAAATTGATGGGAAGATGGATGGAGCCAAATACAGGACCATTCTTGAAGAAAACCTGTTTGAGTCTGCAAAAGACCTGAGACTAGGATGGAGATTTGTCTTCCAACAAGACAATGATCCCAAACATAAAGCAAAATCTACAATGGAATGGTTCAGAAACGTATCCAGGTGATAGAATAGCCAAGGCAAAGTCCAGACCTCAATCCAATCGAGAATCTGTGGAAAGAGCTGAAAACTGCTGTTCACAAACGATCTCCATCAAACCTCACTGAGCTCGAGAAGTTTGCCAAGGAAGAATGGGCAAGAATTTCAGTCTCTCAATGTACAAAACTGATAGAGACATACCCTAAGTGACTTGCAGATGTAATCACAGTAAAAGGTGGCACAACAAAGTATTAAGTTAAAGGGGCCAAATAATATTGCACTCCCCACTTTTCAGTTATTGAATTTCCACAAAAATGTCAAATAACCAAGAAGTCTCGTTCAACTTCACAATTGTGTTCCACTTCTTGTTGATTCTTCAACAAAAAGTTACATTTGGTATCTTTATGTTTGAAGCATGATATGTGGGAAAAGGTTGAAAAGTTCCAGGGAGCCGAATACTTTCGCAAGGCACTGTAAGTGATGCATTGACAGGAGGTGATCCCCCACAGTGTATCACTGCGCCGCTGTGAGAGTTCACTGGAGTTCGTGCTGTCTCTTGCGGCACCGCTGCGTGAGAAAATTCTCACACAGCAGTGCTTTAAGTGAGAGCACGAACTCCGATGAACTCTCAGTGATACACTTGGGAGCGATTAGCTCCTGTCAGTGTATCACCAGAGGCCAGGTAGAGCAGTCACATTCCCTGATGTGACTGTTCTACATGTGAGACCATCATGGGATACTCGGTATTAAATGGACTACGCCGGACAGGGAGTATTTATGTTGGTTTATTATTTTATTTTTGTTGCAGGAGATTGAGGGTGTTGGGGATTAGGCCTTCAGTAAGTATGGTAAATTAAGATTCAATAAAGGAGTCTGTGTGGTTATTTCAATTAAAGGATTTTATTCTGGCTGTGTCTTTATTTACCATATAACTATAGGGTTAGTATTGGATAGGTGTCTTATTGGCGCTCCTCCATTACTAATCCATGGGTTTGATGTCACCGGACTGTACAAAGGTGACATCAACCTCACAAATATTACCCCACTTGCCACTGCTACAAGGCAAGTGGGAAGAGCAAGGCAAAGTGCCAGAATTGGCACATCTTTAAGATGCACCATTTCAGGGGTGGCTGAGAGCTGATGTTTGTAGCTTGGGGGGTGTCAATATACTTGGCACCTTCCCAGGGTATTAATATCAGCCCGCAGCTGTCTACCTAGCCTTTGCTGGTTCGATTTGATAGGGGGACCCCATTTCAATTTTTTTCTGGGGTTCCCCTGTAAACTAGCCAGTAAAGGCTAAGCAAACATCTGTGAGCTTATATTAATAGCCTTGGTACCTTTATGGGTATTGGCTCCTTCCCAGAATATTAATATCAGCCCTCAGCTTTCCCTCTGCTCGTTAAGAAAATTACACAGGAGCTCACGCAATTTTTTTTCCAAATTTTTTGAAAATTAAACAGAATGCGTTTTATTTAACTCTTTATGTACCATTTTATTTATGAGGGTATCTGGCAGACACCTGTTCATTACTAAACCTCGGACTTGGTATTACATTGTATATCTATCTATCTATCTATCTATCTATCTATCTATCTATCTATCTATCTATCTATATATATTCACTTATATTTGTTTTGTGTGTGTAAACATTATATTTGAATATGGTATGTAATGATATTATGGTCTTCAATGGAGAATGTAAAAGAAGAGGTTAGACAAGGAAATTACATCACAATTCTTTTTTTTAAATTAAATAATATATCTCTATTTAGCTTGCAAATCCGCATGAAAATCCGCATCAAAACCACATAAAAACCGAGCGGATTTTCAACTGTGTTTTCTTCCAAGAGAGGAAGAATCCACTCAGAATTTTACAACAGCAAATCCGCAACGTGTGCACATAGCCTTACCCTATATGCCACTCCCAGGCTGAAAGCCTACAAATTTGAAGGCAGAGAAGATCCAGCTCTAATTAAAAATGCCTTAGGTTGATGGGAGGAGTGCTCAATCCATAAGAAGTATGCTAGAAAATTTAAAAAAAACAAGCATATTCATACGGTCTGAGGTCAGGGCAGGAGGCTTAGGTTCAGAATTCTTGGCCGAGGTCAGGAACAGAGTGATCAGAATAAACGAGAAGACAAGCTGGGCTGATAACATGTGAAACAAAACAGAAATACACCAATACAGGATGCTAGGGACTGAGCTACTAGTGCCTAAGTTCAGGTGAGTAATGGAGGGTGGAGTCGCCTGATATATCACCAGCAGGGGATAGGCCAGGGAAGATCTCAGCAGGACAGAATGGATACAAATTCCTGCAGAGTTAGGCCACACCCCCAGTGACTTATAACCAGCGGAGCTGGAAGTGTTGCACAAGGCTGCTCAGAGCGATGGTCAGGTACTGGGTGAAACACGCTGTAAGTAGGGCGGTGCTTAGAAGGCTTGCGAGTGGTCGGCATAATAGTATATAGTCGATCATTGCTTATTAACGGTGCTTTAAGAGGCTGAAATTGTTATATCTAAGTGCACTCTTACAATCTATGACAAATTACTGGTGACAAAAGGTAAAAAGTGTTTGTAGTCTATGGTCCAGACATCTATATATATAATCGTCTAAGGGGCACTTCAGTCTGTTTGTGTGTCTGTCTGTTTGTCTGTCTGTCACAGAAATCGCGCGTCGACCAATCAGCGACGGACACAGTCCGGCCGCGAATTTGCCCCTTCCTACTCTGTCAGTGCCCCCTCCAGTCAGCGCTCACACAGGGTTAATAGCTGTGTTACACCGCATTATGCCGCGGTGTAACGCAGTCCGTTAAGGCATGCTATTAACCCTGTGTGATCAATTTTTTACTATTGATGCTGCCTATGCACTCACCTTCCGGCGCCTTTCCCGCTCCTCGCGACGCTCCGGGCCATGCATTGCGGTCTCGCGAGATGATGGTGTAGCGGTCTCGCAAGACCGCTATGTCATCCTCTCGCAAGACCGCAATGCATTCTTGGGATCGGAGCGTCGCGAGGAGCATCGCTAAACGCCTCGCCTGGATCCGGGGGCCGACAGAAGGTGAGTATATAACTATTTTTTATTTTAATTCTTTTTTTTAACAGGGATATGGTGCCCACATTGCTATATACTATGTGGGCTGTGCTATATACTATGTGGGCAGTGTTACATACTACGTCTCTGTGCTATATACCACGTGAGCTGTGTTATATACTGCATCTCTGTGCTATATACTACGTGGGCTGTGCAGTATATTACGTGGCTGGGCAATATACTACGTGGCTGTGTTATATCCTGCGTGAACTGTGCTTTATACTACATGGCTGTGTTATATCCTGCGTGAACTGTGCTTTATACTACATGAGCTGTGCTATATACTACGTAGCTGTGCAATATATTATGTAGCTGTGCAATATACATGGCTGGGCAATATACTACGTGGCTGTGCTATATACTACGTGGCTGTGTTATATACTAAGTGGGCTGTGTTATATACTACATGAGCTGTGTTATATACTACGTGGGCTGTGTTATATACTACATGGGCTGTGTTATACACTAGGTGGGCTGTGCTATATACTACTTGGGCTGTGCTATACACTGCGTGGGCTGTGCTATATACATACGTGCTTGTGTTATATGCTACGTGGCTGTGTTATATACTACATGGGCTGTGTTATACAATGCGTGGGCTGTGCTATATACTAGGTGGGCTGTTATACACTGCGTGGGCTGTGTTATACACTACATGGGCTGTGCTATACACTAGGTGGGCTGTGCTATATACTACTTGGGCTGTGCTATACACTGCGTGGGCTGTGCTATATACATACGTGCTTGTGTTATATGCTACGTGGCTGTGTTATATGCTACGTGGCTGTGTTATATGCTACGTGGCTGTGCTATATGCTACGTGGGCTGTGCTATATGCTATGTGGGCTGTGTTATACAGGTCCTTCTCAAAAAATTAGCATATAGTGTTAAATTTCATTATTTACCATAATGTAATGATTACAATTAAACTTTCATATATTATAGATTCATTATCCACCAACTGAAATTTGTCAGGTCTTTTATTGTTTTAATACTGATGATTTTGGCCTACAACTCCTGATAACCCAAAAAACCTGTCTCAATAAATTAGCATATCAAGAAAAGGTTCTCTATACGACCTATTACCCTAATCTTCTGAATCAACTAATTAACTCTAAACACATGCAAAAGATACCTGAGGCTTTTAAAAACTCCCTGCCTGGTTCATTACTCAAAACCCCCATCATGGGTAAGACTAGCGACCTGACAGATGTCAAGAAGGCCATCATTGACACCCTCAAGCAAGAGGGTAAGACCCAGAAAGAAATTTCTCAACAAATAGGCTGTTCCCAGAATGCTGTATCAAGGCACCTCAATGGTAAGTCTGTTGGAAGGAAACAATGTGGCAGAAAACGCTGTACAACGAGAAGAGGTGACCGGACCCTGAGGAAGATTGTGGAGAAGGACCGATTCCAGACCTTGGGGAACCTGAGGAAGCAGTGGACTGAGTCTGGTGTGGAAACATCCAGAGCCACCGTGCACAGGCGTGTGCAGGAAATGGGCTACAGGTGCCGCATTCCCCAGGTAAAGCCACTTTTGAACCATAAACAGCGGCAGAAGCGCCTGACCTGGGCTACAGAGAAGCAGCACTGGACTGTTGCTAAGTGGTCCCAAGTACTTTTTTCTGATGAAAGCAAATTTTGCATGTCATTCGGAAATCAAGGTGCCAGAGTCTGGAGGAAGACTGGGGAGAAGGAAATGCCAAAATGCCTGAAGTCCAGTGTCAAGTACCCAGTCAGTGATGGTGTGGGGTGCCATGTCAGCTGCTGGTGTTGGTCCACTGTGTTTCATCAAGGGCAGGGTCAATGCAGCTAGCTATCAGGAGATTTTGGAGAACTTCATGCTTCCTGGCACCTGCTCACAGTGCCAAAACCACTGGTAAATGGTTTACTGACCATGGTATTACTGTGCTCAATTGGCCTGCCAACTCTCCTGACCTGAACCCCATAGAGAATCTGTGGGATATTGTGAAGAGAAAGTTGAGAGACGCAAGACCCAACACTCTGGATGAGCTTAAGGCCGCTATTGAAGCATCCTGGGCCTCCATAACATCTCAGCAGTGTCACAGGCTGATTGCCTCCATGCCACGCCGCATTGAAGCAGTCATTTCTGCCAAAGGATTCCCGACCAAGTATTGAGTGTATAACTGAACATTATTATTTGATGTTTTTTTTGTTTGTTATTAAAAAACACTTTTATTTGATTGGACGGTTGAAATATGCTAATTTATTGAGACAGGTTTTTTGGGTTATCAGGAGTTGTAGGCCAAAATCATCAGTATTAAAACAATAAAAGACCTGACAAATTTCAGTTGGTGGATAATGAATCTATAATATATGAAAGTTTAATTGTAATCATTACATTATGGTAAATAATGAAATTTAACACTATATGCTAATTTTTTGAGAAGGACCTGTATGCTATGTGGCCGGTGCTATATACTACGTGGCCTGTGCTATATACTACGTGGCCTGTGCTATATACTACGTGGCCTGTGCTATATGCTACGTGGCCTGTGCTATATGCTACGTGGCCTGTGCTATATGCTACGTGGCTGTGCTATATGCTACGTGGCTGTGCTATATGCTACAGGGGCTGTGTTATATGCTACGTGGACTGTGCTATATGCTACTTGGCTGTGGTATATTTCTCTGCTGTATCTGTGTATCATGAATCGTGGTATGTGTAAAAGAGGGGGGCCCATGACACTCTTTTGCCCGACTCTTTCAAAAACCTGGAGCCGGCCCTGGCTTCACTGATTGTTCGTGGCTGGCGGGCCGTGACCAATCAGCGACAGGCGCAGTCCGGCCGCGAATTAGCATGCAATTTGAACCACGCTTCGCTAATTGGTCATGCCCGGCTGGCCGAATCCTGTGTATAAATTGCATTATTCTGAAAACTTCATAAATAAACTACATAAATATTCTAGAACACCCGATGCATTAGAATCGGGCCACCATCTAGTATTAAATAACAATTGAGGGTATTTGTGTGAAGTTACATGAACTGGTCACCAGCATATGTACAGATACAAAGTGCTACTGAGTGCATGCAAAACAAATGAAGGAAGGGGCCAGGTTCTGAAGAGAAATGTAGGGAGAAGCGGAGAGGTGTTACATTTGAGAGGAATTGTGATAGACCGGGCAAAAAGATGTCTTTTTCAGACATGTTTAAAACCGTGGATACCCGGAATAACCTGTTTGTTTGGAGTAGTGCATTCTAGAGAAATGGCCCAGCGTGAGAAAAGTGTTAGGCTGGTTTCACATTTGCGGACGAGGGCTTTGCGGAGGACTGCTGTTGTGAACTCTGTTTTCAGGCTCCCTCTTGTGGTCACAGGTGGTATTGTGTGACTTTTGTTTTGGGCTCCCCCTGGTGGCTTTGTTTGTTATCCTGCGGGTCTGCGGCTGATCAGCTGCCTCGTTATTCACTTGGGAGTTTCCTATTTAGCTCTGTTCCACTTCCACTTGTTGCCGGCTGTCAATGTACTCAGTGCTATTCTGATTACTCCTGATTATCTTCGGTTTCAGTCTCTTCAGGAGAAGCTAAGTTCTGTTTAATTATTTTTTGCTCATCAGTCTGCAATATGATTTCTGTGTATGATGAGTTTAGTCCAGCTTGCTAATATGTGATTTCTTCTGCTGGTTTGCTCTGGGGTACAGAGTTGCTTCCCCCGCACCGTTAGTTGGTGCGGGGGCTCGAGCGATCTCTGCGTGGATATTTTGAATAGGGTTTTTAATTGACCGCACAGTTCCCTTTCTATTTTCTGCTTTCTAGTGTTAGCGGGCCTCATTTGCTAAATCTAATTTCATCTCTGCGTTTGTGCTTTCCCCTTAACTCACCGTTAATATTTGTGGGGGGCTATTCTATATCTTTGGGGTCATTTCACTGAGGCAAGTGAGGACTTTCGTTCCCTCTAGGAATAGTCAGTTTCTCAGGCCGTGAAGAGACGTCTAGGATTTTCCGGTAACGTTCCACGGCTGCCTATAGTTGTTTGCGGATAGGATCAGGTTGCGGTCAATTCAGTTACCACTTCCCCAGAGTTTGTAGTCGGTTTAGTTACTTAGCTAGTCCTACTTGTGATCCTTGCCACTAGGATCATAACAGACTGCGTAGTTCCTCCATTAAGCCCCGCCCACTGCCGCGCCTCTTCATTCAGCTCTGCCTACGGCTGCATGCGTCCTGCGTACCCTATCTTTAACATTGCATTGCATAAGAAAGGATGGAAGGCACTCACCGATCTGAAGCTTTGACTTTGCTTTATTAAATGTTCATTAAAACATCATGGCCGAGCGAGTAAACAGGGAGCTCCTGTGAGCAGTGTGAAGACGACAGCTGTTTCGCGCTCTCACTGCGCTTCCACGGGTCTGTATCTTTAACATTGGGTATGCAGGCCATGCTGATGTATGTGGATGCCTCTGCATGCGTCGTTTTCACGCTGCACCGAATGCAAAATGTTGCATTTTGTTGCAGTCAGCGCAGCGTGAAAACGACGCATGTGGAGGCATCCACATACATTCCGATGGCCTGCGTACCCAATGTTAAAGGTAGGGTATGCAGGATGCATCCAGCCGTAGGCGGAACTGAATGAAGAGGCGTGGCAGTGGGCAGGGCTTCACAGAGGAAGTCCACAGCCCTGCCGAACACTAGTGTGAAACCAACCTTAGAGGTTTAAAATTCTTGGATTCCAATGAAAAATAAAAGGCAAACACCCTACCATGTGCCATCATGGCATTTATAATACTAATGTCCTCTTATCTAGCAGAGTAGCTTTTTATGGTCCCTTAGAAACAAGGGCCAGATCATGATGATTGCAACCTCAACAATCCTATTAGCTACACTTCTGATATGGCTATACTATGGATATTATATGTATTTTATTATTGAATCAAGACTAATTCACATTAGAGTTGAGCGACTTTTACTTTTTTAGGATCTAGTCGGGTTTCGCAAAACCCGACTTTGTCAAAAGCCGGGTCGGGTTAAATCGGCCGATTATTGCGAAAAGTCGGGGATCCGACTGAAACACGAAACCCAATGCAAGTCAATGGGGAAGCAAAGTCGGCAGTGAGTGGAGGACAGGAAAACACCTACAGTGCCCATTTTAATGCCAAAAGCATCAATTCTTGTTACTTAAGCTTGTCAATCTTAATTTACCTTATAATAATAGTTAGGCATTGAAAATTGGGGGTCATTTGGCTAAAGTTGTGGGGGGGGGGGTAGGGCTAGCTCAAGTTTTTCGTGAGCCCAGGAAACGCGGACTACATCACGGCGGTGGAGCAGGGAGAGGTAAGTATGTCAACTTTGCAAGTGCTGTGATCCTGAGCAAGCAGGGGGGCACACTCATTCGCATTGGCACTGGCACAGGGCCCCTCAAAGTACAGCGGTGTGTTTGACAGCGGGGGCGCCTCCCACCGACAGACACTTTTGCGTACTATGAGGGGCCCTGTGCCAGTGACGTCGCCAACGAGTATGCCCCCCCACCTGATGAAGGAACCTGCACTTTCATCTGCACCTTCCTCTTTGTCCCCGTGTAAGGTGGTATAGTATGCAGGAAGGGGAACCAGACTTTCAGCAGGGTCAGATACTGGCTGTGTAGAGTGGAAGGGGAATGTAGTGGTCTGGGTCAATGTACCAGCAGACTCATCTAGCGGTGGCCGAGCAATGGGCAGGATGAGGAGGAAACAAAGATATAGGCCCAAAGAATAAAGTAGGCTAAATGCAGTTCAAAATTCGTAACAGGACTAAACAGGCGGCATTGCTTTGTTCAGTGGAGGAAAACCGTAATGAGTGGCAGACACAGTTAGTAGGCCCAAGTAATAAAGTGGGCCAAATAAAGTTCAAAATTGGTAACAGGAGTAAACAGGCGGCACTGCTTTGTTCAGTGGAGGAGAACAACAAGCAGCGGCAGACACCGTTAGTAGGCCCAACCAAACAAGTAGGTCAAATGCAGTTTCATATTTCATATAGGCTGAAAGCCTGAAAATTGAAGCTCAGCTTTGTTCAGTGGAGGAGAAAAACAAGCAGCGGCAGTAGTGGGCCCAACCAAACAAGTAGGCCAAATGCAGTTTCATATTTCACATAGGCTGAAAGCCTGAAAATTGAAGCTCAGCTTTGTTCAGTGGAGGAGAAAAGCAAGCAGCGGCAGACACCGTTAGTGGGCCCAACCAAACAAGTAGGCCAAATGCAGTTTCATATTTCATATAGGCTGAAAGCCTGAAAATTGAAGCTCAGCTTTGTTCAGTGGAAGAGAAAAGCAAGCAGCGACATACACCGTTAGTAGGCCCAACCAAACAAGTAGGCCAAATGCAGTTTAATATGTGATATAGGCTGAAAATTGAAGCTCAGCTTTGTTCAGTGGAGGACAGCTGTAATGAGTGGCACAGACAGACACAGGTAGTAGGCCTAAAATAAAATAGTTGGCTCAATGCAGTTCAAAACTGGTAACAGGAGTAAACTGGTGACATAGGTTTGTTCAGCGGAGGATGATTGTAAGGAGTGGCGCAGACACACTTAGTAGGCCTAAAATAAAAAAGTTGGCACAATGCAGTTTAAAATAGGTTACAGGGGTACACAGGCGGCATTGGTTTGTTCAGCGGAGGACGATTGTAAGGAGTGGCGCAGACACACTTAGTAGGCCTAAAATAAAAAAGTTGGCTAAATGCAGTTCAAAACTGGTAACAGGAGTAAACTGGCGGCATAGGTTTGTTCAGTGGAGGACAACTGTAAGGAGTGGTTGACACAGTTAGTAGGTCAAAATAATAAACTGAGGTAAATGTCTGCCAAAATTGTTTTCATAAATAAACAGGTGGCATAGCTACGTACAGGGGTGGGCTCCTCTGCTGAGTAGCAGACAGAGGTAGTTGGCACAAAGTATTAAATGGTCTAAATGGAGGCAAGAGCCCCTGTATATTTTTACTATCATCTATCATTTCAACACATTTTTATTGGCAGTGCCATTGAAGGATTTAACAGCACAGACTACACCATGGTGGAGCCGGGAGAGGTAAGTTTTGCAAGAGGTAGAGCGCTGTTCGAGCTGGGGAGGGACACTCTCGTGGGCAGCGGTACTGGCCCAGGGCCCCTCATATTACGACGGTATGTCAGACGTTCGTTGTGCACCACTACCGTCAGAGAAACTTCATTGTACTATGAGGGACCCTGTGCCAGTGCCGTCGCCCAAGAGTGGGCACACCCACCTGTCCAGGCAAACGGCACTCGCACGGGTGCTTGCGCTAGGTGGTGACCACGGCCCTGTGGGGGGGGAGTCAGCCCATTTATGGAGGTAAAAAAATGGCCTATGGTGGACATTCAGCAGCTGCAAATGGAGGAATTGGAGCAGTCAGTAAGAGGAGTCCAAAAGCAAGACATATTTCAGGCAAGCTACGTGTCAGCAGGGGAAGGTGGGGCAAAATAATTAGAAATCCATGATTGGTTCATTTTAATGAAGGTTAGATCATCAACATTTTGGGTAGCCAGACGAGTCCTTTTTTCGGTCAGTATTGAACCAGCAGCACTAAAGACTCTTTCTGATAGCACACTAGCAGCTGGGCAAGCGAGCTCCTGTAATGCATATTCTGCCAATTCAGGCCAGGTGTCTATTTTAGATGCCCAGTAATCAAAGGGGAATGACGTGTGAGGGAGAACATCGATAAGGGAGGAAAAATAGTTCGGAACCATACTGGACAAGTGTCTCCTGTCACTTTGAATTGATGCAGCAGTACCTGTCGTGTCAGCGGTCATTGCGAAATCACTCCACAACCTGGTCATAAAACCCCTCTGTCCAACGCCACTTCTGATTTGTGCACCTCTAACACCTCTGCCATGTTGCCCCCTGCAGCTCGTGTGAGAACCATCACCGCCGCTGTGTGCTGGGAATGCCTGAACCAAACGGTCTACAAGAGTTGCTTGTTTGGTAGCCAATATTTGCTCAAGTTTCTCATGTGGCATGATATTTTGTAATTTCCCTTTGTAGCGTGAATCCAGGAGGCAGGCCAACCAGTAATTGTCATCGGTCATCATTTTTATAATGCGGGGGTCCCTTTTTAGGATACGCAAGGCATAATCAGCCATGTGGGCCAATGTTCCAGGTGTCAATTCACTGCTTGTGCTGGGTTGAGGAGCAGTTTCTTGCAAATCAACATCAATTGTCTCCTGCAAAAACCCTGTACTTGACCTTGCAACGCCACCAGTTTCTATTGCCCCCTGAGAAGCATCCTCCTCCCATAAATATTCATCCCCATCCTCCTCCTCCTCCTCCTCCTCTTCGTCCGCCACCTCGTCCAGGAGAGTTCCCTGAGCAGACAATGGCTGACTGTCATCAAGGCTTCCCTCATCCTAGGCTGCAGACGCCTGCTCCTTAATGTGCATCAAACTTTGCATCAGCAGACACATTAGTGGGATGCTCATGCTTATGATGGCATCGTCTGCACTTACCAGCCGTGTGCATTCTTGAAAACACTGAAGGACTTGACAGAGGTCTTGTAGCTTCGACCACTGCACACCAGACAACTCCATGTCTGCTATCCAAGTGCCTGCCCGTGTATGTGTATCCTCCCACAAATACATTACAGCACGCCTCTGTTCGCAGAGCCTCTGAAGCATGTGCAGTGTGGAGTTCCACCTTATTGCAACGTCGATTATTAGGCGGTGTTGGGGAAGCTTCAGGGATTGCTTATGGTTCTGCATACGGCTGGAGTGTACGGGCGACCGGCGGATGTGCGAGCAAAGTCTTCGCACCTTCAGGAGCAGGGCTGGTAACCCCGGATAACTTTTCAGGAAGCACTGCACCACCAGATTCAAGGTGCGAGCCAGGCAAGGTATGTGTTTCAGTTCTGAAAGGGCTATGGCAGCCATAAAATTCCTTCCATTATCACTGACTACCTTGCCTGCCTCAAGATGTACACTGCCCAGCCATGACTGAGTTTCTTGCTGCAAGTACTCTGCCAATACTTCCGCGGTGTGTCTGTTCTCACCCAAACACTTCATTTCCAACACAGCCTGCTGATGCTTACCACTAGCTGTTCCATAATGGGACACCTCGTGTGCAACACTGGCAGCTGCGGATGGAGTGGTTGGGCGACTGCGCTCTGTGGACGAGCTTTCGCTTCTGGAGGAGGAGGAGGGGTGTCGAACGCCTACTGCCAACTGTTTCCTAGACCGTGGGCTAGGCAGAACTGTCCCACTATGGCTGTCCCCTGTGAACCCTGCATCCACCACATTAACCCAGTGCGCCGTGATGGACACATAATGTTCCTGGCCATGCCTACTGGTCCATGCATCTGTTGTGAGGTGCACCTTTCTACTGACTGATTGCCTGAGTGCATGGACAATGCGGTCTTTGACATGCTGGTGGAGGGCTGGGATGGCTTTTCTCGCAAAGAAGTGTCGACTGGGTAGGTCATAGCATGGTACTGCGTAGGCCATCAGGGCTTTGAAAGATTCGCTTTCAACCAACCAGTAGGGCATCATCTCTAACGAGATTAGTCTAGCAATGTGGGCGTTCAAACCCTGTGTACGCGGATGAGAGGAGGAGTACTTCCTTTTCCTAATGAGAGTCTCTTGTAGGGTGAGCTGGACTGGAGAACTGCATATGGTGGAACTAGCGGGGGTGATGGTGGACATGGCAGATTGAGAGAGGGTTGGTGATGGTATTCTTGATGTTGGCCTACATACAGTGTTTCCTACCAAGAACCTGGTGATTCCCTGACTGCCTTGGCCTTGCGACGATACCTCCACATTTGCTGCAGGTGGTGTCCTAAACAGTGGGCTTACAGTGAGGGAAGCAATGTAGCGTTGCTGACTACCTTCATTCTGAGCGGGTGCACCAATGGTACGGGACGTTTGGTAGTTAGTCCAGGCTTGCAAGTGCATGCTGGTTAAATGTCTACGCATGCACGTATTTAAATTTAGGGGATTCTTCCCTCTGCTAAAGGTCTTTGAGCATTTCTTTCAGATAACTTTGCACTGATCATTCGGATCTTGGTTAAAAAATTGCCACACTGCACTCTTCCTATTATCGAATACCTTTTCAGGCATTGCACGCTGTGCTACTTTCACCGGATGGCCACGCTGTCCTAAAACTATTTTTGGTTTAGACACACGTTTTTGGCCTGATACGGGCCTGCCAGATGAAAGCTGTTGCGATGTTGATGCCTGCTGCGGATCATCCTCCTCCGCTTCAGAGCTACTGCCAGCGGCACCTTGTTCCTCCAATGGCTGCCAATCTGGGTCAACAACTGGGTCATCTATCACCTCCTCTTCAATGTCCTGTGCACCTTCCTCTGTGTCACCGTGTAAGGTGCCATAGCGTTCGGGACGGGGCACCATAGTCTCATCAGGGTCAGATTCTGGCTCAGTACACTGCGAGGGCAATGTAGTGATCTGAGTCAATGGAATAGCATAATAATAATATAATATAATAATAATAAGAACTCCATGGAGTAAACTGTAGTGTCGCCTGCCGCATCCTTCACTTTTGCTTTGGGTGAAGGACACAAGGAAGTGACTTGTTCCTGACCGGGAGCATCCACTGACGACTCGCTACTTTCATATTTCAAACTTTCTGAAGAGGAGGCGAAAGAGCTAGAGGCTGAGTCAGCAATGAAAGCCAAAACTTGTTCCTGCTGCTCCCGCTTTAAAAGCGGTTTTCTGACTCCCAGACAAGGGAGCCTTTGAGGCCTTGTGTAGCCAGACGATGACGCTGTCTGAACAACTCGAGCCTTAGGTGCTATTTTGCTTTTCCCACTACCACCAGATGCTCCACCACCACCATCATTACCAGCTGGCAATGACCGCCCACGGCCTCTTCCACCAGACTTCCTCATTTTTGGGAAAATGTAACCAAACTAACAACCGTTATATGGTACTGTAAACAAGGTAGAAGGTGTATATAAACTTGTTGGCAATTTAAATCTCCCTTTTTTGTGTGGGAGACTGCTGCAAAAACCAGGCCCACTGTATTACACTACACAATGTAAGTGGCAGAAAGTGGCTGGCAGATATACGACAAGGAACTGACGCAGATCCACTTAGGGGCAATTTAAATCTCCCTTTATTATGTGGGAGACTGCTGTAAAAACCAGGCCCACTGTATTACACTACACAATGTAAGTGGCAGAAAGTGGCAGGCAGATATACGACAAACAGAACTGATGCAGATCCACTTAGTGGCAATTTAAATCTCCCTTTTTTGTGTGGGAGACTGCTGCAAAAATCAGGCCCACTGTATTACACTACACAATGTAAGTGGCAGAACGTGGCTGGAAGATATATAAAAAAAAAGGGACCGTACTACAATAACAATCTACCTACAATGATCTCAGGACAAGTATGGCAGCAATAAAAAGGACTGCTGCACACAAAAGTGTGAACAAATAAACAATAGAACTGCGCAGAAAGGAGCAACAGGATTTTTGCTTTTAAAAAAGCAGTTGGTTTGCACAGCGGCGTACAAACAGCAATGCAGCTATCAGGCAGCCTAATAAGCTACAGAGCTGATGCATAAAGATATAGCCTCCACTGTCCCTGCAAAGAAAAGGTGGTGTTGGACAGTGGAAATCGCTACAGCACAAGCGGTTTGGGGGTTAATCTTTCCTCCCTAACAATATCCCTGCTTCTGATGAAGCTGCAGCAACCTCTCCCTATGCTCAGATCGGCAGAAGTAAGATGGCGGTCGGCGTGCATTCCCCTTTATAGCCCCTGTGACGCCGCAGAAAGCAAGCCAATCACTGTCATGCCCTTCTCTAAGATGGTGGGGACCGAGACCTATGTCATCATGCTGCCCACACTCTGCGTCCTCCTTCATTGGCTGAGAAATGGCGCTGAAAGCGTCATACGAAACGCGACTTTGGCGCGAAGATCGCCGACAGCATGGCCGATCCCACACTGGGATCCGGTCGGGTTTCATGAAATCCGACTTTGCCGAAAGTCGGTGATTTTTCAATTTGTCCAATCCGTTTCGCTCAACCCTAATTCACACTGTAGGACTGTCAAAAGGTGCAGATCTCAGGTGCCCAATATTAAACTTGGCCGTGTCATTATATGAACATTAAACTTAAATAAAATTCAGAGTGAAGACTGTTAATTGGTTAATCACATCTGAACAATCTAGCAGTAAAATATCTGGCTTTTCTGGCTTATTCAACCAACACTTACAAAATATTTCAATATAATCACACAAGAAACCACTTTTACACTGCAAATATGTGGTTTTATGGCACAGACAGTCTCGTAAATGGGGGTCCAAAGTAAAGAGAAAAGTTCCCGTGAAAAGGCACACCAAGGTTGTGTGCATCCCCAGTATTTTACTTAGCATCGTGATACACGGCTGACAGAGGAAGCTGTACCTGTATCCACAGTATGAGTGGCGAGTCCTTGTTAGTGCAGGGCTCACTTTACTGCATCACTGTAAATTATCACATTATTTCTTTAGTTAACTGCATAGCAATAGAAGCTCTTTGGCTTTAAATGTCTAACACATTAATGGTCCTTCAGACTAATCAAGTGCTCATCATGGTAAACCTCACTGTAACAGGAGAACATTTTCAGAAATAGTAATTGACTAATCTGAAACCCCCCACCAAATCATATTTAAGTCTATGTTCACACACAGCATTTTTTGCAGAATTTTTTATGTAAATATTTAGCTGTGTTTTACATTACCAGTAAAAGTTAAGATAGTTCAGAAATCTCATTCGCACGCTTGGTTTTTTTTGTTTGTTATTCCTGACTGATTTTGAAAACTGCAGAGTTTTGATATCTACAGCATGTCAATTCTTTCAGTGATTTTTGCAACAATTTTTCACCTATAAATGCAATGAGAAAGTGCAAAAAACTCAGCAAAATCACTGCCTGTGAAAACAGCCTTAAATATGATTTGGTGGATGTTTTCTCATTAGTTAATTACTATATCTAAAAATGTTTTCCTTTTACTGTTCAACAGGTTTAGATGCATTTTGCAGTATATATTTTGCTTCTGCTGAAAAAAAAAAAACTACCGTATTATGCTTTGGTTATATGGTGCCATCAAATTCCTTATCAGTATGTCTTTGGAGTGTGGAAGGAAACCGGAGAACCAGGAGGAAACTTGCGCAAATATGGGGAGAACACACAAACTCCTTTGTAGATGATGTAGTTGGTGGGATTTGAAGCCAGGACCCCAGTGCTGCAAAGAAACCATGTTAACCACTGAGCCACCGTGCTGCCCACTAAACATGTCCTGTAGAAAAGTCACATGTGTAATCTGCAGCTAAAAGTCGCAGCTTTTTTCTGCAAAGAGAACAGGTTTAGACTTTGGCCATAAAACACTGTGAGCATAGCCTATAGGGGTTTTCCAACCCTTCAAAACACTTATAAGGTGTTCAAAAAATCCCAACTCTAACTCAAAGCCATGTACTATATTACATTCTGTGCCTTTACTGAAGCCTCCAATTGTAATGGGATATTATACCCAAAAGAAGGGAAGTGCACAACCCAAGATAAAATGTGAATATGTTATTGATATAAATCAAATATAAGCAAAATTCTTTAAGCAAAATAATAATACAAAAAGAGGCATAGAACCTAAGGCAGAGTGACCTCCGAGCAACCATATAATAAAAACATGTCAAGTGAGACAGGTAAGTACATAAACTATATCAGGGACATATCCTAAACAAATACTGTGAGTAAAATTATAATTTCAACCCAGTGGGAAAATCGCTTTCAACACAGATGCGGTATAAAATATAAATATTAGCATAAAAATACCCTGGCAGAAAGCTAAAAAAAAAAAAAAACAGTGTAAAAAAATATTAGATGCAAACCCATACATAAACAGGGTGGTAGGTAATGTGTCGCATATGGTAGAGTAAGAAAGATAATGCCCAACAGTGTGAATACACAATGTATTAAAGTGCAAGTGCTTGAAGGTGCATAGAGACCATTGCAATAATGCGGTTGCAATAAGGGGATTACCGAAAGTGCTGCCAATACCAGTATGGATGAGTATGCTCAGGAGGGAAAACCCTGACGCGCGTTTTGCTGTCGCTTCTTCCTGGAGGGGGCTGTAGATGTGGAAGGGTGGTAGCGCTGGTCTTTTAAATGCTGTGAGGAGTGTGGCAGCGCATCCCATTGAGTGATCCTCCCCTTCCTCCTACTGACGCGTTGAAGGTGGGTGGGGACTGATGACGTTGGACGCCTGACTTGCCGCTTCGGGGTCTATGTAGGGCTGATGCAAGCGCCATACTTCCCGCAGCATTTAAAAGGCAAGCACTACCACCCTTCCACATCTACAGCCCCCTCCAGGAAGAAGCGACAGCAAAACGCGCGTCAGGGTTTTCCCTCCTGAGCATACTCATCCATACAGGTATTGGCAGCCCTTTCGGTAATCCCCTTATTGCAACCCCGTTATTGCAGTAGTCTATGCACCATAAAGCACTTGCACTTTAATACATTGTGTATTCACACTGTTGGGCATTATCCGTCTTACCCTACCATACGAAACACATTATTATAATACCTACCACCCTGTTTATGTATGGGTTTGCATCTAAAAAAATGTTATAATGTTTTTCTTATTAGTGTTCTACCAGTGTATTTTTATGCTAATATTTATATTTTTATTCTGCATCTGTGTTGAAAGCGATTTTCCCACTGGGTTGATATTATAATTTTACTCACAGTGTTTGGTTATGAATATGTCCCTGATATAGTTTATGTACTTACCTGTCTCACTTGACATTTTTTTATTATATGATAGCTCAGAGGTCACACTGCCTTAGGTTCTATGCTCCTTTTTGTATTATTTTGTTTCAAGAATTTTACTTTTATTTGATTTGTATCAATAAAATATTCACATTTTATCTTGGGTTGTGCACTTCCCTTCTTTTGGGTATATTACCTATTTTTGGAAGTTTCCCTATATATTCTCTTATATATGGTCTTTAATTATTTTTTTTTCTATTGTAATGGGAGTATAAAGCCATACTTTCTAGCACCAACTTCAATTGCTGGCCATTAATATGGCAGGTATTCTCGTCGAGGCTCCTGTGATGAAGGACTACACATCATCTAGAAACCACCAAATTTAACAGGGTAGCACATTAGAATTTCTTTTAAAACATTAAAGTGATTTTTAGGGTTAGGAAATCCCCATTAGGCATACACCACTGCTGGTAAAATGTATATATTCCAAATCCAGTAGCAGAAAGTGGCCACACCACACTATTTCCATTTGGAAAGTGCAATATATTACTATTTGGAGAGGTTGGCAATTTTGTGGCAGGTATAGAACTGAGCACATGGAGAACATGTCTACATGCAGACCTAAGGCTATATTCACATGTTGCATTTTGGCTGCATTTTTCTACTCTCTTGGTAGTAAAGAAGCTGCTTACAAAAAGCAGGTTTTGCTGTTTTTTTTTCCTGCGTATTTCAGGATCCCAAAGGTCAGCTTTGCTTCTACCACTGTGTGTCCTGCACCTAAGCAGTGTATGAGTGCATCTCATAATTAAGTGAAAGATGAAAAAAGTTTCCATGTTTTTATAGTTCTTTGTAGAAAATTAGGTCACATTCGCCATCCACGAGAATAGCGCAGGTATTCTACTAAGTGAATGCACAAGTTAGAGATGTTCGTAAGTCTTCTGTGTCTTTGTTCTCCATTTATATTTCTCTCAAAGTTCTCAGTTCCAGAGAGCTTTTCATCACCCACCAGAAAGGATGAATAGCTTTTGGATTACAATAAAGGTCTGCTTCAATGCCGTCCTTATTAGAAATGGAGTTAGTTATTCCTGTGATTCTATTACTTGTTATACACACAATCACCAAATTACAATGAGTCAGTCTACAAGACTCTGCCAGAGCTGCTTCTGCGTATTTGTACGACACAATAGTACCCACTGGAAAAAATTAATTTCATCACTGGCCATTAAATCTATTTTGAATTTCGATGTAATTTTGACCTCACGGGCCAATTGCTACAGCTGCATCATCTGTTCTCATTCCTTCCAACATCATAGACCTACGCACCTTCCCTATTCAATCTGGAAGCACTTGGTTACGGTTAACCTTCTTCGTCAGCCATATTTGCTGATAAAAGGAAGCCGCAAAGAATAGAAAGGCTAGGTACAATAAATTGCTTTCTTGCATGAAAAACTAAATTGAATGAAACCGTAGAGTAACCCACAGTATAATACTTTCCATGTCCTTTATGTACCACCTAGATCTGTCGTAATTTAGAATATTTCTTTAACAGTTGGATTTATATTAAAACATATATATAAAACTAACCAATTTACACATGATATTATTGTATTAGAAAAATCTGGGTTCAGATTTCATCATTGAATATTTTTCAATAACCACATGCTTAGGACTAGAATAAGAAATTCTTACTTGCCACAATACGCTTCAAGGTGAGAAGTCACTGCTTTTTCTTACATACTGGGATTCAGACTTATGTTGGTGTCTCCAGAGTCCAGAGGTCATCTGTGGAGAGAGAGGTGGTGAAGACATCTGCTTGATTCTTCCTACTGCTGTCCTTTATCTTCTGGTTGAAGGAGACTACTTGTTGAAAAAACTAAGCAGCATGATTTCACTTACAGAGGCAGAGGTATGCCAGAAAACGAAATGCAGGTCATCAGAAAACCTCAGTGGAAAAAGTCCATTCCAGAAAAAGTCAGATGGAGAACACTAGTAAGACAATAGTACCATCAGGACAACCCATCATTGTTTCAAGCTATCTAGGAAATTGCTGCATGGGAATTATACCCAAATAGTAAATGGGGCACATTGCTGGGAATGTCTGCTATCTATCCTGCATGATGCACAGGCAAGCTGCCCAGTCCAGGTAACGTGGCTGCTGCACATTTTTGGCATTTTTAATAATATATTAAATATTACCCCATTTATATACTGTGTTTGTTCTCCTGCAATTCACATACCTATATTCTTGTCTGTACAAACATTGATGTCAATGAAGCGTGCAGACTTTATAACCTCGTCAGAAACCGCAGATTCTCTCAGTGTTATGTACACAAGGTTATGCGATCAATGGACTGTTTTCACAACATGGTGGAAGTTCCCACTTAAGAACATGACTTGTCTTAGTTACCCTTTTAAGTGAAGGTATACAACTTCAGTGAAATGTTCAGAGACACATAGGGGAGATCTCATTTTATGGATGTCTGTGGACTTTGTTTTCTTTTTACTCTGTTGTAATTTGCAGTATTTATCCTTGAATCTGGACTCTTTCCTATTTCATTTTTTCAGGGGCTGTCTAACCCCTTTTCTTGCTATGTTATTTATTCTGACATAGGACACACATGCCTATATTAGAATGCCTGTAGAATGCAAGTCCGCAAGGACAGGGTTCTCTCCCCTCTGTACCAGACTGTCATAATAAAATTGTGTGTGTACTGTTAATGATATCTATAACCCTGTATGTAACCCATTTCTCATGTACAGCACCATGGAATTAATGGTGCTATATAAATAATAATAATATTATACCATTTCTATTAAATTCCATAAAGACCAGTCTGTAATGCAGAAGGACACCACAAGCTTTCTCGACATTATATCCATTACCTACACCACATTCCAAATTATTATGCAAAATTAATTTAAGTGTCATAAAGTTGTAATTTTTTGTTTTTCACATAAACTCATGTATAATGTTGTGTCTCATTGCTCTTTGGATCACTGAAAACAATCTAAAACTCCTGTGATAATTAGTTTGCCAGGTGAGCACATTTAAAGTAAAACTACTTAGGAAGGACATTCCACATTATTAAGCAAGCCACAGGTTTCAAGCAATATGAGAAAGAAAAAGGATAGCTGAAAAGCATCAAATACTGCAATGCCTTCGGCAAGGTATGAAAACGTTAGCTATTTCATGAAAACATAAGCATGATCATTGTACTGTGAAGAGGTTTGTGGATGATTCAGAGCACAGAAGGGTTCATGTAGATAAAGGCATAATGAGGAAGGTTTTTTCTAGTCATATTCATCAGAATAAGAGAGCAAATGCTAAAATACCATTACAAAGCAGCAAACAGGTACTTGAAGCTACTGGTGCCTCTGGAGTCCCCAGAGGTATGCAGCTGTGCATAAAATCATCTTCATGCGCCATCTCATAAGCTTAAGGCCGTTATTGACCAGTTTGAAAAATAAATCATTAGAAGGAAGAAACAGAAATTTCAGCAAGGCAGACATGACTTTGACTCCAAAAGAGCATACAAATAATCACATCAGGAAAATGGAAGATCAATAAAACCCACTACGAAGCAGTATTTTTACCGCGATCCCCCCGGGGGTAATTTTAAAATCTAAGAACATCTGAAAATGATGGAAACTGCAGAAATGACACAGGAATATCATGATGATCGCCCCCGGAAGCATTTCTGACTCCTAGGTCACAGCTGTAAGCAATGTTGTCATCAGAGTTTCATGCCATTTTTACAGGTGCACCAAAAAACATACAAAAACGAAACCAAAATGGATTTTGCTGGGAAACATGTTAAGGTACATCCTTTCCAGGGTAATGACTTGTATAGAAGGCAAAATAATTAACCCCATACCGAAATGTTTCTCCACCACTTTTGCTATGTTCACACACAGCGTTTTTGATGCGTTTTTCAACTTTAGCATTGCTTTCAACCAATACAAATGCATTCACTGGGAAATGTCATTGTAACATTTAACAACCCTAGGTGGCCATGTAGTGTGTGACACATAAGGAGACACATCTTGTTTCAATTATGAAGGAGGGACTCAGTCACAAAGCCTATTTTTAGAGGGGCAGCAGGAGGCATTAATATTCTTAAAGGGACATTATTAAACATTGGGTCTGCTATGCTGTTATTGCCTATGCAGTGAGTAGCTGGGCTGCCAAGAATTACAACGCACCCCAATACCCCTTTCACGAGAGGTACAGGAGGGTCTCCTGAAAAAAAGTTGCATTGAATGCAAGGCCTGCCCTGCTATCAAGTCATATGCACCCCAATAAGCCTTTGAACCCAGACACTGGATAGACACAGTAAAATACACTTCACATTATTCATTTTGTAATCCCATATTGTTCTTATGTATTAACTGCAAGGTCTGCCCTTCTACCAAGTCATATGCACCCCAATCAGCCTTTGAACCCGGGTACTGCATGGTCACAGGAAAACCCACTTCACATTCTTCAGTTGGTCCTGCCATACTGTTTCCTTATGCATTGAATGCAAGGGCCACCTTGACCCAAATTTGCACACAGCACAATCTCCCCTTGGAAGAATCATGGAGGAGGGCCTCATAAAAAAATTTCCCATTACAAAGGAGTGGGTCCTAGACTCGTAATGCCCCTACACTAAGTGCATGGGCTGACAAACATTTCCCCATGGGGGGTACATTTTTAAAAAATTATTTATGGGGATCATAGACACCCTTGCCCAAAAATGTAATGGCTTTAGCAGCATACATGTTCACCACGGTGTTGTTACTAGTGGTGGAAAATATGTGGAGGAAGGCATTATTAAAAACTAGGCCCAATGTTAGGGAGCGCGTCTCCTAGACTTGTAATGCCCATACACGAAGTAAATGGGCTGACAAACATTTCCCCATGGGGGTACATTTTTTAAAAATATACTATGGGCATCATAGACACCCTTGCCAAAAACTGGACTGGCTGAAGCAGCACAGAACCCGTTAACCCTGGTGATCTAGTGGCGGAGAATGAGGAGACATAATGAATCATCAATCATACTGAAATCCAAAAAATGAATAAAGGATGTGAATCCACCTATGAGAGAAAATAAGAAAAGGGAGGGGCGAACACAGGTTCATACATATGAAGCCAGAATTTGCCCAACGAGATATGTTGGTCCCTAGCAACAGCCCAGAGACAGGGATATAAATAAGAATATAATATAATAGTATTTCAATATTTTTAAATTGGAGAGTTTTACACTAGGTCATAAGAGGATGGTCCAGAGATAGGAAAAATGTTAAGACGGTGTGGAATACATGGTGGTGGTGGTGGTGGTGACTGACTGAAAGCATTATCCGCTATCCAACCAACAACCATTTCACACTGCTTTGGCTTCAATAGTGGTGTGCTGCGGTCCCCTAGAAACTGGGACAGGAAGGTCGAGCGAGAAGATGTGGGTCTTTGTTGTGGACAACTTTCAGCTTGGCCATGGCCTCGTCCTCTACATGCACCATCAGCATCACGTCCACTTTCTCGTCCCTTGCCCATTTTAAATGCACTACTGAAATGGGTGAAAACCTCAATACAAATGGATTTATTTGTAGACAAATTATATGTGGTCAGTATGCCTGCTATGAGTAGAACAAGGCTAGCAGACAGAACTATGCAACGTATGCCTGACAATAAAAGATTTTTCCACCACAGATACACCAGGCCTCAGCTAACAGACTGTATTTTTTTTATGTTTGTTGGTAGTTTGTGAAAAAAAAAAATTAGTAGAACAAAACTAGCAGACAGAACTATGCACTGTATGCCTGCCAATAAAGGATTTTTCCACCATAGATACAACCGTTCTCAGCATGAGATAACAGAACGTATATATTTTTTTAACGTTTTTGTGATATTTTGAAAACAATAAAATATGAGTAGACCTGGCTGTAGTCTGCAGCGTGACCAAGCAAATAAATGTAGAAAAAAGGGGGCTATGGATTCCTTTAGAATAAAATGAGCAGGTATAACCAGAAAAAAAAAGCCACGTATAACTGCAGCTAGGTATATAGAAAATAAGCAGCAGCAGACAGGAATAAAGCATTTGGAGGTATGCAGTGAGATCTATGTACTCACATACAGTGCCTGCAGGCCTTGCCCTGATGTGGATATGTGCACATAGCATCCCCAGCTTACCAAGCACTGCAATCTCAGGACCCCCAAATTAGCCCTAAAAAGGACTGTTGGTTTACCAGGATTTGTGGACTGCACACTAGCAGACCCACACTAACTATTAAAAGGACGATTCTGACCCTATCTCAGCAGCACCTCTCACTACACTACCTAAGTCCGGAACAGAATGCGGCGATCAGGGCGGCGTCAGGTCTCTTATAGACCTGGTGACACTGTGCGACCAGCCAATCACTGTAATACCACAACAAAGATGGCTGCGGCATTACAGTGCATGGCAGCCAATCCCTGCATTGTCATTGGCACTCTAAAAAGCGCCAGAATTGCAGGGCAGAGACCTGAGCTCCCGCCAAATAATCCCAGAAATACTCGGTGCTCGCCGAGTACAGTGATACTCGGGCGAGTACCGAGTAGTGGCAAGCACGTTCGCTCATCACTACTACTTATGAATCATCCTCTATCAATTTTTTATCGACGGGACCCAGAGACACAAACACCGCACCAGGAGGGGCAGACAAAAGTCTTCCAAATGCTCGAAAGAGGAACAGGATGTACAGAGAGTGGTCTCCGACCTACAAGCGAAACACGCTCAGGTAATCATGTATTGCTTTGAAAAAGTAAAACGGTGCTCCTTCCCTTCCGAGCTCTGCCGTGCGCCCAAACAGTGGTTTACCTCCACATATGGTGCATCAGCGTACTCAGGACAAATTGGACAACAATATTTGGGGTCCAATTTCTCCTGTTACCCTTGGGAAAATACAAAACGGGCTAAAAAAATTATTTTTGTGGAAAAAAAAGTTTTTTTTATTTTCACAGCTCTGCATTATAAACTTTAGTGAAACACTTGTAAGGTTCAAAGTTCTCACAACACATCTAGCTAAGTTCCTTGGGGGTTCTAGTTTCCAATATGGGGTCACTTGTGGGGGGTTTCTGCTGTTTAGGTACATCAGGGACTCTGCAAACGCAACGTGAGGCCCACAGACCATTCCATCAAAGTCTGCATTCCAAAACGCCACTCCTTCCCTTCCGAGCTCTGCCATGAGCCCAAACAGTAGTTTTCTCCCACATATGGGGTATCAGCGTACTCAGGACAAATTGAATAGCAACCTTGGGGGTCCAATTTCTCCAAATACCCTTGGGAAAATAAAAAATTGGGGGCGAAAAATAATTTTTGTGAAAAAATAAGAATTTTTATTTTTATGGCTCTACATTATAAACTTGGTGAAGCACTTGGTGGTTCAAAGTGCTCACCACACATCTAGATAAGTTCCTTAGGGGGTCTACTTTCCAAAATAGTGTCACTTTTGGGAGGTTTCCACTGTTTAGGCACATCAGGGGCTCTCCAAATGCGACATGGCGTCCTATCTCAATTTCAGCCAATTTTGCAATGAAAAGTCAAACGGCGCTCCTTCCCATCCGAGCTCTACCATGCGCCCAAACAGTGGTTTACACCCACATATGGGGTATCAGTGTACTCAGGACAAATTGTACAACAATGTTTTGGGTCTAATTTCTCCTGTTACCCTTGGGAAAATAAAACAAATTGGATCTGAAGTAAACTTTTTGTGAAAAAAGTTAAATGTTCATTTTTTTTAAACATACCAAAAATTCCTGTGAAACACCTGAAGGGTTAATAAACTTTTTGAATGTGGTTTTGAGCACCTTGAGGGTGCAGTTTTTAGAATGGTGTCACACTTGGGTATTTTCTATCATATAGACCCCTCAAAGTGACATCAAATGTGATGTGGTCCCTAAAAAAAAATGGTGTTGTAAAAATGAGAAATTGCTGGTCAACTTTTAACCCTTATAACTCCCTAACAAAAAACAAATTTGGTTCCAAAATTGTGCTGATGTAAAGTAGACATGTGGGAAATGTTACTTATTAAGTATTTTGTGTGACATATCTCTGTGACTTAAGGGCAATTCAAATTTGTAAAATTGCGAAATTTTCAAAATTGTCGCCAAATTTCCATTTTTTTTTCACAAATGAACGCAAGTAATGTCAAGGAAATTTTTTCCACTAACAGGAAATACAATATGTCATGAGAAAACAATGTCAGAATCACCGGGATCCGTTGAAGCGTTCCAGAGTTATAACCTCACAAAAAACAGTGGTCAGAATTGTAAAAAATGGCCCGGTTATTAACATGCAAACCACCCTTGGGGGTTAAGGGTTTAAAGCAAGTGTAAAGTAAAAAAAAAAAAAAAATAATAATAAAATGAAATCACCCCTCCATTTGCTTCATTCAAAATTAAACAATAAAAAAAAATTAAAAATACACATTTGGTATCGACGAGTTCAGAATCGCCAGATATATCAATATATAAAAATAATTAATCCAATCGGTAAACGGCGTAATGAAAAAAAATCAAAACGCCAGAATTACGCTTTTTTTGGTCGCCGCAACATTGCATTAAAATGCAATAACAGGCGATCAAAAGATCGTATATGCACCAAAATGGTATCAATAAAAATGCAAGCCTTAAGCTAGCCTCATGAAAACTGGATACGCTACGAGTCTTGGAAAATGACGAATTTTTATTTTTATTGATTTTTGTTTTTTTAGAAACTTTGTAATTTTTTTTGCCACTACAATAAAAAAGATCCATGATCATGTATCCATGATGATTCATTCATCAATGGCCGTGATTCCTGACATGCGCGGTCCATACTTCTTAGCTCCTGAATGCATGTATCCTTCGCGGTGTGCGCTCATGGATACATCCGGCGCCGGGTTACTGTGGAGACGCGTCTTCATTGGGGCTGACTCCGACCCCTGCTCTGACGCGTCGGGCAGGGGAGCGGACTGGTTCCATGTGACGCCGACCGGCAGTGACGTCGGGGCCGGCGTGTTGAAAAGAGCTCCATCACATACCGCTGCCACCACTGCTTACATTCACTATTTAAACCCCCCGCATGGCTATGGCCAGTTTTAACTATCCCCCTGGACGAAGCATCACGCGAAACGCGCGTCGGGGTCCTTCTACTGATCTGCATCTCTGGTAAATATACTGTTGCCTCTTCTTAAGCCTTGCACTTTAGCACTGTATGCACTTTCTAGCTATTGCACATTGCAGTGATTGCTCTATAGGTAGATATACTGATGCCTCTCTCTAAGCTTTATACTTCAGCATCATATGCATTTTGCAGCGATTAGTTTTTTATAGCTTAGGCATTCTTTATGGCTTGCAATATACTTTAAGGCACAGTATCACTTTATGGCCTTTTCTTTATTATGTATCCTTGGCGCTTAGTGTGTATTCTGTCCACTGTGACATATTATATCCATTCAGGATTTATTGTACCTCACCAATTTGCTGCCATATACATTGTTTTTATATGATGGGCTCTATGCATTGAATAGATAAACTATTGAGCCTGTTTAAGCATTTTGCTTGGGATCACTTGATGATTTACAGGCGAACCAACAAGTGTATGCAGACAGTATATTCTGTTACGGTATCTCCACTGGTTGTTATTGTATTTATTACATGTTTTTATATTTGTCTGTAATTAATAAAATATTACTGTTTTTATTGGCAATTAAGCTTCCGGTTTCTCTTGTTGATATATTGTATGCACATGGAAGTGCCTTTGTTCTAGGCCTTTATTGGGATACAATAAAAAAGAACCTGTACATGTTTAGTATCTACAAACCTGTAATAACCTGGAGAATCATAATGGCAGGTCAGTGTTAGCATTTAGTGAACCTGGTAAAAAAAAAAAAAAAAAAAAAAAAACAATTGAGGAATTGCACGTTTTTTGCAATTTCCACCGCAGTTAGAATTTTTTCCCATTTTCGAGTACCCTATATGGCAAAACCAATGGTGCTGTTCAAAACTACAACTCACCCCACACAAAAACACAAAAAAGCCCTCACATGGCCATATTGATTGACTTACAGTCTATTTGTGCCAGTAGTATATTTTCTTGTGCCTTTATCACATTAGGTTGATCTCAAAATATTGCACATACACTTTACTACTACTTTGTCTGTTGTAGGTTTGCACAGGGCATAATATATATATATATATATATATACACACTCACCGGCCACTTTATTAGGTACACCATGCTAGTAACGGGTTGGACCCCTTTTGCCTTCAGAACTGCCTCAATTCTTCGTGGCATAGATTCAACAAGGTGCTGGAAGCATTCCTCAGAGATTTTGGTCCATATTGACATGATGGCATCACACAGTTGCCGCAGATTTGTCGGCTGCACATCCCAAAGATGCTCCATACAAGGCAGGATGGATCCATGCTTTCATGTTGTTTACGCAAAATTCTGACCCTACCATCCGAATGTCGCAGCAGAAATCGAGACTCATCAGACCAAGCAACGTTTTTCCAATCTTCTACTGTCCAATTTCGATGAGCTTGTGCAAATTGTAGCCTCAGTTTCCTGTTCTTAGCTGAAAGGAGTGGTACCCGGTGTGGTCTTCTGCTGCTGTAGCCCATCTGCCTCAAAGTTCGACGCACTGTGCGTTCAGAGATGCTCTTAGGCCTACCTTGGTTGTAACGGGTGGCGATTTGAGTCACTGTTGCCTTTCTATCAGCTCGAACCAGTCTGCCCATTCTCCTCTGACCTCTGGCATCAACAAGGCATTTCCGCCCACAGAACTGCCGCTCACTGGATTTTTTTTCTTTTTCGGACCATTCTCTGTAAACCCTAGAGATGGTTGTGCGTGAAAATCCCAGTAGATCAGCAGTTTCTGAAATACTCAGACCAGCCCTTCTGGCACCAACAACCATGCCACGTTCAAAGGCACTCAAATCACCTTTCTTCCCCATACTGATGCTCGGTTTGAACTGCAGGAGATTGTCTTGACCATGTCTACATGCCTAAATGCACTGAGTTGCCGCCATGTGATTGGCTGATTAGAAATTAAGTGTTAACAAGAAGTTGGACAGGTGTACCTAATAAAGTGGCCAGTGAGTGTATATATATTCATATTCTCCCATTTGGTCATTGTTTACATTTGTAATGCATTGCATGTACGCTCTTTTTCTTTTGGAAAGTATACTTATGGGCACTTCACCTATATATGCAATAATATTTGCTTGTGTTGAAATGAATTACAGTGTTTTCTTATATGATAAATATTACTATCTGTACAATCTAGATATATATGAAATGTGTTGGTGAACTGTTACCAGTTTTGTGATTGATTTATTAACATCTGTCAGACTGGAGGATTTAACCTAACATTATAATGTTATGGTTTTGTATTTTTTCATATCCCGTATATACTCGAGTATTAGCCGACCCCCCTAATTTTGCAACAAAAAACTGGGAAAACTTGACTCGAGAATAAGCCTAGGGTGGAAAATGCAGCAGCTACCGGTAAATGTCAAAAATAAAAATAGATACCAATAAAAGTAAAATTAATTGAGACATCAGTAGGTTAAGTGTTTTTGAATATCCATATTGAATCAGGAGCCCCATATAATGCTCCATGCAGTTCATGATGGGCCCCATAAGATGCTCCATACAAAATACGCCTCATATAATGCTCCAAAAAATTTATGATGGGCCCCATAAGATGCTCCATATTAAAATATGCCCCATATAATGCTGCACAAATGCTGATTATGGCCCCATAAGATGCTCCATATAACAATGTGCCACATACAGTGGGGCAAAAAAGTATTTAGTCAGTCAGCAATAGTGCAAGTTCCACCACTTAAAAAGATGAGAGGCGTCTGTAATTTACATCATAGGTAGACCTCAACTATGGGAGACAAACTGAGAAAAAAAAATCCAGAAAATCACATTGTCTGTTTTTTTTATCATTTTATTTGCATATTCTGGTGGAAAATAAGTATTTGGTCAGAAACAAACAATCAAGATTTCTGGCTCTCACAGACCTGTAACTTCTTTAAGAGTCTCCTCTTTCCTCCACTCATTACCTGTAGTAATGGCACCTGTTTAAACTTGTTATCAGTATAAAAAGACACCTGTGCACACCCTCAAACAGTCTGACTCCAAACTCCACTATGGTGAAGACCAAAGAGCTGTCGAAGGACACCAGAAACAAAATTGTAGCCCTGCACCAGGCTGGGAAGACTGAATCTGCAATAGCCAACCAGCTTGGAGTGAAGAAATCAACAGTGGGAGCAATAATTAGAAAATGGAAGACATTCAAGACCACTGATAATCTCCCTCGATCTGGGGCTCCACGCAAAATCCCACCCCGTGGGGTCAGAATGATCACAAGAACGGTGAGCAAAAATCCCAGAACCACGTGGGGGGACCTAGTGAATGAACTGCAGAGAGCTGGGACCAATGTAACAAGGCCTACCATAAGTAACACACTACGCCACCATGGACTCAGATCCTGCAGTGCCAGACGTGTCCCACTGCTTAAGCCAGTACATGTCCGGGCCCGTCTGAAGTTTGCTAGAGAGCATTTGGATGATCCAGAGGAGTTTTGGGAGAATGTCCTATGGTCTGATGAAACCAAACTGGAACTGTTTGGTAGAAACACAACTTGTCGTGTCTGGAGGAAAAAGAATACTGAGTTGCATCCATCAAACACCATACCTACTGTAAAGCATGGTGGTGGAAACATCATGGTTTGGGGCTGTTTCTCTGCAAAGGGGCCAGGACGACTGATCCGGGTACATGAAATAATGAATGGGGCCATGTATCGTGAGATTTTGAGTGCAAACCTCCTTCCATTAGCAAGGGCATTGAAGATGAAACGTGGCTGGGTCTTTCAACATGACAATGATCCAAAGCACACCGCCAGGGCAACGAAGGAGTGGCTTCGTAAGAAGCATTTCAAGGTCCTGGAGTGGCCTAGCCAGTCTCCAGATCTCAACCCTATAGAAAACCTTTGGAGGGAGTTGAAAGTCCGTGTTGCCAATCGAAAAGCCAAAAACATCACTGCTCTAGAGGAGATCTGCATGGAGGAATGGGCCAACATACCAACAACAGTGTGTGGCAACCTTGTGAAGACTTACAGAAAACGTTTGACCTCTGTCATTGCCAACAAAGGATATATTACAAAGTATTGAGATGAAATTTTGTTTCTGACCAAATACTTATTTTCCATCAGAATATGCAAATAAAATGATAAAAGAACAGAATGTGATTTTCTGGATTTTTTTTTCTCAGTTTGTCTCCCATAGTTGAGGTCTACCTATGATGTAAATTACAGACGCCTCTCATCTTTTTAAGTGGTGGAACTTGCACTATTGCTGACTGACTAAATACTTTTTTGCCCCACTGTATAATGCTCCATACAGTTCATTATGGCCCCATAAGATGCTCCATATACAAATATGCCCCATATAATGCTCCCTGCAGTTCATTATGGCCCCATAGATGCTCCATATAACATTGTGCCACATGTAATGCTCCATACAGTTCATTATGGCCCCATAAGATGCTCCATATAACAATGTGCCACATATAATGCTCCATACAGTTCATTATGGCCCCATAGATGCTCCATATAACATTGTGCCACATGTAATGCTCCATGCAGTTCGTTATGGCCCCATAGATGCTCCATATTACAATGTGCCACATATAATGCTGCTGCTATAAAAAAAAAGTGATACTCACCTCTCGTCGCTGCTCCTCAGCGTCCCATCTCTCTGCAGTGACTGTTCAGGCAGAGGGCGGCGAGCACACTAATACATCATCGCGCCCTCTGACCTGAACAGTGGAAAGAGGAAAGGTGAATATGAAATACTCACCTGCTGCCGGCGCGGTCCCTGGCAGCTTCTCCCGGCCAGATGATCTCCGGCGCCCGCAGCTTCTTCTTCTGTTCAGCGGTCACTGGTACCACTCATTACAGTAATGAATATGCAGCTCCACCTCTATGGGAGTGGTGTCCATATTCATTACTTTAATGAGCGGTACCATGTGACCGCTGAACAGAGGAAGAAGCTGCCGGAGACCATGGGACATGCATGGACTGCATCAGGAGCAGGTGAGTATGCTACAGTCGTCACTCCCCCTCACCCGCCGACCATGACTCGAGTATAAGCCAAAAGGGGCACTTTTAGCCCATTTTTTGGGGCTGAAAATCTCGGCTTATACTCGAGTATACACGGTACTTATGTTTTTTTTTAAAATTGATTTTAACATGTTTTGTTTGGCTTGTTTTTGTCAAATTATTTAGATCTATTTGTAGATCCCTGTCATTAAATACAGCCTTTCTCTCCTAAGCATTTGTACCTTTTTCTGTATGTGATGGGTAGATCCCAGGTCATTTATGGTGGTGCCCTCTTTTGCCTTCATGCACCATCTCATGCTGCAAAGAATGCCTTTAAGTGATTAGCTGATCCGGGCATAAATGGAAAAAAAAACAACTCATAGTATGTCCACCATCCTCCCCTGACCTCAACCCTATGGAGAACCTCAAGCAAAACGATCTGATTGTGGGACACAGTTCACATTAAAACAGCAGCTCTGGAAGGCTATTCTGACATCCTGCAAAGAAATATGATAAAACTCAAGTTCAATGGATGCAAGAATTGTGGAGGTGATATTAAAGAAGCGATCTATGTTAACATGTAACTTGGCCTGTAAAGATGTATTTGATTGAAAATGCTTTTGCTTTCAGTAAAGGTAACCTCAATGTTGCAAATTCAACAAATGACCATTTTCAGTTCTTTACAACCTAAAAAAATGTATGAAACTATTGTGCATAACAATTTGGAATACGGTAGTACATTTAGATTGTTTTAGTTTTGAAAAAAATATGGTTATCATTGGGAGGTTTATCCAATAAAAATTGATTTATACTTTAACGGTTGATGATTTGAACATTTTACTGACTCAATTGAATTGACCATTTAGGAAAATCAGATAAAAATAGCATTTGCTAAATAATTTGGAATGCGGTATATACCTAGACTACCACCTGTAATACCATAACATGCCAATATCTGTATATGCAGACATTAGCATATAGATCATTTACATGCACCTTAGGCTAGCTACATGGAAAGTTATTTTGATATTTTTGGGACTTGCTTGTTTCGGTACCTTGCGGGTTCTCACCAGCCTCACACTCAGCAGCATACAAGGTTTTAGCCAAAATCTCCAAGTAGGCCAAGCCTTAATCATGTGTGTTTTGTGTATTGGGAGACTTCAGTATACAAACTTATTACATAACTCTGTAATTACCTTGATACAGGGACGTCCAAAATTTTTGTCTGGTTATTGTTATGCCATTTTCCTGATGATGAATTGAAAGGACATGAAGATGTCATCAAGCAAGCCCTAAATTTAAAACAAAATGCTTCAGAATTTTGGAATGGTCATTTAATTTAAAAAAAACTGACTGCCAAAAGTTTTGGATATACTTTTTATTAATCACAACAGAGAGTAATTCCTTGTTTACAATGCCATAACTCAGTATTTTGTTGCATAACCTCTTGCTTTAAATACTGCACCACACCGATGAGGCCTTGAAACCACTAGGGTATTCAAGACATCCTGAAGGATCTTGCTCCATTCCATTTGCAAATCTGCAAACAATTCATCTTTATTTCAATGGGTACGGGCCCCAACTTGTCACCCTAGCTAATCCCAAAGGAGTTCTATAGGGGTTAAATCAGATGATTGGCTTGGCCATTGCAACAGGCAAATATTTTTGTCTTAACTAATTTTGGAGTACCGTACATACTCGAGTTTAAGCCGAGAATTTCAGCCCATTTTTTTAGGCTGAAATTGCCCCTCTCGGCTTATACTCGAGTCATACCCAGGGGTCGGCAGGGGAGGGGGAGCAGCAGCTGTGTAATAATACTTACCTGCTCCTGGCGCAGTGTCCCTGGTTCTCCGGCAACTTCTTCCTGTAGTGAGCGGTCACATGGTACCGCTCATTACAGTAATGAATATGGACCCCACTCCACTCCCATAGGGGTGGAGCCGCATATTCATTACTGTAATGAGCGGTACCATGTGACCACTCAATACAGGAAGAAGCTGCCGGCGCCAGGAAACCAGGGACACCGTGCCAGGAGCAGGTGAGTATATTGCAGTGCGCGATATTCACCTGCTCCGCGTTCCACCGCTGCCGGCCAGCGCTGAGTCTTCTCCGTCCTCTGCAGTGACGCTCAGGTCAGAGGGCGCGGTGACGTGATTAGTGTGCGCCGCCCTCTGCCTGAACAGTCAGTGCAGAGGACAGGGAAGATGCAGCTGCGGCCGGCAGCGGTGGAACGGGAAAGGTGAGTATAGCAAGTGCCAGAGGAAGAGGGGAGTATGTCATTTTTTTTTTTATCATCGCAGCAACATCATATGGGGCAAATGTCTGTATGGAGCATCTTATGGGGCCATGTGCAGCGTTATAAGGGGCAAATATCTGTATGTGGCCATGTGCAGCATTATATGGGGCAAATATCTGTATGAGGCCATGTGCAGCATTATATAGGGCAAATATCTGTATGGAGCATCTTATGGGGCCATGTGCAGCATTATATGGGGCAAATATCTGTATGGAGCATCTTATGGGGCTATGTGCAGCATTATATGGGGCAAATATCTGTATGAGGCCATGTGCAGCATTATATGGGGCAAATATCTGTATGGGACCATGTGCCTTATGGGGCCATAATCAGCATTTGTGGAGCACTATATGGGGCAAATGTGTCTATGGAGCATCTTATGGGGCCATAATGAACTGTATGGAGCATTATATGTGGCACATTTTTATATGGAGCATCTTATGGGGCCATAATCAGCATTTGTGCAGCATTATATGGGGCATATTTTAATATGGAACATCTTATGGGGCCCATCATTAACTGTATGCAGCATTATATAGGGCATATTTTGTATGGAGCATCTTATGGGGCTCCTGATTCAATATGGATATTCAAAAACACTTAACGTACTGATGTCTCAATTGATTTTACTTTTATTGGTAATTTTTTATTTTTTAAACTTACCAATAGCTGCTGCATTTTCCACCCCAGGCTTATACTTGAGTCATTAAGTTTTCCAATAGGCCAGCATATATAGTGCTTGTCATCACTACCAAACAGATTGACCTTGGATTCATCCAACCACACCACCTTAGACCAGTATCTTTCCATTGGCTGTGTTTTTTGACAATCTCAAGTGGGTTCCTTGCAGAGATAAAAGGCTTCTTGACTGGTACTTGTGCATTCAACTCTGCTGCTCTTAGCCGTCGCACCAGTTTGGCAACTCACTTAGACCCCATATTCTTCGTTCATTTTGTGTGACATCTGTACAGCACGTCTATGGATACAGATCCAGACTCTCTTAATAATGTGATAAACTTTGGAGGAAGTTTTCCGTGGTCATCCACTTCTAGGTTTGTTAGCTGTTCTATAATCTTGTTCTTTCTTTATTCCATGTGCCACTTGACTCCTAAAGCAGAGGAATTCCATAGCTACCTCTTTTTGGCTTTTGCCTGACCACTTTCAATATAAGCAGCTTCCTGACATCTGGTGATACATTTGGCTTTTCCTTTGCCATATTTTAACCGAAAAACACACGCAAAAAAAAAAATTCAGGCAAAGTTCAACTACCCATGACAAAATATGCAAAACATTTGACTCAGCAAATGTTGATAACTAACAAATAAAGGGATAAAACAATGTCAAACACAATTTTCATCCTTATAGCCGACAACCATTTGCTTACGGTTTACTAAAATCACCAGGAAAATGGCCTCACAACAACCAGACAGAAATAATCACACTTTTAAAAATTTTTTAAACTTTTGGTCACCACTGTATATCAGAATTGTGGCATTTATGATGGCTGATTTATTTGTAAGTGCCTTTCGACACCCCAGATACTAGATGAGACTGTGATTCTTTTGTACCATGACAGAAGTTATTTGTTGATATAGCAGTATGATTCCTAAAGAGCCTCTCTAGGCCTTTAACCTTGACAACCCTCACAATTAAGTGAACCCTATACCCTCTTTATAAATCAATCAGTCACCCTGTGACTGTACGCGAGATAGGGAAATAGGCCCTTCACTGTCCCTCGGGCAGGGGCCCTAACTATCCGTTTCCAAAGGTACCTATGAAGGTGAGGAGATTTGGGCCTCATTTCTCTCTGTTCTCCTGTTATATCCTAAGCTGTCCCTACACCCTCCCCCAGGTGGTCCGTGATAGAAATTCTAGTATACCAACACATAAGACAAACAGGGATAACAGAAAAAGCCAACATCATACAAAAACCACTCACCAAAGGCAGAGTGGTATATAGGAAACGGGAGGATTGTACAAACCAAGTAGGAATAGGACAAGGAGAAAAGCATACACCGAAAAACAGCATACAATAATCTCCGGCAGAAGCAAATGATCTCTAACTCAGCACAGCAACTCCTGGGAACCCGGAAGTAGAACTTTCACTGACGAGGAACCGAAAGCCTGAACAGTTTTTAAAGAGAGAGGGAATGACCAGATCAGGAGTAGGTTTCTACCCAGCATAGAAAGGGTTGTTACCCCTTCAGCACCAAAGGAAACAAAATCCATTTAATATGGGATACAAAACACACATGCTGAATGGATGACCTGTGATTCACAATACATAATGACTTTCTATCTCCAGATCTCCTAGGGGGACATGATACACTTGTGACATTTACATAGGCACAGTGGCTGGTGCCGATTATTGGCTATGCCTTCAATTGTAGATTGGCCCCTTTTGAGTCATCTCTGTGCAGACGGAAGTTACGGCAATTGTCAGGCGACTCCTCCTAGTAATGTGAATTATCTGGAGGATAACAAATCTTTATTTTCCAAAAATAAAATAAAAATACAAACTTCAGATTTATTATCATCTGGCAGAAAATTTATTGATGAAAATGAATTTATTGCTTCACATGAGAGCAACATTACACATGGACCACAGAGTGACTTTAATGCTAAGAGTCCGTGAAAATACAAGTTAAAACAGGAAAATAGTCTTTGTTTTCCAAAAAACTTATATACATATCATACATTTTACAAAGGAGATGGTTTTTACACATAGGAAGCTGACCACTGGTAAATTACATCCTACCTGAAGAAAGAATAAAAAAATAAAAATCAGCTGTAGCTTTCCTATGTTTATCAGCAGCACCTATAGATTTAATTTATTTCCTATAAAGTAGGCTCAATAGTCATTTCATTACATTCATAGAAATGTAACAGCTGTGGTCCATTGCCAACGAGAACTTTGAGGCACAAGAGGGTGAAGGTTAAAAAAATGCAGATCTGTACACCAAGCTGTGTCATACAATTATCTATGAAAAGAGGTTTTGTCTTTTTGTTTTGCTATAAATACAAAAATGCTGTAATTTTTGCTATAAAGAATTAATCACCATAAGGTCACCCTGTAGCAATGAAGAAATGATGGCCCCCACTAACATTATGGAACAAAAAAGGAGCCAAAGTGCAAGGGTTTTCTTCCTATAATACAGTACCACAATGCCTCCAAATGAGGAGGGAACTGGCCAGAGGGTCTAAGAACGTTCCTTTTCCTCCCTTCAGGAGCAGTAAGAAAGCAAATAGGCCCTTCTTTACGCCATGATGACTATAAGGCAGCGTCAATGGCCTTACATTGATCACACCTTTACATTACATTTCTAATTTATGAAACAAAACTAATACTTTCCTGGGCTTAATAGAACAAATTATCTGCAATACGTGCAAACACCTAAATGGAGGAATAGGGTATCATAGTTCTATCTATGCAGTGTATTAACTTGTTCCTAAAGACAGGCATATGTTGGGTAAAAAAAAGTCCAATGCAACACGAAATTCCTGCAGATTTATATATACTTAGGTATTCCTAACACTGGGTAAAAAAGACACATGAATTGGTAGCTTTTACTTTCTAGGACTGGAGATTGTAAAGTGTTGTAAATATATTTGTAGCCACACACAACTTTTAAGTCAGGTCCTATATCCGTTTTTGTAAACATTTGTACTTCCCATGAAATAATTCTTCACCGATGCTCCCCACTCATTCCTCTTGGAAATGTGAATTAACTTGACAATTAACAGTTACAATTCCTCTTGTCAGTAGGACGCATCACTACATAGGCACAGTGTAGAGGACGATATCACGCTGAACGGGCTGCGCTTTGGGAAGTGAGGTGCATTTTGTGCTCCAAAATGGTTGTTTATTGTTCTAACACATTTCAGCGCAGGATCGGTGCCTTTCTCAAGGTAAAAAAAAATATATGGTTTTTGTATTTTTTTTTAACCTTTAGAAAGGCACTAGTTTGATGCCAAAACGTGTTGGGACAATACAGAACCATTTTGGAACTCAAAAGCCTTCTCCTTTATTGCTGCGCAGGCCCGTTCAATGAGATATCGTCCTCCTCTACTATTATTCACCTGGGACAAGTGTTTTTCCACCAGCCACAGGGAACACAGCAGCAGTTACACGCATCTACAGGTGTGCCTTCACACAACACCGCCAGGTGAGCGCATACTCCCGCCTTTCACCATCTTTACCAGGCGATACTACTCTGTGTGTGCGCCTTTGTCCTCCAGTTCTACATAGGAACATGGTCAGAACTAATCTGATGGGCTTCAAAGGTGTGGGTAAATGGCTAACAAATGACTGAAAAAATAATAGAAGAACATCACAATGCAATTTAAGAGTAAAGCAATGTGCATACGTTCAGTATTTGGTGAGCTTTTTACCTCAGCATTTGTAAGCCAAAACCAGGAGAGAAATAATCCGAGGAAAAGTATAACAGAAACAAGTCACCACTTCTGTATTTATCACCCACTCATGGTTTTGGCTTACAAATACGGAGGTAAAAAACCCACTAAATACTCAAAGTGTGAACGTGGTTTAAGGGTCTGTTTACATGGCCGGACCGGTGGCACGATACCGGCGGCAGGATTTGAATGCCTGTTTACATAGATAGACCAAAGCAGACGATGAGCACTGATCAATCTACACTAGATTGCTCAGTACGCATAGAGTGCCATTGTTCTCGGCGGAGTCCTGTTTAGACTGGACCAAGAACCGATGAGAATGATGATCAATTGTGGTGCACAAAAGATCATTTCACCAGATGAATGAGAGTTTTGCTTGTTCATAGGGTGGTCGAATACATGTTTACATGACAAGATAATCGTGATCGAGCGATTTTAACAGCACTCATTCGCGATTATGTTGCGGTGTAAATGCCCCTTTAGAGAAGAGACATTAGTCCCTGGCCAGCTTTTCAGTTTGTTTTCTCTGTACTGCCACATTGTTTTAGTGTAAAACATACACGGCTGCATTAAAAGAACCAGACCCTGAATCATGCTGCTCATAGATTGGACAGTATGAATCAGATGACAGGTTCCCTTTAAAATTGATGAACCAAGTATATAGACACTGCCCGGACAGAATATAACTCCCATTTACATATAGTTACATTATTATCATGACAAATATCCAGCACCATCATTACTGAAACGGATTTGTGCAAATATCATGGAAGACCTTAGGTAAAGCAGATCGTTGTAGAAACCACATTCACGGCTGGTGACGGCCTCATACAGTATGTAAATACATGTACATAATCTGAATTGCTGCTGATTACACAGTGCTATAGTCAATATACAGCACAGTAATTACCATTTTCAACCTTTCCAGCATCGGCAGAGCTGTATGTACTCAGTTAAAGCACTGACACGTTTAATAATAACTAACAAGACGCCGGTAACACTTCTAGGGGCTTGTAGTTTTTGGAAAAAACAGAAATATATCCCAACAGAGGTAACAAAAAGATGCTTATCCAAAAGAAATAATTTTTCTTCTTTCCTCTGCTGTCAATTGTTTGGGCAAGAAAAAAAAATGGCTAATGGATCCTTAAATCATTGGCAAGAAACCCTTCACTAGTTCTCCCATAAAACAGAACTATAACTTTCATTCTTGATTGGGATTCTCCTTACTAACATCCCATTCATATTTAATGTATAAGTAGCATCTTGGCATCCATAACCACAATTCTTCTGACTAATAAATCCATGTTTTTGCCTGCTTATGATTCTCTTTATATTACGCCTGTATGCTTATAGCCCAGCAAAGTAGCCAAAATGTATACAATATGTAAAGGAAATTTAAAGGCAATCTGTCACCAGGTTTTTGCCATCTCCTCTGAGAGGAGTACCGTGGAGAGGCAGAATCGGTGACTCCAACGATGTGTCTCTTACTGGGCTTCTTAGTGTAGTTTTCATAAAATCACTTTTATCATCAGAGATTATCACTGCAGGACTACTTGGCTTGCTGCCTGGTAGGCTAACCACTGATTGGCCGCTTTCAGCCTATGCACAGTGTACACATAAGCTGCCAATCAGAGGTGTGGGCGGGGTTATACAAAGCTCAGCATTCAGAGCACTGCTAGATTTGCAGCAGGTCAGGTCAAAATTGCACCAAGAAGTGATACATCGCTGGAACCAGGGTCTCTGCCCCTATATTATGCTACTCTTAGATAGGGTGGCAAAAACCTGGTTACAGATAACATGAATAAAGTTATTTTCTACAGTTGGTCCAAGGGCTCATGAATACAGACATATAACAGCATTGTGCATGAGCTATATATTTAGAGAGGTCCTGTATATTTGGAGAGCAACAGATCACTATCATGTAATATAAGGAAAGCTTGTCCATAGAAAGAGTTAAAAGGTTATGAACACTTTTGTGAACTTTTTTTCTTTAAATCTGAACAATTTAGGCTAAAAATCATTTTTGCAATTGACTTTCATTAAATATTTTACACAATTTGAGCTTTACAGGCTTTTTGTTTCCCTGCGCATTGCTGGCGTCAGAAAAAGTGAATTGAGAATCAGTCAGTCGGTTCATTCTATCAGATACATTTGTGGTTATAAATGAGCTGAGAGGAGCTCAGAAAACATAGATAAAAGAATTACAAACTCTCCTATCAGACTAAATTCTCTGATGCATTCTTTGGTAACGGATTCTGCAGCCAGCGGTGGACAGATCAGCACTGAGGTTTTAGAAGGCAATCCCTGCAAAATGTTTAATGAAATTTAATTGTAACTATGATTTTTGCAAAACATTCATGCATTTAAGTAAAAAAAAAATACCTCTGTGAGGGGTGTCTCACTTTTAAACATATATCTCCTGCATACAAGTGTAATTGCTTAGGTGCTTCACCCTCAACACTGACATTCACCAGTATAGAATGATGCAGGAATTGTTACGTCCTCCTTTGTTAAGTGGAATAGTTGTAGAAATACAATTTAATTATTTTTATCTTCTGGTCTGAACAAGCAAAATGTTAAAAATGTAAATGGAAAACACAAGTAGAAACAAATATAAGTTTTGCCGTTGGTTAGCGGCTCTAGATTACAGACACAGCAGAATAAGCAGCGTATTTGTTTGGTATTTTTGGGACCCTTTACCACCTCCGTGCATAATATGTAGAGGCAGCTGTCAAATCACAGGAAAACAGAAAGACCCTTATGACATTGTGTTGAAAGTGTGAGTCTGAAGTCAGAAAGCTACTCTTTGGGGGATATAAATGTTATGAAGGTGATAGAAAACTGCTCCCTCATGAGTAGATGAAGGAGACAAATTGTAACTTCAAGACATATTTTCCTTGAGGAAACGTATTACTTGCATAACATTGAGCATATAATTGTGGAGGCTGCTTCTTAGCAAATAAAATAAATGCTATTAAAAACAGCAGAAAAGACACTCAGGAAAGGTATAACAGTAACATGGCTCCTCGGGGGAGGTGCATACAAATAGTGCAAAGAAACAATGGATTCACTAATAACCAATGAGCACATAGAAGGCATTTCACAAAATGAGACAAACTGATTTCGATTAATACCGTCTCCATTTGTCCTTTGCAATTTTTATTATAATGCCCACCCCATCATTTCTCTGCTCAATCTCAAGTTTAAACCTTAAAATTATTTTTCTAGTCGTCACTATCACTGCCGTAAAGATTACAAGATATTACCTTGATTACCGCATGTATTATAAATAATAAATATAGCAGATGAATGTCTGCACTCCCTCTCATAAAAAGGGATATAAGGCACAATACCTACAAATTCTATGTCCTGGTCTATCCATTGGTAATACTCAGTACTACCATGTTGTGTATAAGAGAACTTATTCTTGCATGTATCGATTCTTCATTCAGAAGAAAGCTGCTTGACATGGCTTTTAAAAGATTGTGCATTAACAAATATTTGCTAAAGCTTAAAGTTAATAAAAGAAGCATCATATAATAAAATACAACTTTATATAAATGTGTCATAGATTCTAATACAAAAATACAAAAGGAATACGACTTAGAAAGGCCAGCTTGGAATTTGCAACGGAAATGGCGTGCTAGAGTCCTACGCGAACATCACATCTCAGCTCGTCTCTTTTTCGCCCCAGCTGCTCCATCTTCTTCCTCCTCCTCTTCTTCTTCATAATTTTCATCATGATTATCTCCCTGATCTCTTTGTGGCGCTTCATGTTCCCTCTCTACTCCAATCTGTTTTCCTCCAGCCTGGAAAGCAAAAATGTGAAAATTAGAATTTATTTTAGAATGGATTTTCTACATCTGATCGTCTGGGAGCTTGTTCCACCCATTTTTTTGTAGTCAGCAGAAATGGCAGCCTCCAAACGTACAGAAATGGTTAAACAGAGCTTTTGGCTTTGGCTGAAATCAAGGTTACATAAGGTGTCGGTAGCCAGTTTTGCCAAACAGCAGTGAAAGGCAAAAGTCGTACAACGGTCAACACTCATATTCACATCTATGAGACTCTTTCAAAGAGAAAAATTGACCATAATTTCCCTACTGTTCCATTTTTCTGTACAATTGTTCTGTGAAATAAACTCAAAGAGGGCAGGTCTTATGCAAATATGTCCACATTTTCTAGTCCTTCTACAATTAGTGTACCAGCAATCTATATAGCACCTGATGAAGCATTTGTGAAACGTGCGTCGGGTGTTTGGTGGTGAACTTCTCTGTTACTGATTTTATTTATATCCATTACTACTGGTATTTTATGTGGGTTACATATTTGTTGATAGTTTTGTATAGATACTTATGCATGTGTATATGTCTGTATTTGACTGAATATTTATTCATTTATACTATTGGATTCTATAGCATGCACATGTGATATATATCTCTCACTAATGGGGTTCCCACTATTTCTCACCTACCAATTTTAGTCTTTGTATTGCTGAAATTATTCATATTTCATTGCTTTTAGGATTTGTATTTAATAAAGTTTATTATATTTTAGTCATTAGTATGATTATATTTTGTTCTGGAACACACTTCTCTCTCTTTGGTTTTTCCATATAATAACTTAAGACAAAAAAAATCTTACTGACATGATGCATCTTCCTGCTACTAGGAAAAGAAGAGGGTCTTAATAAAGACACTTGTTATCAGTTTGTTCTGTTCTAAACAACTATCACCGCTGTGCTCCCACCTTTCTAAGTGAATGTTTAGGTTCTCCTGCAGTCCAGGATATCTGTAAAAGTAGCCTTTATTCCTGCCCCGCACATTATGCAAATCCCAACCAAGAGACTTGATGAGAGGGTCTGGGCCGCCTCTTAGGGTACCGTCACACATTGAAATTTTCATCGCTGCGACGGCACGATTCGTGACGTCGCAGCATCGTATAATCATCGCTCCAGCGTCGTAGACTGCAGTCACACGTTGCAATCACGGCGCTGGAGCGATGCCGAAGTCCCCGGGTAACCAGGGTAAACATCGGGTAACTAAGCGCAGGGCTGCACTTAGTAACCCGATGTTTACCCTGGTTACCAGCGTAAACGTAAAAAAACAAACAGTACATACTCACCCGTCGGTGTCCTTCAGGTCCCTTGCCGTCTGCTTCCTGCTCTGAGTGCAGCCGTACAGTGAGAGCAGATCACAGCACCGCTGCGCTCTGCTCTCACTTTCCGGCCGGCACTCAGAGCAGGAAGCAGACGGCAAGGGACCTGAAGGACACCGACGGGTGAGTATGTACGGTTTGTTTTTTTACGTTTACGCTTGTAACCAGGGTAAACATCGGGTTACTAAGCGCGGCCCTGCGCTTAGTTACCCGATGTTTACCCTGGTTACAAGCGAAGACATCGCTGGATCGCTGTCACACACAACGATCCAGCGATGTCAGCGGGTGATCAAGCGACGAAAGAAAGTTCCAAACAATCTGCTACGACGTACGATTCTCAGCAGGGTGTCTGATCGCAGTAGCGTGTCAGACACAGCGATATCGTAACGATATCGCTAGAACGTCACGAATCGTAACGTCGTAGCGATGGAAATTTCAATGTGTGACGGTACCCTTAGTGTCAGTCCTTTGGTTTAGATAACCAGGCCCATTGTCTTGAAAAATGTGGATGATGTCCCTTGTGCAATCGATATCTGACAGAAAATCTTGCATTTGAAAGTTGTGAAACATGAATCTAGGCTTGGGTGAATGGAGAAATGTGTAAGATTTACTGACAGATGTGGATGACATTGCGGATGTCCTCCACATCAAACACGGCAAGAGGGGTGAGATTATATACACTGCAGAAGTCTCCCAAGGATGGTAAGGGCCTGGACTGCTCATGAGAATTTTACATATGGCGTGGGAAAGAAAAAAGCCTATTTTTGTCGGTTTTGCGACTGTGAGTTTAACATACATTCAGTAAGGTAGGAACACAATGGTGGGGGGCATGTAGAACAAGATCTGATGACAGGTTCTTATTAGGGATCTTTCCACGGTGCAATGATCACCTAACCAAGAGGACATGTGATGTATGTCATAACGTAGAAGGTTCTGTACTCTCAATTTGCAACATGTAAATGTTATTAAGTGAGCGCCAATCGATTTGATGGATCGCTGACTAAAGTTGGCAATTTGCTGAGACAATCTGCGGTGGCAAAAATCTTCTTCCACTGCTTTGTATTTCTTAAATACAGGACAAAAACATTAGTTATAATGGGGCTAAAGATATTGTGAAGAAAACTGTTTGAGCACAAATACTGCTGACATCTGTAATATGGTTACTGTTAAAATTATGCGATTGTAAGAAATCATCAAGACTAGAAAAAGAAAACTGTTGACAATCTCATTAAATAAACTTTAATGCAATCTGGTCCGATAGCTCTTGATGGAAACTTGCAGTTATATAATTATAACGTGATCATATAGACCCTGAGCAGTAATATTGCTCCACACTTTAGCATTTAACACTATCTGTTTAGAAGTCCGTCCAAAGCCAAAGACAGAAGTAGGAGACGGATCAGTTTTTAGAGCAAGGTTTTCCCGCATATCTGTTGCCTTTTACTTTGGTTTAGCTCCACATCATAAATCACCAGTGAGACACGTCAAGTTCTAGCTAGTAAATCAACAGCGGTTAATATCGATCAGTGATTAAAGGGGTTCTCTGCAAATGTGAATGCTATTATATAGGCTGGAACTGGAAAGAAGTGATGTACAACCCATCCGACATCTATCACCGAGCAGAGCCTGCAGCGTTCCGTAACGGACACTGTGTTACACACATCTCCACACCCTGTACTGGCACTCTACTCCACTGAATGTCGAAAAGACACTTCCACATTCATTGGAGCAAGGAAGGGGATGAGCCATAAGGGAACAAGTAACACGGCATCTGTCAACTGGCCTCTGTGGACAACCAAATCTCTGCTCAGGGATTGGTTTTAAATTAAAAGTTTCACTCAGTTTTAGCGTCTGTAGCAGAAAAAAGAAAGACATCCCAGCAGCCAAGATGCAAAATATATTTATGTATACATATGTCTCCTTTGCCGCTCACCAGGAATTCATTTGGGAGTGTTAAATCATACAGGCAAGGACTTAAACTGCCATTAATCTATGTATAAAAAAGAGATGCGACAGCACAGCAACCCAGGGTATAGTGCAGAGCTACCCTCATTTTATTCTTCCATTAGTACAAAAAGTCTGATACACAATATATACGTGTGTGTGTGTGTGTGTGTGCGTATATATAATAATATATATATATATATATATATATATATATATATATATATATATATATATATATATATATATATATATATATTATTTAGTCAGTCAGCAATAGTGCAAGTTCCACCACTTAAAAAGATGAGAGGCGTCTGTAATTTACATCACAGGTAGACCTCAACTATGGGAGACAAACTGAGAAATAAAAATCCAGAAAATCACATTGTCTGTTTTTTTATCATTTTATTTGCATATTATGGTGGAAAATAAGTATTTGGTCAGAAACAAACAATCAAGATTTCTGGCTCTCACAGACCTGTAACTTCTTTAAGAGTCTCCTCTTTCCTCCACTCATTACCTGTAGTAATGGCACCTGTTTAAACTTGTTATCAGTATAAAAAGACACCTGTGCACACCCTCAAACAGTCTGACTCCAAACTCCACTATGGTGAAGACCAAAGAGCTGTCAAAGGACACCAGAAACAAAATTGTAGCCCTGCACCAGGCTGGGAAGACTGAATCTGCAATAGCCAACCAGCTTGGAGTGAAGAAATCAACAGTGGGAGCAATAATTAGAAAATGGAAGACATTCAAGACCACTGATAATCTCCCTCGATCTGGGGCTCCACGCAAAATCCCACCCCATGGGGTCAGAATGATCACAAGAACGGTGAGCAAAAATCCCAGAACCACGCGGGGGGACCTAGTGAATGAACTGCAGAGAGCTGGGACCAATGTAACAAGGCCTACCATAAGTAACACACTACTCCACCATGGACTCAGATCCTGCAGTGCCAGACGTGTCCCACTGCTTAAGCCAGTACATGTCCGGGCCCGTCTGAAGTTTGCTAGAGAGCATTTGGATGATCCAGAGGAGTTTTGGGAGAATGTCCTATGGTCTGATGAAACCAAACTGGAACTGTTTGGTAGAAACACAACTTGTCGTGTTTGGAGGAAAAAGAATACTGAGTTGCATCCATCAAACACCATACCTACTGTAAAGCATGGTGGTGGAAACATCATGCTTTGGGGCTGTTTCTCTGCAAAGGGGCCAGGACGACTGATCCGGGTACATGAAAGAATGAATGGGGCCATGTATCGTGAGATTTTGAGTGTAAACCTCCTTCCATCAGCAAGGGCATTGAAGATGAAATGTGGCTGGGTCTTTCAACATGACAATGATCCAAAGCACACCGCCAGGGCAACGAAGGAGTGGCTTCGTAAGAAGCATTTCAAGGTCCTGGAGTGGCCTGGCCAGTCTCCAGATCTCAACCCTATAGAAAACCTTTGGAGGGAGTTGAAAGTCCGTGTTGCCAATCGAAAAGCCAAAAACATCACTGCTCTAGAGGAGATCTGCATGGAGGAATGGGCCAACATACCAACAACAGTGTGTGGCAACCTTGTGAAGACTTACAGAAAACGTTTGACCTCTGTCATTGCCAACAAAGGATATATTACAAAGTATTGAGATGAAATTTTGTTTCTGACCAAATACTTATTTTCCACCATAATATGCAAATAAAATGATAAAAAAACAGACAATGTGATTTTCTGGATTTTTTTTTCTCAGTTTGTCTCCCATAGTTGAGGTCTACCTATGATGTAAATTACAGACGCCTCTCATCTTTTTAAGTGGTGGAACTTGCACTATTGCTGAATGACTAAATACTTTTTTGCCCCACTGTACACACACACACACACACACACACACACACACACACTAGATGGTGGCCCGATTCTAACGCATCGGGTATTCTAGAATATGTATGTTTATTTATGAAGTTTTCAGAATAATGCAATTTATACACAGGATTCGGGCCGGCCGGGCACGACCAATTAGCGAAGCGTGGTTCAAATTCCGTGCCAATTCGCGGCCGGACTGCGCCTGTTGCTGATTGGTAACGCCCGGCCGCGAACAATCAGTGAAGCCAGGGCCTGCTCCAGGTTTTTGAGGGCCCCGGGCGAAAGAGTCTCAATGGGCCCCCCTCTTTAACACATACCCACATACCAAGATCCATGATGCACAGATACAGCAGAGAAATATAGCACAGCCGAGTAGCATACAGTCCACGTAGTATATAACACAGCCCACGTTGTATATAACACAGCCAACATAGTATATAGCAGACACGTAGTATATTGCCCAGCCACGTAATATATTGCACAGCCATGTAGTATATAGCACAGCCATGTAGTATATAACACAGCCCATGCAGTATATAACACAGGCCACTTAGTATAGAGCACAGCGATGTAGTATATTGCCCAGCCATGTAATATATACCACAGCCACATAGTATATAGCACAGAGACGTAGTATATAACACAGCCCATGCAGTATCTAACACAGCCGACGTAGTATACAGCAATGTGGGCACCATATCTCTGTTAAAAAAAAAAAAGAATTAAAATAAATAGTTATATACTCACCTTCCGTCGGCCCCCGGATCCAGCCCAGGCGTTTACTGATGCTCTTCGCGATGCTCCGGTCCCAAGAATGCATCGTGATATCGCAAGATGATGACGTAGCAGTCTCGTGAGACCGCTATGTCATCATCTCGCGAGACTGCAATGCATGGACCGGAGCGTCGCGAGGAGCAGAGGGAAAGGCGACGGAAGGTGAGAATATGATGATTTTTTATTTTGTTTATTATTTTTAAAATTAGATCTTTTTACTATTGATGCTGCATAGGCAGCATCAATAGTAAAAAGTTGGTCACACAGGGTTAATAGCAGCGTTAACGGACTGCGTTACACTGCGGTGCAACGCAGCCATTAACCCTGTGTGAGCGCTGACTGGAGGGGGCACTGACAGAGTAGGAAGGGGCGAATTCGTGGCCGGACTGTGCCCGTCACTGATCAGCGATGCGGGATTTCCGTGACATACAGACGGAAGTGCCACTTAGACGATCATAAATAGAAATTAATTATATATATATATATATATATATATATATATATATATATATATATATATATATATATATATATATATATATATATATATATATACACAGTGGGGCAAAAAAGTATTTAGTCAGTCAGCAATAGTGCAAGTTCCACCACTTAAAAAGATGAGAGGCGTCTGTAATTTACATCATAGGTAGACCTCAACTATGGGAGACAAACTGAGAAAAAAAAATCCAGAAAATCACATTGTCTGTTTTTTTATCATTTTATTTGCATATTATGGTGGAAAATAAGTATTTGGTCAGAAACAAAATTTCATCTCAATACTTTGTAATATATCCTTTGTTGGCAATGACAGAGGTCAAACGTTTTCTGTAAGTCTTCACAAGGTTGCCACACACTGTTGTTGGTATGTTGGCCCATTCCTCCATGCAGATCTCCTCTAGAGCAGTGATGTTTTTGGCTTTTCGCTTGGCAACACGGACTTTCAACTCCCTCCAAAGGTTTTCTATAGGGTTGAGATCTGGAGACTGGCCAGGCCACTCCAGGACCTTGAAATGCTTCTTACGAAGCCACTCCTTCGTTGCCCTGGCGGTGTGCTTTGGATCATTGTCATGTTGAAAGACCCAGCCACGTTTCATCTTCAATGCCCTTGCTGATGGAAGGAGGTTTGCACTCAAAATCTCACGATACATGGCCCCATTCTTTTTTTCATGTACCCGGATCAGTCGTCCTGGCCCCTTTGCAGAGAAACAGCCCCAAAGCATGATGTTTCCACCACCATGCTTTACAGTAGGTATGGTGTTTGATGGATGCAACTCAGTATTCTTTTTCCTCCAAACACGACAAGTTGTGTTTCTACCAAACAGTTCCAGTTTGGTTTCATCAGACCATAGGACATTCTCCCAAAACTCCTCTGGATCATCCAAATGCTCTCTAGCAAACTTCAGACGGGCCCGGACATGTACTGGCTTAAGCAGTGGGACACGTCTGGCACTGCAGGATCTGAGTCCATGGTGGCGTAGTGTGTTACTTATGGTAGGCCTTGTTACATTGGTCCCAGCTCTCTGCAGTTCATTCACTAGGTCCCCCCGCGTGGTTCTGGGATTTTTGCTCACCGTTCTTGTGATCATTCTGACCCCACGGGGTGGGATTTTGCGTGGAGCCCCAGATCGAGGGAGATTATCAGTGGTCTTGAATGTCTTCCATTTTCTAATTATTGCTCCCACTGTTGATTTCTTCACTCCAAGCTGGTTGGCTATTGCAGATTCAGTCTTCCCAGCCTGGTGCAGGGCTACAATTTTGTTTCTGGTGTCCTTTGACAGCTCTTTGGTCTTCACCATAGTGGAGTTTGGAGTCAGACTGTTTGAGGGTGTGCACAGGTGTCTTTTTATACTGATAACAAGTTTAAACAGGTGCCATTACTACAGGTAATGAGTGGAGGAAAGAGGAGACTCTTAAAGAAGAAGTTACAGGTCTGTGAGAGCCAGAAATCTTGATTGTTTGTTTCTGACCAAATACTTATTTTCCACCATAATATGCAAATAAAATGATAAAAAAACAGACAATGTGATTTTCTGGATTTTTTTTTCTCAGTTTGTCTCCCATAGTTGAGGTCTACCTATGATGTAAATTACAGACGCCTCTCATCTTTTTAAGTGGTGGAACTTGCACTATTGCTGACTGACTAAATACTTTTTTGCCCCACTGTATACACACCAAAAAGAAAAAAAGGCAGCACTCCAATTCCTTTAAGAGGTGAAAAAAACTGTGAAGTTTATTCAAGCCCACATCTCTGTGTATATATATATATATATATATATATATATATATATATATATATATATATATATATATATATATATATATAAAACACGCACATATATTCAGTGGCATTTAAAAGTTTTGTCACCCCTGCTCGAAATTACTGTTATTGTGAACAGTTAAGCAAGTTTTAGATTAAATTATGTCTAAAAGGCCTAAAGTAAAAGATGACACATTTCCTTTGTATTTTAGGCCAAAAAAATACATATACACTGATCAAACAAATAAAAGGAACACTAAAATAACACATCATAGTTATCACTGAATTAAATATTCTAGTTGCAAATCTTTATTCATTTTATAGTGGAATGCGTTGAGAACAATAAAACATGAAAACAATCAATGTAAATCAAAATGAATATCCCGTGGAGGTCTGGATTTGGAATGAAACTCAAAATCGAAAATCAAATGACAGGCTGATCCAACTTCAGTGGACTAAAGCATCTGCCAACTCCTGGACAGTCTGTGGTGCAACGTGGCATTGGTGGAAGGAACGATGATCTCCCACATGTGCTCGTTTAGATTCATGTCTGGGGAACGGGCAGACCAGTCCATAGCATCAACGCCTTCATAATGCAGGAACTGCTGAAACACTTCAGTCACATGAGGCCTCGCATTGTCATGCATCAGAAGGAACCCAGAGCCCACTGCACTTACATATGGTCTCAGAATGGGTCAGAGAATCTAATCCCTGTACCTAATGGCAATCAGGGTACCTCTGGCTAGCATATAGAAGGCTGTGCGGCCCTCCAAAGAAATGGCCCAATCACTATTACTGAACATTGCCAAACCAGTCATAATGGAGGATACTGCAGGTAGCAGAAGGTTCTCCACGGCGTCTCCTGTTGTGATCCGCTTTTTGGCTCCCCTGGTGGTGGCTGGTGGTACTGGAGACTTGTGTGTGCTTTTCTGCCTCAGCTCACCTGCTTCCATCAGTTTTGGGAGTTCCCTATTTAGCCTTGCTCTCCAGTCACTTCCTTGCCGGTCATCATTGTAACCTGAGTCATTCAGTTGCATGTTCCTGCTACTAGTCTGCTGATCAGCTAAGTGGACTCTTGTCCTTATTGTTTTGTTTTTCTTGTCCAGTTTACAGTTTTGTCATTTCCTGTTACTGGAAGTTCTTGTGGACTGAAATTGCCACTCCTGTGTCATGAGTTGACACAGGAGTCAAAGTAATTTCAGGATGGGTTTTTTGAAAGGGTTTTTCAGCTGACCGTGAAGTCCTCTTTTGTATCCTTCCTCTATCTAGTAAGTGGACCTCGCTTTGCTAAATCTACCTTCATACTGTGTATGTCTTTTCCTCTGAACTCACCGTTAATATACGTGGGGGCTACTATCATCTTTGGGGAATTTCTCTAGAGGTAAGCCAGGTCTGTTCCTTCCTCTTCCAGGCGTAGTTAGTTCTCCGGCTGGCGCATGGCATCTAGGCAGCCGTAGGAATGCTTCCTGGCTACTGTTAGTTGTGTGGTAGATTTAGGTCACAGTCAGCTTGAGTTTCCATCACCCGAGAGCTAGTCTGTCATTTTTGTGTTTCTTATGTTCCCATGCCATTGGGGAATCATGACAGTCTCCAGACTCTGTCACATGTGCTCACTGTGAACCTGCTCTCATCCGTGAAGAGCACAGGGCGCCAATGTCAAATCTGCCAGTCTTGGTGGTCTCTGGCAAATGCCAATTGCCCTTCACGGTGTTGAACCGTAAGTTCAACACCCACTTATGGACATCTGGTTCTCATACCACCCTCACAGATTCTGTTTTTGGCAGTTAGAGCAGACATGAGGATGTTAGTGGCCTGCTGGAGGTCATTTTGCAGGTAGTGGTTCTGCTGCTGGGTTGTTGCCCTCCATGTCTCAAGGTTTACTGGCTTGTCTCCTGATATCTGCTCCATGCTCTAGACACTGTGCGGACAGACACACTTACCCTTTTTGCCACAGTCTGCATTGATGTATCATCAAGGATGAGCTGCACTACCTGAGCAACTTCTGTGGGTTATAGACACCACCTCATGCTACCGTATCTCTAGTTCAGGGGTGGGGAACCTTTTTTCTGCCAAGGGCCATTTGGAATTCTATAATAGCGTTCGGGGGCCGTATAAAATTATTAACTTAAACATTAGCCAACTATATTTATTCAAACATTTAAATAACTCCCACCTAATGTGACGGCTGGAATAACTTCTCTTTGGTGAGGTGTGCGAAGTTGGGAGGTATTGATGATGTTGCTACTCACAACTGGTTTTCTAAGTTTGCATCAGTCAGTCTTGAGCGAAGTTGACACTTTGCGATGAAAAGTTTTGATGCAATAAGCATGTATGTGCCCCCCACAAAGCCCTTTATCTAATATGTGTGCGCCACCCCTCAATGACCATCTCACGTAACATCACATAAGAGGTGGATGTGGCGATAGGCAACATGAGATGGGCATAGAGGGCGGCACACACAAACACTACTCACCATGAAAAATGTAGGTGCCATACAGTGCCCTTCTCAAGATTACCACATCCACCAGTCACTATACATTAGAAGGGCACTGAGGGTGGCACACACATATTACATGGTAAAAGGTGGATGCATTTGCCACTCTGTGCCCATTCACTGTAGGATTTCAGCAATCCACCCCCTCTGTATGTAACGTTAAATGAGGTGGGCATTTTTTGATGGCACATACATTGTGAGAGATGGCTGCAGGTGCCACCCCTAGTGCCCATCTCATTGCAGGATACACCTATCATTATGTAACCACTGGCATTGTTTGCCAACCTCAGTGTCCATCTGACACCTCATGCCCCCACCCCTCATTATGCAGTATGTAACACGAGGTGGGCACTGAGGGTGGCGCATACACATGTGGCATGGTGGGGGGGGTGGATCCTTGTGCCCCCCTGAATTGCCACCTCTCCTTATGTAAGAAGCATGTGCCATCCTCAGAGCCCACCACATGTAACATGCCACCAATTATATCCAGCAATTATGCCACCTGCATGTGCCACCCTGGCTACCCCCACTGACATGAGATGCAGAGCGGGCAGTCTCCCTCATCTTACCGGCTAATGCTGAGCGTTAATCCCTAGGCAGTGCTCCACTTCCCCTGGACAGCCGATCCTCCCTGCAGCCCCCAGTCGTCGTCCTCTCCTACATCACAGCGCAGAGAATGGCGCGGACCATGCCTCACTGTGCAGGATGCCCTCTGCCTGCCGGAGGTCGGACATGCGCAGCTCACACTTGTTTATTTTAGTGCAACCAGTTCACCGGTCTATGGCATTACTACGTCTTGTCCCACCACATGAATCTACATTGTAAAAAGTGTCAAAGTAGCTGCGGGCCGCACCAGATGATATCGCGGTCGTTCCCCACCCCTGCTCTAGTTGGATCAGCTCCTAATTCGATTTTCCTTTTTGATTTTGATTATCATTCCAAATCCAGACCTCCATGAGATATTGATTTTGATTTACCGTACATTGATCACTTTTATGTTTTATTGTTCTCAACGCATACCACTATGTAATTAATACACATTTGCAACTGGAATATTTTATTCAGTGTCATCTAGGATGTGGTATTTTAGTGTTCCTTCTATTTTTTGTAGCAGAAGGATATATTATATATGTGTGTATATATGTTATTCTGGTAGATCAGGTCACTCAGCGGTACAGAGGTAGTAACGGGAACAGTGTCTCTTTAAATCCTTCACTGGTTTATTAGTTACATGTGGCATGAACAAAGGTAAAAGTAAAATAAACACGGCAACACAGGAACACAAAACAAAATGGTATCTCACAGTCCATAGGTCTGCGGGGATCCGCCCCGCTCAGTGTTAGCAAAACCTGGAGTTACTCTCTCCAAACATGCTGAACACTGGAGGCCAACTATTTAAAGCCCCAGACCTCACCCTAGGGTGAAGACAACCTCCCACCCACTCTATGGTTGTCCTCAAAAACCCAGCCCTTCAAAAAAATGACTAATTAACCCTTCTCAACACCTAATATGCTGGAGAAAAATGTCTTATGTTCTATAATACACTGTGTGCAGAATTATTAGGCAAGTTGTATTTTGATCACATGATACTTTTTATACATGTTGTCCTACTCCAAGCTGTTCAGGCTTGAGAGCCAACTACCAATTAAGTAAATCAGGTGATGTGCATCTCTGTAATGAGGAGGGGTGTTGTCTAATGACATCAAAACCCTATATAAGGTGTGCTTAATTATTAGGCAACTTCCTTTCCTTTGGCAAAATGGGTCAGAAGAGAGATTTGACAGGGTCTGAAAAGTCCAAAATTGTGAGATGGCTTGCAGAAGGATGCAGCAGTCTTGAAATTGCCAAACTTTTGAAGCGTCATCACCGAACAATCAAGCGTTTCATGGCAAATAGCCAACAGGGTCGCAAGAAGCGTGTTGGGCAAAAAAGGCACAAAATAACTGCCCATAAATTGAGGAAAATCAAGAGTGAAGCAGCCAAGATGCCATATGCCATATTTCAGAGCTGCAACGTTACTGGAGTAACAAAAAGCACAAGGTGTGCGATACTCAGTGACATGGCCAAGGTAAGGAAGGAAGGCTGAAAAATTACCACCTTTGAACAAGAAACATAAGATAAAACGTCAAGACTGGGCCAAGAAGTATCTTAAGACTGACTTTTCAAAGGTTTTATGGACTGATGAAATGAAAGTGACTTTTGATGGGCCAGATGGATGGGCCAGAGGCTGGATCAGTAAAGGGCAGAGAGCTGCACTCCGACTCAGACGCCAGCAAGGTGGAGGTGGGGTACTGGTATGGGCTGGTATCATCAAAGATGAACTTGTGGGACCCTTTCGGGTTGAGGATGGAGTGAAGCTCAACTCCCAGACCTACTGCCAGTTTCTGGAAGACAACTTCTTCAAGGAGTGGTACAGGAAGAATTTGGTATCGTTCAAGAAAAACATGATTTTCATGCAGGACAATGCTCCATCACATGCCTCCAACTACTCCACAGTGTGACTGGCCAGTAAAGGTCTCAAAGAAGAAAAAATAATAACATGGCCCCCTTGTTCACCTGATCTGAACCCCATAGAGAACCTGTGGTCCCTCATAAAATGTGAGATCTACAGGGAGGGAAAACAGTACACCTCTCGGAACAGTGTCTGGGAGGCTGTGGAAGCTGCTGCACGCAATGTTGATCGTAAACAGATCAAGCAACTGACAGAATCTATGGATGGAAGGCTGTTGAGTGTCATCATAAAGAAAGGTGGCTATATTGGTCACTAGTTTTTTGGGGTTTTGTTTTTGCATGTCAGAAATGTTATAGTTATATTGGTTTACCTGGTGAAAATAAACAAGTGAGATGGGAATATATTTGGTTTTTATTAAGTTGCCTAATGATTTTGCACAGTAATAGTTACGTGCACAAACAGATATCCTCCTAAGATAACCAAATCTAAAAAAACCCCACTCCAACTTCCACAAATATTAAGCTTTGATATTTATGAGTCTTTTGGGTTGATTGAGAACATAGTTGTTGATCAATAATAAAAATAATCCTCAAATACAACTTGCCTAATAATTCTGCACACAGTGTATGTTCAAGTTGCGATAAATCACACAGCGCTGAAATAATTGTGCAACTGCAAATTGTGAAACAAGTACTGCCGTGTATTCCTCCCCTTAGGCTGTCACACTAAGCATGACACCTATATATCACTGCACAAGCACCCATGTCCTGAGTCACCTGGCGCTCGAGCACCTGCAGTGTCACCATCTAACCAATTGCTTGTGTCATTAGTGGTGTAACAGAACGCATACAATACCTTTTCAATATGTGCATGATAGTTTACCTAAACAGAAGATTACAATCATAAGCTGGAATAAAATATGGCTAGAAATGTTCACTCTGCTTGAACAATGTAAAGCCATATTTTCCATCGTGGACACATGAATGGCAGGGATTATTCAGCTCCAGCTTTGTGGATTTTTAATAGGATGCCTGAGGACATAGAACGCACCATCTGCTCTCTGACTAAAAGCATATCAAGGTAAAATCAGATCTTTCTGACCCAGGAGTATACCATCCATTATATGCCATCTATATTCAATGGGCTATTAAACGGATTCTGTCCCAGAAACACAGGGAGAGCAACTTCTGATGCAGATATCTTTATCTCCTGCCCTCTCCTTCCTTTCAGACAGTAGAAGTGATACTGAAGGAAAATAACGTGAGCATAAAGAGGCCCCAGATTGTTCCTTCCAGGGTGATAATGTGACTTCTGCAGACTCATGCTCACGGAAACAACTGCCTAAGTGGAAAGCCTAAGGAAGTCATGCGCTAAGTATGTCAGAGCGGGATCTCCCGGGAGTGCGGAGTTCAGAGGGAATCTGCCGTGCAATATTCTGTTCACTGGGTGGTACAGCTAATAGCTTTTATAATACGTTACTTTACATTTAAAGGAATAATAACACTACACCTGACTTTTTTTTTCTTTAGGTATACATCTGTCAATTGAAATAAATCCATGTAAACCTAAAGGACTAAATATTGCGAATTTCACAGCTCCGATTTATGGTGAAATTGGGCTGAGCTGACTGTTTCTAGACACAGATATTTTGTCTGGATAGAAATAATTCTTATCTTCCTCACATGTTATCTTCCTATTCCCGATTATTGAGTCATCTTTCAGATCTTGGTCATGTGTTACAATCATTATGATTGACAGAAAATGTTCATGAACGTCCAGTCAGATGAGACAGATTTTAAATCGAATAAATTGGCTATTTACACACCAATTAGTATTAGGCTATGTTCACAAACAGCATTTTTGTATTCTTCCAACAGGTATGTTCATCCAGCTCTCCTGCTCTGAAGTGCACATAATACATCACCCAGCTTTGCACATAGACTTCCCTCTGCTCTTTGCTTTCATATGGTATGTTCATCCAGCTCTCCTGCTCTGAAGTGCACATAATACATCACCCAGCTTTGCACATAGACTTCCCTCTGCTCTTTGCTTTCATATGGTATGTTCATCCAGCTCTCCTGCTCTGAAGTGCACATAATACATCACCCAGCTTTGCACATAGACTTCCCTCTGCTCTTTGCTTTCATATGGTATGTTCATCCAGCTCTCCTGCTCTGAAGTGCACATAATGCATCACCCAGCTTTGCACATAGACTTCCCTCTGCTCTTTGCTTTCATATGGTATGTTCATCCAGCTCTCCTGCTCTGAAGTGCACATAATACATCACCCAGCTTTGCACATAGACTTCCCTCTGCTTTTTGCTTTCATATGGTATGCCTTTCAGCTAACCCCAGCTTGCCCTGTGTTATTTATGACATTGTTTACTCAGGCTTGATTGTATGCATCTGGTCCACCCTTAATTCTCTGACCAAGATGAGCAGAGACCACTCCTCTCTGCTCCACACCTGACCGCACTTAGTTTTCCATATATTGCATAGCACAAGTCTGCATGACTTCAGTCTGCAGTATGATTTCTAGAAGTGTGTTCTAAAAGTGTGGATTACATTAGATTTAAAACCTGAATTGAACCTGAAGGGAACTGAAGGTAACTGGCCAGTCACTGTAAACAATGTTTCTGTTTATTGTCACTTTTACCCCTATATTCTTTCACTTTCTGCTACCTCCCCCAATCCCCACACCAAGTAAGGAACTGTTCATCTCCTCTTCAATCCTCCCCATCCATCTCACCTCCTCCTCAGAACTGTTCCTTAACATACAAACCTCTGTCTCAAAGCACAGGCAGCCCCCTCACGCCCTCTCCTGCTCCCACCTGCTAACACTTTCTCTGCTACTTCTCACTGCTGGTGATATCTCTCCAAATCCTGGTCCTCCTCACCATATTCCCACAGTCATTTCTACCTCCCACCCACGCTCCATCACAAACTTCCGTAACCTCTCTAACCTTATACCCATTCACCCAGCCCCCGCTTCCCCAGTCCCACTAACAGGAGCTCTGTGGAACGCTCGCTCTGTCTGTAACAAGCTTCCCTACATCCATGATCTTTTTGTTACTACCAAACCTTCCTTCCTCGCCATCACCGAAACCTGGCTCACCCCTTCTGACACAGCCTCCCCTGCTGCACTCTCTTATGGTGGCTTCCACCTTTCTCACACACCCCGCCCCAGCAGCAAGCATGGCGGAGGAGTTGGTTTTCTCCTGTCAGATAACTGCTCCTTTACCCCAATCCCACTGCCACCCTCTCTTACCCTCCCTTCCTTTGAGGTGCACTCTGTGCGCATCTACTCCCCCTCCAACCTCCAACTGGCTGTCATTTACCGCCCCCCAGGGCCAGCCACCATCTTCTTTGACCACTTCACCACCTGGCTACTTCATTTCCTTTCTGCAGACATCCCCACTATCATCATGGGCGATTTCAACATCCCCATTGACACTTCCCTCTCAGCTGCCACTAAACTTCTATCTCTCTCTAAATCCTTCGGCCTCACTCAATGGTCTTCTGCAGCCACTCACAAAGATGGTCACACACTGGACCTCATCTTCACCCGCCTCTGCTCCCTATCTAACCTCTCTAACTCACCTCTTCCTCTCTCTGACCACAACCTTCTCACATTCTCATCTCTCCCCACTCCATGTCTAGAGTCCCCACCCCACAAACTTTCACACCCTCGCAGAAATCTTAAACATCTTGACCTACATTCATTCTCTGAATCCCTCCTCCTTCTCACAGACATAAGTTCCATACACAATGCGGATGACGCTGCCGCTCTATATAACACCACAATAGCTGTAGCTTTGGAATCTGCTGCCCCACTTACACATACCAAAGCTCGCAAAATCAACAGACAGCCCTGGCACACCAGCCTGACCAAAAAACTGAGGCGAGCTTCCAGGGCTGTTGAGCGCAGATGGAAAAGATCCCACTCCAACGACCACTTCATCGCATTCAAACAGTCCCTCACTACTTTCAAGACCACACTCGCCACAGCTAAACAAACCTACTTCTCATCTCTCATATCCTCCCTGTCTCACAACCCTAAACAGTTATTCAACACCTTCAATTCTCTCCTCCGTCCCCCAGCACCTCCTCCCTCCCCACTTATCTGCTGAAGACTTTGCCTCATTCTTCAAGCAGAAGATTGATAACATCAGAGACAATTTTGGTCAACAACCCCCAGAGCCCTTCCTCCCAACTTCCCTACCCTCCACCTCCAAAACCAACTTCCCCACCATTACAGAAGATCAACTCGCCACTCTACTCTCAAGATCGCATCTCACCACCTGTGCACTTGACCCGCTCCCATCCCACCTCATCCCAAACCTCACCACAATCTTCATCCCAACCCTAACCCATCTCTTCAACCTATCACTAACAACTGGTGTTTTCCCCTCAAGCTTTAAACATGCCTCCATCACACCTATCCTCAAAAAGCCCTCTCTTGACCCACCCTCTGTATCTAGCTATCGCTCTATATCACTTCTCCCCTATGCCTCCAAACTACTGGAACAACACGTCTACCTTGAACTGTCCTCCCATCTCTCTTCTTGCTCCCTCTTTGACCGCTTACAATCTGGCTTCCGGTCACACCATTCCACTGAAACTGCCCTAACTAAGGTCACCAATGACCTCTTAACCGCCAAGAGCAAGCGACACTACTCTGTTCTCCTCCTCCTCGACCTGTCGGCTGCCTTTGACACAGTGGACCATTCCCTATTATTACAGACCCTCTCATCCCTTGGCATCACAGACTTGGCCCTATCCTGGATCTCGTCATACCTAACAGACCGGACATTCAGCGTCTCCCACTCACACACCACCTCCTCACCTCGCCCCCTATCTGTCGGAGTCCCGCATGGTTCAGTCCTTGGGCCCCTGCTCTTCTCCATTTACACCTTTGGCCTGGGACAGCTCATAGAATCTCATGGCTTTCAGTATCACCTCTATGCTGATGACACACAGATCTACATCTCTGGACCAGATATCACCTCCCTACTAACCAGAATCCCTCAATGTCTGTCCACTATTTCATCCTTCTTCTCCGCTAGATTTCTGAAACTTAACATGGACAAAACAGAATTCATCATCTTTCCCCCATCTCACGTGACCCCCCCCAACGAACCTATCCATTACAGTAAATGGCTGCCCACTCTCCCCAGTCCCACAAGCTCGCTGCCTCGGGGTTATCCTTGACGCTGATCTCTCCTTCAAACCACATATCCAAGCCCTTTCCACTTCCTGCCGACTTCAACTCAAAAATATTGCACGAATCCGTTCATTCCTCAACCAAGAATCTGCAAAAACCCTAGTCCATGCCCTCATCATCTCTCGCCTTGACTACTGCAACCTCCTGCTCTGTGGCCTCCCCTCAAACACTCTCGCACCCCCTCCAATCTATTCTAAACTCTGCTGCCCAACTAATACACCTGTCCCCCCGCTATTCTCCGGCCTCTCCCCTCTGTCAATCCCTTCACTGGCTCCCCATTGCCCAGAGACTCCAGTACAAAACCCTAACCATGACGTACAAAGCCATCCACAACCTGTCTCCTCCATACATCTGTGACCTCGTCTCCCGGTACTTTCCTACACGCAACCTCCGATCCTCACAAGATCTCCTTCTCTACTCCCCTCTTATCTCCTCTTCCCATAATCGTATACAAGATTTCTCTCGCGTATCACCCCTACTCTGGAACCCTCTACCACAACACCACAGACTCTCGCCCACCATCGAAACCTTCAAAAAGAATCTGAAGACCTACCTCTTCCGACAAGCCTACAACCTGCAGTAACCACCGATCAACCAACCGCTGCACGATCAGCTCTATCCTCACCTACTGTATTCTCACCCATCCCTTGTAGATTGTGAGCCTTCGTGGGCAGGGTCCTCTCTCCTACTGTACCAGTTATGACTTGTATTGTTCAAGATTATTGTACTTGTTTTTATTATGTATACCCCTCCTCACTTGTAAAGCGCCATGGAATAAATGGCGCTATAACAATAAATAATAATAATAATAACAATAATAGCTGTTTTTTGTTTTCTGCACATTTTTTCGGGTGGAAAAATTTCATAGGGGCAGCAAAATAAATGAGATTTCTAAAATCTCATTCACATGGTGCGTTTTATTTTGTTTGGAAAAAAATGTCAGGGTAATGGAAGTATTCTTCACTTACTAGAAAAATGACATCCGCGATCGGGTATAAAACGCTGGTTTACTGTCAACATGTTTCACACTGACTGCTTCTTCGACACAAACATCCATAAGTATGGTTGTCCTGCCGTGTGGAAGCTGCAGTCTTATCAGTGGTTGTGTCACACACAACCCTATAAGGGTATGTGCACACGTTGCGGATTTCTTGCAGAAATTTCCTGAAGAAAACCGGAAATTTTCTGCAAGAAATCCGCATTTTTTTTTTTGCGTTTTTTTTTCGTTTTTTTCGCGTTTTTTTAGCATTCTGCAAGCGTAATTAGCTTGCAGAATGCTAAAGTTTTCCAAGCGATCTGTAGCATCGCTTGGAAAACTGACTGACAGGTTGGTCACACTTGTCAAACATACTGTTTGACAAGTGTGACCAACTTTTTACTATAGATGCAGCTTATGCAGCATCTATAGTAAAAGAGAGAATGTTTAAAAATAATTAAAAAAAATAAAAAAATGCTTATACTCACCCAGACATCTCATCAGCGGCGTCCGTTCGTCTTCCTATAGCTGGTGTGTGCGCGCAGGACCTTCCGTGACGTCACGGTCACGTGAGCGGTCACATGACCGCTCACGACCAATCACAGGACAGTGACGTCATCGGCAACGTCCTTCGCCGCACATCAGCTACAGGAACCGAAGCGGCAGCATGCAGTGGAGGCGGGAAGACATCGAGGGTGAGTATATCGCTATTTTTTATTTTAATTCTTATTTTTTGACCACTTATATGGTGCCCAGTGCGTGGAGGAGAGTCTCCTCTCCTCCACCCTGGGTACCAACCGCACATAATCTGCTTACTTCCCGCATGGTGTGCACAGCCCCGTGCGGGAAGTAAGCAGATCAATGGACCCCTAGGTGTGCGGAATCCCCTGCAATTCCGCATTTTAATGAACATGTTGCTTTTTTTTCCGCGATGCAATTTTTTCGCGGAAAAAAAGGCTACATTTGCACAAAAAATGCGGAATACACTTAAAATAATGGGAGGCATATGTAAGCGTTTTTTTTCGCGTTTTTATCACGTTTTTATAGCGAAAAAACGCGAAAAAAACGCGAAAAATACTTAACGTGTGCACATGGCCTAAAGGTGAGCGCATTTACCTCTTTCCTTCCTTGTGTTACTTGGATAAGACCCTATTGCGCTTTTGATCTTCATTTAGTTCAACTTTGTTTGCATCTTTTCAGTCGCGGTGTTTTTTTTCTAACCACAGAATGCCAATAGTTTTATTTTTATGAAGCGTTTTTCACCCATTCAAAAAGATGAAAAAAAGCACAAGTAAAAATGCATCACAAAGTAGTAAAAAATGTGAGATCTATATGCAGGGTTTTCTTGCCAACACTCTGGTTTTTAGTGTAGAAAAACAGCCTGAAAATACACAACGTGTTGGCACACCCTTAGGCTATGTGCACACATTGAGTAAACGGATGCAGAAATTTCTGAACCATTTCTGCATCTCTTGGCAGGAAAAAAGCAGCAGCATAAAAGCGTGTTTTTGCCTGATTTCAGAGAGGACAATGGTGAAAAAAGCGGGGCAAAAAAGCACAAAATTGACATGCTGAAGATTATTTTCTGCACTGAATCTGCAAGTCAAACATACCCAACGTGTGCATGACACTTCAGGTTTCTCATTTTCTTTGCTGGCATCAGGATTGCTTCAGGGTTTGCTAGCAAATCTCAATGGCAAAAACGCACCAGATTTGCAATGTTTGCACAAATTTGCACAAACCCTAACTGTATGGTCATGTACACTATATGGACAAAGTATTAGCCCGCATCTTAATCACTGAATTCAGGTTTCTCATTGAGTCCCACTGACCCAGGTGTAGAAGATCCAGCCCCTCCCCATGTTGTCTGCCAATATAAATATAAGTGAAACAATGGCTCCCTGCACAGAGCTTACAGATACCAGCGTGGTCCGGTAATAGGATGCCACCATTGTAACAAGTCTGTTCATGAAATGGTTTCCCTCCTAAATATTCCACAATCCACTAAGAGTGGTATTATTCAAAAGTGGAAGCGTTTAGGACCCAAAGCAACTCACTGTTTTAGCTGGAAACAAAGGATTGATAAAAAGATGTCATAAAGCTCCTGTATGTGGAACGGGTAGGTTTCCCAATACTTTTGCCCACATTATTTCACAGCCTGGAGAGTAGTAAGCCGTATGTACTGCCTGGCCAAGACAAGCAGTGATCATGGAAGACAGCAGAGGGGAATGAAGACAATGACAGAGCAGACCCCGCACAATGCCAGACTCTTGGCTTTGGTGTTAGAAATACCCTTTTATGCCAACAAGAGGAGGAGGAGGACATTTTCTATTTTGAAAGTTATTATGGCAGAACACAAAAAAATAATATAGTTTAAATTAAACAGATGGAAGACGATCTATGAACACATACACTGCTTGCTCTGCTCGCTACGTCAATCCGGTATTGTGTTCATAGCAGCATACAGTATTGTGGAATACGGAAACCATAAAAAATGGCAAAAAGAGGTTTGATAACTTTTTGCATGAAGAAATACCAACAACAAATGGTAAAAAATAATAATCATCCTCTTCTTTTGCCCTGTAGTTTAAACACTGGGGGACAGTCCATCCTCCCAACGTGAACCCTGCAGTCAATCTGTGGCCTCACAGGTCACATGTTGCATTACTGTCATCATGGCTCCCAATACAATAGCATGGCATGTGACTGCTGTGGCTACTCATTGGATTGCAGCGATCACTAATGACTATCATAAACAAAGATTGGGAGGCCGACACGAGGGTTACTTTGTTTTTTCTTAAATGACAACATTTTCAGCTGTTTATAATAAAGTAAAAGCTGGATATCCTCTTTATGCACTACTCACATGTTCTTCATTTTCCCCATAAGGTTCTTCTGCATTCTGTTCTCTTTTTTTTTCCTCTGTTAGATCTTCCTGGACCTACAGAGGAGACAAATGGTCATATATGGCATACACCCCCACCTAAGATATCCTCCATAGGAAACAATGTGATCATAAAATGACCGTAAGGCCCATGTGTGTAGGACACGAGAATATCTGTGCAATCAAATTGGATCTCCGGTCCCCCGAACAATCAATTTGACTTGTTCCTAAAAGGCCTTAATAAACATTATGTGCATATGAATTGTGGTGAAGCCCTTGGGCTCAGGTATACATTCGTTGGACTTTTGCCAATTTCCAAAAGCATAGCGGAAGATCACGTATGCAACAAGGGAAACACTTGGGGGCATAAATCCTATGCCAGATTTGCTACAGAAGTTTGTGCAGATTTCCATTCACCTGACTAGGACTTGCTTCACTCCATGTACATGCAGTAGAAACCACAGAATATACCCCAACAAGATCAGGGATGGCCACTTCGCACCTACACCATATGTCACACTGTAGTGAAGCAGAAGCGGATCTTATATACCAAGAAAAATGTATCCAAAATATCTGATGGATTCTTCTACAAAAGTACAATCAAGTCTAATGCAGTGTGTAAACTTCTCTCCCATTGTTCATGCACTTAGGAGCCACCACCTCAGCCCCAGGTCCTATGGCACTTTTTGTGTAGTTATGATATATGGGCATTGCACATACCTCCTCTTCTCCTTCTTCTTGATATTGCTCATCAACATTATCTTCTTGCTGGTCAGGATTTCCCGCCATCTTCAATAACAAAGGAACGTCATTAGACCACATGACAATACCTGCTCAATATAGACTGTACACTGCAGCTTAATAGAAATAGTGCTAACGGGAATTTGCTGGGCACTGATGGATGCTCCCTTTTCCTATCTGTTTGCATCTCCTCCACTTTTTGCACATTTCTTGATGCTCAGGCCCTACGCTGTATCAGAAATATTACTGTAATGGAAAAAATTTCAGAGTAACCAGAGAATACTGTTGCAAAAATTAGTATCACGTAGTAAAACGGAAAAAAAGGAAAAAACTAGAACGTTGCTTAGCCATTTGCTTTGCTAGTGAAGGAGAAAATGTGTGTTTTCTATGACTATTTAGAAGGAAAGCTAAAGTGTGTGTTATCAGCGTGCAGACTCCGCAGGTTACTGTCTTGTGGAGTTCTTCTGCCTCCAAGTGACTTTGTGTGGCACTTCCTTCAGCAAACGTAAAATGTCTTACCACTAAATGTTCTTGTTTCTCTGCCTGGTCCTGCTGCTGCCGCTGTTCCTCATTCTCATCTGGTAAGTTCTCCTCCCGCTCTTGTTCTGCCTCCTCAAATTCATCTTCCCCTTGATTATTGGGATCGTTGGCAGGGTTGACATCGTCGGCAATAGCCTGGCGCACGTGTAAAAATCATGTTAGAAACACATTTCTTATACTGAGTGATGTCTGATGTCTCCTGTCTGAAAAATGCCTCTTTATGGAATACTGGCGTCTTATTTTCCCTGTTTACCTTTCTCATCTTAAATGATAAAAATATCGGTGTACAACAAGAACTCGGAGCTACGCCGACGACGCTTTAATAGCCTGTTTAGACAAGCTGACAATGCTTACAATGCAAACAAAAACAGTAATAGATCGTCCTGTGCTTATGAGCTGGCATTGTTCTCGGCAGCACATGTCCCGACTACACAAGACTATGTGCTGCCGAGAGTGCAGATTTTTTTTTTTATTCCAGCCAAGAGAGCATTTCCCCCGACCGACAAGTGTCTGTATCTTTTTTGTGAAGTGATTGTCAGCCTATTTACACTTCATGATTATTGGGAACAAGCAGAAATGCCCCCTAAAACCATCGCCCAAGCTCTTTCTCTGGTGTCCTACAAGGTGTACAAGAATTGCAAATACTCTTTTAAAGACTTCTGGGAGACATTTTGGTTGGAAAGAAGGGCTGGTGACCAGGTCTAACAGACATTTTCTTTAAAAAAAAAATAAAAAAATTAAGGTTTATCCTCAAGTATTTTACAAAAAGAAGGCAACATGTGTCCAGTATGTCTTTGGTGTGTGGGAGGAAACTGGAGAACCAAGAGGAAACCCACAGAAACACGGGAAGAACATGCAAACTCCTTGCAGATTTTGTCCTTGGTGGGATTTGAACCCAGGATCCCAGCACTATAAAGCCACAGTCCTATCCACTGAGCCATGCTCCCATGCCCCAATCTGGCCTGAAAGAAAAGAAAAGGACCTTTTATTTTACTCAACTATGGGGCAGTAAGGTCCAGTGCCTCCCTTCTTCTTTTGTGTCAACAACGCGACTGACGTCATCCACATAATGTCCCCTGGCATCTTGCTCCTGCGCATGGCAGAGCAAATTACAGGCAGCGGACCGAGTAGCGGACCTGTCTTTCAGGCCGGACTGGAGGCATATATATAGCATATTAGAATGCTGTACATCAGGGCTGAAATGTGGTGGCCTTATTTCACATGGGACAAACCTTGTGACAGGTTCCATTTAAGCCCCCCATAAACCTACAGTGACTGTACCCAGCAGGTATCTTGACCATTTCTCTCAAACACAGAACGCGCTCCCTTATTCTCTATGAGAGAGCTCCTGTCAGACATCACTGGTAGCGGCTTATCTCAGGGAGAACATATACGTGACATCAATCCAAAATCGGACATGCCACATCCTTAACTACCCCCCTAGCATCATCTGCTGACTTAAAGTCACGAGGCCCCCATATACATTAGACTGTACCCACTGATATAGGCAGGACTGGCCAAAGCTTATACTAATGTGTATACTAAGGTGTATGCATTCATCATCGAATAACGGGCACGAGCACCTCTGTTATTCCTCATGGAAATGTATGAATGAATAAATAGATAACTTGTAGTTAAAGGGAACCTGTTACCCCCCCCCCCCCCCACTCCAGGCGTTTTTAACTAAAAGAGCCACCTTGTGCAGCAGTAATGCTGCATTCTGACAAGGTGGCTCTTTTAGTTCTGGGTGCTGCAGACGCCACACAGCCGTCACTCAAATCTTCTTGGCGCTGGGTGCCGCCTCCTCATCGCTGTTTTGAAATGAGCCGGTGCCTGCACGCTTTTCTCCTGCCTTGGGCAGGCGCAGTGAGCGCTGCCTGTCTGTCCTCATATGCAGTCCAGCTGACTGCGCCTGTCCGGCCGCCCTGCCTGTGAATCCCAGCCCCGCAGTGTCTTCTTAGGCTACTTTTACACTAGCGTTTTTCGGCGGACGTCGCAATGCGTCGTTTAGGAGAAAAAACGCATCCTGCAAAGTTGTCTGCAGGATGCGTTTTTTCCCCATAGACTTACATTACCGACGCATTGCAACGTATCGTCACACGTCGCAACCGTCGTGCGACAGTTGCGTCGTGTTTTGGCGCACCGCCGCCACAAAAAAACGTTACATGTAACTTTTTTTTGTGCGTCTAGTCCGCCATTTTCAACCACGCATGCGCGGCCGAAACTCCGCCCCCTCCTCCCCGTACCTTACAATGGGGCAGCGGAAGCGTCTTTCACAGCATTCGTCGGTACGTCGGCCGACGCACTGTGAAGAGCCCGTACCGACGCTAGTGTGAAAGCAGCCTTATTTATTCATACTACGGGGCTGGGATTCACAGGCAGGGCGGCCGCACAGGCGCAGTCAGCTGGACTGCATATGAGGAAAGACGGGCAGCGCTCACTGCGCCTGCCCAAGGCAGGAGAAAAGAGCGCAGGCGCCGGATCATTTCAAAACAGCGCTGAGGAGGCGGCACCAAGAAGATTTGAGTGACGGCTGTGTGGGGTCTGCAGCAGGGGGGAAACGCCTGCCTCCAGGACTGAAGAAAGGTATTTAGGACAAATTACAAAACTGATTATTTCGGCAGTTACAGCACCAATAACTAAAAGAGCCACCTTGTCAGAATGCAGCATTACTGCTGCACAAGGTGGCTCTTTTAGTTAAAAACGCCTGGGGGGTGACAGGTTCCCTTTAACATGCTCTTAATCAATGGTCTAGAAGAAAAGACGTGACAGAATTATCACTTCATGGAGAATAAAAGTACTTACGAAATCAGACATATAAGGAAAACTTACATTTCCATAATCAAGGTATTATTAATTAAATTCTTGACAATAAAATTAGCTGTCAATATTTAGCCAGACTTCTCTACATGGCATCATCACATCTCAACACCATTTACAAGCAGAGGTGATGTGGTGCATTCTACCTGTTGTATTTCTCACCATTCAGCTAGTTACCGTGTGACTTATACTAACACTGATGCTAATTCTAATACTACTCTAATACTAATTCTAATACTGATACTAATACTGATAATTCTAATACTGATAATAAATCTAATACTAATACTGATAATTCTAATACTGATACTAATTCTAATACTAATCCTGGACTCCATACAAGATCTAGTTCCAGCATCTCTGTATATCACAAGTACCTCAGCTTGTTCTCGGCTCACAGCCTGCTGCTCCGTAGCTTGCTCCTCATTTGCATTTTTGGCTGCGTCGCCTTCTTCCTCAGCTTCATCTTGGTGATTGTCCCTTTCATACGCTGAAATAAAATGCCAAGATATTTTCTACAGATTACATCGGGAACATAATGTAGTTATTGCGTTTTGTGTCATTACCAAGTAGCAGCAGTGAAGTGACTGCTATTGCTGAAAGTTCAATTACGAACAGTAGAGATCTAGCGAGACCTCAATGTCCTTCTAGAGCAGGGGTGGGGAACCACAGCCCGGGAGCCGTTCACGGCCCTCAATGACCTTTCATCCGGCCCCTGGGCACATTCCTCGGGACCGCAGTGCTTGAGCTGGCAGCTGTGTTTTGATGGCCGCCGGCCCATTAATTTCTTCTTGCGCTGTGAGCATTTTAAAGCGAGTGTTCAGTACTGAATGCTAAGGCTCATGCAATGAAAGATTACGTCCTGACAAGCATCAGGACGTACTTTGTGGGTGGAGTAAGTGCGTGATTTGTGTGGCCCTCAAAGGATGGTATAAATATCCAAATGACAGACAGAAATAAGGTTCCCCAGTCCTATTCTAGAGAGAGATAGAGTGTATCAGAAGATATGGGTGCAAGATGCTGGAGATGATCCAGGGATTCATCTTGACTGCCATAATTTCCATTCTTCTTCATATAGTTTTCTTTTTGTCTTCCTTTGGATAAACACTATTGAGCTAAATGGCGTCTTTCTTTAAACTTACTAACTTAATATTTTTGCTTTCCAGCAAAGACAAAATAATAAACAACCTACAATAATACTGGTTATCAGCTGGTTGGAAAATAATAATAAAACTTAGCTTTTATTAAATAAGTTAAAAATCTAACAAAGTGCGAGGAAATAGTGCTTGTGCTTCAAACATAAGTGCAAATAAAAACCAAACAAGTAATAATTGCACATACCACGTAACTTGATCTTTTAGAGATAATAATTGGGACTAATAGGTATAGTCATATGTAAAAATCATGCAAGATTTAATACCTATCTCTTACAGATCCGAGATCTCTCTTTTATAGATCCTCAAACGGTCAGTCACATCAACATGGAGATACCACTTAATTAATACCCACCTTAAATATATAACAAAGCCACAGAAAGAATATCTATGCACATAGGTATTAGTGCAGTCAATATCCGACCCTCAATTGCACTTTTGTTATGTGTCTAACTCCGGCACTGCCAATATAGAGGTGCCTCCTATGGTGACAGTTAGTGGTAGTGCAATATTTAAGCAAGCTCAGGAGTTCTCCATATCAATCCAGATATGCTACCCAAAGACGTCACCAGAATACATAATACCTCCCACCAGGGGCAGGCATGTTCAATACATGACTCAAATGGGTATATTCCTCAAGGAAAAAGTTTTATACTCATCTGCGGGACCGTATATTCAGTCGGTGCCTTATCTGAGTGTCCAGGATCTCATGTCGGGCATTGGTCTGTGCTTGCCATGCCGTCTTATCCGTTCAGCAATTGGTGTCTCCCTACGCGTTTCTTCTTTTGACTCATCAGGGGGGTAGCGACATCAACCTTATAGTAAACGAGCATTGCTGAGCTCATGGTCACCTTGCTTGCCTTAAATAGACTCTGTGCATATTCCCACATCGCGTGGTTCCGGACGCCAGAAAATCACTTCCGGTGTTCGGTGTGCTCATGCGCTGGGATGTCAACATCACATCCGGGTCTTAAGCCGCAAGCGGTGAGCGTTGAGACGCTCACGTCATCTCCGGCTATTGGTACGTATATGGAGATGTAATATACCGCTGACGTAATGCCCGGATTTCTGGTCATGTGACCAGCAGCGGTGCATTACGTTAAAGCGGCAGACACACATTGTGCTGTCGCGATTTCACAATCATCCAGGTGGATGTTTTTTCATTCACCACCGTGGAGGCTGTCTTCGATATCGGTTCATACGTGCAGATTTTTTGAAATCCCTAAATAATATACACCTAACGGGATATTCGCTAGATTCTCAATCTCGTTCGGAGCGGTCATCCATAATAGGATATCGCCCATTCAATGCATTTTGTCCCTTTCGGATATATTGTAATACCTGGGAGGTGGAAAATATACTTATTGAGGTGGGAGCCTATTAGGACACGACAGTACCTCCAATACAAACATGCCCATAAGAGAAAGAATAGAGTAGAAAAGGAGTGACCCTCAACAGTGCCCCTACAGGACCCTATCTACTGAGACCCTACCTACCGCGGAGGTTGGCACCCTAGAACCTATGCAGTGGCGCCCCCACTCGACAACGGCTGTCCCTACAGTCAGAGTCCCTGTTCAGTGGCCTATACTTAAGGTACCGTTACACTAAACGACTTACCAACGATCACGACCAGCGATACGACCTGGCCGTGATCGTTGGTAAGTCGTTGTGTGGTCGCTGGGGAGCTGTCACACAGACAGCTCTCTCCAGTGACCAACGATCAGGGGAACGATTTCGGCATCGTTGAAACGGTCTTCAACTATGCCGAAGTCCCCCTGCAGCACCTGGGTAACCAGGGTAAACATCGGGTTACTAAGTGCAGGGCCGCGCTTAGTAACCCGATATTTACCCTGGTTACCATTGTAAAAGTAAAAAAAAAAAAAAAAACACTACATACTCACATTCTGATGTCTGTCACGTCCCCCGGCGTCCACAGGGTTAAAACTGCTTTCGGCAGGAGCGCTGCTTATGCACGCGCTCCGGCCGAGAGCTTCCCTGCACTGAATGTGTCAGCGCCGGCCGTAAAGCAGAGCACAGCCCTGCGCTTAGTAACCCGATATTTACCCTGGTTACAAGTGAACACATCGCTGGATCGGCGTCACACACGAATATTCCCTGACTGTAACGAGCGGTCCCACGTGACCGCTCACACAGGAGAAGCTGCCAGCGCGGAGAGGACAGAGGAGACATCGCGGGAGCTAGGTGAGTATTTCTGCGGCAAGGGGCCAGGCGGCGCACTGAGGGGGGAGGCGGGGGGCACATGCAAATTTTTTTTTTTTTTTTAAAACAACTTGATCTTTCATCTCTTCTCTCCGGCGGGGGAGAAGAGATGAATTCCGCCTTCAGCACCACAGCAGGGGGGACAGCGCTTAGTGTAGCGCTGTCTCTCCTGCGGGCGGTACGTGCACACGGAGGAGAGTGCACACTGTTCTCCGTGTGCACGTGTGCTGTCCGTATTGTGGTCCGTGCTGCCGGTAAAAAACGGACATGTCTACGTGTTTTCAGCACGGACATACGGTCCGTGTGAAAACACGCACATGTGCATAGACCCATTCATTTAAATGGGTCTACGTATGTCAGTGTCTCCGGTACGTGTGAAAACTGTCACCACACGTACTGGAGACACTGATGTGTGAAAGAGGCCTAATGGTGAGCCCTTGTTAGCTCCTCTACCACCACGTGTTCCTCCTCTCCCTCTTGCTTTTCCCCTGTTATTTTTGGGTCTAGTAACTGAGTCTGAGTGTTCGGCCTCCGATGAGGAAATGTCACTCTCTTGAGGCCTAAATGGTCTAGAATTTGGAATTAGGTAGGCCTTGTTGTCTCGAAAGTCTTGTAGGTCCCTAATAAAAAATTTGTGTTTCCTCTCTTTGAGATGGTACTGGAACTTATCTATAGTATTTTTTAGGCCTACTTCCTTTACTCCAAATTCCGGCTCAGCTGAAAACTTTTTTGTAATTTCAATTTGCTCTTTGAGGTTCTCGCTTAAATTATTAAGCATAACCTTCTCTTCTTCCAGAAGTAACCTCATTAAGCGTAGGGAGCTATCTGTTGCTTCTTTCTCCGTTTACTAAACAGGCTAGCACTTTTGTACCAATAACCTGGGGCTAAATGTCTGGAATTCTTAAATGTCTAGGTACGATCCCTGCCTTAATATAGTTTTCGAGGCTCTGGACCTCCCACCATGACGTGACTTGTTCTTTATAAACCTTTGTAAGCCCTTTGATAGCAGCATTGAATGAGGGTGTATATCTTTTCTGTGTCAACACCCCATCTGAGAAAACATTTTTAGCCTCATTAATCCACTTATTTGTGTCTAAGCCAGTGGACAAAAAACCTGCCATATCCTGAATTAACGCTTTCCAGCAAAGACAAAATAATAAACAACCTACAATAATACTGGTTATCAGCTGGTTGGAGGATAATAATAAAACTTAGCTTTTATTAAATAAGTTAAAAATCTAACAAAGTGCGAGGAAATAGTGCAAAAAAGTGCTTGTGCTTCAAACATAAGTGCAAAAAAATCCAAACAAGTAATAATTGCACATACCACGTAACTTGATCTTTTAGAGATAATAATTGGGACTAATAGGTATAGTCATATGTAAAAGTCATGCAAGATTTAATACCTATCTCTTACAGATCCGAGATCCCTCTTTTATAGATCCTCAAACGGTCAGTCACATCAACATGGAGATACCACTTAATTAATACCCACCTTAAATATATAACAAAGCCATAGAAAGAATATCTATGCACATAGGTATTAGTGCAGTCAATATCCGACCCTCAATTGCACTTTTGTTATGTGGTCAACTCCGGCACTGCCAATATAGAGGTGCCTCCTATGGTGACAGTTAGTGGTAGTGCAATATTTAAGCAAGCTCAGGAGTTCTCCATATCAATCCAGATATGCTACCCAAAGACGTCACCAGAATACATAATACCTCCCACCAGGGGCAGGCATGTTCAATACATGACTCAAATGGGTATATTCCTCAAGGAAAAAGTTTTATACTCATCTGCGGGACCGTATATTCAGTCGGTGCCTTATCTGAGTGTCCAGGATCTCATGTCGGGCATTGGTCTGTGCTTGCCATGCCGTCTTATCCTTTCAGCAATTGGTGTCTCCCTACGCGTTTCGTCTTTTGACTCATCAGGGGGGTAGCGACATCAACCTTATAGTAAACGAGCATTGCTGAGCTCATGGTCCCCTTTCTTGCCTTAAATAGACTTATTCCCACATCGCGTGGTTCCGGACGCCGGAAAATCACTTCCGGTGTTCGGTGTGCTCATGCGCTAGGATGTCAACGTCACATCCGGGTTTTGAGCCGCAAGCGATGAGCGTTGAGACGCTCACGTCATCTCCGGCTATTGGTACGTATATGGAGATGTAATATACCGCTGACGTAATGCCCGGATTTCTGGTCATGTGACCCGCAGCGGTGCATTACGTTAAAGCGGCAGACACACATTGTGCTGTCGCGATTTCACAATCATCCAGGTGGATGTTTTTTCATTCACCCACAATCTGCACAGGATCTGTCATTTCAACGTCTTGACGGAGCCTGTGCAGATTTGGAAGACGGAAGTGTGAAAGAAGCTTTTAGAAGCACTAAATGGATCGAAAGCCAGCGCCTATGTGAACAGCATTTTATTCTTCAGCTTAAAATTTATCTACAGGCATAGATAACATTTATTGTAATAAAGCACAGTCGGGCTGCAGTACACATCCATCTAAGTGAAAGGGCTACACCCCCCATGAGGATCTGAAGAGAAGCATTATCGGCAGTCATTAGACTCCAGTTATATATTACTTTGTTTACTTCCATTCATTGTAATGGCTGGGATCCGTGTCCCACTCATCTTAATAGCGCACATGATACATTTCTACATGTAACAATGTCTTGTCCAGAGCTGCTGTCCTTTACAGAGGACCATTCCCGGTACTGCCTTGGCTCTACATAAAGGTGAGGCGATCTTTTCCTGGGCTTGTGCTCTGCTGCAATGTGAGATAAGTGCAGCCTGTAAGTTCTGCACTGCAGCGATGTCACATTTGTAACCTGAGGACACATCCCAATGTTCCATGGTCAATAATTAAAAAACAGCTCCCATGCAAAACGAGGCACGGTTTATACAACCAATTAGGTGGCTTAAATAGGATTGATCTGTGAACTTATTAACTAAGGGTTTATTCTTATAAATGGGATTAAGCAAAAATCCTATAAATGGCTGGATGATAGCAGGCCGGGTATAATAAATAAGATTACATTTCTTACAGCGAAGTTCAGGATTCAGGCTACTTAACTGAACAGGTTCAGTAAAAGTATTACTCTGCCTGGCCATTTTAACTTATTTTTATGAATTTACAAATGTAAAATAAATCTCTACAAAGAGTTTAATAAGAACTCATCATGTGTCAACGGGGTTAATCTGCAGGTTAATAGTGTTCCAAAGCTGCCTGGCCGCCACACTGGCAGTCCCGCTGCCGGGAGGAAGTACAAATTATTCCTCCCGGCAGCCTTTGGCTTTCAGTCACCACTCAGTATATAGGGAGTGGCGGCTGTCAGTCAGTGCCAGGCATGGCTACAGCCGCTGCTCACTATGTACGGAGTGTTGATGAGCCATGTCTGTATGACTGAAAGCTTGAGGTTGCTGGGGGGAATAAAGTTAATTTCCTCTTGGCTGCGGGGCTTTCAGTCCTGCCTGTCGGGCAGCTTTAGACAGCTATCAACATGCAGATTAACCCCATATCTGCAGAACAATTACGTTTTGGGTCGGGACAGGTTCCTTTTAATCCACAATGTAATTGAATATATTCATTCACGCCTTTAATATTTTTTTTTCAGCTACTGTAAAATCACAATTGTCTCAGGAAGCTAAAAGCTGTAGTTTTATCTTGATTGCCATAGGTTATAGGTTATGGCTTTAAATCATTCCAGGATCAGCAAGTTACTGATCACATAACAAGAAAAACGAAGATCACTTATGTGCAGTAAAGCAATTCAAGAGATACGAGAATACATTTTCTGAATAGCACTACTTCTGATCAGCCTAAAAACACCATGAAAGAAGCACTAAACAACGGTATATTCAGGTCATTGAAACGTCTGGTCAGATATGAATACCAAGGATTCCCGAGTAGCTCAATACTCCGTTGATTGATTGCAGTTCACTTTACAGAGAATTAGCAGTATGACTTCAGAGTGTTCTCTATGTACCAGCGACTAATGGATCTATTCAGTTAATAGCATAAAGTATGAAAAGGCCCATGTTCAAGGGTGTTTACTGAAATATATATTATACTTAGAATTGCTCCATGAACGACAAATCCAATAAAGTCTGTAAAGTGGCCGGTTCACTTTAGATAAATATTGACCAAACCAACAGATTATCTAATATGTATGACAGTACTCTAATGATGGGCCGATGCAGGCTGTTATACATCCAATGACTGAATAGGAATATCTTAGACAGGCTGACAAATATTCATAGGCACAGATCAATCATTAAGATGACAGAATAGCATCGATCACACAGAAAAATGTGCTGCCGAGAACAGCAATTTTTATGTTTGCTTAAAAATCATTGCACTTGACGCACGATCATTTTGTGCATTCATTGGGTGAATGCGGCCAGGTCTACACTTTCTGATAATGACATCTTATGGATGTGCCATTTCTGGGATGACTGAGGGCTTATGTTGGTAGCCTGGGAAGGGTGACAATATCTCTGGCCCCTTCTCAGGCTATTAATATCATTCCACAGCTGTCTGTTTAGCCTTTGCTGGTTAGAATTTATAGGGGGACCCCACGTCATTTTTTTTGTGGAGTCCCCTGTAAACTAACCAGTAAAGGCTAACCAAACACCGGTGAGCTGATATTAGTAGCCTGAGAACCTTTAGGGATATTGCCCCCCTTCCCAGAATATTCACATTAGCCTTCTGCTTTCCCTCTACTGCTTATGAAAATTAAGGGGGAACCCAAGCGGTTTTAATTTTTTCAATTTTTTTTATTTATTTGGTGAGAAGAACAGTAATGTCACATTATAGTAACTGTTTCTGGAGCTTAGCCTCGCTCTTCCCACTTGCCCTGTGGCAGTGGCAAGTGGGGTAATAGGGTTAATGTCACCTTTGCATTGTAAGGTGACATCAAGCTCAGGGGTTAGTAATGGAGAGGAGTCTATAAGACGCTTGACACTGACAGGAATGTTTATGGATGACGGAGCTTTGATAAGCAGTCACTCTCCCTGTCATCAGGTTTACACTAACAGGAGTGATACGCTCCTTTCAGTGTCTAGTGCTGAGCTTCGGTGAGAAAGTTCACCAGAGTTCATAGTTGAAACCCGGTGAACTTACTTACGGCACCGCTGGGTGAGAACTTTCTCACCAGAGCTTAGCTCTAGACACTGACATGAGCATAATGTGACTGTTCTCCAAATCATCCAAATCGTTGTGGGACATTATGGATTAGCTGATCTTCGGACAGGTGAGGGATATGGTTCTTTCTTTATTATTTTTCTTTTTTCTTTTCTTATTTTTACAGGGGACATGGGCATCGGTGGATTAGGCGTAGGGAGAGTATTTTTGTTTATTATTATTTTTATTTTTTTCACAGAGGACAATGGTTTCAATGGAATGGTTGTAAGGGGAGTATACATTTATTTCAAATAAAAGGAGTGTTATTTATTGCAATTTAAGGACTTTATTCTGGCTGTGTGTTTATTTCAAAACTTACTATGGGGTTAGTAATGGAAAGGCGTATTATAAACACCTCTTCATTACTAACCTGTGGGCTTGATGTCAGCAGCCATAAAACAGCTGACATCAACCCAACAACCATTTCCCCACCTGCCAACGCCACAGGGCAAGTTGGCAAAGCCAGGCAGAGCACCAGAATTGGCATATCTAATAGATGTGTCGTTTCTGGGGCAGCTATGGGCTGCTATTTTTAGGCTGTGAAAAAGGCCAATATCCATGGCCCTGTACTAGTCTGAGAATACCAACTCTTTGCCTTAGCTTGGCTAGTTGTCAAAAACAGGGGGGACCGTATGGCATTTTTTTTAAATTATTTATTTAAGTAAATAAAAAAAATAAAAAAAGGTGTAGGGACCCCTCTATTCTTGATAACCAGCCATGATACAGATGACAGCTGAGGGTTGCAGCCCACAGCTATCAGTTTTGCCATGCTGGTAATCAAAAATAGAACAGATCCCACATTTTTTTTTTTTTACATTTATTTATTAATTTATAGCGCTGGCTGATGGAACACTCCCATTAGCGGCACCTACTCTCGTGTCTATTAGCGACAGCTGGCATAGGCTGATGGAAGTAATACTCACATCAGCCGACGCATCTGTGATCGGCAGTTAACTTTTTACTGCCGGTCACAACAGCTGGCTCATGCTGTCATCTGACAGCGTGGGAACCACAGCTCTCTAACCGGCGGTAATGATCTGGCAATGCAGATGACAGGGTGGCAAACAACGGTTCTTAGGGCCAGCCATTCATCTGGCTGCCATACTGGGTCCTCAGGTGGTGAATATAGGTAAGGATGGTACTTGGCATTTTTCAAATTGATTTTTGATCCCTTAAAGTGACATACACACTTTTTTGAGGTGGTCTTCCATGACTTCCTATTCTTTTGGCTTTGCGCACACATCAATTTTTAGTTTTTTCAAGTGTTAAGAAGCTGGACTTTAGATGGTGTGTGTTTCTTTGATTTATAATTATATTGGAAGCCCCAATGTTGGTTTGCACTTGCACTTTATATTTATATATTATTTTGAATTGCTGCTATTTTCTATTCCTTGCCCCCCACTAGAATTCTGTTGGACCCAGTACTTTACACCTAGGACATGTACTATCTTGCTTTATCTTCCACTGATTGTTACTACTTTTATTTGTATTGTATTATTTTTTAATAGATTGGATTTTATTTTATTTTGGGACTTTTTGTGCTCTCTCTCTCTCTTTAATGTGGTTATATTCATCAGAATGGGGTCTGGGTTTGGGCACTTTTCTAGTACTCGAACCAAACTTTTTCTAAATGTTCGGCCGAACCCGAACATCCAGGGGTTCGCCCATCACTAATTAGGAACAAATACTTACACAAAGTATTGTTCTGCTGAGGTACTGCCCGTGATAAAAGGCACTCTAGATCTGCTGCCTGTAAATAGAGTGGTTAACAAACATTTTTATATTATGAAGTTGCAGGTAACCTAATTCTCCAATGTAATTTCTATGGCTTTATAGGGAGATGCTTCACTTTGACAAAAGGAAACAGGCAAAACAGAAGTCTCAGATAGAAGTACACAAAAAATAAGTAAGTCTGAATCTTTAAGGGTTCTATCGCATGAACTCCTCAGGGTTTCAGCATCACCTGTTTCTAGCAGAAAAGTGAATTGTATATACATTTTCTAGGGCCGAGAGTAATTATTTAGTGTTTATGGTTGTATTTGATGTTTTTATATGTACTGATGGAAGCACAAACACATGAATGATCATTTTAATTACTGGTAAAACATATCCTCTCTTTTGTATGCATGCTGTAAAGTCCATAAGGCACTGTAAAAAATACAAACAGATATATTCTGCAACTCACAGGGACCTGTAAGGCAACAGCTCGGCAATTTAGTGTCAATGGTGACTGCAAACGATTCCAGCTGCAGCTGTTAGAGGACATGTACAGGTATTATGTATCTAACTAAAATACTGGGACATTATAGACATTGCTTTAACATATCATCACCACTAAACAAGGCTACAAACAAAAGGAGGAGACCCTGCAATGAGGATTATTGGAAGAGGCCACCATATTGGCAAACAGCTGTTGTGCCATCCTTAAGGTGATACACTATTTTAATGTAAAGGAACAGGTTTAAAGGGCACCTGTCAGAAGCTGATAACTCCCCACACCATTAATATGATTGTTTAATCATTTAACAGATAAGCCAGTCAGTCCCTTTATGACCCCAAATCACTGCAGGAGAAATGAAGGGGTGACAGGAAACACATTGGGACGTGACGATGCGCTTCAAGCTTCACGCTATATTTCCTACCTAGCAGTATCCTCCCCTGGCTGATTGACCGGATGTTTGCTCTGGTACTATCAATCAGCCAGGGTAGGGTGCTGCAAGGTATGAAATATGTGGAGATTAACAAATGTGAAATAAAATGTAAAATTAAGATGACTGTACAAAACTCCTACCTCCAGCTTCTTCCTGCAATCGCTGCTCTTCCTCTCCTTGCACAATATCATTGTCCATATTGTCATACTGAGCTTGTGCCCTAAAATTACAGCCCCCCAAAAAAAGATTAAATATATATAAAATCAATTGTAGTTCTGAGCACTGGGTGAAATGTCAGATAATTGCCATCCAGTGTGTAGGTTATAAATTAGTCCAGGGTTTTAAGAGTAAATACAGATGGCAAGCAAATTATAAATATACACTGTGTTCCAAATTATTATGCAAATAATATTTCCTCATATTTTCTCTAAATTACCTATCTGAATTGCAGTCATTGTTATTTTCCAGTCATCTACTATTCTAGTATAATTGGAATGTTTTGGAACAAACTGCCTATGAAAACAGTATCTTTTAAAAAAAAAATAAACACTCAAAATGCATGTTCCAAATTATTATGCACAGCAGAGTTTTCAACCTTTTTTTTTTTTTATTTTGAACAAACAAATGGTCAATTGTGAAGTTATAAGCATTATCAGCTTATTACAAAATGAAATCAAACAGTTTTCAAGTGAAAACTTTATTCTAGGTGATGTTACACTTGCACATAGGACCCCTTGTTTGAAAGAAGCTTCTGAACTCTCGTCCATTGAATTTGTCAGTTTTTGGATGGTTTCTGCTTCAATTGTTTTACATGTGGACAGAATACCCTCCCAGAGCTGTTACTTAGATGTGAACTGCCTCCCACCATCATAGACACTCCTTTTGATGATGCTCCAGAGGTTCTCAATGGGGTTGAGGTCAGGGGAAGATGGTGGCCACACCATAAGTTTGTCCTCTTTTATGCCCATAGCAGCCAGACATGCAGATGTGTTTTTTGCAGCATGAGACGGTGCATTATCATGCATGAAAATGATCTTGCTGCGGAAAGCACGGTTCTTCCTCTTGAACCATAGCTGGAAGTGTTTTTAGAAACTCCACATAGATTATGGAGTTCATCTTTACCCCTTCAGGGATCATAAAGGGGCCGACAATCTCTCTCCCCATGATTCCAGCTCAAAACATTACTCCACCTCCTTGTTGGCGCCTTAGCCGTGTTTTCATGGGGTGTCCATCAACCAGCCATTCTCCACTCCATCCATCTGGTCCATCGAGCGTTGCACGGCACTCATCTTGGAACAAAACAGTTTGGAAGTCAGTCTTCATGTATCGTTTGGCCAACTGGAGCCGTTTCTGCTTGTGCGCAGTGGATAGAGGTGGTTGACAGGATGGCTTACGCACCTCTGAAGGACCCTGCATCTTGTTGTTCTGGGGACGTTGGAGGCACCAGCAGCTTCAAAAACTTGTCTGCTGCTATGACAAGGCATTTTTGCAGCTGATCTTTTAGCCTTACGCAATTGCCTGTTGGAAAGAGTCCTCAATTTTTCCTTATCAGCACGCACACGTGTGTGCTGGGAATCAGCTACATACTTCTTGATTGTGCGATGATCATGATGAAGTGTCTTGGCAATGTTGGTTGTAGTCATGCCTTGACCTAAATACTCCACAATTTGTTGCTTCTCAGCAGCCGACACATCCTTTTTCTTTCCCATTTTGGCAAAAAATGTAGGCTGCTTAATAATGTGGAACAGCCTTATTAAGTAGTCTTGCCTTTATTTGGACACACCTGCCAAACTAATTTGCACAGGTATCTGCAATTGCTTTCAGTGATATAAAGAGCCCTGACACACATCACCATCAATGAGTTTAAATGACAAACAAAAAAATTCTAACCTTATCACTCCTAAACTCTTTGTGCATAATAATTTGGAACACAGTGTAATGCTGAGAACATTAGTCCGAGTCTAAATGAATGAACTTGTGGGCACAGCTGGTTACAATGGCATATTCCATTTTGAGGCACCGGACTGGTACAGGAACAGTGGAAGAGGTACGAGAGGAATAATAGTATTTTCTGTAACCCACCCTCATTTAGCAAGCCCTGTAGTCACCCATAATGACTGTCCAGATGATATCCATGAAAAAAAAGACAATAAATTCACCCTGGACTTGTTCTCCTGCAAAGTTTTTACACATTCTGCTCAGTTATTGCATTTTATTTTCCATGTATTTCACATAAGTCTCGTGAATGTCTAAAGTGCCAAGCAATGCAGTGATAAAGGGGAAATCAAAGGCACATCTCCCTTCCAGCAGCTGCAATAACTGGCTTTTCCAGTGACTGAAGTGACGGAACAGAGATGTATAAAAAGATTTAGGAAAAGGGAAAGTAACAACATGTCAGCTTCCATGTCCTTACGTGCTATGATGGAAAACGTGTTTGTCACCGAAATGCCGGCAGAATCCATGGACAAGGACAAGTACTTGGAGACCAAGTTTATGACTTTCAACACAGCGTACAGGGCTAAGATTCTTAAGCTTCATCTGAATTTAACCCCTTTTGTTGCAGTATTAAAGGAGATGCCCACTATTCAGACAACTCATTCTCATTTGCTGTATTCCCCCATGTGAAATAGCGACAGCCCATATTCACCTCTGATGCCGGCACCATTCCAGCTTCCAGGAAGAAGCGAGAGTGGCTGCTGCTCTTTGACTTCCTCTGAATGCTAGTTACAGCCGAAGGAAGAGACCGTGAAGAGGCAGCTAAGATTGGCTGCAGGGCTCACGAGCCATAACAAAGTCATGCAAGTCCTGGTGCTGTGATTATCGGAATGGCGTCACTACAGGCAGGGAGTCTGATGTTATCTTACATCAGGTCCTACAGCTATTGGGGATGGAGTAGTTGACAACCCCTTTAAAAATGGACATATCCTCAGTTTTGGGTAAACTATTGCTCACCTTAGCTTCTCTGCAATCTGTGCCTCTTTGTACTTATTTTGCCTCTCCATCTCCAGTTCGTTGGTATGTTTCTGTTGCTGCCGTAGCCTATGTTCTTGGAGCCTGTGCTGCTGCAGGGACTCCTGGTGCTCGTGAAGACGTCTGGCTTGCTCTTCTTTTTGGGCAGCTAATTTCTGCTGCTTCAATTGTTCTTCATAGAGAGATTTATACTTCGGTTGAGGTTTAGGGGTCTGGTCTTTCTATTGAGACAAACAGCAAGTAAAAAAACATTTGCATGAAACAGTTTACACCTCAGATCTTCCAATAGGTCAGCATAGCAGCTCCAAAGTCAGCACTCAGTGGGTAGCACGGCTTCTTTGCAGCGCTGGAGTCCTGGGATCAAATCCCACCAAGGACAACATCTGCAAGGAGAGTTTCTATGTTCTCCTTGTGTTTGCGTGGGTTTCCCCTGGGTTCTCTGGTTTCCTCCCACACTCAAAAGACATATTGGTAGGAAATCTAGATTATGAGCCCCAATGGGGATAACGATAACAATATCTGTAAAGTGCTGTGTAATATGATGGCACTATATAAGTAAGCATAATAAATAATAATTAAAGAAAAACTACTGTCTACGTTCCTCCCACAATTCGTATTTGGTGAGTTATGATGTTGCATTTCTACATAAATTAGGTTGCATTTCTATCACCTTTTTGACACTACAGTTGTGTGCAGATTACATGTGGTTTTAGTACATTTCCATAGTGGAAATACTGTATATTAACAACATTTATTTCTTTTTTACAACCAGATTTTCAGCAGTGTACCCACAAAAAAAATCGACATATTGAGGATCTAGAAAAAAACACAGTGGGCGCAATATTAACCCTATAAATCCCGTTCACTTTGCTGGGACTGTAAGATGCTGCATTTTTGGCGCAGTGATAACACTCATCGTGGGAACTTAACCTAACTACTTCAGCCTGCAGTTACTTGAATGAGAACCATAGTACAGACAAGAACCCATGTCATCCAGAATTGGATACTACATACACCATTCTTGTACCAAAATAATATTATTGCCTTTATTTCCAGTAAAATGTTCAGCGTTATACATTTGGACGGCGAACAACTATGTCCAGCCACCCTACAGACTGAGAACCAGGAGAAGGTTTGGATACACAACCATCACTCTAGAAAATGAATACAATCTATACCTCACCTCCTACAGCTGATCTGTTCTGGCGATGCCCACACTGATGCTCCCAGCGCATGACGTGACATCGTTGTGTCACATGGCCACTGCAGCCAATCAGCGGCCCTTCACCAATATTCCGACAGTGCAGAACTCTGCTCAGATGAAATAGTAAAGGCTGCGGTCAGTGGCCGATGATTGTCTTCAGTGGTCACACGACACGACAATGTCACATCACCCATCCAAGAACAGCACCACTGATATAACTGGAATGGTGCCTCTGTGGGCATGGGGCATACATTGTTTCCAATTTGTGTGGGGCCCTAAATTGAGCAGGCGTTGTCCAGTGGTGGACAATTCCTTTAAATTCCAATCTCGGTAAAGATAGGGTCCCATAGGTTGAAGTGGATGTCTGGTGGAAAGGTATAACTTGCTAACTTGAGACAACCTCTTGAATGAATTTCTTTTACAAGCACAAGTTCTTTTTTGTGCTCCTACTTCTGTTTTTGCACTAGATATTAGGGCATTTTGTGGACTTCCAGGTGACGATGTAGACACAAGTGCCATAGTTTCATCTCGTCATACAGAAGAATACCTGCAGCAGCGTAAAGCTAACTGTGAATTGTGAGTCTAATGCACCTCAGGTCATCACAAATGGCACCAAACTCACATTTCCAGACCTCAATTCTTGCATGAACAGTAATCAGTAATGGTCTCTACTATTTAGATATGAAGAGTAGTGAAGAAAACGGTATACGTTTTTTACCAATAGAAGAGATCCATAATGATTAAAATGCAAGTAGTTTATTCAAAGAGTATATAAAAATTCTGTACAGGGAATGCCTCAAACAAGGGACACAAACCCGTCAATATTATCTAAGGTTGCAGTAGTCTATGCTTGTATAACTAGTGCAACATTAGGCAATATTAACCATTTACTATACTATACTATGGGCATGATGATGGAGTGATCTTGAGTAGCACCAAGTGTATATAAGGGAAACCAAAGCATTTAAGCATTAATGGTTAACCATAGGACTATCCTCTCGGTTTTGACACTATATTTTACACCTGAGTACTCACCACATTCTTTTTTTTATTCTGACGTTTAAGTCCCTTGTTTGAAGCATTCCCTATACATACAATTTAAAAAGTTTTTATAAACTCGTTCAATAAATTATTTGCATTTTAATCATTATGGATTTCTTATTTCTTGGGTAAAAAAAACTTTCTATTTGGACATTGTTGGTAAAACGTTATCAACGGGCAGCACCTACAATATATGTGGAAACTATAAGCCATCATTTTGTGCTGTGTGACAGTATTGGCATGCACACTGTATGGAAGCAGGCAGGGCACCTACAAAGGTATGAAGTCTTGGCATGAAGCCTTTACAGCCTGTGTGTATGTAAGTTATATCGCAGCAATTAAATGTCTGAAGTATATTTCCAGAATTCAGACCTTGAAAACCTGCACAGTATCTAGTAACAGTGAAGTTAGCAGGATGCTCAGTATTGTACTTTTCTCTGAAAGTGGACATAACCTTGCCTCCGAGAGCGCAGTGCGGTTCCTCACCTCAGCATGATCATGTTGATGCAGCAAGTTGGTCTCCTCCTCCCCATCTTCTTCATGTCCTACAGCTCTCTGATCATCTTCTGACTGCCTGTGTTGGTCTTGTTCCTCCTGCAATTGATCTTGCTCCTCCACCAAGCGTTCTGGCTTCCCCACTTGCTCCATTTCTTCCTCCTCCAGCTCTTTCTTATGTTCCTCTTCTACCTCCACGGGATGCTCGGTGGCTGGAGCGGCGTCCTGCGGAGGGCCAGTGTCCTCATCTGCTTTGTGAAGTTCAGGCCTCTTTGTGTCCTGGCGCTCACCCTCTTCATTAGCAGCCTGGCTCGGTGTGACTGTGTCTTCATGGCCAGCCTCATGCTGAGTCTGAATGTTTATCTGCAGCATCCAAAACACTTTCATTAGCAAGAAATATGCACATATCTGTGTAGTCCCACGCTAACCAGATTCGGATTTACATCCCACAGTTATTTTAGAATTTCAGTCCTTTTTATTTGTATTTATTTCTACGCTCGCATCTTACAGTATAGACTTTGGGAATGATGGAAATTTCAAAGGCAAGACACAGACATCCTTTCTAGGCTGCACCCCTCCAGACAAGAATTTTAAAAAAAAAAACCATCACGCTAAATAAAAATAATTGTAAATTATTAATTACAAAAACACAACTGAAGAGTAATATCAAAACTAATATAAAGACACTAAAAGAGAAGCAAAATCATATAAACAAAAAAATCCCTCATAAATAATAATGGTAAATATTACACAAACAGTATTAGATGTTGTAAAGATATTAATAATGTGCGAAAGTAGTCATGTATATAGGACAAATAAATCAAAACGTAGACCTAGGGTACACCAAAGACAATATGTTTTGTTCTGCTATAAAAAAAAAGTTAGCCTAAAAATATAATCACTGCTCTACTAGCAGAAATAGTATGGTATATATGATTAATTATAAAATACAACCTGAAATTCCAGTAATGACTCAAATTTCTTAATGGAATTTTTCATAAGCGAATCTAAGCAGGGTGGCTCAGTGGTTATTACAGCAGCCCACCCAGTACAACATCTGCAAGGAGTTTGTATGTTCTCCCCGTGTTTGCGTGGGTTTCCTGTGGGTTCTCCGGTTTCCTCCCACACCCCAAAGACATACTGATACGGAATGTAGATTGTGAGCCAGATCGGGGACAACGATGATGTCTGTAAAGTTCTGTGGAATTAATGGCGCTGTATAAGCGAGTAAAATAAATAAATAAGGCTCATCATATTTTCCCAGCTAGGCCATTCTCGGAATTTCCACTCAGATGTAATTTGACTGACACATGTGACACAACCAGAAGGTGACATATGCCATCTCCACGCTCTTACGAAGAGCAATTGTGCTATTCTGAGGTCAGGTACAGACAGCAGTATGGGAAAAAAAACAAAAAAAAAACGGGTCAGTCTGTAAAACGGACCAGACTAGTACCTGCTTTGATTACTATGTGCACTCTGGCCATCCTCGGACCAGTGAGCTCTCCACTGAACACACAAACCGCACAATGACTGAATATATGCTCATCTGAATGACCTGGCAGAGGAAGAAGGAAGGCTGCCACGAGTAACTAGGTATGGTAGCTATGGTTAATAAATGGATGGAGTCAAGTGGTTTTTATGGTGTGTGAAGGTGGATACTGGGATCCTACATATATTGTCGCCCCACCACGGATTGGTAGCTTTCTGCCTATGCATGTACACATAAAGCTGCCAATCAGTGGTGTGGACAGGGTTATACAGACCTCAGCATCTAGAGAACTGGTAGATCTGCATCAGATAAAACGGCTCAGTAAATGACATTGCTGGAATCAGGATCTCTGTCCTCTACCTTGCTGCTGTCCGATGGGGTTGCACAAACAGGGTGACAGATTCCTTTATATTCCTATGTTATAATCCTTGCGTATGATTCACTCACCAGTGGTAATTTATTGGCATTTATAACCAGTTGTCCTGTGATATGTCCATGAAGGGCAGGATCTGATGGTCCTATTCTTGGCACTGTGGATGTTAAGCTTTTTCCTGGTTGCTGCTGAAGACCTGACACTTTGTTCAGAGCATTTTTCAGTTGTAAGAAATCTTCTACTTGTTTCTTAACAAAAAAAAAAGTGGAAAACTGAGGATGAGAAGAGTAAGAAGCAGATTCATAACGTGCACAAAGCGTGTGCACATCCATCGGCAAAGTTATTCCGCGCTGCCATGCTATTTGCACATCCAAGTCGGCATGACCTCCATACATCAATTTGGGCATCAGCATGAAGAGAAATGTGCTAATTAGTGGAATTAAAACCATCCACGTTAACAGGGAAATTAGAACGGAATGAATGATACATCAGATCCACAGATGAGCATTTTACTTTCAGGCAAAGAACCAAAAGGAGAAACTGTCAAAGGGATTGCTTGGTTTAGGATTTATAGGGAATAAATTACAGCCATGTAATCCTGCGGCCTGATGCGAGGAAGGTTAAATCTTCTTCAAATCTTGGCAGACTGCAAACTGACATACAGTCAGGAGGCGACAATAGTTATTTTTCAGGATGTGAGACACGGCTGAGCAGTGGGTCATGAAAAAAATAATAACGGCACATTTCTCCCAAGCAAGTATTCTGAAACAGAGGCGGCATAAATTCAAAGCAGGGTGCCATAATCCCTTTAACATTTTTTCCACTTGGTATGAAAGAAATGTTAAGTAGAACAAGAAGAAAGACAGAGTCAAGTTATTGGGTCACATAAGCATTTGGAAACCTCGTAACTTTATTTCTGGAGTCACAGAATAGTCTGGTAGTGACGGTCTTCGTACGCGTCATGTCACTGCAGCAGGGCATATACGGACTTTTCCAGCAATAACTACCTGTCTAATCTCACTCAGATTTTTCATTTAAGGGAGTGAGGCAATGCTGTAGTACTGCATGCAACCTGCGAACAAGTGTGGCACTGTGTTTTCTTTTAAATAGTCATGTACATTGACTTTGAACACTACGTTAACTATCTCTACCACACAACTAAGAGCAACTTTACAAGACCTCTATATGGTGTGACAGAAAGAATAGGATTCCTTCAGCAAAAGAAAAAGGTTTCAAATTATGTAACAAACAGTATTAATGAAGTTGTCGTATTTTGGTCTTCAGTACCGAACAGCTCCTTAGGCCTCTTTCACACTTTTTACAATCAGTCACAATCCGTCAAAATGTTGAAAAAACGGATCCTGTGCAGATTGTATGAAACGGGTGCACTGGGTCCGTTTTTTTTACGGATCCGTCGAGGCTATGTGCACACGTTGTGTATGCATCTTCGCCGCGTTTTTTCGCTGCGCAAATGCATACACAACACAACGCAGGTTAAAAATAATAGAAAATCGTGATATTTTTACCTTCTGACGTCCACCGCAGCCTTTCCCGATGCTGCGGGCAGCTCCCGTTCCCAGTAATGCCTTGCGAGCAATGACCTGTGATGACGTAGCGGTCTCACGAGACCGCTACGTCATCGGGTCATTTCGCAAGGCATTACTGGGAACGGGAGCTGCCGGCAGCATCGAGAGCATCGGGAAAGGCTACGGGGACGCCAGAAGGTAAGAATATCACGATTTTTTATTTTAGAATTTTTAACATTATATCTTTTTACTATTGATGCTGCATAGGCATTTGGCTCTGCAGCATTGGAGGAGGGCACTGAAGCTGACCAAATCGAGTGATCCGGATAGCTACAAAGCAAAGTTTACAAGCTCTATGGCAAAGTCCTACACTCATTGCCAACGAGACTGACCACTGCTGAGAGACTGCAGAGACGGCCTGTAACCTAGGCTAGAGTCAACTATAATATTATACAGTGAGTACGGAAAGTATTCAGACCCCTTTAAATTTTTCACTGTTTCATTGCAGCCATTTGGTAAATTCAAAAAAGTTCATTTTTTTCTCATTAATGTACATTCTGCACCCCATCTTGACTGAAAAAACAAATGTCGAAATTTTTGCATATTTATTAAAAAGAAAAACTGAAATGTCACAAGGTTATACAGTAAGTATTCACACCCTTTGCTCAGTATTGACTAGAAGCACCCTTTTGAGCTAGTACAGCCATGAGTCTTCTTGAGAATGATGCAAAAAGTTTTTCACACCTGGATTTGGGGATCCTCTGCCATTCTTTCTTGCAGATCCTCTCCAGTTCCATAAGGTTGGATGGTGAATGTTGGTGGACAGCCATTTTCAGGTCTCTCCAGAGATGCTCAATTGGGTTTAGGTCAGGGCTCTGGCTGGGCCAGTCAAGAATGGTCACAGAGTTGTTCTGAAGACACTCCTTTGTTATTTTAGCTGTGTGCTTAGGGTATTTGTCTTGTTGGAAGGTGAACCTTTTGCCAAGTCTGAGGTCCAGAGCACTCTGGAAGAGGTTTTCATTCAGGATATCTTTGTACTTGGCGCATTCATGTTTCCTTCAATGACAACCAGTCGTCCTGTCCCTGCAGCTGAAACACCCCCATAGCATGATGTGGCCATGTTTCACTGTTGGGATTGTATTGAGCAGGTGATGAGCAGTGCCTGGTTTTCTCCACACATACCGCTTACAATTATCACCAAAAAGGTCTATGTTTGTCTCATCAGACCAGAGAACCTTATTTCTCATAGTCTAGGAGTCCTTCATTAGTTTTTTTAGCAAACTCTATGCGGGATTTCATATGTCTTGCACTGAGGAGAGGCTTCCGTTGGGCCACTCTGCCATAAAGGCCCGACTGGTAAAGGGCTGCAGTGATAGTTGTCTTTGTGGAACTTTCTCCCATCTCCCTACTGCATTTCTGGAGCTTAGCCACAGTGATCTTGGGGTTCCTTCTTTACCTCTCTTACCAAGGCTCTTCTGCCACGATTGCTCAGTTTGGCTGGACGGCCAGGTTTAGGAAGACCTCTGGTAGTCCCAAACTTCATAATCCTTAAATGGAAGGAGGCCACTGTGCTCTTCGGAACCTTGAGTACAGCAGAAATTCTGTTGTAACCTTGGCCACGTCTGTGCCTTACCACAATTCTGTCTCTGAGCTCCTTGGCCAGTTCCTTTGACCTCATGATTCTCATTTGGTCTGACATGCACTGTGAGGTCTTATATAGACAGATGTGTGCCTTTCCAAATCAAGTCCTATCAGTTTAATTAAACACAGCTGGCCTCCAATGAAGGAGTAGAACCATCTCAAGGAGGATCACAAGGAAATGGACAGCATGTGACTTAAATATGGGTGTCTGAGCAAAGGGTCTGAATACTTTTAACCATGTGATATTTCAGTTTTTCTTTTTTTTAGTAAATTTGCAAAAATTTCTACATTTCTGTTTTTCAGTGAAGATGGGGTGCAGAGTGTACATTAATGTGAAAAAAAATGAACTTTTTTGAATTTACCAAATGGCTGCATTGAAACAAAGAGTGAAACATTTAAAGGGGTCTGAATACTTTCCGTATCCACTGTAAGTCTGTCGGTTCTTGGAAAAAGAGAATTTTGAATAAGAGGTAACTTGCAAGTTGCTTTGTTTTTACAAGCTATTTGCAATTTCACCCATGTAACAAGAGGAGTCAACCCAGAGGATCTGTAGGCAAGTCAAAAATGGCCAGTTTTTGGTCTTATTTTATTCCTGCTGCTCCCTGGAGTATGTCATTTTTTGATCTTTTAAAATCCACCATACGGTTCCAGCAATATGGGCCTTTTTATCTGAAGCTAATACTTATGGTCTTTACAAGGGGGCATGTCTCAGTCTCTCTGGGGGTGTACTGCAGTATTACCCTGTGAGCTGGGCCCACGTGGGAGAGACCCTAAAAATTAGCACTTTATAAAAAGGTTCACATCTTGGGAACTGTATGGCGGATTTAAAAAAAAAACAAAAACAAAACAGAAACCCTGAATGGTTAGTGGAGCAGCAGAAATAAGAGGGTAACCTGGTGAGAGGCCCCTTTAATGACTGGAATATGATCATAATAAGGGAGACGTCTAGGGCCAAAGTCACACCTGACCCCTCACTAATAAGTGCTAGCAGCCATTTCATCTATCGCGGTCCATGCAGTGAGGAGATATCCTGTGCTGCCGATTCTAGAATGCCGACATTAGAATATCATTTTCTCCAACGCTGGTCAGACAAGTAAACATTTAAAATACTTCTTGGATTAGTTTCCATGTGTTAGCCCTCTCCCATACTGCACATGCATCTGGTAGCAAGTAGTAAAACAGAAGCAAAGTACAACTTTTCCCATTCCTTCATGCTTGTTAAAATGTTATTGATGAGCGGCTCAGCTTTCACTACAGCAGGGGGGACTGCAGTGAAGACTCCAACAGTTAGAGGGGGCCAATGCCACATGCAAGCTGAGCAGCATGCCAACGTAACCGCAGGTAATAATCGCGGGTAAGACACAAGGCTTTCCTCTGACCTGTGCGGCAGTCAGCGCACTCTTGTGGTGGTCCAAGCTCATTACAACTTGTTCATATTGGGATTGCAAGCTCTTATGCTGTTGCTACATTGAAAGAAGAAGGCTTGGTCATGAGTTTAGTGGAAACATGATGAAATTACATACAACGATTCCGGCATCCTGTAAAACTAAGTTTCCATTTATTGTAAGACAATCTTATGAATTAATTTGATATATTTTTGAAGATCAACTGATAAAAAAAAAAAAAGAGAGAGAAAAAGGCTAATAGTTTTATACTGATCCTATAAGTGTTAAAGTGCGCGGTCAAGACCCGAGAATGGAAAGCCAAATATGCTGAAAGGCCAATAAATACGGAATATAGTTCAAGCAGCGCACTGAACGGCCACCATAGTTAGACCTTACATCAGGGCTGGAAACTCTCCAAGCAAAATGGATTGCCTTCTCGGCTGTAAGCAGGAGGTTCACTGCCTCTGTTCTCATTCACCAAACTAATCCGAAAATGGTGAGAAACAAACATATTAAGGGACAGATTCTGTGGGAAGATGGGTGGATAAAAGTGCTGAGCCCTGGACCCCCGATACGCACTACACAAAAATGTGTTTGTGCTGACACATCGTATATGTATATGCTAGAATCAGATGAAAGTCTTTGACTACATTTCTGTCTTAATTCATGCCACCTTTATGGCATAAATGATGTATTTTTGGGGCCCCTCTAAACATGCCCCTCTCACTTAGTTCTATCCACTTTTGAAAAGTAGGTGGAGCTTGTGTAAAAATGGCAAAATATTTTTTGCTCACTTTTGTGACCTTTCAGTTTTATGACACATATTTGGTAGAAACTGTTCTATGAATCTGCCTTAAAGTCTTTTGCAATGTTATAGACTTTACATGGATATTTTCATTTACCATATTTTTTTGGACTACAAGATGCACCCCAGGATTAGACAGCAGAAAATAGGAAAGACATGTCCTACTAATTGAAACATCCCTGTAGGCGTAAAGAAATGGAGGGGTGAATATCACAATTTATTTTTTTTTAAAAATTAACTGTGTATTTATTGAACTTTTCTACAAATACAGCATTTTTTTTTTTTAACCATAAAATTTTTATTTTATTAAACATGGTATAACAAAACAGGGTCGTACAAGTGTTTAGTTTCTGTATAGTGTGCATGAATAATAAACGATATAAACGATGTAAGACTATAAATGACCTTAATTTTACAAAGACGTAAATGACAAAGACAAGACAAGACAGTAAGGAGTAGAAGGAGGGGAGGGGAAGAAAAAAAAAAAAAAAAAACCTCAGTTAAATCGACTAATCAAATCCGAATCCCACGGGGACCATATTGCCTGGAAGCGCACCACCGAGTCATTTAGTAAGGCTGTAAGGTGTTCCATCCTTCTGACATCCATGATCCGTCTAATGAGGATCTGAAGCGAAGGGGGACTCGGCTGCCTCCAAAGACGCGCAATCAGGCATCTGGCCGCCGTAAGGATATGTTGCAATAATCTATTGGAAAGTTTGCCCATACCCGGCGCCCCGTGACCCAGGAGAAGCACCAGCGGGTTTAGTTCTATATCTGTATGCAATACCTTGTCAATGAGGGACTTAGCTTGACCCCAAAAAGGCACAATTTTTGGGCATGACCAGAATATGTGCATGAGGGACCCAGTGCTTCCTCCACATCTCCAACAGGAGGGAGGGACAGAGGGATTCAGTCCGTGCAGAAACTCTGGAGTGTGATACCAGTGCATTAGTATCTTATAGATATTTTCTCTATAGAGAGTACACACTGACGATTTTGCGGCATTCCTCCAAATGACAGACCACTCTCGGGAGAAATACGCCGCTCCAGGGCGGCCTCCCACTTGCACATGTATAGAAAAGATTCACCAGACCCATCCCATGGATCTGATAAAAGGTTATAAATTTCTGAGATCAGACCCCTGGTGTTCACGCCCCTCCTGCAAATTTTCTCGAAATCTGTGGGGATCGAAGCTCCCGCTTTACCATATAGGGAGTTAGCAAAATCTCTGATTTGTAGGTATTGAAAGGATTCCCTGTTGGAAATCGAGAAATGTTGCTTGAGATAATCAAAGGAGTGAATCTCCATGGTCTCCCCATCTATAATATCCGCAACTCTAAATAGGCCCGCTTTAAGCCAAGGGTGAACCATAGGAGACTCTAAACTGCTTGGGAGCTGTGGATGATAGATGAAGGACACCAGGGGGGAGCAAGGTGACATGAGGGCGAATCTCCGTGTGCAGGTATTCCAAATGTCACTGGTGAACTGCATGGGGCCTAAAAGGGGCGGAAAGGACTTACATTGTGCTGGCGACCATAAAAGAGAGTTAGGGTGTATTGGGGCAAGCCATAATTTCTCTATTTCATTCCACTTGCTGTAGGCCCATAGGGATGTCCAGCAGGGGATTCTCCTCAGGTGAGTAGCCCAGTAGTAATTAAGAATATTTGGCACAGAAAGCCCTCCCCTGGTCTTATGAGCTGTGAGAACCTCCTTAGCCACTCTATGGCGCTTTTGTTGCCATATGAACCTAATAATAGCCGCCTGAAGGCACTTCAATTCCGAGACCGGAACTCCAACTGGGAGGGTCTCAAAGGCGTAGATCAATCTGGATAAAAGGCTCATTTTTACCGCCGCTATCCGACCCATCCACGAGAGAGGGAGTGATTGCCATTTAGTCAGGCGGGCTTTTGATTCTTTAAAGAGGGAGGGGAAATTTAGTTTGTAGAGGGTCTCATATGAGGACGTAAAATTCACCCCCAGATATTTCACAGCATCCTGTTTCCACCTGAACTTAAAATTCAGGCGTAGGTGGTCCCATACCTCAGGGGGGATGTTAAGCGGCATAGCCTCCGTTTTGCTGGAATTGATTTTATATCCAGATAAGTCCCCATATCTCCTCAAAGCCCTCATAAGGTTCGGAAGAGACACGTGGAGATTAGTGAGCGTCAATAGGACATCATCAGCAAATAGCGCGATCTTAAAAGATTTACTCCCAACCATCACCCCAGAAATATTGGGGTCCCGTCGTATGGACGCTGCCAGGGGCTCTATGCAGAGGGCAAACAGGAGAGGTGACAAAGGGCACCCCTGCCTGGTGCCATTCGATAAAGTGAATGGTTTGGATGTACAGAGAGGGAGTTTTATGGCTGCTGTAGGGTGATTGTATAGGGATCTCAGCGCGGACAGAAATCCGCCCGAGATGCCAAAGACCCGCATCGTACTAAAAAGGAATGGCCAGGAGAGGCGATCGAAAGCCTTCTCGGCGTCAAGGCTCAGTACTAGTGTTTGCAATTTCTTTCGGTTCGAGATGTCCACCAAGTCCACAACCCTCCTGGTGTTATCACCCCCTTGACGGCATGGAATAAAGCCTACTTGGTCTTTATGAATAATCGAGGGTAGCCATTTATTAAGTCTGGAGGCCAGTAGCTTGGTGAACACCTTCAAATCCGTATTCAAAAGGGCTATTGGCCTGTAGTTTGCACAGTCCAAGGGGTCCCTGGGCGGCTTTGGAAGGAGGATGAGGTGGGAATGTAGCATTGTGGACGGGATTGGGTCGCCTTGCAAGAAGGAGTTAAATAATGAGGCCAAGTGAGGAATAAGTGTTTTGGCGACTGTCTTATAGTAAAAGTATGTCAGACCATCAGGGCCAGGTGATTTTCCCATGGGCAGGGACTCCAAAACCTCCTCTACCTCTTCGGAGGAAACTGCACTATTTAGAGATTCAATCGCTTCACTAGGTAGGGAGGGGCAAATACAGCACATTTAATGCACTAGGGTAGAATAGGGAGGTAGTAAATCTATTGTTAGTGTTTCCCTGTAGCATGTGAATTATACACGTGTATCTTTACGGCACGTATATCCGTACAGGTCCTGGTAGCTTTCTCTGCTGCCTGCACCGATCAGGTAGATCAGTGTCACCAGGAAGAGAGAGCGGCTGCATAGTTCTCTCAGTAACCTGGAAGGACACTATGTCATGTTCTCCTTGATCATAGGAAGCAGCCTCTAGAGTATAATAGGAAATCAGTGATGAGCAAACGTGTTCGGAAAAGGCGTTATCATAGCACACTTCTGTGCTAACAGAGTCTCTTTGGCGTGCTCAAATAATATGTTCAAGTCTCTGCGGCTGCATGTCTCATGGCTGTTAGGCAATTCCTGCATGCGTTGTGGCTGTCAAACCTGAACATATTATTCCAGCACGCCGAAGACCCTCGGTTAGCACACGAGCACGCTCGGCTAACATCTTATCCAAGCACGTGTGCTCATCACTAATAAGCACACTTGTTAGCAAGATTTCTTTTCTTGCTAAAAAGTACGTCTTATAGTGTAAAAATTACGATATACAAAACTGAACACGCCTTTAATATTGGATTCCACTTGTCTGTCCTTTGCAGTGGGCACAGATGGAAGCTGTTCAAAAATTTGTCTCATTTTGCTTTATTTTAAAATATGATCTATAGAATAGATACAGAGCGGAGGAGATCTCCAGTGCCGATGTGTAGGAGATTGTAACAATACATCTGCATAATATTAAGCACATCATTTTCTAGTAACACATACAGCGATATAACATACCATTTCATAATGCTTACCTTGACATCTTGGAGCTGGGTGTGCACATCTTGGTGGTCTTTCCTAAGTTGCTTGTTCTCTTCTTTCAGGTTATAGATGCCTTCTTTCATAAGTTGTACATAGAGTGTAAATGAAGTTATAATCAGGTAATTACAGGGAACGGGTCATCATCGTTTTTATGTCAAAGAAATTTATTGAATTAGTGAAATATTTATATATTTATTTATTGACATACATATATATATATATATATATATATATATATATATATATATATATATATATATATATATATATATATATATACACATACATACACACACACACATACATACATATATACACGGACAGTAGTCACTATCTATATTATCTATACTACAAGAGGCAATCCTAAAATCTTATCTATAATCAGAACAGGTAAAAGCAGATACAGAAAATGATAGTATTTTTCATTCTTGTTTTATTTATGAAAAAAACAATACACGTGATACATTCCCTTTAATATTTGGACATATAGGACAGGTCCTCTCCCTACTCTACAGCCTCTCTCCTAATTAAAGCCATGCTCGCCATATGATGACCTAGGGCACCAGGAGCTGGAATTATCTGGATATTGTGGGAGAAGTTCATGACTTCATTACTGGCTGCACTGAATCATTGCAAAGAACTTACCACAGATTAACCCATAACCATCTGGTTCATGACAAACTCCTTGTGGTCATGAGTGATAACAAAAGTCTCCTGCGTTGGTTAGGCTAGTTTCACACTAGCGTTTTGAGGGGCTGCGGACTTCCTCCGTGAAGCCCTGCCCTTGGCCACTAGCTCCGCCTACTTCTGCATGCGGCCTGCGTACCTATCTTTAACATTAGGTACGCAGGTCGTGCGGCTGTATGCGGATGCTTCCGCATGTGTCGTTTTGACGATGCGGAGAAAAAAAAATTGCTACCAGCTGCGTCCTACGCTGGTCGCCGCATCGTCAAAACGACGCATGCGGAAGCATCCGCATACAGCCGCACGACCTGCGTACCTAATGTTAAAGATAGGTACGCAGGCCGCATGCAGAAGTAGGCGGAGCTAGCGGCTGAGAGTGGGGCTTCACGGAGGAAGTCCGCAGCTCCTCAAAACGCTAGTGTGAAACCGGCCTTAGAGAGAAAACTGAAGATCTCTGCATCGGAATACTCTGTGTAAAGGGGGTTTAATTAATTTCCATGCAACAATATCACGAATGGTTTCTGTCCAGAGATTCAGCATTTATTAGCTACAGAACAGACATGAAAAGTAGCAAATTCTACTGCCAGCAAGTAAAGATAGGCTGGTACTTTTAGGGTTATCTGTAAAGCAGCAGGTTGCCTCCATCTGGTTTATATCCCAGATTGTAAAATCAATCTTGAAGTAATAAGCAGCATTTTCTCTCACAAACCACAGAAATCTCCAAATCTTCTAGCAGAAAGAGAACTTTGAAGGCCAACTCATAAAGTGTCAGCACGGTTTTCTCTTAAAAAAAAAAAAATGTTATATTGCCTAATAATGTCCAAATGCTACTGTTAAGACAAAGCCATAAATGTCCATACAGGAAAAGAAAAAAGGTGATGTGTTTTATGACGAAATTGCTTATCTGTAAGCTAAACCTGGAAGGAATCTGGAGTGGAATTAACTGATTTTTGAAGAACACCAAACTGTGCTGAGACAGACTGACAGCCACATGTCAATCTATAACAAAGGAGAAAGTCAATAACTTGGATTTTGACTAAAAAGAACACAAAAAAAGAAACAAAAAGATGAAAACATTTTGAAATATGAAGAATATTTGCAATTTTTCCACACATCTTAATCACCGATTCTTGAGCGGACTGGTGATTGTAGGGAGAGACCTTACCAGTCCAGAGCGGACCCCGGGCAGCTTTTCTCTGCCCCGCTCCAGTTGATTAACTGATCTATCCTGATGTATACACATGGGAGGGATCTGTCCATCTACTGGAGGGGGGCGTGGAGAAGCTGGTGGGGGTCCACACTGGACTAGTCATGTCTCTTCCTGAAGTCACCTGCTGACTTTTTAATGTCATGTTTGAAACACCATGGTCTTTCAGAGTAAAACAGACTACAATTGTGCAGCCCGGCTCCGATTCATGCTGCCCAGGGATCAGGCAGCATGAATCTAGTGATAGGTCCAAGGGACCAACAATAGTTGGTGGATTTCGGTGGGAAGTCTGATATACAAGTATCTAGCTCTAGAGTGTACCTGGAAGAAGAAAAGAACGGGTCCTACTGTTGTCACTAACCTTTGAGCTTTGACACCTCTTGTTCCTTTTCTTGCTGCAGTTGCACATATTTTTCTTTGTGATCACTAAACGTTTTCGTTAGGTCTTCCCCTAGTTTCTGATGTTCTGACTGCAGGTCATCGTGCTGCCTTCTTAATTCCTCATGCTGACTCTTCACAAGTGACAAGTATGGACAGAAAAGTGTTATTACACAAAAGATCTAGCCTGTTCGCTTCTGTAGGAATATAGGCACCGAAGTATGTATCACTACACATACAACACATGCAGATATTTTATATACACTAAAATAATAGACACATTTCCAGCCTGTAAAAGTAATAGCATTTAAAACATCACTACAGCAACTTTATTTATTTATTTCAGCCCTGGAGTGGTACAAGTGATGCAAGTTCCCTGCCCTAAATAGTTACTAGGCACCTGCTCTTCCAGGCGCCACTGCAGTCCCGCTCTGCCATCCTGTGACTGCGGCTCCTGACTGACCAAGAGTCAGAGGTAACGGTTACAAGTTTTCAATGTAAGTCTACGAGGGCCTTGTTCTGGCTCTGAGCTAAATTGAGAAGGGGCCTCTTGCCCTACAAACTCTGGAGCGATCCTGCTGGATATAAACTGCAGAAGATAACCGGAGCGGCGCTGAGAACAGAAGACGGGAGCTGGTAAGTACTAGGGGCAGGGAACTTAGATTAGTGATAACATTCCGGAGGTGAAATTAAAAAAAAGAAACGCCAGAGCGGTGCTTTAAAAGGGTTGCCCACTACTAGGACAACCCCTTCTCATTCCTCAGGTTTGGTCCTGTTAACATGAAAACACTTATACTCACCCTTTGGTGCTGGCGCCGTTCCAGCAGTGCTCATGTGTGGCTGTTATGACACGTAAGCCCTGCGCCCAATCAGCGCTGGCTTCACTGGCCCCTCCTTCAGACAAATCAGACAAGAGGAAGTGAGAGAGCAGCCGCAGCCCTGACTTCCTGTTGATGTTCAATACGTCCGAACAGTGATGCCGGCTCTCATTGGGGGCTGGGCTCATGTGACCAGTACGTGAATGTAAGTGTTTTTATTTTCACAGGACCAAACATGAGGAGTGAGAAAGGGGTTGTTCTAGTAGTTGATAGCACCTTTAAGTATAGGACTAAATAAAAAAAAAGTCATTTATCCAGACATTAGTATATTATATAGAGTCTATTATTTAGAGTCTAATTAGAGCCTAAATAATACTAATATACAGTGACTGTTCCGTGAATGTGCAAGCTTTGCTCATAGAGTGAGTAGGATTTCCCAATATATATCTCCAATGGAAGGATCTGATGTCTGCCACTGTGGGAATACAGAGGCATACTTTGTCCATAGGCTCCCATGTTAGAAAATTAGGTAAAGCACAGTATTTCACAGTGGGGTGCAGTGAATGGAACACCCTCAGCCTTTTTCTTCAATTAAGGAAAAGCTCTACCAGCCCGTTGTGTGTTGCATGAGCCGTGCCTATGTTTATTCAGTCCTGCCAAAGAAACGGAGTCTCGCCTGTGTAGTAATGATACAGAAAGGGACTTACCTTTAACATTTGGTGCTGCACGCTGAGTGCATTATATCTGGTGTTTGAGTCTTGCTGTGAAGATAAAGCGTGTTTTCTTATTAATATTCTCATTGGGAGTATAAAGTATGCACACCTGCACTAAAGTCCGTGTCCACACATTGGTCGGATTGGATGCAGAATTTTCTGAAATATGCAGCTGAAAATCTGCATCAGATTTTGCTATCGACTGGCTACTATGGATTTCAAAAGCCCATTGAGTAAAATAGAAAAAATAAATAAATATACTCCCTTTACCAATCATCTGTTGCAGCGGTGCCCACTCTCCCCTAGTCCCCTGGCCGGTCTCTATTCTTCCAGCTCCAGCAGTAACATGTCACCACAGAGACCGGCCAGAAGACCAGAGAAGGGTCAGCACAGAAGTGACAGCGTTTATTTTAGATGGCTATCCTAGACTGCGCATTCTCCTTTGTATCTGGAGATGATCTGCAGCAAAATCTGTAATCCTAGAATGTGACTGCAGATTTTACTTCTCTATTGAAGTCACTAATGGAAGTCCACAACAAGTCTGTGCTCTTTCCACATCAGCAATTGGAATGTTCGGGTTGTACAAATCTGCCCCTCAGATCAATTTCCATAGAAAAAAAATCTACAGTATGTGGACGAGATCTGTTAAAATCTTATCCACATGCCCGGCACTGTATACAGAGGCATGGAAGTTTATAAAGAGGACCCATTTTCTCTTATATTATGCCTGCTGCTCCCAGGACTAATCCATTTTTTGTTTTATTGAAATTTGCCATGTGGTTACAAAGATGTGGGCCTGGTTATTTCTTCCTATTTTTATGGCCTTTACCAAGTCTGTGAGGCTCAGAGAACAATTATGCAGAGCAGCCTCAAGACACTAAAAGCACTAAATAAAAGGCCCATATCTCTGATGTACCAGACTGAAGAAATACCAAAAACTACAGTGAGCAGAGGGAATAAAATAAGCACAAGAACTGACCGCTCTGACCCGATGACAGGTCCTCATTAATGGCCAAACCCATTCTGTTTATAACCGCCTCGCAGCAGAGTGTTAACAGCAATGTGTTAAAGGGATCGTCCACCTTCAGCAACAATTGTTCATTAAATATATTGCACCATTTTCCATCTACCTTCTTAGTCTATTGACAAAGCTGCAGAATGAGTTAACTGAGAACTTGTCAGTCGGCCCGCTGTGGTAAGACCAGTGAGTTTAAAACTATTTTATCTCTCTTTTTTCTGAACTCCTCAGTGGCTTGTAAACGTATTCAACACACAAAATGTACTTTGCATTTTCTAAAACAGTGCTCCCCAACTCCGATCCTCAAGAGCCACCAACAGGTCATGTTTTCAGGATTTCCTTAGTATTGCACTGGTGATAACTGTATCACCTGGACAGGGAAGCATTCAATCACCTGTGCAATGCTAAGGAAATCCTGAAAACATGACCTGTTGGTGGCTCTTGAGGACCAGAGTTGGGGAACACTGCTCTAAAAGATGAATATACCAAAATAAAAAAGCCAATAGGAATTTATAGTATTTGTTTTTCACATTTCAGCAGATATATCTCTAAAAATATAACGACTGTGCCTTTTCTAATGGGAGGCAATAGGACACTGATGGACCTTTTGGCCGCAGCCCATCACCAGCAGAAACACAGGGTCAGGTATGCAAAAACCCATCATGTCCAATCACACATCCCCGCTCACATCACACACATGCAATCAGCGGTGTATCTAATATATAATCATCTCCATATTCCACCCAGACCATACAGTGGGCTGACACATGACACTTTACACAAGACATAAACTGCTCACATAAAACATCAACCTTTGCATTACGGCAGATAATGAGAAGTAACGCTAGTGTAAGACAATACACGGTTTCACTTACCCTTCCTTTGTTCAGTGTTTCTTGTGCTTCAAGTTTATAAACAAGATGATCTAAAAAAGATACACTAATATTAGAGAAGGAGACATTTTATATCTATAAGCATCTGTTTTCCTGTAGATATCGGTATGTTTCCCATTATACTCTTTCTACACCACAGTTTTACTCCGTATGGGAACTTCTGCATTTCCAGATCTCTCCAACTGCATCCTACACGTGTTAATCATTTCCACCACTAGATGGCAGCAGTAAGGCACATATGGATTTTTGGCAGCCTTACGTTTGGCCATCAAAGCCAAGCACCTCAAAAAGATGGGAGAAAGCCGAAAAGCTAGAAAGAAATTGTGTCTCCATCTTTACTTTAGTTTTGTTGTACTTTGCAAAAATTCAGTCATGTGACAATACAAATAAAATTCCCATTCATTCAGCTGATAAGACAAAATGCAATTTCACAGTTTATTGGTCAGAAACTAAATAACTAATTGCCTGAGATTCTTCATTTGCATAGAAAATGTAGAGATAAGTCAGCATGATTTACATTCCTGCTCTGTCTGCATCTAGAACACAGAGCTGACCAAAGCAAAACGTGTTGATGGAGTATCTGTGAAGTATTCTTAAAGGGAACCTGTCACCCCCAAAATCGAAGGTGAGGTAAGCCCACCGGCATCAGGGGCTTATCTACAGCATTCTGGAATGCTGTAGATAAGCCCCCGATGTATCCTAAAAGATGAGAAAAAGAGGTTATATTATACTCACCCAGGGGCGGTCCCGGTACGATGGGCGTCGCGGTCCGGTCCGGGGCCTCCCATCTTCTTACGATGACGTCCTCTTCTTGTGTTCACACTGCGGCTCTGGCGTACTTTGTCTGCTCTGTTGAGGGCCTCTCTGACCTTTCCCGGTGCCTGCGCACTGCAGTACTTTGCTCTGCCCTCAACAGAGTAGACAAAGTACGCCAGAGCCGCAGCGTGAACACAAGAAGAGGACGTCATCGTAAGAAGATGGGAGGCCCATCGGACCAGACCGCGACGCCCATCGTACCGGGACCGCTCCTGGGTGAGTATAATCTAACCTCTTTTTCTCATCTTTTAGGATACATCGGGGGCTTATCTACAGCATTACAGAATGCTGTAGATAAGCCCCTGATGCTGGTGGGCTTAGCTCACCCTCGATTTTGGGGGTGACAGGCTCCCTTTAAGGAAATTAAAGGGGCACTCTGCTGGGGACAAAGCCCCTTGATGTGAGAATATTCAGAAACTTACTCTAATGATCTAGTTTAAATATGGGTTGAAACCAGAGAACAAGCCTTGGCAGGTTCCATGTAGATGAGCAATGAGAGTCCCACAGCCATGGTCAGCGAGCTCGTCTGCGGAGAGTGTGATTACATGGAAGCTGGTCATAAGTCGCCTCAGGGCCTCTTTAGACTGGCCGACTGCACGTCCTATGCCACGAACATACAGTCATTGTTCTCGACAGCACGTCATATTTACCTTGAACAATGTGCTGCCGAGAACAATGATTATTCAGAGAGTTTAAGAATCCTTTCACCTGATGGATGCACGTCTCCCCTATTTGTCGGGTGGTTGGCAGCCTGTTTCCATTAATGCACTGAGAGCCCAGGACATGGTATGGCCACAAGGTCACCTATGAAGAATCCTACACTGGACGCCATATCTGGAATACCATCTGTGAGGTCTGAAGAGCAGATAAGCGACTATGTAGAGAACGGACACACTGCAAGAACACATACTGCAACAGGACTTCACCTTCTCTCGCTTTCTTCAGTTCAAGTCTTTCCTTTTGTAAAGACTTTTCCAGTCTTGAGCGATGTTCATATACCACTGGAAAAGAACAAAAAAAAATACCATCTTTAGTTTTATGACACAATGAATAAACATCCATTCATTTGATGGCAACATTTCTTGGCAAAATGAAGTGATTGGTGGGGTTTTCTAGAGCTGGCCATCTTATCTAAGTGCCTCCATGTAATAACGAACCCTCCTCCTTAATTTTGATATGGAACTACTAGGGAGAAAAAAACGTTTTAGAATCTAGTTATGCAATCATATAGTTTCATTCAGGCAGAAACACACTTGAAGGGGCTGGCTCATCCGGACAAGCTTTTTCCACAAGACCAACATGTACATGCCATACAGATAGGTGGCGTTCCCTGCTCAGGATTCCCCCTCTGAGCCAGAGTAGTTTACTGCTCGTTGCCTAGGTTACCAGCGCACTTGCAAGCTTCTAGCCTCGTTCTCCTCTGAAGCTGGCTGGATTGCAGCATGGGAGTTGCTACAGTTCGGACCAGCAGCAGCATGGCCGTGCCACTGACCCGAACTGTTCTGTTCAACAGTGCACAGTGCTGTGGCAAGCCAGACGGCAGGGGAGCAGGGTGCTCCTGAAGGTGACGCAAACCCTTTAAGCTTGATCTCGATAAAAATAAGCTTTACCTACGACGCCCCAGCGATGCCTATCCTGCTGCCACCAGTCCTTATTGACATGGCTGTCACGACTCTAGCACATGACTGCTGCAGCCAATCACTGAGCTTGGTGGTCTTATACAATCTATATATAACTAGCTTCAGTTCTAAGGGCGAAATATGCAGAAATTGTATAACATTATATTACTTACAGGGAACAATACCAACAGATATGAGGTTAATCTGCAGGTTCATACCTGGCCGCCATACTGAAAATGCAGGACTGGGAGAAAATAAACTTTAGACCTTCCGGGAGCCGCCAGCTTTCAGTCACATAAAGCCTTGCGATAAGAGCATGCCAAGAGCAGCGGCTCTTAGCATGCCCCGGCAATGACTGACAGCCAGCTCTGTACTGCAGAGCAAACGGTCAAAGTGCTGGGGCACCGGCACGCCTGTATTACTGAAAGCAGGTGGCTCCTGGCAGGAATAGAATTCATCCCAGGTGGCGCATTTTCAGTATGGTCGCTGGGCACCTTTCTATGGGCACTTTCCTCTCTATTAACCTGCATATTAGTCTTGTATCTGTTGGTAAATAGCGTAAATATTTTTTCAGTAATAAATGTTAAATTCCCTCATTTCTGATGTCTATTATATCACATAATCATTATATATTAAACACCTGTATTTGCGTCTGCATGTTCTAAAATGCGCTTAAAGAGCTGCACAGAATTTCACAGATCCTTGGCAATGAGACAGCACATTCCTCGTTATTTCTTTGGGATTGAAGGGGGCCTGCATAGCTCTACCCAATTCAGTGCACAATAGGGAATCATCACTCAAGTCTTCTGATTGATCACGTACCTGGTTCTTTGGAAAGTGAAGGAATAAATTGGCTAAGCCCTGAATCTAAAGAAGCTGTGCTATCAAGGCTTGATTTGTAATTAACAATTCTGTTGAAGACAATACTAGCTAATAATTTTATTTTAACTTTTTGAGCAATCTAAAAAAGAATAGATTTTGCAACTTGTTACACAAAAAGCTCGAAATCTGGATCAGCAAATGACACTTCTAATAATTACTACACCTCCTTTATATTCTAGTATCTGTAAGATGTCCTCAAAAAGATAAATTAAAGAAAGACACAATGTGGCCAGTCGTAAAATCATTGCATGGGCCGAAGTATGCAGTGGTGTAACCTGAATCTTGTTGACCCAATGCAAAATCTCCAACAGGGCCCCCAACGATCACAGGTCTTCAACAGCGCTGGTCTTCTCATAAGCTCCAAAAGAACCTATAGGGCCACCCAGGCTCCAGGACCCAAGGGTGACCCCTTACACCTAATATATAGTGACATGTAAAAGTTTGGGCACCCCTGGTCAAAATTACTGTTATTGTCAACAGTTAAAACAAGTTGAAGATGAAATGACCTCTAGAAGGCCAAAAGGTAAAGATGACACATTTCCTTTGTATTTTAGGCAAACAAATATATATTTTTCAGTTGTTAGTGGGGGAAACATATAGGCATATTGTCAATGCACACAGATTTTATTAATATAGCCTTATTTTTTACGTTTGGCGACAGATATTCTTTTGTATCAGTTCATATTCCTTCAGCCACCTGCGTATCTGACTGACTGAATTGAAGTCAATGGGTGAAAAACGCATCCAAAACGCATAAAGAACTGACATGCCGCAGATTTAAACGGACAGCAAATCCTAAAAGGAAAATTACTGATCATGTGCACAGCACTTTAGGATTCTCATTTACTTAGCTGGCATAAGGACTCCATTGTGTTTTGGGGCCAATTCCGTGCGGAAAAAAAGCCACAAATATGCACTAAAAACGCACAGTGTGCATGCAGCCTAAATAGTCCAAGTTGGTAAAGTGAGAAAAATATAGACGGAAATTAAATTCATGGGATCAAATAATTAAAAATTGGCATGTGCATATGTAGTCACCCCTTTTGCAAGCAATTGCCTTCATAAGTCACATGCTAAGTAAAAGGAAGTCCACCTGTCTGCAATCTAATGGTCACACAGTCTGTCAGTAAATATATGCATGTAGAAAAGCCGCGGAGACACCATCACGTGTTTCTCAACGCAAGCAATGAATAGCCAGGTCTTTCACCGGGAAGGAACAACCACGGGAAGGGCAGCATCCAATAAAGGAAAACCACCTATGCCAAAACATGGTATCCATCCACAGACAGCTGTTTCGGGGTATTTGCCCCTCATCAGTGTGGAGTAGGAAACTGGCTATTAGGAGCAGTGCCTGGTGAAAAGACTATAAACATAAGGATGAATGACCTCGGGGAGATCAAAACATCCAACACCGCAGAGACACCATCACGTGTTTCTCAACGCAGTGAGAGGCTGCGTTAAGCAAGAGGCACCACTAACCAAACACCGCCATGAAAGACCAAGGAGATCTCCAAACAAGTCAAGGACAAAGTTGTTGAGAAGTACAAGTCAGGGTTGGGTTATAAAAATTATATACATACATATACATATATATATATACACTCACCGGCCACTTTATTAGGTACACCTGTCCAACTTCTTGTTAACACTTAATTTCTAATCAGCCAATCACATGGCGGCAACTCAGTGCATTTAGGCATGTAGACATGGTCAAGACAATCTCCTGCAGTTCAAACCGAGCATCAGTATGGGGAAGAAAGGTGATTTGAGTGCCTTTGAACGTGGCATGGTTGTTGGTGCCAGAAGGGCTGGTCTGAGTATTTCAGAAACTGCTGATCTACTGGGATTTTCACGCACAACCATCTCTAGGGTTTACAGAGAATGGTCCGAAAAAGAAAAAAAATCCAGTGAGCGGCAGTTCTGTGGGCGGAAATGCCTTGTTGATGCCAGAGGTCAGAGGAGAATGGGCAGACTGGTTCGAGCTGATAGAAAGGCAACAGTGACTCAAATCGCCACCCGTTACAACCAAGGTAGGCCTAAGAGCATCTCTGAACGCACAGTGCGTCGAACTTTGAGGCAGATGGGCTACAGCAGCAGAAGACCACACCGGGTACCACTCCTTTCAGCTAAGAACAGGAAACTGAGGCTACAATTTGTACAAGCTCATCGAAATTGGACAGTAGAAGATTGGAAAAATGTTGCTTGGTCTGATGAGTCTCGATTTCTGCTGCGACATTCGGATGGTAGGGTCAGAATTTGGCGTAAACAACATGAAAGCATGGATCCATCCTGCCTTGTATGGAGCATCTTTGGGATGTGCAGCCGACAAATCTGCGGCAACTGTGTGATGCCATCATGTCAATATGGACCAAAATCTCTGAGGAATGCTTCCAGCACCTTGTTGAATCTATGCCACGAAGAATTGAGGCAGTTCTGAAGGCAAAAGGGGGTCCAACCCGTTACTAGCATGGTGTACCTAATAAAGTGGCCGGTGAGTGTATATACATACACACATATATATATATATATATATAACAGAACAAAAATTTGGACACCTTCTCATTTAAAGATTTTTCTGTATTTTCACAACTATGAAAATTGTACATTCACACTGAAGGCATCAAAGCTATGAATTCATACATGTGGAATTATATACTTAACAAAAAAAGTGTGAAACAACTGAATATATGTCTTATATTCTAGGTTCTTCAAAGAAGCCACAGTTTGCTTTGATGACTGCTTTGCACACTCTTGGCATTCTCTTGATGAGCTTCAAGAGGTAGTCACCGGGAATGGTTTTGACTTCACAGGTGTGCCCTGTCAGGTTTAATAAGTGGGATTTCTTGCCGTATAAATGGGGTTGGGACCATCAGTTGTGTTGTGCAGAAGTCTGGTGGATACACAGCTCATAGTCCTACTGAATAGACTGTTAGAATTTGTATTATGGCAAGAAAAAAGCAGCTAAGTAAAGAAAAACGAGTGGCAGTCATTACTTTAAGAAATGAAGGTCAGGCAGTCCGAAAAATTGGGAAAACTTTGAAAGTGTCCCCAACTGCAGTAGCAAAAACCATCAAGCGCTACAAAGAAACTGGCTCACATGAGGACCGCCCCAGGAAAGGAAGACCAAGAGTCACCTCTGCTTCTGAGGATAAGTTTATCCAAGTCACCAGCCTCAGAAATCGCAGGTTAACAGCAGCTCAGATTAGAGACCAGGTCAATGCCACAGAGTTCTAGCATCAGACACATCTCTACAACAAATGTTAAGGCTATGTGCACACGTAGGAAGGGTCCTCTGCGGGTTCTCCCGCAGCGGATTTGATAAATTTGCAGGGCAAAACCGCTGCGCTTATTCCTGCAGATTTATCGCGGTTTGTCTGGCGGTTTCCGCTGCGGGTTTACTCCTGCACTTATCTTACTATTGATGCTGCATATGCAGCATCAATAGTAATGTTAAAAATAATAAAAAAAATGGTTATACTCACCCTCCGACCTCCCGATCTCCTCGGCGCTGCACGCGGCGGTCCGGTTCCAAAGATGCTACGCGAGAAGGACCTTCGTGAGGTAACGGTCATGTGACCGCGATGTCATCGCAGGTCCTGCTCGCATAGCAACCCTGCGACCGGACGGCCGCGTGCAGCGCTGAGAGGTGAGTATATCATTTTTTATTTAATTTTTTTTTTTTTTACACAAATATGGTTCCCAGGGCCTGGAGGAGAGTCTCCTCTCCTCCACCCCGGGTACCATCCGCACATGATCCGCTTACTAAGTAAGCGGATCAATGCATTCCTATGTGTGCAGAATCACCGCGATTCCGCACAAAGTAGTGACATGCTGCGGATTGTAAACCGCTGCGTTCCCACGCGTTTTTTTCCGCAGCATGTGCACAGCGTTTTCGGTTTCCCATAGGTTTACATTGAACTGTAAACTCATGGGAAACTGCTGCGGACCCGCAGCAGCAGAAACGCTGCGGATCCGCAGCAAACTCCGCAACGTGTGCACATACCCTAAGAGGGGACTTTGTGCAACAGGCCTTCATTGTAAAATAGCTGCTAGGAAACCACTGCTAAAGGACAGGCAACAATTAGAAGAGACCTGTTAGGGCTAAAGAACACAAGGAATGGACATTAGACCAGCTGAAATCTGCTTTGGTCTGATGAGTCCAAATTTGAGATTTTTGGTTCCAACCACCGTCTTTGTGCGATGCAGAAAAGGTGAACGGATGGACTCTACATGCCTGGTTCTCACCATGAAGCATGGAGGAGGAGGTGTGATGGTGTGGGGGTGCTTTGCTGGTGACACTGTTGGGGTTTTATTTAAAATTGAAGGCATACTGAACCAGCATGGCTGCCACAGCATCTTGCAGCGGCATGCAATTCCATCCGGTTTGCGTTTAGTTGGACCATCATTTATTTTTCAACTTGACAATGACCCCAAACACACCTCCAGGCTGTGTAAGGGCTATTTGACCAAGAAGGAGAGTGATGAGGTGCTACGCCAGATGACCCGGCCTCCACAGTCACCAGACCTGAACCCAATCGAGATGGTTTGGGGTGAGCTGGGCGCAGAGTGAAGGCAAAAGGGCCAACAAGTGCTAAGCATCTCTGGGAACTCCTTCAAGATTGTTGGAAGACCATTCCTGGTGACTACCTCTTGAAGCTCATCAAGAGAATGCCAAAAGTGTGCAAAGCAGTCATCAAAGCAAAAGGTGGCTACTTTTATGAACCTAAAATATAAGACATATTTTCAGTTGTTTCACACTTTTTTGTTAAGTATATAATTCCACATGTGTTAATTCATAGTTTTGATGCCTTCAGTGTGAATTTACAATTTTCATAGTCATGAAAATACAGATAAATCTTTAAATGAGAAGGTGTGTCCAAACTTTTGGTCTGTACTGTATGTGTGTGTATATATATATATATATATATATATACACTCACCGGCCACTTTATTAGGTACACCATGCTAGTAACGGGTTGGACCCCCTTTTGCCTTCAGAACTGCCTCAATTCTTCGTGGCATAGATTCAACAAGGTGCTGGAAGCATTCCTCAGAGATTTTGGTCCATATTGACATGATGGCATCACACAGTTGCCGCAGATTTGTCGGCTGCACATCCCAAAGATGCTCCATACAAGGCAGGATGGATCCATGCTTTCATGTTGTTTACGCCAAATTCTGACCCTACCATCCGAATGTCGCAGCAGAAATCGAGACTCATCAGACCAAGCAACGTTTTTCCAATCTTCTACTGTCCAATTTCGATGAGCTTGTACAAATTGTAGCCTCAGTTTCCTGTTCTTAGCTGAAAGGAGTGGTACCCGGTGTGGTCTTCTGCTGCTGTAGCCCATCTGCCTCAAAGTTCGACGCACTGTGCGTTCAGAGATGCTCTTAGGCCTACCTTGGTTGTAACGGGTGGCGATTTGAGTCACTGTTGCCTTTCTATCAGCTCGAACCAGTCTGCCCATTCTCCTCTGACCTCTGGCATCAACAAGGCATTTCCGCCCACAGAACTGCCGCTCACTGGATTTTTTTTCTTTTTCGGACCATTCTCTGTAAACCCTAGAGATGGTTGTGCGTGAAAATCCCAGTAGATCAGCAGTTTCTGAAATACTCAGACCAGCCCTTCTGGCACCAACAACCATGCCACGTTCAAAGGCACTCAAATCACCTTTCTTCCCCATACTGATGCTCGGTTTGAACTGCAGGAGATTGTCTTGACCATGTCTACATGCCTAAATGCACTGAGTTGCCGCCATGTGATTGGCTGATTAGAAATTAAGTGTTAACAAGAAGTTGGACAGGTGTACCTAATAAAGTGGCCAGTGAGTGTATATCTAAAGCTGAATGTGTGTATGTATGTATGTATGTATGTATGTATGTATGTATGTATGTATGTATGTATGTATGTATGTATGTATGTGTGTGTGTGTGTGTGTATGTCCGGGATTGGCATCTGAACCGTCGCAGCTACAGCCACAAAATTTTGCAGTCACACGTCTGGACCCCGAGAGCGTCATAGGCTATGTTGTGAGGTGAAATTTTAACCCCGCGCTTTCCAATTCACCAAACAATTTTGCCCTTATCTACATAATGGGGAAAAAGTGAAAGGAAAAGTGTTGGAGGCGTCGCAGCTACAGGCACAAAATTTTGCACAGTCACACGTCTGGACTCCGAGAGCGTCAAAGCTATGTTGTGAGGTGAAATTTTAACCCCGCGCTTTCCAATTCACCAAACAATTTTGCCCCTATCTACATAATGGGGAAAAAGTGAAAGGAAAAGTGTTGGAGGCAAATTAACAGCTGCCAGATGTGAACAAGGGGGACTTAAAGAATGAGAGCGATGGCGCCAAAGAGTATATACTGTACAGTTGCTAAGGTGGGGCCCCAACATGGGATAATCACCACACCACCACGGGGATATGAACACACACACAAAATGCGCCACACACTACCACGTGCTCGAACACATATACCACCCTCAGCGCACATTTCACCACACAAACACCAACCTCGCCACATAAAAGTCGAAACACAAAAGTCGCCGCTCAAAACTCGCCACGCGCAAAACTCTCCACATGCAAAACTCGCCACACGTGCAAAACTCGCCACATGGAAAACTCGCCACACGCAAAACTTGCACACGCGGAAAAATTGCCACATGCACAAAAGTTGCATCACATGCAAAAGTTGCCTCACACAAAACTTGCACATACTCAAAAGGCACCACACACAAAACTCGCCACGCACAAAACTCGCCATGCGCAAAACTTGCTGCACACAACTTGCTACACTAACCTGTCACATGCAACTCGACACACAAAATGTTGCTACACGCATGTCGCCACACGCAACTCAACACACACAACTTGACACACGAAACTCGCCCTAAAACACACACGAGTCTGGTATTATCCTTCAAAAATAAAAATCTGATTAATAAGCAGACAAACTACAAGAGCAACAAAAGTACCATATAGGAATCCGGCAGCTGTCAGTCACATGACCAGTCTATTACGTGTATGTGTGAGCTAATATATACTGCCAGGGGGTGGGCTTCCTGTAGGCTGGGGATTTATCAGGCTGCCAATTTAGCTTACAAATACTGAGGTAAAAATACTGACCAAATAACGTGTGAACGAGGTCTAATACAGGAGGAGATGACATACAGATATATACTATATACAGGAGGAGATGACACACAGATATATACTATATACAGGAGATTACATACAGGTATATCTAATATATAAAGCTAAATGTGTGTATGTATGTATGTATGTATGTATGTGTGTGTGTCCGGTATTGGCATCTGCACCGTCGCAGCTACAGCCACAAAATTTTGCACAGTCACACGTCTGGACCCCGAGAGCGTCATAGGCTATGTTGTGAGGTGAAATTTTAACCCCGCGCGTTCCAATTCACCAAACAATTTTGCCCTTATCTACATAATGGGGAAAAAGTGAAGGGAAAAGTGTTGGAGGAAAAGTGACAGCTGCCAGATGTGAACAATGGGGACTTAAAGAATGAGAGCGATGGCGCCAAAGAGTATATACCGTACAGTTGCTAAGGTGGGGCCCCAACATGGGATAATCACCACACCACCACGGGGATATCAACACACACAAAATGCGCCACACACTACCACGTGCTCGAACACATATACCACCCTCAGCGCACATTTCACCACACATACACCAACCTCGCCACATAAAAGTCGAAACACAAAAGTCGCCGCTCAAAACTCGCCACGCGCAAAACTCTCCACATGCAAAACTCACCACACGTGCAAAACTCACCTCATGGAAAACTCGCCACACGCAAAACTTGCACACGCGGAAAAATTGCCACATGCACAAAAGTTGCAACACATGCAAAAGTTGCCTCACACAAAACTTGCACATACTCAAAAGGCACCACACATAAAACTCGCCACGCGCAAAACTCGCCATGCGCAAAACTTGCTGCACACAACTTGCTACACTTGCTAAGTGTTAGGGGGGAATGAGAGGTGTGAGGGGGAAAATGAGAGGTGTGAGGGGAAAATGAGAGGTGTGAGGGGGAAAATGAAAGATGTGATGGGGAAAATGAGAGGCGTGATGGGAAAATAAGAGAAGTGAGGTGCTATAACTAACCACAGATATTCACTATGCCCAGGCAACGCCGGGCTCTTCAGCTTATATATATATATATATATATATATATATATATATATATATATATATATATATATATATATATATATATATATATATATACTATATAACTGTCTAAGGGTCACTTCCGTATGTCCTTCTGTCTGTCTGTCACGGATATTCATTGGTCGCGGCCTCTGTCTGTCATGGAAATCCAAGTCGCTGATTGGTCGCGGCAAAACGGCCACGACCAATCAGCGATGGGCACAGTCCGGCGGCAAAATGGCCGCTCCTTACTCCCCGTAGTCAGTGCTCGCTCCATACTCCCCCGCAGTCAGCGTTCACACAGGGTTAATGGCAGCGGTAACGGACCGCGTTATGCCGCGGGTAACGCACTCAGTTACCGCTGCTATTAACCCTGTGTGACCAACTTTTTACTATTGATGCTGCCTATGCAGCATCAATAGTTAAAAGATCTAATGTTAAAAATAATAATTAAAAAAAAAAATAGTTATATACTCACCGTCCGTCGGCCCCTGGGATCCAGAACCGGCCTTTCCCACTCCTCGCGATGCCCCAGTGACCGCTCCATGTATTGCAGTCTCGCGAGATGATGACATAGCGGTCTCACGAGACCGCTACATCATCATCTCGCGAGACCGCAATGCACTCTTGGGACCGGAGCACGCGAGGAGCGTCGGTAACCGCTTTGCCTGGATCCGGGGCCAACGGAAGGGGAGTATATAACTATTTTTTATTTTAATTCTTTTTTTTAACAGGGATATGATGCCCATATTGCTATATACTACGTGGGCTGTGCAATATATTACGTGGGCTGTGCAATATACTACGTGAGCTATGCAATATACTACGTGGGCTGGGCAATATACTACGTGGGCTGGGAAATATACTACGTGGGCTGGGAAATATACTACGTGGGCTGGGAAATATACTACGTGGGCTGTGCTATTTACTACATGGCTGCGCAATATACTAAGTGGCTGTGCTATTTACTACGTGGGCTGTTATATACTACATGGCCGGCCGCGAAAAATCAGAGACAGGCGCAGTTTGGCCGTGAATCGGCGTGGGATTTGAACCACGCTTCGCTAATTGGTCACGGCCGGCCGAATCCTGTGTATTCAATGTATTATTCTAAAGTCTTCATAAATATATATATATATATATATATATATATATATATATATATATATATATATATATATATATATATATATATATATATATATATATACATATATATACACACACACACACATACACTAATCCCTGACGATCCCCCGGAGCACCATCAGATCCATTATCATCAAATGGAAAGAACATGGTACAACAACAAACTTTCCAAGAGTTTGCTGCCCACCAAAACTCTCAGCTATGCGAAGGGGGACATTAATCAGAGAGCACTTAGACCAAAGTTAACTCTAAAGGAGCTGCAGAGTTACCAATCAGAGACTGGGGTATCTGTCCATACAACGACAATAAGCCGTACACTCCATAAAAGGTGGCCTTTATGGAAGAGTGGGCAGAAAAAAAGCATTTACTTACACACAAAAATTGTAAGGCTCCTTCTGATTTTGCCAAAAGACATGCAAGAGGCTCTTCAAATGTATGAAGGAAGGTGCTGTGGTCAGATGAGACTAAAATTGAACTGACGCCAAACCAACACTGCTCATTACCCCAAGAACATCAACCACACAGTGAATCGTGGTGGCAGCATTATGCTGTGGGGATGTTTTTCGGCAGCAGGGACAGGGAAAATGGTCCGAGTCAGTAAGAAGATGGATGATGCGAAATACAGGGATATTCTTGCGCTAAACCTGTTTCAGTCTGTCAGTAATTTGAGACTAGGACAGAGGTTCACCTTCCAAAAAGACAATGACCCAAAGCATACTGCTAAAGCAACACTTGAGTGGTTTAAGGGAAACATGTTAATGTTTTGGAGTGGCCTAGTCAAAGCCCAGACATTAATCCAATTGAGAATCTCATGGTCAGACTTGAAGATTGCTGTTCACCAGAAGAAATCATCTAACTTGAAGAAGCTGGAGCAGTTTTGCCTTGAGGAATTGGCATAAATCCCAGTGGCACAATGTGGAAAGCTCACAAAGACTTATCCAAAGTGACTTGCAGCTGTAATTGCCGCAAAAGGAGGCTCTGCAAAGTACTGATTTAGGAGGGTGAATAGTTATGAACATTGAAGTTTTCAGTTATTTTGTCCAATTTGTTGTTTGTTTTACAATAAAAAGAAAACCCAATGGTCACAGTTTTAGGCATGACTAAACATGAAAAATGCTAAGGGGAATGTGTGAATTCTTTCACAAGCCACTATATTTATGCACATACATATACTGTATATGAGGTGTTATTTCACCTCAACAAATTTAAGAAACTAACCCATGGTTTACCAATGAGATGTACAGCAGCTCAGTCTAGATTCATAAACTAGAAGGGATGGAAATGTAAACTTTAACTCAAACCTACACCTGCTCTTTGCAAAGACATATCTCATTTTGTGACTACTAGATGTACTAAATTTCGTTGAAGAAGCAAATCTTTTAACACATTTTTCTCCAATCATGTCAGCGACCACATTTCTAAATTTATCTTGAATGACAGTCTTTATAAAATATGAATCCATGTTTTTAAACATGTCAAAATAATATTAGGTCTATAGAACTTAAGGGCATCTATAAACTCAAAACAGATATTAATTTCTAAAAAGGAAGATAAACATACCGTATATACTCATGTATAAGCCGAGTTTTTCATCATTTTTTTTGTGTGCTGAAAACGCCCCCCCCCCTCAGCTTATACACAAGTCACCGTTCCCAGAAAGCCAGCGGGGGAGTGGAGCGCCGGAGCCAGCGACTGTGTCTAAAGCCTGTGCTGCTGCTGTAATAGCGCACAGTGCCAGCTGCAGCCGCTGGCTTTCAGCACTCATCATACTCGCCTACCGGCGCGCCTTTGGTGCTGGCACTGCATCTCATTCCGGCTGCTGGCGCCTGCAGCTGTTCCAGCCGAGCGATCAAGTGGCACCACTCATTAAGGTAATGAATATGCACGCCTCTCCACAAATAGGCGTGGAGCGCATATTCATTACCTTAATGAGTGGGTCCACATAATTGCTCGGCTGGAAGAGCTACTGGAGGCTGGAACAAGATGCAGTGCCACCGAGGGAGCACAGGCAGGTAAATAAGATGTTTTTTTCTTTTGTTTTCTTTAACAGGATTCATACATAGGGATAAGGGGATAAGGAGCCATGCACACCAGGACAGGGACTGGGGAGCCTTGCACACCAGGACAGGGACTGGGGAGCCTTGCACACCAGGACAGGGACTGGGGAGCCATGCACACCAGGACAGGGACTGGGGAGCCATGCACACCAGGACAGGGACTGGGGAGCCATGCACACCAGGACAGGGACTGGGGAGCCATGCACACCAGGACAGGGACTGGGGAGCCATGCACACCAGGACAGGGACTGGGGAGCCATGCACACCAGGACAGGGACTGGGGAGCCATGCACACCAGGACAGGGACTGGGGAGCCATGCACACCAGGACAGGGACTGGGGAGCCATGCACACCAGGACAGGGACTGGGGAGCCACGCACACCAGGACAGGGACTGGGGAGCCATGCATACAACGATAGGGATGAGGGAACAATGCATACCTGGCTTATACTCGAGTCAATAAGCTTACCCAGTTTTTCATGGCAAAATTAGGTGCCTCGGCTTATACTTGGGTCGGCTTATACTCGAGTATATACAGTAAGTAAAGGATGTAGAAATTTATATTTGGTGTAATGTCTTCTGACTTTTAGGCCTTTTCCAAATTTTTTGTTGCAATTTATTGTAGATGGAAGATCTGAACCCTGGATGACCATGTTGAAATATCAACAAATTATATGAAGTTCCACCTTTTACTTTGGGTCCTAATCTTTTTGCTGCTTCTTCAAAAAAGTGAAAAGAAAAAACATTTTTTATATAAATAGCTACTACAGTGGTACTTGATAGTTTGTAAACCCTTCATAATTGTCCATATTTTTGTATAAAATTGACTTATTACTACATGAGATTTTCACACAAGCGCTAAAAGAAAATAAAGGGAGGCGCCGACCCTCTGCTTCTGTCCCTGATGGCTGCAGCTTCTTACTGTGAAATGAGACGTCATCATGGGGTGGTGAATAGAAGCAGGGTGAGTGACCCAGCGCTGCCCCCTGGTGATGATTCATTTGAGGGCAGTGATAGAAGCTGTGGAGCAGCGTTGGTGTCCCTCACCCTGCTGCTATCACCGCCCCTGATGATGATTTGTTTGAGGGTGATGATGGAAGCAGTGGGGAGGTGCTGGTGTCACTCACCTTTCCCCTATCACCAACCCCTGAAGCTCATTTGTTTGAGAGCAGCGATAGAAGCCTGCGGCAGCGCTGGTGACATTCACCCTGCTTCTATCATCGACCAGTGATGACGTCTCATTTCATAATAAGAACCTGCAGCTGGCGGGGACAGAAGTAGAGTGCCAGCACCTCAGTCATTTTTCCCACAGCTTCTATCAGTGCTAAAGAACCAGGACATGTTCAGAAGGCGGCAATGAAAAAGTGTAAGCTAGTAAGAGACTGCAGCGCTGACCCCTGATGGCATTAGTTTCCAGGTGGAGTGATAGATGCTGTGGGGAAGTGAGTGCAGCCCCAGCCTCCTCATGACACCTTAAGAAATGTCACAGGAAGTGAAGTAAAAAAAACAAACAAAAAACAGACACGTTTTTGGATTAGCTGTATAGGGAGCAGTGTATGGTATTTTATAATAAAGAAAATTACAAGTGTGCTTAGGGTGCAAAATATGTATTTAAAAAAGACATTTAAAATATGGGGCCACCCCTTCAATTTGTTACTAACCTGCCCGACACTTGCAGGTAGCCGAATGCGGCAAGGAGAAAATTAACTTTATTCCCCCAAGCAGTTTTGGGTTACAGTCATGGGGGCGGCGCCGGATCAGTCACTGTCCTGAATATATAGGGCGGCAGATGTAACCACGCTGTTACAGCCTCCGCTCTGTATACTCAGAACAATGACTGAACCCGCGCTAGCAACGCCACAGTGACTGAAACCGAATCCGGCAGTGGAGAATGAAGTACATTTTCCCCCCGCAGCGTTCTGCTACGTGCAGGCATCAGGCAGGTTTGTAACACTATTAGCCTGCAGATTAACCCTATATCTGTAGTTTAATAGTGTTTTATTCTGGTGACAGGTGCACTTTAAGGAGAAAGGACACTCACCACAATGTAAAAACTCCCTAGAAACGAGGTGTGGACGATGCAAAAAAACCTCCATTCCAAATAGATTGAGCAGTGACGCTGCATAATGGACGAGACATCAGAGGGGTAAAGATTAGAGATGAGCAGATAGAGAAATCGGGTTCTGGTTCAAGTTCGGGAACAGGACTGGGACCCGAATCGAACTTCGGTGGAAGTTTGGGTTCTGGTACACAACCCAAACTTTATGCCAGTCCGCTCAACCCTGGTAAAGATGGTTAAAAGCCTCTACAAGATGTGCGACTTCCAGACCGAATGTGAAGCAAAGTGGTTGAGCTAGCATGAGACATGAGCTACATAATAAAGTGAGGTTAGTCTCCATTGGGAATGTGAAAAAGTCATATGAACTGTGGCCTAAAGGGAGGAGAAAAATCTCAAAAGACATCAAGTGTGAGTCATTGAGTCGGAAAAATTTACACCTTGCATTCGCACAGTCAGTGACCTGTATATACTTTATACCAGAGGCCTCTAAACTAGATTAAAAGATAAGAAGATGAAAACAGGAAAGAGGCTACAATAAAATGAATTAATGTGTAATCTACATTTAAAGGCTTTAGCATATATTATTTTAGTATGCTGTAAAGTTCTACATTATGATTATAGCATACTGCAAAGATTATTTACATTAATGACGAACGTGTTGGTACTCTTGAAATTGTTCCAGAAAAAGAAGCATTTCTCCCAGAAAATACACATAATTTTTTCCTTTGTGTGTATTGGAATAACACACAAAAAAAACTGAGAAAAAAATTGGACATAATTTCACACAAAATCCCCAAAAAGGCCATTCAAAATTGTTGGCACTTTTCCAAAATTGTGGTTAAACAACTTTGTTTCAAGCATGTGATGCTTGTTCAAACTCACTTGTGGCAAGTCACAGGTGTGGGCAATATGAAAATCACACCTGAAACCAGATAAATACGGGAGAAGTTGACTCAGTCTTTGGATTTTGTGTCTGAGTGTGCCACTCTAAGGGCTCATTTCCACTGGCGAGGAAAACGGACGAGTGCAATCCGATAAAAAAAATCGGATTGCACTCAGACCAATGTTATTCAATAGGTGTCTTTTCATTTGCGATTTTTTTCTCAGCCGAAATCGGACTGAGAAAAAAATCGCAGCATGCTGCGAGTCTCGGACGAGACTCGCCAATGCAAGTCAATGGGAGCGAGAGAAAAAACGGACGAATACGGACCATCCGTATTCCGTCCGTTTTTTACGGATACATCACCATTCTGTGGCCTAGAACACTGTCCATGGTCCTGTAAATGACTGTATAAAAATAGTTGCAGAGAAAAAAAACGGATTGCATACGGATGTCATACGGATGGTGCGATTAAAAATCGCATTGCACTCGCATGACAATCGCATGACAATCGCATGACAATCGCATACGCTACATCCCTTTTTTCGGTCCAGATTACGGACCGATTTGTCTCTCGCCAGTGGAAATGAGCCCTAAGCATGAGGAACAGAAAGAGAAGAGAACTGTCTAGAACCAAAATTGTTGAAAAATATCAATGATGTGAAGCTTACAAGTCCATATTCAGAGTTTTAGAGGTTCCTTTGTCTACGGTGAGCAACATAATGAAGATGTTTACAACTCATGGCACTGTAGCTAATCTCCTTCAACAAGGACAGCAGAGAAAAATTCATAAGGGTATGTGCCCACGTTGCGGATTCTGCTGCGGATTTTTCCGCAGCGGATTTGGAAAATCCGCAGTGCAAAACCACTGTGGTTTTAACTGCGGATTTTCTTGCGGTTTCTTCTGCGGGTTTTCAACTGCACTTTCCTATTGGTGCTGGTTGAAAACCGCTGCGGAATCCGCAGAAAGAATTGACATGCTGCGGAAAATAATCCGCTGCGTTTCCGCGCGGATTTTTCCGCAGCATGTGCACGGCGGGTTTTTTTTTTCCCATAGGTTTACATGGTACTGTAAACTTTGGGAAAACTGCTGCGGATCCGCAGCGTCAAATCCACTGCGGATCCGCAGCAAAATCCGCAGCATGTGCACATACCCTAAAAGGTTGCAAAGCAGAATAGTCCGGATGGTGGATAAGCAGCCCCAATTAAGTTCCCAAGAAATTCAAGGCGTCACTTCGTCATACACAAAATCTCTTCAGCAAAGCGCTCCTGCACAGACGTACTTCTATGCCCTGTCGAGGCAGAGCAAAGTAATGCAGTGCGCATGCGCCGGGGCTCTTTGACCTTTCCCGACACCTGTGCACTGCAGTACTTTGCTCTCTCATCAACAGGGCAGAGAAGTTCGTCTGCGCAGGAGCCGCAGTGCAGAGGAGATGCATCATCCACATGAAGCAAGCAGGAGGGCGGCATCGCAAGAAGAAGGGAGGACCAAGAAGAGCGACACCCATCGGACCACCCCGCAGATGAGTATAATAAAGTTATTTTTCTTCTCTTGCAGGTCGGGTTGGGTGATAGATATACAGCATTATGGAATGCTCTTTATCAGCCCTGAAAGGTGATGGCTGTATGTCTCATTGGCCAAACCTGGTCACAGCTTCTCTTTAAGGTTTTTGCACCAAAAACTCAGCAAAAACTGATACCTGCATTTTATATAAGTTATTACACATACCGTATATACTCGAGTATAAACCGACCCGAGTATAAGCCGACCCCCCTAATTTTGCCACAAAAAACTGGGAAAACTTAATGACTCGAGTATAAGCCTAGGGTGGAAAATGCAGCTGCTACCAGTAAATGTCAAAAATAAAAATACATACCAATAAAAGTAAAATTAATTGAGACATCAGTAGTTTAAGTGTTTTTGAATATCCATATTGATTCAGGAGCCCCATATAATGCTCCATACAGTTCATGATGGGCCCCATAAGATGCTCCATATAAAATATGCCCCATATAATGCTGCACAAAGGTTAATAATGGCCCCATAGACACATTTGCCCCATACAGTGCGGCATAAAGGTTAATAAGGGCCCCATAAGATGCCCAAGAGATATTTACCCCATATAATGCTGCACAAATGGTGATTATGGCCCCATAAGATGCTCCATAGAGATACTTGCCCCATATAATGCTGCACAAATGCTGATTATGGCCCCATAAGATGCTCCATAGAGATATTTCCCCATATGCTGTTGCTGCGATTAAGAAAAAAAAATATGACATACTCACTTCTCGTCGCTCAGGTCCCCGGCACTTGCAATATTCACCTCTCCTCGTTCCACCGCTGGGCTCAGTCTTCAGCGTCCTCTGCACTGACGTTCAGGCAGAGGGCGCGCACTAACCACATCATCGGGCCCTCTGACCTGAGCGTCACAGCAGAGGACGCGGAAGACGGAGCCCGGTGGTGGAACGAGGACAGGTGAATATCGCGCAATGCTGCTCACCAGCCCCGTTATACTCACCTGCTCCTAGCGCAGTCCCTGGCAGCTTCCCTGATGGTCTTCTCCACGCGCTGACAGCTTCTTCCAGCGTTAAGCAGTCACCGGTACCGCTCATTACAGTAATGAATATGCGGCCCCACCCCTATGGGAGTGGAGTTGTGTCCATATTCATTACTGTAATGAGCAGTACCATGTGACCGCTCAACGCTGGAAGAAGCTGTCAGTGCCTGGAGACCATCGGAGATGCAGGGACCGCGCCTGGAGCAAATGAGTATGTGACAACTGCCGCTCCCTCGCCGACCCCCCTGGGACAATGACTCGAGTATAAGCCGAGAGGGGCACTTTCAGCCTAAAAAAAATGGGCTGAAAATCTTGGCTTATACTCGAGTATATACGGTAAGTTAATTTATGGACATCTATGGTTTGATTTCTTTGCCTGTGTGGATTGGATGGGTTGTTACAGAGATCTGGGTAGAATTTCATGTCAATAGCACCTTTAGAAATATATTTACTTAGAAAATTGATGACACGTTCAATACTTATTTCACCCACACTATGTGCAACTATAGTAACAGGAACATCAAACTGGAGATGGGCTTATAGCCTTTACCATTAACATGTTTACCATTTTCTTTCTAATCTCCTAAAACAGCTCTCTTGGTCCCCTTTTTGTAATCCTGTAAAAAATATACAGTCATTTTCACTACAGATCAAAATCCAATGAAACACTCCACCTGACAAAAAACCTGGTACGGCAGTAGAGCATCCGTATCGCCATTCACAATTTGTAAATTTGACATTACATTTCCTGAAAGCAATTCCGCTATAATAAACTGTCAGGAAGGAGATGGAAATCTATAATGGTTTTCTCCTCGGCTGCCTTGTGGAAACAGTGTAATATTTCTACTATAATTTCAGAGAAGGGGTAACCATCTTCCAAAACATATTTCTAGTTCCACTTACATCTGGTGCCAAACGGTTGGGAATAGTCTTGCGGAGCATCACAACGTTGTCTAATTGTACAGCTGCTCACACTGATAGGCAAGGACCACAGACTCTGAATACGGAATAGAGCCCACCAAGCGTAGGGGTGGATTGATAAGTATCACAACAAAGGTTTCAACTGAAAAGTAACCATACTTTATATATGACAAAACCCAACCCTGAATCTCTCCATAGCCCTATGTATTAGCTCTTTTTAAGATGGAGAAACCAGTTGTAAGGTTTATTCCTGCCTGTCTTGTCTCCTGCCTGCAACTGTGTTAACCCTTACTTGTATGAAGTAATACAAGAACTACTTAAACAAGCCTGTGTCTTCTGTGTTTCCTTGCACCCAAGCACAAGACTCTATACAGACTGTATTTTATATTTGACACCAAAATTGAAGGGAATGAGGGACAACACTAGACAAATACATGCAAACACTTTTCTATCTATGGACACAAGTACAGTATATTTTCCTTTTTTCTTTGGGATTTTTGCCCTCTTTTGCATGTTAAACTTTGTATGCTTCGGTTATATCTACTTACATGCTAACATCATTCACCTTGATAAGAATGACCAAATCCATCTTAGTTCTATTGATGTAACTACATTACTTTCCAGGTTCCTAATAGTAATCTCTTTTTATTTTTAACTCTTTATTTATTAGAAATAGACCGTGCAGTTATTAACAATAATGATAATAAAATATCCTAGTCCATTACCATAACAATATTAAATGCTTCTGATTTGTTTAACGTTTTTCTTTATCCTTGTTTCGTTTCTCAGACTAAATCTACAATATTCACATTCTAAAAAAAAAAAAGAAACCTAACAAGACCACTGCATTAACAGGTGTGTGCAAATGTTTGGCTATTATTGTGTAATGTATATTTAGGAAAAAGTATGGCATACAGTGGCTTGCTAAAGTATTCACCCCCTTGGCTTTTAACCTCTTGTTTCTTCAGAGAAATAGAGGACTAGAACTCTAGTGCCACCTATTTTTTGGAGTATTGCTCCTCGGCAGTGCAAAAGTATGAGATCTGATTTGGCTGGGTGAGAGGTCTTATCCTGCCGAAATGACGGCGGGTATCCATGAGGTGTATGGGTACCGTCACACAGTGGCACTTTTGTCGCTACGACGGTACGATCCGTGACGTTCCAGCGATATCCATACGATATCGCTGTGTCTGACACGCAGCAGCGATCAGGGATCCTGCTGAGAATCGTACGTCGTAGCAGATCGTTTGGAACTTTATTTCGTCACTGGATCTCCCGCTGTCATCGCTGGATCGTTGTGTGTGACAGCGATCCAGCGATGCGTTCGCTGGTAACCAGGGTAAACATCGGGTTACTAAGCGCAGGGCCGCGCTTAGTAACCCGATGTTTACCGTGGTTACCAGTGTAAAAGTAAAAAAAAAAAAACAGTACATACTTACATTCCGGTGTCTGTCCCCCGGCGTCCTGCTTCCCTGCACTGTGAGCGCCTGCCGGCCGGAAAGCGAGCACAGCGGTGACGTCACAGCTGTGCTTTCCGGCTGGGGCTGATACAGAGCAGAGAAGCACAGCGCCGGGGGACAGACACCGGAATGTAAGTATGTACTGTTTGTTTTTTTTTACGTTTACGCTGGTAACAAGGGTAAACATTGGGTTACTAAGCGCGGCCCTGCGCTTAGTAACCCGATGTTTACCCTGGTTACCAGGGGCCTTCGGCATCGTTGGTCGCTGGAGAGCGGTCTGTGTGACAGCTCCCCAGCGACCACACAACGACTTACCAACGATCACGGCCAGGTCGTATCGCAGGTCGTGATCGTTGGTAAATCGTATAGTGAGACGGTACCCTAAGTCAGTTGCCAAGGTAAACATTTCTTACATCGACTGAGCGTGACTTGAAGTGACGCACCGATAGTGGGTGGCACCGTAATCCCGGCCACAGGCGTGACGTTAGCAGGAAACATGCAGACATATGCATCCTATCATTTAGAATGCATTCTGCAATTATTGAGCACATGATGCATTTTTTTCCCACGAAAAAAAACGCATCGTGGTAAAAAAAGCAGCATGTTAATTAATTTTGCGTTTTTTTGAAAAAAAAAAAGGCATAAAAAACACAAACGCGCAAAAAACGCATCAAAAAAGCAAAAAAAAAACGCATGCGGATTTCTGGCAGAAATCTCCGGTTTTTGTCAGGAAATTTCTGCAAGAAATCCTGAATGTGTGCACATACCCTTAGGTGGTAAAAAGAAAAGTTTTCATTCCTGTCATGTCACACTTCATTAATTCCTGAAAAACAACTGAAGGGTTAATAATAATAATAATAATAATAATCTACTATATAATTGTCTAAGGGTCACTTCCGTCTGTCTGTCTGTCTTTCTGTCTGTCCCGGAAATCCCGCCGGCTGCGACCAATCAGCGATATTGGAGCGCAATTTAACCCCCACTCACAGCGAGATGTAGTTCACTCAAGTTTACTGAATAAGTTCTGTCAGGTCAGTCACGGTGCCACGTAGTTCAGTCAAAGTTAATGAACACTTTGTCAGTCACAGTGAGTAATAGTTCAGTCACGTTTAATGAACATTTTCTGTCACTCACAGTGCCACGTAGTTCAGTCACGTTTAATGAACATTTTCTGTCAGTCACAATGCCATGCCATGTAGATCACCGACATTGGCACAGGATTTAAACACAGCACGCGACCAATCAGTGAAGCGGTGTTTAAATTCTGCGCCAATTAGCGCCCAGACTGCGCCTGTCGCTGATTGGTGTGGTATTTAAACACCGCTTCACCGATTAGTCGTGGCCGGCCATGACCAATCAGCGACAGGCGTAGTCCGGCCGCGAATAGGCGCGGGATTTGAACCACGCTTCAGGCCGGACTACGCCGGTCTCTGATTGGTCACGGCACGCCGACGGCGACCAATCAGCGAAGCGTGGTTCAAATCACGCGCCAAATCGCAGCCGGGAATGGGACAGGTCAGTGATATTGGCGCACAATTTAACCCCCACTCACAGCGAGACGTAGTTCACTCACATTTACTGAATAAGTTCTGTCAGATCAGTCACAGTGCCATGTAGTTCAGTCAAATTTAAGGAACACGTTCTGTCAGTCACAATGTGACATAGCTCAGTCACGTTTAATGAACATTTTCTGTCAGTCACAGTGCCACATAGTTCAGTCACGTTTAAATTATGATTTTCTGTCAGTCACAGTGCCACGTAGTTCTGTCACGTTTAATGAACACTTTCTGTCACAGCGCGCTGAACAGATACTTCTTTACTGTACGCTATCACAAATTACGCTTTCTGTCTTAGAATGGGTTGTAAGCAAAAATAAGCCAATGAGGATGACACAAAAGCAGCAGCAAGGAAACAACAACGTTGAGAGCAACAGACACTTCAACAAATTGCCGCTAGACAAGCCCAGGATGCAGAATCTCACAGACAATGTCGGGAACAAGAGACATCACAATAAACTGCCGCCAGACAAGCCCAGGATGTGGAATCTCACAGACAACGTCGCCAACAGGAGACACCACAACAAACTGCCGCCAGACAAGCCCAGGATGCGAAATCTCACAGACAACGTCGCCAACAGGAGACACAGGAGACACCACAACAAATTGTCGTACGACAGGAACAACATGATAGCCAAATTCATAAAAAACAAATGCTCTACAAACTAAGGCAAGCCCAGGACAATATTCAACAACTTGCACAATACGTAACAGACAATGAAAGTACAATTATTGAACACTACTGTGGGAATATGAATGCAGTTTGCTCTAAATGCGACTCTCAGAATTTCATTGATGAAAAACCATTTGACAATCGGTTTACTCAATGCTGCCAAAAAGGAAAAGTTATGCTACCGAGACCTCACTACTCAGATCTGTTTGAGCAGTTGATGAAAGGAACGCATCAACACAGTAGAAATTTTATGGAAAATATCAGAAGCATCAACAGTTCTCATGCGTTTGCTTCATTTGGTGCCAACATTTCACCGCCCCCTGGATTCGGACCATATTGTTTTAAAATTCACGGCCAGATATACCACCACACTGGAACACTTCACCCAAAAATAGGACAACCACCAAAATTTGCACAATTATACATCATTGATACAAATGAGGCTACAGAACAAAGGATGAACCTGAAAGAAAACTAAAAGTGTGATTCTGAACTGATGAACCAAATTGCTGTACATTTACAAAAAATAAGCCCATTTGCTGCCGCATATCACATGCTAAAAGACGTCGAAGCTGAGGAGGAACAGAGGGCTATACAAAATGGTACTAAAATGCCTTCTATTTTCATGGCCATTAAACAAGAACGTAAACAGGATCCCCGACTTTACAACAAACCACGTGTAAGTGAGGTCGCAGTTGTTTTTCAAAACGATGAGGGAGAGCCTCCTTTTCAAAGGGATATATTAGTCCATCTTAAGTCAGACCAAAACAATCCTTTGGTTCCTAAGACACAACGAATTAACATTTTGCACAGCAACCTTGATGCTCTTCTGTATCCGCTATTCTTTCCAAGACGTGATCAAGGGTGGCATGAAAACCTAAACCAGCAAGGAACTTCAAGAAGAATTACACAGCTGCAATACTACAGTTTTCTTCTGTCTGTCCGAAATTACTTCAATCCTATTTTAAACGGTGAGAAACAGTACTTAGTTGACGCATATGTTAAAATTGAAGCTAATCATCTATATTTCATAAGAATGAACCAAAAACAACTTAAAGTTGAAGACTACTGCGTTCTTCAAGAACATTTGCAAAAAAAAATCAATTGAAAAAGGAATTCCAATTGGAAAAACAGTAATTCTCCCGTCGTCGTTTGAAGGTAGCCCCTGCAACATGCAACAGCGTTATCAAGATGCAAAGGCTATAGTAACAAAGTATGGAAGACCTGACATTTTTGTGACAATGACCTTTAATCCTAAATGGCCGGAAATTACCGAAAATCTAGATCTCTGGCAAAAAGTTGAACACAGACCGGACTCGCACGCGTATTTCGACTGAAACTCAGCAGCCTTTTGAAATACATCAAAAATGGGCTTTTTGGAACAGTCGTAGCAATGGTACACGTCAGAGTTTCAGAAACGAGGTCTCCCACATGCTCATATACTAACTATCTTAGACGCAGATTCCAAGTTTCGTACGGAGGAAGAAATTGACAACATAGTGTGGGCTGAAATTCCTAACCAAGAAAAGTATCCTGAACTGTATAATATTGTAGTCTCTCATATGGTTCATGGCCCATGTGGTGTAGCAAATCCAAAAAGTCCATGCATGGAAAATGGAAAGTGTACAAAAGGGTTTCCAAAGGAGTTGAAACAGCACACTATTAAAAAGACTTGGATGGCTACCCATCCTACCGGTGACAACACATTGATAACATTGTTTGCAACAAAAAAATTATAAATAACTCATGGACAGTCCCATACAAACCGTACTTATCAAAACGCTACAACTGTCACATCAACGTAGAAATCTGTGCTTCAATAAAAAGTGTAAAATATCTTTTCAAGTACATCTACAAGGGGCATGACAAAGCTAACATGGAAATACAACAGAAAACAGTCAATCACGATGAATCATCAACTTTTGTTGACTTAAGATACGTCAGCGCTCCAGAAGCTGCTTGGAGGATATTTGCATTTCCAATGCATTCACAGTCCCATGCCATTATACATTTAGCTATTCATTTACCAAATCAACAGCAGCTTTATTTCTTTGAAGATGCTGAAGTCAAAGATGTCTGAAAAACTTTAAGCACAACGTCAACATTAATGGAATGGTTTTTGCTGAACCAACGTGACGAAAACGCAAGGCAGTATTTGTACCGAGAGATTCCAGAGCATTACGTTTGGAATAAAACTTGAAATCCAAGACAACAAGGAGTTAGCAGAATAATTGGACGCATGTATACTGTTAGTGTCAAGGATCAAGAAAGATATTGCCTTCGGCTGTTACTACTGCATGTCGAAGGGGCTACAAGTTATGACGATTTGAAAACATTTAAAGCTGCAGCTTTGGCTTTAGGACTTCTATTGGATGATACTGTGTGGAAACTTACTTTAGAAGACGCAGTTACTCTATATATGCCTAAGCAACTTCGTGAATTGTTTGCCTACATCTGTGTATTTGGACCACCTACAAATTCGGCTCAACTTTGGGTAAATTTTAAAGAAGATCTAATCGAGGATTACTGCTTACATTTTCACAACAGAAGTGGAAATTGTCAAAATTGCGAATTTTATGCCATGCCAGATGTCCAAAATGTTTTACTACTTCATGGAAAAACTTTTTCTGAGTTTAATTTGCCACAGCCTGCAATTCAAGTTCCACAAGTTCCAGAGTATGACGAAGCTTAAGAATTATTGTTGGCAACAGAGAAAAGAAACTCCTTAAATGAACAACAACGGATTGCATATGACACTATTGTGAGCGCTATAGAAAACCAAGCAGATGCAAGGCCAAAATGTTTCTTTATTGATGGTCCAGGAGGGAGCGGTAAAACATACCTCTATTAAGTTTTAATGCATCACGTTAGAGGGTTGGGAAAAGTCGTATTGCCATCGGCTACAATAGGTATTGCAGCAAACCTTTTACGAGGAGGTCACACTATCCATTCACTCTTTGGGATACCAGTTCCAGTCAAGGAAATCTCTTTTTCCAAAATAAAACAAAACATTTGCAGGAAGACTGTTAAAGAACGCAAATCTTTTCATACTTGACGAGTGCACCATGGCACCCAATTACGCTTTGAGCTTAATTGACAGACTTCTGTGTGAAGTAATGACTACAAATGTTGCTGAAAAAATGAAATTCTGTTTGGGGGTAAAGTTTTTGTCATTGGTGGAGATTTTAGGCAATGCCTTCCCGTCATACCAAATGGAACAAGAACAGATGTTATCGAGTCCAGCTTAAAAATGGCTGACCTTTGGAAACAGTTTAATAAACTCCAACTAATTAACAACATGCGATCTTCTGACCCAGAGTATAGCAACTGGCTTGTGATGTTTTTGGACAATGCATTGAAATTGATGTGAACGACCAAAGTAGTGTTGAGAGGGCCTCTTCTCATGCAATTCTCTGTCCCAAGAACGATGACGTGGCTCTGCTAAATTCCCGTGTGATGGATAGAATGCCTGGAGAGTATAAGTTGTACAAAAGTGATGATTCAGTGGATGTAGATAATGAAGATGAACGAGAGAATTATCCAGTTGAATTTTTAAATAGTCTTACGCCATCAGGAATGCCATCCCACAGACTACAACTGAAAGTTGGAACAATCATATTGTTGCTGTGGAATCTAAATACAAAAAATGGTCTATGTAATGGAACTCGCCTTACTGTTACTGGACTCCATTCTAACTTCATTCAAGCAAGAGGGATCACTGGATCAGGAAAAGGCGATGAAGTGTTCATTCCACGCATTGATTTATGTCCTTCAGACACCGGTTTTCCATTTAGGCTTCGGTGTGTTGGCATATATCTACCGGAGCCTGTTTTTGGTCATGGACAACTCTACATTGCATTTTCAAGAGTTAAAATGAGATCCAACGTCAAGGTGCAAGTTCTTCCTACCCCGTTACAAGGAAAGTTGCTTATAGGTAGTCAAAAGGTATTCACAAAAAATGTGGTGTACAAAAATATTTTGGGTTGATATTGTTAAATATATTAGTGTAGATGTACTTCTTTTGTTCGATGATTTATTTAAATACAGTTAGATATTCATGTAATGACTTATGTATTTTGATGATCTGTTTCATAATTTCATTCAATTGTATAAAGTTCAATGAGCAATAAAATTTAATGATAATAAATATATTTTACCCAGAAAATCCTGTGTATTCATTGCATTATTCTGAAATCTTCATAAATAAACAACATACATATTCTAGAATACCCGATGCATTAGAATCGGGCCACCATCTAGTAATAATAATAATAATAATAATAATAATAATAATAATAATAATAATAATAAATAATAAACTACTTGAAAGCAATTTTGAATATGTTGAGGGTTGCTGTTTTTAAAATGGTATCACATTTGGGTTTTTTCCAATATATAGGACCTCCAATGTCATTTCGAGACGGAATAGGGCCCTAAAAAATTTTTGGGAAATGTCCTTGAAAAAATGTAAAATTACTGCTAAATTTTTATATGTTGTAAAATGCTAACAAAATAAAAAAAAAATTCACAAATGGTGCTGATGTAAGGCAGACAAGAGGGAAATGTTATTTATTAATAGTTTATGTGGTAGGATTCTCTGGATTAAAGGGATAGTTTTTGCAAACATTTTGACATTTCTGTCAAATTTCTGTTATTTTTTTTTATAAATGAACACAACACATAACAACCTAAATGTACCATCATCATAAAACATAATGTGCCACGAAAAAACAAATCTCAAAATCACTGGGATATATGTTGAAACGTTCCAGAATTATTACCACATAAAGTGACACTGGTCAGATTTAAAAAATTTGGCTCGGTTACTAAGGAGATAAAGGACGAGGGCCTCCATATGGAATGACTATGGGAGCTGTTCACGTGTGTGGGTTTTTTTTGCTGATCAAAGTAATTGTAGCCACACAACAAACTCATCCATTCAAGTCACCCTAGTTAGATCTTTGTTTTGTACGTTTTTTACTGATTGAGAGAAGCTAGGAAACCTTATTTGATTTTTGCATCTGAAAAAAAAAAAAAAAACTATAAAACCCAGATGAAACACTGATGAAAATCAGTTTTTCATAAACGTATAATAAAAAAAATGGACGTCTGAATAAGGCTTTAAGCTGAATTTGTTTTTTGTTTTTTTTGGAGGTCCAAGATCATAAAACTTTTGCAGCCTTTCTTACAGAGCGAGCATTAAAAGGTCGAGTACTCAATGCAGTGTAGTTAGCTATTTGCATAACCAACAGCCCTTTAGCTCACTAAGCATGCCAAGAAAGATCCAGCCAGAAGGGCTTTATATTCTGTCCTAGCTGAACAGTGCTTTATTTCAAAGAGGCTGAAGACGACGCTTGTGTAACCAATTAATGGGGTTTTGTGTTTATTCCCCAAAGTATCCATCGATTCCTATACACCAAGTGCTCCATATTCAGGTAGTAGTATTGTTTAAACATATCCTTTTACACCAACCCATTTGTTAATTTTGTGTGTGATCTTTTTCTAGGTTAGGGTACCGTCACACAGTACCATTTTAATCGCTACGACGGCACGATCCGTGACGTCGCAGCGATCGTATGATTATCGCTCCAGCGTCGTAGACTGCGGTCACACGTTGCAATCACGGCGCTGGAGCGATGCCGAAGTCCCCGGTAACCAGGGTAAACATCGGGTAACTAAGCGCAGGGCCGCGCTTAGTAACCTGATGTTTACCCTGGTTACCAGCGTAAACGTAAAAAAAAACAAACACTACATACTTACATTCCGGTGTCTGTCCCCGGCGTTCTGCTTCTCTCCACTGTGTAAGCGCCATGGCCGGAAAGCACAGCGGTGACGTCAGACGTCACCGCTGTGCTCGCTTTCCGGCTGGCAGACGCTCACACAGTGGAGAGAAGCTGAGACGCTGGAGGACAGACACCGGAATGTAAGTATGTAGTGTTTGTTTTTTTTACGTTTACGCTGGTAACCAGGGTAAACATCGGGTTACTAAGCGCGGCCCTGCGCTTAGTTACCCGATGTTTACCCTGGTTACAAGCGAACACATCGCTGGATCGCTGTCACACACAACGATCCAGCGATGTCAGCGGGTGATCAAGCGACGAAAGAAAGTTCCATACGATCTGCTACGACGTATGATTCTCAGCAGGATCCCTGATCGCTGCTGCGTGTCAGACACTGCGATATCGTAACGATATCGCTAGAACGTCACGAATCATACCGTCGTAGCGATCAAAATGGTACTGTGTGACGGTACCCTTACTCAAGATACTTCAAAGCCTGCATGGATTGAAACTGTGATAAGACACTATTTTTGTTTATATTAACCTTAAAGGGAACCTACCAGGTCAGATACGAAGGTAAACTGCAGATATCAGATGCATCTGCAAGTTAATAATGTTAAGAAGTTGCTTGGCCGCCATACTGAAAAGTGCGCCACCGGGGAGAAAATTAACTTTATTCTTGGGCAGCACAGCAGCCTTGCAGCGCTGGAGTCCTGGGTTCAAACCCCACCAAGGACAACATCTGCAAAGAGTTTGTATGTTCTCTCCGTGTTTGCGTGGGTTTCCTTCAGGTACTCCGGCTTCCTCCCATATTCCAAAGACATATGGATAGGGAATTTAGATTGTGAGCCCCAACGGGGACAGCGATGATAATGTGTGCAAACTGTAAAGCGCTGCGGAATATGTTAGCGCTATATAAAAATAAAGATTATTATTATTATATTCTTGTCGGCTTCTTTTAGTCATACAGGTGTGCCGGAGGGGTTACAGTCATGGATCACTGCACTGATTGTGGCTGCTGTAAATGGCTATTATGCAATCACCATGGATGGCAGACAAATCAATTTTGGAACAAATCAAGCCAGACATGTCACTTGAAGCAAAAATCAAAAAGCTACGACATACCTACTTTGGACACATAACTGAAGAAGGATATCACAGTCAAACGAATAGAAAAACCAAGCCGAAGAGGTAGACCAACAACCCAATGGCTTGATACTATAAAGATAACAGCGGAGAAAACCCCGGTGGACCTATCTAGACTTGCACAAGATCGATCTTTCTACAGATTGCTCATCCATCAAGTCGCCACGGTTCGAAAAGGAGCTGAAAGCCACTAAATAATAACACTAATAATAACACAATCTATATATATAATTGTCTAAGGGTTTTTCCGTCTGTCTGTCTGTCTGTCCTGGAAATCCCTTTCTCTGATTGGTCGAGGCCGCGAGGCCTCGACCAATCAGCGACGGGCACAGTATCGACGTAGATGTCATAATGGTTGCCATGGCGACGATGATGTCATAAAGGTTGCCTCGACCAATCAGCGACGGGCACAGTCTGCCGCGAATTCTGGAATCATCATTGTCCATATACTACGGGGACATGCATATTCTAGAATACCCGATGCATTAGAATCAGGCCACAGTCTAGTATTATATAATTCTGCTTCTCCCTCTGAAATTAAAGTCAAGCTCAAATACAGCTTTTTATTGGTAGCAGTAGACTGCCAGGAATAGAGAGTCAGACCCACGGCAGTCAGCAGACTTAGGCTACTTTCACACACAGCATATTTTCTGCGTATTTTTACGCGCGCGTATTTTGCTGCTGCTTTACCTGCGTTTTTTTACGCAGGCAAAAAACGCAGCTGCTTTCACACACTGCGTTTTTTGCTGCGTTTTTTGCAGCTGCGTTTTTTTCAGCATTGTGTACTGAAATTAAAGTTTGTTTGAAAAAAAAAAAAAAAGGGAAAAAAAAGAGTCATTGAGGTCATTTCCTGTCTTTATGACTCAGAATACAATACACACTGGAGTTAACACTGGAGTTTTCCGGTACTCCACATTGTTTGCTGTACGTTATTCCTGACACTCCTGTGAGTTCTTCTACCATAGATATAGAGTGCCTTCTATTCAGCAGTTCCCCTCGTAGTATATCTGATTTCTAGGGGGTGTCCTCTATTCATGGCAAGTGGGTGTTATGTAATGTGTATTTTTTGCCATGGTCGACAAATCAAAGAAGCAGACTACATCATAGTTAAAAGTTCAAATATTTATTTGTAGTAACTGTCAAAATTGAAAAACTTTTCTAATAAAATTGAGAATAGAATGATTTGTTGTTTTTTTTTGTTATTAACAAAATTCCACACGTAAACACTGTAAACATCCCCAAAATGGGATTATAAACCTGTGGATGTCCAAGTCCACTCATTAATTGCCGCCAGGAGGGCATGCTTCCAGCTTTCATTAGTATTGCGCAAGGCCCTTTCCTCGTCACCACTGACGGTGAGTCATTCGGCACTTGCGCAACACTAATCAGAGCTGGAAACATGCCCTCTTGGCGGAAACTGAGGAGTGGACTTGGACATCATGGCGTTTTAAACATGAAAAGCAACATTATGCCTACTGGTCCTCATATAGGCTTTGTGAATATGAGTAGTAGCTCCAGTCTGGATGGTGTTCTTCAGACTGGGCTACTACTCTGGATGTTGGAGCGTTTTTTTTAATAAATATATTGCTAGGTTTAAAACTAAATTGGAAATAAATAGGGATTCAACGCAGGGCGCAGAGAACGCAGCAAGTTGCGTATTTAAGTGCCACGTGCCACGTATTTAAGTGCCACGTATTTCGGTGCCACGTGCCACGTATTTAAGTGCCACGTATTTAAGTGCCACGTGCCACGTATTTAAGTGCCACGTATCACGTATTTCGGTGCCACGTATTTAAGTGTCACGTATCACATATTTCAGTGCCACGTGCCACGTATTTCAGGGCCACGTGCCACGTATTTCAGTGCCACGTATTTCAGTGCCACGTGCCACGTATCAAAGTGCCACGTGCCACATATTTCAGTGCCACGTATCAAAGTGCCACGTGCCACATATTTCAGTGCCACGTATCAAAGTGCCACGTATCAAAGTGCCACGTATCAAAGTGCCACGTATCAAAGTGCCACGTATCAAAGTGCCACGTGCCACATATTTCAGTGCCACGTATCAAAGTGCCACGTGCCACGTATCAAAGTGCCACGTATTTCAGTGCCACGTATCAAAGTGCCACGTATCAAAGTGCCACGTGCCACATATTTCAGTGCCACGTATCAAAGTGCCACGTGCCACGTATTTCAGTGCCACGTATCAAAGTGCCACGTATCAAAGTGCCACGTGCCACATATTTCAGTGCCACGTGCCACGTATTTCAGGGCCACGTGCCACGTATCAAAGTGCCACGTGCCACATATTTCAGTGCCACGTGCCACGTATTTAAGTGACACGTGCCACGTATCAAAGTGCCACGTATCACGTATTTCAGTGCCACGTATTTAAGTGACACGTATCACGTATAAGTGCCACGTGTCATGTATTTAATTGCCACGTATTTAAGTGCCACGTATCAAGATTTTCCATGGAGAACAGACACATCCAGAGATATGTCTGCTCTCCACGGCTGCAGCAACACACTGACAGGAGCCATAGTTCCTGTCGGTGTGTCACTGCGCATGCGCGAGCGAGTTTACCGGCGGTCATTGACCCCGGCACTCTCGCTTAACGGCAGTGCTGCGTGGGAAAGTTCAACGCAGCTGTACTGCTGTTAACCGAGACGCCGGAGCCATTGAACTCCGGAACAGTACGCGATACACTGCTAGGAGCTTGGCTCCTGGCAGTGTATCGCCGGAGAGCAGGGGATCGGCGTGGGACACTCGTTTTATGGATTCTGCGGACAGGGAGTATGAATTTGGTTTATTATTTTTGGATTTTTTTCCTGGAGGATCAAGGGCTTTGCCTACAAGTGTGCTGTTGGTGAGTATATACTCTATGTTATGTGTTGTATGTACTGTACTGTGTGTCATGTATGTGTATTGTGTGTAGGTGTTTTGTGTAACTTTACAATTGTGCTAAGTCGCCAGACACAGGGACAACTCTCCCATCCTAATACCGGATGGGAGTAGTAGTCCCATACGGCGACTTAGCACAATGGTGGCACTAGCGTCGCATGGGGACACACACGCATACACACGCACGCACACACGCACACACACACACACACACATACCGTCTCGATCAGCAGCCCCACGTTTATGGTCATTCTGTTTAATGACTCCATGCTGCTTCACTGGGGGGCGGGGGCTTCCCTCTTCCCTCTTCCTGTCCGACGTCACGTCCGGTCCTGGGTGTCAACCCCTCCGTACAAAGACGCCGACACCCAGGACAAAGGCGCTGTGTGTGGACGGTAAGATGGGGCCCTATGGGGACACGCAGACACGCCGCTGCGTAAAGAATTGACATGTCAATTCTTTTTACGCCGGCGTGTTTGCAGACAAAAGCGCCGCGTTTTTTTGCGGTGTGTCTGAACGGCAAAGTGAATTTCTCATTCACTTTGCCGGCAGACGAAAATGACATTGCGCATTTTTGAAAAGCGCCCGCAAAATAGCGCTCAAAAATGCGCTATGTCTGAAAGTAGCCTAAGGGCTCGTGCACACTTTGCGGATTCTTCTGCGGATTTTTCCGCTGCGGATTTGGAAAATCCGCAGTGCAAAACCGCTGCGGTTTTCACTGCGGATTTTCCTGCGGTTTCGTCTGCGGATTCCTCAGCGGGTTTTCAACAGCACTTTCCTATTGGTGCATGTTGAAAACCGCTGCGGAATCCGCAGAAAGAAGTGACATGCTCCTTTTTTTCCGCAGCAATTCCGCGCGGTTTTTCCCAGGATTTTCCGCAATGTGGGCACAGCGGTTTTGGTTTTCCATAGGGTAACATTGTTCTGTACCCTGCATAGAAAACTTCAAATCCGCTGCGGATCCGCAGCAAAAACCGCAAAGTGTGAACATAGCCTTACACTGAATAAAAAGCTGTCTTCATGACAAGTACACTGTATGTTCTAATACATGGATGGAGTCATGTGACCTTTGAAGCAGAAGAATATTTCCATATCTTCATAAAAAATATGTTATGGATTATAAGCATTTGCCTTGCAATAAAAATTATAAAATTTTTGTAGAGATTTGATGTGCGTCATAAGATGTGTGCCCTAAGAAATCTAGTGAATAAGACATATGCAAATCTGGAAGTGCATTGGAATGTTAATACACTTGGATTCCTTCTCCCCAGTTCATTTTTCCCACCTACACTCCTCTCCTTGATAGACTGCTCGAGATCTCTAAAAACAAATAATTTGTTATCTGATCTTTTTAAGGCCGTTTTATGGCTTTAGAAATCCGACGTCTTTAATTTATCTGAGAATAACTCAATTATAAGATCGTTTCTTTATTTGGCACATACTGTACTTTCTTTCGCTGGCAATGTGTAAATGTAAACCGTAACCTAAATTTAAGAACACAAATAGTTCTGTCAAAATGCTAAAGACAGGACCCTTGCCAGTTTCAAGCTGACCTCCTGGTCCAGAGAGCGCTGCGAGTAGCGGAAGTGAGTTACAACATAATTGTATGTTGTGCTGTGCAAACAGACAAAACCTCTCACAAAGTAACGGTGCGTTATCAGGGTTTTATGTGAAAAATCAAACTTTAACATCTATCCAAGAAATGTGTGATACACGTTTTACTGGTTCCCCACTAACTGCTGGAATAGGGGGTCACGGTCTTCGTCCCTCACCACCAGCACAGCTCTCAAGGAATAACAAACTAATGTAAAAATAAGCAAACAGGCTGTCAAGCCCTTTTCTCTCAACTCAAGCCCCCGTCTCACTAAGCGAGATCGCTAGCGAGATCGCTGATGAGTCACAAGTTTCGTGACGCAACAGCGACCTCAGTAGCGATCTCGCTTTGTGTGACACGTAGCAGCGACCAGGCCCCTGCTGTGAGATCGCTGGTTGTGTCGGAATGGCCTGGACCTTTTTTTGATCGTTGAGGTCCCGCTGGGTAGCACACATCGCTGTGTTTGACACCTTACCAACGACCTCGTTGACGACTCAGACACTGAATCGTCATAATAGCTCCCATGTGAGATCGTTGTACAGGTCGCTACAGGTCGCTGGTGAGATGTCAAACAGTGAGATCGCAGCTGCGATCGTTAGTAAGATCTCACTGTTTGACATCTCACCAGCGACCACATAGCGACGCAGCAACGATCCCTGACAGGTCGTATCGTTGTCGGGATCGCTTTAGCGTCGCTAAGTGAGACGGGGCCTTCAGTAAAGCCAGTATGGCACTTCTTATCTCTGGCTGCATACAGTAGGTAAAATAAGGCTCCCTCCATTAAAGTGCTATCAAAAAGGAATGAGTGAGGCAACGCTATTCTTCATGTAATGGATTGATGACTTGGTATTTTTGATGAACACCACCATTTGCATATATAGGCCAAGTTCACACGAGTCTATAAAATTTTGTCCAAAGTTCATCCAGAAATAATGAACAATTTTCATCAGTATGGTGGTCTGCATGTAATCCATATGGCACCTTTTGTTTTTATATATACAGCTCTAGCAAAAATTTAAGAGACCACGGTAAAACTTTGTTTGTCTGATTTTTCTCTTTATAGGTATACTTTTTTAGTAAAATGTAAATTGTTCTTTTATTCTATAAACTACTGACATGTCTCGAACGTTCCAAGCAATAAATTTTGTATTTATTTTCTGAAAATAAGAAAAGGTAAAAACAACAAAAAAATGCATTGCTTGCAGACCTCAAATAATGCAAAAAAAAAACAAAGTTCATAATTATTTAGAAACAAGAATACTAATGTTTTAACTCCAGAAGAGTTCAGAAATCAATATTTTGTGGAATAACGATGATTTTTAAGCTTTCATGCGTCTTGGCATGCTTTCCACCAGTCTTTCACACTGCTTTTGGGTGACTTTATGTCACTTCAGGTACAAAAATTTAAGCAGTTCTTCTTTGTTTGATGGCTTGTGACTATCCATCTTCCTCTTGATTACATTCCAGAGGTTTTCAATGGGGTTCAGGTCTGGAGTTTGGGCTGGCCATGACAGGGATTTTATGTGGTGGTCCTTCATCCACACCTTGATTAACCTAGCTGTGTGGCATGGTGCATTGTCCTGCTGGAAAAACCAGTCCTCAGAGTTGGGGAACATTGCCTGAGCAGAAGGAATCAACTTTTTTCAGGATAACCTTGTATGCGGCTTGATTCATACGTCCTTCACAAAGATTAACCTGCCCAATTCCAGCCTTGCTAAAGCATCCCCAGATCATCACCGATCCTCCACCAAATTTCAGTGGGTGCAAAACACTGTGGCTTGTACGCCTCTCCAGGTCTCCGTCTAACCATTAGATGATCAGGTGTTGGGCAAAGCTGAAAATTAAACTCATCAGAGAAGATTACCTTACTACAGTCCTCTATGGTCCAATCCTTATGGTCTTTGGCAAACTTCTGCCTGGCTCTCCTTTGCTTCTCATAGATGAAAGGCTTTTTTTTCTATCTTTACATGACTTGAGTCCTGCCTCTAGGAGCCTGTTACAAACTAATCTTCGTATATAAGTATGGAAGCCGATTTGTTTTATGCACCCATAGACTTGAATGGATCAGTCTCATCATGGAAGAAACTAGAATCCAAGGGGTATTGTTTCTACTTGTGGAGAGTAACATGTCAAGCCTGACTTGCCAAATGTGAGGAGACTTAAGCATTGAAATGCTCCTCTGAGAAATATGCAAATTGTCTCTCCAGAGTGGAAGAGGACTAGAACTCTAGCGCCACCTATTGGATATAGCAATCCTAAAAGTCTAATGAGCCTTGCCACATGACTTAGGATAAAAGCCAAAATCTCAGTTTGCAGGCACACTATTTTGGGGTGCCCCTTGTCAGTGCAAAGTGTGAGACCTAGATTGGCTATGTGAGAGGCGGTTGGCTGAATTTTTTTTTTTTTTTCACGTGCAGATTTGGTCCATGAAAAAAAATAAAAATTGCTCATCTGAACAGCTCTATTAAATAACTTTGGTCTGAGTGCTGTTCATTTTTTGAAAATACAGTGGTGTGAATCTAGCCTCAAAGAGAGTGTGGTCCTTGGAAACATACTAAGAAGCTGCTATAAGGACTCAGCAGCGCCAGAGAGTTTATTATTTGTTGAGAAATAGCCTTTAAAGTATAAAAAAAGCAAAAAAACATGTGAAAGTATATTCGTATTTGTTGCAGTAATAATTCCAGCATTCTGACAGTTTTGGTTCACAGAAATGTAAATGCATTTTAGCCAATTCCATCTCCATGAAAGTGATGGACAGGCCGAAAAGTGGCTTTTTCAGGAAAACGCTGTGTCTGAAACCAGCCTTATACGGTTAGTTGTCTTTGGTGCCACTTATTGCACCTAGAGGCGCAGTATAAATTAGATATACTGCAATACTCGGTAATATGACACTGTCCAGCATCTGTTGCCTGGACCTATTAACCTTTTCTTGTGTCTTTGTTCTGGCACATTTATGTGCCCTAGTAAAATTCCAGGAACTTTGAGAAATAAGATCTGCAACAACTGAGCAGCAGATGAATCATCTTATAAGACAGAGGGCTGTTATATATTTGTGTGTCAGACTTGTCACCCTGCCCTGGTCTCACTACCATAACATTCTCCCTATTAGGCCGGGGACACACTTAACGTATAAAAAAACGGTCCGTTTTTCACGGCCGAGAATCGCACAAATGTTTCAAAAACAGTGATCCGTGTGCAGTGCGAGGATGCGATTTCCTCGCATCAAATGATCCGTGTGACATCCGTATGGCATCCGTATGCCGAGATTTTCTCGCAAGCTTGCAAAACCGACATCTAATGGATTTATGTGCTCAAATGTTCGGGAAAACATATATACAGTATATACACTCACCGGCCACTTTATTAGGTACACCATGCTAGTAACGGGTTGGACCCCTTTTGCCTTCAGAACTGCCTCAATTCTTCGTGGCATAGATTCAACAAGGTGCTGGAAGCATTCCTCAGAGATTTTGGTCCATATTGACATGATGGCATCACACAGTTGCCGCAGATTTGTCGGCTGCACATCCCAAAGATGCTCCATACAAGGCAGGATGGATCCATGCTTTCATGTTGTTTACGCCAAATTCTGACCCTACCATCCGAATGTCGCAGCAGAAATCGAGACTCATCAGACCAAGCAACGTTTTTCCAATCTTCTACTGTCCAATTTCGATGAGCTTGTACAAATTGTAGCCTCAGTTTCCTGTTCTTAGCTGAAAGGAGTGGTACCCGGTGTGGTCTTCTGCTGCTGTAGCCCATCTGCCTCAAAGTTCGACGCACTGTGCGTTCAGAGATGCTCTTAGGCCTACCTTGGTTGTAACGGGTGGCGATTTGAGTCACTGTTGCCTTTCTATCAGCTCGAACCAGTCTGCCCATTCTCCTCTGACCTCTGGCATCAACAAGGCATTTCCGCCCACAGAACTGCCGCTCACTGGATTTTTTTTCTTTTTCGGACCATTCTCTGTAAACCCTACAGATGGTTGTGCGTGAAAATCCCAGTAGATCAGCAGTTTCTGAAATACTCAGACCAGCCCTTCTGGCACCAACAACCATGCCACGTTCAAAGGCACTCAAATCACCTTTCTTCCCCATACTGATGCTCGGTTTGAACTGCAGGAGATTGTCTTGACCATGTCTACATGCCTAAATGCACTGAGTTGCCGCCATGTGATTGGCTGATTAGAAATTAAGTGTTAACAAGAAGTTGGACAGGTGTACCTAATAAAGTGGCCAGTGAGTGTATATATATAGAGATATGTCATTGAGACACACATATATATATATATATATATATATATTCTGTATTTATATTTCATTCAGCGCGATATCTGTGAAAAGCCGGTAATTCAATTGCCGGCTTTGCATTTCTCCTGCCTAAACCCGACAGGATATGAGACATGGTTTACATACAGTAAACCATCTCATATTCCCCTTTTTTTTTGCATATTCCACACTACTAATGTTAGTAGTGTGTATGTGCAAAATTTCAGCGCTGTAGCTGCTAAAATAAAGGGTTAAATGGCGGAAAAAATTGGCGTGGGCTCCCGCGCAATTTTCTCCACCAGAGTGGTAAAGCCAGTGACTGAGGGCAGATATTAATAGCCAGGAGAGGGTCCATGGTTATTGGCGCCCCCCCCCCCCCCCCCGTGGCTAAAAACATCTGCCCCCAGCCACCCCAGAAAAGGCACATCTGGAAGATGCGCCTATTCTGGCACTTGGCCACTCTCTTCCCACTCCCTGTAGCGGTGGGATATGGGGTAATGAAGGGTTAATGCCACCTTGCTATTGTAAGGTGACATTAAGCCAGATTAATAATGGAGAGGCGTCAATTATGACACCTATCCATTATTAATCCAATTGTCTGAAAGGGTTAAAAAACACACACACACACACACATTATTAAAAATTATTTTAATGAAATAAACACAGCGGTTGTTTCAGTATTTTATTGCTCTCTCAATCCATTTGCTGACCCTCGCTTGGAAAAATAATAAACGCACAAGATACATACCTTCAGCTGAACCGTCACGTCCCACGAGGTAATCCATGATCTGAAGGGGTTAAAATATTTTACAAGCAGGAGCCCTGCAAATGCAGCTGTGCTCCGTGCCTGTAATCCCCGGCGAATGAATGAAATGTAGGTCATTGACCTACATTTCCTTCAGTCGCGGTGATGCGCCCCCTGGTGGATGTCCTCATATGACCTGGAGCGTGGGAAAAAGTTCCCAGGCTGCAGTTCATGAGAACATCCAGCAGGGGCGCATCACCGCGACTCAATGTAAGTATAGATCACTGCTTTCCTTTCAGCACCCGGGGATTACAGGCACGAGCGAGTGGTTTATCGCAGCTCGTGCCTGTAATATTAGTTAACCCCTTCAGATGGATTACCACGTGGGACGTGATCTGACATCAGAAGGTATGTATCTTGTGCGTTTATTATTTTTCCAAGCGAGGGTGTTCCGGATGGATTGAGAGAGCAATAAATTATTACAACAACCGCTGTGTTTATTTCATTAAAATACTTTTAAATCATGTGTGTGTGTTTTTTAACCCTTTCATACAATTGGATTAATAATGGATAGGTGACATAATTGACGCCTCTCCATTATTAATCTGGCTTAATGTCACCTTACAATAGCAAGGTGGCATTAACCCTTCATTACCCCATATCCCACCGCTACACGGGAGTGGGAAGAGCGTGGCCAAGTGCCAGAATAGGCGCATCTTCCAGATGTGCCTTTTCTGGGGTGGCTGGGGACAGATGTTTTTAGCCACGGGGGGGCCAATAACCATGGACCCTCTCCTGGCTATTAATATCTGCCCTCAGTCACTGGCTTTACCACTCTGGCGGAGAAAATTGCGCGGGAGCCCACGCCAATTTTTTCCGCCATTTAACCCTTTATTTTAGCAGCTACAGCGCTGAAATTTTGCACATACACACTACTAACATTAGTAGTGTGGAATATGCAAAAAAAGGGGAATATGAGATGGTTTACTATATGTAAACCATGTGTCATATCCTGTCGGGTTTGTGAAGGAGAAATGCAAAGCCGGCAATTGAATTACCGGCTTTTCTATAGAACACCGCTGCGTATTTCTCGCAATGCACACGCATGGTCCGTGTGTAATCCGATTTTTTCTCGCACCCATAGACTTGCATTGGCGAGTCTCGGCCGAGATACGCTGACAATCGCAGCCTGCTGCGAGTTCCCTCGGATCCGAAATACGGTGGAGAAAATATCGGATGATGGGAGCTGGACCATAGATTAACATTGGGCCGAGTGCTATGCGATTTTTTATCGCATAGCACTCGTCCGTATTACGGTCTAGTGTGACCCCGGCCTTAAATGAGCTCTTTAAAGGCTCAATCACACTCATTCGTTTTTCAGAATTTCAGAACTCTAGTAAATGACACCTTGCAATTTGAAACATTTTATACATTCATTTTTTTCTGGCATTTTTATTCCTATAAAGAATTCTAGGTCTAGAAGACATGGGTAGATTTATCAGTACTACGCGATTCTTTGTCTGGGCTAAGTTTGCATTTTCAGTCTTAAAGGGAACCAGTCACCCCGTTTTTTCCGTATGAGATAAAAATACCGTTAAATAGGGCCTGAGCTGTGCATTGCAATAGTGTATTTTGTGGACCCCGATTCCCCACCTATGCTGCCGAAATACGTTACCAAAGTAGTCGTTTTCGCCTGTCAATCAGGCTGGTCTGGTCAGATGGGCGTGGTGTCTTCCCCCAGATCTTGCTTAGTTTTCCGTTGGTGGCGTAGTGGTGTGCGCATGCCCAAGGTCCCAAATCCACTTCACAGGGGAGTGAAAAGAGCGCGATGTGCGGTATTTCATTGGTGATCGGTGGGCGCGGCCATCTTCCTTTGGCCGCGCGTGCGCAGAAGCGGCGCTCTGCTGGCCGCGGCTTCAGGAGAATGGCCGCGGGATGCCGCGCGTGCGCAGATGGAGATCGCGGTGGCCATTTTCCTGAAGCAGAGTTCGCATCTCGGCTTCAGGAAAATGGCCGCCGTGATCTCCATCTGCGCACACGCGGCATCCCGCGGCCATTTTCCTGAAGCCGCGGCCAGCAGAGCGCCACTTCTGCGCACGCGCGGCCAAAGGAAGATGGCCGCGCCCACCGATCACCAATGAAATACCGCACATCGCGCTCTTTTCACTCCCCTGTGAAGTGGATTTGGGACCTTGGGCATGCGCACGCCACTACGCCACCAAAGGAAAACTAAGCAAGATCTGGGGGAAGACACCACGCCCATCTGACCAGACCAGCCTGATTGACAGGCGAAAACGACTACTTTGGTAACGTATTTCGGCAGCATAGGTGGGGAATCGGGGTCCACAAAATACACTATTGCAATGCACAGCTCAGGCCCTATTTAACAGTATTTTTATCTCATACGGAAAAAATGGGGTGACAGGTTCCCTTTAAAATTATCCAAATTCATTACAGTTGCCTATGCTGTTTGACGGGAGTCCTTCTTTACATTAAACAGATTTTTCAAAGTTTATATCCTGTTCACATATTGCGAACATCAAATTATATAGCACTGTGTACTTACAATTGCTCATTTTGATTTCCTACAGAGTAAATTCTTGTAAAAAAAAAATATATATATATATATATATATATATATATATATATATATATATATATATTATATTTTATATTACATACACACTGCTCAAAAAAATAAAGGGAACACTTAGTAAATCAAACTTCTGCGAAATCAAGCTGTTCACTTAGGAAGCAACACTGTTTCACAATCACATGCTGTTGTGCAAATGGAATAGACAACAGATGGAAATTATTGGCAATTATCAAGACACTCAATAAAGGAGTGGTTCTGCAGGTAGGGACCACAGACCACATCTCAGTACCAATGCTTTCTGGCTGATGTTTTGTTCACTTTTGAATGTTGGTTGGTTGTGCTTTCACACTCGTGGTAGCATGAGACAGATTCTACAACCCACACAAGTGGCTCAGGTAGTGCAGCTCATCCAGGATGGCACACCAATGCGAGCTGTGGCAAGATGGTTTGCTGTGTCTGTCAGTGCAATGTCCTGGCTGGAGGCGCTACCAGGAGACAGGCTAGTACACCAGGAAACGTGAAGGGGGTCGTAGAAGGGCAACAACCTAGCAGTAGGACCGCTACCTCAGCCTTCGTGCAAGGAGGAACAGAAGCACTGCCAGAGCCCTGCAAAATGACCTCCAGCAGCCCACAAATGTGCATGTGTCTGCACAAACGGTTAGAAACCGACTCCATGAGGATGGACTGAGTGCCAGCCGTCACAGCCCAACACCGTCCAGGACGCTTGGCATTTGCTACAGAACACCAGGATTGGCAAATTCACCACTGGTGTCCTGTGCTCTTCACAGATGAAAGCAGGTTCACACGGAGCACATGTGACAGACGTGACAGAGGCTGGAGATGCCATGGAGTTCGATCTGCTGCCTGCAACATCCTTCAGCATGACCGGTTTGGCAGTGGGTCAGTAATGGTGTAGGGTGGCATTTCTTTGGAGGGCCGCACAGCCCTCCATGTGCTTGCCAGAGGTAGCCTGACTGCCATTAGGTACCGAGATGAGATCCTCAGACCCCTTTTGAGACCATATACTGGGGAGGTTGGCCCTGGGTTCCTCCTAATGCAGGACAATGCCAGACCTCATGTGGCTGGAGTGTGTCAGCATTTCCTGCAAGATGAAGGCATTGATGCTATGGACTAACCCGCCCCTTCCCAGACCTAAATCCGATTGAACACATCTGGGACATGATGTCTCGCACCATTCAGCAACGTCACGCTGCACCATAGATTGTCCAGGAGTTGGCGGATGCTTTAGTCAAGGTCTGGGAGGAGATCCCTCAGGAGACCATCCACCACCTCATCAGGAGCATGCCCAGGCATTGTAGGAAGGCCATACAGGCACGTGGAGGCCACACACACTACGGAGCATTATTTCCTTGTCTTGAGGCATTTCCACTGAAGTTGGATCAGCCTGTAACTTCATTTTCCACTTTTATTTTGAGCATCATTCCAACTCCAGACTTCTGTGGGATATTAGTTGTGATTTATGTTGATCATTTTTAGGTTTTATTGCTCTCAACACATTCCACTATGTAATGAATAAAGATTTACAACTGGAATATTTCATTCAGTGGTATCTAGGATGTTGGATTTGAGTGTTCCTTTTTTTTGGAGCAAAATATACAGTACAAACCAAAACTTTGGACACACCTCATTTAAAGATTTTTCTGTATTTTCATGACTATGAAAATTGTACATTCAGACTGAAGGATTCAAAACTATGAATTAACACATGTGGAATTATATACTTAACAAATAAGTGTGAAACTGAAAATATGTCGTATATTCTAGGTTTTTCAAAGTAGCCACCTTTTGCTTTGATGACTGCTCTGCACACTCTTGATACAGGAAAGATATATATCTTGGCACCGTGTTAGCCAGTAGATAGAAAAATATTTAGAATTGAGAGTCCTCAGTGGTTGATACATTTTAATGGCTAACTGAAAAGATGGTAACAAATTGCAAGCTTTCGAGATTACACAGGTCTCTTCATCAGGCACTTGTTAGCCCTTTTGCCTTCACTCTGCGGTCCAGCTCACCCCAAACCATCTCGATTGGGTTCAGGTCTGGTGACTGTGGAGGCCAGGTAATCTGGCGTAGCACCCCATCACTCTCCTTGGTCAAATAGCCCTTACACAGCCTGGAGGTGTGTTTGGGGTCATTGTCCTGTTGAAAAATAAATGATGGTCCAACTAAACGCAAACCGAATGGAATAGCATGCCGCTGCAAGATGCTGTGGTAGCCAAGCTGGTTCAGTATGCCTTCATTTTTGAATAAATCCCCAACAGTGTCACTAGCAAAGCACCCCTACACCGTCACACAGTATGTTCAGTTATAAAACGCACCGGACCATAACATTTTGGGGCGGAAAATAAGAAAAAGATTTTTCGTAAAAGTATGGTGCATCTCATAGTCCGTTTTAATGGCAGCTTACCGGACAGGCGGCAGTGGAGCGGAGTCACAGGAGGCAGGGTCGCTGATTCAGGAGGCCGACGGTGACAGAAGTGGGGCAATGCAGCGGGCAGTTAGCTCTCATGAGATGTCGGCGCTGGTGAGTGGAGTCCCCTTTTTCTAATGATTTCTATACGGTGGGCTTCGAGAAAATGGCCTAACTCCTGCATCCTGAAGCAACCCTTGCCTGTTGTGACCTCGCTCTATTGCAGCCACCCGCTTCCTCCCTTCGGATTATAAAATGCACCCCCATTTTTTTCCCTAATTTGGAGGAAAAAAAAGACCTGTCTTAAAATCCGAATATTTCTCCCAGAAAAGTATTGCAATTACACGTTTTGTTATACACATGTTTATATCCGGTCTATTGGAACAACACGAAAAAAAGGCAAATTGGACATAATTTCAAAATAAACCCCCCAAAAAGGCTGGATAAAATTGTTGGTACCTCTCCAAAATTGTGTGTAAACAACTTTGTTTCAAACATGTGATGCTCGTTCAAACTCACATGTGGCAAGTAACAGGCATGGGCAATATGAAAATCACACCTGAAACCAGATAAAAAGGGAAGAAGTTGACTCAATCCTTGGTGTGTGTGTGAGTGTGTGTGTGTGTGTGTGTGTGTGTGTGTGTGTGTGTGTGTGTGTGTGTGTGTGTGTGGTGTGTGTGTGAGACACACTGAGCATGGAGAACAAAAAAAAACAAAAAGAGAACCGTCAGAGGACTTGAGACCCAAAATTGTTAACAATATAAACAATTTCAAGTTTACAAATTTATCGCCAGGGATGTTGATGTTCCTTTGTCTATGGTGCACAACGTAATGAAGTATATCACTCATGGCCATGTAGATAATCTCCTTGGACATAGATGGCAGAGAAACATTGATGAAAGGAGGCAATGCAGGATAGTCTGGATAGTGGGTAGGCAGCTCCAATCAAGTTCCAAGGAAATTCAAGCTGTCCTGCAGGCTTATGGTGCATAAGTGTCAGCGGAAACTACAAGTCGACATTTGAATGAGATGAAATACTATGGCAGAAGACCCAAGAGAACCCCACTGCTGATACACAGACATTAAAAAGCTAGACTACAGTTTGTGCAAATGTACATCAGTATCCAAAAATCCTTCTGGAAAAGCACTCTGTGGACACATGAGACCAAGATAGAGCTTTTTGGTAAAGCACATCATTCTGTTTGCTGAAAACAAAAATGAGGCCTACAAAGAAAAGTACACAGAACCCACAGTCATATATGGTGGAGGTTCAAATATGTTTTGGGGTTGTGTTGCTGCCTTTGGCACTGGGTGACTTGACTGTATGCAAGGCATCATGAAATCTGAAGATTACCAAAGGATTTGGGGTTGCAATGTAGTACCCAGTGTCAGAAAGCTAGGTTTGCCTCCTAGGTCATGGGTCTTTCAGCAAGACAATGACCTCAAATACTTTAAGATGACAGAGAAATGGATGGAAGCGCTGAGAGTTCTAAAGTGGCCAGCAATGAGTCTGGTTCTAAATCCCATTGAACAAGTGTCGACAAATCTTAAAGTTGCTCTTGGGAGAAGGCATCCTTCAAATATGAGAGACCTGGAGCAGCTTGCAAAAAAAGAGTGGTCCAAAATTTCAGTTGAGAGGTGTAAGCAGCTTGTTGATGGTTATAGGAAGCGATTGATTGCAGTTATTTATTCCAAAGAGTATACAACCAAATATAAAATTGAGGGTGCCGACAATTTTGTCCGGCCCATTTTGGGGGTTGTGTGTGAAATGATGTCCAATTTATCTGTGTTGTTCCAATATGCACAAAGGGCATAAACATGTGCATAACAAAACGTGTAATTAATTTTCGGGGAGAAATACTTCATTTTCTGAAACAATTTCTGTGTGTGTGTGTGTGTGTGTGTGTGTGTGTGTGTGTGTGTGTGTGTGTGTGTGTGTGTGTGTGTATATCGCAAGCAAAAAAAATCAGGCTTTCCATTGAAGAGAATACTAAGTGAAGATGGTGAGAGGGTGTAGCACGGAAATCTACCATAACAAATTAAATATGTTTACGTAAAAGAAACTGCAATTAGTACATCATTAAAAATATTTGTAAGGGTTTGGTATAATACCAAAATACACTTTTTTATAATCTGATTTTACCGTCATGCAGACATTTTGATATAAAACCTCAGTATCCCACTGTTTTGTCAGATGCTGATATTTTACTCACAACCTAGATGAGTTATAATATCACAGATTTTCTATTAAGATTTTGAGACAAGAAAAAGAGCATTAACTACCATCAATATCAATTAAACAGGGTGGGCCATTTATAAGGATACACCTAAATAAAATGGGAATGGTTGGCGATATCAACTTCCTGTTTGTGGCACATTAGTATATGGGAGGGGGAAAACTTTCCAAGATGGGTAGTGACCATGGTGGCCATTTTGAAGCCGGCCATTTTGGATCCAACTTTATTTTTTCCAACGGGAAGAGGGTCATGTGACACATCAAACTTATTGAGAATTTCACAAGAGAAAAAATGGTGTGCTTGGTTTTAACGTAACTTTATTCTTTCATGAATTATTTACAAGTTTATGACCATTTATAAAATGTGTTCAAAGTGCTGCGCATTGTGTTGGATTATCAATGCAACCCTCTTCTCCCATTCTTGACACACTGATAGCAACACTGCAGAAGAAATGCTAGTACAGGCTTCCAGTATCCGTTGTTTCAGATGCTGCACATCTCGTATCTTCACAGCGTAGACAATTGCCTTCAGATGATGCTAAAGATAAAAGTCTAAGGGATCAGATCGGGAGACCTTGGTGGCCATTCAACTGGCCCACGATGACCAATACACTTTCCAGGAAATGGTTCATGTAGGAATGCTCGGACCTGACACCCAAAATGTGGTGGTGCACATGTTCTTTCAGTATATTTGTTGCAGATTTCAACCACAGCAATGAATAGAGAAATCTGCGACAAAAAAAAAAAAAAAATCATAAAAAAGCATCAAAACCATGATTATTTTATGCAGCGTTTTTCTTGGAAAGAAATGCAGAAATGGTGCAGAAATTTCTGCTACAAATACTTACCGTAATATGTGCACATACCTATTGAGAAAAAAATCTGTATTCACTGAAGAGAGATTATACCCTTGAAATGAGAAGAAAGAAGCGGATTTCTCTATTCAGATCAATTATAACGTTTCAAACATCTTGAACTCTTCATCATATTTATCAAACCATTCCTGAACAATTTTTTACAATGTGACAGGATGCATTATTCTGTGGAAATAGGGCACTGCCATTAGGGAATACATTTACGATGAAGTGGTGTATTTGGACAGCAATGATGTTTAAGTAGCTGATATGTGCTAAAGTAACATCCACATTGTAATGGGGTTCTTCTCCGGTATCACACAATCAACAGAGTGAGAGAAGAGTGAACAATCCCAAGACCTTTATTTTAAGGTACCGTCACACTAAACGATATCGCTAGCGATCCGTGACGTTGCAGCGTCCTCGCTAGCGATATCGTTTAGTTTGACACGCAGCAGCGATCAGGATCCTGCTGTGAAGTCGCTGGTCGCTGAATAAAGTCCAGAACTTTATTTGGTCGTCCGATCGCCGTGTATCGTTGTGTTTGACACCAAAAGCAACGATACCAGCGATGTTTTACACTGGTAACCAGGGTAAACATCGGGTTACTAAGCGCAGGGCCGCGCTTAGTAACCCGATGTTTACCCTGGTTACCAGCGTAAAAGTAAAAAAAACAAACAGTACATGCTCACCTGCACGTCCCCCAGCGTCTGCTTCCTGCTCTGACTGAGATCCGGCCCTAAAGTGAAAGTGAAAGCACAGCGGTGACGTCACCGCTCTGCTGTTAGGGCCGGAGCTCAGTCAGTGTCAGGAAGCAGACGCTGGGGGACGCGCAGGTGAGTATGTACTGTTTGTTTTTTTTACTTTTACGCTGGTAACCAGGGTAAACATCGGGTTACTAAGCGCGGCCCTGCGCTTAGCAACCCGATGTTTACCCTGGTTACCCGGGGACCTCGGCATCGTTGGTCGCTGGAGAGCGGTCTGTGTGACAGCTCTCCAGCGATCAAACAGCGACGCTGCAGCGATCGGCATCGTTGTCGCTATCGCTGCAGCGTCGCTTAATGTGACGGTACCTTTAGGCAAAAACCAAAAAGGACCATACCCAATCCACCACACAAAGCTCGCAGGAGCTCATTGTTTTAGCATTTTTATCAATTTGCATTGTGCGTCTTCCATTGCTTTACAAAATCAACAAGCTAGTTCAATAGGTCATTAGCATATTAGCAAACAACATTATTCACTGACCCTGTGGAAAGATAAAAGTAAGGTACTGTGGGAGCTGACATCAGATGGCAAAAAACAGATATTCATCAATTAACAAATATCAACTCCTCCTACAAGAGACGTCAACATTAAGGTACCGTCACATTAAGCTGCAGCGATATAGACAACGATGCCGATCGCTGCAGCGTCGCTGTTTTGTCGTTGTGTGATCGCTGGAGAGCTGTCACACAGACAGCTCTCCAGCTACCAACGATGCCGAAGTCCCCGGGTAACCAGGGTAAACATCGGGTTACTAAGCGCAGGGCCGCGCTTAGTAACCCAATGTTTACCCTGGTTACCAGTGTAAATGTAAAAAAAAACAAACACTACATACTTACATTCCGGTGTCTGTCGCGTCCCCCGGCGTCCGCTTCCATGCACTGTGTAAGCGCCGGCCCTAAAGCAGAGCGGTGACGTCACCGCTGTGCTCTGCTTTACGGCCGGCGCTGACACAGTGCAGGGAAGCGGACGCCGGGGGACGCTACAGACATCAGAAGGTGAGTATGTAGTGCTTGGTTACCAGTGAAGACATCGCTGAATCCATGTCACACACACCGATCCAGCGATGTCAGCGGGTGATCCAGCGATGAAATAAGGTGCTGGCCTTCTAGCTCCGACCAACGATGTCACAGCAGGATCCTGATCGATGCTGAGTGTCAAACACAACGATATCGCTATCCAGGACGCTGCAACGTCACGGATCGCTATCGTTATCGTTGTTAAGTTGTTCAATGTGAAGGTACCTTTAGAGGGAAATCACAGAGGGACACAGAGCCACAAGAGAACACTATGAAAATCAGTAAAACATGAATATAGACAAAATGATACCCACATCCCATCATCACACACATTAAAGCCAGGTTCCATGTTTTCCTCGCAGAACATTGCTCAGAGTATCATACAGACTCAGCCAGCTTGACTTCTTCCCATAGTGTAACCTGGAGCCATCTCTTCCCCAAGTAACAGACGCAAATGCCCCCAACTATTCACATGTTGTAAAAGAAAACTTAGTTTACAAACCCTTTCACGACATTCGGCGCACATGTACAGGAGGTGCATTCCTGAAAACTCACCATACATGTATGGCGTGATGATCACGTGGTCTCACTCAGAGAGATGTTGCGACTCGCGATCAAAAGTAGATGTCAGCGCTATATGAGAGAGGAAACCCTGGGGCAATGCCCATGATCGGTGCTAGCAGCGGTAGCAGGCATTTAACTCCTCCTGATGCCACCGTCAATAGTGACAGCGACATCGATCGGCATCACAGAGGGAGTGAGATTGCGATCGCAATGTGCCTAAGGTCCCCATGGCCGTGGGCTTACCTGGGTATGGTGGCGTGTAAGCTCCAGCTCAGAGCAGGAGCTGACATGCCTTCTCCATGTGTGTGACGCACAAATCTAATGACTTGAAATGCAAAAGCACTGCAGGGTATTAGCTCTGCGCTCAGGGCAGTTAAAGTCCTATCCTGGGACAAGTTAAAAAAAAAAAAAAGTTTTAAAGAAAAGTTTTTAAATATTGTAAACTTATATTTAAAAAAAAAAATCATTTCTACAAAAATAAACAAAAAAGTACACATTTGGTATTGCCGCATCTGGAACGACCTGACCTATAAAACTGTCCAGCTAGTTAACCCCTTTAAAACACCATAAAAAAAGTGTGTCAAAAAGCTATGCTTTTATGATCATACCGCTGAATAAAAAGTGGCATAAAATGTGGTCAAAAAGTTGAATGTAAATAATAATAGTATAGCTGAAAACTTATTCTTGTCCCTCAAAAACAAGCCACCATGCATCTCAATCAATGCAAAAATTTAAAAGTTCTTGCTCTCGGAATAAACAATGCAAAAACAATTTGTTCTTCTATAAAATAGCTTTTGTGTAAAAGTGCCAAAACATAAAAAAAAAAAATATATAAATGTGGAATCGCTGTAATTGCACTGACCTGAAGAATAAAGCTACCTTATCAATTTTATGACAAGTGTAACAGCATGAAAAAAAAAAAAAAAAAACAATTACTGAATTTCTGGGTTTTGTTCATTCTGCCTCCCAAAAGTAGGAATAGAAAGCGATAAAAAAAAATAAAAAAAAAAATGTTGTGCAACCAAATATGGAACCAATAAAAACGTCAATTCGTCCCGCAAAAAAAAACAATTCCTTACATTACTGTTGGCAGAAATCTAGAAAAATTATAGCTCAAAATATGGAGATGCAAAAACTTTTCTTGTTTTGCATAAAAAAGCGTCTTTTAGTTGTTGACAGCAGCCAAACATAAAAAAGTATATAAATCGCTACAATCGTACCGACCCTAAAAATAAAGTCATCTAACCACTTATACTGAACGACGAACTGGGTAAAAAATAAATAAAACCAATTCTTCACCTGCTATTGATTTGTTCTTTCTGCCTCTCAATGATTGCAGTAAGGCTCAGCTCATATTTATCCTGCGCTCTACGCCAAGTGCTTACACTGGGGTTTCCATGTAAAGCGATGTCTTCCCTGGTAACCAGGGTAAACATCGGGTTACTAAGCGCAGGGCCGCGCTTAGGAACCCGATATTTACCCTGGTTACCAGCGTAAACGTAAAAAAAAACAAACAGTACATACTCACATTCCGGTGTCCGTCAAGTCCCTTGCTGTCTGCTTCCCGCACTGACTGAGTGCTGGCCGTAAAGTAAAAGCAGAGCACAGCGGTGACGTCACCGCTGTGCTGTGTCTTACGACTGGCACTGACTGTCAGTGCGGGAAGCGGACGCCGGGGGACCTGACGGACACCAGAATGTGAGTATGTACTGTTTGTTTGTTTTTTTACGTTTACGCTGGTAACCAGGGTAAACATCGGGTTACTAAGCGCGGCCCTGCGCTTAGTAACCCGATGTTTACCCTGGTTACCAGGGGACTTCGGCATCGTTGGTCGCTGGAGAGCTGTCTGTGTGACAGCTCTCCAGCGACCACACGACTTACCAACGATCACGGCCAGGTCGTATCGCTGGTCGTGATCGTTGGTAAATCGTTTAGTGTGAAGGTACCTTTAGTCACACATGCTTGTGGTGCTGTTGACTTTCTTTCTGGGCTTGTTTGACCTTCCCAACTTTACTTCATTCATTCATGTGTTGGTTTAATCCAGACACTGCAATGTCAATATGTACAGTACAAAGGGAACAAAGAGATATTTGTGTTTGGAGGTTTGTGGTTAAGGAGGAATAAAATAGGACCCAGTAAACCAGACACATCCCTTACAGCTGAAAGTTTCCTTTGTAGTTTTGAGATGTAGTACAGGTTTTCTTTACCGTCATCATAGGAGAGCATTTACAAAATCCTCCTGATATGATTGACTGTTGTGAAGTGCCCCCATTTTTCGGTCACTGAAAACAAATTGCAGCATGTTCCTTTTTTACTTTGATATCAGATGCCACTCACCCATTAAAGTCTATCAGTGCGTGGAAAACATCGGACGGCACTCAGATGACATCAGAGTGTAGTCTGATTTCCGCTGACTCACAGAATGCAGAAGATTGAGGGTATGTGTCCACGGTCTGGTATCCCAGCGCATTGGACGCAGCAGATACGCGGCTCTGCCCAAAGCCCTGCTTGTACGCGCGGCGATTCCGCCTGTGTTCATTGAACACAGGAGGAATCACCGCATCCTATACATAGACTGTGCGTTTCCGCAAGATAAATAGACATGCTGCAGTCTAGAAAGACGCGCCGCATGTCTGGTTACCCAGGTCTGTCACCTGCGTGTTTGTACGCATAGTGAAGATGTGATTTCATAAAATCCCCTCCACTATGCTGTAACATCTGGATGCTGTGGCTGTACACAGCGTCCAAATCCGCAGCAAATACTGAAGGAATACGTCCCATGGAAACATACCCCAAGACGTTTTGTCTCCATCTTCTCCTTACCAGTGCGCTTCAGTTCTTACATCCGATAGAACAGTATCACACTAAACTGACTTATTTATTGAGTGAAGAAATTCCAGAAACGTTTTGGTCAATACTTGACCTTCATCAGTCATCTGGATAGAGGAGATCTGTGTGGCAGTGCACTGTGTGGGAGTCTGCAGTGTCCACTGCTAAGACAGGAAGCGCTTCATTAATTTCTGGAATTTCTTCACTCAAATAAGCTGATGGATTTGGTTATCCTACTTGTGCACCACCAGAATTCCAGAAGTGCCATGTTTCCCTAATTACCTCATTCTCTGGGGCAGTCTGACTGTAGCATAATGATGATTTTCAGCAATGGTAGCTGGAATCCAAAATAAAGAAGCCCCTATCTTATCATAGACTTCTAGACGTATGAATATTAGTCAAAATGCTTATTGTTAGAATTTATCTAAAGCATGCAATGCAAGACCTCTTCCTTAAGAAAAATAGAAAATGTGGAAATTAGATCCTCTTACTTGGGAAGGGGACATGTGTTTGCCAAAACAAATTATACTAATAATGGTTCTCAAGGTGCTGGAAGTCTCGGCTGAGATCTTGTCTTTCGTCTAGAATTCCAGTTCAGGTCTTTTTGCACGACTACCGACATACTAACCCCAAATAGAACCTACAGACTGTTCAGATGAAGCAGAATAATAAATCTAATATTAAAATGTGTTCTGCTATAATTAAAGTCGATAAACAACTATGGTAATCGGAAATTAAACTGAACTATAAGGAAAATAAAAGTATTGTTCTGTGAGTTTTATGCTATTAAGATTGTAAATAGAATATGTAAATACCCACTTCTCTGCTTTTTAGGTTTTATGTGTTTTTTTCTTTTCACTGTCCCATTAAAAAATTATGTGCTTGAGGCTTGCTGGTCGTCCAGACTTGTTGTGGAAGGAACCTCAGCACCACAAAAGAAAATGAGACTGTAGGTCTTGCTGGAGTGATAGTTTACTTTGATCCAGCAAAGAGTGAAAGTCAGATATTGGCCAATGTTTTGACTGGAAGCAGTCTTTGTCAAGGACATCTGCGGCCTGTTGTCAGTGCAGGTAGGCAGAAATCTAGAAGGGCACTAACGTAAATCGTAAGATCTCTTTCATTTCAAGGAGAACCTGTGTGGAGCAGGAGTTGGGAATTAGGAAATACGGTAAGTAGGGAATAAGCTGTGGAATAATCTCATTTTACATTAACAATTCGCTGACGAACTTCTAGACCACTTTTTAAGTCAAAAACTGGAGTGGCGCACACCTTCAGTACATTTGATGTATTTTATAAAGGTAGACACTTTCTATAAGGGTCTAAGACCCTAAATAAATGTAGCATATGGCACAATAATAATAATAATTTTTATTTATATAGCGCCAACATACAGTGGGGCAAAAAAGTATTTAGTCAGTCAGCAATAGTGCAAGTTCCACCACTTAAAAAGTTGAGAGGCGTCTGTAATTTACATCATAGGTAGACCTCAACTATGGGAGACAAACTGAGAAAAAAAAATCCAGAAAATCACATTGTCTGTTTTTTTAGCATTTTATTTGCATATTATGGTGGAAAATAAGTATTTGGTCAGAAACAAACAATCAAGATTTCTGGCTCTCACAGACCTGTAACTTCTTCTTTAAGAGTCTCCTCTTTCCTCCACTCATTACCTGTAGTAATGGGACCTGTTTAAACTTGTTATCAGTATAAAAAGACACCTGTGCACACCCTCAAACAGTCTGACTCCAAACTCCACTATGGTGAAGACCAAAGAGCTGTCAAAGGACACCAGAAACAAAATTGTAGCCCTGCACCAGGCTGGGAAGACTGAATCTGCAATAGCCAACCAGCTTGGAGTGAAGAAATCAACAGTGGGAGCAATAATTAGAAAATGGAAGACATACAAGACCACTGATAATCTCCCTCGATCTGGGGCTCCACGCAAAATCCCACCCCGTGGGGTCAGAATGATCACAAGAACGGTGAGCAAAAATCCCAGAACCACGCGGGGGGACCTAGTGAATGAACTGCAGAGAGCTGGGACCAATGTAACAAGGCCTACCATAAGTAACACACTATGCCACCATGGACTCAGATCCTGCAGTGCCAGACGTGTCCCACTGCTTAAGCCAGTACATGTCCGGGCCCGTCTGAAGTTTGCTAGAGAGCATTTGGATGATCCAGAGGAGTTTTGGGAGAATGTCCTATGGTCTGATGAAACCAAACTGGAACTGTTTGGTAGAAACACAACTTGTCGTGTTTGGAGGAAAAAGAATACTGAGTTGCATCCATCAAACACCATACCTACTGTAAAGCATGGTGGTGGAAACATCATGCTTTGGGGCTGTTTCTCTGCAAAGGGGCCAGGACGACTGATCCGGGTACATGAAAGAATGAATGGGGCCATGTATCGTGAGATTTTGAGTGCAAACCTCCTTCCATCAGCAAGGGCATTGAAGTTGAAACGTGGCTGGGTCTTTCAACATGACAATGATCCAAAGCACACCGCCAGGGCAACGAAGGAGTGGCTTCGTAAGAAGCATTTCAAGGTCCTGGAGTGGCCTAGCCAGTCTCCAGATCTCAATCCTATAGAAAACCTTTGGAGGGAGTTGAAAGTCCGTGTTGCCAAGCGAAAAGCCAAAAACATCACTGCTCTAGAGGAGATCTGCATGGAGGAATGGGCCAAAATACCAACAACAGTGTGTGGCAACCTTGTGAAGACTTACAGAAAACGTTTGACCTCTGTCATTGCCAACAAAGGATACATTACAAAGTATTGAGATGAAATTTTGTTTCTGACCAAATACTTATTTTCCACCATAAAATGCAAATAAAATGATAAAAAAACAGACAGTGATTTTCTGGATTTTTTTTTCTCAGTTTGTCTCCCATAGTTGAGGTCTACCTATGATGTAAATTACAGACGCCTCTCATCTTTCTAAGTGGTGGAACTTGCACTATTGCTGACTGACTAAATACTTTTTTGCCCCACTGTATTCCGCAGCGCTTTACAAATTATAGAGGGGACTTGTACAGACAATAGACATTACAGCATAACATAAATCACAGTTCAAAACAGATACCAGTAGGAATGAGGGCCCTGCTCGCAAGCTTACAAACTATGAGGAAAAGGGGAGACACGAGAGGTGGATGGTAACAATTGCTTTAGTTATTTGGACCAGCCATAGTGTAAGGATCGGGTGTTCATGTAAAGTTGCATGAACCAGTTAACTGCCTAAGTATGTAGCAGTACAGACACAGAGGGCTATTAACTGCATAAAGTGTATGAGAACATGATGCGAGGAACCTGATTTTTTATTATTTTTTATAATAGGCCACACAGGGATAGTTAGGTTAATGCATTGAGGCGGTAGGCCAATCTGAACAAATGAGTTTTTAGGGCACGCTTAAAACTGTGGGGATTGGGGGATTAATCGTATTAACCTAGGTAGTGCATTCCAAAGAATCAGCGCAGCACGTGTAAAGTCTTGGAGACGGGAGTGGGAGGTTCTGATTATTGAGGATGCTAACCTGAGGTCATTAGCGGAGTGGAGGGCACGGGTAGGGTGGTAGACTGAGACCAGAGAGGAGATGTAGGTTGGTGCTGAGCCATAGAGTGCTTTGTGGATGAGGGTAGTAGTTTTGTACTGGATTCTGGAGTGGATGGGTAGCCAGTGTAATGACTGGCACAAGGTAGAGGCATCGGAATAAGGCCACGTTCACACTTTGCGGTTTTTACCGCGGATCCGCGGCGATTTTGATGCTGCGGGTCCACAGCAGTTTCCATTGCGTTTACATTAATATGTAAACCCTATGGAAACCGCAAACCGCTGTGCACATGCTGCGGGAAAAACCGCGCAGAAACGCAGCGGTTTACAACCCGCAGCATGTCACTTCTTTGTGCAGAATCGCAGCGATTCTGCACCCATAGGAATGCATGGAATGTGCGGATGGTACCCGGGGTGGAGGAGAGGAGACTCTCCTCCAGGCCCTGGGAAGCATAAATAGTGTAAAAAAAAAAAATAATAATTAAAATAAAAAATTATGCTATACTCACCTCTCAGCGCTGCACGCGGCCGCCCGGTCTCAGTTGCTGTGCGAGCAGGACCTGTGGTGACGTCGCGGTCACATGACCGTGATGACGCCCGGGTCACATGACCGTGACGTCACGAAGGTCCTTCTCGGCACAGCATCTTTGGAACCGGAGCGCCGCGTGCAGCGCCGAGGAGATCCGGACATCAGAGGGTAAGTATAACCAATTTTTTTTATTTTAAACATTACTATTGATGCTGCATATTGCTGCATATGCAGCATCAATAGTATAGGAGTAATCCCACAGCGGAAACCGCGGAACAAACCGCGATAAATCTGCAGGGATAACCGCAGCGGTTTTGCCCTGCAGATTTATCAATTCCGCAGCGGGAGAACCCTCAGAGGGACGCCGCAAAGTGTGAACATGGCCTAACGGTTGGTGAGGAATATGATCCTGGCTGCAGCATTCAGGATAGATTGGAGCGGGGAGAGTTTGGTAAGAGGGAGGCCAATTAAGAGAGAGTTACAATAGTCCAGACGAGAATGAATAAGTGAAACGGTAAGAGTTTTTGCAGAGTCGAAAGTAAGAAAAGGGCGAATTCTAGAAATGTTTTTGAGATGCAGATAAGAAGAGCGAGCCAGTGATCGGATGTGGGGGGGTGAATGAAAGCTCGGAATCAAAGATGACCCAAAGGCAGCGGGCATGTTGCTTTGGAGTAATGGTGGAACCGCACACGGAGATGGCAATGTCAGGCAAACGTAGGTTAGTAGAGGGAGAGAACACGAGGAGTTCAGTTTTTATAATTTAAATTTAGACAGGATTCTTGCCCAATTTTTTCAATAAATCTCTCCCTTGAAAAAAAAAAATTAACTTTTTTTTGTATTAGCAAATACAGCGATTTTATAATATAGATCGCATGTTGTTTAATCACAATATCTATGGAAACATGGGCGCCCAGAACAAATTGATTGATATGAAAGGTTGATAGAACAGGATCGGACTGCTAATAAACTATACTCAATGGAAGACATTACAATTTCATGAAACGAGGGGAAAAAACTAAAACAATTGACCTTAAATGGGCAAAACTAAACTAGTTTATGTGAGAAGAACAAGTGCTGCCCGCTGTCCTGAGATCTGTACACCATTGTTCTTATTTTCTATTAAGCAGTGTTTCCACATGTCCTGCTATCATATCACCAGATCTCCCCTCCACCCCAGGTGGGAATCCAGCAGATCAAGCTTCTGCTGACAATAGCTACTGGCAATTTTCTTTGTACACATGTAATTGTAAACAGGTGGGAAGATGCAGTAAAGGTACCTTCACACTCAGCAACTTTGCAATGAGAACGACAACGATCCATGACGTTGCAGCGTCCTGGATAGCGATCTCGTTGAGTTTGACACGCAGCAGCGATCTGGATTCCGCTGTGCCATCGCTGGTCGGAGCTAGAAGTCCAGAACTTTATTTCGTTGTCAGCTCGGCGTGTATCGTCATGTTTGACAGCAAAAGCAACGATGTCAGCAATGTTTTACATGGAGCTAACAACCAGTGAGAACCAGAGGCGTATCTAAGGGTTCAGGCTAGGGTGGGCGAAACACATCTGAGTGGGCCCCTTAGGCCGGAGTCACGCATACGCGAGATACGGCCAAGTCTCGCAGGTTAAAAACAAGCTCTGGCACCGATACTCCGGAGCGGAGCGTGGAGCTCCATGTATTGCTATGCGACCGCACGCTCCGCTCCGGAGTGCCGGTGCCAGAGCTTGTTTTTAACCTGCGAGACTCGGCCGTATCTCGCGTATGTGTGATCCTGGCCTTAAGGTACCGTCTCACAAAACGATTTACCAACGATCACGACCAGCGATACGACCTGGCCGTGATCGTTGGTAAGTCGTTGTGTGGTCGCTGGGGAGCTGTCACACAGACCGCTCTCCAGCGACCAACGATGCCAAGGTTCGCTGGTAACCAGGGTAAACATTGGGTTATTAAGCGCAGGGCCGCGCTTAGTAACCCGATGTTTACCCTGGTTACCAAAAAAAACAAACACTACATACTCACCTTTCGGTGTCCGTCAGGTCCCTTGCCGTCTGCTTCCCGCACTGACTGACTGCCGGCCGTAAAGTGAAAGCAGAGCACAGCGGTGACGTCACCGCTGCGCTCTGCTCTCACTGTACGGCCGGCAGTCAGTCAGTGTAGGAAGCAGACGGCAAGGGACCTGACAGACATCAGAAGGTGAGTATGTACTGTTTGTTTGTTTTTTACATTTATGATGGTAACCAGGGTAAACATCGGGTTACTAAGCGCGGCCCTGCGCTTAGTAACCCGATGTTTACCCTGGTTACCAGCGAAGACATCGCTGAATCCGTGTCACACACACCGATTCAGCGATGTCAGCGGGACCTCGACAACCAAAAAAAGGTCCAGGCCATTCCGACACGACCAGCGATCTCACAGCAGGGGCCTGGTCGCTGGTAAGTGTCAAACATAGCGAGATCGCTACTGAGGTCGCTGTTGCGCAACAAAACTTGTGACTCAGCAGCGATCTCGCTAGCGATCTCGCTATGTGAGACGGGGCCTTTAGCCTAATTATGTAAACAAACGTTACTCAGGTTATGTGCACATGTTCAGGATTTCTTGCAGAAATTTCCTGAGCAAAACAGGACATTTTCTGCAAGAGAAACCGCATGTGTTTTTTTGCGCGTTTTTACCGCGTTTTTGGTGCGTTTCTTTTGCAGATATTTCTGGAGGTTCCCAATGCAATAATATAGTGGCAAATCCGCAAAAAATCCACAAAATTAATGAACATGCTGCGTTTTTTACTGCAATGCATTTTTTGCGGAAAAAACGCATCATGTGCACAAAATTTGCGGAATGCATTCTAAATGACGGGATGCATAATGTATGCATTTTTTCGCGTTTTTATAGCGCAAAAAAGGTGAAAAAAAACGCGAAAAATCTGCAAAGTGTGCACACAGCCTTATGGTGGTTTTAAACACTCTTGTGGGCATCTCAGTTACATGTGTGCCGCACGTATTACACACACAGACATGGATATGTCTGGTACCGTTTTTTCTGGTATTGGAAATAAACGGACGTGTGAAAGAGGCCTTATTGAGGCTGCACAGTTAGAACATGGCCAGGAGTAAGCAAATCGCATACTTGTCGATATGGGTAACGGCGAATCCTTAGTATATGGGTTGTGAAGGGTCACAATTTTGCAGCCACATAGGAGTACCTGCAAACTTGCAGCAGGAGATCAGACAATCCCTTTAAATAAAGTGCAGCTAGAGCCATGGTTATTGTATGAGGGCTTGCTATACCAAGGCTGTGTTTCCATGGTCATGAAACCTTCCGGATTTGCTGTGGATTGGACGCTGCGTACAGCCGCAGCATCCAATCCACAGCGTCCAGATGTTACAGCATAGTAGAGGGAAATTTATGAAATCCTGTCTCCACTACGCGCACAAACACGCAGGTGGCAGACCTGCGTAACTGTACATGCGGCACGTTTTTATAGACTGCAGCATGTCTATTTATCTTGTGAAGAAGCTCTGTCTCCACAAGATGAATAACACAGTCTATGAATACAATGCGGTGATTCCGCCTGTGTTCAATGAACACAGGCAGAATCACCGCGCGTACAGCAGGGGGCAGCGCTTTTGGCGGAGCGGGGTATTTGCTGCATCCAAAGCGCAGGGAATCCTGAACGTGGAGACATAGCTAACAGCTGAAAATATAATAAGCCCCCTACATCCACCCAGACAACTATTAGATAATAATACTCCATGAAAAGAAATACAGCAGGCAGGCCCCTACAGCGCCACCCACCCCCACTACCCTAACTCAACTCCCCCTCTCCCCCTAACATTCACCCCACTCCCACAGTAGCATTACTAACATCATGTGCAGTGTCATTTGTGCTTCAATTTATTTAAAAGAAGTCGAACATTGCACTAAGTTTTACAGTCAGCAGCCCTTACATTTATAAATATGTCCGTCCTCCTGACTCCTGTCTCTCTCTCCCGTCTGTCAGTTTGTCCAGGTGGCAGGCCAGGCACTATCTTGGGCTCCTGGCACAATAAGAGATGCTGCTGAGTGCCGACTAGGACCTGAGAACAGCGGACCAATAGGAGCAGCAGACCTTGGGTGGAGGCGGAGCTATCTGCAGCGCTGCCAGCCTGTCAAGATATTATCAGGTTAGCAGCGCTCCAGCTCCAGCCCTCACCGTGCGCTCGCAGTGGGACTCTGCTATAGGCTGCTGTGCAGAGTGCAGAGTCTCCAGCTGAGCGGAGACCAGGCAGCAGCGCGTCGCCATGTCTGGACTGCAGAGAGCCGCAGCCGCTTATTGCTTAACACTGAAGCAGCCGCGGCTCTGGATGGGTGAGTGGGCCCCTCCTGCATCATGTTACAAGGCCCGGGGCAACGCTGCAGCTTGCGCTCCTGCCTCCTCCTGTACTCTGAAACATCAGAGAGCCGCGGCTGCTTATTGCTTAATGACTAAAGCGACCGCGTCTCTGAGTGGGCCCCTCCAAGTGACTGGGCCCGGGGCGATGGCCCCCTCTGCCCCCCCCAGTAGCTACGCTACTGGCGAGAACGATAAGTGAGTCGCCGTTAGGTCACAGGATCGCTCCTGCATCGTTCTGGAGCTGCTGTGTTTGACGTCTCTACAGCGACCTAAACAGCGACGCTCCAGCGATCGGCTCGTTGTCTATATCGCTGCAGCGTTGCTGAGTGTGACGGTACCTTAACTGCTCGGAGGCAGAGCAAGTGTTAACGTGGGGTTTAATTTAAAAGGTATACTACTGGCAGGGAGAAAACGGATAAAACAATATAAAGGAACACAGGACGTAACTCATGGGAAGCGGGTGTGAAGCATAGGGTAGGAAGTTCAATGATAGCAAACTTATCAGTCTGAGGACTTCAGAATGCGGTTAGTTCAGGATGTGGACGTTGGCGCCAAAGCAGTGGCGCATAAGGGGTCCAGTATGGTCCTGGAAAAGATGACGTCTTGGCTCCTGGCGGCAACGGTGATTCCTTGTGGTCCGGTCGGTGATCGGTGTGTCAGGAAACAATGAGCCAGACAGAGCACAGTCTTTCCTCCTGTCAGCGTACAGGGACAACGAGCAACTCGATACAGGTACAAAGGGAAACCCCTCACAGCCGGCGTCCCAATTCTCCCATCGGTGCGTGCGCAGGCTTATGTCCTGACTGGGCGTCCTGTCACTAATGGTCAGCGATGTCAGCGGGGACCAGGTATGTCGTTGTCGGCAGTCTCTGTTAACAGCTTTCTGTCTCTGCTGGTTTTTGCCCGCTCTGGCAGTTAACCCCCCGCAGAAGCCCTGACACTGCCCTCCTGCGCCATGCACGTTCCCACGGCAACTGTCAGGTTATTCGCAATTCCCTCAGCTAAGCCACGCCCCCTTTTCTCAAGTGCGGGAACAGTCCAGGGCCTTAAGCTTCCCCCCCTGCAACATAGGTGACAGCCCCAACGGTTCCTGACCCGTCACAGAGGAAGCACGCCTAGCTGGGATCTTCTCCTTACATAGTAAATAGCTTACTCCACATTATATTACTGAATGCCTGTACGTAGAATAATTTACTATGTTAATGTGTACAGCCAAAACAAATGTATACTGACATCTACCACCTTGGTGATCAGAGCCCTTTGGAGGCTTATGAAATATATGCTCTGTTGTCATATGAACAGGGCCTTACTGGGCCCTAGAGGCTTTACATGCATATTAGTAAGGTTAGACTTCTTGTAAGGTGCAGAAAATGGGTGCAATTATGCTTAAAGGGAACCTGTCACCCCCATCAGGCGTTTGTAACCTAAAGAGCCACTTGTGCAGCACAAATGCTGCATTCTGACAAGGTGGCTCTTTTAGTTATGCTCCCTGCCCACGCTGAAATTAACGTTTATAAAATGTGCCCCCTCATACCGTTAAACCGTCCCGGAGGCGGGACTTTCCTTCCTCAACAGACGCAGCACAGCCGTCACACCGGGCCTGTGTAGGCCAACATTTCGGATTTTAAAATCATTTTTCAAGCTGGTGTTATAAAGTATTCTACTTGGGTCGAAAAGTGGCAGAGGCAGCTTAACAATGATAAGTGTAAGGTTATACACATGGGAAGATCAATATCACCATTACACACTGAACGGGAAACTAAGGGCCCCGTCTCACATAGCGATTTACCAACGATCACGACCAGCGATACGACCTGGCCGTGATCGTTGGTAAGTCGCTGTGTGGTCGCTGGGGAGCTGTCACACAGACAGCTCTCTCCAGCGACCAACGATCAGGGGAACGACTTCGGCATCGTTGAAACTGTCTTCAACGATGCCGAAGTCCCCCTGCAGCACCCAGGTAACCAGGGTAAACATCGGGTTACTAAGCGCAGGGCCGCGCTTAGTAACCCGATGTTTACCCTGGTTACCAAAAAAAACAAACAGTACATACTCGCCTTTCGGTGTCCGTCAGGTCCCTTGCCGTCTGCTTCCTGCTCTGACTGAGTGCCGCCGTACAGTGAGAGCAGAGCGCAGCGGTGACGTCACTGCTGAGCTGTGCTCTCACTGTACGGCCGGCAGTCAGTAAGAGCAGGAAGCAGACGGCAAGGGACCTGACGGACATCAGATGGTGAGTATGTACTGTTTGTTTTTTTTGGTAACCAGGGTAAACATCGGGTTACTAAGCGCGGCCCTGCGCTTAGTAACCCGATGTTTACCCTGGTTACCAGTGAAGACATCGCTGGATCTGTGTCACACACACCGATTCAGCGATGTCAGCGGGACCTCAACGACCAAAAAAAGGTCCAGGCCATTCCGACACGACCAGCGATCTCACAGCAGGGGCCTGATCGCTGGTACGTGTCACACATAGCGAGATCGCTACTGAGGTCGCTGTTGCGTCACAAAACTTGTGACTCAGCAGCGATCTCGCTAGCGATCTCGCTATGTGAGACGGGGCCTTAAATCTGGGTAAATCTGACATGGAGAAGGACTTGGGGATCCTAGTTAATGATAAACTTACCTGGAGCAGCCAGTGCCAGGCAGCGGCTGCCAATGCAAACAGGATCATGGGGTGCATTAAAAGAGTTCTGGATATATATGATGAGAGCATTATACTGCCTCTGTACAAATCTCTGGTTAGACCGCATATGGAGTACTTGAGAAAGCAACAAACAAGCAAAACGTACGTTGGGGGCTCTGTTGGATTCCTCTGGTGCCATCCACCCCATTCTGGTATTAGCTGCTGGTAAGCGCCATTTACAGCTATTTGCTTTGATGATTATATGGTTAGTTTGGGTTAGCACTTCATTTTTTTTTTCTTTAGTGCTACTCATTTTGTTTGGTGCTGGCTGCAGGGAAGTGCTATTGTATAAGGATTTATTCAATGAGACCATACTATTGCACTATATTAGCACTTTCATTATGGCATGCCTTCCTGATTTATGTGATACTGGCAGCTACGTTGGGTATATGGCATTCATGATCTTTCGTGTCATCCTGTTGTAATTTTTACTGTGCGTCACACCTTATTAAATTTTCACAATAAAATACTCTTTTTAACCTAAGTACTCCCTTTTCCTCCTAATTTTTCTATATGGAGTACTGTGTACAGTTTTGGGCATCAGTGCTCAGGAAGGATATATTGGAACTAGAGAGAGTACAAAGGAGGGCAACAAAATTAATAAAGGAGATGGGTGAACTACAATACCCAGAGAGATTAGCAAAATTAGGGTTATTTAGTCTAGAAAAAAAGATGACTGATGGGCGATCTAATAACCATGTATAAGTATATAAGGGGACAATACAAATATCTCTCCGAGGATCTGTTTATACCAAGGAAGGTGACGGTGACAAGGAAGCATTCTCTGCGTCTGGAGGAGAGAGAAGGTTTTTCCACCAACATAGAAGAGGATTCTTTACTGTTAGAGCAGTGAGAATGTGGAATTCCTTGCCTGAGGAGGTGGTGATGGCGAACTCAGTCGAGGGGTTCAAGAGAGGCCTGGATGTCTTCCTGGAGCAGAACAATATTGTATCTTACAGTTATTAGGCTCTTTAGAAGGATGTAGATCTGGGGATTGATTCTGACGGAATATAGGCTGAACTGGATGTATAAATGTCTTTTTTCGGCCTTGCTAACTATATTACTATGATACTATATTACTAATTTACTGAGAAAATGACTTCTGGGTTTTCATTGTCTGTACACCATAATCAACAACATTAAAGGGAACCTGTCACCCCGTTTTTTCAGTATAAGATAAAAATACCGTTAAATAGGGCCTGAGCTGTGCGTTACAATAGTGTATTTTGTGTACCCTGATTCCCCACCTATGCTGCCGAAATACCTTACCAAAGTCGCCATTTTCGCCTGTCAATCCAGGTGGTCAGGTCAAATGGGCGTGGTGACATCGCTGTTTCTTCCCCCAGATCTTGCTTATTTTTCCGTTGGTGGCGTAGTGGTTTGCGCATGCCCAAGTGCCGAATCCACAGCGTAGGTGAAGAAAAAGAGCGCGATCTGCGCTATTCCCCTGGTTATCGGTGGGGGCGGCCATCTTCCTGAGGCCGCGCGTGCGCAGATGGAGAGCTCTGCTGCCCTGGGCTTCAGGAAAATGGCCGCGGGATGCCGCGCGTGCGCAGATGGGGATCGCGGCGGCCATTTTCCTGAAGCAGAATCAGGGTACACAAAATTGTTGTGAATTCTGCTTTTGGGCTCCCTCCGGTGGTTGTAGGTGGTAATGCAGTTGTCTCTGGGTTGCAGCCCTGGTCAGGTGTATCCGCTGATTGCAGTTCTGACTGGGGTATTTAGGCGTGCAGGATTCATTAGTCCTTGCCAGTTGTCCATTGTTTTTGGAGGTTTTGTCCTTGCCTGGTTCCTTCTGCCTTGCTGCCAAATCATGCTGTGTGCTTAACAATTTAGTGCTATTCAGTGTTCTTTTGTCCAGCTTAGATTGTATCAGTATTTTCTCAGTCTTGTTGGATTCTCAGGAGTTGCAGATATAGATTCCATGTCTTTAGTTAGATTGTGGAACTTTTTTTTTAGAGTTTTAATACTGACCGCTTATTATTCTGTCCTATCTTTCCCTGTTTAGCTAGAGTGGCCTCTTTTGCTGAAATCTGTTTTCTGCCTGTGTGTGTCTTTCCTCTCCTATTCACAGTCAATATTTGTGGGGGGCTGCCTATCCTTTGGGGTTCTGCTCTGAGACAAGTTAGTATTCCTACTTCCATCTATAGGGGTATTTAGTCCTCCGGCTGTGTCGAGGTGTCTAGGGTTTGTTAGGCACACCCCACGGCTACTTCTAGTTGCGGTGTTAGTTCAGGGTTTGCGGTCAGTATAGATTCCACTTCTCCTGAGAAAGTCTCATGCGGCTCCAAAGTCACCGGATCATAACACAAAATACACTATTGTAACGCACAGCTCAGGCCCTATTTAACGGTAATTTTATCTCATACTGAAAAAACGGGGTGACAGGTTCCCTTTAACAGAAATAACCACTTGAAAAAGATCACTCTGTTTGTAATGACTCTACATCAGGGGTGAGCAATTAATTTTCTTGAGGAGCCACACAAGAGACAATGACTGTTATGGAGGGCCGAATCAATAGGCTGAAATTAATTATACTCAATATTAATATCAACATATTATAATTATATTAATAATTATATTAAGATTAATTAAATCACTTAATATTGAGCAGAATTAAGTATGCTAACATCCCCTATATACTATTTGAACCCGAATATAGCCTGTTTAATATATCGTACATCTGAGGCCCACACAGCCTCCCCCAGGGCCAGCATCTGAGGCCCACACAGCCTCCCCCAGGGCCAGCATCTGAGGCCCACACAGCCTTCCCCAGGGCCAGCATCTGAGGCCCACACAGCCTTCCCCAGGGCCAGCATCTGAGGCCCACACAGCCTTCCCCAGGGCCAGCATCTGAGGCCCACACAGACTCTCCCCATGGCCAGCATATGGGTCCCACACAGACTCCCCGTGGTCATATAATGAGGCCCACATAGCCTCCCCATGTCCATGTTAAGAACCCCATAACCTACCCATGTCCATGTTAAGACCCCCATAGCCTCCCCACGTCCATAAGACCCATATAGCCTCCCCATGTCAAGATCTCCATAGCCTCCCTTTGTCGATAAGACCCATATAGCCTCCCTATGTCCACGAAACATATATATATATATATATATATATATATATATATATATATATATATATATTTTTATTTTTTTTTTGTCTGAGGGGTAGTTCCGTCTTTCTGTCGGCAACTTCCGTCACGGAAATCCCGCGTAACTGATTGGTCTTGCCAGCTGCCTGTCATGGCTGCCGCGACAAATCAGCGACGGGCACAGTCCGATTAGTCCCTCCCTACTACCCTGCAGTCAGTGCCCGACACCCGCATACTCCCCTCCAGTCAGTCAGTCACAGCTAGTATAAAGGAAAGATAATGGTGTGCACTCAGCCTTAGAGAACGAGGTGCTGGTGTAATAGACCAGAGGTCTCAAATATGGTAAGATATAAGATTCACCGCACACTCTTTGACAGCATAAAGTAAAGTGTGAATTTATTGTACACACAATCTGGGAGCGGAACAGAATATACAGCTTATGCAATCTTTTTTACAACGTTTCGGCTCCACCAGAGCCTTTGTCACGTGATCGCTTCTTCCAGTATAGACAGTAATAGGTAGAAGCAAATTGTCCTATTGGTATTAATCTTACCCTAGTAGGGTGTAAATGTCCATATGAAGCAGCCAAAGTACTGGATCTGGAAAGCCTTGTGTAGTAAGCGGCGCTCCCGCTCAAAGCAGGGCGCGGGAGCGCCGCTTACTACACAAGGCTTTCCAATCACACGCCCATTCGCAGCCAGACTGCGCCTGCCGCTGATTGTTCGCGGCCGGCCACGTAGTATATAGCACAACCACGTAGTATATAACAGCCCATGTAGTAAATAGCACAGCCCACGGAGTGTACAACAGCCCACGTAGCATATAACACAGTTCACGTAGTATATAGCCCACGCACACAGTATAACACAATGATGATTCCAGAATTCGCGGCAGACTGTGCCCGTCGCTGATTGGTCGAGGCCGGCTGGCCTCAACCAATCAGCGACGCTGGATTTCAAGGACAGACAGACAATTAAACCCTTAGACAAATTGTGTATTTATATATATATATATATATATATATATATATATATACACATACATACATACATACATACATACATACATACATACATACATACATACATACATACATACATACATACATACATACATACATACATACATACATACAAAGTACCATCTTATTAAATCCGGGACAAATGGTCTTATTGTCTTTTCAATGACTGAAGAATGTCAAGTCAAATCTGATTACTCAGTCGTGACAATATATGCTGTTACTTGTAGTCCAACCATACAAGCTACTTTCTCTGAATGCTTTTTTAAATGCTTTAAAAGGGTGACATTTTTGGTGCATGTTACAACTATAAATCTCAGTAACAATACAAATACACCAAGAAAAAAAAACAATTCTAAAAACAAAAAAAAGATCCTTAGGACTTGTGCAGACAACTGTAGTTTCGATCAGATTGTGACCTGTCAATACATTGGATCGCACTTGGAATAATGTTACTCAATGAGGCTGCGCACTTGTCCAATTTTGTCCTCGAACCAAGCAGTGCAAGGAAAAATGACATAATGGAGAAGGAGAATTTTTTTTGTATTTATTCTCGGATGGTCGTGTGACGTTAGCATCAAAATGTGTGAACAAGAGGTAAGAAGTGAAAATGCATCAACTGATCTCTTCATTTCCCTTCATTATTTATGGCATACAAATGGTTACATGAGTCACATGGATCCATTACAACATTCTTCTGCCATTTCTCATTGTGTAGTAGAGCAAGTCACACATGGTGAGAGGCTCCTCTGTAGTTACTCCTGGCCAGGAGGCTGAGTGTGTTCTAGAATATGTACACGTCTCTGCGCCTGAAGGGGGGAGGAGGAGCAGCCAGAAAAGTTTACTTTGGAGGTAGGATCTGTCCCTGACAGTCCTTCCTGATCAGCCGATGTGCCTGCAGAGAGGATACACCATATACAGAGATCCCTGCCATCATAGCAGAGAGGATCATCCATACCCTACATACAGAGATCCCTGCCATCATAGCAAAGAGGATCATCCATACCCTACATACAGAGATCCCTGCCATCATAGCAAAGAGGATCATCCATACCCTACATACAGAGATCCCTGCCATCATAGCAAAGAGGATCATCCATACCCTACATACAGAGATCCCTGCCATCATACCAGAGAGAATCATCCATACCCTACATACAGAGATCCCTGCCATCATAGCAGAGAGGATCATCCATAACCTACATACAGAGATCCCTGCCATCATAGCAGAGAGGATCATCCATACCCTACATACAGAGATCCCTGCCATCATAGCAAAGAGGATCATCCATACACTACATACAGAGATCCATGCCATCATAGCAGAGGATCATCCATACACTACATACAGAGATCCCTGCCATCATAGCAAAGAGGATCATCCATACACTATATACAGAGATCCCTATCATCAGAGAGGATCATCCATACACTATATACAGAGATCCCTATCATCAGAGAGGATCATCCGTACACTATATACGGAGATCCCATCATCAGAGAGGATCATCCATACACTATATACAGAGATCCCTGCCATCATAGCAGAGAGGATCATCCATTCACTACATACAGAGATCCCTGCCATCATAGCAGAGAAGATCATCCATACATACTATACAGAGATCCCTGCCATCATAGTAGAGGATCGTGCACACACTATATACAGAGATCCCTGCCATCATACATGATCTCAGAGACCACCATCACTCCTTGGCTATAATGTTGCCCAAGCATTCCTCTAAGGCCTCATACTCATTTGCGAGAAAAAAAGACGAGTGCAATCAGATAAAAAAAAAAATTGGATTGCACTCGGACCAATGTTATTCAATGGGTGACATCTGACCTGCGACTTTTTTCTCAGCTGAAATCGGACTGCTGCGATTTGCTGCGTATCTCGCACGAGACTCGCCAATGCAAGTCAATGAGTGCGAGAAAAAAAAAAAAAAAAAATCGCATGACATATGGACCATCCGTATGCAGTCTGTTTTTACAGATACCTTGCCATTCTGTGGCATAGAACACTGTAAATGGTCCTGTAAGGCTACGTTCACATTAGCGTTAAGCTAATGTGCGTCGGATTTGCGTCGGCGACGCAGCGGCGACGCATGCGTCATGCGCCCCCTATACTTAACATGGGGGACGCATGCGTTTTTTTTTGTTGCGTTGTGCCACACATGCGTCTTTTTTGCCGCAAGCGTCGGACCAAGAAAACGCAACAAGTTGCATTTTTCTTGCGTCCGATTTTCGGCAAAAACCGACGCATGCGTCGCAAAACGCAGCGTTTTTGCGTGCGTTTTGCCGCGTTTTTGCGTGCGTTGTGCGTTGCGTCGCCGACGCAGCGGCGCACAACGCTAGTGTGAACGTAGCCTAAACTGTAGAAAAATAGTTGCAGAGAAAAAAACGCATTACATACGGATGTTATAAGGATGCTATTTTTTTTTTCTTGCAAATGAGTATGAGCCCTAACATTGAGATAGCCAGCACATCTGTGACTATGTGACAAAACTTTTCACATCTTCGGGTAAAGTAGTCCATGAGCCGGGCCAGATATCGGTACCACCCGGAGTGACTAATTTTCTTTGGTATTTTTAGGTAGATGCATGTCTGTAGTTTATTTTTTGATATGATAGCCCTTACATATACGTAGCTTATTAACCCCTTCAGCCCTAGGCCTATTTGTACCCAAGTGCCTAAGCCAATCTGACCTGTGCCACTTCATGGGCTAATAACTTTGGAACGCTTTCACCTATCCAAGCCATTCTGAGATTGTTTTCTCGTGACATATTGTACTTCACGTCAGTGCTAAATGGGAGTCAATATATTTTACCTTTCTATATAAAAAAATGCTAAATATTCGGAAATTTTGGAAAAATCGGCAATTTTTTAACTTTGAAATTCTCTGCTTTTTACAAAAATACTGATACCCCCCATAATAGTTATTAATTTACACTCCCCACATGTTTACTTCATATTGGCATCATTTTGAAAATGAAACCTTATTGTTTTACGACGTAATAGGGCTTATAGTTTTATGCGCAATTTTTCACATTTACAGCAAAACCCACTTTTCAAAGGACCAAGTCACTTCTGAAGTCACTTTAAGGGGCTTACATAACAGAAACCACCCATAAATTACCCCATTTTGCAAACTACACCCCTCAAGCTGTTCAAAACTCATTTTTAAAAACTGTTAACCCTTTAGGTGTTCCACAGGAATTTTAGCAGAATGAAGGCGAAATTTCAAAATTTCATTTTTTTTCCAGATATTACATTGTAATCCAATTTTACCTGCAACCTAGCAAGGGTTAACGGCAAACCCAAACTTGGTTACCCTAATTCTGCAGTTTATAGAAACACCCCACATGTACTCGTAAACTAAAGTATGGGCACACAGCACAGCTCAACACGGAAGGAGCGCTGGATGTTACTTTTCATTGTAAAATCCTGCACATTAGACAGAAAGTGCAGCTCCCAGCCCATGCAGGGAGGATGGGACTTGTAGTTCCACATGCCCTGTGCCTACCTTGCAGCTGTGCAGACAGGGACTCCTGGTGCTGCTGGTACTTCAGTGACAAGGCTTCGGCTTTCTTCAGCTGCTTCTGTAACTCATAGTTCATCAGAGCCCCATAGACAAATGCAATGGCCCCGGCCAGGAGGGCGAGCGCCTGCAGGATCCTCTTGTGCCGCCTGGAGCACATCCCGTTTCCCATACTCGGATGGGCTGAGCTCCCGGGCATCACACGGACGCTGGCATGGCTGCTGCTGCAGCGCACTATGTGGCAGTCCCGCCGCGCACCCACAACTTGCCCTCCGCACCTCTCTCCTATTTGCAGCGCCGGCCGCAGGGAGTGAGCTCCGGGCAGAAGTCCCGGTCCAGCGGCTGCTTGGTTCCTGCCACTCGGCGGCGGCGGCACACAAAGGAGGGCTGGCTCCTAGGAAAACATCCCAGCTATGTGTGCTGCCGACAGCTCCGGGCCTCCAGCACTGGCCTCTGCCTCCGCTTTTTTTTTTTTTTTTTTTTAAATGCTTTATTGAAATGTAACAACACTATCACTGGTACTGTGAGCCCCCCACCCCAACACAGGCAGGGGCACAAGAACACTCACTGCTTACATTTCATACTTAATTTTTTTTTTCCAAAAACACTAAAAAAGTGTTAAAATAATAAAAGAAGTTGTAGCACAAATCACTCTACGGCCACATCCACACCATTAGTTTTTATCGCGGTTTTGCCTGCTTAAAAATGCAACATCTTATCAGGGTATGTGCAAACGTTGCGGATTTGCAGCAGTTTTCCATCAGGATTACAGTACCATGTAAACCTATGGAAAACCAAAACCGCAGTGCCCATGGTGCGGAAAATACCGTGCGGAAACGCTGCATTGTATTTTCCGCAGCATGTAAATTCTTTGCGTGGATTCCGCAGCGCTTTACACCTGTTCGTTTATAGGAATACGCAGGTGGTAAAACGCAGGTGAAATCCGCACAAAAAACGCTGAAAATCTGCAGGTAAAACGCAATGAGTTTTACCTGCGGATTTTTCAAAAACGGTGCGGAAAAATCCGCACATGAATCCGCAACATGTGCACATAGCCTTAAGTTCCAGCAAAGTGGTGGGATTTCTAGAAATCTCGTGCCCCCTGAGCCGCAGCGTGTGAATTTCTCTTGTGAGTACAGTGAGTTTTTTCTGCGGATTTTCCCCATAGACTCGCATTAGATGCAGAATATGAACTGGTAAATATCACACGTGCGTTTTTAGAACAATTCTGTGGCGAAAGAGCATGAAAAAGAAATGTAATTTGCACATGACTGTATCAATAAAGTTTTATAAAACGTAAATACCAGGAAGTATCAAAACCAAAGTAGCTTTATTTAAAACATGACATATCAGAGACAAAAAAGTGATAAAAATGCATGTAAAAAAGCACACTTACAAGTTCAAAGAAAAAACCCAAGTGACCTAATTTACCTAACAGGTGCAAAAATTCACCAAAACCTCATTATGTAGCCGCTACATTCCCACCATTAGCTTTTAGGCCAGTCTCACACGTCCAGATAATTTCGGTACCGGAAAAATCGGTACCAGAGTTATCCGTGTCCGTGTGCTCATGTGGCAGATCAGTGTGGCACACGTGCGGCAGCCGTGTGCCGCCCGTGTGCCGACTGGGTACCACACAGACCATGCAGGAGACAGCGCTACAGGAAGCGCTGTCCCCTGCTTTGGGTGCTGAAGCCGCCATTCATTTCTTCTCTCCGGCAACGTTCGCTGGAGAGAAGGAATGAAAAATCATTTTTTTGTTGTTTTTTTTGCGGTTGAAATAAAGTTCCCGGTAACCAACCCTCTCCCACCCCCTGTGTGCCCGCCTGCTGGAAATAAAATACTCACCCAGCTTCCTCGTTGCTTCCTCTCAGCGCCGCAGCTTGTCCTGTATGAGCGGTCACGTGGTGCCGCTCATTACAGTGATGAATATGCAGCTCCACCCCTATGTAAGTTTATGGGAAAAATCCACACAGAGAACTCAGCGTGCCGGCAGGAGAAATTGACAAGCTGCGAAATTGAAAACTCACCGCAGGTCAATTTACACCAAGTAAAACAAGCCCAGTGGGCAGGAGATGTCTATAAGTCCCATCCACTGTGCTGGAACTGTACAACACTAGGTTTTTCCAACGCACCAAATCTCGTCGTGGGAATGTGGCCTAAGTGGAAAGCAATTGACGAATGAAAGCTGGATGGATGATGAAGTATAGGGGTACAACCATGTTCCCATTATGAGTTTCTGATGAATTTTTGATGTTGCAGATTTTCTTCACCTCTTATGTAAATTAGATTACTTTTTCATTGTGTTTTTGAGTAGGTTTTTTGTGTCTGGTTGATATGTCAGATTGTAAACAAAGCTGCATGATTTTGATACTTCTTAGTATATGGTTTTGAGAAAACTTTACTGATAAAGTCATGTGCGGGTTACATACACTTTTTATGCTTTTCGACACAGAAATGCACTAAAACGCATACCGTATTTGTTTTTATCTGTGGATTTTCCCCATGTATACAAGTCTATGGGATAAATTTGCACAGAAAACTCAGCGTACTCGCAGGAGAGATTGACATGTTGCCGATTTGAAAAACACACCGCAGGTCAGTATAAGCTGAGTGAAAAAGAAGCACAGAGGGCACGAGATCTCTATAAATCCCATCCACTCTGCTAGAAATGTAAGATGCTGAGTTTTTTTTTACTCAGGAAAAATACGTAGCATCAAAAACTCACCACGTTGCATTTTTAAAGCGTTTTCGCCATGTTTTGCCGCTGCGGAAACGCTTAAAAAAAGGCTAACAAAACGCATCCCAATAATTTTAATTACATTTCACAATTGTTGTGCCCATGCTGCGTATTTTTTCGCTGCGGAAACGTATCAGGGAAAAATACGCAGCATGCTCATTAATTTTGCGGAATCGTATTGGAACGCATTAAAAAAATACGAGAAAGACGCGAGCGGTTTCCCTGGCAAGGGTGTGTGGTTTTAATGAGGAAAATTCTGCTTAGATTCTGCAATGTGGGCACATAGCCTTAGAGTAGTTCCTACAAGTAAAGATATTGAAGTTCTGGAAGTCACCGACTGGCAAACAGTAAATATGCAGGGACAAAGGAAGTACAGGAGATACCAAATCTGGATGAAAAGACCCATAATAGTTTCTAGAATATCGAGAGCATTTAAAGAGTACCAAAACAATAAGAAATACCTATAAATTACTCCATAAGCAAAAAGATATAATGGCCACTGGCCAGTATACATATGCACATATATACATTTTATTTAAAGGGTGTTCTCACGAACAAAAGTTCATTTTCATGAATAAATCTTGGAATAATGATAATTTCCACAATTGGATGTGATTAAAAATAAAATGTTCCTGTGCTGAGATAATCTTATAAATGTGCCCCTGCTGTGTACTGTGTAATGGCTGTCTGATCGTGCAGGTTGGTCTGATCATCTCCTGGGCAGGTGGGGGGGAAGCTATACAGACAATACAGCACGTAGTCGCAAATGATTCTTTGAAGTAAAACATAGTTTAAAAACAGACAGTGAAATGCTTTACCTCAGGCCGGTTTCACACGTCAGTGATTCCGGTACGTGAGGTGTCAGTTTCCTCACGTACCGGAGCCACTGACAGACGTAGACACATTGAAATCAATGCATCTGTGCAGATGTCATTGATTTTTTGCGGACCGTGTCTCCGTGTGCCAAACACGGAGACATGTCAGTGTTCGTGGGAGCGCACGGATTACACGGACCCATTAAAGTCAATGGGTCCGTGTAAAACACGTACCGCACACGGACGTTGTCCGTGTGCAGTCCGTGTGCCGTGCAGGAGACAGCACTACAGTAAGCGCTGTCCCCCCCACATGGTGCTGAAGCCGCCATTCATATCTTCTCTGCAGCAGCGTTTGCTGTAGACAAGATATGAATAATCCTTTTTTTTTTGTTTCTCGTGTTTAACATAAAGATCCATGTCCCCACCCCCTGTGCGCCCGCCCGCTGTTATTAAAATACTCACCCGCCTCCCTCGCAGTGTCCTGTCCTGGCCGCAGCTTCTCCTGTATGTGGTCACGTGGGGCCGCCCATTACGGAAATGAATATGCGGCTCCACCCCTATGGGAGTTGGAGCCGCATATTCATGACTGTAATCGGCGGCCCCACGTGACCGCTCATACAGTAGAAGGTGCGGCCAGGACAGGACACTGCGAGGGAGCCGGGTGAGTATTTTAATAACAGCGGGCGGGCGCACAGGGGGTGGGGACAGGGATCTTTATGTTAAACACGAGAAACAAACAAAAAAAAGGATTATTCATACCTTCTCTACAGCAAACGCTGCTGCAGAGAAGATATGAATGGTGGCTTCAGCACCACGTGGGGGGGACAGCACTTATCTCTAGCGCTGTCTCCTGCACAGTGCGTGTGGTACCCAGTCGGCACACGGGCAGCACACGTGTGCCGCATGTGTGCCACACTGATGTGCCACAGAAACGCACGGGCACACGGACACGGATAATTCCGGTACCGATTTTTCCGGTACCGGAATTATCTGGATGTGTGGGACAGGCCTCACAGAAAGAATCAACAGTTATCCCCTGCTGTAATGTCTGCTGTATACTCTCTTTTGCGTTCTCTCCAGGGCAGGAGATGAGGTATGACCAGACCATGTCCCTGTATGGTCAGACACAGTTTATTGGTCAGACACAGTTTACTTGTTGCTGCCTCACCATCACTGAGCACACTACAACAGCCCAGTTAGTGAGAGTGCTATTCTCAACCCATGTTTTTGCGTCCTCTTCCCTCTTAAAGGAACTAGTTTGACAAAATGGCCGGTACTTAGCTTCTCAACTCGCTGACGCCTTTAAACTCCTGCGCGGTCACTCTCTTTGTTTCATGGTCTCTATTCTGTCGTGGGCCATTATCTCGGAGTTATAAACTTGGGGCCCTGCTTCAAGAATAAGGGTATGTGCACACGTTGCGGATTTGGCTGCGGATCCGCAGTGGATTTGACGCTGCGGATCTGTAGCTGTTTTCCATGTGTTTTACAGTAGCATGTTAAGCTATGGAAAACCAAATCCACAGTGCACATGCTGCGGAAAATTCCACGCACTGCGGTTTATTTTCTGCAGCATGTCAATTCTTTGTGCAGATTTTGCAGCGTTTTACACCCATTCCTTAATAGGAATCCGCAGGTGTTAAAACGCAGGTGAAATCCGCACAAAAACTGCAGTAAATCCGCAGGTAATCCGCAGGTAAAACACAGAGCGTTTTACTTGTGGATTTTTCTGGATCTGCGCAGAAAAATCTGCACACGAATCCGCAACGTGTGCACATACCCCAAGAGTTCCTGGAGCTTAATATTGTAGAGATCAGACTGAAGAATCCATTTTGTCTTCCCTACCTTTACAGAGACGTCTGGCTTAATATGAGGAAGACTTGAGCCAAATAGACATTTCCTTTTATGGAAGCATTCCTTCTTGTTATTGTGACCTTTGACCTACATTCCAGAAGTTGGACGTGACCAGCAGAATAGATATTCTTTTGTTAGAGAATATGAGCCCTTGTACGCATGTCTGTAATCCTTATCTCTTTTCCTATATAAAAAGGAGGGGGTGAGTCCCTGTGAGTCAGAAGCGCTCCAGAGGGCTATCCCTGTCAATAACACACGAACCTTTTGTATTGCGTGTTATTTTACTTGGATTCCTACATTTGGGAAGCCGGGGGACTGATAAGGACTCAACATTACCTGGCGCTCGAACAGGGACCCGAGACGAGAGTATTTACTCAAGATTCACCTGCGGATACGGACAACGGAGATCTGGGATAATGGACGGCAAATGAAAAAATACCTGGCCAGGTAAGAGACATTATTAGTTCTCTTTTATCTGCCCTGTATTATCCGAAAGATCTCTATGAGCCGTGTCATGCTGGGTTAGTCTAGTAGGGAGTAGATACCTATAGAACTCGGGTTACCATATTGTATAGATTTATGAGTCTAGTCCCTGGCAGTGTGTGGGCAGTGAGTGAACAGTGTGTGAGCAGTGTGAAGGTTGTGACATGTTGTGAAAGAAGAATAGAAGTGCGTAGAACAATAAGCCACGATTGTTAGAACAAGGTTATTGGTGAAGTCAGCCTAACTGGGTTATGAGGTAGCGTCCTTCTGGGAGACCTCTGCCCATGCTTGACTCTCCTATAGAACTTGTTTCTACATTCCCTGGATAAGGTGTGATAGAATGAGCCCAGGACGCGGGTCCATGAGCCTGGGACAAGTATGCTAACTGACACAGAAAGTTTTGTGATCTGTATGATGTTGCTGGGTCTGTCTGTTTGCGTGCATAATAGCACTTAAGTACGTCCTGCATATTAGAAGAAACGGAGCAGACGAGCCCTTCAATATTTTAGCTCCCTAGGAGAGAAGGCAACGAGACGCCACCAACAGAGGAAGTGGTTGTCCAAACGTCACCTGGGGTAGAAATAGCAAATATTGAAAGGATATTTTAGCTCCCTAGGAGAGAAGGCAACGAGACATCACCACAGTGATTGTCCAAACGTCACCTGGGGTAGAAATAGCTAAAATGAGAAATAAACAGACCAAAACTTTCTTAGGACAAGTGGAAGCAGCAGATATCATACAGGAAAGATGTGGAAAGATAGTCAGAAGTCAGATTAGAAGAGTGAGAGAAAGATTGGGAATTTCAGAAGCACTTATGTTCAGTACAGAATGGGAAAGACTGAGTAAAGAACGAGGTGGAATTATAAAAGACAATGGGTGGGAAGAAATCATACACTGTATGATAGAGGTCTCAAAAACAGCTAAAGAGGAGAATTGGAAGTATGATCCAGACACTTCCAAATGGATCATGGGGAAGGGAAAAAGTTGTGACATAATCCCACCACCTTACCTAGATCCAAAAGCACAATCATTTGTACCATCTGGAAGAGCAGAAGGAGGAAAACAATTTCCAGCCTTGTATCCCAATCTTGGTGGGGTAGGAGGATGGGTATGTTCACACTGTGGACAACAAAATCCAGATTGGAGAAATGATTGTCTAGCCTGTGGTACACCTAGATATGGCGCTGTACTTGCCCCTGTTAGGGTAGTACCTAGACCTTTTAGAGAAGCTGGTGAAGGAGGAGTAATGAACACCAGATATCATCAGACCAGACAATACTTTCCTTGGTCCCCTGCTGAGGGTATGTCACTCTTACATAATGCACCAGATCCTATCCAGTTTCCAGTTAGATTTGCGCAGTATATACAACAAATCATGCAGACTCATGCTGGGGTCTGGGCGGACGGGGAAGAATTATGTAGAATGAAAATGTCCCCCGGACTTTTTCAGGAATTATTGACACACTTACAGCCCAATAGACCAGTGGCAGAAGGGGGTGCCTTACAGACAGAAGCATCAGGTACCCAGTTCACAGAGGCATTAATAATTTTCATGAGGGGAAAACAGAGGGAAAGGGGGTCTACAGGTGTGATTATGCAGAAATTTGGGCAAAGTATTGAAGAATATAGTCAGGAACTAGAAAATAGCTTTAGGGATGAAGGATTGGATATGACTGATGCTTCAGTAAGGAGACTTTTTACAAAACAATTAATAGAGGGGCTAGATCCGAAAATCAGAGAAAAATTTAAATCCTCTACTCCAGATTGGAGAACAATTGAACAACCAAATATTGTGAAACAACGATGTTTAGGAATAGCCATGGATATGAGAGAGAATCGCAAGCCTGTTAGAATAGCACAAGCTAATACAGGAGGAAGAGTGAGACACAATTTTCCTTGCCACTACTGTAAAAAGCCAGGTCATTTCCAAAGAGAGTGCAGGAAGAAGTTGGCAGATATAAAGTCAGGCAAATTTGTTCCCAGAAATAACCCTCTCCAAACGGCCAATCAGCAGAAATCTACCATCATAGATGGTCCCATATCAGATTCAGATTGACTCGATGTGTTACAAACTTCCCTACCAGCTAGAAGGCCTATGATACAGGTGAATGTGGGGGGGAGAGAGATTCCATTTTTGATAGATACAGGTGCAACTTCCTCAATTTTGAATCAAGATTTTCTTCCAAATCCGGAAGATATTTCAGAACAAACAACTTTTGCTGAGGGTTATGATGGGGTAATTCGAACACTGCCATATACTGTGCCCCTAGAGGTCTCATTAGGACCTAAATGTTTTGCATCCAGATTTTTGTATGCCAGAGGTGCCCCAACATGTCTGTTAGGAACTGATGTACTAAAGAAATTAGAAGCTAACATCAATTTTAGGGAAGATGGCACAGTTATGTTGACTATCCCTGATAATGCAGAATCATTAGAACAATATGTCAGAATTCAGGCTTTTGAGGATTATGCTGAAGAAAAAGAGTACACCACAGATCTAGACCTCTCAACGGTCCCAGAAACACTGTGGGCACAGGGTGACACTGATGTGGGATTATTGCATATCTCTCCTGTAAAATTATCTGTGCAACCAGGAACTGTTCTCCCACAGCTCAGACAATACCCTGTGAGTGCCCAGCAGGAACTAGCGATTACAAAACAGATAGAGGGATATAGAGAGAAAGGAGTTCTGGTAGAGATACAATCACCTGCTAACACTCCTCTGTATCCAGTCAAGAAGAGAACTCTTGATAAGAGTTCTATGCCCAAATATCGTATGGTACATGATCTAAGAGAAATAAACAAAGTTCTAGATCCAATCACCCCAATTGTACCCAATCCTCATACGTTACTATCACAGATACCAGCCAGTTCTCAAGTGTTTACTGTAATAGATCTTTCAAATGCATTTTTCTCGGTTCCTTTACACCAAGATAGTTGGCATTTGTTTGCATTTACATTTAAGGGCAAACAGTTGGCGTGGACACGCCTTCCACAGGGAATGATACACTCCCCTACTCTTTATTCAAATGCCCTACAAACAGTTCTTCAAAGGTTTGAACCTGAATCACAGGTAGTAATTTTGCAGTATGTGGATGACCTACTACTTTGCTGCCCAGATCTAGAAACCGCAGAAAGGTCTACTGTGAGTTTACTATGTTTTCTAGGAAAGGAAGGGTGTAAAGTGAATAGACAAAAGCTACAAGTTTGTCAGATCAAAGTGGTCTTTCTAGGTCATTGCATTTCTCAAGGTAAAAAGCATCTTACACCTCAAAGAACTGAAGCAATAAGACAGATGAATGAGCCTAGAAATCATAAACAGCTACGAGCATTTTTAGGAATAGTGTCTCATTGTAGACAATGGATTATACATGCCAGTCAACTAATGCAATCACTGTATGACTGTGTAAAAAGTGAACCTTATTTGTTGACAAAAGAAGGTCAGATTTCGTTTCAACAATTAAAAGATGCTCTTGTTTCAGCTCCAGCGTTAGGGCTACCAGACTACACCAAACCATTTCAGCTTATGGCTGCAGAAGTTGATTCCCATGCTACAGGAGTTCTTACCCAGAAGCATGCAGGGAAACAAAGACCAATTGCATATCTTTCAGCAAGGTTAGATCCAGTAGCCAGGGCAGCGCCAACCTGTGTACGTGTGGTTGTTGCTGTCTCACTATTGTTGGACAAAGCATCAGAAATTGTCCTAGAGCATCCACTCACAGTTCAAACTACGCATGATGTTTATGGGATATTAAACCAGGTCCAGCCAAAACACATTTCCATGGCCAGACATTTGCGGCTACAGTGTTCTTTGCTGCTCCCCTCTACTATCACATTTGCAAGGCTTCAGACTCTCAATTTAGCTACACTGCTACCTCTCGAGTCTGAAGGGGGGAATAAGGACACTGATCCACACGCAAATTTTTTCCCTACAGACACACATGATTGTACAGAGCTCATTTTACAAGAAACGGTAGGCTTACCCAATGTATCCGAAACACCACTTAAAAATCCAGATTTAGAGCTGTTTATAGATGGTAGTAGGTTTGCAGATGACACAGGTAACTTCCATACAGGGTATGCAGTTGTGTCAGAATCTGAAACTCTCAAAGCAGAGCCACTTCCACCGAAACAGTCTGCACAAGAAGCAGAACTAACAGCATTGATTGAAGCGCTAAAAATAGCTGAGAATCAGACAGCTAATATATACACTGATTCTAGGTATGCACATGGTATTGTGTTTGATTTTGGAGTAATCTGGAGAGCTAGAGGTTACATGACAGCGTCAGGCCAACCTGTAAAACATGCTTCTCTGATCAAACAGATCTTAGAGGCTGCACAAGAAACAAAAGAAGTAGCAGTAATTAAGGTAGCTGCACATGTGAGACTCGACACTAGGGAATCTAGGGGAAATGATAGGGCTGATAAAGCAGCCAAAGCAGCGGCAGTCAAACCCTTACAGCAGGTTCATACTGTAAACCCCACAGAAAATACTGAAGATAGACTGAGACAAGCACAGGAAGATGCAGGAGAAGAGGAGAGGGACAGGTGGAAAAAGGAAGGGGCAGAAGAACAAGCAGGAATTTGGAAGAAAGATGGACTAATATGTCTACCTAGAGCCTGGTACCCGATTGTAGTTGGTGGACTGCACCACCCTACTCATGTGTCTGCAAATGCAATGACACTACTGGCAAAGCAAGTCTGGTTGGCTCCAGGTTTTGGCAACTATGCAAGAGACTATTGTGCTGCATGCGTTATATGCCTAACACATAATCCCGGACAGACAACAAAGACCCCTATGAAGCACCACGTCCGACCTCTCTATCCGTTTCAGCGATTACAAATAGACTTTATCCAGCTGCCAAAAAGTAATGGGTATGAGTATGTGTTGGTGTGTGTGGACATGTTCTCAGGGTGGCCAGAGGCCTATCCAGTTCGGAAGGCTTCAGCTAAAAACACTGCTGTAAAGCTAGTTGCCGAACTGATACCCCGTTACGGTCTCCCTGAAGTGATCGAGTCAGATAGGGGTACTCATTTCACTGGAGAAATATTTCAAAATGTATTGAAAATGTTGGGTGTTGAAAGTCAGTTACACACTCCGTATCATCCTCAAAGTTCTGGTAAGGTGGAACGCATGAATGGAACTTTAAAATTAAAAATACAGAAAGCCATGGCTGAAACAGGAAAGCCTTGGACAGAATGCCTTCCACTGGCCCTTTACTCAATACGCAATACCCCAAGGGGTAAGACTAAACTGTCTCCATATGAAATTTTGTTTGGCAGGACTGCCAATTTAGGATGTTATTTTCCACAGCAACTTGTGTTAAATATTGAGTCATTGACTTCTTATGTGCAAAATCTTCAGAAACAATTAACTAAGGTGCATGCACAAGTTTTTGCTTCCCTTCCAGATCCTGACAACACTGAAGGGAGTCACAAGTTGGAACCAGGTGATCAAGTCTATGTAAAAAGACACACCAGAAAGGCTCTTGAACCAAGGTTTGACGGACCCTTCCAAGTCCTGTTGACAACACCTACATCAGTCAAGCTTGAAGGAAAGGCATCATGGATACATGCAAGCCATTGCAAAAGAGCAGTATAAAACTCATAACATTGATGTTAATAGTATTAACCTCAACGGAGGCATGGGATAAACTGAATTCTTTAACCCCTTTGAACAATAGATTCGTACAACATCATAGAAAATTAGTACATGACATTTAAATTAAAGGATGTACAACGACTCAGAGATCAGTATGATAAAGACAATGACCAGAATAAGGATAGCTGGTGGTCTGATACTTCCTCTTTTCTCAACCCAGCCAACTGGTTCAGAGGGATTGGTGGGTGGGTTGCTGGGATCATGCAGAGCATAATACATATAGTTATGATTATTGTAGTCATATACGTACTATTCCAGATTGTGCTCAAGAGTATCTCAGTATGCGCAGATAAATTTTGTGTAATAGATGCAAGAGTATAAATTTTCTTCTTCATTCTTATGTTATCCTCTAGTGATTCTAATTAATATTACTGTACTAATTTTTGTTTTTATATTTTAGTATACTTATTGCAAAACAAAGAAAAGGTTGTGAGAGTTAAACGGAAGAATTGATAGTAGATTTGATTCTCTTATTGAATACAAGCGTGTACATGTGTAATACCAAAAATAAAGGCTTTGTCTTTGGCCCTGTGGTAATCTAAAATATGGATATGTTAAAGGGGGATTCGTGATAGATCATAAAAGGAATATGTCAAAGGGGGGAATTGTAGAGATCAGACTGAAGAATCCATTTTGTCTTCCCTACCTTTACAGAGACGTCTGGCTTAATATGAGGAAGACTTGAGCCAAATAGACATTTCCTTTTATGGAAGCATTCCTTCTTGTTATTGTGACCTTTGACCTACATTCCAGAAGTTGGACGTGACCAGCAGAATAGATATTCTTTTGTTAGAGAATATGAGCCCTTGTACGCATGTCTGTAATCCTTATCTCTTTTCCTATATAAAAAGGAGGGGGTGAGTCCCTGTGAGTCAGAAGCGCTCCAGAGGGCTATCCCTGTCAATAACACACGAACCTTTTGTATTGCGTGTTATTTTACTTGGATTCCTACATTTGGGAAGCCGGGGGACTGATAAGGACTCAACATTACCATTGAGTCTGTCTGGGATTAATTGAAGAGGCAGAAGGATTTGCATGAGTCTACATCCACAGAAGATCTGTTGTAGGTTCTAAAATATGATTGTAACAGCCACTCTGCTTAGTGCCTTCAAAAACTGTCTGTAAATGTATATAGAAAATTGATGCCTTGATGCTGTTTTGAAGGCAAAGGGAGTAGAGATGAGCGGCCCTGTGGAAGTTCTGGTTCTGATACCCTACCCAAATTTTATACCAAAGTTCTGTTCGGGTACCAGAACTGTATCCGAACTTGAATCAGAACCCGAAACTAATTGAAAACAACAGGGACCTGAACTTTTGAACTGGGAAAAGTCTCTCTCCCTCTCTTTCCCCAAAATTCCAAACATTGCAACAGACTTCCGGGAGAAGTCTTTGGCATTTAACATCGGACATTAACTGTCCGGTACGAACTCCAAACTTTTAAGTTCGGGTTCGCTCATCACTAAAAGGGATGGTATACCAAATATTGATTTGATTTAGATTTCTATTTTGTTCACTTACTTCACTTAGCATTTTGCTAATTGATTAAAATAAACTAATTTACATTTTTCATTTTGCTGAGCCAGAACAATATATGGGCCCTTTGCAGTCCAATAGCCATTCATCATGCTGCACACCTGCTTGGAGGTGAATTTTGACCCCCTTACCATTGGGGCTCCTGTGCGACTGCATACACAGTAAAGGCAAATGCACAGTTCTACTGTCTGCATATTATACACAAAATATTCTGTTGAAAAATGTAGCTGCCATACTTACACTGCTCAAAAAAATAAAGGGAACCTTAAAATACCACATCCTAGATATCTCTGAATGAAATATTCTATTTGCACATTTTTATTCGTTGCATAGTGGAATGTGTTCAGAACAATAAAACAAAACAATTATCAATGTAAATCAAAATGAATATCCTATGGAGGTCTGGATTTGGAATGATACTCAAAATCAAAGTGGAAAATCAAATTACAGGCTGATCCAACTTTGGTGGAAATGCCTCATGACAAGGAAAGGATGCTCAGTATTGTGTGTTGCCTCAACGTGCCTGTATCACCTCTCTACTGTACACCGCCTGGGCATGCTCCTGATGAATCGGCAGATGGTCTCCTGAGGGACCTCCTCCCAGACCTGAACTAAAGCATCCGCCAACTCCTGGACAGTCTGTGGTGCAATGTGACGTTGGTGGATGGAGTGAGACATGATGTCCCAGATGTGCTCCTTCGGATTCAGGTCTGGGGAATGGGCAGGCCAGTCCATAGCTTCAATGCCTTCATCTTGCAGGTACTTCTGACACACTCCAGCCACATGAAGTCTGACATTGGCCTGCATTAGGAGGAACCCAGAGCCAACCGCACCAGCATATGGTCTCATAAGGGGTCTGAGGATCTCATTTCAGTACCTAATGGCAGTCAGGCTACCTCTGGTGAGCAAATGCCACCCCACACCATTACTGACCCACTGCCAAACCGGTCATGCTGAAGGACGTTGCAGGCAGCAGATCGCTCTGCACGGTATCTCCAGACTCTGTCACGTCTGTCACATGTACTCAGTGTGATCTGCTTTCATCTGTGAAGAGCACAGGGCACCTTGGGTGAATTTGCCAATCCTGGTGTTCTGTGGCAAATGCCAAGCGTCCTGCATGGTGTTGGGCTGTGAGCACAACCCCCATCTGTGGACGTCGGGCACTCAGACCATTCTCATGGAGTCGGTTTCTAACCGTTTGTGCAGACACATGCACATTTGTGGCCTGCTGGAGGTCATTTTGCAGGGCTCTGGCAGTGCTCCTCCTGTTCCTCCTTGCACAAAGGCGGAGGTAGCAGTCCTGCTGCTGGGCTGTTGCCCTCCTAGAGCCCCCTCCACATCTACTGGTGTACTGGCCTGTCTTCTGGTAGCGCCTCCAGCCTCTGGACACTACGCTGACAGACACTGCAAACCTTCTTGCCACAGCTCGCATTGATGTGCCATCCTGGATGAGCTGCACTACCTGAGCCACTTGTGTGGGATGTCATGCTACCACGAGTGTGAAAGCACGACCAACATTCAAAAGTGACCAAAACATCAGCCAGAAAGCATTGGTACTGAGATGTGGTCCCCAACTGCAGAACCACTCCTTTATTGAGTGTGTCTTGATAATTGCCAATAATTTCTATCTGTTGTCTATTCTATTTGCACAACAGCATGTGAAATTGATTGTCAACAGTGTTGCTTCCTAAGTGGACAGGTTGATTTCACAGAAGTTTTGATTTATTTGGAGTTATTTTCTGTTGTTTAAATGTTCCCTTTATTTTTTTGAGCAGTGTATATTACATGCATTCACACCTCTGCTTCTTACACAAACACTAACAGATTTGTTGTCTGCACATTGCCAGCATAGCTATTCTGTGGACACCTTAAAACATTCCATTTCATACCCCTTTTGGCAAGAGAGGTTGACTGCATGTAATTTCAGTACAGCAGAGCTGTGTTTGCCATAAGTTGACAGCAGAATATTGCAAACACAGCTCCAGTCCACACACTTCCCTAAACACTCATTTTGTTTTTAAATAATAAAAGCTGAAACCCAGAATTCTTTTCTTTTTGAGGACTATCTGAACTCCATCACTCTTCGTTTACTGAAACAAGAAAGATTTGGTGTTGGGATATACAGCTGTCTTTTGTGTTCTTTTTGGTGAGTTCCTTTTAATTTTTGTGTGGTGACTTGCAAGACAATGAGAAATCGTGACTTAGGTTCCACGTCTGCATTTTTTGGCCAATATTTTGACAAATACCTGAAATACCTCATATATTTTTTTACATGTTTTTCATTTTCTTGTTGCACTTTTTTTTTTTGTACAGAATGAATGTGGGCAAAATTAGTTTTGTTGGGAGAATTTAGGATGACTGTCTCTGTGGGGTGCACATATATAGTGGTGGGCAGCCTGCCTGATAGTATGTGAGCAACCTATAGGCTGTGTGCAGAATATTTTCAAGTTTCTATTTTTGTTTTTTTTTTAAACACATAAGGTCCCTGAACAAGCAACCTAACCCAGAATCCTGCATGGTTTGTGCATGCATGATAATGAATTTGCAGCCAAAGCCAGCAGTATTGTTGTGTCAGGTACAGTTGTTAACTTCAGCTACCAAAACAGTCTGAAAATCTAAAAAGGAACCTGTCATTAAAAAAAACTCCATTAACCCCTTCACCCGGAAGCCTGTTTTCACCTTCCTGACCAGGCCAATTTTTTTCAATTCTGACCACTCTCCTTTTATGAGGTAATAACTCTGGAACGCTTCAATGGATCCCACTGATTCTGAGATTGTTTTTTTCTGTGACATATTGTACTTCAAGATAGTCATAAAATTTATTAGCTATGACTTGCGTTTATGTGTGAAAAATTCAGAAATTTGGGCAATTTGTTTTTTTTTTTTTAATTTAGCAATTTTCAAACTTTTAATTTTTATGCCCTTAAATCAGAGAGATATGTCACAAAAATAGTTAATAAATGATATTTCCTACATGTCTACTTTATATCAGCACAATTTTTGACTCAATTTTTTTTGTTAGGAAGTTATAAGGGTTAAAAATGGAACAGCGATTTCTCATTTTTATAACAAAATTTACAAAACCATTTTTTTAGGGACCACAACAAATTTGAAGTGACTTTGAGGGGCCTATATGAAAATACTGAAAAGTTACACCATTCTAAAAACTGCACCCCTCATGGTGTTCAAAACCACATTTAAGAAGTTTATTAACCCTTCAGGTGCTTCACAGAAATTAAAGAAAGTTGAAGGAAAAAATAAACATTTAACTTTTTTTCACAAAAATTTTCCTTTAGAGCCATTTTTTTTACTTTCACAAGGGTAATAGGAGGAAATGGACCATACAATTTACAATAATAAATACCGCGCTACAAGGGTCTAAAAGATAGTTGGAACTGTTCTAAAAGTTAGTTACTGATTCGCCTTTATCCAGCAAGCTTAGCAGCATATAGGGAATGTTCAGCACTAGTATCCAAACAGCCGTCGGCTGCGACTAATCCAGCCTACAATTAGAATAACTCACAATTGGTGTGTTGCATTAAATACAATTGGAGTAAACGAATAATGAACCACATACCGTGCTGGCTTAGCTGGTGGCTTAAAGTAAATGTACCCCCAAATGCATACGGTGCTCCACTGCGGTGGACCGAGGGTCGGTTGATGAGGGTGGTCCTCAAAAGCGGTGGCGGTCAGAAGGGCACACACCGGTACCACTTATCCAGCAAGAGGACCGGGTGCCAATGCACAGTACAGAGCCAGGAACCGTCCCGGCCGGAGGCGATCCTGGTTGTACTAAAAAGATGGCCGGCGCTGCTAGGCAGCGTGTGACATCACAGGTCTACGGAGTCTCGTTTATGGCAAAAAGCAAACCGACGCGTTTCGGAGTGTAACGCACTCCTTCCTCAGGGTCCCTGAGGAAGGAGTGCGTTACACTCCGAAACGCGTCGGTTTGCTTTTTGCCCTAAACGAGACTCCGTAGACCTGTGATGTCACACGCTGCCTAGCAGCGCCGGCCATCTTTTTAGTACAATCAGGATCGCCTCCGGCCGGGACGGTTCCTGGCTCTGTACTGTGCATTGGCACCCGGTCCTCTTGCTGGATAAGCGGTACCGGTGTGTGCCCTTTGACCGCCACTGCTTTTGAGGACCACCCTCATCAACCGACCCTCGGTCCACCGCAGTGGAGCACCGTATGCATTTGGGGGTACATTTACTTTAAGCCACCAGCTAAGCCAGCACGGTATGTGGTTCATTATTCGTTTACTCCAATTGTATTTAATGCAACACACCAATTGTGAGTTATTCTAATTGTAGGCTGGATTAGTCGCAGCCGACGGCTGTTTGGATACTAGTGCTGAACATTCCCTATATGCTGCTAAGCTTGCTGGATAAAGGCGAATCAGTAACTAACTTTTAGAACAGTTCCAACTATCTTTTAGACCCTTGTAGCGCGGTATTTATTATTGTAAAGTGGTTTATTTGTTCCTGTGGCAGAGTGTGCACAGATCTGCCTTAATACCTGCAGCACTCGGTCTGTTTTTCCCTAGTAGCGCCAGTGTGTTCTATTGTTGGGACCATACAATTTGTTGTGCAATTTTTCCTGAGCATGCTGATACCCTATATGTGGGGGAAAAACCCTGCAGAGCTTGGAAGGGAAGGAGGGTCATTTGAATTTTTCAATGTAAAATTTGCTGGAATAAGTAGCGGATGCCATGTTGCATTTGGAGAGCCTCTGATGTGCCTAAGCAATTGATACCACTCAAAAGTGACACCATTTTGGAAACTAGACCCCTCAGGGTCTCATTGGACATCCAGGTGCTTCATAGAAGTGTATAACGTTGAGCCGTGAAATTATAAAAAATCACATTTTTCCTACAAAAATGTTTTTTTCAGTCCAAAATTTTTTTTTTTATAAGGGTAACAAAAGAAAATAGACCACAAAATGTGTTGTGCAATTTCTCCTGAGTTCACAGATACCCCATATTAGATCAAAACTACTTTTGAGGCACAGTGCAAAGCTCAGAAGGGAAGGTGCGTCATATTACAGTGCTGATTTTGCTGCATTGGTTTGAGGGTGCCATGTCACAGTGGCAGAGCCCCTGATGTGCCAGAAAAGCAGAAGCCCCCATAAGTGACCCCATTTTACAAATTACACCTCTCAATTAATTTGTCTATCAGTGCAGTGATTATATTGACAGGACAGTGGTGTCACAGCATTTTATACCATTGGGCAATGAAGAAAAAATCATTCACATTTTTACCGCCAAGATTGTATGTTGGCCCCAAATTTAACATTTTTCATACTGAGGAATGGGTAAAAATGGCACCACAATGTGTCCCACAATTTCTGCTGAATGTAGAAATACCCTATTTATGACTGTACAGTACTGCTTAGTCACATGGCGAGACTTGAGAGGAATGGAGCGCTATTTGCCTCCTGGAACTCATATTTTCCAAGAATAGTTTGCAGACTCCATATACAGAGCCCATAAGTGCAAGAAAAAAGCAAAATTCCACAAAGTCCAAAAGAAGAAAATATAACTACTCGCACTGCTGTCATATGCGATCACCTATCAGCGTGCTATACCAGTGCCTTTACCTCCTCCTCGTTACGTGGGCACTAGGGGTGCATAACCAAAAAAGTGCATTATATTCAAAAACAAAAGAAAAAAAGTAGTTAGCACTCACCAAGCCCGCTGCTGTAAACAAGTCTTTATTAGGACATGGACAGGGAGAACATGATGTCTAAGGCCGGTTTCACACGTCAGTGTCTCCAGTACGTGAGGTGACAGTTTCCTCACGTACCGGAGACAATGACACACGTAGACCCATTAAAATCAATGCATCTGTGCAGATGTCATTGATTTTTTGCGGACCGTGTCTCCGTGTGCCAAACACGGAGACATGTCAGTGTTCGTGGGAGCGCACGTATTACACGGACCCATTAAAGTCAATGGGTCCGTGTAAAACACGGACCTCACACGGACGTTGTCCGTCTGCAGTCCGTGTGGCGTGCAGGAGACAGCGCTACAGTAAGCGCTGTCCCCCCCACATGGTGCTGAAGCCGCGATTCATATCTTCTCTGCAGCAGCATTTGCTGCATAGAAGATATGAATAATAGTGTTTAAAATACAGATCTATGTGTCCGCCGCCCTCCCACCCCCTCTGCGCCCCCCTGCTGTTCAGAAAATACTCACCCGCTTCCCTCGTTGGCTGTCGCTGCTTCCTCTCTGCCCCGCGCCTTCTACTGTGTGCGGTCACGTGGGGCCGCTCATTTACAATCATGAATAGTCGGCTCCACCCCTATGGGAGGTGGAGCCGCCTATTCATGACTGTACATGAGCCGCCCCACGTGACCGCATACAGTGGAAGCCGCGGCCAGACCAGGAAGCAGCGACAGCCAACGAGGGACGCGGGTGAGTATTTTCTGAACAGCGGGGGGGCGCACAGGGGGTGGGGGGGCAGCGGACACATAGATCTTTCATTTAAACACTATTATTCATATCTTCTATGCAGCAAACGCTGCTGCACAGAAGATATGAATCGCGGCTTCAGCACAATGCAGGGGACAGCGCTAAACTTTAGCGCTGTCTCCTGCACGCTCCGTGTGGTACCCACTCGCCACACGGGCGGCACACGTGTGCCGCACGTATGGCCTACGTGAGCTCACAGGCACACGGACACGGATAACTCCGGTACCGATTTTTTCCGGTACCGGAATTATCTGGACGTGTGGGACAGCCCTAAGACATCATGTTCTCCCTGTCCATGTCCTAATAAAGACTTGTTTACAGCAGCGGGCTTGGTGAGTGCTAACTACTTTTTTTCTTTTGTTTTTGTTTAAAAGCAAAATTCCCCCTCAAGTGACTCAATGTTGTAAATTCTACCCCTTCAGGTTTTTATGTTTGGCAGCTGTCACACGCTAAAAGACGCATTTTATTGCAAAAACTAGTTTTTACATCGCTATCTTTAGCTATAATTTTTCCATATTTCTGATGACATAGTCATGTCAGGGCTTGTTTTTTTGTGGGACTAGTTGACGTTTTTACTGGTACCATTTTCAGGCACATGACATTTTTTGATTGCTTTCTATTCCGATTTTTGGAAAATAGAATAAACAAAAAACAGCAATTCAAGAGTTGTTTTTTTCTTTTTATACCGTTCTGCGTGTGGTAAAGGCAGCTTTAGTCTTGAGGTCAGTACGATTACTGCGGTACCCAATTTATATAGTTTTTAATGTTTTGGAGCTTTTACACAATAAAAGCTATTTAATAGAAAAAATAATTATTTCTGCACCGCTTTATTCTATAACTTTTTTATTTTTCCGCTGACAGAACTTTATGGAGGGTTTTTTTTTTTTGGGAGACAAGATGATGTTTTCAGCGGTGCCATTTTTATTTACATTCATCTTTTGATCATTTTGAGTTGCATTGTACTTTTTATTTTGGGGAGAAATTGAACTTTATTTACCGCCCCCGCAGCATTCTGGTTTCAGACACGGTGGCGGCGCCGGCGTTGGTTTAGTCAGAGAGGCAGCTGTAACCATGCCTCCAGCCTTAACTGACAACCGACCCAATTTGGAGGGAGTGTCAGTCAGGTCCATGGGGGGGGGGGGGGGTGCATCTCACAAAAGTAGAATATCAGCAAAAAGTTAATTTTGTTTCAGCTCTTCAATACAAAAAGTGAATCTCATATATTATATAGAGTCATTACAAACAAAGTGATCTATTTCAAGTGTTTATTTCTGTTAATGTTGATGATTATGGCTTACAGCCAATAAAAACCCAAAAGTCATTATTAGGGTTGAGCGACTTTCATTTTTTTAAGATCGAGTCGGGTTTTGTGAAACCCGACTTTGTCCAGAGTCGAGTCGAGTGCAGTCGGCCGATTATCGCTAAAAGTCGGGGATCGACCGAAACACGAAACCCAATGCAAGTCAATCAGGAAGCATAGTTGGCAGTGAGTGGAGGCCAGGAAAACACCTACAGTGGCCATTTTAATGCCAAAAACATCCATTCTTGTTTCTGAAGCTTGTCAATCTTAATTAACTTTATAATAATAGCTGTTCATTGGAACTTGGGGGTCATTTGGCAAAAGTTGTGGGGGATAGGGCTGGTTCAAGGTTTTAGTGGGCCCAGGAATCGTGGACTACGTCACAGCGGTGGAGCAGGGAGAGGTAAGTATTTCAATGTTGCAAGTGCTGTGATCCTGAGCAAGCAGGGGTGGCCCACTCGTTCGCATTGGCACTGGCACAGGGCCCCTCAAAGTACAGCGGTGTGTTTGCATGGCGGGGGCGCCTCCCACCAGCAGCGACACTTTTGCGTACTCTGAGGGGCCCTGTGCCAGTGACGTCGCCAACAAGTATGCCCCCCCCACCTGATGAAGGAACCTGCACTTTCATCTGCACCTTCCTCTTTGTCCCTGTGTAAGGTGGTATAACATGCGGGAAGGGGAACCTTACTTTCAGCAGGGTCAGATTCTGGCTGTGTAGAGTGCAAGGGGAATGTAGTGGTCTAGGTCAATGTACCAGCAGACTCATCTAGCAGTGGCTGGGCAATGGGCAGGATGAGGAGGAAACAGATATAGGGCCAAAGAATAAATTAGGCTAAATGCAGTTCAAAATTGGTAACAGGACTAAACAGGCGGCATTGCTTTGTTCAGTGGAGTAGCAAACCCAAGAGCAGCAGACACTGTTTTAAGGGCCCAACCACACTAGTAGGCCAAATGCAGTTTAATATCTGATACTATAGGCCCAAAGCCAGAAGGTTGAAGCTCAGCTGTATTCAGTTGAGGTCAACACCAGGGAGGGGCAGACACCGTTAGTAGGCCCGTAACCACCAATTTTTAAAAACACAGCACTTAATGAGAGCCAGAAGGTTGAAGCTCAGCTGTATTCAGTTGAGGTCAACACCAAGGAGGGGCAGACACCATTAGTAGGCCGTAAACAAAGTTGAAGGTCAAATGCAGTTTTATATCTGATACTATAGGCCGAAAGCCAGAAGGTTGAAGCTCAGCTGTATTCAGTTGAGGTCAACACCAGGGAGGGGCAGACACCGTTAGTAGGCCCGTAACCACCAATTTTTAAAAACACAGCACTTAATGAGAGCCAGAAGGTTGAAGCTCAGCTGTATTCAGTTGAGGGCAAACACCAGGGAGGGGCAGACACCGTTAGTAGGCCCGTAACCACCAATTTTTAAAAACAGCACTTAATGAGAGCCAGAAGGTTGAAGCTCAGCTGTATTCAGTTGAGGGCAAACACCAGGGAGGGGCAGACACCGTTAGTAGGCCGTAAACAAAGTTGAAGGTCAAATGCAGTTTAATATCTGATTTTATAGGCCGAAAGCCAGAAGGTTGAAGCTCAGATTTATTCATTTGAGGACAACTTGAATTAGGGACTGCAGACAGACTTAGCAGGCTGTCCCCTGTGTGGACCATGCATCCAATACATTAACCCATTGCGCCATAAAGGACACGTAACCTTCCGTGGCCATGCCTACAGGTCCATGCGTCTTTTGTCAGGTGTACCTTTGGACTCACAGATTGACAGAGTGCATGGACAATGCGGTCTTTTACATGCTGGTGGAGGGGTGGGATGGCTTTTCTCGCAAAAGAATTGTCAACTGGGTAGCTCATAGCGTGGTACAGCGTAGTCCATCATGGCTTTATTAATATTAAATAAAAAAATAGGCTCTATACACTGTAAAATAGGTTCCAGGGGTAAACGGGCAGCATTGGTGTGGTCAGTGGAGGAGGATTGCAAGGAGGCACCGCAGACAGGCTATCAAAGGCCTAAAATAACAAACAATAGGCTCAAGGCAGTTTTAAATCGGTTACATGGATACACAGGCAGGCAGCATTGTGGTCAGTGGAGGAGTATTGCAAGGAGGGACCGCAGACAGACTAACAAAGGCCTAAAATAACAAACAATAGGCTCATGGCAGTTTTAAATCGGTTACATGGATACACAGGCAGGCAGCATTGTGGTCAGTGGAGGAGTAATGCAAGTAGGGACCACAGACAGGCTATCAAAGGCCTAAAATAACAAACAATAGGCTCATGGCAGTTTTAAATCGGTTACATGGATACACAGGCAGGCAGCATTGTGGTCAGTGGAGGAGTATTGCAAGGAGGGACCGCAGACAGGCTAACAAAGGCCTAAAATAACAAACAATAGGCTCATGGCAGTTTTAAATCGGTTACATGGATACACAGGCAGGCAGCATTGTGGTCAGTGGAGGAGTAATGCAAGTAGGGACCGCAGACAGGCTATCAAAGGCCTAAAATAACAAACAATAGGCTCATGGCAGTTTTAAATCGGTTACATGGATACACAGGCAGGCAGCATTGTGGTCAGTGGAGGAGTATTGCAAGGAGGGACCGCAGACAGGCTAACAAAGGCCTAAAATAACAAACAATAGGCTCATGGCAGTTTTAAATCGGTTACATGGATACACAGGCAGGCAGCATTGTGGTCAGTGGAGGAGTATTGCAAGGAGTGTCTGACACAGTCAGTACTCCCAAAATATAAATAGATGTTAATGTCTCGCAAAACAACCCCCCCCCAAAAAAAAGGGTGGCATACTTAGGTACAGGGGGGGGGGCTCATCTGCTGAGTTTCTGACATAGTAATTTGGCAGTAAATATTTAATGGTGCCAATATAGGACACTGACCCAGACTACTTTAAGTAGCATCATAGATGTGTACAAATTGGTATTGTCAGTGCCAGACATGGAATGATGTCAGCGAATAGACTAAACATTGGTGGAGCTGTGCGAGCTAATTTTGCACGTGGTAGAGCACAGTTTGAGCTGGGGGGGGCAACTCTCTTGTGGCCGGCGGTACCGCCCCAGGGCCCCTCATGTTACAACGGTGTGTCTGACGTTGGGTGCGCAGCACCACCGCCAGAGACACTACATTGTACTATGAGGGACCCAGTGGCAGTGCCATCGACCAAAAGCGGGCACACCCACCTCTTCAGACAAACATCACTGTAACGGGTGCTTGAGCCAAGTGGCGAGACCACGGCCCCGTGGGGGGAGTTTTCACATTGCGGGAGGTGTAAACATGTTGTATGCTGGACAAACAGCTGCTGCAAATTAACAGATTGGAACACTCAGTAAGACCAGTCCACAAGCAAGCACTTTTTATAGGAAAGCTAGGTGTCAGCCGGGAAAGGTGGGGCAAAATAATTTGAAATCCAGGAGTGGTTCATTTTAATGAAGGTGAGATCATCCACATTTTGGGTAGCCAGACGAGTCCTTTTTTCGGTTAATATTGAACCAGCAGCACTGAATACTCTTTCTGATAGCACACTAGCTGCTGGGCAAGCAAGCTCCTGCAATGCATATTCTGCCAATTCAGGCCAGGTGTCTAATTTGGATGCCCAGTAATCAAATGGGAATGACGGTTGAGGGAGAACATCGATAAGGGATGAAAAATAGTTAGTAACCATACTGGACAAATGTTGTCTCCTGTCACTTTGAATAGATGCTGCAGTACCTGTCCTGTCTGCGGTCATTGCAAAATCACTCCACAACCTGGTCAGAAAACCCCTCTGTCCAACGCCACTTCTGATCTGTGCACCTCGAACACCTCTGCCATGTAGCCCCCTGCAGCTTGTGTGAGAACCATCACCGGCGCTGTGTGCTGGGAATGCCTGAATCAAACAGTCTACAAGAGTAGCTTGTTTGGTTGCTAATATTTGTTCGAGGTTCTCATGTGGCATAATATTTTGCAATTTGCCTTTATAGCGAGGGTCAAGGATGCAGGCCAACCAGTAATCATCATCGCTCATCATTTTAATAATGCGTGTGTCCCTTTTGAGGATACGTAAGGCATAATCCGCCATGTGGGCCAAAGTTCCAGTTGTCAAATCTGCGGTTGTGCTGGTTGGAGGGGCAGTTACAGGCAAATCTACGTCACTTGTCTCCCTTAAAAAAACAGAACCCGGCCTTGCAACGCCACTAATTTCTGTTGGCCCAGGAGAAGCTTCCTCATTCAAAAAGTACTCATCCCCATCATCCTCCTCGTCCTCCTCCTCCTCTTCGCCCGCTACCGCGTCCTCAACACGTCCCTGACCAGACAATGGCTAACTGTCATCAAGGCTTTCCTCTTCCTCGGCTGCAGACGCCTGCTCCTTTATGTGCGTCAAACTTTGCATCAGCAGACGCATTAGGGGGATGCTCATGCTTATTATGGCGTTGTCTGCACTAACCAGCCGTGTGCATTCCTCAAAACACTGAAGGACTTGACACAGGTCTTGTAGCTTCGACCACTGCACACCTGACAACTCCATGTCTGCCATCCAACTGCCTGCCCGTGTATGTGTATCCTCCCACAAAAACATAACAGCACGCCTCTGTTCGCACAGTCTCTGAAGCATGTGCAGTGTGGAGTTCCACCTTGTTGCAATGTCGGTGATTAGGCGATGCTGGGGAAGGTTCAAAGACCGCTAATAGTTCTGCATACGGCTGGAGTGTACGGGCGAACAGCGGATATGCGCGCAAAGTCTGCGCACTTTGAGGAGCAGGTCGGGTAACCCCGGGTAACTTTTCAGGAAGCACTGCACCACCAGGTTTAAGGTGTGAGCCAGGCAAGGAATGTGTTTCAGTTGGGAAAGGGCTATGGCAGCCATGAAATTCCTTCCGTTATCACTCACAACCTTGCCTGCCTCAAGATGTACAGTGCCCAGCCATGACTGAGTTTCATTCTGCAAAAACTCGGACAGAACTTCCGCGGTGTGTCTGTTGTCGCCCAAACACTTCATTGCCAATACAGCCTGCTGACGCTTGCCACTAGCTGTCCCATAATGGCACACCTGGTGTGCAACGGTGGCAGCTGCGGATGGAGTGGATGTGCGACTGCGGTCTGTGGACGAGCTCTCGCTTCTGCAGGAGGACGAGGAAGAGGAGGAGGGGGGGCGAACGCCTACAGCCAACTCTTTCCTTGACCGTGGGCTAGGCAAAACTGTCCCAATATTGCTGTCCCCTGTGGACCCTGCATCCACCACATTCACCCAGTGTGCCGTGATGGACACGTAAAGTCCCTGGCCATGCCTACTGGTCCATGCATCTGTTATCAGGTGCACCTTTGCAGTCACAGACTGCCTGAGTGCATGGACGATGCGGTCTTTAACATGCTGTTGGAGGGCTGGGATGGCTTTTCTAGAAAAGAAGTGCCGACTGGGTAACTCGTAGTGTGGTACAGCATAGTCCATCAGCGCTTTGAAAGCTTCGCTTTCAACTAACCAGTAGGGCATCATCTCTAATGAGATTAGTCTAGCAATATGTGCGTTCAAACCCTGTGTACGCGGATGCGAGGATGAGTACTTCCTTTTCCTAACAAGAGTCTCATGTAGGGTGAGTTGGACTGGAGAGCTGGAGATCGTGGAACTAGCGGTGGTGCCGGTGGACATGGGTGAGTGAGAGAGGGTTGGCGATGGTATTCTTGCCGGTGCCCTACATGCAGTGTTTCCTACTGCAAGCCTGGCGATTCCCTGACTTCTTTGGCCTGGCGACGAAAGTTGCACACATACTGCAGGTGTTGCGGGAAATGGTGGGTTTACAGTGAGGGAAGGGATGTAGCGTTGCTGACTAGCTTCATTGGCCGAGGGTGCTGCAACCTTTAGGGACGTTTGGTAGTTAGTCCAGGCTTGCAAATGCATGGTGGATAAATGTCTATGCATGCAACTTGTATTTAGACTTTTAACCCCTTACTGACTTCGGACGTACTATACCGTCCGAGGTCAGCTCCCCTGCTTTGATGCAGGGCTCCGCGGTGAGCCCGCATCAAAGCCAGGACATGTCAGCTGTTTTGAACAGCTGACATGTGCCCGCAATAGGCGCGGGCAGAATCGCGATCTGCCCGCGCCTATTAACTAGTTAAATGCCGCTGTCAAACGCAGACAGCGGCATTCAACTACCGCATCCGGCCGCCCGGCCGGATATGACGTCATCGCCGACCCCCGTCACATGATCGGGGGTCGGCGATGCTTCTGAATGGTAACCATAGAGGTCCTTGAGACCTCTATGGTTACAGATCGCCGGCAGCTGTGAGCGCCACCCTGTGGTCGGCGCTCACAGCACACCTGCAATTCTGCTGTGTAGCAGCGATCTTATGATCGCTGCTGCATAGCAGAGCCGATCGCATTGTGCCTGCTTCTAGCCTCCCATGGAGGCTATAGAAGCATGGCAAAAGTGAAAAAAAAAAGTAAAAAAAAATGTGAAAAAAATAAAAAAAACATAAAAGTTTAAATCACCCCCCTTTCGCCCCAATCAAAATAAATCAATTAAAAAAAAAACAAACCTACACATATTTGGTATCGCCGCGTTCAGAATCGCCCGATCTATCAAAAAAAAAAAAGCATTAACCTGATCGCTAAATGGCGTAACGAGAAAAAAAATCGAAACGCCAGAATTACGTTTTTTGCATTAAAAAGCAATAACGGGCGATCAAAAGAACGTATCTGCACTGAAATGGTATCATTAAAAATGCCAGCTCGGCACGCAAAAAATAAGCCCTCAACCGACCCCAGATCATGAAAAATGGAGACGCTACGAGTATCGGAAAATGGCGCAATTTTTTTTTTTTTTTTTTAGCAAAGTTTGGAATTTTTTTTCACCACATAGGTAAAAAAAAACCTAGTCATGTTAGGTGTCTATGAACTCGTACTGACATAGAGAATCATAATAGCAGGTCAGTTTTAGCACTTACTGAACCTAGCAAAATAGCCAAGCAAAAAACAAGTGTGGGATTGCACTTTTTTTGCAATTTCACCGCACTTGGAATTTTTTTCCAGTTTTCTAGTACACGACATGGTAAAACCAATGATGTCGTTCAAAAGTACAACTCGTCCCGCAAAAAATAAGCCCTCACATGGCCAAATTGACGGAAAAATAAAAAAGTTATGGCTCTGGAAAGAGGGGAGTGAAAAACGAAAACGGAAAAACGAAAAATCCCAAGGTCATGAAGGGGTTAAGATTCTGACCTCTGCTTAAGGTAGTTGAACATTTTTGACAGATGACTTTGCGCTGATCATTTGGATGTTGTTTAAAAAAATGCCAGACTGCACTCTTTCTACTATCGGATAACTTTTCAGGCATTGCAGACTGAGCTTCTTTAACCGGATGGCCACGCTGTCCTCCAACTGGTTTTGGTGTTGCCACGCGTTTTTGGCCAGATGGAACCTGTTGTGATGTTGATGCCTGCTGCGGCTCCTCCTCCTCCGCTTCTGAACTACTGCCGCCTGCACCCTGTTCCCCCAATGGCTGCCAATCGGGGTCAACAACTGGGTCATCTATGACCTCCTCTTCTATGTCGTGTGCAACTTCGTCTGTGTCACCGTGTAAGCCGGTGGTATAGCATTCGTGACGGGGCACCATAGTCTCCGCTGGGTTTGATTCTGCCTCAGTACACTGCGAGGGCAATGTTCTGGTCTGAGTCAAAGGAACAGCATAGTAATCTGGCTGTGGCTGTGCATCTGTGCACTCCATGTCCCATTCAACTTCTAATGGGCATGGCCTGTTAACTGTTTCACTGTCTAACCCAGGAACGGTATGTGTAAAGAGCTCCATAGAGTAACCTGTTGTGTCGACTGACGCATCCTTCACTGTTGTTCTGGGTGAAGGACACAAGGAAGCGACTTGTTCCTGACTGGGAGCATCCACTGATGATGCACTGCTCTGACATTTGGCACTTTCCGAGGAGGAGGCGAAAGAGCTAGAGGCAGAGTGAGCAATGAAAGCCAATACTTGTTCCTCCTGCTCCGGCTTCAAAAGTGGTTTTCCTACTCCCAGAAAAGAGAGCGTTCGAAGCCTTGTGTAGGCAGACAATGTTTTTGGCTCAACAACTCGAGACTTAGGTGCTGTACTGCTTTTACCACAACCACCTGATGCTCCACCACCACTACCATCATTACCAGCTGACAATGACCGCCCACGGCCACGACCTCTTCCACTAGACTTCCTCATTGTTTGCAAAACATAACCAAAGTAACGCTATTTGTTACTGTAAAACAACTTATAAGTTGAACTCAAACTTCTGTAGGATTTATATATACCTTTATAGGTGCCGGACACTGACAGGAAAATCAGGCCCAATGTTACACACTAGGTTTTCTGTGCCCCAATAATTTGAGACAGATGGCACACACAGGAGCAGCACTCAAGCAGACTTGCCAATATTTATCTCCCACTAATTATTTTTTTTTGAAAAGGGAGAATGTACCCAAAAACAAAAAAAATGGCCAAGTGTCACACACTGGTTTTCGGTGGCACACAATGAGAGACAGATGGCACACACAGGACTGGCACGGAGGCAAACTTGCCAATATTTATCTCCCACTAACTATTTTTTTTTGAAAAGGGATAATTTACCCAAAAAAACCAAAAAGGCCCAGTATCAAACAGTGCTTTTCGGTGGCACACAATGAGAGACAGATGCCACACACAGGACTGGCACGGAGGCAAACTTGCCAATATTTATCTCCCACTAACTATTTTTTTTGAAAAGGGAGAATTTACCCCAAAAAAACAAACAAAAAGGCCCAGTATTACACAGTGCTTTTCGGTGGCACACAATGAGAGACAGATGCCACACACAGGACTGGCACGGAGGCAGACTTGCCAATATTTATCTCCCACTAACTATTTTTTTTTGAAAAGGGAGAATTTACCCCAAAAAAACAAAAAGGCCCAGTATCACACAGTGCTTTTCGGTGGCACACAATGAGAGACAGATGCCACACACAGGACTGGCACGGAGGCAAACTTGCCAATATTTATCTCCCACTAACTATTTTTTTTTTAAAAGGGAGAATTTACCCCAAAAAAACAAAAAGGCCCAGTATTACACAGTGCTTTTCGGTGGCACACAATTAAAGACAGATGCCACACACAGGACTGGCACGGAGGCAAACTTGCCAATATTTATCTCCCACTAACTATTTTTTTTTGAAAAGGGAGAATTTACCCAAAAAAACCAAAAAGGCCCAGTATTACACAGTGCTTTTCGGTGGCACACAATGAGAGACAGATGGCACACACAGGACTGGCACGGAGGCAAACTTGCCAATATTTATCTCCCACTAACTATTTTTTTTTTAAAAGGGAGAATTTACCAAAAAAAAAACAAAATGGCCAAGTATCACACAGTGCTTTTCGGTGGCACACAATGAGAGACAGATGGCACACACAGGACTGGCACGGAGGCAAACTTGCCAATATTTATCTCCCACTATTTTTTTTTGAAAAGGGAGAATTTACCCCAAAAAAACAAAAAGGCCCAGTATTACACAGTGCTTTTCGGTGGCACACAATGAGAGACAGATGGCACACACAGGACTGGCACGGAGGCAAACTTGCCAATATTTATCTCCCACTAACTATTTTTTTTTGAAAAGGGATAATTTACCCAAAAAAAACAAAAAGGCCCAGTATTACACAGTGCTTTTCGGTGGCACACAATGAGAGAGAGATGCCACCCACAGCAATGGCACGGAGGCAGACTTGCCAATATTTATCTCCCACTATTTTTTTTTTTGAAAAGGGAGAATTTAGCCCCCCCCAAAAAAATGGCCAAGTATCACACAGTGGTTTTCGGTGGCACACAATGACAGAGAGATGCCACCCACAGCAATGGCACGGAGGCAGACTTGCCTATATTTATCTCCCACTATTTTTTATTTTGGAAAAGGGAGAATTTAGCAAAAAAAAATAAAAATGGCCAAGTATCACACAGTGTTTTTTTTCGGTGCCACACAATGAGAGAGAGATGCCACCCACAGCAATGGCACGGAGGCAGACTTGCCAATATTTATCTCCCACTAATTTTTTTTTGGGGAAAAGGGAGAATGTAGCCAAAAAAAAAAAAAATGGCCAAGTATCACACAGTGGTTTTCGTTTTCGGTGCCACACAATGAGAGAGAGATGCCACCCACAGCAATGGCACAGAGGCAGACTTGCCAATATTTATCTCCCTGCAGTTATCTCAGAAAAGTATGGCAGGCAGCTATAAAAAGGACTGCTGCACACAAAAGTGTGGACAAACACACAAGATAGCTGTGCAGAAAGGAAGGAAATACAGGATTTGTGCTTTGAAAAAAGCAGTTGGTTTGCACAGCGTCGTACACACACAGGCACAGCAACGCAGCTATCAGGGTCAGGGAGCCTTCTAGGGCAGCCCAATGAGCGACAGCGCTGAGGAAAAAAAATGTAGTTTCCACTGTCCCTGCAAACAAAAGGTGGTGTTGGACAGTGGAAATCGCTACAGCACAAGCGGTTTGCAGCTTTATGTACCCTGCCTATCACTATCCCTGCTTCTGAAGAAGCGTCAGCAACCTCTCCCTACGCTCACATCAGCAGCAGTAAGATGGCGGTCGGCGGGAACGCCCCTTTATAGCCCCTGTGACGCCGCAGAAAGCAAGCCAATCACTGCAATGCCCTTCTCTAAGATGGTGGGGACTGACATCTATGTCATCACGCTGCCCACACTCTGCGTCCACCTTCATTGGCTGAGAAATGGCGCTTTTAGCGTCATTGAAACGCGACTGGATCGGCTCGGTTTCATGAGACGCCGACTTTGCCAAAAGTCGGCGACTTATGAAAATGAACGATCCGTTTCGCTCAACCCTAGTCATTATCTCAGTAAATTAAAATAATTCATAACACCAGCTTGAAAAAATGATTTTAAAATCCGAAATGTTGGCCTACTGAAATGTATGTTCAGTAAAGGCACTCAATACTTGGTTTGGGCAAGGCTACCTTGGCATCAATTACTGTATCAATGTGGCGTGGCATGGAGGGGATCAGCCTGTGGCACTGCTGAGGTGTAATGTCTTTCATCTTCCTCTTGACAATACCCCATAGATTCTCTATGGGATTAAGTTCAGGCGAGTTTGCTGGCCAATCAAGCACAGTGATACTGTTGTTTTTAAACCAGGTATTGGTACTATTGGCAGTGTGAACAGGTGCCAAATCCTGCTGGAGAATTAAATTTCCATCTCCAAAAAGCTTGTTGGCAGAGGGAAGCTGTTGTGAATTCTGTTCTTGGCTCCCTCTGGTGGCTACTGGTGGTACTGGTTGACTTTGGTCTTGTGTTTCCAGTGCACCTGTTTTCATCAGGAAATTGGGAGTTTCCTATTTAGTCTAGCTTCTCAGTCACTCTAGTGCCGGCAATCAATGTTACCAGAGCAGCTCTGTTGCTTGCTACCTGCTCCAAGTCTGCAATTCAGCTATGTTGAAATCTTTGGCTTTTTGTGTTTGTTTTGTCCAGCATGCATTTATATTTCTTGTGCTGCTGGAAGCTCTAGTGATCTGAAATTACTACTCCGGTGTCATGAGTTGATAACGGAGTTAAGGTGGTTTCAGGATGGCTGCTTAGGGTTTTGAGGTAACCGCGAAGTCCTCTTTTGTATTTTCATCTATCTAGTCAGAGGGCCTCACTTTGCTGAATCTATATTCATACTGCGTTTGTGTTTTCCTCTTACCTAACCGTTATTACATGTGGGGGGCTACTATAACTTTTGGGGTTTCCCTGGAGGCAAGCCAGGTCTGTGTATTCCTCTTATAGGGGTAGTTAGCTCTCCGGCTGGCGCGAGGTGTCTAGGGATACAACGTAGGCACACCCCCTGGCTACTTTTATTTGCGTGTTAGGTTCAGCATCGCGGTTACCTGAGATACCATCTTCCTAGAGCTAGTCCGTTTTTGCCCATGTCCCTGCCATTGGGAATCATGACAGTATTGCCGGCCAGAATGTATTAAAGGTATTGGCTAAAGAAGGAGAGAAAAAAGACGTTTCTGACCCTTTTTTTTTTTTACTCAGAGGTTCTGTCTAGCCATAATTGCAATCTGCTGTTTTTTTTTTGTTTTGTTTTTTTCTCTCCTCTTAACCCCTGAATGGCTCAGATCTCTGCTGTTGAGAAATGGATATCCAGAGTTTAGCTTCTAATCTTAATACTCTTGCCTCTAAGGTTCAAAATATCCAAGACTATGTGATACATGCTCCTATGTCTGAACCCAAGATCCCTATACCTGAGTTCTTTTCTGGAGATAGATCTCGCTTTTTGAATTTTAAGCACAATTGTAAATTGTATCTTTCTCTGAGATCTCGTTCCGCTGGAGACCCCGCTCAGCAGGTTAAAATTGTTATTGCCTTGTTGCGGGGTGACCCCCAGAATTGGGCATTTGCATTGGCACCAGGGGATCCTGCGCTGCTCAATGTGGATGCGTTTTTTCTGGCACTGGGGTTGCTCTATGAGGAACCTAATTTGGAGATTCAGGCTGAAAAGGCCTTGCTAGCCCTCTCTCAAGGGCATGATGAAGCTGAAGTATATTGTCAAAAATTTCGAAAATGGTCTGTGCTTACTCAGTGGAATGAGTGCGCCCTGGCGGCGAATTTCAGAGAAGGTCTCTCTGACGCCGTTAAAGATGTCATGGTGGGGTTTCCTACGCCCACAGGTCTGAATGAATCCATGACTATGGCTATTCAGATTGATCGGCGTTTGCGGGAGCGCAAACCTGTGCACCATTTGGCGGTGTCTTCTGAGCAGGCACCGGAGATTATGCAATGTGATAGAATTCTGTCCAGAAGTGAACGGCAGAATTATAGGCGTAAAAATGGGTTGTGCTTCTACTGTGGTGATTCTGCTCATGTTATATCAGCATGCTCTAAACGCACAAAAAAGGTTGATAAGTCTTTTGCAATTGGCACCTTACAGTCTAAGTTTATTTTGTCTGTAACTTTGATCTGTTCATTATCAACTATTACTGTGGATGCCTATGTGGATTCTGGCGCTTCCTTGAGTCTTATGGATTGGTCCTTTGCCAGACGTTGTGGGTTTAGCCTAGAGCCTTTGGAAGTTCCTATCCCTCTGAAGGGTATCGACTCCACACGTTTGGCTAGGAATAAACCACAGTTCTGGACACAAGTGACTATGTGTATGACTCCTGACCATCGGGAGGTGATTCGCTTCCTTGTGTTGCATAACTTGCATGATGTCTTAGTGCTTGGATTGCCATGGTTGCAAACTCATAATCCAGTCCTTGACTGGAAAACAATGTCTGTGTTAAGCTGGGGATGTCAGGGGGCTCATGGGGAAGTACCTTTGGTTTCCATTGCTTCATCTACTCCCTCTGAAATTCCGGCATTTTTGTCTGATTATGGTGATGTTTTTGAGGAGCCTAAACTTAGTTCTCTCCCCCCTCACCGGGATTGCGATTGTGCTATAGACTTGATTCCGGGCAGCAAGTTTCCCAAGGGTCGTTTGTTCAATCTATCTGTGCCTGAGCATGCTGCTATGCGAGAGTATATTAAGGAGTCCTTGGAAAAGGGACATATCCGTCCATCCTCATCCCCTTTAGGAGCAGGTTTTTTTTTCGTGGGTAAAAAAGATGGCTCCCTGAGGCCCTGTATTGATTATCGCCTGTTGAATAAGATTACAGTCAAATACCAGTATCCTTTGCCACTACTGACTGATTTATTTGCTCGTATTAAAGGGGCAAAGTGGTTCTCTAAGGTTGATCTTCGGGGTGCGTATAATTTGGTGCGAATCAAGCAGGGAGATGAGTGGAAAACTGCATTTAATACGCCCGAGGGCCATTTTGAGTATTTGGTAATGCCTTTTGGTCTTTCTAATGCTCCTTCAGTCTTTCAGTCCTTTATGCACGATATTTTCCGTAAATACCTGGATAAATTTATGATTGTGTATTTGGATGATATTTTGATTTTTTCGGATGACTGGGAGTCGCATGTTCAACAGGTTAGGAAGGTTTTTCAGGTTTTGCGGTCCAATTCTCTGTTTGTAAAGGGTTCAAAGTGTATCTTTGGGGTTCAGAAGATCTCCTTTTTGGGGTATATTTTTTCCCCTTCTTCTGTTGAGATGGATCCTGTCAAGGTTCGGGCTATTTGTGATTGGACGCAGCCTACTTCCCTGAAGAGTCTTCAGAAGTTCTTGGGCTTTGCTAATTTCTATCGTCGATTTATAACTGGGTTTTCAAGTGTTGCTAAACCTCTGACTGATTTGACTAAGAAGGGTGCTGATGTTGCCAATTGGACCTCTGCGGCTGTGGAGGCCTTTCGGGAGCTTAAGCGCCGCTTTTCTTCTGCCCCTGTGTTGCGCCAGCCTGATGTTTCGCTCCCTTTTCAGGTTGAGGTTGATGCTTCCGAGATTGGAGCGGGGGCGGTTTTGTCGCAGAAAAGTCCCGATTGCTCATTGATGAGACCATGTGCATTTTTCTCTCGAAAGTTTTCGCCCGCCGAGCGAAATTATGATGTCGGTAATCGGGAGCTCTTGGCTATGAAGTGGGCATTTGAGGAGTGGCATCATTGGCTTGAGGGTGCTAGACATCAGGTGGTGGTCTTGACTGATCACAAGAATCTGATTTACCTTGAGTCCGCCAGGCGTCTGAATCCTAGACAGGCGCGCTGGTCATTGTTTTTCTCTCGGTTTAATTTTGTGGTTTCTTACTTGCCGGGCTCGAAAAATGTGAAGGCAGATGCTCTTTTTAGGAGTTTTGAGCCTGACTCCTCTGGTGATTCTGAGCCTACGGGTATCCTTAAGGATGGAGTGATTTTGTCTGCTGTCTCCCCAGACTTGCGACGTGCTTTGCAGGAGTTTCAGACTGATAGGCCTGATCGTTGTCCGTCTGGGAGATTGTTTGTTCCAGATGAGTGGACCAGTAGAGTCATCTCAGAGGTTCATTCTTCTGTGTTGGCGGGCCACCCTGGAATTTTTGGTACCAGAGATTTGGTGGCCAGGTCCTTCTGGTGGCCTTCCCTGTCTCGGGATGTGCGTACCTTTGTACAGTCTTGTGATGTTTGTGCTCGGGCCAAGCCTTGCTGTTCTCGGGCTAGTGGATTGTTGTTGTCCTTGCCTATTCCGAAGAGGCCGTGGACGCACATCTCTATGGACTTTATCTCGGATCTCCCGGTTTCTCAGAAAATGTCCGTCATTTGGGTGGTGTGTGACCGTTTTTCTAAGATGGTTCATTTGGTACCCTTGCCCAAATTGCCTTCTTCATCGGAGTTGGTTCCTTTATTTTTTCTGAATGTGGTTCGCTTACATGGTATCCCGGAAAACATCGTGTCTGACAGAGGATCTCAATTTGTGTCTAGGTTCTGGCGAGCGTTCTGTGCCAGGATGGGCATTGATTTGTCTTTTTCATCTGCGTTACATCCTCAGACTAATGGCCAGACGGAGCGAACTAATCAGACCTTGGAGACGTATTTGAGGTGTTTTGTGTCTGCTGATCAGGATGATTGGGTCGCCTTTTTGCCGTTGGCAGAGTTTGCCCTCAATAATCGGGCCAGTTCTGCTACTCTGGTTTCTCCTTTCTTTTGCAATTCAGGGTTTCACCCTCGTTTTTCGTCTGGTCAGGTGGAGTCTTCGGATTGTCCTGGAGTGGATTCTGTGGTGGATAGACTGCACCGGATTTGGAGTCATGTGGTGGACAATTTGAAGTTGTCTCAGGAGAAGACTCAGCAGTTTGCTAATCGTCATCGTCGTGTGGGTCATCATCTCCGTGTTGGAGACTTGGTGTGGTTGTCTTCTCGTTTTGTCCCTATGAAGGTCTCTTCTCCTAAGTTCAAACCTCGGTTCATAGGTCCTTATAGGATTTTGGAGATTCTTAATCCTGTATCTTTTCGTTTGGACCTTCCAGCATCTTTCACCATTCATAATGTTTTCCATAGGTCGTTGTTGCGGACGTACGAGGTACCGGTTGTTCCTTCTGTTGAGCCTCCTGCTCCTGTGCTGGTGGAGGGTGAATTGGAGTATGTTGTGGAGAAGATTTTGGACTCTCGTATTTCCAGACGGAGACTTCAATATCTGGTTAAATGGAAGGGATACGGTCAGGAGGATAATTCTTGGGTGACTGCCTCTGATGTTCATGCCTCTGATTTGGTTTGCGCCTTTCATAGGGCGCATCCAGATCGCCCTGGTGGTTCTCATGAGGGTTCGGTGCCCCCTCCTTAATGGGGGGGGTACTGTTGTGAATTCTGTTTTTGGCTCCCTCTGGTGGCTACTGGTGGTACTGGTTGACTTTGGTCTTGTGTTTCCAGTGCACCTGTTTTCATCAGGAAATTGGGAGTTTCCTATTTAGTCTGGCTTCTCAGTCACTCTAGTGCCGGCAATCAATGTTACCAGAGTAGCTCTGTTGCTTGCTCCCTGCTCCAAGTCTGCAATTCAGCTAAGTTGAAATCTTTGGCTTTTTGTGTTTGTTTTGTCCAGCATGCATTTATATTTCTTGTGCTGCTGGAAGCTCTAGTGATCTGAAATTACTACTCCGGTGTCAAGAGTTGATAACGGAGTTAAGGTGGTTTCAGGATGGCTGCTTAGGGTTTTGAGGTAACCGCGAAGTCCTCTTTTGTATTTTCATCTATCTAGTCAGAGGGCCTCACTTTGCTGAATCTATATTCATACTGCGTTTGTGTTTTCCTCTTACCTAACCGTTATTACATGTGGGGGGCTACTATAACTTTTGGGGTTTCCCTGGAGGCAAGCCAGGTCTGTGTATTCCTCTTATAGGGGTAGTTAGCTCTCCGGCTGGCGCGAGGTGTCTAGGGATACAACGTAGGCACACCCCCTGGCTACTTTTATTTGCGTGTTAGGTTCAGCATCGCGGTTACCTGAGATACCATCTTCCTAGAGCTAGTCCGTTTTTGCCCATGTCCCTGCCATTGGGAATCATGACAGGAAGCAAGAAGTGCTCTAAAATTTCCTGGTAGACGGCTGCACTGACTTTGGTCTTGATAAAACACAGTGGACCTACACCAGAAGTGAAGGTCTCAGAGTCTAGAGGAAAAGTGGAGACACAGACAATCCAAGCTGCTTGAGGTCTAGTGTGAAGTTTCCACAGTCAGTGATGGTTTCGGGAGCCATGTCATCTGCTGGTGTAGGTCCACTGTGTTTTATCAAGACCAAAGTCAGCGCAGCCGTCTACCAGGAAATCTTAGAGCATTTCATGCTTCCTTCTGCCGACAAACGTTTTGGAGATGTAAATTTTATTCTCCAGGAGGACTTAGCTCCTGTCCACACTGCCAAAAGTACCAATACCTGGTTTAAAAACAGCAGTATCACTGTGCTTGATTAGCCAACAAACTCGCCTGAACTTAATCTCATAGAGAATCTATGGGGTATTGTCAAGAGGAAGATGAAAGACACCAGACCCAACAATGCAGATAAGCTGAAGGCTGCTATCAAAGCAACCTGGGCATCCATAACATCTCAGCAGTGCCACAGACTGATCGCCTCCATGCCACGCCACATTGATGCAGTAATTGATGCCAAAGGAGCACCGACCAAGTATTGAGTGCATTTAATGAACATACATTTCAGTAGGCCAACATTTCGGATTTTAAAATAATTTTTTCAAGCTGGTGTTATAAAGTATTCTAATTTGTGCATGTGTCGCGGCTGTGTGACAAGCAAAACACATGCATGGTCTCATAAAACTGATGGGTCCCTGACCTCCCTGTCCAAATGTGAACACTTACCGAAGGCCAATATCTGTATGCCTGGGTGAATGTGGACACCTCTGTTCAGCAAAGCCTACATATGAGTTGGCCGGGACCAAGTGTGATGAGATGCAATTAAAAACCACATGGTGATGGGAGGAGTGCTCAGTCAGTCAGCTAACATAGATATGACAGAAAAAAGACTCGCACATCCAAACTAGTGTGAATAGGTGCATACCAGGAGCAGCTACCTCCATACATAAATATACAAAAAAGGTTGCACTCTATCGTGCCAAAGCATGTCTAATATGAAATACATGAAATATGAATAGCAAAATGGCTTTTGAACATTAGGAAAATATTTAAGAGACGCTTTGCACAGAATTTGATATAATCAAATAGTGTGAGCCCATCAACCATTGTCAAGGTGGTCTCATAAAACTGATGGGTCCCTGACCTCCCTGTCCAAATGTGAACACTTACCGAAGGCCAATATCTGTATGCCTGGGTGTTGTGAATTCTGCTCTTGGGCTCCCTCCGGTGGTTCTTGGTGGTGGTGCAGTTATCTCTGGGTTGTAGTCCAGGGCAGGTGTTTCTGCTGATTGCAGCTCTACTAGGTATTTAGGTGTGCAGGATCCATTATTCCCTGCCAGTTGTCCATTGTACTTGGAGGGATTGCATCTCTTTCTGGCTCCTCATGCCCTGCTGTCAATTCAGCTAAGATAAGTTCTGTTTTTTGTCTCTGTAGCACATATGTAGTGTGCTTTACATCTCACTGCAATCCATTGTGTTTTTGTCCAGCTTAGTTTTTGTTTGGATTTTTCAGTCATGCTGGATTCTCACAGGTACCACTCACTCCAGAGAAAGTCTCATGTGGCTCCAGGGTCACCGGATCATAACAGTACAACTGGCCAACAATGAGTTAAATGCATCTCAGAAGAAGGGAAGAAAGGTGTTGAGCCATTTTTTTTTCTGTAGCCTGTTTTGTCTTTCCTTCCCTCTTTTCCTCTGGGTGACTGAGGAGTTTAGTGCTAACATGGATGTTCAGGGATTAGTTTCTCGTGTAGACCAGCTTGCTGCTAGGGTACAAGGTATTTCAGATTATATTGTTCAGTCTCCGGTTTTAGAGCCTAGGATTCCTACTCCTGATTTGTTTTTTGGGGACAGGTCCAAATTTTTGAGTTTTAAAAACAACTGTAAACTGTTTTTTGCTCTGAAACCTCGTTCCTCTGGTGATCCCATTCAGCAGGTTAAAATTGTCATCTCCCTGCTGCGTGGCGATCCTCAGGATTGGGCATTTTCCCTGGAATCTGGGAATTCAGCCTTGCTTAATGTAGACGCCTTTTTTCAGGCTCTAGGGTTATTATATGATGAACCAAATTCTGTGGATCATGCGGAGAAGACCTTGTTGGCCCTGTCTCAGGGTCAAGAAGCGGCAGAATTGTATTGTCAGAAATTTAGAAAATGGTCTGCGCTGACTAAATGGAATAAGGATGCTTTGGCGGCAATTTTCAGAAAGGGTCTTTCTGAATCTGTTAAAGATGTTATGGTGGGGTTTCCCACACCTGTTGGTCTGAGTGATTCTATGTCTCTGGCCATTCAGATTGATCGGCGCTTGCGGGAGCGCAGAACTGTGCGCACTGTGGCGTTGTCCTCAGAGCAGATGCCTGAGGCTATGCAGTGTGATAGGATTCTGTCTAGAGCGGAACAACAAGGATTCAGACGTCAGAATAGGTTGTGTTTTAACCCCTTCATGACCCAGCCTATTTTGGCCTTAATGACCTTGCCGTTTTTTTCAATTCTGACCAGTGTCCCTTTATGAGGTAATAACTCAGGAACGCTTCAACGGATCCTAGCGATTCTGAGATTGTTTTTTCGTGACATATTGGGCTTCATGTTAGTGGTAAATTTAGGTCGATAATTTCTGAGTTTATTTGTGAAAAAAATGGAAATTTGGCAAAAATTTTGAAAATTTTGCAATTTTCACATTTTGAATTTTTATTCTGTTAAACCAGAGTTATGTGAGACAAAATAGTTAATAAATAACATTTCCCACATGTCTACTTTACATCAGCACAATTTTGGAAACAATTTTTTTTTTTTGCTAAGAAGTTATAAGGGTTAAAATTTGACCAGTGATTTCTCATTTTTACAACAAAATTTACAAAACCATTTTTTTTAGGGACCACCTCACATTTGAAGTCAGTTTGAGGGTTCTATATGGCTGAAAATACCCAAAAGTGACACCATTCTAAAAACTGCACCCCTCAAGGTGCTCAAAACCACATTCAAGAAGTTTATTAACCCTTCGGGTGTTTCACAGCAGCAGAAGCAACATGGAAGTAAAAACATTTAACTTTTTAGTCACAAAAATGATCTTTTAGCGAAATTATTTTTATTTTCCCAAGGGTAAAAGGAGAAACTGGACCACAAACGTTGTTGTCCAATTTGTCCTGAGTACGCTGATACCTCATATGTGGGGGTAAACCACTGTTTGGGCGCACGGCAGGGCTCGGAAGGGAAGGAGCGCCATTTGACTTTTTCAATGAAAAATTGGCTCCAATCTTTAGCGGACACCATGTCGCGTTTGGAGAGCCCCCGTGTGCCTAAACATTGGAGCTCCCCCGCAAGTGACCCCATTTTGGAAACTAGACCCCCCAAGGAACTTATATAGAAGCATAGTGAGCACTTTAAATTCTCAGGTGCTTCACAAATTGATCCGTAAAAATGAAAAAGTACTTTTTTTCACACAAAATTTCTTTTAGCCTCAATTTTTTCATTTTCACATGGGCAACAGGATAAAATGGATCCTAAAATTTGTTGGGCAATTTCTCCTGAGTACGCTGATACCTCATATGTGGGGGTAAACCACTGTTTGGGTGCACAGCAAGGCTCGGAAGGGGAGGCGTGCCATTTGACTTTTTGAATGGAAAATTAGCTCCAATCATTAGCGGACACCATGTCGCGTTTGGAGAGCCCCTGTGTGCCTAAACATTGGAGCTCCCCTACAAGTGACCCCATTTTGGAAACTAGACCCCCAAAGGAACTTATCTAGATGCATAGTGAGCACTTATAACCCCCAGGTGCTTCACAGAAGTTTATAACGCAGAGCCGTGAAAATAAAAAATAATTTTTCTTTCCTCAAAAATGATTTTTAGCCCAGAATTTTTTATTTTCCCAAGGGTAATAGGAAAAATTGGACCCTAAATGTTGTTGTCCAGTTTGTCCTGAGTACGATGATACCCCATATGTGGGGGTAAACCACTGTTTTGGCACATGTCAGGGTTTGGAAGGGAATTAGTGACGTTTTGAAATGCAGACTTTGTTGGAATGCTCTGCGGGCGTCAGGTTGCGTTTGCAGAGCCCCTGATGTGCCTAAACAGTAGGAACTCCCCACAAGTGACTCCATTTTGGAATCTAGACCCCCAAGGGAACTTATCTAGATGTGTGGTGAGCACTTTGAACCCCCAAGTGCTTCACAGAAGTTTATAACGCAGAGCCGTGAAAATAATAAATGTGTTTCCTTTCCTCAAAAATATTTTTTTAGCCCAGAATTTTTTATTTTTTCAAGGGTAACAGGAGAAATTGGACCCCAAAAGTTGTTGTCCAGTTTCTCCTGAGTACGCTGATACCCCATATGTGGGGGTAAATCACTGTTTGGGCACATGCCTGGGCTCGGAAGGGAAGTAGTGACGTTTTGGAATGCAGACTTTGATGGAATGGTCTGCGGGCATCATGTTACGTTTGCAGAGTCCCTGATATGCCTAAACAGTAGAAACCCCCCACAAGTGACCCCATTTTGGAAACTAGACCCCCAAGGAACTTATCTAGATGTGTGTTGAGCACGTTCAACCCCCAAGTGCTTCACAGAAGTTTACAACGCAGAGCCGTGAAAATAAAAAATCATTTTTCTTTCCTCAAAAAAGATGTTTTAGCAAGTAATTTTTTATTTTTGCAAGGGTAACAGGAGAAATTGGACCCCAACAGTTGTTGCCCAGTTTGTCCTGAGTACGCTGGTACCCCAAATGTGGGGGTAAACCACTGTTTGGGCGCACGTCGGGGCTTGGAAGGGAGGGAGCACCATTTGACTTTTTGAATGCAAGATTGGCTGGAATCAATGGTGGCGCCATGTTGCGTTTGGAGACCCCTGATGTGCCTAAACAGTGGAAACCCCTCAATTCTAACTTCAACACTAACCCCAACACACCGCTAATCCTAATCCCACCTGTAGCCATAACCCTAATCCCAACCCCAACACACCCCTAACCACAACCCTAACCCCAACACACCCGTAACCCTAATTCCAACCCTAACCCTAATCCTAACCCTAATCCCAACCCTAACCCTAATCCCAACCCTAACCACAACTGTAACCCCAACACACCCCTAACCCTATCCGTAACCCTAACCACAAGCCTAATCTTAACCCCATTTCCAACCCTAGCCCTAATTCCAACCCTAACTCTAATTCCAACCCTAACCCTTGCGGCCAATCCGCTGCGGATCCGCGGCCAATCCGCTGCGGATCCGCGGCCAATCCGCTACGGATCCGCAGCCAAATCCGCACATGCCATAACCCTAACCCTACCCCTAACCCTAACCCTACCTGTAACCCTAACCCTACACCTAACCCTAACCCTACCCGTAACCCTAACCCTAACCCTACCCCTAGTTCTAACCCTAGTTCTAACCCTAACCCTAGTGGAAAAGGAAAAAAAATATTTTCTTTATTTTATTATTGTCCCTACCTGTTATGACCCCAATGGCGAGGGTCTCAGAGGAACGTGGAAGTCTGCAGAATACAAAAATCCAGCTCATAGGGCAGTGGTAACTGGGTTGACCATATATCTACTCCTAACGCCAACACTAGCAGTAGCCGGGGATCATTCCTACGTTGATTCTAGATGACACGCGCCAGCCGGAGAATCTAGCTACCCCTAGTAGAGGAAAAACAAAGACCTTTCTTGCCTCCAGAGAAGGGGACCCCAAAGCTGGATAGAAGCCCCCCACAAATAATAACGGTGAGGTAAGAGGAAATGACAAACACAGAAATGAACCAGGTTTAGCACAGAGAGGCCCGCTTACTGATAGCAGAATAAAGAAAGGTAACTTATATGGTCAACAAAAACCCTATCAAAATCCACACTGGAAATTCAAGAACCCCCGAACCGTCTAACGGTCCGGGGGGAGAACACCAGCCCCCCTAGAGCTTCCAGCAAAGGTCAGGATATAGATTTGGAACAAGCTGGACAAAAATACAAAACCAAAACAAATAGCAAAAAGCAAAAGGCAGACTTAGCTGAGATAACTGGAACCAGGATCAGTAGACAAGAGCACAGCAGACTAGCTCTGATAACTACGTTGCCAGGCATAGAACTGAAGGTCCAGGGAGCTTATATAGCTACACCCCTAACTAACGACCCAGGTGCGGATAAAAGGAATGACAGAAAAACCAGAGTCAAAAAACTAGTAACCACTAGGGTTGAGCGAAACGGGTCGATCATTTTCAAAAGTCGCCGACTTTTGGCTAAGTCGGCGTCTCATGAAACCCGATCCGACCCCTGTGCTTGTCGGCCATGCGGTACGCGACTTTCGCGCCAAAGTCGCGTTTCAATGACGCGAAAAGCGCCATTTCTCAGCCAATGAAGGTGAACGCAGAGTGTGGGCAGCGTGATGACATAGATCCTGGTCCCCACCATCTTAGAGAAGGGCATTGCAGTGATTGGCTTGCTGTCTGCGGCGTCACAGGGGCTATAAAGGGGCGTTCCCGCCGACCGCCATCTTACTGCTGCTGATCTGAGCTTAGGGACAGGTTGCTGCCGCTTCATCAGAAGCAGGGAGAGCGTTAGGCAGGGTCCACTAACCACCAAACCGCTTGTGCTGCAGCGATTTCCACTGTCCAACACCACCTTCGGTGTGCAGGGACTGTGGAAGCTATTTTTTTTTTTTTTTCCCCTCAGCGCTGTAGCTCATTGGGCTGCCCTAGAAGGCTCCGTGATAGCTGTATTGCTGTGTGTACGCCACTGTGGAAACCAACTGCTTTTTTCAAAGCACATATCCTCTTGTTCCTTCCTTTCTGCACAGCTATCTTTTCTGTTTTTCCACACTTTTTATTTAATTTGTGCATCAGTCCACTCCTATTGCTGCCTGCCATACCTGGCTTACATTACTGCAGGGAGATAGTAATTGTAGGACAGTTTTTTTTTTTTTTTTTTTTTTTTTTTTTGTGGGAGATTAAGATTGGCATTTCTGCTACAGTGCCATCCCTGTGTGTGCCATCTCTCACTGAGTGGGCCATAGAAAGCCTATTTATTTTTTCCGTGATTTGTGTTCTAAAATCTACCTCAACACAAAAACAGTACATCAATCAGTGGGAGAAAAATATTGGCCTCAGTCAGGGCTTGTGTGCCACTGCTGTGTGTGCTATCTCTCATTCAGTGGGCTATAGCAAGCCTATTTTTTTTTTTTTTTTTAATATTATTTGGTTTCTAATTCTCCCTGAAAAAAAAAAAAAAAACCTAAAAAAACAGTGGGAGAATAATATTGCCCTTTCAGCTTGTGTGCCAGTCTTGACTCCTGGGTGTGCCACCTCTCTCCCTCTCATTCAGTGGGCCATAGAAAGCCTATTTATTTTTTTTTTTAAATATTATTGGGTTTCTAAAGTCTCCCTGAAAAAACAAAAAATACATAAAAAAACAGTGGGAGAGTAATATTGCCCTTTCAGCTTGTGTGCCAGTCTTGACTCCTGGGTGTGCCACCTCTCTCCCTTTCATTCAGTGGGCCATAGAAAGCCTATTTATTTTTTCCGTGATTTGTGTTCTAAAATCTACCTCAACACAAAAACACTACATCAATCAGTGGGAGAAAAATATTGGCCTCAGTCAGGGCTTGTGTGCCACTGCTGTGTGTGCTATCTCTCATTCAGTGGGCTATAGCAAGCCTATTTTTTTTTTTTTTTTTTTTTAATATTATTTGGTTTCTAAAGTCTCCCTGAAAAAAAAAAAAAAACATAAAAAAACAGTGGGAGAGTAATATTGCCCTTTCAGCTTGTGTGCCAGTCTTGACTCCTGGGTGTGCCACCTCTCTCCCTTTCATTCAGTGGGCCATAGAAAGCCTATTTATTTTTTGGTTTTTTTAATATTATTTGGTTTCTAAAGTCTCCCTGAAAATAAAAAAAAAAAATACATAAAAAAACAGTGGGAGAGTAATATTGCCATTTCAGCTTGTGTGCCAGTCTTGACTCCTGGGTGTGCCACCTCTCTCCCTCTCATTCAGTGGGCCATAGAAAGCCTTGTTTTTTTGTTTTTTTTTTAATATTATTTGGTTTCTAAAGTCTCCCTGAAAATAAAAAAAAAAAACATAAAAAAACAGTGGGAGAGTAATATTGCCATTTCAGCTTGTGTGCCAGTCTTGACTCCTGGGTGTGCCACCTCTCTCTCTAATTGTGGGCCATAGAAAGCCTATTTATTTTTTGGTTTTTTTAATATTATTTGGTTTCTAAAGTCTCCCTGAAAATAAAAAAAAAAAATACATAAAAAAACAGTGGGAGAGTAATATTGCCCTTTCAGCTTGTGTGCCAGTCTTGACTCCTGGGTGTGCCACCTCTCTCCCTTTCATTCAGTGGGCCATAGAAAGCCTATTTATTTTTTGGTTTTTTTAATATTATTTGGTTTCTAAAGTCTCCCTGAAAATAAAAAAAAAAAATACATAAAAAAACAGTGGGAGAGTAATATTGCCATTTCAGCTTGTGTGCCAGTCTTGACTCCTGGGTGTGCCACCTCTCTCCCTCTCATTCAGTGGGCCATAGAAAGCCTTGTTTTTTTGTTTTTTTTTTAATATTATTTGGTTTCTAAAGTCTCCCTGAAAATAAAAAAAAAAAACATAAAAAAACAGTGGGAGAGTAATATTGCCATTTCAGCTTGTGTGCCAGTCTTGACTCCTGGGTGTGCCACCTCTCTCTCTAATTGTGGGCCATAGAAAGCCTATTTATTTTTTGGTTTTTTTAATATTATTTGGTTTCTAAAGTCTCCCTGAAAATAAAAAAAAAAAATACATAAAAAAACAGTGGGAGAGTAATATTGCCCTTTCAGCTTGTGTGCCAGTCTTGACTCCTGGGTGTGCCACCTCTCTCCCTTTCATTCAGTGGGCCATAGAAAGCCTATTTATTTTTTGGTTTTTTTAATATTATTTGGTTTCTAAAGTCTCCCTGAAAATAAAAAAAAAAAATACATAAAAAAACAGTGGGAGAGTAATATTGCCATTTCAGCTTGTGTGCCAGTCTTGACTCCTGGGTGTGCCACCTCTGTCCCTCTCATTCAGTGGGCCATAGAAAGCCTTGTTTTTTTTTTTTTTTTTAAATATTATTTGGTTTCTAAAGTCTCCCTGAAAATAAAAAAAAAATACATAAAAAAACAGTGGGAGAGTAATATTGCCATTTCAGCTTGTGTGCCAGTCTTGACTCCTGGGTGTGCCACCTCTCTCTCTAATTGTGGGCCATAGAAAGCCTTTTTATTTTTTTCCTTCATTTGTGTTTTAAAATCAACCTCAACACAAAAACACTACATCAATCAGTGGGAGAAAAATATTGGCCTCAGTCAGGGCTTGTGTGCCACTCCTGTGCGTGCCATCTCTCATTCAGTGGGCCATAGAAAGCCTTGTTTTTTTGTTTTTTTTTTAAATATTATTTGGTTTCTAAAGTCTCACAGAGAAAAAAAAAAAAATAAATTAGGTGGGAGATTAATATTGACATTAGTGCTTGAGTGACAGTCCTGCGTGTGTGTCATCTCTGTGATTTGGTGTCACAGAAAACAGAGTGTGTAACATTGTGCCTGATTTTCCTTGTGGTCTCACCAACCTGTTAAGGGATATTGAAATCATACTGAAGTTATAGCTCACCGTGTAAGTTGTTTGACAGCAACAAATAAAGTTAGTTTGGTTACGATTTTTAAACAATGAGGAAGTCTGGTGCAAGAGGTCGTCGTGGGCGTTCATTGTCAGCTGGTAATGATGGTAGTGGTAGTGGAGCATCAGGTGGTCGTGGGGATAAAAATATTCCACCTAAGTCTGGAGCTGTGGAGCCAGTTTCGTCGTCAGGCTACACAAGGCCTCGAACGCTCTCTTTTCTGGGAGTAGGAAAACCGCTTTTAAAGGCTGAGCAGCAACAGCAAGTTTTGGCTTACATTGCAGACTCAGCCTCTAGCTCTTTTGCCTCCTCTTCCGAAACTGGTAAATGTAAAAGCAGCGCGTCGCTTGTGGATGTTCACGGTCAGGGACAAGTCGCTTCCTTGTCCTCCTCAGCAAAAACTACAACAAGAGAGAAGGATGCAGCAGGCGACACAACGGGTCACTCCATGGAGCTCTTTACACATACCGTCCCTGGCTTAGAAAGTGAAACATTTAACAGGCCATGCCCATTACAAGTATATTCTGACATGGAGTGCACTGATGCACAGCCACAGCCAGAGTACTATGCTGCTCCTTTGACTCAGACCACCACATTGCCCTCTCAGGGTACAGATCCACAATCAGACCCTGATGAGACTATGTTGCCCCGCCACGAACGCTATACCACCGACCGACACAGTGACACAGACGAAGTTGCACACGAGCTCGAAGAGGAGGTAATAGATGACCCAGTTATTGACCCCGATTGGCAGCCATTGGGGGAACAGGGTGCAGGCGGCAGTAGTTCAGAAGCGGAGGTGGAGGAGGGGCCGCAGCAGGCATCAACATCGCAACAGGTTCCATCTGCCGGGCCCGTATCTGGCCCAAAACGCGTGTCAAAGCCAAAACCTGTTGGAGGACAGCGTGGCCATCCGGTTAAAGCTCAGTCTGCAATCCCTGAAAAGGGATCCGAGTCTAGGAAGAGTGCAGTCTGGCATTTTTTTAAACAACATCCAACTGATCAGCGCAAAGTCATCTGTCAAAAATGTTCAACTAGCTTAAGCAGAGGTCAGAATCTGAAAAGTCTAAATACTAGTTGCATGCATAGACACTTAACCACCATGCATTTTCAAGCCTGGACTAACTACCAAACGTCCCTTAAGGTTGTAGCACCCTCGGCCAATGAAGCTAGTCAGCAACGCAACATCCCTTCCGTCACTGTAAGGCCACCATTTTCCGCACCACCGGCAGTATCTGTGCAGGTTTCTTTGCCAGCCAAAAGCAGTCAGGGTCAGGGAATCACCAGTTTAGTAGGAGGAAATATTGCATCTAGGGCACCGGCGGAAACAATACCGTCTCCAACCGTCTCTCAGTCTGCCATGTACACCGGCACACCCGAAAGTTCCACGATCTCCTGCTCTCCAGTCCAGCTCACCCTACATGAGACTCTGGTTAGAAAAAGGAAGTACTTATCCTCGCATCCGCGTACACAGGGTTTTAACGCCCACATAGCTAGACTAATCTCGTTAGAGATGATGCCCTACCGTTTAGTTGAAAGCGAAGCTTTTAAAGCCCTGATGGAGTACGCTGAACCACGATACGAGCTACCTAGTCGACACTTTTTTTCCAGAAAAGCCATCCCAGCCCTGCACCAGCATGTTAAACAGCGCATCGTCCATGCACTTAGGCAATCTGTGAGTACAAAGGTGCACCTGACTACAGATGCATGGACCAGTAGGCATGGCCAGGGACGTTATGTGTCCATCACGGCACACTGGGTGAATGTGGTGGATGCAGGGTCCACAGGCGACATCAATTTAGGGACAGTTGTGCCTAGCCCACGGTCTAGGAAACAGTTGGCTGTAGGCGTTCGCACCCCCTCCTCCTCCTCCTCGTCCTCCTGCAGAAGCTACAGCTCTTCCACAGAACGCAGTCGGCCAACCACTCCATCGGCAGATGACACTGTTGCACACCAGTTGTCCCATTATGGGCCAGCTACTGCCAAGCGTCAGCAGGCTGTATTGGCTATGAAGTGTTTGGGCGACAACAGACACACCGCGGAAGTTCTGTCCGAGTTCTTGCAACAAGAAACGCAGTCGTGGCTGGGCACAGTAGATCTTGAGGCAGGCAAGGTAGTGAGTGATAACGGAAGGAATTTCATGGCTGCCATCTCCCTTTCCCAACTGAAACACATTCCTTGCCTGGCTCACACCTTAAACCTGGTGGTGCAGTGCTTATTGAAAACTTATCCTGGGTTCTCCGACCTGCTCCTCAAAGTGCGTGCACTTTGCTCACATATCCGACGTTCGCCTGTACACGCCAGCCGTATGCAGACCTATCAGCGGTCTTTGAACCTTCCCCAGCATCGCCTAATCATAGACGTTGCAACAAGGTGGAACTCAACACTGCACATGCTTCAGAGACTGTGCGAACAGAGGCGTGCTGTTATTTATTTGTGGGAGGATACACGGGCAGGCAGTAGGATGGCAGACATGGAGTTGTCAGGTGTGCAGTGGTCGAAGATACAAGACATGTGTCAAGTCCTTCAGTGTTTTGAGGAATGCACACGGCTGGTTAGTGCAGACAACGCCGTAATAAGCATGAGCATCCCCCTAATGCGTCTGCTGATGCAAAGTTTGACGCACATAAAGGAGCAGGCGTCTGCACCAGAGGAAGAGGGAAGCCTTGATGACAGTCAGCCATTGTCTGGTCAGGGCAGTGTACAGGACGAGGTAGCGGGCGAAGAGGAGGTGGAGGACGAGGAGGATGATGGGGATGAGTATATTTTTAATGCGGAAACTTTCACGGGGGCACAGGAAATTGGTTGCGTGTCACGGCCGGGTTCTGGTTTTTTGAGGGACACAAGTGACGTAGATTTGCCTGCAACTGCCCCTCAACCAATCACAACCGGAGATTTGACAACTGGAACTTTGGCCCACATGGCGGATTATGCCTTACGTATCCTAAAAAGGGACACACGCATTACGAAAATGATGAACGATGACGATTACTGGTTGGCCTGCCTCCTTGATCCACGCTATAAAGGCAAATTGCAAAATATTATGCCACATGAGAACTTGGAACTAATATTAGCAACCAAACAATCAACTCTTGTTGACCGTTTGCTTCAGGCATTCCCAGCACACAGCGCACGTGATCGTTCTCACACAAGCTCCAGGGGGCAGCAGACTAGGAGTGTTAGGGGTGCACACATCAGAAGTGGCGTTGGACAGAGGGGTTTTCTGACCAGGTTGTGGAGTGATTTTGCTATGACCGCAGACAGGACAGGTACTGCTGCATCAATTGAAAGTGACAGGAGACAACATTTGTCCAGTATGGTTACTAACTATTTTTCATCCCTTATCGATGTTCTCCCTCAACCGTCATTCCCATTTGATTACTGGGCCTCCAAATTAGACACCTGGCCAGAATTGGCAGAATATGCATTGCAGGAGCTTGCTTGCCCGGCAGCAAGTGTCCTATCAGAAAGAGTATTCAGTGCTGCAGGTTCAATATTAACCGAAAAAAGGACTCGTCTGGCTACCCAAAATGTTGACGATCTAACATTCATTAAAATGAACCACAACTGGATTTCGAAATCTTTTGCCCCACCTTGCCCGGCCGACACCTAGCTTTCCTATGAAAAGCTCTTGCCTGTGAATTACTTTTCTAATGTCTAATTTGCTGCAGCTGATTGTACAGCATACGACATGTTTACACCTCCCTAAATGGCAAAACTCCCCACACGGGGCCGTGGTATCGCGACTTGGCGCAAGCACCCGTGAGACTGCTGTTTGTCTGAAGAGGTGGGTGTGCTCGCTTTTGGTTGACGGCATTGCTACTGGGTCCCTCATAGTACAATGTAGTGTCTCTGGCGGTGGTGGTGCGCACCCAACGTCAGACACACCGTTGTAACATGAGGGGCCCTGGGGCGGTCCCGCCGGCCTCAAGAGAGTTCCCCCCTACCCCAGCTCAAAATGTGCTCTACCACGTGCAAAATTATGTCGCACAGCTCCACCAATCTTTAGTCTATTCGCTGACATCATTCAATGTCTGGCACTGACAATACAAATTTGTAGACATCTATGATGCAACTTAAAGTAGTCTGTGTCTGTGTCCTATATTGGCACCATTAAATAGTTACTGCCAAATTACAATGTCAGAAACTCAGTAGATGAGCCCACCCCTGTACCTAAGTATGCCACCTTTTTTTTTTGTTTTGGTTGTTTTGCGAGACATTAACATCTATTTATATTTTGGGAGTACTGGGACAGACACTCCTTGCACTACTCCTCCACTCACCACCAAGCTGCCTGTGTATCCATGTAACCGCTGTAAAACTGCCATGAGCCTATTGTTTGTTATTTTAGGCCTTTGATAGCCTGTCTGCGGTCCCTACTTTAAATACTCCTCCACTCACCACCAAGCTGCCTGCCCGTGTATCCATGTAACCGCTGTGAAACTGCCATGAGCCTATTGTTTGTTATGTTAGGCCTTTGATAGCCTGTCTGCGGTCCCTACTTTAAATACTCCTCCACTGACCAGACCACTGCTGCCCGTGTACCCCTGGAACCAATTATAAAGTGCCTACAGCCAGCCCATTTTCTTATGTTAGGCCTTTGAAGCCTGTCTGCGGTCCCTACTTTAAATACTCCTCCACTCACCACCACCAAGCTGCCTGCCCGTGTATCCATGTAACCGCTGTGAAACTGCCATGAGCCTATTGTTTGTTATTTTAGGCCTTTGATAGCCTGTCTGCGGTCCCTACTTTAAATACTCCTCCACTCACCACCAAGCTGCCTGCCCGTGTATCCATGTAACCGCTGTGAAACTGCCATCATGAGCCTATTGTTTGTTATGTTAGGCCTTTGATAGCCTGTCTGCGGTCCCTACTTTAAATACTCCTCCACTGACCAGACCACTGCTGCCCGTGTACCCCTGGAACCAATTATAAAGTGCCTACAGCCAGCCCATTTTCTTATGTTAGGCCTTTGATAGCCTGTCTGCGGTCCCTACTTTAAATACTCCTCCACTCACCACCAAGCTGCCTGCCCGTGTATCCATGTAACCGCTGTGAAACTGCCATCATGAGCCTATTGTTTGTTATGTTAGGCCTTTGATAGCCTGTCTGCGGTCCCTACTTTAAATACTCCTCCACTGACCAGACCACTGCTGCCCGTGTACCCCTGGAACCAATTATAAAGTGCCTACAGCCAGCCCATTTTCTTATGTTAGGCCTTTGAAGCCTGTCTGCGGTCCCTACTTTAAATACTCCTCCACTCACCACCACCAAGCTGCCTGCCCGTGTATCCATGTAACCGCTGTGAAACTGCCATGAGCCTATTGTTTGTTATTTTAGGCCTTTGATAGCCTGTGTGCGGTCCCTACTTTAAATACTCCTCCACTCACCACCAAGCTGCCTGCCCGTGTATCCATGTAACCGCTGTGAAACTGCCATGAGCCTATTGTTTGTTATTTTAGGCCTTTGATAGCCTGTGTGCGGTCCCTACTTTAAATACTCCTCCACTCACCACCAAGCTGCCTGCCCGTGTATCCATGTAACCGCTGTGAAACTGCCATGAGCCTATTGTTTGTTATGTTAGGCCTTTGATAGCCTGTCTGCAGCCCCTACTTGCAATACTCCTCCACTGACCACACCAATGCTGCCCGTGTACCCCTGGAACCTATTTAAAAGTTCATAGAGCCTAGTTATATATTTTATTTACTATTAATAAGGCCATGATGGACTACGCTGTACCACGCTACAAGCTAACCAGTCGACACTTCTTTTGCGAGAAAAGCCATCCCAACCCTCCACCAGCATGTAGAAGACCGCATTGTCCATGCACTCTGGCAATCTGTGAGTACAAAGGTGCACCTGACAACAGACGCATGGACCTGTAGGCATGGCCACGGAAGATTACGTGTCCATTACGGCGCAATGGGTTAATGTGGTGGATGCATGGTCCACAGGGGACAGCCTACTAAGTCTGTCTGCAGTCCCTAATTCAAATTGTGCTCCACTGTCTAAATCGGAACTTCCACCTTCTGGCTTTCGGCCTATAGTATCAGAAATTAAACTGCATTTGGCCTTCAACTTTGGTTAGGGCCTACTAACGGCTTCTGCCCCTCCCTGGTGTTGCCCTCAACTAAATAAAGCTGAGCTTCAACCTTCTGCTCCAAATTACCATTTTGAAAAATGCAATAGGCTTTTCAGGCCTACTAAAGGAGTCTGTCTGTGTGCCCCTCCCTGGTGTTGTCCTCAACTAAATAAAGCTGAGCTTCAACCTTCCGGCTCTCATTATGTGGTTTTAAAAAAAAAAAAGGTGGTTAGGGCCTACTAACGGCTTCTGCCCCTCCCTGGTGTTGTCCTCAACTAAATAAAGCTGAGCTTCAACCTTCCGGCTCTCATTATGTGGTTTTAAAAAAAAAAAATGGTGGTTAGGGCCTACTAACGGCTTCTGCCCCTCCCTGGTGTTGTCCTCAACTAAATAAAGCTGAGCTTCAACCTTCCGGCTCTCATTATGTGGTTTTAAAAAAAAAAAAGGTGGTTAGGGCCTACTAACGGCTTCTGCCCCTCCCTGGTGTTGTCCTCAACTAAATAAAGCTGAGCTTCAACCTTCCGGCTCTCATTATGTGGTTTTAAAAAAAAAAAAGGTGGTTAGGGCCTACTAACGGCTTCTGCCCCTCCCTGGTGTTGTCCTCAACTAAATAAAGCTGAGCTTCAACCTTCCGGCTCTCATTATGTGGTTTTAAAAAAAAAAAAGGTGGTTAGGGCCTACTAACGGCTTCTGCCCCTCCCTGGTGTTGTCCTCAACTAAATAAAGCTGAGCTTCAACCTTCCGGCTCTCATTATGTGGTTTTAAAAAAAAAAAAGGTGGTTAGGGCCTACTAACGGCTTCTGCCCCTCCCTGGTGTTGTCCTCAACTAAATAAAGCTGAGCTTCAACCTTCCGGCTCTCATTATGTGGTTTTAAAAAAAAAAAAGGTGGTTAGGGCCTACTAATGGCTTCTGCCCCTCCCTGGTGTTGTCCTCAACTAAATAAAGCTGAGCTTCAACCTTCCGGCTCTCATTATGTGGTTTTAAAAAAAAAAAAGGTGGTTAGGGCCTACTAACGGCTTCTGCCCCTCCCTGGTGTTGTCCTCAACTAAATAAAGCTGAGCTTCAACCTTCCGGCTCTCATTATGTGGTTTTAAAAAAAAAAAAGGTGGTTAGGGCCTACTAACGGCTTCTGCCCCTCCCTGGTGTTGTCCTCAACTAAATAAAGCTGAGCTTCAACCTTCCGGCTCTCATTATGTGGTTTTAAAAAAAAAAAGGTGGTTAGGGCCTACTAACGGCTTCTGCCCCTCCCTGGTGTTGTCCTCAACTAAATAAAGCTGAGCTTCAACCTTCCGGCTCTCATTATGTGGTTTTAAAAAAAAAAAAGGTGGTTAGGGCCTACTAACGGCTTCTGCCCCTCCCTGGTGTTGTCCTCAACTAAATAAAGCTGAGCTTCAACCTTCCGGCTCTCATTATGTGGTTTTAAAAAAAAAAATGGTGGTTAGGGCCTACTAACGGCTTCTGCCCCTCCCTGGTGTTGTCCTCAACTAAATAAAGCTGAGCTTCAACCTTCCGGCTCTCATTATGTGGTTTTAAAAAAAAAAATGGTGGTTAGGGCCTACTAACGGCTTCTGCCCCTCCCTGGTGTTGTCCTCAACTAAATAAAGCTGAGCTTCAACCTTCCGGCTCTCATTATGTGGTTTTAAAAAAAAAAAAGGTGGTTAGGGCCTACTAACGGCTTCTGCCCCTCCCTGGTGTTGTCCTCAACTAAATAAAGCTGAGCTTCAACCTTCCGGCTCTCATTATGTGGTTTTAAAAAAAAAAAAGGTGGTTAGGGCCTACTAACGGCTTCTGCCCCTCCCTGGTGTTGTCCTCAACTAAATAAAGCTGAGCTTCAACCTTCCGGCTCTCATTATGTGGTTTTAAAAAAAAAAATGGTGGTTAGGGCCTACTAACGGCTTCTGCCCCTCCCTGGTGTTGTCCTCAACTAAATAAAGCTGAGCTTCAACCTTCCGGCTCTCATTAAGTGGTTTTAAAAAAAAAATGGTGGTTAGGGCCTACTAACGGCTTCTGCCCCTCCCTGGTGTTGCCCTCAACTAAATAAAGCTGAGCTTCAACCTTCTGCTCCAAATTACCATTTTAAAAAATGCAATAGGCTTTTCCGGCCTACTAAAGGTGTCTGCCCCTCCCTGGTGTTGTCCTCAACTGAACAAAGCTGAGCTTCCACATTCTGGCTTTCGCCCTATACTATCAGATATTAAACTGCATTTGGCCTACTAGTGTGGTTAGGCCCTTGAAACAGTGTCTGCTGCTCTTGGGTTTGCTACTCCACTGAACAAAGCAATGCCGCCTGTTTAGTCCTGTTACCAATTTTGAACTGCATGTAGCCTACTTTATTCTTTGGCCCTATATCTGTTTCCTCCTCATCCTGCCCATTGCCCAGCCACTGCTAAATGAGTCTGCTGGTACATTGACCGAGACCACTACATTCCCCTTGTACTCTACACAGCCAGAATCTGTCCCTGCTGAAAGTAAGGTTCCCCTTCCCGCATGTTATACCACCTTACACAGGGACAAAGAGGAAGGTGCAGATGAAAGTGCAGGTTCCTTCATCAGGTGGGGGGGCATACTCGTTGGCGACGTCACTGGCACAGGGCCCCTCAGAGTACGCAAAAGTGTCGCTGCTGGTGGGAGGCGCCCCCGCCATGCAAACACACCGCCGTACTTTGAGGGGCCCTGTGCCAGTGGCAATGCGAACGAGTGGGCCCCCCCCCTGCTTGCTCAGGATCACAGCACTTGCAACTTTTAAATAATTACCTTTCCCTGCAACACCGCCGTGACGTAGTCCGCATTTCCTGGGCCCACGAAAAACTTGAGCCGGCCCTACTCCCCCCACAACTTTTGCCAAATGACCCCCAATTCCCTATGCCCAACTATTATTATAAAGTTAATTAAGATTGACAAGCTTCAGAAACAAGAATGGATGTTTTTGGCATTAAAATGGGCACTGTAGGTGTTTTCCTGGCCTCCACTCACTGCCGACTATGCTTCCCCATTGACTTGCATTGGGTTTCGTGTTTCGGTCGATCCCCGACTTTTAGCGATAATCGGCCGACTGCACTCGACTCGACTCTGGACAAAATCGGGTTTCCCAAAACCCTACTCGATCTTAAAAAAATGAAAGTCGCTCAACCCTAGTAACCACTAGAGGGAGCAAAAAGCAAATTCACAACAGTACCCCCCCCTTAGTGAGGGGTCACCGAACCCTCACCACGACCACCAGGGCGCTCAGGATGAGCGGCATGAAAGGCACGAACTAAATCGGCCGCATGAACATCAGAGGCGACCACCCAGGAATTATCCTCCTGACCATAGCCCTTCCACTTGACCAGGTACTGAAGCCTCCGCCTGGAGAGGCGAGAATCCAAGATCTTCTCCACCACGTACTCCAACTCGCCCTCAACCAACACCGGAGCAGGAGGCTCAGCAGAAGGAACTACAGGCACAATGTACCGCCGCAACAAGGACCTATGAAATACATTGTGAATAGCAAACGACTCAGGAAGATCCAGACGAAAAGATACAGGATTAAGGATTTCCAATATCTTGTAAGGCCCAATAAAACGAGGTTTAAATTTGGGAGAGGAGACCTTCATAGGAACAAAGCGGGAAGAAAGCCATACCAAATCCCCAACGCGTAGTCGGGGACCCACACCGCGGCGGCGGTTGGCAAAGCGCTGAGCCCTCTCCTGTGACAACTTCAAGTTGTCCACCACATGATTCCAGATCCGCTGCAACCTATCCACCACAGAATCCACCCCAGGACAGTCAGAAGACTCCACATGACCCGAAGAAAAGCGAGGATGGAAACCAGAGTTGCAGAAAAAAGGCGAAACCAAGGTGGCGGAACTAGCCCGATTATTAAGGGCAAACTCAGCCAACGGCAAGAATGTCACCCAATCGTCCTGATCAGCAGAGACAAAACACCTCAAATAAGCCTCCAAAGTCTGATTGGTTCGCTCCGTCTGTCCATTAGTCTGAGGATGGAAAGCAGACGAAAACGACAAATCAATGCCCATCCTACTACAAAAGGATCGCCAGAACCTGGAAACGAACTGGGATCCTCTGTCTGACACAATATTCTCAGGGATGCCGTGCAAACGAACCACGTTCTGGAAAAACACAGGAACCAAATCGGAAGAGGAAGGCAGCTTAGGCAAAGGAACCAAATGGACCATCTTGGAGAAGCGATCACATATCACCCAGATAACGGACATGCCCTGAGATAGCGGAAGATCAGAAATGAAATCCATGGAGATATGTGTCCAAGGTCTCTTCGGGACAGGCAAGGGCAAGAGCAAACCGCTGGCACGAGAACAGCAAGGCTTGGCTCGAGCACAAGTCCCACAGGACTGCACAAATGACCGCACATCCCTCGACAAGGAAGGCCACCAAAAGGACCTGGCCACCAGATCTCTGGTGCCAAAAATTCCCGGGTGACCTGCCAACACCGAGGAATGAACCTCGGAAATGACTCTGCTAGTCCACTTATCCGGGACAAACAGTCTGTCAGGTGGACAAGACTCAGGCCTATCAGCCTGAAATCTCTGCAACACACGTCGCAGATCCGGAGAAATAGCTGACAAGATAACTCCATCTTTAAGAATACCAACAGGATCAGCGACTTCAGGAGCATCAGGCACAAAGCTCCTAGAAAGAGCATCGGCCTTCACATTCTTTGAACCTGGTAAATACGAGACAACAAAATCAAAGCGGGAGAAAAACAATGACCAGCGGGCCTGTCTCGGATTAAGGCGTTTAGCAGACTCGAGATACATCAGATTTTTGTGATCAGTCAAGACCACCACACGATGCTTAGCACCCTCGAGCCAATGACGCCACTCCTCAAATGCCCATTTCATGGCCAACAACTCCCGATTGCCCACATCATAATTTCGCTCGGCAGGCGAAAACTTCCTAGAGAAAAAGGCACAAGGTTTCATAACAGAGCAACCAGGGCCTCTCTGCGACAAAACGGCCCCTGCTCCAATCTCTGAAGCATCCACCTCAACCTGAAAGGGAAGTGAGACATCGGGCTGGCACAAAACAGGCGCCGAAGTAAACCAGCGTTTCAACTCCTGGAAAGCCTCCATGGCAGCAGGAGCCCAGTTAGCTACATCGGAGCCCTTCTTGGTCATATCCGTCAAAGGTTTCACAATGCTAGAAAAATTAGCGATAAAACGACGGTAGAAGTTAGCGAAACCCAAGAACTTCTGAAGACTCTTAACTGACGAGGGCTGAGTCCAATCAAGAATAGCTCGGACCTTGACTGGGTCCATCTCCACAGCAGAAGGGGAAAAAATGAACCCCAAAAAGGGAACCTTCTGTACACCAAAGAGACATTTTGAGCCCTTGACAAATAACGAATTTTCACGCAAAATTTTAAAGACCAACCTGACCTGCTCCACATGCGAATCCCAATTCTCAGAAAAAAACAAAATATCATCCAGATAAACAATCAAAAATTTATCCAGATACTTCCGGAAAATGTCATGCATAAAGGACTGAAAAACTGAAGGCGCATTGGAGAGCCCAAAAGGCATCACCAAGTACTCAAAATGACCTTCGGGCGTATTGAATGCGGTCTTCCATTCATCACCTTGCTTAATGCGCACAAGGTTGTACGCACCACGAAGGTCTATCTTGGTGAACCACTTGGCACCTTTAATCCGGGCAAACAAGTCAGACAACAGCGGCAAAGGATACTGAAATTTGATAGTGATCTTATTTAAAAGCCGATAATCAATACAAGGCCTCAAAGATCCGTCCTTTTTTGCCACAAAAAAGAATCCCGCACCAAGCGGGGAAGAAGACGGACGAATATGTCCTTTCTCCAGAGACTCCTTGATATATGAACGCATAGCGGTATGTTCAGGTACCGACAGATTAAACAGTCTTCCCTTAGGAAATTTACTGCCTGGGATCAAATCTATAGCACAGTCACAGTCCCTATGAGGAGGCAGTGCACTGGACTCAGACTCACTGAAGACATCCTGATAATCAGACAAATACTCAGGAACTTCCGAAGGCGTAGAAGAAGCAATAGACACAGGCAGGGACTCCCCATGAATACCACGACAGCCCCAACTTGAGACTGACATAGCCTTCCAGTCCAGGACTGGATTATGGGTCTGTAACCATGGCAGCCCTAAAACAACCAAATCATGCATTTTATGTAAAACCAGGAAACGTATCACCTCGCGGTGTTCAGGAGTCATGTACATGGTAACCTGTGTCCAATACTGCGGTTTATTTGCTGCCAATGGCGTAGCATCAATACCCCTAAGAGGAATAGGATTTACTAATGGTTCAAGAGTAAAACCACAGCGCTTAGCAAATGACAGATCCATAAGACTCAGGGCAGCACCTGAATCTACAAACGCCATGACAGGATAAGACGACAGTGAGCAAATCAAAGTTACAGACAGAAAAAATTTAGGTTGCAAATTACCAACGGTGACAGGACTAACAACCTTAGCTATACGTTTAGAGCATGCTGAGATAACATGTGTAGAATCACCACAGTAGTAGCACAAGCCATTCCGGCGTCTATGAATTTTCCGCTCATTTCTAGTCAGGATTCTATCACATTGCATTAAATCAGGTGTCTGTTCAGACAACACCATGAGGGAATTTGCGGTTTTTCTATCACATTGCACCGAATTAGGTGTCTGTTCAGACAACACCATGAGGGAATTTGCGGTTTTGCGTTCCCACAACCGCCGGTAAATTTGAATAGCCAGTGCCATAGTATCATTCAGACCTGTGGGAATGGGAAAACCCACCATAACATTCTTAATGGCTTCTGAAAGGCCATTTCTAAAATTAGCGGCCAGTGCACACTCGTTCCAATGTGTCAGCACGGACCATTTCCGAAATTTTTGGCAATACACTTCAGCCTCGTCCTGCCCCTGAGACATAGCCAGCAAGGCCTTTTCTGCCTGAATCTCAAGATTGGGTTCCTCATAAAGTAAACCGAGCGCCAGAAAAAACGCATCAATATCAGCCAATGCCGGATCTCCTGGCGCCAGCGAAAAAGCCCAATCCTGAGGGTCGCCCCGTAAGAACGAAATAATAATTTTTACTTGCTGAGCAGAGTCTCCGGATGAACAGGGTCTCAGGGACAAAAACAATTTACAATTATTCATGAAATTCCTAAACTTAAACCTGTCTCCGGAAAACAGTTCAGGAATCGGTATTTTAGGTTCTGACCTAGGATTTCTGATAACATAGTCTTGTATGCCCTGCACACGAGTAGCCAGCTGGTCCACACTTGTAATCAAGGTCTGGACATTCATGTCTGCAGCAAGCATAGCCACTCTGAGGTAAAGGGGAAGAAGAAAAAAAAAAAAAACAAAAACTCAGAATCTTCTTTCTTATAATCCCTCTTCTGCAATGCATTAAACATTTAATACTGGCCTGGCAAACTGTTATGACCCCAATGGCGAGGGTCTCAGAGGAACGTGGAAGTCTGCAGAATACAAAAATCCAGCTCATAGGGCAGTGGTAACTGGGTTGACCATATATCTACTCCTAACGCCAACACTAGCAGTAGCCGGGGATCATTCCTACGTTGATTCTAGATGACACGCGCCAGCCGGAAAATCTAGCTACCCCTAGTAGAGGAAAAACAAAGACCTTTCTTGCCTCCAGAGAAGGGGACCCCAAAGCTGGATAGAAGCCCCCCACAAATAATAACGGTGAGGTAAGAGGAAATGACAAACACAGAAATGAACCAGGTTTAGCACAGAGAGGCCCGCTTACTGATAGCAGAATAAAGAAAGGTAACTTATATGGTCAACAAAAACCCTATCAAAATCCACACTGGAAATTCAAGAACCCCCGAACCGTCTAACGGTCCGGGGGGAGAACACCAGCCCCCCTAGAGCTTCCAGCAAAGGTCAGGATATAGATTTGGAACAAGCTGGACAAAAATACAAAACCAAAACAAATAGCAAAAAGCAAAAGGCAGACTTAGCTGAGATAACTGGAACCAGGATCAGTAGACAAGAGCACAGCAGACTAGCTCTGATAACTACGTTGCCAGGCATAGAACTGAAGGTCCAGGGAGCTTATATAGCTACACCCCTAACTAACGACCCAGGTGCGGATAAAAGGAATGACAGAAAAACCAGAGTCAAAAAACTAGTAACCACTAGAGGGAGCAAAAAGCAAATTCACAACACCTACCTATGGGGGTTATAAAGGGGGGGGTTTATTTATTATTTTTTTTATTTTGATCGCTGTGATAGAACCTACCACAGCGATCAAAATGTACTTGTAATGAATCTGCCGGCTGGCAGATTCGGCGGGCGCACTGAGCATGCGCCCGCCATTTTGGAAGATGGCGGCTCCCATGGAGAAGACGGACCGACACCGGGAGCCTCGGTAGTTATAAAAGGGGGAGATCGGGGCACGGGGGGGGCGTCGGAGCACGGGGGGGTGACATAGGAGCAGGGGGGAGCGGGCAGGAGGACGGGGGAGCGGAGCACAGGACGGAGGGAACCGGACCCCATAACGGAGGACTGGGGGGGCGATCGGTGGGGTGGGGGGGTCACTTCAGGTTTTCCAGCCATGGCCGATGATATTGCAGCATCGGCCATGGCTGGATTGTAATATTTCACCAGTTTTTTAGGTGAAATATTACAAATCGCTCTGATTGGCAGTTTCACTTTCAACAGCCAATCAGAGCGATCGTAGCCATGGGGGGGTGAAGCCACCCCCCCTGGGCTGAAGTACCACTCCCCCTGTCTCTGCAGATCGGGTAAAATAGGAGTTAACCCTTTCACCCGATCTGCAGGGACGCGATCATTCCATGACGCCACATAGGCGTCATGGGTCGGATTGGCACGGGTTTTCATGACGCCTACGTGGCGTCATGGGTCGGGAAGGGGTTAACTGTGGCGATGCTTCTCATGTTATTTCAGTCTGCCCTATGCGTACAAAGAGAATCGCTAGTTCGGTTACCATCAGTACTGTACAACCTAAATTTCTGTTATCTGTGACCTTGATCTGCTCATTGTTGTCATTTTCTATCATGGCGTTTGTGGATTCAGGCGCCGCTTTGAACTTAATGGACTTTGAATTTGCCAAGCGTTGTGGTTTCCCCTTGCAGTCTTTGCAGAACCCTATTCCTTTAAGGGGCATTGATGCTACACCTGTGGCTAAAAATAAACCCCAGTTTTGGACACAGGTGACCATGTGTATGGCGCCGGTCCATCAGGAAGATTGTCGTTTTCTGGTGTTGCATAATTTGCATGATGCTATTGTGCTGGGTTTTCCATGGTTGCAGGTACATAATCCGGTGTTGGTTTGGAAATCTATGTCTGTGACTAGTTGGGGATGTCAGGGGATTCATAATGACGTTCCTTTGATGTCAATCTCCTCTTCCTCCTCTTCTGAAATTCCTGAGATTTTGTCGGATTTTCAGGATGTATTCGACGAGCCCAAGTCCAGTTCCCTTCCACCGCATAGGGACTGTGATTGTGCTATTGACTTGGTTCCAGGCTGTAAGTTTCCTAAGGGCCGACTTTTCAATCTGTCTGTGCCAGAACATGCCGCCATGCGGAGTTATGTTAAGGAGTCTTTGGAGAAAGGGCATATTCGGCCATCTTCTTCGCCGTTGGGAGCGGGATTCTTTTTTGTTGCTAAGAAGGATGGCTCCTTGAGACCCTGTATTGATTATCGCCTCTTGAATAAGATCATGGTCAAGTTTCAATACCCCTTGCCTTTGCTTTCCGATTTGTTTGCTAGGATAAAGGGGGCTAGTTGGTTTACTAAGATTGACCTTCAAGGGGCATATAATCTAGTTCGTATTAAGCAGGGTGATGAATGGAAAACTGCATTCAATACGCCCGAAGGCCATTTTGAATACCTTGTGATGCCATTCAGGCTCTCTAATGCTCCATCTGTTTTTCAGTCCTTCATGCATGATATCTTCCGGAATTATTTTGATAAATTCATGATTGTATATTTGGATGACATCTTGATTTTTTCCTTTGATTGGGAGTCTCATGTGAAACAGGTCAGGATGGTATTTCAGATCCTTCGTGATAATGCTTTATTTTTGAAGGGGTCTAAGTGTCTCTTTGGAGTGCAGAAGGTTTCTTTTTTGGACTTCATTTTTTCTCCCTCATCTATGGAGATGGATCCGGTTAAGGTTCAGGCCATTCATGATTGGATTCAGCCCACTTCCGTGAAGAGCCTTCAGAAATTTTTGGGCTTTGCTAATTTTTATCGCCGTTTCATTGCTAACTTCTCCAGTGTGGTTAAACCCCTGACCGATTTGACGAAGAAGGGCGCTGATGTGACGAATTGGTCCTCTGCAGCTGTCTCTGCCTTTCAGGAGCTTAAACGCCGATTTACTTCTGCCCCGGTGTTGCGTCAGCCAGATGTTTCTCTTCCGTTTCAGGTTGAGGTTGACGCTTCTGAGATTGGGGCAGGGGACGTTTTGTCTCAGAGCAATTCTGATGGTTCCTTGATGAAGCCTTGTGCCTTCTTTTCCCGTAAGTTTTCGCCTGCTGAACGCAATTATGATGTCGGCAATCGGGAGTTGTTGGCTATGAAGTGAGTGTTTGAGGTGTGGCGACATTGGCTTGAGGGAGCCAAGCACCGTATTGTGGTCTTGACCGATCATAAAAATCTGTTTTACCTCGAATCTGCCAAACGGTTGAATCCTAGACAGGCTCGATGGTCCCTGTTTTTCTCCCGTTTTGATTTCGTGGTCTTGTATCTTCCTGGTTCTAAGAATATTAAGGCTGATGCCCTCTCTAGGAGTTTTTTGCCTTATTCTCCTGAGGTCCTTGGACCAGCCGGCATTCTGAAGGAAGGGGTGGTCCTTTCTGCCATTTCCCCTGATTTACGACGGGTTCTTCAGGAATTTCAGGCTGACAAACCTGACCGCTGTCCACTGGGGAAACTGTTTGTTCCTGATAGATGGACTAGTAGAGTGATTTCTGAGGTTCATTGTTCAGTGTTGGCTGGCCATCCTATTTTTGGTACCAGAGATTTGGTTGGTAGGTCCTTTTGGTGGCCTTCTTTGTCGCGTGATGTGCGTTCTTTTGTGCAGTCCTGTGGGACTTGTGCGCGGGCCAAGCCTTGTTGTTCCCGTGCTAGTGGGTTGCTTTTGCCTTTGCCGGTCCCTGAGAGGCCCTGGACGCATATTTCTATGGATTTTATTTCAGATCTTCCGGTTTCCCAGAGGATGTCGGTTATCTGGGTGGTTTGTGACCGGTTCTCCAAGATGGTTCATTTGGTGCCTTTGCCTAAATTGCCTTCCTCTTCTGATTTGGTTCCGTTGTTTTTTCAGCATGTGGTTCGTTTGCATGGTATTCCGGAGAATAATGTGTCCGACAGAGGTTCCCAGTTTGTTTCTAGGTTTTGGCGGGCCTTTTGTGCTAGGCTGGGCATTGATTTGTCTTTTTCTTCTGCATTTCATCCTCAGACAAATGGCCAAACCGAGCGAACTAATCAGACTTTGGAAACTTATTTGAGATGCTTTGTGTCTGCTGATCAGGATGATTGGGTGGCTTTCTTGCCATTGGCCGAGTTTGCCCTTAATAATCGGGCTAGTTCGGCTACCTTGATTTCGCCCTTCTTTTGTAATTTTGGTTTTCATCCTCGTTTTTCTTCAGGGCAGGTTGAGCCTTCTGATTGTCCTGGTGTGGATTCTGTGGTTGACAGGTTGCAGCAGATTTGGACTCATGTGGTAGACAATTTGGTGTTGTCTCAGGAAAAGGCTCAACGTTTTGCTAACCGTCGTTGGGGTGTTGGTTCCCGGCTTTGTGTTGAGGATCTGGTCTGGTTGTCTTCCCGTCATGTTCCTATGAAGGTTTCTTCTCCTAAGTTTAAGCCTCGGTTTATTGGTCCTTATAGGATTTCTGAGATTATTAATCCGGTGTCATTTCGATTGGCGCTTCCGGGCTCTTTTGCTATCCATAATGTCTTCCATAGATCTTTATTGCGGAAATATGTGGTACCCGTTGTTCCCTCTGTTGATCCTCCTGCCCCTGTGTTGGTTGATGGGGAGTTGGAGTATGTGGTTGAGAAGATTTTGGATTCTCGTTTTTCGAGGCGGAAGCTTCAGTATCTGGTCAAATGGAAGGGTTATGGCCAGGAGGATAATTCTTGGGTTTTTGCCTCTGATGTCCATGCTGCTGATTTGGTCCGTGCCTTTCATCTGGCTCGTCCTGATCGGCCTGGGGGCTCTGGTGAGGGTTCGGTTACCCCTCTTCAAGGGGGGGTACTGTTGTGAATTCTGCTCTTGGGCTCCCTCCGGTTGTTCTTGGTGGTGGTGCAGTTGTCTCTGGGTTGTAGTCCAGGGCAGGTGTTTCTGCTGATTGCAGCTCTACTAGGTATTTAGGTGTGCAGGATCCATTATTCCCTGCCAGTTGTCCATTGTACTTGGAGGGATTGCATCTCTTTCTGGCTCCTCATGCCCTGCTGTCAATTCAGCTAAGATAAGTTCTATTTTTTGTCTCTGTAGCACATATGTAGTGTGCTTTACATCTCAGTGTAATCCATTGTGTTTTTGTCCAGCTTAGTTTTTGTTTGGATTTTTCAGTCATGCTGGATTCTCTGGAGAGGCAGATATACATTCTATGTCTTTAGTTAGATGTAGTATATTTTGTATTTTCTGCTGTGGATATTTTTAGGGTTTTAATACTGACCGCTTAGAATTCTGTCCTATCCTTTTCTATTTAGCTAGAAGTGCCTCTTTTGCTAAATTCTGCTTTCTGTCTGTGTATGTTCATTCCTCTTATACTCACAGTCAATATTTGTGGGGGGCTGCCTATCCTTTGGGGTTCTGCTCTGAGGCAAGATAGAATTCCCATTTCCATCTATAGGGGTATTTAGTCCTCCGGCTGTGTCGAGGTGTCTAGGACGTGTTAGGTACACCCCTGTTGTGAACTCTGTTTTCAGGCTCCCTCTTGTGGTCACTGGTGGTATGGTGCGACTTTTGCTTTGGGCTCCCCCTGGTGGCTTTGTTTGTTATCCTGCTGGTCTCTGGCTATCAGCTGGTTCGTTATCCTCTGTGTCATGGTTCCCAATGGCAGGGACTCAGGCAAAAACGGACTAGCTCTAGGAATGATGGAATCTCAGATGACCGCGACGCTGAACCTAATACGCAACTAATAGTAGCCAGGGGGTGTGCCTACGATTATCCCTAGACACCTCGCACCAGCCGGAGATCTAGTTACCCCCTAGTAGAGGAATACACAGACCTGGCTTGCCTCCAGGGAAACCCCAAAAGTGATAGTAGCCCCCCACATATAATAACGGTTAGGTAAGAGGAAAACACGTACGCAGTATGAATATAGATTCAGCAAAGAGAGGCCCTCTGACTAGATAGCAGAAAATACAAAAGAGGACTTCGCGGTCACCTCAAAACCCTAAACAGCCATCCTGAAATTACTTTAACTCCGTTATCAACTCATGACACCGGAGTAGCAATTTCAGATCACTAGAGCTTCCAGCAGCAAGAGAAATATAAATGCATGCTGGACAAACAAACACAAAAAATGCCAAAGATCCAACTTAGCTGAATTGCAGACTTGGAGCAGGTAGCAAGCAACAGAGGTGCTCTGGTAACATTGATTGCCGGCACTAGAATGACTGAGAAGCCAGACTAAATAGGAAACTCCCAGTTTCCTGATGGGAACAGGTGCAAGACAAAAGTCAGCCAGTACCACCAGTAACCACCAGAGGGAGCCCAAAAACAGAATTCACAACAGTACCCCCCCTTAAGGAGGGGGCACCGAACCCATATGAGAACCACCAGGGCGATCTGGATGCGCCCTATGAAAGGCGCGAACCAAATCAGAGGCATGAACATCGGATGCAGTCACCAAAGAATTATCCTCCTGACCGTATCCTGTCATGATCTCAATGACAAGAGATCATAGCATCAGCATATATAGGAACTAGCTCTTGGAAGATGGGAACTGAGCTGACCATGAACTAAACCTAACGCACAACTAGCAGTGGCCGGGTAGCATGCCTACGTTGATTCTAGATGCCCAGCACCAGCCGGAGGACTAAATAATGCTAGCAGAGGAAAATATTAGTCCTAGCTCACCTCTAGAGAAATACCCCGAAAGGAGACAGAGGCCCCCCACATGTATTGGCGGTGAATTAAGATGAAATAACAAACGTAGTATGAAAATAGGTTTAGCAAATTTGAGGTCCACTTACTACATAGCAGAAGACAGAAAGGACACTTTCATGGTCAGCTGAAAACCCTATCAAAACACCATCCAGAAATTACTTTAAAACTCTGGCATTAACTCATAACACCAGAGTGGCAATTCCTGTTCACAAGAGCTTTCCAGACACAGTAACAAAACTACAGCTGTGAACTGGAACAAAAATGCAAAAACAAACATGGACAAGAGTCCAACTTATCTAGTAGTTGTCTAGGAGCAGGAACAAGCACAGAGAGGCTTCTGATAACATTGTTGACCGGCAAGCAACTAACAGAGCAGCAAGGTTATATAGCGACTCCCACATCTTGATGGGAACAGGTGAACAGAGAAGATGAAGACACCAGTTCAATTCCACCAGTAGCCACCGGGGGAGCCCAGAATCCAAATTCACAACAGTACCCCCCCCTCAAGGAGGGGGCACCGAACCCTCACCAGAACCACCAGGGCGATCAGGATGGGCCCTATGAAAGGCACGAACCAGATCAGAGGCATGAACATCAGATGCATTCACCCAAGAATTATCCTCCTGGCCGTATCCCCTCCACTTGACCAGATACTGGAGTCTCCGTCTGGAAACACGAGAGTCTAAGATTTTCTCCACAACGTACTCCAACTCACCCTCAACCAACACCGGAGCAGGAGGCTCAACGGAAGGCACAACCGGTACCTCATACCTGCGCAATAATGACCGATGAAAAACGTTATGAATAGAAAAGGATGCAGGGAGGTCCAAACGGAAGGAAACAGGGTTAAGAATCTCCAATATCTTATACGGGCCGATGAACCGAGGCTTAAACTTAGGAGAAGAGACCCTCATAGGGACAAAACGAGAAGACAACCACACCAAATCCCCAACACAAAGCCGAGGACCAACACGACGGTGGCGGTTAGCAAAAAGCTGAGTCTTCTCCTGGGACAACCTCAAATTGTCCACCACCTGCCCCCAGATCTGATGCAATCTCTCCACCACAGCATCCACTCCAGGACAATCCGAAGATTCCACCTGACCAGAGGAAAATCGAGGATGAAACCCCGAATTACAGAAAAACGGGGACACCAAAGTGGCAGAGCTGGCCCGATTATTGAGAGCGAACTCCGCCAATGGCAAAAAAGCAACCCAATCATCCTGGTCAGCAGACACAAAACACCTCAGATATGTCTCCAGGGTCTGATTAATCCGCTCGGTCTGGCCATTCGTCTGAGGATGGAAAGCGGACGAAAAAGATAAATCTATGCCCATCCTAGCACAGAAAGCCCGCCAAAATCTAGACACGAATTGGGTCCCTCTGTCAGAAACGATATTCTCAGGAAACGAACAACATTTTGAAAAAACAGAGGAACCAACTCGGAAGAAGAAGGCAACTTGGGCAGAGGAACCAAATGGACCATCTTAGAGAAACGGTCACACACCACCCAGATGACAGACATCTTCTGAGAAACAGGCAGATCTGAAATAAAATCCATCGAGATGTGCGTCCAAGGCCTCTTAGGAATAGGCAAGGGCAACAACAATCCACTAGCCCGAGAACAACAAGGCTTGGCCCGAGCACAAACGTCACAAGACTGCACAAAGCCTCGCACATCTCGTGACAGGGAAGGCCACCAGAAGGACCTTGCCACCAAATCCCTGGTACCAAAAATGCCAGGATGACCTGCCAACGCAGAAGAATGAACCTCAGAGATGACTCTACTGGTCCAATCATCAGGAACAAACAGTTTATCAGGTGGGCAACGATCAGGTCTATCCGCCTGAAACTCCTGCAAGGCCCGCCGCAGGTCTGGAGAAACGGCTGACAATACCACTCCATCCTTAAGGATACCTGTGGGCTCAGAGTTACCAGGCGAGTCAGGCTCAAAACTCCTAGAAAGGGCATCCGCCTTAACATTCTTAGAACCCGGTAGGTATGACACCACAAAATTAAACCGAGAGAAAAATAATGACCAGCGCGCCTGTCTAGGATTCAGGCGCCTGGCGGTCTCAAGATAAATCAAATTTTTGTGGTCAGTCAATACCACCACCTGATGTCTGGCCCCCTCAAGCCAATGGCGCCACTCCTCAAAAGCCCACTTCATGGCCAAAAGCTCCCGATTCCCAACATCATAATTCCGCTCAGCGGGCGAAAATTTACGGGAAAAGAAGGCACAAGGCCTCATCACGGAGCAGTCAGAACTTTTCTGCGACAACACTGCCCCAGCTCCGATCTCAGAAGCGTCGACCTCAACCTGAAAAGGTAGAGCAACATCAGGCTGACGCAACACAGGGGCAGAGGAAAAACGGCGCTTAAGCTCCCGAAAGGCCTCCACAGCATCAGGGGACCAATCAGCAACATCAGCACCCTTCTTAGTCAAATCGGTCAATGGCTTAGCAATATCCGAAAAACCAGCAATAAATCGACGATAAAAGTTAGCAAAGCCCAAAAATTTCTGAAGACTCTTAAGAGAAGAGGGCTGCGTCCAATCACAAATAGCTTGAACCTTGACAGGATCCATTTCAATGGAAGAGGGGGAAAAAATATATCCCAAAAAGGAAATCCTCTGTACCCCAAAAACACACTTAGAACCCTTCACACACAAAGAATTAGACCGCAAAACCTGAAAAACCCTCTTGACTTGCTGGACATGAGAGTCCCAGTCATCCGAAAAAATCAGAATATCATCCAGATACACAATCATAAATTTATCCAAATAATCGCGAAAAATATCATGCATAAAGGACTGGAAAACTGACGGAGCATTTGAAAGACCAAAAGGCATCACTAAATACTCAAAATGGCCCTCGGGCGTATTAAATGCGGTTTTCCACTCATCCCCCTGCCTGATTCGCACCAAATTATACGCCCCACGAAGGTCAATCTTAGAGAACCACTTGGCCCCCTTTATGCGAGCAAACAAATCAGTCAGCAACGGCAATGGGTATTGATATTTAACAGTGATTTTATTCAAAAGCCGATAATCAATACATGGTCTCAAAGAGCCGTCTTTTTTTGACACAAAGAAAAAACCGGCTCCTAAGGGAGATGACGATGGACGAATATGTCCCTTTTCCAAGGACTCCTTTATATATTCTCGCATCGCAGCATGTTCAGGCACAGACAGATTAAATAAACGACCCTTTGGGTATTTACTACCCGGGATTAAATCTATGGCACAATCGCACTCTCGGTGCGGAGGTAACGAACCAAGCTTGGATTCTTCAAAGACGTCACGATAGTCAGACAGGAACTCAGGAATTTCAGAGGGAATAGATGATGAAATGGAAACCACAGGTACATCCCCATGAGCCCCCTTACATCCCCAGCTCAACACAGACATAGCTCTCCAGTCGAGGACTGGGTTGTGAGATTGCAGCCAAGGCAATCCTAGCACCAAATCATCATGTAGATTACACAGCACCAGAAAGCGAATAATCTCCTGGTGATCCGGATTAATACGCATAGTTACTTGTGTCCAGTATTGTGGTTTATTATTAGCCAATGGGGTGGAGTCAATCCCCTTCAGAGGAATAGGAGTCTCCAAAGGCTCTAAATCATACCCACAGCGTTTGGCAAAGGACCAATCCATAAGACTCAAAGCGGCGCCAGAGTCGACATAGGCGTCCGTGGTAATAGATGACAAAGAGCAAATCAGGGTCACAGATAGAATAAACTTAGACGGTAAGGTGCAAATGGAAACAGATTTACCAAGCTTTTTAGTGCGCTTAGAGCATGCTGATATAACATGAGTAGAATCACCACAATAGAAACACAACCCATTTTTCCGTCTAAAATTCTGCCGCTCGCTTCGGGACAGAATTCTATCACACTGCATACTCTCTGGCGATTTCTCAGTGGACACCGCCAGATGGTGCACTGGTTTGCGCTCCCGCAAACGCCTATCGATCTGAATAGCCATTGTCATGGACTCATTCAGACCCGCAGGCACAGGGAACCCCACCATAACATCCTTAATGGCATCAGAGAGACCCTCTCTGAAAGTCGCCGCCAGGGCGCACTCATTCCACTGAGTAAGCACAGACCATTTACGGAATCTTTGGCAGTAAATTTCCGCTTCATCTTGCCCCTGAGATAGGGACATCAAAGTTTTTTCTGCCTGAAGCTCCAAATGAGGTTCGTCATAAAGCAACCCCAAGGCCAGAAAAAACGCATCCACATTGAGCAACGCAGGATCCCCTGGTGTCAATGAAAAAGCCCAGTCTTGAGGGTCGCCCCGGAGCAAGGAAATCACAATCCTGACCTGCTGTGCAGGGTCTCCGGCAGAGCGAGATTTCAGGGACAAAAATAATTTGCAATTATTTCGAAAATTCTGAAACCCAGATCTATTCCCCGAGAAAAATTCCGGCAAAGGAATTCTCGGCTCAGATACAGGTGCATGACAAACAAAATCTTGCAAATTTTGTACCTTCGTGGCGAGATTATTCAAACCTGCAGTTACACTCTGAAGATCCATTACTAACAGGTGGACACAGAGCCATTCAAAGATTAGAAGGAGAGAGAAAGAAAAAAAAAAAAAAAAAAAAAATTTCAGCAGACTACTTATTTCTCTCCTTTCTCAGCCAAGGATTTTAACCCTTTAGTGGGCCGGTCAAACTGTCATGATCTCAATGGCAAGAGATCATAGCATCAGCATATATAGGAACTAGCTCTTGGAAGATGGGAACTGAGCTGACCATGAACTAAACCTAACGCACAACTAGCAGTGGCCGGGTAGCATGCCTACGTTGATTCTAGATGCCCAGCACCAGCCGGAGGACTAAATAATGCTAGCAGAGGAAAATATTAGTCCTAGCTCACCTCTAGAGAAATACCCCGAAAGGAGACAGAGGCCCCCCACATGTATTGGCGGTGAATTAAGATGAAATAACAAACGTAGTATGAAAATAGGTTTAGCAAATTTGAGGTCCACTTACTACATAGCAGAAGACAGAAAGGACACTTTCATGGTCAGCTGAAAACCCTATCAAAACACCATCCAGAAATTACTTTAAAACTCTGGCATTAACTCATAACACCAGAGTGGCAATTCCTGTTCACAAGAGCTTTCCAGACACAGTAACGAAACTACAGCTGTGAACTGGAACAAAAATGCAAAAACAAACATGGACAAGAGTCCAACTTATCTAGTAGTTGTCTAGGAGCAGGAACAAGCACAGAAAGGCTTCTGATAACATTGTTGACCGGCAAGCAACTAACAGAGCAGCAAGGTTATATAGCGACTCCCACATCTTGATGGGAACAGGTGAACAGAGAAGATGAAGACACCAGTTCAATTCCACCAGTAGCCACCGGGGGAGCCCAGAATCCAAATTCACAACAGTATCCCTTCCATTTAACCAAATATTGAAGTCTCCGTCTGGAAACGCGAGAGTCCAAAATCTTCTCCACAACATACTCCAATTCACCCTCCACCAGCACAGGAGCAGGAGGCTCAACAGAAGGAACAACCGGTACCTCGTACCTCCGCAACAACGACCGATGGAAGACATTATGAATGGTGAAAGATGCTGGTAGGTCCAAACAAAAAGATACAGGATTAAGAATCTCCAAAATCTTATAAGGACCTATGAACCGAGGTTTAAACTTAGGAGAAGAGACCTTCATAGGGACAAAACGAGAAGATAACCACACCAAGTCCCCAACGCGGAGATGATGACCCACACGACGATGACGATTAGCAAACTGCTGAGTCTTCTCCTGAGACAACTTCAAATTGTCCACCACATGACTCCAAATCCGGTGCAGTCTATCCACCACCGTGTCCACTCCAGGGCAATCCGAAGATTCCACCTGGCCAGATGAAAAACGAGGGTGAAACCCTGAATTGCAAAAGAAAGGAGAAACCAGAGTGGCAGAACTGGCCCGATTATTGAGGGCAAATTCTGCCAACGGCAAAAAGGCGACCCAATCATCCTGATCAGCAGACACAAAACACCTCAAATAAGTCTCCAAGGTCTGATTAGTTCGCTCCGTCTGGCCATTAGTCTGAGGATGGAATGCAGACGAAAAAGACAAATCAATGCCCATCCTGGCACAGAACGCTCGCCAGAACCTAGACACAAATTGAGACCCCCTGTCAGAAACGATGTTTTCCGGGATACCATGTAAACGAACCACATTCTGAAAAAATAAAGGAACCAACTCAGATGAAGAAGGCAATTTGGGCAAGGGTACCAAATGAACCATCTTAGAAAAACCGTCACACACCACCCAAATGACGGACATTTTCTGAGAAACCGGGAGGTCCGAGATAAAGTCCATAGAGATGTGCGTCCACGGCCTCTTCGGAATAGGCAAGGACAACAACAATCCACTAGCCCGAGAACAGCAAGGCTTGGCCCGAGCACAAACATCACAAGACTGTACAAAGGCACGCACATCCCGAGACAGGGAAGGCCACCAGAAGGACCTGGCCACCAAATCTCTGGTACCAAAAATTCCAGGGTGACCTGCCAACACAGAAGAATGAACCTCCGAGATGACTCTACTGGTCCATTCATCTGGAACAAACAGTCTCCCAGGCGGACAACGATCAGGCCTATTAGTCTGAAACTCCTGCAAAGCACGTCGCAAGTCTGGGGAGACAGCAGACAAAATCACCCCATCCTTAAGGATACCCGTAGGCTCAGAATCACCAGAGGAGTCAGGCTCAAAACTCCTAGAAAGGGCATCTGCCTTCACATTTTTTGAACCCGGCAAGTATGAAACCACAAAATTAAACCGGGAGAAAAACAACGACCAGCGCGCCTGTCTAGGATTCAGACGCCTGGCAGACTCAAGGTAAATCAGATTCTTGTGATCAGTCAAGACCACCACCTGATGTCTAGCACCCTCAAGCCAATGACGCCACTCCTCAAATGCCCACTTCATAGCCAAGAGCTCCCAATTACCGACATCATAATTTCGCTCGGCGGGCGAAAACTTTCGAGAGAAGAATGCACATGGTCTCATCACTGAGCAATCGGGACTTCTCTGCGACAAAACCGCCCCCGCTCCAATCTCGGAAGCATCAACCTCGACCTGAAAAGGGAGCGAAACATCAGGCTGGCGCAACACAGGGGCGGAAGAAAAGCGGCGCTAAAGCTCCCGAAAGGCCTCCACAGCCGCAGAGGACCAATTGGCAACATCAGCACCCTTCTTAGTCAAATCAGTCAGAGGTTTAGCAACACTTGAAAACCCAGTTATAAATCGACGATAGAAATTAGCAAAGCCCAAGAACTTCTGAAGACTCTTCAGGGAAGTAGGCTGCGTCCAATCACAAATGGCCCGAACCTTGACAGGATCCATCTCAACAGAAGAAGGGGAAAAAACATACCCCAAAAAGGAGATCTTCTGAACCCCAAAAATACACTTTGAACCCTTTACAAACAAAGAATTGGCCCGCAAAACCTGAAAAACCTTCCTAACCTGTTGAACATGCGACTCCCAGTCATCCGAAAAAATCAAAATATCATCCAAATACACAATCATAAATTTATCCAGGTATTTACGGAAAATATCGTGCATTAAGGACTGAAAGACTGAAGGAGCATTAGAAAGACCAAAAGGCATTACCAAATACTCAAAATGGCCCTCGGGCGTATTAAATGCAGTTTTCCACTCATCTCCCTGCTTAATCCGCACCAAATTATACGCACCCCGAAGATCAATCTTAGAGAACCACTTTGCCCCTTTAATACGAGCAAATAAATCAGTCAATAGTGGCAAAGGATACTGGTATTTGACTGTAATCTTATTCAACAGGCGATAATCAATACAGGGCCTCAGGGAGCCATCTTTTTTACCCACGAAAAAAAACCCTGCTCCTAAAGGGGATGAGGATGGACGGATATGTCCCTTTTCCAAGGACTCCTTAATATACTCCCGCATAGCAGCATGCTCAGGCACAGACAGATTAAACAAACGACCCTTGGGAAACTTGCTGCCCGGAATCAAGTCTATAGCACAATCACAGTCCCTGTGAGGGGGGAGAGAACTAAGTTTGGGCTCCTCAAAAACATCACAATAGTCAGACAAAAATGCCGGAATTTCAGAGGGAGTAGATGAAGCAATGGAAACCAAAGGTACTTCCCCATGAGCCCCCTGACATCCCCAGCTTAACACAGACATTGCTTTCCAGTCAAGGACTGGATTATGAGTTTGCAACCATGGCAATCCAAGCACTAAGACATCATGCAAGTTATGCAACACAAGGAAGCGAATCACCTCCCGATGGTCAGGAGTCATACACATAGTCACTTGTGTCCAGTATTGTGGTTTATTCCTAGCCAATGGTGTGGAGTCGATACCCTTCAGAGGGATAGGAACTTCCAAAGGCTCTAGGCTAAACCCACAGCGTCTGGCAAAGGACAAATCCATAAGACTCAAGGAAGCGCCAGAATCCACATAGGCATCCACAGTAATAGATGATAATGAACAGATCAAAGTTACAGACAAAATAAACTTAGACTGTAAAGTGCCAATTGCAAAAGACTTATCAACCTTTTTTGTGCGTTTAGAGCATGCTGATATAACATGAGCAGAATCACCACAGTAGAAGCACAACCCATTTTTACGCCTATAATTCTGCCGTTCACTTCTGGACAGAATTCTATCACATTGCATAATCTCCGGTGTCTGCTCAGAAGACACCGCCAAATGGTGCACAGATTTGCGCTCCCGCAAACGCCGATCAATCTGAATAGCCATAGTCATGGACTCATTCAGACCTGTGGGCGTAGGAAACCCCACCATGACATCTTTAACGGCGTCAGAGAGACCTTCTCTGAAATTCGCCGCCAGGGCGCACTCATTCCACTGAGCAAGCACAGACCATTTTCGAAATTTTTGACAATATATTTCAGCTTCATCATGCCCTTGAGAGAGGGCTATCAAGGCCTTTTCAGCCTGAATCTCCAAATTAGGTTCCTCATAGAGCAACCCCAGTGCCAGAAAAAACGCATCCACATTGAGCAGCGCAGGATCCCCTGGTGCCAATGCAAATGCCCAATTCTGGGGGTCACCCCGCAACAAGGCAATAACAATTTTAACCTGCTGAGCGGAGTCTCCAGCGGAGCGAGATCTCAGAGAAAGGTACAATTTACAATTGTGCTTAAAATTCAAAAAACGAGATCTATCTCCAGAAAAGGACTCAGGTATAGGAATCTTGGGTTCTGACATAGGAGCATGTATAACATAGTCTTGGATATTTTGAACCTTAGAAGCAAGAGCACTCAGGCCTGTAGCTAAACTCTGGATATCCATTTCTCAACAGCTGAGATCTGAGCCATTCAGGGGTTAAGAGGAGAGAAAAAAGCAGCAGATTGCAATTATGGCTAGACAGAACTTCTGAGTAAAAAAAAAAAAAAAAAAGTGTCAGAAACTTCTTCTTTTCTCTCTTTCTTCAGCCAATACCTTTAATACATTTGCGGCCGGCAATACTGTCATGGTTCCCAATGGCAGGGACTCAGGCAAAAACGGACTAGCTCTAGGAATGATGGAATCTCAGATGACCGCGACGCTGAACCCTTAACACGCAACTAATAGTAGCCAGGGGGTGTGCCTACGATTATCCCTAGACACCTCGCACCAGCCGGAGATCTAGTTACCCCCTAGTAGAGGAATACACAGACCTGGCTTGCCTCCAGGGAAACCCCAAAAGTGATAGTAGCCCCCCACATATAATAACGGTTAGGTAAGAGGAAAACACGTACGCAGTATGAATATAGATTCAGCAAAGAGAGGCCCTCTGACTAGATAGCAGAAAATACAAAAGAGGACTTCGCGGTCACCTCAAAACCCTAAACAGCCATCCTGAAATTACTTTAACTCCGTTATCAACTCATGACACCGGAGTAGCAATTTCAGATCACTAGAGCTTCCAGCAGCAAGAGAAATATAAATGCATGCTGGACAAACAAACACAAAAAATGCCAAAGATCCAACTTAGCTGAATTGCAGACTTGGAGCAGGTAGCAAGCAACAGAGGTGCTCTGGTAACATTGATTGCCGGCACTAGAATGACTGAGAAGCCAGACTAAATAGGAAACTCCCAGTTTCCTGATGGGAACAGGTGCAAGACAAAAGTCAGCCAGTACCACCAGTAACCACCAGAGGGAGCCCAAAAACAGTATTCACAACACCTCTGGGAGGGTCCTATATAGCTCTGTTTTGCTTTCACTTGTTGCCGGCTGTCGATGTAATCAGTGCTACTCAGTTTCCTTCTGACTACCTTGCTCCCAGTCCATCCAGGACAAGCTAAGTTTTGTTTGCTCATTTTTTGATCAGCAGTGTTTATCATGTTTTCTTGTCCAGCTTGCTAAACTGTGATTCCCTCGCTTGCTGGTTGCTCTAGTGGACTGAGTTTCTCCCCACACACCGTTAGTCGGTGCGTGGGTTCTTGAAATCTCAGGATGGATATTTTGTAAGGGTTTTTTATTGATCGCATAGACCCCTGCTCTATTTTCTGCTTTCTAGTACTAGTGGGCCTCTTTTCCTGAATCTGATTTCATCACTATGTATGTGCCTTCCTCTTACTTCACCGTTAATATTTGTTGGGGGCTTCTATATCTTTGGGGATAATTTCTCTGGAGGCAAGCGAGGTCTTTCTTTCTCTTTAGGGGTAGCTAGTTCCTCAGGCTGGCTCGAGACGTCTAGGAATTTTTTAGGCACGTTCACCGGCTACCTCTAGTTGTGTTGGATAGGTTCAGATTTGCGATCAGTCCAGTTACCATCTCCCTAGAGCTTGTCCTATGTTTATTCACTTGCTGGTCTATTTGTGATCCTCAGCCACTAAGGATCATAACAGTACAGCCGGCCAGCAAAGTGTTAATTGCATGGCAGAAGCAGGAGAAAAGAAGCCTTGAGAATTTTTTTTTTTTTTTTTTTGTTGCCGTGTGTCTAGCTGCTGGTGCTAGCTTCTCTCCTCCTCTTAATCTTGGTGTGGCTCTGAGTTCATTTGCTGACATGGATGTCCAGAGCTTGGCTTCCAGTCTGGATCATCTTGCTGCTAGGGTTCAAAGTATTCAGGATTTTGTTGTTCACAGTCCTATGTCTGAGCCTAGAATACCTATTCCGGAGTTGTTTTCTGGAGATAGATCTAGGTTCCTGAATTTTAAGAACAATTGTAAGTTGTTTCTTTCTTTGAAACCTCGTTCCTCTGGTGATGCCGTTCAGCAAGTTAAGATTATCATTTCCTTTTTGCGTGGTGACCCTCAAGATTGGGCCTTCGCATTGGCGCCAGGGGATCCTGCATTGCTTAGTGTAGATGCGTTTTTTCTGGCCCTTGGATTGCTCTATGAGGAACCTAATCTTGAGAACCAGGCTGAAAAAGCGTTATTGGCCCTCTCGCAGGGGCAAGATGAAGCAGAGGTGTACTGCCAGAAATTTCGGAAATGGTCGGTGCTTACTCAGTGGAATGAGTGTGCCCTGGCTGCAAATTTCAGAGAAGGTCTTTCTGAAGCCATTAAGAATGTCATGGTGGGGTTCACTACGCCTGCAGGTCTGAATGAGTCAATGACTCTGGCCATTCAGATTGATCGGCATTTGCGGGAGCGCAAACCTGTGCACCATTTGGCGGTGTCTTCTGAACAGACACCTGAATCTATGCAATGTGACAGAATTCTGACCAGAAGTGAACGGCAAAATTATAGACGGCAAAATGGGTTGTGCTTTTACTGTGGTGACTCAGCTCATGTTATCTCAGCATGCTCTAAGCGCAAAAAAAAAGGTTGATAAATCTGTCACCATTGGTACTTTACAGCCTAAGTTCATTTTGTCTGTTACCCTGATTTGTTCCCTGTCATCTTACCCGGTTAATGCTTTTGTAGATTCAGGTGCTGCCCTGAGTCTGATGGATTGGTCATTTGCCAGGCGCTGTGGTTTTGATTTGGAGCCTTTAAAATTCCCTATTCCACTAAGGGGAATTGATTCTACACCATTGGCCACGAATAGACCTCAGTACTGGACACAAGTGACCATGTGCATGACTCCTGTTCATCAGGAGGTGATTCGCTTTCTTGTATTGCATAATTTGCATGATGTTGTCGTGTTGGGTCTACCATGGTTGCAGACTCATAATCCAGTCCTGGATTGGAAAGCTATGTCTGTGTCAAGTTGGGGTTGTCAGGGAATTCATGGTGACGCTCCTGTGGTGTCAATTGCTTCGTCCACTCCTTCTGAAGTCCCTACGTTTTTGTCAGACTACCAGGATGTATTTGAGGAGCCCAAACTCAATTCTCTACCTCCTCATAGGGACTGTGATTGTGCTATAGATTTGATTCCTGGTAGTAAGTTTCCTAAGGGACGACTTTTCAATTTATCTGTGCCGGAGCATGCTGCCATGCGGAGTTATATAAAGGAGTCTTTGGAGAAGGGACATATTCGCCCATCCTCATCCCCTCTTGGTGCAGGATTCTTTTTTGTGGCTAGGAAGGATGGTTCCCTGAGACCTTGTATTGATTATCGCCTTTTGAATAAAATCACGGTCAAATTTCAGTATCCTTTGCCATTGTTAACTGATTTGTTTGCTCGCATTAGGGGGTCTAGTTGGTTCACCAAGATAGATCTTCGTGGTGCATATAACCTTGTGCGTATAAAACAGGGTGATGAATGGAAAACTGCATTTAATACGCCTGAAGGCCATTTTGAGTACTTGGTGATGCCTTTTGGACTTTCTAATGCTCCTTCAGTCTTTCAGTCCTTTATGCACAACATCTTTCGTGACTATCTGGATAAGTTTATGATTGTGTATCTGGATGATATTCTGGTTTTTTCGGATGATTGGGAGTCGCATGTTAAGCAGGTCAGGATGGTCTTTCAGGTCCTGCGTGACAATGCTTTATTTATGAAGGGCTCAAAATGTCTTTTTGGAGTCCAGAAGATTTCTTTTTTGGGTTTCATTTTTTCTCCTTCTACTATTGAGATGGACCCAGTCAAGGTTCAGGCTATTCATGACTGGACGCAGCCTACATCTGTTAAGAGTCTTCAGAAGTTCTTGGGTTTTGCTAATTTTTACCGTCGCTTCATAGCTAATTTTTCTGGTGTTGTTAAGCCTTTGACGGATTTGACCAAGAAAGGTTCTGATGTGACAAATTGGTCCTCTGCGGCTGTGGGGGCCTTTCGGGAGCTGAAGCGTTGGTTTTCTTCGGCTCCGGTCTTATGTCAGCCAGATGTCTCACTTCCCTTCCAGGTGGAGGTTGATGCTTCCGAGATTGGAGCGGGGGCTGTTTTGTCGCAGAGAAGTTCCGATGGCTCTGTGATGAAGCCATGTGCTTTCTTTTCAAGAAAGTTTTCGCCTGCCGAGCGGAATTATGATGTCGGTAATCGGGAGCTGTTGGCTATGAAGTGGGCATTTGAGGAGTGGCGACATTGGCTCGAGGGAGCTAAGCATCGTGTGGTGGTCTTGACTGATCACAAGAATTTGATTTATCTCGAGTCGGCCAAACGGCTGAATCCCAGACAGGCTCGTTGGTCGTTGTTTTTCTCTCATTTTGATTTCGTGCTCTCGTACCTGCCTGGTTCGAAGAATGTGAAGGCTGATGCTCTTTCTAGGAGTTTTGTGCCTGACTCTCCTGGAGATTCAGAGCCGGCTGGTATCCTTAGAGAAGGGGTGATTTTGTCTGCCATCTCCCCAGATTTGCGACGTGTGCTGCAAGAGTTTCAGGCGGATAGACCTGACCGCTGTCCACCGGAGAGACTGTTTGTCCCGGATAGATGGACCAACAGAGTCATCTCCGAGGTTCATTCTTCGGTGTTGGCAGGCCATCCTGGAATATTTGGTACCAGAGACTTGGTGGCCAGGTCTTTTTGGTGGCCTTCCTTGTCGCGGGATGTGCGTTCCTTTGTGCAGTCTTGTGGAATTTGTGCTCGGGCTAAACCTTGCTGTTCTCGTGCCAGTGGTTTGCTGTTACCTTTGCCTGTCCCGAAGAGGCCTTGGATGCACTTTTCCATGGATTTTATTTCAGATCTCCCTGTCTCTCAGAGAATGTCTGTCATCTGGGTGGTGTGTGATAGTTTTTCTAAGATGGTCCATTTGGTGCCCTTGCCTAAGTTGCCTTCCTCCTCCGAGTTGGTTCCACTGTTTTTTCAAAATGTGGTTTGTTTGCACGGGATTCCTGAGAACATTGTTTCTGACAGAGGATCCCAGTTTGTGTCTAGATTTTGGCGGACCTTTTGTGCTAAATTGGGCATTGATTTGTCTTTTTCGTCGGCCTTTCATCCTCAGACGAATGGCCAAACCGAGCGAACTAATCAGACCTTGGAGACTTATTTAAGATGTTTTGTTTCTGCTGATCAGGACGACTGGGTTACTTTTTTGCCGTTGGCCGAGTTTGCCCTTAATAATCGGGCTAGTTCTGCTACTTTGGTTTCTCCTTTTTTTTGTAATTCGGGGTTTCATCCTCGTTTTTCCTCGGGTCAGGTGGAGCCTTCTGACTGTCCTGGAGTGGATGTTGTGGTTGATAGGTTGTATCAGATTTGGAATCATGTAGTGGACAATTTGAAGCTGTCACAAGAGAAGGCTCAGCTCTCTGCCAACCGCCGTCGCTGTGTGGGTCCCCGACTTCGCGTTGGGGACTTGGTGTGGTTGTCTTCTCGCTTCGTTCCTATGAAGGTATCCTCTCCTAAGTTCAAGCCTCGGTTTATCGGTCCTTATAAGATTCTGGAAGTCCTTGGCCCTGTGTCATTTCGTCTGGACCTCCCGGCATCATTTGCTATTCATAATGTGTTCCATCGCTCGTTGTTGCGGAGGTATGTGGTGCCTGTGGTTCCTCCGGTGGAGCCTCCTGCTCCGGTGCTGGTTGAGGGAGAATTGGAATACGTGGTGGAGAAGATCTTGGATTCTCGTATTTCTAGACGGAGGCTCCAGTATTTGGTTAAGTGGAAGGGCTATGGTCAGGAGGATAATTCTTGGGTTTTCGCCTCTGATGTTCATGCGGCCGATTTGGTTCGTGCCTTCCATGTGGCTCATCCTGATCGCCCTGGGGGTTTTCATGAGGGTTCGGTGACCCCTCCTCAAGGGGGGGTACTGTTGTGAACTCTGTTTTCAGGCTCCCTCTTGTGGTCACTGGTGGTATGGTGTGACTTTTGCTTTGGGCTCCCCCTGGTGGCTTTGTTTGTTATCCTGCTGGTCTCTGGCTATCAGCTGGTTCATTATCCTCTGGGAGGGTCCTATATAGCTCTGTTTTGCTTTCCCTTGTTGCTGGCTGTCGATGTAATCAGTGCTACTCAGTTTCCTTCTGACTACCTTGCTCCCAGTCCATCCAGGACAAGCTAAGTTTTGTTTGCTAATTTTTTGATCAGCAGTGTTTATCATGTTTTCTTGTCCAGCTTGCTAAAATGTGATTCCCTCGCTTCCTGGTTGCTCTAGTGGACTGAGTTTCTCCCCACACACCGTTAGTCGGTGCGTGGGTTCTTGAAATCTCAGGATGGATATTTTGTAAGGGTTTTTTATTGATCGCATAGACCCCTGCTCTATTTTCTGCTTTCTAGTACTAGTGGGCCTCTTTTGCTGAATCTGATTTCATCACTATGTATGTGCCTTCCTCTTACTTCACCGTTAATATTTGTTGGGGGCTTCTATATCTTTGGGGATAATTTCTCTGGAGGCAAGCGAGGTCTTTCTTTCTCTTTAGGGGTAGCTAGTTCCTCAGGCTGGCTCGAGACGTCTAGGAATTTTTTAGGCACGTTCACCGGCTACCTCTAGTTGTGTTGGATAGGTTCAGATTTGCGATCAGTCCAGTTACCATCTCCCTAGAGCTTGTCCTATGTTTATTCACTTGCTGGTCTATTTGTGATCCTCAGCCACTAAGGATCATAACACACCCCACGGCTACTTCTAGTTGCGGTGTCAGTTCAGGGATTGCGGTCAGTACAGGTACCACCTACTCCAGAGAACGTCTCATGTGGCTCCAGGGTCACCGGATCATAACACCTGGGTGAATGTGGACACCTCTGTTCAGCAAAGCCTACATATGAGTTGGCCGGGACCAAGTGTGATGAGATGCAATTAAAAACCACATGGTGATGGGAGGAGTGCTCAGTCAGTCAGCTAACATAGAAATGACAGAAAAAAGACTCGCACATCCAAACTAGTGTGAATAGGTGTGTGGCGCCCACAGGGGTATTTGCCACAAAAATAGTTATTGACACCAAATACAAATACTAGAATAGCAAGACTGCACTACCATCTCCGACCAGAAGGGGGAGCTCCAGAGACTCCCCTTGATTTATTCTGGTCTGAGAAAAGGACGGGCAGTTGGGTTGAGGAGCTGAAAATGAGAGGTCATATAACTGAACTCCTAACAGCCCTATGACGGATTATAGGCCCGTAATACCCATAGTAGGAAAAGAGGAATAGAGAAAAAGGACACTGTGAGAACCGGGTAGCAATAACCTCTACCCAGAATAGGCGCAGAGACGGATACCGGATCCGTAGCTATATTCATTATATATAATACAGCAACCGGAAGGAAGTGAGGTGATATCAGCTTCACCAGGGTAAGACGCAGCAACAGACACAGAGTTCAGCGGTACACCCAGAGGGGGTAAGCCGACAAAAAGGACTCGGGTTGTCCGTCGAACCAGAGTACAGAAGAGACAGATTGGGTCGGCAGCCAGTTCACATACAGCAGCAGGACCATACAGAAACTGCGCATAATAAGAGGTGGAAATCCTGACAGGGTCAAAGTAATTCAGAGTTCTTATACAGACTCCGGTGACAGTATTGGTTGCAAATCCCTCTTTGTTGAAGTAAACTGGTTAAACGTTTCAGCGCCTCAGTCTTTCATTTGGACAATAGCCATCGATCCAGAATCGGGGTCATCACAGCTGAGAGGACCTGCTGCTGATCAAGTAAGTGTCTGTTCCTTCATGATATCCCTTATATTGTGCATCGCCTGAGGCCACAGCACCGGGTCAAGCCACTAGTGACATCCCCCTCAAGAGACGGACCTCATTGATCTGGTGCTGGGTACCTCGGTCTCCCGGGCGTTACAGGTGCATACCAGGAGCAGCTACCTCCATACATAACATACATACATACATACAAAAAAGGATGCACTCTATCGTGCCAAAGCATGTCTAATATGAAATACATGAAATATGAATAGCAAAATGGCTTTTGAACATTAGGAAAATATTTAAGAGCCGCTTTGCACAGAATTTGATATAATCAAATAGTGTGAGCCCATCAACCATCGTCAAGGTGGTCTCATAAAACTGATGGGTCCCTGACCTCCCTGTCCAAATGTGAACATTTACCGAAGGCCAATATCTGTATGCCTGGGTGAATGTGGACACCTCTGTTCAGCAAAGCCTACATATGAGTTGGCCGGGACCAAGTGTGATGAGATGCAATTAAAAACCACATGGTGATGGGAGGAGTGCTCAGTCAGTCAGCTAACATAGAAATGACAGAAAAAAGACTCGCACATCCAAACTAGTGTGAATAGGTGCATACCAGGAGCAGCTACCTCCATACATAAATATACAAAAATTTTCCTAATGTTCAAAAGCCATTTTGCTATTCATATTTCATGTATTTCATATTAGACATGCTTTGGCACGATAGAGTGCAACCTTATTTGTATATTTATGTATGGAGGTAGCTGCTCCTGGTATGCACCTATTCACACTAGTTTGGATGTGCGAGTCTTTTTTCTGTCATTTCTATGTTAGCTGACTGACTGAGCACTCCTCCCATCACCATGTGGTTTTTAATTGCATCTCATCACACTTGGTCCCGGCGAACTCATATGTAGGCTTTGCTGAACAGTGGTGTCCACATTCACCCAGGCATACAGATATTGGCCTTCGGTAAATGTTCACATTTGGACAGGGAGGTCAGGGACCCATCAGTTTTATGAGACCACCTTGACGATGGTTGATGGGCTCACACTATTTGATTATATCAAATTCTGTGCAAAGCGTCTCTTAAATATTTTCCTAATGTTCAAAAGCCATTTTGCTATTCATATTTCCTGTATTTCATATTAGACATGCTTTGGCAGGATAGAGTGTATTCTTCCATTTAAGGATTATGGAGGCCACTGTGTTCTTAGGAACCTTGAGTACTACAGAAATTCTTTTGTAACCTTGGCCAGATCTGTGCATTGCCACAATTCTGTCTCTGAGGTCTTTGGCCAGTTCCTTTGATCTCATGATTCTCATTTGGTCTAACATGCACTGTGAGCTGTAAGGTCTTATATATGCAGGTGTGTGCCTTTCCAAATCAAGTCCTATCAGTTTATTTTAACACAGCTGGACTCCAATGAAGGAGTAGAACCATCTCAAGGAGGATCACAAGGAAATGGACAGCATGTTACTTAAATATGAGTGTCTGAGCAAAGGGTGTGAGTACTTATGACCATGTGATATTTCTGTTTTTCTTTTATAATAAATTTGCAAAAATTTGTACATTTCTGTTTTTTTTTCAGTCAAGATGCAGAGTGTACATTAATGAGAATAAAATAAACTTTTTGAATTTACCAAATGGCTGCAATGTAACAAAGAGTGAAAAATGTAAAGGGGTCTGAATACTTTCCGTACCCACTGTATGTTCAGTCTCAGTTCATTATCCATGCTATACACTGCAGCTCTGCTTGTACACTTTGATTGTTGAATATAAGCATAAGCCTGTTACCAGAAAGTCAGAATATGAAAATCAGATTTTCATTGCAACACTGACAAATATTGGGAAAGATGAACGCTGCTAATGCAGGGTTGTGGAATTTCAGGAACAAAATTCTGTTCTGTGGAAATGAATGAGATTGTATCAAGCACCATTCATATAATGTAGAATGCAAGAAAAAATTAGTGGAAAATTAGAATTTCCCGGTGCCAAAGTCGGGAAAGGGGGCATGTGACCGCAAGAATTTGATTTTTATATATATACGGTCACATGCCGATTAGACTTGCGCAGCCTAACTCAATGCAAGTGTATTGAGCAAGGACTTAACACATATAATCAAGATATGGCTGAGAGTTTGCAAATTGCATACTTGCGGTCATATGACCGCCCACTCCCGGCGCTGGCGCCGGAGATTTCTCAAAGCGTGCAGTGTGCATGATGTGAGGATTCACAAGTCTGCAGTTAAATAAAGTGACTGCAGACTTGTCCCCAAAGGCCGGACAACCGTCTTAAGCATGCCCTATATGTAGAAGAATGCAGGGGGTGAAATCCTAGCTAAAATCCTAGGTTACATGTGTATCTACCACCCAAAAGCTAAGTTTGCACAATTATATAAAATATCGTCCAAGTTTAATCCAGAAAATTTTGACAATTTTTTTTAATCTGTCATCCATACGCAATCCTTGCGCAATCTGTTTTTATATTACAGCAGTTATTAAAAATGTACAAAACCAAATAAAATTTCCTTTATTAAAGATTTGCAATGTATCCTTAAATATCGGGTGACATACTGTGGCTCTGTATGGAGTTTGATTTTTTTTTGGCACCCATAGACTTGAATGGGCGAGGCTCATCTGATTTACTGAAGAAACTAGTGTACGCTGCAATTATTTTCACTCACAGATTCAGTGAAAATAAATGCAAGGCTCATCTGCACTGCCCGATGGAATAACATTGGACTAAGTGCTGTTCGTATGATGTCCATTTTTTCACTGAAAACACTTGGATAGAAAATACGGTTGTGTGAACTTTGAAAAAAAACATGTTCACAGTTCTGCAGGCACTGACTAACTGAAATCTACAAGAAAGCTGATCCTGTGATAGAGTGGCCTGTATACACCAGACATGACCTCACCTGTTTATGTCCCGATACTGAGTAATAACTCTTACATCACTGTACTTGTGTGTTACAACGCCTGACAACTGTCAGCATCAAATTCTGTTCTAATATATCAACCAGAGTCTTCTGCAAGAATATAGGTACATTATCCCATACAGTGTATCATACAGTGGTCAGATTTCATATACACATCCATATGTACATGATTGATTAACCCCTTCACCACCCAACCTGTTTTCTCCTTTCTGACTAGGCCAATTCTTATAAATGTGACCAATGTCACTTTATGTGGTAATAACTCTGGAATACTTCAATGTATCTCAGTGATTTTGAGATTGTCTTTTTGCGGCACATTGTGCTTTATTTTAGTGGTAAAATTAGGTTAATAGTTTTTGCTATTATTTGTAAAAATATCGAAGTTTTGGCCAAACTTTAGAATATTTTGCCGTTTTCAAACTTTCAGTTTTTATACCATTCAGCCCGATAGTTATATCACACAAAATAGTTAATAAATAATATTAACCACATGTCAACTTTAAATCAGCAATATATTTGAAACATAATTTGTTTTTGCTAGGAAGTTACTCACTTGGGTGCAGGGTGAGGTATCACAGGAACCATTTCTATTTAAAAGTCTGTATGGTTTATGTAACTCCACATAAACCGCAACACAGGGAAACTTAAATACAGCCTGTTCCCAGCACAAAGTAAAATTAAAATGTCCATTCAAAAGTAGTGGGATTCGACCACTTGAGTTAGAGTCCAGGATTTTAGACCTTTAGCAAAGACACACATTCTTGGAGATCTGTACTCTCCACACACAGACCATTTGTGAGACAAACAGGCCCTATTTTACAATATGAACCACACCCAGAGGTGGAGATATGGTGAACAGCAATCCCGCCTAACTCTTTAGCTGTTTACAATAAACCTGGCCCTGTCATGGCCGATTAACCCCTCTTAGTACTATTTGTACAAGAGCATTGCTGCAGGATTAAATCACAGAGGACAACCACCTCTGTGATACATATCTGCCATGCACTATGTATCTGGCAGCCACATTACAAATAGTTAAAAGTTGATCAGCAATTTCTCGTTTTTCCAACAAAATGTACTAAACCAATTTATTTTGGTACCACATCCCATTTGAAGTGGCTTTGAGGGCCTATGGGACAGAAAATACTCAAATGTGACACCATTTCAAAAACTGCACCCCTCAAAGTGCTGGAAACCACAGTCAAGATGTTTATTAACTCTTCTGGTGTTTCACAGGAATTAAAGAAATTTGAAAAGAAAAAATAAAAATTTTACTTTTTCCCACAAAAATGTTGTGTTATCACCAAATTGTCTACTTTCACAAGGGTACCAGGAAAAATGGACTCCACATTTGTTGAGCAATTTCTCCTGAGTACACCATATGTGGTGGAAAACGTCTGTTTGGGTGGAGGTCAGAGTAAGAAAGGAAGTAGCGCCATTTGACTTTTGGAGTGGAAAATTGGCTGGACTAGATACCGGATGCCATGCCCGTAATGTGCCTAAATAGTGGAAACCCCGACATGTGACCCCATTTTAGAAACTACACCCTTTCAAGAATTTATTTAGAGATGTGAGCACTTTGAACCTTGAAAATGAAACAATACATATTTTCCACAACATGAAAAATGGACAATACAAATTGTTGTGCAATTTCTCCTGAGTACACTATTACATCAAAAGTAATGGAAAACTACCGTTTGGGTGCAGAGAAGAGCTTGGAAGGGAAGGAACGCCATTTGAATTCTGGTTTGCCATTTTGGCTGGAATGAATTGCAGATGCCATGTCACATTTGAAGAGCCCCTAACATGCCAAAACAGCAGAAACCCCCACATGTGACCTATTTTTGCAAATTACACCTCTTGTGCAATTCATCTTGGGCATTTTAACTCTCAGGCAATTCACATTAATGTATAACATTGGGCTGGGAAACTGTTTCCACTAAAATATTGCTTTGGCCCAAGTTCTTAATTTTCAGAAAGAGTAATAGGGGAAAACAAATGGTACAATTTGTTACACATTTTCCCCTGAGTACTTCAATACCTCGTATGTGATCAAAAACTACTTAATCTACGGTACTTTTGAGGCACAGTGCAAAGCTCAGAAGGGAAGGAGTGCCATATTGGAGTGCAGATTTTGCTGGATTGGTTTGAAGGTTCCATGTCATATTGGCAGAGCCCCTGAGGTGCAAGAAAAGGAAACCCCAACATAAGTGACCCCAGTGTATAAACTACACCCCTCAATGAGTTCATTTAAGGGTGTAGTGAGTATATTGACACCACATGTGCCTCACAGAACTTTTTACCATTGGGCGGTGAAGAATAATAATTTTATTTCTACCATTAAAAGGTTTTAGCACCAAATTTTAATTTTAATACAGTCTAATAGGAAAAAAGGATTTCAGTTTGCTGTGCAATTTCTCCTGAGTGAACCAATAACCTACATGTAATCATGAACTGCTTTTCAGGAACGGTAGCAATCTCAGAAGGGAAGGAGCGCCGTATTATAGTGAAGATTTTGTTGTTATGGTTTGAGAATGTCAAGTCACATTGCAGAGCCCCCCTGAGGTGCGAGAACAACAGAAACCGCCATAAGTGCTCCAATGCCTTCCTTATGGTCGAAAATTACCTTTGAGGCCCAGTGCAAAGCTTAGAAGGGAAGCACCACCATATTGTAGTATACATTTTGCTGGAATGGTTTGAGGGTGCCATGTCACATTGTCAGAGCCCCTGGGGTGCCTGAACAACCCCCCATAAGGGACCCTATTTTACAAGCTACACCTCACAATTAATTTGTCTAGGGGTGCAGTGATCTTATTGACACCATGGGTGTGTCACTGAATGTTATACCATTTGGCAGTGAAGATAAAATAATTACATTTTAACTACAAAAAATTTTGTTTGTTTTTGTTTTTGTGCTTTTAGCTATTTTAGAGTTAGGACTCATGAGCGTGGGGACCCTTGACGTGGGTCATGAGCTTCTTTATTTTGGCCAAAATATCAACTAATACCTCACATAAAAATATATTTTTTTATGTGTTTTTTGCACTTTTTTTCGGGGTGCAGTTGGGCCCATTTTTCTCTTGTAAACTGTGGTGTCTGTTCACATGGGGTGCATTTGGATAGCGCTGGGCAGGCCCGCCTGATCTAATAGAAGGGTGTCACTACTAGGCCTGCCTGGATGCTGTGCATCTCCATTGTGTGAACAGCGCCACATACAAGTTTTTTATGTGCAGCAATGTGCCAAGCAGCCACCCCCTCCATTAGTTTGGTAGGCCGTGAGTGGCTGCCTCATCGGTTATGCTGCACCTGTGTTTTTTTCATCTTGACCACATGGGTCCACTGCATCCTGATAGTGCATTTGTTTGGAGGCCTAGGCAGGTAAGCATCTCTGCCTTGTTTTGCTGTTTTTTTTTTCTCATTTTTGGAGGATCTCTGAATCCTCTTTTTGTGCTTTTTGCAATTCATCTTGGGCATTTTAACTCTCAGGCAATTCACATTAATGTATAACATTGGGCTGGGAAACTGTTTCCACTAAAATATTGCTTTGGCCCAAGTTCTTAATTTTCAGAAAGAGTAATAGGGGAAAACAAATGGTACAATTTGTTACACATTTTCCCCTGAGTACTTCAATACCTCGTATGTGATCAAAAACTACTTAATCTACGGTACTTTTGAGGCACAGTGCAAAGCTCAGAAGGGAAGGAGTGCCATATTGGAGTGCAGATTTTGCTGGATTGGTTTGAAGGTTCCATGTCATATTGGCAGAGCCCCTGAGGTGCAAGAAAAGGAAACCCCAACATAAGTGACCCCAGTGTATAAACTACACCCCTCAATGAGTTCATTTAAGGGTGTAGTGAGTATATTGACACCACATGTGCCTCACAGAACTTTTTACCATTGGGCGGTGAAGAATAATAATTTTATTTCTACCATTAAAAGGTTTTAGCACCAAATTTTAATTTTAATACAGTCTAATAGGAAAAAAGGATTTCAGTTTGCTGTGCAATTTCTCCTGAGTGAACCAATAACCTACATGTAATCATGAACTGCTTTTCAGGAACGGTAGCAATCTCAGAAGGGAAGGAGCGCCGTATTATAGTGAAGATTTTGTTGTTATGGTTTGAGAATGTCAAGTCACATTGCAGAGCCCCCCTGAGGTGCGAGAACAACAGAAACCGCCATAAGTGCTCCAATGCCTTCCTTATGGTCGAAAATTACCTTTGAGGCCCAGTGCAAAGCTTAGAAGGGAAGCACCACCATATTGTAGTATACATTTTGCTGGAATGGTTTGAGGGTGCCATGTCACATTGTCAGAGCCCCTGGGGTGCCTGAACAACCCCCCATAAGGGACCCTATTTTACAAGCTACACCTCACAATTAATTTGTCTAGGGGTGCAGTGATCTTATTGACACCATGGGTGTGTCACTGAATTTTATACCATTTGGCAGTGAAGATAAAATAATTACATTTTAACTACAAAAAAATTTGTTTCAACACCCCAAATTTTCCATTTTCGCATGGAGAAATGGGTAAAAATGACACCAAAATTTGTCACACAATTTCTGCTGCAATTAGAAATACTACTCCACATGTGTCTGTACACTATTGCTTAGCCCTATGGCGGAACTTGGGAAGAGTAAATTTTTGTAGAATAGTTTGCGGACTCCATATACAAAGCCCCTAGGTGCCGGAAAAGCAGAATCCCCCACTCCAGTGACCACATTTTGGAAATTACACGCCTCAGGAATTTTTCCACAGGTGTAGTGATGATTTTGACTCCATGGGTGTTTTCCAGAAACAAGCAGCACCGGATGTTGCTAACTCTGAGTGAAAATTGCACATCTTCCAGTGTAGTTCCCAGAACATTGTAGTGCCCATACATTGTGCCCAGCTTGTGTTTCGGGAGAAATGGACCTCATAAATAAAGTGGGCTCTCAACTCTATAGAAATGCTAAATGTGGATGCTAACTGCAGATTAGACACACTCTGGGGCTTAGAAGGGAGGGGAGCATTAGGATTTGGGAGAGTATAATTACCGTATATACTCGAGTATAAGCCGGGATTTTCAGCCCACTTTTTTTGGGCTGAAAGTAACCCTCTCAGCTTATACTCGAGTCATACCCAGGGGTCGGCAGGGGAGGGGGAGTGGAGCTATGTAATAATACTCACCTGCTTCTGGCGCGGTCCCTGCACATCTTTTCCCCGGCGCCGGCAGCTTCTTCCTGTAGTGAGCGGTCACATGGTACCACTCATTACAGTAATGAATATGGACCCCACTCCCATAGGGGTGGAGCCACATATTCATTACTGTAATGAGCGGTACCATGTGACTGCTCACTACAGGAAGCAACAAGCTGCCAGCGCCGGGGAACAGACGTGCAGAAACCGCGCCAGGAGCAGGTGAGTATAACGCAGTGCGGATATTCACCTGCTCCCCGTTCCACCGTCGGCACCACTCCATCTTCCCCGTTCTCTGCAGTGACGCACCGGTCAGAGGGCGCGATGACGCGATTAGTGTGCGCCGCCCTCTGCCTGAACGTCAGTGCAGAGGACGTGGAAGACGAAGTGGCGATCGGCTCTGGAACAGGGAGCAGGTGAATATAGCAAGTGCTGGGGGCCTGAGAGGTGAGTATGTTTTTTTTTATTTTTTAATCGCAGCAACAGCATATGGGGCATATATCTGTATGGAGCATCTTATGGGGTCATGTGCAGCATTATATGGGGCAAATATCTGTATGGGGCCATGTGCAGCATTATATGGGGCAAATATCTCTATGGAGCATCTTATGGGGCCATAATCCACATTTGTGGAGCATTATACGGGGCAAATGTGTCTATGGAGCATCTTATGGGGCCATAATAAGCATTTGTGCAGCATTGTATGGAGCATCTTATGGGGTCATAATCAACATATTTGCAGCATTATATGGGGCATATTTTGTATGGAGCATCTTATGGGGCCCATCATGAACTGTATGGAGCATTATATGGGGCTCCTGATTCAATATGGATATTCAAAAACACTTAAACTACTGATGTCTCAATTAATTTTACTTTTATTGGTATCTATTTTTATTTTTGACATTTACCGGTAGCTGTTGCATTTTCCACCCTAGGCTTATACTCGAGTCATTACGTATTCCCAGTTTTTTGTGGCAAAATTAGGGGGGTCGGCTTATACTCAGGTCGGCTTATACTCGAGTATATACGGTAGCTTAATTTCTGTTGGGGGGCGAGATGCCATATCGCTTTCCCATAATCTTTTTGCTATCAGTGATGTGGACCCCATATTTTCATTGATAGATGCAGACCTGAGTGGGTACTTGCTTTTTTTTGGATTGAGCTGAAACATTTATTGGGAAAATTTTACATAATGTTTGGTATCACATTTATCCTGTGTTCTGTGCTGAGCACTTGTATCGGGGTTTCCAAATATCCAAATGACATAATTCAGATGAAACCCCTAAGGATCCATTCATTATAATGAGGTATAACTGGAAAAAATGAATTGGACTACAAGTTTGTATGAATGCAAAATATGGGTGCATGTGTAACGGTGTCTGACACATGTTCATAGTGGCCATCAAACAGATGAAACCCAAGACAGAAACAAAACAAACGTATACCCTGCTGTATGTAAATAAGTAAAAGCAGTAGTGCATATAAATAACATAGGGTACTAAGTAAACACTGTTTTTTTTAACAAAAAAGTATAAAAGCCATGCCACCAGCATCAAGGTGTACCTAAATATGGGTGGTCGTAACCTCTAGTATTAAAACCTTACCATATGTCAGAGTGATGTCAATGTGAATAAGGGCCAAGCAGTATCAGGTCCCGAATATGGATACATAGCAATGGTAGCTATATAAGCTCACAGAAAGCTAGGCCACACCTTACCTTACTTATATGCACTCACTATTGCTTTTACTTATTTACTTAAAGCATGGTATATTTTTCAAAGTATATTCCGTACACCACTCCACAGTTCATGCTAACTTGGTACAACCCTCCACAATTTGTAAAGCTGCAGTCATTTCCAAAAGTTCAAAGCACTGAAGATCCTCATTCACAAAAACTTTAAAAACCACTGTGTACACATAAGAGAAGAAGACCTTGGGTCCTCCCGGCGTCTATTGCTCGGGCACAGCGCCTGTGCCCAAATGATCACCGTGACATAAATTTACATCAAACGTTCAACATAGGTCGAGTACCCCTTCCCAACCATGTAAACTTATGTCAAAGGTCATGAAGGGTCAATTACATGTACGCCTAATAATTGAATACCCAGAAACAAGCTTCAATAAAAAATTGCATGTAGTAAAAATAGATAAATTAACAATTTTAACCCGTTATTGACTAGGCAATTTTTTTTTGTGGTTTAGTTTTTTCCTCCCCATCTTGCAAGTCATGACTTTTTATTTTTCCATCAAAGTAACCATATGATGGCTTGTTTTTTGAGGGATGAGTGCTCGTTTAGAATGGTTCCATTAATTTTACCATTCAATTTGCTGACAAACAGGATAAAATGAGTGTGCTGAAAATGGCAAAAAAAAAACACACAATTCCAGTATTTTTTTTTTGTTTTATTTTTACAGTGTTAGTTATGTGTTATGTGATATATGTGATGCAGTAACCCCTGTAACAGGTAGGGGGCGCTGCATGGTCTCCCCGGGATGTGCACGGAGTTGACCTGCAGTGATGTCAGGATCACGTGACCAGCCCATGTGATCCATTACTGTGGGTGTTGTTACAGGTACATAACGTGATCAGGGTGTGGGTCACATGTTCCTGTGTGGTTCCAGTGTTGGACCTGAAGGGTCCAAGTGCAAAATCCCTGAGGGAGTTCCTGAGGGCTCGGTGTGTTCCTGTGTTGGAAACCTGAGAGGAGGCTTCCTGGAAAGCACCGGCTGGCGTGGGAGGTCCTAGTAGGAGGACCGGATCCCGGAGCAGTGCACAGTGGAACTGGGGAAGCTGGAGTCCTTCGGTGAGGTCTGGACTGACTACTGTATGCCGGGCAGGCAAGTTGGGGATCCCTGTTAGGCAGCTTACCCAGAAGAGTGTTAATGTTGTCTGGGGAAGTTGGAGTCCTTCGGTGAGGTCTGGACTGACTAGTGCGTGCCGGCCAGGCAAGTTGGTGATCCCTGTAAGGCAGCTTACCCGGAGGTGCGGACTGGCAAGGAGTCAGCAGGTGGAGCCGGAGCTCCCGTCAGGTATCGTACAGGCCGGTAGTGCTTGTGAAGTTCTATGAACTGTGTGGTCTCCCTTGGGAACTGGTTAAGGGAGGACCAGCGTGTTAGTGGCCGTAAGGCAAAGCCGTACACTGAAGTGTTAGAAGCTGCAAGTAAATATCACCAGTTGGTGCCTGTTGTGTTTCATGTTATGAACTGTGCGTACCCCGGTTTATGAGGCTTAATAAACCGCATGGACTGCTTTGTTTTATACACCCGTGCCCGTGTGCTTGAATATCGCGGCCAAGTGAGTGTCCCCCAACACTCTCAGTAAGAGAAACCTTACAATTGGTGGAGAATGCGGACAACAATCCCGCTAGCACACGTGGAGTTAATTGTTGTGGCAGAGCCACGAAGGTGACAAGCGTCTAGCGGTAACTCGGCGGGGTTACGAAAGTGACAAGCATCTGCTGTGACTCGGCGGGGTCACGAAGGTGACAAGCGGCAGCGGTGGACCCGTGCAGAGCCGTGTGGAGAGTAGCCGTGGTTGCAGCGAGAGGTTCCACAGCAGGCGGAGCTGTAGTGGCTTGTGGTTGGCAGCACCTGGAGGTGCCGGTTGTGTGTGACTGCAGCGGGAGCTGTGGCGGTACCAGCAGGAGCTGGTGAAAGTGACATAGAAAAAAAAAAAATTTTCCTTTTTGTGCAGACTCTTAAAGGGCCAGTACAAGCCCAGAGACATTGGGGTGTACTGTGTGAACTGGGGTCTGAGTACCGTGGGGGAGTCAACGGGGTGTATCCCAGGGAGGGGATTATCCCTAATAGTGAGCGGTGGCCCAAACGGGGATGGTTGCCCAAAAGGGGGCGGAGACCCAAAAAGGGGCGGTAACCCGAATAGGGGTAATGGCCCAAAAAGGGGTGGAATCCCGAAGGGGGGCTGAATCTCGAACCGGGGTGGTATCAAAAAGCGGAGCACTTGCCCAGAAAGGGGGCAGAGCCAAAAAAGGGGCGGCAATCAGTGAGGTGTCACGACTGTGTCCTTTTTGGCTGGATGGAAAGTGTGTGCAAGGGTTGATAGACCCGGGGAGAGAAGCGTCTGTGCTGAGAACCCGTCCAGGAGATTCTGTGTCACCTGGCGATACTGAATATCTCCAGGTAGCCACTATCTACATTGTCGCAGCGGAGGTTTCCACATACCATGAGGTGGTTGTAGACCCGATCTTGCCGTATCCTATGGTAATAGGACAAGATTTGGTAGCACTGTGGGAAAAGGCTGAAGTGTTTGTGGATATAATGTGGATGTCAGTTAGTAATGTTGAGAAGGCAGGCCTGAGAGGGAAAGGTTCGACTGCCCAACTAACTGACCTGACGTCACTTGAAGGGTGCCACAATATGACTGGTAGTGGTCTGCTGGATAAAACACGTGGAGCTGACACCCAGACAGAGAGTGACTTGCAGGGTCATCAGACTGTGGGGTGTGACACAGATTCTGGGGGTGACTGTGACAAATCATGGCCAGTAACAAGCGCATATGCCCTGGTGACAGGTGGAGGACGGGGTCCAGGACCTGTGCTGACGGGTGGAGGACGGGGTCCAGGACCTGTGCTGACGGGTGGAGGACGGGGTCCAGGACCTGTGGTGACGGGTGGAGGACGGGGTCCAGGACCTATGGTGATAGGTGGAGGACGGGGTCCAGGACCTGTGCTGACGGGTGGAGGACGGGGTCCAGGACCTATGGTGACGGGTGGAGGACGGGGTCCAGGACGTGTGCTGACGGGTGGAGGACGGGGTCCAGGACCTGTGGTAACAATTGGTGGCGACTCCCATTCAGACGGTGACGCCAGTGGAAAAGAGTGTAATAAGGTTGACTCAGGCAATTCTTCCTCCCGTCGCCGGAGACGTAAAAGAGCCAAAGGGGCTGAACCCGTTGCTCCGTGTGAGGAATTGACGGAAGATGCTGAGGACCTGGGGTGTATGAAGTACTCTGTAGTCCCAGGGAAAAGGGACGAACCTAATGACGTCACCGCTGAGACCCAAGAGAGGGCCGACCCTGACAGTGCAGAGTCGGAGGGTGCGGAAGTGGAGGAGGCCCCCAAGGAGATAGTGCCGGAAGTGAATACCTCCTCAAGTGATGGATGTTTCACCAGTCCGGAGGATGGGAGAAGCGAGATGGAATTGGTTATAGAGACGGTGAACGACCATGTTGAACGAGAAAGGGTCCTGAGACAAGCGGCTGAGCGCAGAGTGGATGAGCTAGAAAAGGAAGTCTCTGAGCTCAGAGGCCACCTGTTTGGATGGCAAAGTGTGTATCAGACCCTAAAGGAAGACATTGTAGTGCTTAGAGAAGCACTAAAAGGCCCTCTACAAGGAAAAGAGGTGGTGGTCGCAGACTTCTCGTGCCAGTACCAGAGTGGTAATGAGAGTAAAGCTGAAGAGGAGTTGGCGCTAAAAGCAGAACAAGATGGTCACCCGGTTGTGACAGGTGTCTTGATGGAAAGGTCCATGGCAAGGCAGGAGCCATCTGTTCTTGAAGGAAGTGAGACTCCGCTCTTCAAGTGCGTGATAGATGTACCCGTAGAGGCGCAAGATGCATGTACCCGCGAGGGTGTGCATGAGGCCTTTAAAAAGGCAGTGGAAGCATCTAGTGTGCACTGGGCACTGGAGACGAAACAGTTGGTGGTACTGTCTACTAAGGAAGTCACAGTGAAGAGGGTGGCTGTCCTGAAGGACATGTACAGTAGTAGACGTAGTGATGGAGGGTCAGACTCTGATCAGTTGCTAGTCTCGACTGCAAGTGGGACTAATGTCCGTACCAACCGTGGGTGGCGACCCTGGAGAGAAAGGTCGAGTAAAGAGACAAACTTGACTAAAGGTTTGGTGTCACGGACAGACTGTAACTTAAGGGCCAAAGCTCAAGGCCTACATGTTGACCGCTGGGGGCGGGGTAAACTCAACAACTGGATGGGTCTGTGTGATGCTCAAAACCGACTGAGACGGTTCTCTCGACAGGTAGGGCAAGGCAACGTGCATGACATATCCCGTGATCCCACGTGTATGACAGGTGTTCAACCCTACAGGTGTGAACAGAGGGGGGGGATATGTGATATATGTGATGCAGTAACCCCTGTAACAGGTAGGGGGCGCTGCATGGTCTCCCCGGGATGTGCACGGAGTTGACCTGCAGTGATGTCAGGATCACGTGACCAGCCCATGTGATCCATTACTGTGGGTGTGGTTACAGGTACATAACGTGACCAGGGTGTGGGTCACATGTTCCTGTGTGGTTCCAGTGTTGGACCTGAAGGGTCCAAGTGCAAAATCCCTGAGGGAGTTCCTGAGGGCTCGGTGTGTTCCTGTGTTGGAAGCCTGAGAGGAGGCTTCCTGGAAAGCACCTGCTGGCGTGGGAGGTCCTAGTAGGAGGACCGGATCCCGGAGCAGTGCACAGTGGAACTGGGGAAGCTGGAGTCCTTCGGTGAGGTCTGGACTGACTACTGTATGCCGGGCAGGCAAGTTGGGGATCCCTGTTAGGCAGCTTACCCAGAAGAGTGTTAATGGAGTCTGGGGAAGCTGGAGTCCTTCGGTGAGGTCTGGACTGACTAGTGCGTGCCGGCCAGGCAAGTTGGTGATCCCTGTAAGGCAGCTTACCCGGAGGTGCAGACTGGCAAGGAGTCAGCAGGTGGAGCCGGAGCTCCCGTCAGGTATCGTACAGGCCGGTAGTGCTTGTGAAGTTCTATGAACTGTGTGGTCTCCCTTGGGAACTGGTTAAGGGAGGACCAGCGTGTTAGTGGCCGTAAGGCAAAGCCGTACACTGAAGTGTTAGAAGCTGCAAGTAAATATCACCAGTTGGTGCCTGTTGTGTTTCATGTTATGAACTGTGTGTACCCCGGTTTATGAGGCTTAATAAACCGCATGGACTGCTTTGTTTTATACACCCGTGCCCGTGTGCTTGAATATCGCGGCCAAGTGAGTGTCCCCCAACACTCTCAGTAAGAGAAACCTTACAGTTAAAAATGACTTGGTAGCATGATTCACCATTTCAGTGCAATTACAGAAATACTAAACTTGTCTAGTTTTTTAAAATTATTTTAATAGTGAAAAAAATTAGGTATTTTGTAAAAAAAAATATTTTTTTTGTTTGTGCCGCCATTTTTCAGAGAGAATTACATTTTATTGATGCCATTTTGTGATAATTATGAAGCTTTCATCACTTCAGTTGCATATTTTTGTGGAGCTGCAGATAAGGAAAAATGCAATTCTGATTTTATTTATTTTTTTTCTCTATATGTTTTTTTCTGATTGGGTTAAGTAATTTTATATTTTTATAGATTGGAGATTGGACTTTTATGGATGTGGCGATACCTAATATGTTCTTTTTTTCTTTTACTTTTAATGGGGTAGATGAAATGATATTTGAATTTGTTTCTTTATTTCTGTAATATTTCTTCCAACTCTTTTGTTTACTTTTTTATACAGTAAATTTGGAGTACTTGAACCTGTGATTGTCTAATCGCTTACGCTGTATAATGCAATACAACTGAAATGAAATACCGCATATTGTAAAAATCATAGTCTCCTATGAAGCCTGGCCACAGGCTGGGTTTTAACACAGTACTGTCATGATGACATGAATGGGGATCTTCATAAGACTCCTGACTGCCATGATAGTGCAATTTAAAGGGAATTTGTCCGCAGGTTTTTGCTATTTAATCTGAGAGCTGCATAATGTCGTTACAGGGAGACTGATTCAAGGAATGTGTCACTTATGAGGCTCTGTGTTGTAGTTTTAATGCAATTAGCATTTTATCAGCATGAGATTAACATTACATGACTACAGCTCATGTGGAGTCCAGTCAGTCTAATATATGTAACCCCACCCCTACCATTCAGTAGCAGCTTGCTCACAATACACTGTGTCCACAGGAAGTAGCTAGTCAGGCGTGTGGGCGGGTTATAAACAGTTTAATTCTTAGTTCTGCGAATCAGACAAAATAGGTGCCATCAGACAAAACAGGTAGTCTATGAAAACTACAAAAAGAAGAATGTTAGTGAAGTGATACAAGTAAGTGATACAAGCTTCAGAGAGTGGTAGCTCTGCATAAACTGTTTGGGTAAGAATACAAGGAGAGAAGAAAATAAAGGACTCTATTGTAGATGTTTATTATAAGCCACCTGGACAGACTGAGGATGTGGATGAAGTCTTTTTACATCAGATGTCACTTTTTTTTTACAACAGAATGACATAGTGATCATGGGAGATTTTAGCTTTCCAGATAATTGTTGGGAATCTCTCTCAAGCAAAAGTAATGGGTCCAGAACATTCTCTTCTCTTCGCTTGCTGGCAACTTTATCTTTCAAAAGGTAAATAAGAGAACAAGAGGAGCTGCAATCTTGGACCTAATTCTTACCAACAGGGAGGACATGGTTGAGGAAGTAAAGGTGGCTGGGAATTTAGGAGACAGCGACCATTCTATCCTCGAATTTTGGATTACAATAGAAGGAAGATCAGCAAGAACTCAGATTTTAAGGTTTGACTTCAGAAAGACAGATTTTAATGGATTCAGAAAGAGGGTAGAAAAAGGTCTAATGTCTGGTTGTTCTAAAGGACAGAAATGTTCAAGAAGGATAGGATAAGGATAGGACATTTTGCTAAATACAATTCTCACTGCACAATAGCAATCTCAAAATGTTTTCAGGACCAGTAACAATCTTGAAAAAAGGAAGAATAGGAAGCATTTAAATAGACCAGGAATGGATGCACACAGAACTTAAACACTTATTAAAACGGTAAAAAGAAATGTATATTAAATGGAAAGGGGGGCATATCTGAAGAAAGGTATGATGCTGTCTGCAGGGAATGCAGGGCAAGCGTTAGAAGAGCTAAAGCCATTAATGAAGTAAGGCTTGCAAGTGAGATGAAAAATAATAAAAAAAGATTTGAGGAGTATTTCAGAAGCAAAAGAAAAGTCAAAGATGCTGTAGGATTTTTAGAGGATAAAAAGAATGAAATGGTCAACAATGATATTCAGAAGGCCAAACTTTTAAATTCCTATTTTGCAGCTATGTTATTTAAGAAAGCAATTGTAACATCAATTGATCTTCACGGTGCTATCGAAGGAATAAAATAATCCAGACTATCTATAAACAGAGAGCCGGTGAGGGAACACTTAGCTAATTTAAATGAATTTAGATTGCCTGGTCCAGATGAATTACATCCTAAAGTACTGAGTTAGCAGTAGTGTTGAGCCACCCCCCTAGTGTTCGAGTTCGGTTCGTCGAATTGGGGCATGTTCGATGAATGTTCGTCGAACGTTTGACGAACACCGTCGAACCCCATTTAAACCAATGGCAGGCAAACACAAACACATACAAACACATAGAAAACACATAGAAAACATCTTAAAAGGTGTCCAAAAGCTGACAAACTGCTCAGAAGACACAACAAACACATGGAAAAGTCACAAGTACATATAGTCATGCGAAAATAAAAGAGGTGGAGGAGTAAAAGGAGCAGGAGACACATATAATAATAATGATGATAATAATAATCTTTATTTTTATATAGCACTAACATATTCCGCAGCGCTTTACAGACATTATCATCACTGTCCCCAATGGGGCTCACAATCTAAATTCCCTATCAGTATAGGTATGTCATGCCCTTAATTTTCTTAAGCTGATATACAGCAAAATGGTAAGAACACCAATATATGAAAATCAAAATTACCTTAAATTCAATTGATAACTGATAAAATATCACAATTTATTTAAATCCAATTAAAACCAAGCCACAACTACAACCAGATACCCACATAGAACACACAACCATGCACTCTAGATATCCCTGCCAGACATAAGGTACCTTCACACTAAACGACTTTGCAACGATAACGGTAGCGATCCGTGATGTTGCAGCGTCCTGGCTAGCGATATCGTTGTGTTTGACACGCAGCAGCGATCAGGATCCCGCTGTGATATCGCTGGTCGTTGCTGAAAGTCCAGAACTTTATTTGGTCGTCAGATCGGCGTGTATCGTCGTGTTTGACAGCAAAAGCAACGATGCCAGCAATGTTTTACAATGGTAACCAGGGTAAATATCGGGTTACTAAGCGCAGGGCCGCGCTTAGTAACCCGATATATACCCTGGTTACCATTGTAAATGTGCTTTTACTTTACGGCCGGTGCTCACAGTCAGTGCGGGAAGCAGACGGCCAGGGACCTGACGGACATCAGAAGGTGAGTATGTACTGTTTTTTTTTTACATTTACAATGGTAACCAGGGTAAACATCGGGTTACTAAGCGCGGCCCTGCGCTTAGTAACCCGATGTTTACCCTGGTTACCCGGGGACTTCGGCATCGTTGGTCGCTGGAGAGCTGTCTGTGTGACAGCTCTCCAGCGACCACACAGTGACGCTGCAGCGATCGGCATAGTTGTCGATACCGCTGCAGCGTCGCTTAATGTGACGGTACCTAGAGCCCTGTTGCCGACTCCTACCTATCAGTGGAGGTTGGCACCCTAAACATAGATACGAGAATGGCGCCCCCACTCACCGCCGGCTGACCCTATGTCTCCTAATACAACCCTGACATAGGTGTCACATTGATACCTCATTGATACCAAACAGGAACCTAACAAGATAGGCAGGTTTGGACTATGCAGGCTTTGTTTGTGGCAGGGTGAGATACACGGACAAAAGACAACAATGTGCAAAACAAAAAAGTGCTCGTGCTTAAAAGAACCTCACTGCCTCTGTTCCCTACTGGTATGTGCCCTGCCTGGCTGTGGGGGTTGGCACCCTACTTGTCAGCGGATATGGCGCCCCCACTCACCGAAGACTGACCCTAGAAACCCCTGATAATGTATATAACTAGGGATCTAAATGCATAATAACATAGTTAGATATATGCAAACAGGCAAGGCACAAATAACCCCAGCACAGATTTGCCAATCTTCAGCCGAAGATGGCATATACTGGTGAAACGCGTTGAGGCGCATGAAACATCATTTGATAAGTATCGGTTCCACCCTCTGTTTATCATGACTACCTTTTAAGTATATGCTATCTTCGGCTGAAGATTACATTATCAGGGGTTTCTAGGGTCAGTCTTCGGTGAGTGGGGGTGCCATATCCGCTGACAAGTAGGGTGCCAACCCCCACAGCCAGGCAGGGCACATAGCAGTAGGGAACAGAGGCAGTGAGGTTATTTTAAGCACAAGCACTTTTTTGTTTTGCACATTGTTGTCTTTTGTCCATGTATCTCACCCTGCCACAAACAAAGCCTGCATAGTCCAAACCTGCCTATCTTGTTAGGTTCCTGTTTGGTATCAATGAGGTATCAATGTGACACCTATGTCTGGGTTGTATTAGGAGACATAGGGTCAGCCGGCGGTGAGTGGGGACGCCATTCTCGTATCTATGTTTAGGGTGCCAACCTCCACTGATAGGTAGGAGTCCGCAACAGGGCTATGTCTGGCAGGGATATCTAGAGTGCATGGTTGTGTGTTCTATGTTGGTATCTGGTTGTAGTTGTGGCTTGGTTTTAATTGGATTTAAATAAATTGTGATATTTTATTAGTTATCAATTGGATTTAAGGTCATTTGGATTTTCGTATGTCATGCCCTTCTAAAATCAAGAAAGGCTGGAGTTAAAATCTGTAATCGGCCTACCAACACCCAGACGTCGTGACAAAAATTTTTTAAAAAGAAATATCTTTAGGAAGAATGGCGGGTCCATTCAGAACACTTTCCTTAGAAGACGTAGTGGTATCCCCATTGGGAGCCGTGCGAAAAAAGGAACCCAATACATTCAGACTAATCCACCATTTGTCATATCCAAGGGGCAGGTCAGTAAATGACAACAGTGACACGGAACCAAGTACAGTACTATATACTGTACCTCCTTTGACGAGGCAACAAGGCGGGTCAAGAAGTTGGGAAGGGGCACCCTAATGGCCAAAACAGACATTGAGGGGGCGTTCCGGTTACTACCTGTGCCTCCGAATAGTGTCCGCCTATTGGGCTGCTTCTGTGAAGGAGCATACTACATAGATCGCTGTTTGCCCATATCATGCTCACTATTTCACGCGTTTAGTTGCTTCCTCGAATGGGTCATCATGGACGTTTCTAAGGGGGCACATATTATCCATTACCTTGACGGCTTCTTATACCTGGGCCCAAAAGATTTGCCACAGTGTGAATACATGCGGTAGTCCACCTGTGAGAAGGAGAGAGCTGGAGGGAGAGCGGACACCCCAGAGCCGAGGGGATAGATTAAGAAAGGAAGAAGGCGGTGTAGCTTGCTTCATGGGTGGGGTACTCTGCTGAGTGGCAGAAACTGCTACTAGGCCCAAAGTATTGCCTGGGCTAGATGCAGTTAAAAATTAGTACTTAGATAAACAGGCGGTGTAGCGTGCTTCATGGGTGGGGTACTCTGCTGAGTAGCAGAAACTGCTACTAGGCCCAAAAAGATTTCCTGGGCTGGATGCAGTTAAAAATTAGTACTTAGATAAACAGGCAGTGTAGCTTGCTTCATGGGTGGGCTACTCTGCAGACTAGCAGACACTGAAGCTTTGGAGCAGACCTCTGATTCCCAGGCCATAGTATGAGTAAACAGCTCTGCAGACTCAACCATCTGTGTTACCCCAAGCCATAGTGTATATAGTTTCTAAAGGTTTAAAGGAGGGGGGGAGCGACCCCACCCACCTGGAATTGACGATGCCAACGTCATGTAAAACACAGCAAGGGGACTCCAAAAAGAGTCTCCATTTTTTCCAAAAATTGGGCCACAGACACCACTTAAGTGGCATGAATTTCGCCAGAGTTTCTTAAAATGGTGGGTGAGGTGATTTTCAAAAATCATCAAGCTTTTAGTCTCTCCAGGATGACACGGGGTAGAAAAGTCCTTGCAGATCCAGGATTTGTTCATCTTGATGAACGTTAGTCTGTCTACATTGTCACAGGACAGCCGCGTGCGCTTATCTGTCAGCACACCACCAGCAGCGCTGAACACACGTTCAGAGAGAATGCTGGCTGCGGGGCACGACAAGATCTCCAAGGCGTGAGTGGCGAGCTCAGGCCATTTTTCAAGATTGGAAGCCCAAAATGAGCAAGGGTCCAGTTCCACAGTCATGGCATCGATATTAACTTGGAGATACTCCTGTACCATCCTCTCTAGGCGTTGGCTATGCGTCAGACTTCTTGTCTCCTGTGGCCTTGCAGAGGATGGTCTAAAAAATTCTTGAAACGATTGGAAAAAATTGCTGTTACCACCAGATACGATGTTACTGTTACGGTTTGAGTGATGACTCGACAGTCCCACGGTTAGCAAGTTAGAACTCAGAGATTCACTACGTGCACCACTGGTGTTTTGTGGAAAAGCAGATGTAAGATTTTGTAACAGTCTCTGCTGATACTCCTGCATGCGTGAATCTCTTTCTATGGCAGGAATTATTTTGCCAAATCTACTTTTGTACCGGGAATCTAAGAGTGTGGCAACCCAGTAGTCGGCATTTCTTCGGATTCTGACAATCCGAGGGTCATGTTGCAGGTAGTGCAGCAAGAAGGCACTCATGTGTCTTGCGCATCCAGGAGGACCAAGTCCTTGTTGTCTTGGTGGCGGCGAGATGAGAATCATGCTTCCTTCTTCTGCCCTCTGCCCCCAACCTCGCACAGCAGAAATTTGATCAAGGTCTCCCTCATCTGATGAGTCTTCCATGCCCAGCGCCAGTTCGTCCTCCAATTCTTCCTCGGCTCCTGCACCTTCCTCAACAGTTTGGCTGCTACCATGCACCTTCGGTAATCACTCTCCCCCACCCTCCAATGCCAGCCGCTTTGGTGCTGCCGACCGTCTGGACCTTGGAGATATTATCTCTTCCGCATACGACTCCTCCTGTTCCTCCTCCTCCTCCTCTTGTCCCACCACCTGACTCCGAATACTGTTTAAGGTGTGCTTCAGCATGTAAATGACCGGAATAGTCATGCTGATAATGGCATCATCAGCACTAAACATATTCGCTGCTATTTCAAAACTGTGCAGAAGGGTGCATAGGTCCCTGATCTGAGACCACTCCTGCAGCGTGATTTGCCCCACCTCTTGATCTCGTTAACCCAGGCTATACATCATAGCGTATTGCACCAGGGCTCATCGGTGCTGCCACAGTCGCTGCAACATGTGCAGAGTTGAATTCCACCGTGTGGGCACATCTCATTTCAGCCGGTGAACTGGCATGCCCCATGACTTCTGTAGAGATGTAAGTCGTTGAGCTGCGGGATGCGAACGGCGGAAGTGAGCACACAGCAACCGTGCCCTCTGCAGAAGCACATCTAGTCCGGGATAGTGGGATAAAATTGCTGGACAACCAGGTTCAAAACGTGAGCCATACAAGGCACATGTGTGACATTGCCCCGGAGAAGGGCCGCACCCAGGTTTGCAGCATTGTCGCACACGGCCTTCCCTGGCTGCAGGTTCAGTGGAGACAACCATTGATGGAACTCGGTCTCCAGAGCTGACCACAACTCCACAGCTGTGTGACTCACATTTCCCAGACATTTCAAGGTAAACACTGCCTGATGCCATTGAGCCCTGGTGACAGCATAGTAAGGAGGTGTGCAGGATTCCTTCTGCACAGTTAGAACGTGGGTGGCATTACCAGACAGGCTTTGGGTGCAGGTGGAGGACCGAGAGGAGGTTGAGGAGGCAGAAGCAGTGGAGGAACTTAGAGATACAGAGGATTGACGCGCAACTCGTGGGGACGGCAAGACTTGGACAGCAGCCCCTTCTCCTGATGTCACCATAGTTACCCAGTGCCCAGTCACTGACATGTAACGCCCCTATCCATGTCTACTTGTCCAAGTGTCTGTGGTGTAATGCACCCTGTCACACACAGAGTTTCTCAAGGAAGCGGTGATGTTGTGTGCGACATGCTGGTGTAGCGCAGGCACAGGTTTCTTTGAGAAGTAGTGGCGACTGGGTATCTGGTACTGGGGCACTGCGATGGACATAAGGTCTCAAAAATCCTCTGTGTCCACCAGGCAGAAAGGCAGCATTTCTGTAGCCAACAGCTTGCAGATGGTGAAATTCAACCTCTTAGCTTTGTCATGGCGTGGAGGAAATGGTCTTTTAGTTGTCCACATCTGAGGGACCGAGCGCTGGCTGCTGTGCTTAGACGGAGTTGAGTAAGGTGTCCCCGGCAAACTGCTGGTCTGTGAGGAAGGTGCAGGCGGAGATATTATGTTGCCTTGATCAAAATGTAGTGGTCTCGGTGCTCAACACAAGCACGTGTTTCCACTTGCAAATTTACTGACGACCTGCCAATCACACTGGCTGTTGCGGGTAAAGAGGTGGAATGTCTGCATCCAAAACCATGTGCGACTGCTGTCCCCAGAGTCACAGAGGATGAAGAGGCCGCAGATGCACTTGATGGGGCAGAGGGTGGTTGGCCCGGCCCACTTGGCCGCATTGTAGCACAGAGAGCTTCCCAATGCAAGTTATGCCTCATATCCATGTGACGGTTCATGCATGAAGTACTCAAACTATTCATTTTTTGGCCTCTACTGAGATTTTGGTGACAAATCTTACAGACAACATGAGTTGGGTCATCCTTTTCGATCTCAAAAAGTGCCCAGGCTATGCAAGGCTTAGAGCCCATACGACCTGAAGAGCCACCACGACTTGTGCTCAAAGGCACAGTTGTGGTTGAGGATGCAGTTGTTGACGTGCTTCCAGTACTCCATCTCAGTCCAGGAAGGAGCAACCTAACCTCCTCATCACTAGCATCCTCCTCCACTTCCTCTGCTGACCTCGTGGACTGGCAGACTGTGGGTTGACAGTAAGTGGGGTCTCCAACCTCGTCATCATCACCCTGTGTGTTCTCACACCCGTCGTCCTCAGAGCCAACCTCTTCCTGCTTGACCGAAAAGTCAAGTTTTTATTCCAATCAGGTATCTCAGTCTGATCATCATCTTCCTCATTGTCTCCACCAACAGGAGTTACAGTTTGGGAACGAGGGTCTACATTATGCTCCAAACCTTCTTCATCTAGGCCTGGATCCGATTTACAAAGATTCTGGGCATCAGTGCAGATCACATCCTCATCTGGATTCACAGAACTCTGGAGCAGACCTCTGATTCCCAGGCTATAGTATGAGTAAACAGTTGTGCAGACTCAACCATCTGTGTTACCCCATACTCAGACGGGTGGCAGGAGCTGTGAGGAAGCAAGTGCGATTGGGGTGACACCTCTGAGGACTGGAGTATTTGTGATGTTGAGGTGGAGGAGAGCCCACTTGAAAATGCACTTGATATCCGTTCAAGCACCTGCTGTTTTTGTGCCTCATCTTGTAGCGATGCTCGTAGCGATGGTCGTCAGAAAGGGATCATATCAGATTGTCCACAAAAAGAAGTAGACATCTTACTTTGGCAGGAAGATGGTCTTTCTTCTGCAGATGTTACTGTTGCTTCACCACCTACCCCACGGACACAACCTTTTTTTCTCTTTCCAACACGCTTATTTCCCTTTCCACCAGCAGCAGGCCTTTTGCCAATCATTTTGGTGCTTTACTAATTGGCAACTCTGTAGTTGTTGGCACAAAAAACGATGGATGGAAAACGAGCAGAGGTGAGTGGCCAAACTGTGGTACTAGGCCCAAAACGATTTACTGGGTTAGATGCAGTAAAAATTTAGATACACAGCAGCTGCCAAGGCAAACAGGATCATGGGGTGCATTAAAAGAGGTCTGGATACACATGATGAGAGCATTATACTGCCTCTGTACAAATCCCTAGTTAGACCGCACATGGAGTACTGTGTCCAGTTTTGGGCACCGGTGCTCAGGAAGGATATAATGGAATTAGAGAGAGTACAAAGGAGGGCAACAAAGTTAATAAAGGGGATGGGAGAACTACAATACCCAGATTAGCGAAATTAGGATTATTTAGTCTAGAAAAAAGACGACTGAGGGGCGATCTAATAACCATGTATAAGTATATAAGGGGACAATACAAATATCTCGCTGAGGATCTGTTTATACCAAGGAAGGTGACGGGCACAAGGGGGCATTCTTTGCGTCTGGAGGAGAGAAGGTTTTTCCACCAACATAGAAGAGGATTCTTTACTGTTAGGGCAGTGAGAATCTGGAATTGCTTGCCTGAGGAGGTGGTGATGGCGAACTCAGTCAAGGGGTTCAAGAGAGGCCTGGATGTCTTCCTGGAGCAGAACAATATTGTATCATACAATTATTAGGTTCTGTAGAAGGACGTAGATCTGGGGATTTATTATGATGGAATATAGGCTGAACTGGATGGACAAATGTCTTTTTTCGGCCTTACTAACTATGTTACTATGTTACTATGTTACACAGGCGGTGTAGCTAGCTTCACAGGCGGGCTACTCCGCTGACGTGCAAACACTGCTCCTAGGCCCAAAATGATTTACTGGGTTAGATGCAGTAAGAATTTACATAAAAAGGCGGTGTAGCTAGCTTCACAGGTGGGCTATTCCGCTGACGTGCAGACACTGCTCCTGGGCCCAAAACAATTTACTGGGTTAGATGCAGTAAAAATTTAGATACACAAGCTGTGTAGCTAGCTTCACAGGCAGGCTACTCAGATGACTACCAGACTATGCTACTAGCCCAAAAGGATTGGCTGAGCTAGATTACACCAAATGCTGTGACTAACACTTGCACAGCACTGACACAGACCTGCCTGGCAAAAAGTGCTATGAACTGCTGTAACCTACCCTGAAAAGGGCTGATATTACAACTAGTCCCGACTCCCTAAACCTATCTCTATCTAACAGAAAATTTGCTCGCAAAAAACACTCTTAGACTGAATAGCGCCCACAGCAGCAGCGGTGCCATCTAACACTAAGGCTACTTTCACAATAGCGTCGGGCCCGGCCCGTCGCAGTGCGTCGGGCCGAGGTCACCGACGCTAGCGTTGTCTCCGCCGCACAACGGGGGCAGCGGATGCATTTTTCCAGCGCATCCGCTGCCCCATTTTGAGGTGCGGGGAAGTGCGGGGAGGTGGGGGCGGAGTTCCGGCCGCGTATGCGCGGTCGGAAAAAGCGGACCGTCGGGAGCAAAAAACGTTACATGTAACGTTTATTGCTCCAGACGGTCCGCCACAACACGGCGCAACCGTCGCATGACGGTTGCGACGTGTGTCAATGCGCAAATGCGTCGCTAATGTTAGTCAATGCTGAAAAAACGCATCCTGCAAGCACTTTTGCAGGATGCGTTTTTTTGGCAAAACGACGCATTGCGACGTATTGCAGTTAACGCCAGTGTGAAAGTAACCTAAGCTGCAGCAGTGAGGAAATGGTGGCGACGGGGAAAATAGTTGGTTCTTATTGGGCAAGGACATGTGACATACACAGCCAATGACACATGCCCTTGCTTGTGTGCATCACATGCACATTGCTGTGTGTGTGTGTGCACTGCTGATAGGCTGAGAGACTGCACCGCCCCACTGTGAATGCGGGAAAGAAAAAAAAAATGGAGATTGGCATTATTTCAGCATAGATCTTCCCCCCCCCCCCCCCCCGCACACTATACACTGAAACAGTCTATTAACAGTGATAAACAGTTTTAATGTGAAAATCAAGTTAGGCTTTTGGGGAACGAACAGTTATCAAACAGAAACTCGAACAGCCGAATTTTAAGCAAATTGTTCAAGTCGAACACCGCCCAAAACAGCTCGAATTTGAAATTGGCGAACAGTTCGACTCGAACTCATTCAGCCCAGCTGTAATAGTACTCTTATTGTAAGCCTTTACTGTATTTACATGTCTTTAAATCATGTTTATAAGTGTTTTTAATGTTTGCACTTTTAGTTTTCAATAAAGCTTTTTTCACTTACTATATATGTTGTGTGCACCTTTTTATTGCGCCCTCTTGTCTCTTTTTTCCCCTGATTACCGCGATTGTCACTGCATCAGGGCAAATGGAAGAGTCGAGGCTAAGCGCAAGAATTGGAGAATCTAATTGATGCATCATTTCTGGGGTGCCTGAGGGCTGGTCTTATTAGGCCGGCGTCACACTCGGCGTAGGGAAATACGGTCCGTATTTTACAAGCGTAATACGCAGAAATGTTCCCAAAATAGTGATCCGTATGTGATCCGTAGGCAGGGTGTGGCAGCGTATTTTGCGCATGTAAACCTCCGTATGTAATCCGTATGGCATCCGTACAGCGAGATTTTCTCGCCGACTTGCAAAAGAGACATACAATGGATCCATGGGCTCATATATTCATGAAAACACATATATATATATATATATATATATATTTAATACAGTGCTAGATAGCTTAAAAGCCGGTAATTCAATAGCCGGCTTTTGCTATCTGCTTCCCAAACCGGACAGGATATGAGACATGGTTTACATACAGTAAACCATTTCATATCCCTTATTTTTTTACATATTCCTCATTAGTAATGTTCCAAGTGTCTGTGTGCAAAATTTTGCGGCTCTAGCTGATAAAAAAAAGGGTTAAATTACGGAAAAAATTGGCGTGGGCTCCCACGCAATTTTCTCAGCCAGAGTGGGAAAGCCAGTGACTGAGGGCAGATATTAATAGCCTAGGAAGGTACCATGGATATTGCCCCCCCCCAGCTAAAAACATCTACCCCCAGCCACCCCAGAAAAGGCACATCTGTAAGATGCGCCTATTCTGGCACTTAGCCTCTCTCTTCCCACTCCCCTGTAGCGGTGGGATATGGGGTAATAAAAGGGTTAATGTCACCTTGCTATTGTAAGGTGACATTAAGCCAGGTTAATAATGGAGAGGTGTCAATAAGACACCTATCCATTATTAATCCAATAGTAGTAAATGGTTAATAAAGCACACACACATTAGGAAAAAAGTATTTTATTGAAATAAAGACACACGGTGTTGTAATAGTTTATTATACTCTCATCCAATTGAAGACCCTTGTCACCTGAAACAAAGTTAAAATAAAAAATCAACAATATCCCATACCTTCCGTCATTCAGTCTTGTCTCACGCTGTAAATCCATCTGAAGGGGTTAAATAATTTTACAAGCAGGAGCTCTGCTAATGCAGCCGCCCCTGCCTGTAAAAACTGGGGTATAACCTCAGATGAACTCGAGCGTGAGAAAATAATCTGAAAAATTCCCACGCTCGAGTTCATCTGAGGTTATGCCAGCAGGGGGCGCAGCCCTGCAAGTCTAGGTAGCTACATTCCCCTGCTTTCCATTCATTCCCCAGCTTTTAAAGGCAGGGGCAGCTGCATTAGCAGAGAGAGCAGATTGAGAGTATAATAAACTATTATAACACCCTGTGTCTTTATTTCTATAAATCCTTTTTTCCTAATGTGTGTGTGTGTTTTATTAACCATTTACTACTATTGGATTAATAATGGATAGGTGTCTTATTGACACCTTTCCATTATTAACCAGGCTTAATGTCACCTTACAATAGCAAGGTGACATTAACCTTTTATTACCCCATATCTCACCGCTACACGGGAGTGGGAAGAGAGAGGCTAAGTGCCAGAATAGGCGCATCTTCCAGATGTGCCTTTTCTGGGGTGGCTGGGCGTAGATGTTTTTAGCCAGGGGGGGCCAATATCCATGGTCCCTCTCTAGGCTATTAATATCTGCCCTCAATCACGGGCTTTCCCACTCTGGCGGAGAAAATTGCGCGGGAGCCCATGCCAATTTTTTCCATGATTTAACCATTTAACAGCTAGAGCCCCAAAATTTTGCACACAGACACTTGAGACATTACTAATGAGGAATATGTAAAAAAATAAGGGATATGAAATGGTTTACTGTATGTAAAACATGTCTCATATCCTGTCAGGTTTGGGAAGGAGATAGCAAAAGCCGGCAATTGAATTACCGGCTTTTCTGCTATCCAGCGCTGTATGAAATATAAATATATATATATGTGTCTCACTGACATTATATGTATGTATGTATATATATATATATATATATATATATATATATATATATATATATATATATATATATATATATATATACACTATGTGTAAACATTTATTTTAGCTATTCTATTCTAACCCGTCAATGTGATTTTACTGTACACGGCGCTGAATTACCGGCTTTTCTATAGAACACCGCTGCGTATTTCTCGCAAGTCACACTGTTGGTCCATGTGTAATCCGTATTTTTCTCGCCCCCATTGACTTTCATTGGCAGATTTTTTGTGCAATACGCTGACAAACGCAACATGCTGCGATTTTCTACAGCCGTACAAGACCGTAAAATACGGATGCGTAAAATATACCAGATAGGAGCTGGGCCATAGAGAATCATTGTACCGTGTGCAATGCGTATTTTCTGCGCCTCTCATACTTCCATAAAACTCGCTAGTGTGACGCCAGCCTTAGGCTGTGAATGGGCCAATATCCATGAGCCATCCAAGCCTATTAAGATTGGCCCCAAGCAGTCTGCTTTGCCTTAGCTGGCTATTAAATCTAGGGGGACCTCTGAAAAAATGACTTGGGGGCCCCCAATTTTTAATAACCAGCAAAGAGAAAGCAGACAGCATGGGGCTGATATTACAGGCTTGGAAGGTCCACAAATATTGGTGCCTTATCAAAATAATAAGACCAGTTCACAGCTGTCTGCTTTTCCTTGGATTGTTATTAAAAATAGGGGAAACCATACATCATTTTTTTCAATTATTTATTTTACACTGTCTTTCACTCCACCAGCATCGCCACCTGTGATCCAGCTGTTATACAGGCCAGGTCACAGGTTGCACCGGCCAATCACAACCATGTGAACACTTGGTAGGAGTTTTTATTTCCTTCAAGATCCGAAATTTCGGATCCCCATCCAATTTTTGGTAGATATCCCTATCGTCCAGTTGTCTATTTCCGAGATATATTTAAGCTTGTCCATGACCACGACAGCACCTCCTTTGTCTGTGGGCTTGATTATAATGTCATTGTTACGGGCAAGCTCATTCAATGCCATGTATTCATTCCTGGTAATATTGGGGCCTTTATATTGACTTGTACCCAGTAGCGTAGCTACCGGGGGGCAGAGGGGGCGGTCGCCCAGAGCCCCGTGCTCTGAGGGGCCCACCCGGAGTTACACTACTGTAACTACTGGCGCGCGCAGAGCAGGCAGAATCGATCTCCCTTCTCTGCCGCCGTGTCGCTATGGGGCCCCTGAGCAGGCGGGGAGGCCCCGGTGCCAGCATTGGGCCCCCCGCCCATCATCGCAAGGTCAGCTGTATCGGCATTTAGCCGATTTACTGATGCCGGCGTGCTGTGAGCGCCACCCTGTGGTCGGCGCTCACAGCACACCTGCATTTCTGCAACATAACAGCGATCTGATGATCGCTGTTATGTAGCAGAGCCGATCGGGCTGTGCCTGCTTCTAGCCTCCCATGGAGGCTATTGAAGCATGGCAAAAGTGAAAAAAAAAAGTTTTAAAAAATGTGAAAAAAATACAAAAAACATAAAAGTTTAAATCACCCCCCTTTCGCCCCAATCAAAATAAATCAATAAAAAAAAATCAAATCTACACATATTTGGTATCGCCGCATTCAGAATCGCCCGATCTATCAATAAAAAAAAAAGCATTAACCTGATCGTTAAACGGCGTAACGAGAAAAAAAATCGAAACGCCAGAATTAAGTTTTTTTGGTAGCCACGATTTGCATTAAAATGCAATAACGGGCGATCAAAAGAATGCATCTGCACCGAATTGGTATCATTAAAAACGCCGTCTCGGCACGCAAAAAATAAGCCCTCAACTGACCCCAGATCATGAAAAATGGAGACGCTATGAGTATCGGAAAATGGCGCAATTTTTTTTTATTTTTTTTTAGCAAAGTTTGGAATTTTTTTTCACCACTTAGGTAAAAAATAAACTAGTCATGTTAGGTGTCTATGAACTCGTACTGACCTGGAGAATCATAATGGCAGGTCAGTTTTAGCATTTAGTGAACCTAGCAAAATAGCCAAGCAAAAAACAAATGTGGGATTGCACTTTTTTTGCAATTTCACTGCACTTGGAATTTTTTTCCCGTTTTCTAGTACACGACATGGTAAAACCAATGATGTCTTTCAAAAGTACAACTCGTCCCGCAAAAAATAAGCCCTCACATGGCCAAATTGACGGAAAAATAAAAAAGTTATGGCTCTGGGAAGGTGGGGAGCGAAAAACGAAAACGAAAAAACGGAAAAAGCTCCGGGGGTTAAGGGGTTAAACAATGTCCAATCCTCTATCTTTAAGTGCGTTTGAATTTTCTGTTTCTCCACCGCATTTTCTCCAATGGCTTCTTGTCACTTTTTAATCTCTAACTGCAAAAATTCAATGTCTAATAGGATTATATCCATGGCATATTTGTTGGAAAACATAGAAAACTGTGTAAAAAAAATGTTTCCAGCAAATAAGTTAGGGCAAATATTTGACGGCAGCCCCCTTGGAACTTTTCGTTCTCTATAATATTGTCCCAATGTGGTAAGGTGCAACTGTAAAGTAACACTTCTTTTCATATCATTCTCATACTTGTGTTTATGGTCACAAACAGATGGTGTTTTCAGAAAAGTTGCATCTCCCTCTGTACCTCCAAGTATCCGTTCCTCACCCTCAATCGTATAATTGAATACGCCGGTTTCATTAGTATTCATGGTCTTCACAGCAAAAAAATTAAACGTACATAAAAAAATAAACTAAAAAATGTGCAAAAATATCCGAATGTACATATATAGAAAAAAATGAAACAGCACAACACTATAAAAATAGGGTGCACAGGCCCTCTCTGCAGTTCATCCAATACTTTTCCAACTTCATAACAAGAAAAAAGGAAGGCAGCATGCTATTCAGGTGAATAAATGGATTTATTCAGAGCTACAAGGCGTGGCGACGTTTCGGCTTGCACTGAACCTTTCTCATGCAGTGAATTAATGATACAAGTGGGTATATATAGGTATAATTCACAATCCTCAATTAATACCAAGCTCCTTAAATTTTACAAAAAATCACATAATAATACATAATTCAATCCGTAGTGCAATAACCAGGGCTGCCACTAGGAATTTCAGGGCCCCATACTGTCAAAATTTTGGGCCCCCTTGAAACTCCGCCCAGGCTCCACCCCTAGTTCCACCTCCACCCTAGCGCCGCCTCCACCCCACGAACCTTCCACAGTTCCTCCACCCTCTCTTGGAAAAGCTTCACTTCTGGCGAATATCGGTCTGCACTTGGACCGCAGTGCATGGACCGGCCGCGGGTCTCCTGACCTGAACTCAGCAGCCTCACAGCATGTATGAATGAGGATGCTGGTCAGGAGATCGGCGTCCAGTCCATGCACTGCTGTGGGAGCGCAGACCGATAGCCGTATTTCAAAAATTACACTGCCATAATAATAAAGATGTTTCCCGATCATATATACCAACTTGCTTCAATAATTTCCCACCGCCCTTCCAAACCCCAACCAAAACTTATAAGCTACTGGATTATCCTGATCTGCTGCCTGTTATAATTAGGCATTTGGTTTTGCAGCAGGTCAGGATCATCCAGTAGCTTATACATTCCACTCCCCTCCTCCTGGGCCCTGTTGGATGCGGCCCCCAGTCACCACTCGCCTTCTCTCATCAGCCACATGATACCAGTACAGACACAGCCACAGTGAGCCACCTGAAGCCTCTTCTCACCATCACCATAGACACTCACCCTGCTCGACCGCCCTCCGCCTGATCTGCCCTCCGCCTCCACCTGCTCATCCATCGCCCCCAGTCAGAAGAACAGAACAGCAAAAGCGATGACCTCCAAGACCACCCAACCTGAAACAGCAAGAAGGGGTTATACCTCAGTGCCCACCGGATGGGGTCACACAGGGGAGAATGAGATACAGCTAATCACACGGGAGAGGATTAGATACACAGCTCAGCAGACAGTATCACACGGGAGAGGATTAGATATACAGCTCAGCAGACAGTAAGGCCGGCGTCACACTTGGCGTAAGACAATACGGTCCGTTTTTTACGGCCGTAATACGGATAAATGTTCCCAAAATATTGATCCATAGTCAGGGTGTTTCAGCGTATTTTGCGCATGGCATCCTCCGTATGTAATCCGTATGGCATCCGTACTGCGAGATTTTCTCGCAGGCTTGCAAAACTGACATCTAATGGATTTATGTGCTCAAATGTTCGGGAAAACATATATACAGTATATATATATGTCATTGAGACACATATATATATATTCTGTATTTATATTTCATTCAGCGCGATATCTGTGAAAAGCCGGTAATTCAATTGCCGGCTTTTCATTTCTCCTGCACAAACCCGACAGGATATGAGACATGGTTTACATACAGTAAACCATCTCATATCCCCTTTTTTTTTGCATATTCCACACTACTAATGTTAGTAGTGTGTATGTGCAAAATTTCAGCGCTGTAGCTGCTAAAATAAAGGGTTAAATGGCGGAAAAAATTGGCGTGGGCTCCCGCGCAATTTTCTCCGCCAGAATGGTAAAGCCAGTGACTGAGGGCAGATATTAATAGCCAGGAGAGGGTCCATGGTTATTGGCCCCCCCGTGGCTAAAAACATCTGCCCCCAGCCACCCCAGAAAAGGCACATCTGGAAGATGCGCCTATTCTGGCACTTGGCCACTCTCTTCCCACTCCCTGTAGCGGTGGGATATGGGGTAATGAAGGGTTAATGCCACCTTGCTATTGTAAGGTGACATTAAGCCAGATTAATAATGGAGAGGCGTCAATTATGACACCTATCCATTATTAATCCAATAGTACGAAATGGTTAATAAAACACACACACACATGATTAAAAAGTATTTTAATGAAATAAACACACAGGTTGTTTTAATATTTTATTGCTCTCTCAATCCATTTGCAAACCCTCGCTTGGCAAAATAATAAACGCACAAGATACATACCCTCTGGTGAACCGTCTCGTCCCACGAGGTAATCCATCTGAAGGGGTTAATTATTTTACAGCCATGAGCTGCGCTAATGCACTCGCTAGTGGTTGTAATCCCCGGGTAATGAAGGAGATCTGAGTGATCTGTACTTACATTGAGTTGCGGTGATGCGCCCTCTGGTGGATGAACTCATGAACTGCAGCCTTGGAAAAGTTCCCACGCTCGAGTTCATGAGAGTTCATCCACCAGAGGGCGCATCACCGCAACTCAATGTAAGTACAGATCACTCAGATCTCCTTCATTCCCCGGGGATTACAACCATGAGCGAGTGCATTAGCACAGCTCATGGCTGTAAAATAATTAACCCCTTCAGATGGATTGCCTCGTGGGACGTGACTGTTCACCAGAGGGTATGTATCTTGTGCGTTTATTATTTTGCCAAGCGAGGGTTTGCAAATGGATTGAGAGAGCAATAAAATATTAAAACAACCTGTGTGTTTATTTCATTAAAATACTTTTTAATCATGTGTGTGTGTGTTTTATTAACCATTTCGTACTATTGGATTAATAATGGATAGGTGTCATAATTGACGCCTCTCCATTATTAATCTGGCTTAATGTCACCTTACAATAGCAAGGTGGCATTAACCCTTCATTACCCCATATCCCACCGCTACAGGGAGTGGGAAGAGAGTGGCCAAGTGCCAGAATAGGCGCATCTTCCAGATGTGCCTTTTCTGGGGTGGCTGGGGGCAGATGTTTTTAGCCACGGGGGGGCCAATAACCATGGACCCTCTCCTGGCTATTAATATCTGCCCTCAGTCACTGGTTTTACCATTCTGGCGGAGAAAATTGCGCGGGAGCCCACGCCAATTTTTTCCGCCATTTAACCCTTTATTTTAGCAGCTACAGCGCTGAAATTTTGCACATACACACTACTAACATTAGTAGTGTGGAATATGCAAAAAAAAGGGGGATATGAGATGGTTTACTGTATGTAAACCATGTCTCATATCATGTCGGGTTTGTGCAGGAGAAATGAAAAGCCGGCAATTGAATTACCGACTTTTCACTAACACCGCTGCGTATTTCTCGCAAGTCACACTGCTGGTCTGTGTGGAATCCGTATTTTTCTCGCCCCCATAGACTTTCATTGGTGATTTTTTTGCGCAATACGCTGACAAACGCAGCATGCTGCGATTTTGTACGGCCGTAGAAAGCCGTATAATACTGAACCGTAATATACGGCTGATAGGACGAGACCCATTGAGAAGCATTGTGCCGTATGTTATGCGAGTTTTACGCACGTAGTTTCTGCGCTCTTACGTCCGTAAAACTCGCATGTGTGACGGCGGCCTAATACACAGGATAGGATTAGATACACAGCTCAGAGTCAGCAGACTATAACGCAGGAGAGGATTAGATACACAGCTCAGCAGACAGTATCACAGGATAAGATTAGATACACAGCTCAGCAGGCAGTATAACACAGGATAGGATTAGGTACACGGCTCAGTAGTCAGTATCACACAGGATAAGATTAGATACAGCTCAGCAGGCAGTATAACACAGGATAGGATTAGGTACACGGCTCAGCAGACGGTATCACACAGGATAGGATTAGATACAACTCAGCAGGCAGTATAACACAGGATAAGATTAGATACAGCTCAGCAGACAGTATCACATAGGATAGGATTAGATACATCTCAGCAGACGAGATCACACAGGATAGGATTAGACACAACTCAGTAGGCAGTATCACACAGGATAAGATTAGATACAGCTCAGCAGGCAGTATAAAACAGGATAAGATTAGATACGGCTCAGCAGACAGTACTACACAGGATAGGATTAGATACACAGCTCAGCAGGCAGTATCACACAGGATAGGATTAGATACAGCTCAGCAGACAGTATCACATAGGATAGGATTAGATACATCTCAGCAGACGAGATCACAGGATAGGATTAGATACACGGCTCAGTAGTCAGTATCACACAGTATAAGATTAGATACACGGCTCAGCAGTCAGTATCACACAGGATAGGATTAGATACAACTCAGTAGGCAGTATCACACAGGATAAGATTAGATACAGCTCAGCAGGCAGTATAAAACAGGATAAGATTAGATACGGCTCAGCAGACAGTACTACACAGGATAGGATTAGATACACAGCTCAGCAGGCAGTATCACACAGGATAGGATTAGATACAGCTCAGCAGACAGTATCACATAGGATAGGATTAGATACATCTCAGCAGACGAGATCACAGGATAGGATTAGATACACGGCTCAGTAGTCAGTATCACACAGAATAGGATTAGATACACAGCTCAGCAGATAGTATCACACAGGAGAGGATTAGAAACACAGCTCAGCAGACTGTATCACACTGGATAGGATTAGATACACAGCTCAGCAGACAGTATCACACAGGATAGGATTAGATACACGGCTCAGCAGACAGTATCACACAGGAGAGGATTAGATACAGCTCAGCAGACAGTATCACACAGGATAAGATTAGATACAGCTCAGCAGACAGTATCACACAGGATAGGATTAGATACAGCTCAGCAGACAGTATCACATAGGATAGGATTAGATACAGCTCAGCAGACAGTATCACACAGGATAGGATTAGATACAGCTCAGCAGACAGTATCACGTAGGATAGGATTAGATACAGCTCAGCAGACAGTATCACATAGGATAGGATTAGATACAGCTCAGCAGACAGTATCACACAGGATAGGATTAGATACAGCTCAGCAGACAGTATCACGTAGGATAGGATTAGATACAGCTCAGCAGACAGTATCACATAGGATAGGATTAGATACATCTCAGCAGACGAGATCACAGGATAGGATTAGATACACGACTCAGTAGTCAGTATCACATAGGATAGGATTAGATACACAGCTCAGCAGACTGTATCACACAGGAAAGGATTAGATACACGGCTCAGCAGACAGTATCACACAGGAGAGGATTAGATACACGGCTCAGCACACAGTATCACATAGGAGAGGATTAGATACATGGGTCAGCAGTCAGTATCACACAGTACAGGATTAGATACACGGCTCAGCAGTCAGTATCACACAGGAGAGGATTAGATACATGGCTCAGCACACAGTATCACATAGGAGAGGATTAGATGCATGGGTCAGCAGACTGTATCACACAGGAGAGGATTACAAACAACTCAGCAGATGTGATCACCAGAGAGGGGAGAGACTCACCCTGCTCGTCCGTCATCTGTAATCCGCCCCCGCGTGACACACCGCACGCTACTCTCTCTGCTCCAGAATGAGGAAGTGGAGCAGCGTGTGATGTCAGGCAGGACCATGATGCACCTGGGCCGGCTGCAGCTTTTAAAGGTACAGTGCCATTTTCCGTTCTCCGAATGCATTAACAATACTGTAGGTGTATCTTTAAAACACCACAGTGCTGTGTTATGCATAGGGGGTTCGGAAGCCTTGAACAAAATGTCCAGGGGCCCGATGAGGAGAAGCAAAGAGAGGGGGGCCCGAGCTGCCAGCGTGTTCGGGCCCCCCTTTTTGCTCCTCATCACCGGGCCCCATACAGTAGTAATGGCTGTAATGCCCTGATGGCGGCCCTGGCAATAACACTACTTCTCATATATCTTTTAAAAGTGCTAGTGCTTAAAGGTGCTATATACAGTATATACATACAGTATAACTTGATGCATCCTAATTGCTCATAATTATACTATTTGTGCAGCTGTGTAGTAAATTCAACTCACCCAATATAGATTATAGATTCTCACACGGAGGACGCCAAGAACGCCATATTCGCGTTCCTTCAAAAAAATAAGTTTTGTAAATTTCCTTGAAAAAATGAAAAATTACTGCTACATTTTTAAACCTAAAAGGCTAACAAAATAAAATAGCATTTTACAAATGGTGCTGATGTAAAGCCGACATGTGGGAAATGTTATTTATTAATATTTTTCTATGGTATGACTATCTGGATTAAAGGGATAATCATTCAAAGTTTGAAAATCGCATTTTTTTTAACATTTTTGTCAAATTTCTGATTTTTTTTAAAATACATAACCACATTTCTACATAAATTTACCATTAACATAAAGTATAACATGTCACGAAAAAACAATTTCAAAATCATTGGGATCTGTTGAAACATTCCAGAGTTATTAACACATAAAGGGACGCTGGTCAGGTTAAAAAAAAATTTGGCACGGTCACTAAGGGGTTAAAAGGATAAAATTTTAATGGGAGTGTTTTTTTTAATATCTGATTTTTGTGTAAGGTAATAATTGATCAAAGTCTGGTGCTTTCAGCATCTCTGGCTCTGATGGTGAAGCCTCACTAATTAAAGATGAATTATTTGTATATGTGTTATGTAAATTTAGATGAACCCGAACCTAAAGTCATTCAAGTGTGAATTTAATCTCAGAGTGGAAACTCCATCACTGAATACTGTTTAGGGCTTGTTCAGACGAGCTTAATACATGGACAAGTGCTGTCTGAGAAAAAATGGGACAGCAATCAATGCAGATTAATGAGGCTGTTTAGATGGCAGTTTTCCCACACTGACAAAATTTACGGACCACACCAGTGCGTGTTAATAACAGGCATCTCCTGATCCCCTGATCTCGTCCATTATGTGGATGAGCACATGCAACCAGTCACACTGGCAATATGCAGACGTGACTGGCCTGAGCTTTAGTACGGCCGTCAGTACCCGGCCTTATAGCTATTAACATCACCCCTTGTAATAGAGACGTACAACCCTTCTCTTTCCCTTGCCAAGTACACCTGCCATTACTACATCCCTCAGCACCAACAGTCTTGCTACTCAGACAGCGAAATATCTTTTCCTTTGTTGGCAATGATAATGTCTGTCCTCACATAGCACTCATTTGTACCTTCCTCGGTGTAAATAGTTAATGACAATAGATTGTAAATGGTATTATTATTAATTAATGAATACGAATATTCAGTAAAGCTTCTGTGTAGTGTCCATTACAACCTCATTAATTTCCCGTATGCCACTTTTTCAATATTAGGCTCAAAATTAAGAGGATAATAAAAAAGCGATAATATATTGCAATGGTTGAGGTCCGTGACATATTGTTCAATCATTCAGCCAAATTAGTAATACTCAAGCATTTACATCAACTCTACTTTGGCCAAATTTTATCATTCTACAGCACACATTACTGCTGGTTTTTGCTATCTACTTTTTTATTGGAAGCGTTTTATTTATAGATTTGAAATAAACAGCAATATATGATTAAGTTCACTGTAAGGCCCCATACACACGTTCAGGAATTGATGCAGAAAATTCCTGTGAAAATCCTGACATTTCTGCCGGATTTCCGCATGAAAACCGCATGCGTTTTTTATCGCGTTTTTTGCGCGGTTTTGACGCGTTTTTTCCCAAACATTTCCCAATGCATTAGACAGTGGGAAAACCGCGAAAAAAACGCAAAATTAATGAGCATGTCCGGTTTTTTACCGCAATGTGTTTTTCATGCGGAAAAACGCACATCATGTGCACAGAAATTGCGAATTTCATTAAAAATGATAGGATGCTTAATGTATGCAGATTATTTGCGGTTTTATAGCGTTTTTATAGCGCAAAAACGCTAAAAAAACACAAATAATCTGCACTGTGTGAACATAGCCTTATAATCAAGTAAAATCCACCAAAGGCTTTTTGGCTACTCATGCTAATAGCTTACTTACCCTACAGTATTTAAAATCAACCATATGTGATGTTTGCTTGGCCACTTTATTACAGAAACTATCTAACAGCACCATCTAGTGGCCAAGTAGTAGGACGTTCAGTATTGATGGGATTGCACAATTGGAGCTGCTGACTAAATCCCCATAAATCAAATTCATCTGAGATTAGTATCAACTATGCGGTTAAATAAATTATGACTGGTCTGCAACACCGGCAGTGAAGACTGAAAATATTCTAGGTGCTAATTCATCACAGCTCATCTACCATCTGCAAGGCAATGCTCAATGGTTCAGACCTGAATTTATTACTGGTACACAAAGCAGTATTTGTGTGTTAGCCTACAATTATACTAACATGCTCAGCTCCCGCTTAACCCCTTCACCCCAAAGCCTGTTTTCACCTAAGTGACAGTGCCAATTTTTACAATTCTGACCACTGTCACTTTATGAGGTCATAACTCTGAAACGCTTCAACGAATCCTGCTGATTCTGACATTGTTTTCTCGTGACATATTGTACTTCATGACAGTGGTAAAACTTCTGACTTGCATTTATTTGTGAAAAAAACAAAAATTTGTCGAAAATTATGACAATTTAGCAATTTTCAAACTTGTAGTTTTTATGCCCTTAAATTAGAGTTATATCACATAATATAGTTAATAAACAACATTTCCCACATGTCTGCTTTACATCAGCACAATTTTGGAAACATAATTTTTTTTGTTAGGGAGTTATAAGGGTTAAAAGTTGACCAGCGATTTCTCATTTTTGCAACAAAATTTGCAAAACCATTTTTTTTTACGGACCACCTCACACTTGAAGTGACTTTGAGGGGTCTATATGACAGAAAATGCCCAAAAGTGACACCATTCTAAAAACTGCACCCCTCAAGGTACTCAAAACCACATTCAAAAAGTTTATTAACCCTTCAGGTGCTTCACAGGAATTTTTGGAATGTTTAAAAAAAATTGAACATTTAACTTTTTTTTCACAAAATTTTCACTTCAGATCCAATTTGTTTTATTTTACCAAGGGTAACAGGAGAAATTGGACCAAAAAAGTCGTTGTACAATTTGTCCTGAGTACGCTGATACCCCACATGTTGGGGTAAACCAATGTTTGGGCACATGGCAGAGCTCGGAAGGGAAGGAGCGGCATTTGACTTTTCAATGCAAGATTTGCTGGAATTGAGATCGGAACCCATGTCGCGATTGGAGAGCCCCTGATGTGCCTAAACAGTGGAAACTCCCACAAGTGACACCATTTTGGAAAGTAGACCCTCTAAGGAACTAATCTAGATGTGTGGTGAGCACTTTGAACCTCCAAGTGCTTCACAGAAGTTTATAATGTAGAGCCGTAAAAAAAAAATCATATTAATTTTCACAAAAAATGATCTTTTTGCCCCAAATTTTTTATTTTCCCAAGGGTAACAGGATAAATTGGACCACAAAAGTTGTCGTGCAATTTGTCCTGAGTACGCTGATACCTCATATATGGGGATAAACCACTGTTTTGGCGCATGGCAGAGCTCGGAAGGGAAGGAGCGCCATTTGACTTTGCAATGCAAAATTGGCTGGAATTGAGATCGGAACCCATGTCGCGTTTGGAGAGCCCCTGATGTGCCTAAACAGTGGAAACCCCCACAAGTGACACCATTTTGGAAAGAAGACCCCCTAAGGAACTTATCTAGATGTGTGGTGAGCACTTTTAACCCCCAATTGTTTCACTAAAGTTTAGAATGTAGTGCTGTGAAAATTAAAAAAATAATTTTTTCTTTCCACAAAATGATGTTTTAGCCCGCAATTTTTTTTTCCCAAGGGTAACAGGAGAAATTGGACCACAGAAGTTATTGTCCAATTTGTCCTGAGTGCGCTGATACCCCATACATTCGGGGGAACCACTGTTTGGGCGCACGGCAGAGCTCGGAAGGGAAGGAGCGCTGTTTGAAATGCAGACTTAGATGGATTGGTCTGCAGGTGTCATGTTGCATTTGCAGAGCCCCTGATGTACCTAAACAGTAGAAACCCCCCACAAGTGACCCCATATTGGAAACTAGACCCCCCACGGAACTTATCTAGATGTGTTGTGAGAACTTTGAACCAACAAGTGTTTCACTACAGTTTATCACGCAGAGCCGTGAAAATAAAAAATAATTTTTTTTCCACAAAAATGATATTTTAGCCCCCACGTTTTTATTTTCCCAAGGGTAACAGGACAAATTGGACCACAAAAGTTGTTGTCCAACTTGTCCTGAGAACGCTGATACCCCATATGTTGGGGGGAACCACTGTTTGGGCGCACAGGAGAACTCGGAAGGGAAGGAGCACTGTTTTAGTTTTTCAAAGCAGAATTGGCTGGAATTGAGATCGGACGCCATGTCGCGTTTGGAGAGCCCCTGATGTGCCTAAACAGTGGAAACTCCCCAATTCTAACTGAAACCCTAACCCCAACCCTAACCCCAGCCCTAATCCCAACCCTAACCCCAGCCCTAACCCTAGCCCTAACCCCAACCCTAACCCTAGCCCTAACCCTAGTCCTAACCCTAGCGCTACTTTCACACTAGCATTTTTTGCATACGTCGCAATGTGTCGTTTTGGCGAAAAAACGCATCCTGCAAAGTCATCTGCAGGATGCATTTTTTCCCCATAGACTAACATTAGCGACGCACTGTGACGTATTGACACGTCGCAACCGTCGTGCGACGGTTGCGTCGTGTTGTGGCGGACCGCCGGCAGCAAAAAACATTACATGTAACTTTTTTGTGCCGACGGTCCGCCATTTCCGACCGCGCATGCGCGGCTGGAACTCCGCCCCCACCTCCCCGCACCTCACAATGGGGCAGCGGAAGCGTGGAAAAACAGCATCCGCTGCCCCCGTTGTGCGGCGCTTGCACAGTATGCGTCGGTACGTCGGGCCGACGCAGCGCGACTGCCCCGTACCGACGCTAGTGTGAAAGTAGCCTAATGGGAAAATGGAAATAAATATATTTTTTTAAATTTTATTATTTTTCCCTAACTAAGGGGGTGATGAAGGGTCATTTGATTTACTTTTATAGCGTTTTTTTGGCGGATTTTTATGATTGGCAGCCATCACACACTAAAAGACGCTTTTTATTGCAAAAAATAGTTTTTGCATCACTACATTTTGAGAGCTATAATTTTTCCATATTTTGGTCCACAGAGTCATGTGAGGTCTTGTTTTTTGCGGGACGAGTTGACGTTTTTATTGGTAACATTTTCGGGCACATGACATTTTTTGATCGCTTTTTATTCCGATTTTTGTGAGGCGGAATGAACAAAAACCAGCAATTCCTGAAATTCTTTTAGGGGGGCGTTTATACCGTTCCACATTTGGTAAAAATGATAAGGCCGGTTTCACACGTCAGTGGCTCCGGTACGTGAGGTGACAGTTTCCTCCCGTACCGGAGACACTGACACACGTAGACCCATAAAAATCAATGCATCTGTTCAGATGTCATTGATTTTGTGCGGACCGTGTGCGGACCGTGTCTCCGTGTGCCAAACACGGAGACATGTCAGTGTTCGTGGGAGCGCACGGATTACACGGACCCAATAGAGTCAATGGGTCCGTGTAAAACACGCACCTCACACGGACATTCTCCGTCTGGGGTCCGTGTGGCGTGCCGGAGACAGCGCTACAGTAAGCGCTGTCCCCCCCCACATGGTGCTGAAGCCGCCATTCATATGTTCCCTGTAGCAGCGTTTGCTACAGAGAAAATATGAATGATAGTGTTTAAAATAAAGATCCATGTGTCCGCCGCCCCCCCACCCCCTGTGCGCCCCCCCCGCTGGTCAGAAAATACTTATCCGGGTCCCCCGTCGGCAGTCGCTCCTTCCTGGTCTGGCCGCGCCTCCTACTGTATGCGGCCGATTACACTCATGAATATGTGGCTCCACCTCCAATAGGGGCGGAGCCGCCTATTCATGAGTGTAAATGAGCGGCCCCACGTGACCGCATACAGTAAGCCGCGGCCAGACCAGGAAGGAGCGACTGCCGACGGGGGATCCGGGTGAGTATTTTCTGACCAGCGGGGGGGGCGCACAGGGGGTGGGGGGGCGGCGGACACATGGATCTTTATTTTAAACACTATTCTTCATATTTTCCCTGCAGCAAACGTTGCTGCAGGGATGATATGAATCGCAGCTTCAGCACCATGCAGAGTGGGTACCACACGCTCCGTGTGGTACCCACTCGCCATACGGGCGGCACACGTGTGCCGCAGGTATGGCCTCCGTGAGTTCCCAGGCACACGGACACGGATAACTCCGGTACCGATTTATTCCGGTACCGGAATTATCTGGACGTGTGGGACAGCCCTAAAGCAGTTTTATTCTTCAGGTCAGTACGATTACAGCGATACCTCATTTATGTAATTTTTTTATGTTTTGGCGCTTTTACACAATAAAAACTATTTTATATAAAAAAACCTGTTTTTGCATCGCTTTATTCTGAGAGCTATAACTTTTTTATTTTTCTGCTGATGATGCTGTATGGCGGCTTTTTTTTTGCGGGACAAGATGACGTTTTCAGCGGTATCATGGTTATTTATATCTGTCTTTTTGATCGCGTGTTATTCCACTTTTTGTTTGGCGGTATGATAATAAAGCGTTGTTTTTTGCCTTGTTTTTTTTTTTTTTTGCGGTGTTCATTTAAGGGGTTAACTAGTGGGATAGTTTTATATGTGTACTTTTATTTATTTTTTTTAATTTACATAAATAAATGGATTTTCTGGGAAATGTTTTTTTTTCTCTTTATTTGGGGATTTTTTTTATTTTTATTTTGTACTATTGTCCCAGGGTGGGACAACACTGTAGTAGATCAGATCGTTGATCTGACAGTGTGCATAGCACTCTGTCAGATCAACGATCTGACAGGCAAGTGTAGGAGGCTTGCCGGCGCCTGCTCTCAGCAACTCTCAGCAGGCGCCGGCAAGCAGGGTCATTTCATGACCCGGAAGGAGTCCCGTGGCCATCTTGGATCCGGGGACTCCTTCCAGGTCACCGGAGCAGCGCGATCTCATCGCGCTGCTCCGGTGGGAGAGCGCAGGGAGCCCCCGTCCCTGCGCGATCCCCCTCTATGCCGCTGTCACTATTGACAGTGGCATCAGAGGGGTTAAATGCCCGCGATCGGCGATAGCGCCGATCGTGGGCATTGCTGCGGGGTGTCAGCTGTCATATACAGCTGACACCCGCACCCGATCACCGCGGCGCTCAGTGCGAGACCGAAGGTGATCGATGCGCCGTACTACTACTGCGGCTGGCACAAATGCAGTGCCGGCAGCGCAGTAATAGTATGGCGCATGTCTCGAAGGGGTTAATGTAAAGTACTCCAGTTAATATTTTCTAAATGGTGTTTTGTTATAGAATTATGCTAGGCATTGTATCCTAACCTTCCTAGTCTACACATTCTTACAGGATAGTGAAATATGTAGAGAGCAAAAAAAATCTGCTTTTACTAGTAAATGCCCCCTTCAAATGTCCTGATATTTATGGTAGAGTAAAACCAGTACCGGTGCTATCCGTGTCCGTGGGTACGTGTGTGGCATCCATGTGTTGTCGTGTACTGTCCATGTGCACCATTCATGTGACACGTACTGGAATAGAATACAGAATAGAAATGACAGATGTGTGGGTGTTAACTCCTTAAACCCCCAGGGTGGTTTGCACATTAAAGTGAACCTGTTACCTAGTTTGGCCGATAAGAGATACGGCCATCACCTTTCAGGGCTTATCTACAGCATTCTATAATGCTGTATATCTGCCCCCAACCCGACCTGTAAGAGAAGAAAAAAAACTTTGATTATAACTGGAACTGTCGGGGCTACCACCATTGTTGCCGGGGGAAGCACTTTCTGACTGGAAGAGACCTTTGCACCTGACTGTAGAGGGCGGGTCTGAGAGGACGAGGTCTTTGACGGGAAGACAATGTGTGTTACAAGGAAGGTTGACTCCATCTTCGCAGACCGACGGCAATGAGTAGGCCCGCGCTCCACACTTTCATCCCCCGTGCAGATAGACTGTGTACCTCCAGAGACCATTACTCCTACTGTCTCCGACGTTACTAGTACAAACCGGTCTGCACCGCTGACTGTTGCCAGTGCGCGACATAGTACCTTCCACACGGTGCATGCTGAAGCAAGTAGCGTGACCAAGGCCTCCGCTCCGGGACTTCGTTCACCAATCGCTGTACCACTTGAGCAGTTCCTTGTTCCAGGGCCACAAGACTATGTGTGGAAAGGCCAGGATATGAGAAAGTGCTTCACCTTTCTCCGGGATCAGTTCAGAGATTTCTCGTGTCACCTACGGCGCCATCGTGGGATTTTCCAGCCTCCTCCGTCCGGGAAACACAGACTGATAAGTTAACCCATTATTTGAACTTATATTATTGCTCTATAATTGTATATGCTTTGTTCTCCTATATTCCCTCACTACCTGTTTCTCTCTCTAACTGTTATAATAACTCATTATAAAAAACCCGTTAACTTTTGTTCAGCCTCCTGCTTGTCACTGCATCCCACATTCCTTCTAGAACCTTACCTTGCGGGGCGGTCCAATCCAATGGGCGCTGCTGGTCTTGGTCCGGTGCCTCCCATCTAATTACAATTCCTGCCTCCTGCTTGCTTCGTGTGGATGATGTGCCACTTCATCATTCACACCTTCTCCTTGGCACAGTGCTCCTGTGCAAGCTTACTTCTCTGCCCTGTCGAGGGCAGAGCAAAGTACTGCAGTGCGAATGCGCCAGGGCTATTTGACCTTTCACGGCACCTGCGCACTGCAGTACTTTGCTCTGCCCTCAACAGGGCAGAGAAGAACACCTGCGCAGTGCCGAGGACATACATCATCCACACGAAGCAAGAAAGAGGGCGGTATCGCAAGAAGAAGGGAGGCGTTAGACCTAGAAGAGTGACACCCATCGGACCGGACTACCCCGCAGGTTAATATAATAAAAGTTATTTTTGTTCTCTTCCAGGTTGAGTTCGGGGTAGATATACAGCATTATAGAATGCTCTATATGAGCCCTGAGAGGTGATGGCCGTATCTCTTATCGGCCAAACTTGGTGACAGGTTCCCTTTAATGACCGGGCCAATTTTTGCAATTCTGACCGCTGTCACTTTATGAGGTCATAACTCTGGAATGCTTCAAAGGATCCTGGTGATTCTGAGATTATTTTTTTGTGACATATTGTTCTTCACGATAGTGGTAAAATTTCATCGGTATGACTTGCATTTATTTGTGAAAAAAATGGAAATTTGGCAAAAATTTGGAAAATTTCACAATTTTCAAACTTTGAATTTTCATGCCCTTAAATCACAGACATGTGTCACACAAAACATTTCCCACATGTCTAATTTACATGTGCAACATTTTGAAACCAAAATTTTTCTTTTGTTTGGAAGTTATAAGGGTTAAAAGTTAACCTGCGATTTTTCATTTTTCCAACAAAATTTGCAAAACCATTTTTTTTAGGGACCACCATTTTTTCTAGGGACCACATCACATTTGAAGTTAAAAAAGTGGCACCAATTTAAAACCTGCACCCCTCAAGGTGCTCAAAACCACATTCAAGAAGTTTATTAACCCTTCAGGTCAGGGCCAGCTCCAGGTTTTTGAGGGCCCCGGGCGAAAGAGTCTCAGTGGGCCCCCCTTTAACACATACCACGATTCATGATGCACAGATACAACAGAGAAATATGGGTATAGTACAATGCCAGATTTCACTTCTTACATGAGTGATAGCTATTATAAATTCTACAATACCATACAGCAGAGGGGATTTATATAAGTCAACCCTTTATATGCCAATTTGTGTGACCTACTCCCTCTTCCTCAGTTACCAGTAGGTATTTTATTGCTAACTGTTATGACCCCAATGGCGAGGGTCTCAGAGATATCAGCAAGTCTGCGAAGTACAAAAATCCACACTGGAGATTCAAGAACCCCCGAACCGTCTAACGGCCCGGGGGGAGAACTCCAGCCTCCCTAGAGCTTCCAGCAAGGATAGGATACAGATAATGTACAAGCTGGACAAAAATGCAAAACAAAAACAATAGCAAAAAGCAAGAAAGCAGACTTAGCTTAATCAAGCAGGAACCAGGATCAGTAGACAAGAGCACTACAGATTAGCTCTGATATCAACGTTGCCAGGCATTGAACTGAAGGTCCAGGGAGCTAATATAGCAACACCCCTGACCTAACGACCCAGGTGAGCATACAAGGGATGATAGACATACCCAGAGTAAAAACACTAGTAGCCACTAGAGGGAGCCAAAAGGTAAATTCACAACAGCTAACTAAACTTGCTGCAAAGAAAAAACTGCATACATTGAATATTGAATAATGGAAAGCTTTTTAAAGTAAACATTAGAAAGTATTAATGTAAAATATTTGTAAAAGTGCAAAATGGGTAGCATATAGCATGGCCACTTAGTATATAGCACAGCCACATAGTATATAACACAGCCCATGTAGTATATAACACAGCCCATGTAGCATATAGCACAGCTATGTAATATATAGCACAGCCACGTAGCATATATCACAGCCCATGTAGTATATAACACAGCCCACGAAGCATATAGCACAGCCACGTAGCATATAACACAACCATGTAGTATATAGCACAGCCCACGTAGCATATAACACAGCCATGTAGCATATAACACAGCCATCTAATATATAACACAGCCCACGTAGTATATAGCACAGCCACATAGCATATAGCACAGCCCACATAGCATATAACACAGCACACGTAGCATGTAGCACAGCCATATAGCATATAACACAGCCATGTAGCATATCACACAGCCCACGTAGTATATAGCACAGCAATGTAGTATATAGCACAGCCACGTAGTATATAGCACAGCCACGTATCATATAGCACAGCCACATGGTATATAGCGAAGCCACGTAGCATATAGCACAGCCACATGGTATATAACAAAGCCCACGTAGCATATAGCACAGCCATGTAGCATATAACACAGCCAACATAGTATATAGCACAGCCCATGTAGTATATAGCACAGCCATGTAGTATATAGCACAGCCACATAGTATATAGCACAGCCACGTAGTATATAACACAGCCACGTATATAGCAGTGTGGGCACCATATCTCTACGTCATCTGGGGTCATTTCGCAAGGCATCACTGGGAACGGGAGCTGCCGGGAGCATCACGAGGATTGGGAAGGCTGCGGGGGCCGCTGGAAGGTGAGAATAGCACGACTTCTTATTTTTTTAAATTATTTTTAACATTATATCTTTTTACTATTGATGCTGCATAGGCAGCATCAGTAGAAAAAGTTGGTCACACTTGTCAAAATGGTCCCCACCCCGTCTCGCTATGGCCCTGGCACTTGCCCGGGTGCACCGGGTGCTCACGCCAGCCCTGGTTCAGGTGCTTCACAGGAATTTTTTTGAAAAAAATTAACATTTAACTTGTCTTCACATAAAGTTGACATCAGGTTAAATTTTTTTTATTTTGACAAGGATAACAGGAAAAAAATGGACCCCAAAATTTGTTGTGTAATTTCTCCTGTGCATGTCGATACCCCATATGAGGGAAAAAGTCACTGTTTGTGCACACGGCAGAGCTCGGAAGGTAAGGCACACCATTTGACTTTTTGAATGCAAAATTTGCTGGAAAAATTGATGGACACCATGTCACATTTGGAGAGCCATTGATGTGTCTAAACAGTAAAACTCCCCCACAAGTGACACCGCTTTGGAAACTAGTCCCTTCAGAAAACTGATCTAGATGTATGGTGCGCACAATGAACCTTCAGGTGCTTTACAGAAGTTTATAAAGTTGAGCTGTAAAAATAAAAAAATCTAATTTTCCCCAAAAATATGCTTCAGCACAAAATATTTCATTTTCACAAGGGCAACAGGAAAAATTGCACCATGCAATTTGTTATGCAATTTATCCTGAGTATGCCGATACCCAATATGAGGGAGAAAACTATTGTTTGGGTTCATAACAGGGCTCGGAAGGGAAGGGGCGTCATTTGACTTTTTGAATGTAAAATTTCCTGGAATCATTCGGACATCTTGTCCCATTTAGAGAGCTCCTGATGTGTCTAAACAGTGGAAACCCCCACAAGTAACCCTACTTTGGAAAATATTCCCCTCAAGGAATGTATTTAGATGCATGGTAAGCACCTTGAACCCCCAGGAGCTTCACAGAAGTTTATAACGTTGAGCTGTGAAAATAATAAATTCATTTTCCTCACATAAATGTTGTTTTAGCCCCAAGTTTAACTTTTCTAAGGGCTAATAGGAATTTTTTTTTACAACAAACTGAGGTACATTTTTTCCTGAGTGCACCAATACCCTACATGTAATCGGGAAATATTTTTCAGGCACAGTGCGAAGCTCAGAAGGCAAGGAGCGGTAGATTTTGCTGTTATGGTTTGCAGGTACCATGAGCCACTGGGAGAGCCCACGAGGTGCCAGAACACCAGAACCCCCCCATATGTGACACCATTTTACAAACTACACCTCTCACTTAATTCATCTTGGGGTGCAGTAATCATATTGACAACATGGGTGTGTCACAGAATTTTATACCATTGAGCAGTGAAAAAAAAATAACTACATTTTTACCATCAAAATTTAGTTTTAGCCCCAGATTTTACATTTTCACACAAGAAGTGGGTAAAAATGGCACTAAAATTTGTCCCACAGATTCTACTGAACAATACCCCATATGTGGCTGTACAGTACTACTTATCCATACGGAGAGACTCAAGAGGAACGGAGCACTATTTGCATCCTGGAGCACAGATTTTCCTAGAAGAATTTGCAGACTCCGTACACAGAGCCCCCAGTTGCTAGAAGAGCAGAATTCCCCTCAAGTGACCCCATGTTGGAAATTATACCCCTTTGGGAATTTATCTACAGGTGTAATGCTGATTTTGACTTCATGGGTATTTTCCAGAAACAAGCAGCAATGAATGTGCCAAGTGAAAATTGCAAACTGCCGCTGTAGTGACCAGTAGGTTGCAGTCACCTGTACATTATGCCCAAACCGTGGTTCTGGAGGCATGCACCCATTAACTTAGGTGGGCTCTCATAGCTTCAGAAATACCAAATGTGGATGCTATATGTGGTTTAGGTACACTGTAGGGCTCAGAAGGGAAAAGGGGCTTTTGGATTTGGGAGCACAGATTTTGTTGAATTTCTTTTGGCGAGTGAGGAGCCATTTTGCTTTTCCAGAGCCTTTGTACTACCAGTAACATGGAAACCCCCTATAATTCCGTTAGCAGATGACAGACCTGAGACTTTTTTGTGGATTGAGTTGAATTATTTATTGGGAACATTTTACATAATGTTTGGGATCACATTTATCTTGCGCTCTATGCTGAGCACTTGCTTTGGGGGTCCATCTAAATCTCTGAGTTACGTGATTTGGATGAAACCCCTGAGGGATCCATTCACTATAATGAGGCAGCAGAGTTACTCTGAATTCCGTCTGTCCCCTGTTTAGCGGTGTCCCTCTTTTCAGAAGTGCTCAAAACTGTGGCTGACGGCACTTTCATGCAATCCTAAAAAGGCAGACACCGCCGGATCACAGGTCAGACGGCATCCTCAGTGTCTCCATCTGCCTCATTATAGGGAATCTGATTCTGTCTTATTCACATCTTTCAGAGATTTACACAGAAACCACGGTATAAGCGCTCAGTGTAGAGCGCAGGATAGATGTGCACCGAGCCTTACCATGATCTTTGGGAGGCAGAACGAAAAAATTAACAGTAGGTGAAGAATTGGTTTTATTTATTTTTACATCTTTCCTCGTGCGGTATAAGTCGTCTGACTTTATTCTTCAGGTCGATGCGATTACAGCGATACCAGATTACCATATTTATCTCGAGTTTTTATGTTTGGCTGCTGTCACACACTAAAAGGCGTGTTTTAGTGCAAAAAATAGTTTTTGTATCACCAGAGCTATAATTTTTGCATATTTCGGCCGAGTCATGTTATGGCTTGTTTTGTTTTTTCGGCACAAGTTGACTTTTTATGGTACCATTTTCAGGCACATGACATTTTTTGATCACTTTCCATTCCGATTTTTGGGACACATAATGAAAAAAAAGAGCAATTCAGGAATTTTTTTTTGGGGGAGTAGTGAGTTTATGCCGTTCTGTGTGTGGTTAAATTAATAAGGCAGCTTTATTCTTCCAGTCAGTATGATTACAGCAATACCTCATTTATATCGTTTTCTTATGTTTTGGCACTTTTTACACAATAAAAACTATTTTTATAGAAAAAATAATTATTTTTGCATCCCTTTATTGTGAAAGCTATAACTTTTCTATTGTTTTGCTGTTGGAGCTGTATGGCAGCTTGTTTTTTGCGGGACAAGATGACGTTTTCAGCGGTACCATGTTTATTTATATCCTTTTTTTATCGTGTTTTATTCCACTTTTTGTTTGGCGGTATGATGATAAAGCATTGTTTTTTGCATTGTTATTTATTTCTTTTTTATGGTGTTCACTAAAGAGGTTAACTATTTTGACAGTTTTAGGCTATGTGCACACATATAACGGTCCTCTGAGGATTTTTCCGCAGCGGAATTGATAAATCTGCAGGGCAAAAACGCTGCATTTTTGCTGCAGATTTATCGCGTTTTTTCTGCGTATTTCACTGCGGTTTAACACCTGCGGATTTCTATTGGAGCAGGTGTAAATCCGCTGTGGCATCCGCAGAAAGAAGTGACAAGCTGCAGAATGTAAACCACTGCGTTTTTATCTGCAGCATGTGCACAGTGTTTTTTGTTTCCCATAGGTTTACATTGAAATGTAAACTCATGGGAAACTGCTGCGGACCCGCAGCTGCAGAAACGCTGCGGATGCGCAGCGTTTTCCGCATCGTGTGCACATACCCTTATAGGTCGGGTCTTTACGGACATAGTGATACCAAATATGTGTACTTTTATTATTGTTTTGTTTTTTTTATTCAAATATTTACTTGTAGAAACAATATCTTTTGATTTTTTTATTACTATTTTTGATTTTTACAATCATTTTACTTTTTATTTTTGTTTTACTTTTTTAAAAAACTTTTTTACTTTGTCCCACTATGGGGCAATAATTTTTTGCAAGCTGATCGCTTCTACAGCATGGAGATGTAGCCACAAAAACCTCTCTTGACATCCTTTTGGTCAGAAAACCAGGCTATAATTAGCCTATATACAAGCAAGTATACCCACTCAAACTAGCATAATGTTACAAAGAGAAAAAAGAGTTATGCCAGGTATATATAGAGTAAAAAGAATACAAAGTTTATTAACAATTGAACAGTATATTACCAATACAATTACACACAGGAAATAAAGTGATACATGTGCAAAAACAACCCGGCAGGGTGTGAAGACCCTCCAAAAGCCCCAACCGCTCAATGCCTATCAATATTTTTTATATAAAGTGCATGTGCATACTACCGTGGCATAGGTGGACATGTCTAACGCCACCCAGGACCCTAACAAAGACATAATCCTAAAGTAGGGTGATAGTTAGTCCATGGGAGGCTAACAGACACCACAAGCAGGGGTTTGGAGGGAATAAAACCGGGTGTCCCGAAAAACCTCCCGATTATTGTTAATAAACTTTGTAAGCATGGAGATGTAGCAGCATCCCCATGTTGTAGAACCTGTCAGCTCTGCACTATGCACGGGCGATTGCGCAAACGTAATAATCTGTCCCTGGTCAAATAGGCCCAGGGCACATGGACACATTATTATGTCTAATGTCAGCAAGGGGTTAAAGATTTTAAAAGATAGATAGATAAATAGATAGATATTCAGAAAAAAAAGACAAATAGCCACCAGGGCTATTGATGTCCCTTTTGTATTTTTGAAAATACTGGAGTGCTGCCTCTTTTTTCTGAATTTATATTCTTTTGCACGGAGGGGACTCCTTGCAGAGAGGCCCTGCACCAGGGCCGGACTGGGACTAAAATTCAGCCCTGGCATTTGAAGTCACACAGGCCCACTTGTCACATGGTGACTGTATAATATCTTTGTACACTTGTAGGCTACAAGAAGTGAGGGGAGTGTAACACGACTATATAACATATAATTACAGCTGTATCCAGCATTACAGCTCAGCCCCCATAGAATGTAATACAGCACAGCCCCCATAGAATGTAATACAGCCAGCCCCCATAGACTATAATACAGCACAGCCCCCATAGAATGTAATACAGCACAGCCCCCATAGAATGTAATGCAGCACAGCCCCCATAGAATGTAATGCAGCACAGCCCCCATAGAATGTAATACAGCACAGCCCCCATAGAATGTAATGCAGCACAGCCCCATAGAATGTAATACAGCACAGCCCCCATAGAATGTAATACAGCACTGCCCCCATAGAATGTAATACAGCACAGCCCCCATAGAATGTAATACAGCACTGCCCCCATAGAATGTAATACAGCACAGCCCCCATAGAATGTAATGCAGCACAGCCCCCATAGAATGTAATACAGCACAGCCCCCATAGAATGTAATACAGCACAGCCCCCATAGAATGTAATACAGCACAGCCCCCATAGAATGTAATACAGCCAGCCCCCATAGACTATAATACAGCACAGCCCCCATAGAATGTAATACAGCACAGCCCCCATAGACTATAATACAGCACTGCCCCCATAGAATGTAATACAGCACAGCCCCCATAGAATGTAATGCAGCACAGCCCCTATAGAATGTAATACAGCACAGCCCCCATCTGTCTCGTGCTAGGCCACTGTCAGGGTCCCACCCCTGACAGGGACCTCCCTGAATCTTCCCAAGCAACGCTCTCTCTTACTAAATGTTACCTGGGCAAAACCCAGTCAGCTTCTCTCTAACTTCCTATCCCACTCGCAGTTTTACCAGAGTGTGAGGAGTGGCCTAATACATAGAACCTTTAGCTCCCCCTGGTGGCCGGAGTGTGAAGTGTAGTGTGTGACTGTGATACCTGGTGAGGTGAACTCCTTTAGTGCCATCAGACATTCCATCACTCCCCCTTGTGGAAGAGCGACAATACTGCAACGACCAGGACTCTGGGGCGCTGCATATATATATATATATATATATATATATATATATATATATATACATATACATATACATATATATATATATATATATATATATATATATATATATATATACACATATACATATATATATATATATATATATATATATATATATATATATATATATATACATATACACTCACCGGCCACTTTATTAGGTACACCTGTCCAACTTCTTGTTAACACTTAATTTCTAATCAGCCAATCACATGGCGGCAACTCAGTGCATTTAGGCATGTAGACATGGTCAAGACAATCTCCTGCAGTTCAAACCGAGCATCAGTATGGGGAAGAAAGGTGATTTGAGTGCCTTTGAACGTGGCATGGTTGTTGGTGCCAGAAGGGCTGGTCTGAGTATTTCAGAAACTGCTGATCTACTGGGATTTTCATGCACAACCATCTCTAGGGTTTACAGAGAATGGTCCGAAAAAGAAAAAAAATCCAGTGAGCGGCAGTTCTGTGGGCGGAAATGCCTTGTTGATGCCAGAGGTCAGAGGAGAATGGGCAGACTGGTTCGAGCTGATAGAAAGGCAACAGTGACTCAAATCGCCACCCGTTACAACCAAGGTAGGCCTAAGAGCATCTCTGAACGCACAGTGCGTCGAACTTTGAGGCAGATGGGCTACAGCAGCAGAAGACCACACCGGGTACCACTCCTTTCAGCTAAGAACAGGAAACAGGCTACAATTTGTACAAGCTCATCAAAATTGGACAGTAGAAGATTGGAAAAACGTTGCTTGGTCTGATGAGTCTCGATTTCTGCTGCGACATTCGGATGGTAGGGTCAGAATTTGGCGTAAACAACATGAAAGCATGGATCCATCCTGCCTTGTATGGAGCATCTTTGGGATGTGCAGCCGACAAATCTGCGGCAACTGTGTGATGCCATCATGTCAATATGGACCAAAATCTCTGAGGAATGCTTCCAGCACCTTGTTGAATCTATGCCACGAAGAATTGAGGCAGTTCTGAAGGCAAAAGGGGGTCCAACCCGTTACTAGCATGGTGTACCTAATAAAGTGGCCGGTGAGTGTATATATATATATATATATATATATATATATATATACAGTATATATATATCACACACACTGCTCAAAAAAATAAAGGGCACACTTAGTAAATCAAACTTCTGTGAAATCAAACTGTCCACTTAGGAAGCAACACTGTTTGACGATCAATTTCACATGCTGTTTGTGCAAATGGAATAGACAACAGATGGAAATTATTGGCAATTATCAAGACACACTCAATAAAGGAGTGGTTCTGCAGGTGGGGGACCTCTCTGCTTTCTGGCTGATGTTTTGGTCACTTTTGAATGTTGGTTGTGCTTTCACACTCGTGGTAGCATGAGACGGACTCTACATCCCACACAAGTGGCTCAGGTAGTGCAGCTTATCCAGGATGGCACATCATTGCGAGCTGTGGCAAGAAGGTTTGCTGTGTCTGTCAGTGTAGTGTCCAGAGGCTGGAGGCGCTACCAGGAGACAGGCCAGTAAACCAGGAGATGTGGAGGGGGCCGTAGGAGGGCAACCCAGCAACAGGACCGCAAGCTCACCCTTTGCGCAAGGAGGTACAGGAGAAGCACTGCCAGAGCCCTGCAAAATGACCTCCAGCAGGCCACAAATGTGCATGTGTCTGCACAAACAGTTAGGCTATGTTCACACGGTGCGGTTTTTGCTGCGGATCCGCAGCGGATTTGCACTGCGGATCCGCAGCAGTTTTCCATGTAGGTTACAGTACAATGTAACCCAATGGAAAACAGGACCCGCTGTGCCGACGATCCTTTTTTCCACAGGCAAATCCGCAGCGGTTTTGCCTGCAGAAAAAAGAAGTACCATGTCAATTCTTTCTGCGGATTCCGCTGCGGGTTTCCAGCAGCCCCAATAGGAAACTGCATTTGGAAACCCGCAGTGGAATCCGCAGAAGAAAAAGGATCAAAAACCGCAGCTAAAATCAGCGCTGAATTTAGCTGCGGTTTTTCAAAACAGGACCTGAAAAAAAAAGGATGAAAAAAAGGATCGTGTGAACGTAGCCTTAGAAACCGACTATGCTGAACATTGTCTCTACCTGGATCATAGATGCTTCTCTGTCCCCAATCACGATGAACATAATGCTCTGCTGTATTTCTACTGTCACATAAACACAAGAAGCAACAATATTTTGTGAAACCTCCTTGCATTCCCATTAGCAGACCAATCACTTTCAAATCTCCACAGATATCCCATTGATGATGCTTAAATTGTACTGCATCCAAAATAACTGACAGATTTTCTTAACTTTCCTTTAGATGACATGAGTGAGCAATAGGGATTGATGGTTTCATAATTCCATTGTGAAGCAACACTACTTTCAAACTTCTCTGGGATGAGTCAACAAACATGTCATGTCGGACGCTGTTCACACTAGGGCATCCGACAGACAGCAGTAATTCCACTTACGTCCACTACACGCTCAGTGGCGTCGGCTAGATTTTAACCAGCTTGATCGGGGTTAATCTAGCTGGTTATCAGGTTGGAGGCTGGGTCACGCCCACGGCCTTTAAATAGTTGCGCTGGACTTTGGGCGTCGCCGATTATAGCTTTTGCTTTATGCCTGGTGATTCCGGTCTGGAGTGGTGGTCTTGTTGTAGGAATATCGTATCTGGTGGTGTATAATCCTTTGTCATATTCCTCCTTCCTATTTGTATTTGTTTTGCCCTGTGCACATTATAGTGTATTCCTGTGTGTCTGCAGCGTGGTGCATTTTTCAGTTTTCCCTGTCTGTGCTTTCTGTAGGGATTGGAGTGTGGTCTCTTCACTGGGTGGCGGGAGGTGGTTTCAGCTTAGGGCTGAAACAAGAGTCAGGGTCAGGCTTGGCAGCCCAGACATGCACACCTTTAGTGTAACTTCTGGGAAAGGGACAGACAGGGTTTCCCTAGCCTGAGGGATATTGCAGGGGCCCGGGTATCCAACCTTAGTCTACCCAGTTCCCCATGACAAAACAATCGCCAATCTGCAACAAAATACTCTTGATTCAGTTCTTCAAAGAGGCCATTCACATTGTTACCGTACACCATTGGTCCATCAACTGTGAAAAATTGTGTTAAAGTGTTACTTCTGTTTTGGTAATATCACATTTTGATATCATCATGAAGATTCTTCTGTTTCATTCAAGCAGTTCAACTTTATCTTTTAACAATGAAAAGTCTCTGAAGAGATCATTTAATTCATGTTTAGTAAAGCATTCTGTTTCCTGTAAGAGTCTCAAATACCAGTACTTGCTGTCATGCCCATCTTTTTCTCACTGACTCAAATCTTACCACCTCATAACAGTTAGCACCTCCCCATAACATGTGACTTTCCAAGAAGCAGTCATTGGTTGACTGCACTGTCAATACTCTTTCCCATAAAACTCACTAAAACCTCTACTGATGTTGTCCCTGTAAGAAAATTCACAATTATGTAAGACAAGCAAAGAAATGGGAATAACATAGGAAAAACCACATACATTGAAAATGCAAAAATACCGTAATAACAAACATACTTCTATCTCAGAAACTTTATTTGATAGAACAAAACTAATCTTATTTTTGGAATCAGAACATCAAACTTCATAAAACTGACATGTTACCTTTGCGGGGGATTTTTTTGTGTTGACCAGTGTAATCAGTGCTTTGCGTGTATAGCTTACTGTACATGTATTAAGCAAATAAATAAACAGAAAATGACGTGGGATCCCCCCTATTTTTAATAACCAGCCAAGGAAAAGCAGACAGCTGCGGGCACATATCAGGATGCAAACATACATGATTATTGGGCCCTTCCCAGCCTAAAAATACCAGGTTGCAGCCACCCTAGAATTGATGCATCCAATAGATGCGCAAATTCTTGCGCTTTGTCCACCAATTCCTGATTGCCCTGTTGCAGTGGCAATTTGGATAATGGTACTGGTATTGATGTCGTGATATGATTTGTCAAAAATCACAGCTGCCATCAAGCCCTGGGTTAATAATGGAGAGGTGTCTATCAGATATCCAACCATTACAAACCCAGTAATAAAAAACCCCGCACAGATACAAAAAAAACTTTATTTGAATAAAGACCCCTACACTAGTGCAAGTTCATCAATTTATTGAAAATAAAAAATCCCACACAGGTATGCAGTAATCCACCAAATCCGATGTAGTCCAGAAATGGATACCTGAAAAACACTCATTGAGCGCAGCATGAGCCAGCAAGAATAATTAGCACTGTCATCAGTACCCAGCGCCTGTGAATAGATGTAACTTTACTGCTGTTCATAGAGGCCGGATTCAGGGAACGTGGACTGCATCTGAGCTTTGTGGGATAGTCTCGTTTTTATCTCTCTCATTTTATGTTTTTCACGTATCCATTTCTGAACTACATAAGATTCGATAGATTACGGCGAATCTGTGTGGGATTCTTTTTTTCAAATACAGTATTTATGTGTGTGTGTTTTTTTTGGATTACTGGGTTAGTAATGGGTGTCTGATCTAAAGTGATGCGCCGATTCTGAAGTGGCTGTAGGCTGGTATTTTTAGGCCGGGAAGAGCCCAATAACCGGGACCTTTCCAGCCTGATAAAATCATCCAGCTGTTTGCTTTACCTTTGCTGGTTATCAAAAATAGGGGGGCCTCATGTCATTTTTTTCATTTATTTATTTATTAGCTAAATACATGTACAGTAAACTACACATGCAGAGCACTAATTATATATCTCACGGATATCTATCTATCAATCTATCTACAGTGAGGGAAATAAGTATTTTATCCCTTGCTGATTTTGTAAGTTTGCCCACTGACAAAGACATGTCGATATGACTTGCATTTTTTTCTAATAAGAACAGAAATTTTTTGAAACTGTGGAAAATTCTGCAATTTTGAAATTTTGAATTCTTATGGCCTTAAATCAGAGAGATATGTCACCTGAAATAGTTAATAAATAATATTTCCCACATGTCTAATTGACATCACCACAATTTTTAAACATATTTTTTTTCTTTAGGAAGTTATAAGGGTTAAAATTTGACCAGCGATTTCTCATTTTTCCAATAATTTTACTTTTTTTTCACAAAAATTTTACTTTAGACACAATTTTTTTATTTTCGCAAGGGTAACAAGGCGTTTTGAGAGCCCCGATGAGCCAAAACAGTAGAAATCCCCCACAAGTGACACCATTTTGGAAACTAGATCCCTCAGGGAATTTATCTAGATGCATGGTGAGAACATTGAATCCCCAGGTGTTTCACAGAAGTTTATTAGTTTGAGCTGTGAAAATAAAAAAAAATCAAATTTTTCCCACAAAAATGTAGCCCCAAATTTTGCATTTTCATAAGGGTAACAGGAAAAATTGCACCATGCAATTTGTTGTGTGTATGGTTATATCCCATATGAGGAAGAAAACTGTTTAGGCGCACAGCAGGGTTTGGAAGGGAAGGAGTGTCATTTGACTTTTTGAATGCAAAATTTGCTGGAATCTTTAGAAGATGAAATGCCTCATTTGGAGAGCCCCAGATGTGCCTATTCAGTGGAAACCCTCCACGTGACCCCATTTTAGAAACTAGCCCCCTCATGGAATGTATTTAGATGTGTGATGAATCCTTTGAACCCTAGATGTTTCACAGAAATTTTTAACGTCGAGCTGTGAAAATAAAAAAAAAAATCACATTTTCCCTTCAAAAATGTGTTTTAGCCCCAAATTTTGCATTTTCTTAAAGGTAACAGGATAATTAGCACCGTACAATTTGTTGTGGAATGTCTTCTGAGTACGCCGATACCCAATATGAGTTAGAAAACTACTGTTTTCAGGGTATTTTCACAAGGTAATCACACCATACAATTTGTTGTGCAATTTTTCTTGAGTATGCCGATACTCCATATGTGGGGGAAAACTACTTTTGAGGCACAGTGCAAAGCTCAGAAGTGAAGAAGCGCCATATTGGAGTTCAGATTTTGCTGGAATTGTAGGAAGGTGCGATGTCACATTGGCAGAGCCCCTGAGGTGCCAGAACAGAAACTCCCCATATGTGAACTCATTTTACAAACTACACCCCCAATGAATTTATATAGGGTTGCAGTGATCATATTGACACCAATTGTGCCTCACAGAATTTTATACAACTGAGGGGCAAAGAAAGAATAAAATACATTTTTACCACTAAAATGTGGTTTTATCCCCAAGTTTTTAATTTTTCTAAGGGCTAATAAGATACATTTTTGCAACAAACTAAGATCCATGTTTTCCTCAGTGCACCAATATTTTACATGTAATCAGGAAATATTTTTCAGGCAGAGTACAAAGCTCAGAAGAGAAGAAACACCTAAATATAGTGCAGATTTTACCGCTATGGTTTGCAGGTGCCATGACCCCAATGGAAGAGCCCCTGAGGTGCCAGCACAACAGAGCAACCCATATGTGACCCCATTTTACAAACTACCCTTCTCAACAAATTCATCAAGGGGTACAGTGATCTTATTGACACCATGGATGTGTAATGGAATTTTATACCATTGTGCCGTGAAGAAAAAATAATTATATTTCTATCACCAACATTTTTATTTAGACCCAGATTTTACATTTTCACACAAGAAGTGGGTAAAAACAGCACCAAAATTTGTCTCACAATTTCTACTGAATGTGACAATACCCCATATGTGGCTATACAGTACTGCTTAACCACACTGTGAGACTCGGAAGGGACGAAGCGCTCTTTACCTCCTGGAGTGCAGATTTTCCTAGAATAGTTTGTTTACTCCATATACAGATCCCCTAAGTGCCAGAGGAGCAGAATCCCTCCCTCAAGCTACCCCATTTTGGAAATTATACTCCTTTGCAATTTTATATACAGGTGTAGTGAAAATTTTAACTCCATGGATGTTTTTTTTTAAAAAAAGCAGCAATAAATGTTGCAAGGTGAAAACTGCAAACTGCAGTACTGTCCAGTATGCTGTAGTGACCAGTACCTTATAGTGACCAGTACCTTATGCTCCGCTCATGCTTCTGGAGACACGCACCCATAAATTAGGCAGGCTCTCATCGTTACAGAAATGCCAAACATGTTGACGCTATATGTGGTTTAGGCACACTGTGGGGCCCAGAAGGGAGGGGGCAATTGGATTTGGATGCACAAAATCTGCTGAATTTCTTTTGGTAGGTGAGGAACCATTTCACTTTTCCAGAGTCCTTCTACTATCAGTTACGTGGAAGTTCCCTATATTTCCGTTAACAGCCGGTGGACCTGAGTGGTGACTTGCTTTTGTGGATTGAGTTGAAGCTTTTATTGGGAACATTTTACGCAACGTTTGGGATCACATTTATCTGGCGCTCTACGCTGAGCACTTACATTGGGGTTTCCATCTAAATTTTTGAGTGACGTGATTCTGATGAAACCCCTGAGGGTTCCATTCACTGTAATGAGGCAGCGTTGTCCTTCTTTTCAGAAGTGCACAAAACTGTGGTCGTCGGCACTTTTATGCACGCCTAAAAAGACGTACACCACTGGATTAGAGGCCAGACAGCGTCCACAGTTCCTCCATATGCCTCATTATAAGGAATCTTCCACCGGAGGTTCAGTCTGAATCACGTATTTGAGAGATTTACACGGAAACTCCAGTGTAAGGGCTCAGCATAAAACACAGGATAAATGTGTGCCGAGCCTTTCTGCGATCTTTGGGAGGGAGAATGAGCAAATCAACAACAGGTGGAGAATTGGTTTTATTTATTTTTTTACACTGTTCCTCATGTGGTATAAGCGATTAGATTACTTTATTTTTCAAATTCGATTACAGCGATATCAGATTTATATTGGGTTTTTATGTTTGACTGCTGTCACACTAAAACACGCTTTTTGTTGAAAAAACTAGTTTTTGCTCCCCCATATTTTGAGAGCAATATTTTTATCCACATTTGAAGGCTTGTTTCTTGCAGTACGAGTTGACATTTTTATTGGTAGCATTTTTGGGCACATTACATTTTTTTTATCTCGTTCTATTCAGATTTTTGGGAGGCAGAATGAACAATAACCAGTAATTCAGGAATTTTTTTTTTTTTTTAAATGTTGTCTGAAGTTTGGTTAAATTGATAAGGCAGCTTTATTCTTTGTCTCAGTACGATTACAGCGATACCACATTTATATAATTTTTTATATTTTTGCACTTTTACACAATTAAAACTATTTTATAGAAAAACTAATTTTTGCATAGCTTTTTTCTGAGAGCTATAACTTTTTTATTTTTCAGCTGATGGAGGTGTATGATGGCTTATTTTTTTCAGAACTAGATGACATTTTCAGCTGTACCATGTTTATCCCCTTCATGACCCAGCCTATTTTGGCCTTAATGACCTTGCCGTTTTTTGCAGTTCTGACCAGTGTCCCTTTATGAGGTAATAACTCAGGAACGCTTCAACGGATCCTAGCGATTCTGTGATTGTTTTTTCGTGACATATTGGGCTTCATGTTAGTGGTAAATTTAGGTCGATAATTTCTGAGTTTATTTGTGAAAAAAATGGAAATTTAGCGAAAATTTTGCAATTTTCACATTTTTAATTTTTATTCTGTTAAACCAGAGAGTTATGTGACACAAAATAGTTAATAAATAACATTTCCCTCATGTCTACTTTACATCACCATAATTATGGAAACAATTTTTTTTTGCTAGGAAGTTATAAGGGGTAAAATTTGACCAGTGATTTTTCATTTTTACAACAAAATTTACAAAACCATTTTTTTAGGGACCACCTCACATTTGAAGTCAGTTTGAGGGTTCTATATGGCTGAAAATACCCAAAAGTGACACCATTCTAAAATCTGCACCCCTCAAGGTGCTCAAAACCACATTCAAGAAGTTTATTAGCCCTTCAGGTGTTTCACAGCAGCAGAAGCAACATGGAAGGAATAAATTAACATTTAACTTTTTAGTCACAAAAATGATCTTTTCGCAACAATTTTTTTATTTTCCCAAGGGTAAAAGGAGAAACTGGATGACGAACGTTGTTGTCCAATTTGTCCTGAGTACGCTGATACCTCATATGTGGGGGTAAACTACTGTTTGGGCGCACGGCAGGGCTCAGAAGGGAAGGAGCACCATTTGACTTTTTGAATGAAAAATTGGCTCCAATCTTTAGCGGACACCATGTCGCGTTTGGAGAGCCCCCGTGGGCCTAAACATTGGAGCACCCAGACAAGTGACCCTATTTTGGAAACTAGACCCCCCAAGGAACTTATCTAGAAGCATAGTGAGCACTTTAAAGCCCCAGGTGCTTCACAAATTAATCCGAAAAAATGAAAAAGTACTTTTTTTTCGCAAAAAAATTATTTTAGCCTCAATTTTTTCATTTTCACATGGGCAACAGGATAAAATGGATCCTAAAATTTGTTGGACAATTTCTCCTGAGTACACCGATACCTCACATGTGGGGGTAAACCACTGTTTGGGCACATGGTAAGGCTCGGAAGGAAAGGAGCGCCATTTGACTTTTTGAATGAAAAATTATCTCCATCGCTAGCGGACACCATGTCAGGTTTGGAGAGACCCCGTGTGCCTAAACATTGTAGCTCCCCCACAAGTGACACTATTTTGGAAACTAGACCCCCCAAGGAACTTATCTAGAAGCATAGTGAGCACTTTAAACCCTCAGGTGCTTCACAAATTGATCCGTAAAATGAAAAAGTACTTTTTTTTTCACACAAAATTTATTTTAGCCTCAATTTTTTCATTTTCACATGGGCAACAGGATAAAATGGATCCTAAAATTTGTTGGGCAATTTCTCCTGAGTTCGTCGATACCTCATATGTGGGGGTAAACCACTGTTTGGGTGCATGGCAAGGCTCGGAAGGAAAGGCGCGCCATTTGACTTTTTGAATGGAAAATTAGCTCCAATCGTTAGCGGACACCATGTCGCGTTTGGAGAGCCCCTGTGTGCCTAAACATTAGAGCTCCCCTACAAGTGACCCAATTTTGGAAACTAGACCCCCCAAGGAACTTATCTAGATGCATAGTGAGCACTTTAAACCCCCAGGTGCTTCACAGAAGTTTATAACGCAGAGCCATGAAAATAAAAAATTATTTTTGTTTCCTCAAAAATAATTTTTCGCAACAATTTTTTTATTTTGCCAAGGGTAACAGGAGAAATTGGACCCCAAAAGTTGTTGTCCAGTTTCTCCTGAGTACGCTGATACCCCATATGTGGGGGTAAACCACTGTTTTGGCACACGTCGGGGTTTGGAAGGGAAGTAGTGACGTTTTGAAATGCAGACTTTGATGGAATGCTCTGCGGGCGTCATGTTGTGTTTGCAGAGCCCCTGATGTGCCTAAACAGTAGGAACTCCTCACAAGTGACCCCACTTTGGAAACTAGACCCCCAAGGGAACTTATCTAGATGTGTGGTGAGCACTTTGAACCCCCAAGTGCTTCACAGAAGTTTATAACGCAGAGCCGTGAAAATAATAAATGTGTTTTCTTTCCTCAAAAATATTTTTTTAGCCCAGAATTTTTTAATTTTCCCAAGGGTAACAGGAGAAATTTGACCACAAAAGTTGTTGTCCAGTTTCTCCTGAGTACGCTGATTGTTATGACCCCAGTGGACAGGGTCTCAGAGGAACGTGTAAGTCTGCGAGATTCAAAAATCCAGCTCATAGGGCTGTGGTAACTGGGTTGACCAAATAGCTACTCCTAACGCCAACACTAGAAGTAGCCGGGGATCATGCCTACGGTGATCGCTAGATGACTCGCGCCAGCCGGAGAATCTAACTACCCCTAGGAGAAGAAAACAAAGACCTCTCTTGCCTCCAGAGAAAGGGACCCCAAAGCAAGATACAAGCCCCCCACAAATAATAACGGTGAGGTAAGAGGAAATGACAAACACAGAAATGAACCAGGTTCAGCAAAGAGAGGCCAGCTTACTAATAGCAGAATATAGCAAGATAACTTATCTGGTCAACAAAAACCCTATAAAAATCCACGCTGGAGATTCAAGAACCCCCGAACCGTCTAACGGTCCGGGGGGAGAACACCAGCCCCCTGGAGCTTCCAGCAAAGGTCAGGATACAGATTGGAACAAGCTGGACAAAAATACCAAACAAAACAAAAGCAAAAAGCAAGGAAGCAGACTTAGCTTGAAATACAGGAACCAGGATCATAGGACAAGAGCACAACAGATTAGCTCTGATTTCAACGATGCCAGGCATTGAACTGAAGGTCCAGGGAGCTTATATAGCAACGCCCCTGAACTAACGGCCCAGGTGAGGATATAGGAAAAGACAGAAGCTCCAGAGTCAAATCACTAATGACCACTAGAGGGAGCAAAAAGCAAAATCACAACAGCTGATACCCCATATGTGGGGGTAAACCACTGTTTGGGCACATGCCGGGGCTCGGAACGGAAGTAGTGACGATTTGGAATGCATACTTTGATGGAATGGTCTGCAGTCATCATGTTACGTTTGCAGAGCCCCTGATCTGCCTAAACAGTAGAAACCCCCCCACAAGTGACCCCATTTTGGAAACTAGACCCCCCAAGGAACTTATCTAGATGTCTGGTGAGCACGTTCAACCCCCAAGTGCTTCACAGAAGTTTACAACGCTGAGCTGTGAAAATAAAAAATCATTTTTCTGTCCTCAAAAAAGATGTTTTAGCAAGCAATTTTTTATTTTCACAAGGGTAGCAGGAGAAATTGGACCCCAATATTTGTTGCCCAGTTTTTTGTGAGTACACTGGTACCCCATATGTGGGGGTAAACCACTTTTTGGGTGCACGTCAGGGCTTGGAAGGGAAGTAGTGACATTTGAAATGCAGACTTTGATGGAATGGTCTGCGGGTGTCACGTTGCATTTGCAGAGCCCCTGATGTGCCTAAACAGTAGAAACACCCCACAAGTGACCCCATTTTGGAAACTATACCGAAGGAACTTATCTAGATGTGTGGTGAGCACTTTGAACCCCCAAGTGCTTCTCAGAAGTTTATAACGCAGAGCCGTGAAAATAAAAAATAATTGTTCTTTCCTCAAAAATTATGTTTTAGCAAGTAATTTTTTTTTTGGCAAGGGTAATAGGAGAAATTGGACCCCAACAGTTGTTGCCCAGTTTGTCCTGAATACGCTGGTACCCCATATGTGGGGGTAAACCACTGTTTGGGCGCACGGCAGGGCTCAGAAGGGAAGGAGCACCATTTGACTTTTTGAATGAAAAATTGGCTCCAATCTTTAGCGGACACCATGTCGCGTTTGGAGAGCCCCCGTGGGCCTAAACATTGGAGCACCCAGACAAGTGACCCTATTTTGGAAACTAGACCCCCCAAGGAACTTATCTAGAAGCATAGTGAGCACTTTAAAGCCCCAGGTGCTTCACAAATTAATCCGTAAAAATGAAAAAGTACTTTTTTTTCGCAAAAAAATTATTTTAGCCTCAATTTTTTCATTTTCACATGGGCAACAGGATAAAATGGATCCTAAAATTTGTTGGACAATTTCTCCTGAGTACACCGATACCTCACATGTGGGGGTAAACCACTGTTTGGGCACATGGTAAGGCTCGGAAGGAAAGGAGCGCCATTTGACTTTTTGAATTAAAAATTATCTCCATCGCTAGCGGACACCATGTCAGGTTTGGAGAGACCCCGTGTGCCTAAACATTGTAGCTCCCCCACAAGTGACACTATTTTGGAAACTAGACCCCCCAAGGAACTTATCTAGAAGCATAGTGAGCACTTTAAACCCTCAGGTGCTTCACAAATTGATCCGTAAAATGAAAAAGTACTTTTTTTTCACACAAAATTTATTTTAGCCTCAATTTTTTCATTTTCACATGGGCAACAGGATAAAATGGATCCTAAAATTTGTTGGGCAATTTCTCCTGAGTACGTCGATACCTCATATGTGGGGGTAAACCACTGTTTGGGTGCATGGCAAGGCTCGGAAGGGAAGGCGCGCCATTTGACTTTTTGAATGGAAAATTAGCTCCAATCGTTAGCGGACACCATGTCGCGTTTGGAGAGCCCCTGTGTGCCTAAACATTAGAGCTCCCCTACAAGTGACCCAATTTTGGAAACTAGACCCCCCAAGGAACTTATCTAGATGCATAGTGAGCACTTTAAACCCCCAGGTGCTTCACAGAAGTTTATAACGCAGAGCCATGAAAATAAAAAATTATTTTTGTTTCCTCAAAAATAATCTTTTCGCAAAAATTTTTTTATTTTGCCAAGGGTAATTGGAGAAATTGGACCCCAAATGTTGTTGTACAGTTTGTCCTGAGTACGATGATACCCCATATGTGGGGGTAAACCACTGTTTGGGCGCACGGCAGGGCTCGGAAGGGAAGGCACGCCATTTGGCTTTTTGAATGGAAAATTAGCTTCAATCATTAGCGGACACCATGTCGCGTTTGGAGAGCCCCTGTGTGCCTAAACATTAGAGCTCCCGCACAAGTGACCCCATTTTGGAAACTAGACCTCCCAAGGAACTAATCTAGATTCATAGTGAGCACTTTGAACCCCCAAGTGCTTCACAGAAGTTTATAACGCAGAGCCATGAAAATAAAAAATAATTTTTCTTTTCTCAAAAATGATTTTTTAGCCCACAATTTTTTATTTTCCCAAGGGTAACAGGAGAAATTGGACCCCAAAAGTTGTTGTCCAGTTTCTCCTGAGTACGCTGATACCCCATATGTGGGGGTAAACCACTGTTTTGGCACACGTCGGGGTTTGGAAGGGAAGTAGTGACGTTTTGAAATGCAGACTTTGATGGAATGCTCTGCGGGCGTCACGTTGTGTTTGCAGAGCCCCTGATGTGCCTAAACAGTAGGAACTCCTCACAAGTGACCCCACTTTGGAAACTAGACCCCCAAGGGAACTTATCTAGATGTGTGGTGAGCACTTTGAACCCCCAAGTGCTTCACAGAAGTTTATAACGCAGAGCCGTGAAAATAATAAATGTGTTTTCTTTCCTCAAAAATATTTTTTTAGCCCAGAATTTTTTAATTTTCCCAAGGGTAACAGGAGAAATTTGACCACAAAAGTTGTTGTCCAGTTTCTCCTGAGTACGCTGATTGTTATGACCCCAGTGGACAGGGTCTCAGAGGAACGTGTAAGTCTGCGAGATTCAAAAATCCAGCTCATAGGGCTGTGGTAACTGGGTTGACCAAATAGCTACTCCTAATGCCAACACTAGAAGTAGCCGGGGATCATGCCTACGGTGATCGCTAGATGACTCGCGCCAGCCGGAGAATCTAACTACCCCTAGGAGAAGAAAACAAAGACCTCTCTTGCCTCCAGAGAAAGGGACCCCAAAGCAAGATACAAGCCCCCCACAAATAATAACGGTGAGGTAAGAGGAAATGACAAACACAGAAATGAACCAGGTTCAGCAAAGAGAGGCCAGCTTACTAATAGCAGAATATAGCAAGATAACTTATCTGGTCAACAAAAACCCTATAAAAATCCACGCTGGAGATTCAAGAACCCCCGAACCGTCTAACGGTCCGGGGGGAGAACACCAGCCCCCTGGAGCTTCCAGCAAAGGTCAGGATACAGATTGGAACAAGCTGGACAAAAATACCAAACAAAACAAAAGCAAAAAGCAAGGAAGCAGACTTAGCTTGAAATACAGGAACCAGGATCATAGGACAAGAGCACAACAGATTAGCTCTGATTTCAACGATGCCAGGCATTGAACTGAAGGTCCAGGGAGCTTATATAGCAACGCCCCTGAACTAACGGCCCAGGTGAGGATATAGGAAAAGACAGAAGCTCCAGAGTCAAATCACTAATGACCACTAGAGGGAGCAAAAAGCAAAATCACAACAGCTGATACCCCATATGTGGGGGTAAACCACTGTTTGGGCACATGCCGGGGCTCGGAACGGAAGTAGTGACGATTTGGAATGCATACTTTGATGGAATGGTCTGCGGTCATCATGTTACGTTTGCAGAGCCCCTGATCTGCCTAAACAGTAGAAACCCCCCCACAAGTGACCCCATTTTGGAAACTAGACCCCCCAAGGAACTTATCTAGATGTCTGGTGAGCACGTTCAACCCCCAAGTGCTTCACAGAAGTTTACAACGCTGAGCCGTGAAAATAAAAAATCATTTTTCTGTCCTCAAAAAAGATGTTTTAGCAAGCAATTTTTTATTTTCACAAGGGTAGCAGGAGAAATTGGACCCCAATATTTGTTGCCCAGTTTTTTGTGAGTACACTGGTACCCCATATGTGGGGGTAAACCACTTTTTGGGTGCACGTCAGGGCTTGGAAGGGAAGTAGTGACATTTGAAATGCAGACTTTGATGGAATGGTCTGCGGGTGTCACGTTGCATTTGCAGAGCCCCTGATGTGCCTAAACAGTAGAAACACCCCACAAGTGACCCCATTTTGGAAACTATACCGAAGGAACTTATCTAGATGTGTGGTGAGCACTTTGAACCCCCAAGTGCTTCTCAGAAGTTTATAACGCAGAGCCGTGAAAATAAAAAATAATTGTTCTTTCCTCAAAAATTATGTTTTAGCAAGTAATTTTTTTTTGGCAAGGGTAATAGGAGAAATTGGACCCCAACAGTTGTTGCCCAGTTTGTCCTGAATACGCTGGTACCCCATATGTGGGGGTACACCACTGTTTGGGCGCACGTCGGGGCTTGGAAGGGAGGGAGCACCATTTGACTTTTTGAAAGCAAGATTGGCTGGAATCAATGGTGGTGCCATGTTGCGTTTGGAGACCCCTGATGTGCCCAAACAGTGGAAACCCCTCAATTCTAGCTTCAACACTAACCCCAACACACCCCTAACCCTAATCCCAACTGTAGCCCTAACCCTAATCACAACCCTAACCCCAACACGCCCGTAACCCTAATCCCAACCCTAACCCTAATCCCAACCCTAACCCTAATCCCAACCCTAACCACAACTGTAACCCCAACACACTCCTAACCCTATCCGTAACCCTAACCACAAGCCTAATCTTAACCCTATTTCCAACCCTAGCCCTAATTCCAACCCTAACCCTAAGGCTATGTGCCCACGTTGCGGATTCGTGTGAGATTTTTCCGCACGATTTTTGAAAAATCTGCAGGTAAAAGGCACTACGTTTTACCTGCAGATTTACAGCGGATTTCCATTTTTTTTGTGTGCAAATTTCACCTGCGGATTCCTATTGAGGAACCGGTGTAAAACGCTGCGGAAACCGCACAAAGAATTGACATGCTGCGGAAAATACAACGCAGCGTTTCCGCACGGAATTTTCCGCACCATGAGCACAGCGGATTTGGTTTTCCATAGGTGTACATGGTACTGGAAACCTGATGGAAAACTGCTACGAATTTGCAGCAGCCAATCCGCTGCGGATCGGCGGCCAATCCGCTGCGGATCTGCAGCCAATCCGCTGCGGATCCGCAGCCAAATCTGCACTGTGTGCACATGCCCTAACCCTAACCCTACCCCTAACCCTAACCCTAACCCTTACCCTAACCCTAGTTCTAACCCTAGTTCTAACCCTAACCCTAGTGGAAAAAGAAAAAAAAAATATTTTCTTTTTTTTATTATTGTCCCTACCTATGGGGGTGATAAAGGGGGGGGTCATTTACTATTTTTTTTATTTTGATCACTGTGAGGTTTTATCACAGTGATCAAAATGTACATGGAACGAATCTGCCGGCTGGCAGATTCGGCGGGCACAATGCGCATGCGCCCGCCATCTTGGAAGATGGCGGCGCCCAGCGAGGAGACGTACGGGCACCGGGAGGATCGGTAAGTATGAAGGGGTGGTGGGGGGGTGGATCGGAGCACAGGGGGGGTGATCGGAGCACAGGGGGGTGGATCCGAGCAAGGAGGGAGCGGACAGGAGGACGGGGGAGCGGGCAGGCGGACGGAGGGGACCGGACCACATAACGGAGGACTGGGGGGTGATCGGTGACGGTGGGGGGGACAGATCAGGTTTTCCAGCCATGGCCGATGATATTCCAGCATCGGCCATGGCTGGATTGTAATATTTCACCGTTTTTTTGGGTGAAATATTACAAATCGCTCTGATTCGCAGTTTCACTTTCAACAGCCAATCAGAGCGATCGTAGCCACGAGGGGGTGAAGCCACCCCCCCTGGGCTGAAGCACCACTCCCCCTGTCCCTGCAAATCGGGTGAAATTGGAGTTAACCCTTTCACCCGATCTGCAGGGACGCGATCATTCCATGACGCCACACAGGCGTCATGGGTCGGATTGGCACCGACTTTCATGACGCCTACGTGGCGTCAAAGGTCGGGAAGGGGTTAATTATATTAGTCTTTTTGATCGCGTTTATGTCACTTTTCATTCAGCGCTATGATGATAAAGCATTGTTTTTTGCCATGTTATGTAATTTTTTTTACAGTGTTCACTAAAGGGGTTAACTGGTGGGACTGTTTTAAATGTTAGGTCTTTCCAGATGTGGCAATACCAAATATGTGTACTTTTATTGTTTATATTTTTTTGCATAAAAAATTTATTTATTGCTACAATATATACATATACAGTGGGGGAAATAAGTATTTCATCCCTTGCTCATTTTGTAAGTTTATCCACTGACAAAGACATGAACAGTCTGTAATCTTAGGGATAGTTTAATTTTAACCTTGAGAGATAGAATATCAAAAATAAAATCCAGAAAATCACATTGTATAAATTATATAATTTTTTTTGCATTTTGCAGTGAGAAATAAGTATTTGACCCCTCTGGTAAACAAGACTTGATACTTGGTGGCAAAACCCTTGTTGGCAAGCACAGCAGTCAGATGTTTTTTAAGTAAATGAAAAAGTCTTTTTCAGCTCATCTGTCCTCTGTGTGCATAGCTGTCATCCCAGGAAAATCTGATCAGTAATAAAGAATCCAGCACCAAAAGGTTGCACTCCAACAAACTTTATTCCAAAATCTTCATTTAAAAGCATAGACAACCAACAGTAGAGAAAATGGCAAAGGTAGCAGATGTCCCAGATACCGGTTTACGCGTTTCAGGGCCAAATATGCCCCTTTGTCATAACCTAGTGTTATGCCAGTAAGTCGGGGTTTTAAATTGACCAAGGATTCAAAAAACCGCGCCCTGTCACATGATTTAGATTTTTCCACACCCACAAACATTAAAACACTTTTACCAGTACAAAATACAAACTTAAAACCAGCAATAAGGTGCTGTCTGATACACAGTCAATAGGTCAGTGAACATTATTAATAAAACAATATTACGTCTGTGCGCTTGTTTAAACTGGTGGAATGGGCGGTCTCCATCATCAGGATCCAATGGGTTTCTCAGATAAGAAGTCTCTGTTGCCATGCTCCGCCCCTTCTGGGCTTACTGACCCTTTCCATTCTGAGAAACTGGAAACCGCTCTAATCACCACTGTGCGCTTGGTAAAAATGTTTCCATACATTAGAGGGATTAGGTGCATCTCTGTTCACTGAATCTCTATGATGTTCACTGATGCACTGCCGGAGTTTTCGTGTTGTGCAGCCTATATAGAAGAGATCACAAATATTTCAGGTAACCATATATATGATATATGAACTATTGCAATTCATAAAGTCACGAATAACAATTGTTTCAGACCTCACATTCTGAAGAAGATGCTTAGTATTTACTGTGTATCTACATGCTCAACATCTGCCACCTCCACAGCTAAATAAACCTTTAGTAGACAGCCAAGACATTTTAACAGGATTATCCATTACGATATTAGGAGTTAAAAGATTGGACAGGGCAGGAGCTTTCATTTTGGAAAATAAACACCCTTCACGAACAATACTTTCCAAAGCAGAATCACTTTTAAGCATTGGCAAGTATTTTTTGATAATCATCTTTATATGGTTGTATTCTTTGCTATAGGTGGTGACAAATATGGGTTTATGATTCTCCTGTTTTTTTTTTTTTTTTTAACCCCTTCCTGACCTGTGACGCCACGTAGGCGTCATGAAAGTCGGTGCCAATCCGACCTGTGACGCCTATGTGGCGTCATGGAATGATCGCGTCCCTGCAGATCGTGTGAAAGGGTTAACTCCAATTTCACCCGATCTGCAGGGACAGGGGGAGTGGTACTTCAGCCCAGGGGGGTGGCTTCACCCCCCCGTGGCTACGATCGCTCTGATTGGCTGTTGAAAGTGAAACAGCCAATCAGAGCGATTTGTAATATTTCACTATGAAAACTGGTGAAATATTACAATCCAGCCATGGCCGATGCTGCAATATCATCGGCCATGGCTGGAAACACTGGTCTGCACCCCCCCACCGCCACCGATCGAGTCCCCAGTCCTCCATCCTGTGCTCCGCTCCCCTCCGTCTGCCTGTCAGCTCCCCCGTCCTCCTGTCCGCTCCCCCCGTGCTCCGATCCCACCCCCCCTGCTCCTATCACCCCCGTGCTCCGATCCCCCCCTCATACTTACCGAGCTTCCCGGTGTCCGTCCATCTCCTCCACAGGCGCCGCCATCTTCCAAAATGGCTGGCGCATGCGCAGTGCGCCCGCCGAATCTGCCGGCTGGCAGATTTGTTCCAGCTGCATTTTGATCACTGTGATAAAACCTATCACAGTGATCAAAATAAAAAAAATAGTAAATGACCCCCCCTATATCACCCCCATACGTAGGGACAATAATAAAATAAAGAAAATATATATTTTTTTCCACTAGGGTTAGAACTAAGGTTAGAACTAGGGTTAGAACTAGGGGTAGGGTTAGGGTTAGGGGTAGGGTTAGGGTTAGAACTAGGGTTAGCATTAGAATTAGGCTATGTGCACACGGTGCGGATTTGGCTGCAGATCTGCAGCGGATTGGCCGCTGCGGATTCGTAGCAGTGTTCCATCAGGTTTACAGTACCATCCGCTGTGCCCATGGTGCGGAAAATACCGCACGGAAATGCTGCGTTGTATTTTCCGCAGCATGTAAATTCTTTGTGCGGATTCCGCAGCGTTTTACACCTGTTCCTCAATAGGAATCCGCAGGTGAAATCTGCATAAAAAACACTGTAAATCCGCGGTAAATCCACAGGTAAAACGCAGTGCCTTTTACCTGCGGATTTTTCAAAAATGGTGCGGAAAAATCTCACACGAATCCACAACGTGGGCACATAGCCTTAGGGTTGGAATTAGAGTTAGGGTTGGAATTAGGGCTAGGGTTGGAAATAGGCTTAAGAATAGGCTTGTCGTTAGGGTTATGGTTAGGGGTGTGTTGGGGTTAAAGTTGTGGTTAGGGTTGGGGTTAGGGTCGGGATTAGGGTTAGGATTAGGATTAGGGTTAGGGTTGTGGTTAGGAGTGTGTTGGGGTTAGGGTTGTGATTAGGGTTATGGCTAGTGTTGAGCATTCCGATACCGCAAGTATCGGGTATCGGCCGATACTTGCGGTATCGGAATTCCGATACCGGGATTCCGATACTTGCCGCGTATCGGATACCGGAATCGGAAGTTCCCAGATTCAAACTGCACAAATTCAGCCAATGACAATGATTCCAAGTGTGGGCACATCCTGTTCAGCATGGAGGGCATGAAACTACTGGCATGGCTGTGATTGGCTGCTGAAATGATGTCATGATGCAGTTTAAAAGTCGCTGGCGCCATTTTGCGCTCACTCTGCTGTGAATTCAGTTAGTGACAGGACGCTGTTTGCTGACTGAGGGCCAGTTTAGAGATAGCGATTTGATTTTTTGTGCTTTTCAAAGGCTAATTTAGCAACCGCTGTGTTCACCTACTATTCACCTTGCTTTTGCCTTGTAGCGCTGTTTTTACAGCGATCTGCAAGGTCTGTGTGTGTGTGTGTGTGTGTGTGTGTGAGTGCAGCCCACTCTCTAGTCTGAGTGCAGCCACATAGGCCATCCATAGCTGGTTGTATTCAGTTCAGGGAGGGTGGTTCATTGCCTCATACTGTTTTTTTTTTGTTTTTTTTTTCCAAGTAGTGTAGTCTGCTGCTAATTTTTTCAAAAAAATCCTATTAGTGTCTTTCCACCCGTCTCCAGCTAATTTGTGGAAAAACACTACATAGGATAACGTAGAGGAGGGTTTTTGGGCCTTGCAGCGCCGTTTACGGCTGTCTGCACGGTCTCCGTGTGACTGCAGCTCGCCCTGTAGTCTGTGAGCAGCCATAGCCTGGTTGTCTCCAGCTCAGGGTTCTTCACTGCGTCATACCGTAAAATCAATTTTCCTTTTCTTTTAAGTAGTGCAGGCTGCTGCACATTTTTTCAAAAAAATCCTATTAGTGTCTTTCCACCCGTCTCCAGCTAATTTGTGGAAAAACACTACATAGGATAACGTAGAGGAGGGTTTTTTGGGCCTTGCAGCGCCGTTTACGGCTGTCTGCACGGTCTCCGTGTGACTGCAGCTCGCCCTGTAGTCTGTGAGCAGCCATAGCCTGGTTGTCTCCAGCTCAGGGTTCTTCACTGCGTCATACCGTAAAATCAATTTTCCTTTTCTTTTAAGTAGTGCAGGCTGCTGCACATTTTTTCAAAAAAATCCTATTAGTGTCTTTCCACCCGTCTCCAGCTAATTTGTGGAAAAACACTACATAGGATAACGTAGAGGAGGGTTTTCTGGCCTTGCAGCGCCGTTTACGGCTGTCTGCACGGTCTCCGTGTGACTGCAGCTCTCTCTGTTGTCAGTTCAGCCCCCCCCCCAAAAAAAAAATAATAAAGTTCACCAAACACACCAGTGACACCACTTTACATTTGTGTAGGCCACATTAGCTCATATTAAAGTCTAGTCCACACTTTAGAAAATTAGTGTTTCTTATACCTGTTAGGAGGAGTTGCTCAGGAATAAGCACACAAATCCGTTAGTACTTTTCTGCTTATCTTTATCAGTCAACCAAGATGAAGAAGGCAGTGAGTAAGGCACGTGGGCGTGGGCGTGGGCGCGGAGCAGGGAGGGGACGTGGGGATTCTGTGCCCGCTGCGGGCACCGGTGACTCATCAGCACCCACTTTCACCAGGGAACAGTCATTCATGCGCAGCTTTGTCGCAGAGCGCCGTACACCGCTGCTGCGTGAAGAACAAATTGAAGCCGTTGTCGGATGGATGGCAGCTAATGCATCAACTTCAATTAGTGCCACATCCTCTCAGACACAGAGCACTGGAGAGCAGCCATCTATCTCTTCACCACCTGCCAAATTGCCCAGGCAGACAGAGAGCCCAGGACAGGAGCCATCTCTACTTCTGTTCTCTGAATCTCTTGGCTTGGAAACAGGGGGCCAGCCAAGCAGCATTGGAGAAATGGAAGAAGAGGCAGGGTGCAGTGATGCCCAACAGCTTTTTCTCTCTGAGTCTGAAGAGGCGGGTGGGCCAGTGCCTCCGGTCACCACATCGCAGGCCGCATCCGCTGATGATGACACTCAGGTGCCACTTACTGGTGCGTGCTCTGCTGCTGAGACTACCCAGGAGGAGCAGTTGGGGGCAGAGGGTAGTGTAGATGATGAGGTCCTTGACCCATCTTGGCGTGAGGGACAGGAAGGTGGTGGGAGCAGCTCTGAGGAAGAGATTCCCCATACGGCCCAAAGAGGGAGAGGGAGGGGGAAGACTGCGGATCCTGCAGCCTCCGCTTTGGCACCCGTTAGGAGCATGTCTCTTCCAAAAGCCAAAAAGGGCGCTCCCAAGACTTGCAGTGCCTGGTCCTTTTTTGACACAGTTGCAGATGACATTTGCTATGTCAAATGCAAGGTGTGTCATCACAAAGTAAAAAGAGGTCGAAATGTCAGCAACCTCAATACCTCCAACATGTGGAAACATGTGCGCAACAGGCACGCGGCGGAGTTTCAAAACACACTGAAGAGCTAGGCCAACCAACAGCGGCAGCTACCACCTCTTCAGCTCGTGTTGCCTCTTCCTCCAGCTCACACGCAGCTGGTTCGGCTTCCTCCCAGGATCGCCGTGGAAGAACCTCTGGCCCTGTTGTCCAGAGACCCGCTGTAATTCCACCCGCAGCACCACTTTCCCAGTCATCCACACACTCCCAGCCCAGTCTACAGCCATCGGTAGTACAGGCATGGGAGAAAAGGCGGCCTTTCTCGTCAAACCACCCACGAGCACAGGCTCTGACTGCAGGCATTGCCAAACTTCTGTCACTGGAAATGCTGTCATTCAGGCTGGTGGAGACTGACAGCTTCCGTGACTTGATGTCATTGGCAGTCCCACAGTACAATGTGCCCAGCCGCTTTTACTTCAGCAGGCAAGCCGTCCCTGCCCTGCACAAGCATGTGGAGGGACACATAAAACACGCGCTACTGAATGCCGTCAGTAGCAAGGTCCACCTCACCACCGATGCGTGGACCAGTCAACATGGACAGGGGCAATACCTTTCCCTCACTGCCCATTGGGTTAATGTCGATGAGCCGGGTACAGATCGTGCGAGTGGCGCAGGACGTGTCCTGCCCACTACAAGGATTGCAGGAATCCATTCTGTACGCATTGACTCCTCCTCTTACACCAGTTCCTCAGAATCATCGCTGCAGGAGCCGTCACAGTCCACCTCCACATGGACCCGTGATGAACGTTTACCTGTTACGACCGACATGAGCACAGCCGTGGCCAAACGTCAACAGGCCGTCTTGAAATTAATTTCTTTGGGGAATCGAAGCCACACAGCGCAGGAGCTCTGGAATGCCATCAAGCAGGAGAGCGATGTGTGGTTTGTGCCAGCGAATCTCCAACCAGGCATGGTAGTGTGTGATAATGGCCGAAATCTGGTGGCAGCTCTGGGCCTCGGCAACCTCACTCACATCCCATGTCTGGCACATGTGCTCAATTTGGTCGTGCAGAGTTTTTTGAGGGACTATCCGGATCTTGATGCGCTGCTGCACAAGGTCCGCCTAGAGTGTGCTCACTTGCGGCGTTCCAGCACGGCAAAAGCGCGCATTGCGGCTCTGCAGCGCCGACACCACCTGCCGGAACATCGCATCATATGTGACCTACCTACCAGGTGGAATTCCACGTTACATATGTTGGAGCGGTTGTGTGAGCAGCAGCAAGCTGTAATGGAGTACCAGCTGCTTCAGGCGCAAAAAAGTCGCAGTCAGCGCCGTACAGACTTCACAACCACAGAGTGGGCCACTATGAATGACGTCTGCCAGGTTTTGCGTCCCTTTGATTATTCCACGTGGATGGCGAGTGCAGATGATGCACTAGTCAGCATGACTGTCCCCCTTATCTGCCTGCTTGAAAAATCACTGCAAGCGCTAAGGGATGATGTTGTGGAAGAGGTGGAGGATGAGGATTCACCACTTCCATCATCTTCTGGACAGTCAGCGCCACGTGGTTCCTCACAAACACGTAGGCAGGGGACAGTTTGTGAGGAGGATGAGGAGGAGTCAATGGAGGAGGAAGACATCCGTCCAGAGGAGGGAGTTACACAATTGTCCAGTACTCAGTGTGTACAGCGAGGGTGGGGTGATGACGAGCGGGCAGAGATCACGCCTCCAGCAGGGGACAGCGTTTCTTGGGCAGTTGGCAGTCTGCAGCACATGGTGGATTACATGCTGCAGTGCCTGAGAAACGACCGCCGCATCGCCCACATTCTCAACATGTCTGATTATTGGGTGTTCACCCTCCTCGATCCTCGCTACCGGGACAACGTAGAAAGCCTCATCACACCGTTGAACCGGGAGCGAAAAATGCGGGAGTACCAAGACACACTGGTGAATTCCATCATCTTCTCCATTCCAAGTGAGAGAAGTGCTGCTAGTGCATTACAAAGCAGCTCAGTGCGTCCAGGCAGTGGTGGAGGCTCTGCACAAAGAGGGAGCAGAAGCAGTGCCTCTGCCCAAGGCAAGACCAGTATGGCCCAACTGTGGCACAGTTTTCTGTGCCCGCCACAAAAGTCTACACCATCACAGACGGCTCCAGTCAGCAGGAGGCAACGGTTCCGTCAGATGGTGACAGACTACATGTCTTGCCCTCTTGCTGTACTCCCAGACGGCTCTTCCCCTTTCAAGTTTTGGGTCTCAAAGCTGGATACATGGCCAGAGCTAAGCCAGTATGCATTGGAGGTGCTGGCTTGCCCTGCGGCTAGTGTATTATCGGAACGCGTCTTTAGTGCTGCAGGTGGTGTACTAACTGACCGTCGCATGCGACTATCCTCCGATAACGTTGACCGGCTTACTTTCCTGAAAATGAACAAGGCCTGGATCTCGCAGGAATTTGCCACTCCTCCTCCTGATTAAATAATTAGGTCTCTGTATACGTTATCCAGGTCTCCTGTTGTGTTCATCTTTCTACCACCTGAACTTAAATTCCTGGGCTCCAACACCGCCAGTTGAGGCTCAGAAGTGCCGTCTGCACAGTCAAAACATACGACCCAGTGTTATTGGGTTTTAGTAACGTCAGCTGATCCCCAGCTGTGTAGCCGGCAATGTGTCCTGCGACCGCCACGCTGACACAACAACTGAAATGTAAGGGAACCTGTCCCCCCCCCCAAGGCGTTTGTTACTGAAAGAGCCACCTTGTGCAGCAGTAATGCTGCACAAGGAAAAGGTAGCTATTTTCATTATGCTCCTTGCACACGCAGAACTTAACACTTATAAAATGTGTCCACTGATACCGTAAAACCGTCCCGGAGGTGGGACTTTCCTTCGTAATATGACGCAGCACAGCTGTCATTCATACCCCCTCGGCGCCGTGCCCCGGCTCCTCAGCGTTGTTTGATTCCGTCACGGAGCCTGCGCTGTTATGTTATCCCTTGGCCAGGCACACTTAGCGCTGCCCATCTTCTGACTTCATTTGGTGTCAGGCTGGCTGCGCCTGTGCGGCCGCACTGGCCGAGAGCCCGCCTCGCATTGTCTTCTGATTTAATCCCACTGGGGGCCTGAGATCCATGGACATGCGCAGTGCATATCTGAACCTCCGCCTCTCACTCATCTCCCTATGCCTTCTTCAGACTGTGCGCCGTCAGCTGATCCCTAATAGCATGCCACGGCCGTGACGCCGCACAGTCTGAAGAAGCCGTAGGGAGGGGAGTGAGAGGCGAGGATATGCACTGCGCATGGCCACGGATCCCAGGCCCGCGGTGGGATTACATTAGACGACACTGCGAGGCGGGCTCTCGGCCAGCGCGGCCGCACAGGCGCAGCCAGCCTGACACCAAATGATGTCAGAAGATGGGCAGCGCTAAGTGTGCCTGGCCAAGGGATAACATAACAGCGCAGGCTCCGGGACGGAATCAAACAACGCTGAGGAGCCGGGGCACGGCGCCGAGTGGGTAGGAATGACAGCTGTGCTGCGTCATATTACGAAGGAAAGTCCCACCACCGGGACGGTCTCACGGTTTCAGGGGACACATTTTATAAGTGTTTAGTTCTGTGTTTGCAAGGAGCATAATGAAAAGAGCCACCTTTTCCTTTTGCATCTTTTGTGCTGCACAAGCTGGCTCTTTCAGCTACAAACGCCTTGGGGGGGGAGTTAAAGGTTCCCTTTCGACTTTCTCCAATCAGGCTTCGGCCTACATTGTGTTCCTCTGCTTCTCCTCCTGTCCCTGAGCTCCAACACCGCTAGTTGCTGTCCAGAAGTGCTGTACGCACAGAGCCAAACACCTCGCCAATGTGTTAGTGGGGTTCAATAACGCCTGCTGCTCCCCTGCTGTGTGTGTGGCAATCCCTCCTATCTCCTCCACCTCCTCCTCCCCCTGTCCCTGGGCTCCAACACCGCTAGTTGTTGCCTGGTAGTGCTGTACGCACAGTCCCAACAGTCGCTCCTCTGTTATTGGGGTTCAGTAACGTCAGCTGCTCCCCTGCTGTGTGTGTGGCAATCCCTCCTATCTCCTCCACCTCCTCCTCCCCCTGTCCCTGGGCTCCAACACCGCTAGTTGTTGCCTGGTAGTGCTGTACGCACAGTCCCAACAGTCGCTCCTCTGTTATTGGGGTTCAGTAACGTCAGCTGTTCCCCAGCTGTGTGTGTGGCAATCCCTCCTATCTCCTCCACCTCCTCCTCCTCCTGTCCCTGGGCTCCAACACCGCTAGTTGCCGTCCAGAAGTGCTGTCCGCACAGTCCCAACAGTCCCTCCTCTGTTATTGGGGTTCAGTAAAGCCTGCTGCTCCCCTGCTGTGTATACGGCAACGTGTCCTGCGACCGCCATGCAGGCACAACAAGTTAAATTTAAGGGAACCTGTCCCCCCCCCCAGGCGTTTGTTACTGAAGGAGCCACCTTGTGCAGCAGTAATGATGCAAAGGGTAAAAGTGCCTCTTTTCGTGGTGCTCCTTGCACATGCTGAACCTAACACTTTTGAAATGTGTCCCTTCACACGGTTAAACCGTCCGGTCGGTGGAACTTTCCTTTGTCATGTGACGCAGCACAGCCGTCATTCTTACCCCCTTGGCGCCGTGCGCCTCCTCCTCAGCGTTGTTTGAATCTGTCCCGGAGCCTACGCTGTTATGTTATCCCTTGGCCAGGCACACTTAGCGCTGCCCGTGTTCTGACATCATTTGGTGTCAGGATGGCTGCGCCTGTGTGGCCGCGCTGGAAGAGATCCCGCCTCGTAGTGTCTTCTGTAGTGTTGAGCGATACCGTCCGATACTTGAAAGTATCGGTATCGGAAAGTATCGGCCGATACCGGCAAAGTATCGGATCCAATCCGATACCGATACCCGATACCAATACAAGTCAATGGGACTCATGTATCGGACGGTATTCCTGATGGTTCCCAGGGTCTGAAGGAGAGGAAACTCTCCTTCAGGCCCTGGGAACCATATAAATGTGTAAAAGAAAGAATTAAAATAAAAAATATCGCTATACTCACCTGTCCGACGCAGCCGGGACTTCAGCGAGGGAACCGGCAGCGGTGTTTGTTTAAAATTCGCGCTATTACTTGGTTACGTGAATTCCCGGCTTGTGATTGGTCAGGTCGGCCATGTTGCCGGGACGCGGACCAATCACAGCAAGCCGTGACGAAATTACGTCACGGCTTGCTGTGATTGGTCCGCGTCCCGGCAATATGGCCGCCCTGACCAATCACAAGCCGTGACGTCACGGGAGGCTGGACACGCGCTCATTTTAAAATGGGCGCGTGTCCAGCCTCCCGTGACGTCACGGCTTGTGATTGGTTGCGCCGCGGTCAACCAATCACAAGCCGGGAGGCTGGACGCGCTCATTTTAAAATGGGCGCGTGTCCAGCCTCCCGTGACGTCACGGCTTGTGATTGGTCAGGGCGGCCATATTGCCGGGACGCGGACCAATCACAGCAAGCCGTGACGTAATTTCGTCACGGCTTGCTGTGATTGGTCCGCGTCCCGGCAACGTGGCCGACCTGACCAATCACAAGCCGGGAATTCACGTAACCAAGTAATAGCGCGAATTTTAAACAAACAACGCTGCCGGTTCCCTCGCTGAAGTCCCGGCTGCGTCGGACAGGTGAGTATAGCGATATTTTTTATTTTAAGTCTCTCTTTTACACATTTTAACATTAATGTTGTTGCGATACCCGATACCCGATACCACAAGAGTATCGGAATCCCGGTATCGGAATTCCGATACAGCAAGTATCGGCCGATACCCGATACTTGCAGCATCGGAATGCTCAACACTAGTCTTCTGATTTAATCCCACTGCGGACCTGTGATCCATGGACATTAGCAGTGCATATCTTAACCTCCGCCTCTCACTCATCTCCCTACGCCTTCTTCAGACTGTGCGCTGTTAGCTGATCCCTAATAGCATGCCACGGCCGTGACGCCGCACAGTCTGAAGAAGCCGTAGGGAGGGGAGTGAGAGGCGAGGATATGCACTGCTCATGCCCATGGATCACAGGTCCGCAGAGTGATTACATTAGATGACACGGCGAGGCGGGATCTCGTCCAGCGCGGCCGCACAGGCGCAGCCATCCTGACACCAAATGATGTCAGAAGACGGGCAGCGCTAAGTGTGCCTGGCCAAGGGATAACATAACAGCGCAGACTCCGGGACAGATTCAAACAACGCTGAGGAGGAGGCACACGGTGCCAAGGGGGTAAGAATGACAGCTGTGCTGCGTCACATGACAAAGGAAAGTTCCACCGACCGGACGGTTTAACCGTGTGAGGGGACACATTTCAAAAGTGTTAGGTTCAGCATGTGCAAGGACCATAATTAAAAGAGCTAAGTTTACCTTTTCCAGCATTAGTGCTGTACAAGATGGCTCTTTCAGCTACAAACGCCTGGGGGGGGGGGGTTAAAGGTTCCCTTTCAACTTGCTCCAGTGCAGGCTGCGGCCTACACTCTGCTCCACCTGCAGAGCCCGGGCTCAAACACCGCTAGTTGCTGTCCGGAAGTGCTGGCTGCACAGAGAAAAACACCCGCCAATGTGTCAGTGGGGTTCAGCACCGCCAGCTGTTCCCCTGCTGTGTAGCCGGCATCGTGTCCTGCAACAGCCACGCAGACACAAGAACTGAAATTGAAGGGATCCTGTCGCCCCACCCCCAGGTGTTTGTATGTTTTACAGCCACCTTCTACAGCAGTAATGCTGCATGTGTGCAAGGTGGCTCATAAACTTATTCTCCTTGCACCCGTGGAACAGAACACGTCTACAATGTGTCCCCTGAGACCATTAAAACGTCCCTGAGGTGTGACTTTCCTTTGTAACGACCCCCTTGGTAGCACAGCCCTTCTTCTGACATCATTGTTTGGCTGGCTGCGCCTCTGCGGCCGCCCTGCCCGACACAACGCCCCTCGGTGTCTTATTTATTTTGACTGCGAGGGTGTGATTGACGGGCATGAGCAGTGCATATCTTTGCCAGGCTGTCACTCAGCTCCTTCCGCCTTCTTCAGACTGTGCGGCTTCATGGCCGCGGCATGCGATAAGGGATCAGCTGACGCCGCACAGTCTGTAGCAGGTGTAAGGACACGAGCGAGAGGCGAACATATGTACTGCGCCAGGCCATGAATCCCAGCCCCGCAGTGTCAAACACTGTAAAGACACTGCGGGGCTGGGATTCATGGGCATCGCGAACCGCACCAGCCGACATGAAATGATGTCAGAAGACGGGCAGCGCATGGCCAAGGGATAACGCAACAACGCAGACTCCTGTACAGCAAAATGCGATGCTCAGGAGGCCGCGCCAAGCACCAAGGTGGTATTTTTGCAAGCTGTGCTGCGTCTCATTACGAAGGGAACTCTCGCCTCCAACACAGTTTGACTGTATAAAGGGCTAAATGTTATACGTGTTTCATTCAGCGTGTGCAAGGAGAAAAATTAAAAGAGCAACCTTTGACTTGTGCAGCACTACTGCTGCATAAGCTGTGGCTCTTCTAGTTTGTAACCCCTGAGGGGGGGTTAAAGGTTACTTTTGAAATCGGTTCAATTAGGCTTCGGCCTACACTCTGCTCCACCTGCAGAGCCCGGGCTCCAACACCGCTAGTTGCTGTCCGGAAGTGCTGGCTGCACAGAGCCAAACACCTCGCCAATGTGTCAGTGGGGTCCAGCACCACCAGCTGTTCCCCTGCTGTGTAGCCGGCAACGTGTCCTGCGACCGCCACGCAGACACAACAGACCCAAAGCTGCCGCCAGTGCAGGCTTCGGCTTACACTCCCCTCCCCCTGCTCCTCCTCCTGCTCCTTCTCCTGCTGACCCTGGGCTCTAACACCGCCAGTTGGGGCCCAGATGTGCTAGCTGCACAGAGAAAAACACCAGCCAATGTGTCAGTGGGGTCCAGCACCGCCAGCTGTTCCCCTGCTGTGTAGCCGGCAACGTGTCCTGCGACCGCCACGCAGACACAAGAACTGAAATTGAAGGGAACCTGTCCCCCCTCCCCCAGGTGTTTCTATGTTTTACCGCCACCTTGTACAGCAGTAATGCTGCATGTGTGCAAGGTGGCTCGGAAACTCATTCTCCTTGCCCATGGGGAACCGAACACGTCTAAAATGTGTCCTCTGTGACCATTTAACCATCCCGGAGGTGTGACTTTCCTTTGTAATGACACGCTGCAACCCCCTTGGTAGCGCTGCCCGTCTTCTGGCATCATTGTTTGGCTGGCTGCGCCTCTGCGGCCGCCCTGACCCACACAACGCCCCTCGGTGTCTTATTTATTTGGACTGCGAGGGTGTGATTGATGGGCATGAGCAGTGCCTATGTTCGCCTGTCCCTCATCTCCTTCCGCCTTCTTCAGACTGTGCGGCTTCATGGCCGCGGCATGCGATAAGGGATCAGCTGACGCCGCACAGTCTGAAGCGGGTGTAAGGACCCGAGTGTGAGAGGCGAACATATGTACTGCGCCAGGCCATGAATCCCAGCCCCGCAGTGTTTTAACAATGTTAAGACACTGCGGGGCTGGGATTCATGGTCATCGCAAAGCGCAACGGCCGACATTAAATGATGTCAGAAGATGGGCAGCGCTAACAGCGCAAGGCCAAGGGATAACACGACAGCGCAGACTCCTGTACAGCAAATAACGACGCTCAGGAGGCTGCGCCCAGCACCAAGGTGGGATTCTTGACATCTGTGCTGCGTCTCATTACGAAGGGAACTCTCGCCTCCAACACAGTTTGACTGTATAAAGGGCTAAATGTTATACGTGTTTCATTCAGCGTGTGCAAGGAGAAAAATTAAAAGAGCAACCTTTGACTTGTGCAGCACTACTGCTGCATAAGCTGTGGCTCTTCTAGTTTGTAACCCCTGAGGGGGGGTTAAAGGTTACTTTTGAAATCGGTTCAATTAGGCTTCGGCCTACACTCTGCTCCACCTGCAGAGCCCGGGCTCCAACACCACTAGTTGCTGTCCGGAAGTGCTGGCTGCACAGAGCCAAACACCTCGCCAATGTGTCAGTGGGGTCCAGCACCGCCAGCTGTTCCCCTGCTGTGTAGCCGGCAACGTGTCCTGCGACCGCCACGCAGACACAACAGACCCAAAGCTGCCGCCAGTGCAGGCTTCGGCCTACACTCCCCTCCCCCTGCTCCTCCTCCTGCTCCTCCTCCTGCTGACCCTGGGCTCTAACACCGCCAGTTGGGGCTCTAGGAAGACAAGCTTGAATAGGTCCCCATCCTGGTTCCAGTACCGTCAGCTGGTTCCGGGCAGAGCCTTTGGCTTAGGTGCCTCCCTCTGGGTATCCGAGTTCCACCAACGTCAGGTGGTCCTTGGTAGTGCTTTCAGGCACGGGTACCTCCTGCTTAGTAACCGGGTTCCAGTAACGTCAGCTGGTCCACGGTAGTTCCATTGGCTCTTGGACCTTCGGGTAGCCATCCGAGTTCCAGTTCCATCAGCTGTTTCTCGGCATTTTCTCAGCCTTCTTGTACCTTCTGCTACATTTCCAAGTTCAAGACCCTAAAGACGATGACCCGGAAGACCACCCCTAAGATGACGACGACACCAGAGACGACAACCACCGTGATGACGACGACCCTGGAGACGATGACCCTGAAGACCACCCCGATGACTACGACCCCGGAGACGACGACGACCTGGAAGACCGAGAAGTAGAAGAACAAGAGGCTGCAGAACAAAGAGCAGAAGAACATTAAGCATAAGACTAAATATCAGAGCAAAAGATATTATCTAAATTATAAGCAGAAGAAGACTAAGCAGTGTATGGGGGTGAGTCCGTTCCTCCTCGTGGTGCCCCTGGATAAAGCCTGATGCTGCAGGCCAAACTGAACGCGGACAAATGTAACTCTTTTGTGACAGGCAGAACGGAAGGTGTAATCTTCAAACTTTTATAGATAACTACGGGAATGCCTGTCACAAATAAGAATATGATGAAGAAGTTGAATATGAAGAAGATAATAGTTAAATTAAAAGAATATGAACAATGTAACAAAAAAAAAAAATAGGTAGAAGATGAAAAAGAAGATGAATAAGGTGAAGAAGTTGATGTCAAAGAAGCTGATGATGAGGATAATGAAGAAGAAAGTGTCGGAGAAGTAAAAAAGAAGGTGAAGGGCGTGGAAGTAGTGAAACATCAATATCTGACAAAATAAGTAAAAAATTAACATAGAAAGATTTTGACTAACGCCTAACGTCATAAAAAAAAATAAAAATCCTGCTATTCTATTTGATTGGGCTAAACCTCTGTGCCTTTAATGTCTCCGCCACCTCCCCCAATACATCCTACATTATTCTTTGTTGTTTTCCTTCATGTAGAATTAACCTACAAGGAAAGAAAGGGTTTATTTTAATTCCGATATTTTCGTCCCATTGACTTGCATTGGGATCGGGTATCGGTATCGGATTAGATCCGATACTTTGACGGTATCGGCCGATACTTTCCGATACCGATACTTTCCGATATCGGAAGGTATCGCTCAACACTAGTTATGGCTAGAGTTGGGATTAGGGTTAGGGGGGTGTTGGGGTTAGTGTTGGAGTTAGAATTGAGGGGTTTCCACTGTTTAGGCACATCAGGGGTCTCGAAACGCAACATGGCGCCACCATTGATTCAAGCCACTCTTGCGTTCAAAAAGTCAAATGGTGCTTCCTCCCTTCCGAGCCCTGACGTGCACCCAAACAGTGGTTTACCCCCACATATGGGGTACCAGCACACTCATGACAAACTGGGCAACAACTGTTGGGGTCTAATTTCTCCTGTTACCCTTGCAAAAATGAAAAATTGCTTGCAAATACATAATTTTTGAGGAAAGAAAAATTATTTTTTATTTTCACGGCTCTGCGTTATAAACTTCTGTGAAGCACTTGGTGGTTCAAAGTGCTCACCACACATCTAGATAAGTTCCTTGGGGGGTCTAGTTTCCAAAATGGGGTCACTTTTGGGGGATTTCTACTGTTTAGGCACATCAGGGGTTCCGCAAACGCAACGTGACGCCCGCAGACCATTCCATCAAAGTTTGCATTTCAAAACGTCACTACTTCCTTTCCGAGCCCCGGCATGTGCCCAAACAGTGGTTTACCCCCACATATGGGGTATCAGCGTACTCAGGAGAAACTGGACAACAACTTTTGAGGTCCAATTTCTCCTGTTACCCTTGGGAAAATTAAAAAATTCTGGGCTAAAAAAATATTTTTGAGGAAAGAAAACACATTTATTATTTTCACGGCTCTGCGTTATAAACTTCTGTGAAGCACTTGGGGGTTCAAAGTGCTCACCACCACACATCTAGATTAGTTTCTTGGGAGGTCTAGTTTCCAAAATGGGGTAACTTGTGAGGGAGCTCCAATGTTTAGGCACACAGGGGCTCTGCAAACGTGACATGGGGTCCGCTAATGATTGGAGCTAATTTTCCATTCAAAAAGCCAAATAGCGCGCCTTCCCTTCCGAGCCCTGGCGTGCGCCCAAACAGTGGTTTACCCCCACATATGTGGTATCATCGTACTCAGGACAAACTGGACAACAACATTTGGGGTCCAATTTCTCCTGTTACCCATGGGAAAATAAAAAATTCCAGGCTAAAAATCATTTTTGAGGTAAGAAAAATTATTTTTTATTTTCACGGCTCTGCGTTATAAACTTCTGTGAAGCACCTGGGGGTTTAAAGTGCTCACTATGCATCTAGATAAGTTCCTTGGGGGTCTAGTTTCCAAAATGGGGTCACTTTTAGGGGAGCTCCAATGTTTAGGCACACAGGGGCTCTCCAAACCCGACATGGTGCCTGCTAACGATTGGAGCTAATTTTCCATTCAAAAAGTCAAATGGCGCACCTTCCATTCCGAGCCTTGCCGTGCACCCAAACGGTGGTTTACCCCCACATATGAGGTATCGGCGTACTCAGGAGAAATTGCCAAACAAATTTTAGGATCCATTTTATCCTGGTGCCCATGTGAAAATGAAAAAATTGAGGCTAAAAGAATTTTTGTGTGAAATAAAAGTACTTTTTCATTTTTATGGATCAATTTGTGAAGCACGTGAGGGTTTAAAGTGCTCACTATGCTTCTAGATAAGTTCCTTGGGGGGTCTAGTTTCCAAAATAGGGTCACTTGTGGGGGAGCTCCAATGTTTAGGCACACGGGGGCTCTCCAAATGCGACATGGTGTCCGATACGATGGAGATAATTTTTCTTTCAAATAGTCAAATGGCGCTCCTTCCCTTCCGAGCCTTACCATGTGCCCAAACAGTGGTTTACCCCCACATGTGAGGTATTCGTTTACTCAGGAGAAATTGCTCAACAAATTTTAGGATCCATTTTATCCTGTTGCCCATGTGAAAATGAAAAAATTGAGGCTAAAAGAAATTTTGCGTGAAAAAAAGTACTTTTTCATTTTTACGGATCAATTTGTGAAGCACCTGAGGGTTTAAAGTGCTCATTGTGCTTCTAGATAAGTTCCTTGGGGGGTCTAGTTTCCAAAATGGGGTCACTTGTGGGGGAGCTCCAATGTTTAGGCACACGGGGGCTCTCCAAATGCGACATGGTGTCCGCTAAAGATTGGAGCCAATTTTTCATTCAAAAAGTCTCAAACGGCGCTCCTTCCCTTCCGAGCCCTGCCGTGCGCCCAAACAGTGGTTTCCCCCCCACATATGTAGTATCAGCATACTCAGGACAAATTGTACAACAATGTTCGTGGTCCAGTTTCTCCTTTTACCCTTGGGAAAATAAAAAAATTGTTGCTAAAAGATTGTGACTAAAAAGTTAAATGTTCATTTTTTCCTTCCATGTTGCTTCTGCTGCTGGGAAACACCTGAAGGGTTAATAAACTTCTTGAATGTGGTTTTGAGCACCTTGAGGGGTGCAGTTTTTAGAATGGTTTCACTTTTGGGTATTTTCAGCCATATAGAACCCTCAAACTGATTTCAAATGTGAGGTGGTCACTAAAAAAAATGGTTTTGTAAATTTTGTTGTAAAAATGAGAAATCACTGGTCAAACTTTAACCCTTGTAACTTCCTAGCAAAAAAAAATTTTGTTTCCAAAATTGTGCTGATGTAAAGTAGATATGTGGGAAATGTTATTTATTAACTATTTTGTGTCACATAACTCTCTCTGGTTTCACAGAATAAAAATTAAAAATGTGAAAATTGCAAAATTTTCAAAATTTTCGCCAAATTTCTGTTTTTTTCACAAATAAATTCAGAAATTATCGACCGAAATTTACCACTAGCATGAAGCCCAATATGTCATGAAAAAACAATCTCAGAACCGCTAGGATCCGTTGAAGCGTTCCTGAGTTATTACCTCATAAAGGGACACTGGTCAGAATTGCAAAAAACGGCCAGGTCATTAAGGTCAAAATAGGCTGGGTCATGAAGGGGTTAATGGAATTTTACCTTATCTATTCTGGGGATTTTTTCCACAGCTTTTTTTTGCATTTTCCAAAGACCAATTCTGATAACCTCATTCCATTAAATGTGCGCAGATTTCTCCTCTCTCTTAAATGTAAGATTCATGGTCACTGAAGTTTTTTAGATCTATATAATTCTCCCCTTGGAATATTATCCCTCACATGTCTGGGATGACAGGAATATGCTCTCAAAATGGTGTTACCCATAGTTTCCTTGCAGAAAGATGTGTTTTGTACCTTATTTCTCCACAGTGCAGGAGAGAACCTGCTGCTAGTAAAAGACAGTACTATATGGCGGTATAAGTGAACTCTGTTACTTCACAGATTCGCTTGAGAACGCTGTGTCCGGTTAACCTCACAGGGGAACAGCTACCGAATAGAGCTGACAGTGGTCATGCAGCCAAACCCTGAATCCACATACACAAACTCCTCACCGGAGGTGCCGGTATTCTAGGGGCTTATTTCAGCTGAACCCTGACCACATGCAAGCATTACCACCCTGGCGCTGAGCTCATAACTTAGATTAATACTAGTGCATGGCCGCGTGGCCATGCAAACCTTTTATAGCTGCAGCAACTTCAGGACCTTCCTAGAGGACCAATGGGAGCTGCTACAGTACCTGAGCAACTTCAGGACCTTCCTAGAAGACCAGAGCTGCTGCAGTACCTGAGCATGTGACCCTCCACCTCCAATGAGAGGTCTTACCCTGGGCATGCTCAGAAGGGGAAAAGCAGGACTTAGTCCCCGAGACGTCTGCTCGCCACTAACCAGTACTGGCTACAATGGCTGAGCTTGGAAAGGCAGCAGTAATCATCTGCACCGTATCAGGCTGGGACCGACGTCTCCGCTGAGCAAGCTCCACTGCGGCTGGAGAAGAATGGGAGACCGCAGCGGAGATGGTTCGAGATTCCCCCTGTGCAGAGGTGGGAACTCGACCCCTAACATCACCACCCCTCCTTGGACCTCGCTATGCTCGAAAGCCACAATGAGCTGCGGAGCTCGAATGTGCTCAGCAGGCTCCCAAGACCTGTCCTCTGGGCCATAACTCTTCCAGTCCACCAAATAAAATTTCTTGCCACATACCACCTTGCACCCCAAAATAGCATTCACCTTGTAATCGTCCGTAGATGAACTCGGCAGATGACTCGGAAAACTGGGACATGTATACGGGCTTCAAGAGGGACACATGAAAGGTGTCGGTGATACCTAGGCATGGAGGAAGGGCTAGTTGATGGACGACAGGGTTAACCTGTTCAAGGACCTTGAAGGGACTCAAGTAGCGAGGTGCAAACTTAGTGGACTTAACGCGCAGCCTGATGTTATGGGTGGAGAGCCACACTGTCGCCAGGAGCAAAGATCGGAGCGGGGCGCCGATGAGCATCAGCAGAGGACCTCATTCTCTTCTTGGAGGCCCGAATGGCATCCTGAGTGCGTTCCCAAATATCCCGTGCCTCCACAGCCCAGTCTGCCACCCTGGAGTCGGCGGAAGACAAGGGCATGGGCACAGGAACCCACGGATGCTGGCCGTAATTAAGTAGGAATGGAGTCTGACCGGTGGAGTCGTCAATGGCATTGTTAAGCACAAACTCTGCCCATGGTAGCAAGAATGCCCAGTCATCCTGCCTGGCAGAAACAAAATGATGTAGATATGTGACCAGAGTCTGGTTGGCCCTCTCTACCAACCCATTTGTCTTGGGATGATATGCCAAGGAGAGATTCAACTCAATGCTGAGTAGACGACAAAGCTCTCCCCATAATCGAGATGCAAACTGGGGACCCCGGTCGCTGACAATTTTGTCCGGCATACCATGTAGGTGAAAGATATGTTTGATAAACAACGCTGCCAGCACCTGTGCAGAAGGTAGCCGTGGAAGAGGCAGCAAGTGCACCATTTTGGAAAAATGGTCGGTGATCACCCAAATAATGCATCCCGACCATCTCCTAGGGCCTGTCCACCACCGGCAGGGGGTAAAGCAACCCAGCTGGCCGTTGATGAAGAGACTTGTTCTTGGCTCAGGAGACACATGCCCAAACATAGTCTGCGACGTCTCAGGCCATATGCGGCCACAAATATGTCCTCGCCAGTAGCTCAGATGTCCTTTTGGACCTGAAATGTCCACTCACCCTGGACAAGTGAGCCCAAGAGAGAACCTCCAGATGCAGACTGGATGGTACAAAAGTCTTGCCTGGAGGCACAGACTCTAGCAAAACCTTAGCCACAGTTCTCAGACTCTCGGTAGGGACAATAAGCCGAGGCTCCTGTTCCTCCTCCTCAGATGACACAATTGAGTGAGAGAGAGCGTCGGCACAAAAGTTCTTCTCCCCGGAAAAGAAATGGAGGGTAAAATGGAACCAGGAGAAGAACAGACCACAATTTGGGATTTGCTCCCTTCTTGGCGAGGGCTACCAAGGGAGCTACGAAAATGGAGAAATGAGGAATGAACTGGCGATAATAGTTAATGAACTTCATAAAGCGCTGCACCACTTTAAGAAAATGGGGTTCTTGCCAGTCCATCACAGCCTGTAGTTTGTCAGGATCCATAGCCAATCCCTGGGCGGAGATGATATAGCCCAGGAAAGGTAAGTCCATGACAAAAGAGAAAAAAGAATGCGGCACTCACCCGAGAAGATGCTGTGAATCGTGAATTTATTGTAGACAAGTTTTTACATCCATAAGGACTACAGGTGCATGCGGAGGGTGCGGTATGGGAGTACGGACGACGGCCGTTTCACACGGAAAGGTAAGGACTCCTGCTCAAACATCTCTCCGGTGGGAGTCAATATCTGGAGAGTAGATGAGAATATCATCCAGATAGACTATGACCGAGGTGGAGAGCATATCCCGGAAGATATCATTTACAAACTCTTGAAAAACAGCTGGGGCATTACAGAGCCCAAAGGACATCACTTGATATTCATAGCGCACATCCCTGGTGTTAAAAGCCATCTACCATTTGTCCCCCTCATGGATGCGAATCAGGTTGTAAGCACCCCGAAGATCTAATTTAGTAAATACCCTTGCTCCCCGAAGCATATCAAAGAGCTCAGATATCAGGGGCAGGGGATATTTATTCTTAACGGTGATGGCGTTAAGACCCCTGTAGTCTATACATGGACGTAGTTCCCCGTTCTTCTTCTGCACAAAGAAGAACCCGGCCCCTGCAGGTGACACTGACTTCCTAATGAATCCCCTTTCCAGATTTTCCTGGATGTACTGTTACATTGCCTTATCTCTGGGAGACATAACGGATAGACTCGACCCCGGGGAGGCTCAGCACCAGGCAAGAGGTCAATAGGACAGTCATAGGGTCGGTGAGGTGGAAGTGTCTCCGCAGCCCTTTTGGAGAACACATCCGCGTAGGGCCAATATTGCTTGGGGAGAGAGGATAGATCTGCGGTTACCTCGGTAGTAGCAACCTAAACACATTCCCTCTGACATCTACCCCCACAAGATTCACCCCATCCCAAAATTCTGCCTGTGGACCACTCAATATGAGGAGAGTGGTACCGTAGCCAAGATATCCCTAACCGGACCTCATCAATTCGCTCAGGAATGACGAGCAGAGATATAATCTCCTGATGAGATGGCGACATGGACAGAGTGAAAGGGATGGTCTGGTGTGTTATCTGAGAGGGTAATGTTGACCCATTCACCACTCGTACGGTAACTGGTTGAGCTAGCATTACCAGGGGAATTGCGTGATGTTGGGCAAAGGCAGAAGACATAAAATTGCCCTCTGCCCAGAATCCACGCAGAGCTCTACCGAGTTGGAGAATGAGCCTATAGTGATTGTCCCCTTAAAGGACAATTTGGAGGCAAACGTCGCCATGTCTAGTGTACCTCCACCTACTATCACTAGACGCTGATGTTTCCTCGACCGCTGGGGACTTCCGGTGGCAAGATGTCCTGACTGCTGGCAAACATGACAGACCTTGAGTGGTACGAGTGGTCCGGGACTTAGATCTTGCTCGTTACACCTCCATGGACTCATGTGACTCAGGGACCAGGACCGCAGATTCCAAAGGTTTGGTGAAGGTGGGAGCCAGCTGAAACCTCTGCCTGCACTGGGCTCGCTCTAACCTCCGCTCGTAAAAACGGAGGTCCATACGAGTGGACACAGCTATTAACTTCTCCAGTGTGGCGGGAATCTCCCTAGTGGCCAGAGCGTCCTTCACGTGGTCAGCCAGCCCCCTCCAAAATATTGAGATAAGGACTTTATCCGACTACTCCAACTCAGATGCTAGGGTACGGAAGTGGATGGCAAAATGGCTGACGAAGGACGAGCCCTGAGTCAATGCCAACAGTTGGAGCGCCGTATCATGGATGACTCGAGGTCCTAAAAAGACCTGCTTTAGAGTGCTCAGGAACAGTGGAGCACTCTGCACCACATGATAGCCACGCTCGCACAGCGGCATAGCCCACTCCAACGCCCTGTCCGACAAGAGAGATACAATAAATCCCACCTTTGCCCGCTCTGTGGGGAAACGTGTGGCTAGAAGCCCGAGGTATATAGAGCATGAAACCCCTACAAGATTTACTATCACCAGAATTTTTTTCTGGCAGCGGGAGGCGAGATAGAGTCAGAACAGGGGTGGCAGTGGATAAAGTTGCTGCAGCCACACTAGCAGCCTGAACAGCAACTGCGGTAACATCCACAGCTGAGGTTGTGCGCTCGAGAGCCGCCAACCTACCCTCCAGCTGCTGGATGTAACGCAAGGATTGCTGTTTGTCTGCCATTTACTAGCCAGACCCTGGTGCTAGTATTCTGTTAGGGTTGGCGGAGCGCACCGAGTATATATATATATATATATATATATATATATATTGAGTAGTAGGTGCATTCGCAACCCGGGGTCCACTGTGCAGGAGAGAACTATATGGCGGTATAAGCGAACTCTGTTACTTCACAGATTTGCTTGAGAAAGAGAATGCTGTGCTCTGTTAACCTCACAGGAGAACAGCTACCTAATAGAGCCAGCAGTGGTCATGCAGTCAGCATAGCACACACAAAACTCCTCACCGGAGGTGCCGGTATTCTAGGGGCTTATTTCAGCCAAACCCTGAATCCACATACACAAACTCCTCACTGGAGGTGCTGGTATTCTAGGGGCTTATTTCAGCTGAACCCTGACCACATGCAAGCATGACCACACTGGCGCTGAGCTCATAACTTAGGTTAATACTAGTGCATGGCCGTGCGGCCATGCAAACCTTTTATGGCTGCAGCAACTTCAGGACCTTCCTAGAGGACCAATGGGAGCTGCTACAGTACCTAAGCAACTTCAGGACCTTCCTAGAGGACCAATGGGAGCTGCTGCAGTACCTGAGCATGTGACCCTCCACCTCCAATGAGAGATATTACCCTGGGCATGCTCAGAGGGGGAAAAGCAGAACTTAGTCCCAGAGACATCTGCTCACTGCTGACCAGTACTGGCTACAATGGCTGAGCCTGGAAAGGCAGCAGTAATCATCCGCAGCATATCAGGCTGAGCCAGATGCTGGGACCGACGTCTCCGCTGAGCAGGCTAAACTGCGGCTGGAGAAGAATGGGAGACCACAGCGGAGATGGTTCGAGATTCCCCCTGTGCAGAGGCGGGAACTCGACCCCTAACACATAGGGGAAAAATTATAGAATCACTCAAATCTGAGGAAAAAATTATGGAATCACCCTGTAAATTTTCATACCCAAAAATAACACCTGCATCAAATTAGATTTGATCGTTAGTCTGCATCTAAAAAGGAGTGATCACACCTTGGAGAGCTGTTGCACCAAGTGGACTGACATGAATCATGGCTCCAACACGAGAGATGTCAATTGAAACAAAGGAGAGGATTATCAAACTCTTAAAATAGGGTAAATCATCACACAATGTTGCAAAAGATGTTGGTTGTTCACAGTCAGCAGTGTCTAAAATCTGGACCAAATACAAACAACAATGGAAGGTTGTTAAAGGCAAACATAATGGTAGACCAAGGAAGACATCAAAGCGTCAAGACCGGAAACTTAAAGTAATGTCTCCAAAACAGGAAATGCACAACAAAACAAATGAGGAACGAATGGGTGGAAACTGGGGTCAACGTCTGTGACCGAACTGTAAGAAACCGCCTGAAGGAAATTGGATTTACATACAGAAAAGCTAAAGGAAAGCCATCATTAACACCTAAACAGAAAAAAACAAGGTTACAGTGGGCTAAGGAAAAGCAATTGTGGACTGTGAATGACTGGATGAAAGTCATATTCGGTGATGAATCGTGAATTTGCATTGGGTAAGGTGATGATGCTGGAACTTTTGTTTGGTGCCATTCCAATGAGATTTATAAAGATGCCTGAAGAGAACATGCAAATTTCCACAGTCATTGATGATATGGGGCTGCATGTCAGGTAAAGGCACTGGGGAGATGGCTGTCATTACATCTTCAATAAATGCACAAGTTTATTTTGATATTTTGGACACTTTTCTTATCCCATCAATTGAAAGAATGTTTGAGGATGATGAAATCATTTTTCAAGATGATAATGCATCCTGCCATAGAGCAAAACGTGTGAAAACATTCCTGACAAAAAAAAAAAACATAAGGTCAATGTCATGGCCTCCAAATAGTCCGGATCTCAATCCAATTGAAAATCTTTGGTGGAAGTTGAAGAAAATGGTCCATGACAAGGCTACAACCTGCAAAGCTGATCTGGCAACAGCAATCAGAGAAAGATGGAGCCAGATTGATGAAGAGTACTGTTTGACACTCATTAAGTCCGTGCCTCAGAGACTGCAAGCTGTTATAAAAGCCAGAGATGGTGCAACAAAATACTAGTGATGTGTTGGAGTGTTTTTTTGTTTGTTTGTTTTTCATGTTTCCATATTTTTTTCCTCAGAATTGAGTGATTCCATAATTTTTTCCCTATGCTTGGTTAAAAAAGTAACCGTTACTGACTACCACATTTTTGGTTCTTGATTTCTTTTAGTGTTTCTTAAAGCCAGAAAGTTGCCATTTGAAATGACTTTAGTTTTGTGCCATGTCTGTGATCTGCTTTTTTTTCTACAAAATTAAACAACTGAATGAACATCTAGCCTTTGTTTTTTACCATCTTTGGTCCCAGGTAGCCAAAGATGGTAAGAAATCTTGAACTTTGGTCTCCAAGCTGTGTCCATGCACCATACTGTATCCACACTCTGGTACTCCTCCATTCCTTATCCTGCTTGCATCTAATCCTGTCTATTACTATAACATTCCTCCAACCAGTCACTATTCAGTGGACAATAACTTGACGATCCCAAGCAGCACCTCCACATATCCGTGTGAGGTAAAAACCAAATTCTACTACTCTGCTTAGAAAATGATAAACTTTTTGCAGAAACAAGGTTCACAGCTTCAAATTTCTCTATGCAAGGCATGCTGGACTTATCGCTTTATACAAGGCATACTGGACTTATTGCTTTATACAAGGCATACTGGACTTACTGCTTTATACAAAGCATACTGGATGTCACAATCCATGTTTGGATCTGTGGCAGATCTTGTTTCCCTCTGATTAAAACCTTTTTTTCCTTTTTGGTCATCCGGGGTTAATGCAGTTTCCCCCCCGGTTTCCGCTGGTGTTATTGCATTGCATTGCTGCTTCATAAGGTCACCTGATGCATTAGCTGACTGTTGGTTATACAGGTCCTTTTGGAGACCAACCTGGGTGGAGTAGAAGCTTGCTGAGTGCTGCAGTTCTTCAACTGAATTCTTATCTGGTGTCTTACTCTGCTGTGCATTGCAGCAGAGAAAGTTAAGTTTTGTTTTCATCAGGCCGCGTTTGCCATAAACCTGAGAGTCAGGTGACTGCCAAGGTGAACTCTGGTGGATCAAGGCGTCCTCACCGTAGGTTGTTATCTGGTGAGGTCCGGTGTTGAGTGTCCAGAGGCCTGTAATGGGGTAAGGAGGAAGACGAGCCCAAAGGAGGTTGCTTTCCCTGCTCCTTACCTGGAACCACTTAGTCAGACAGCTGGGTTGTTGGGGGGAGGACTTTCTGCCCTGGACAGAGGAGACCATGTGACTGCTGGGGGCAGAAAGGAAGAGAGAGGAGTGTGGTCAGAAAAGAGCGGGAAAGCAGAGCATGCGGGACAGAGGGGACAGCGCGCGTGAGAGAAAACAGGCTGCATCACCGTGCTCCCCATGAGAGAGTGCTCCCCGTGAGGGCACTGAGGCTGAGATACCCACCATAGTGAAGGCTGTATGTGAGGGTGTGGACTCGGAAGCCTCAGTAATCAGAGAAGACTTTTCCCCTGACAGTGCAGAGACAGTGACCTGAGCACGCTGCCCTGGTGACCGCAGTGACAAGCCAAGTCCCCTGAGTGTGATAAGTAAACTGCTCAGTGTGTGTAGCATTGCTACTGCAGGGAGACTGCCAGCCCAACATACAGAGACTCATGCAGCAGTGTGACTGTGCTACTTCCTGCTTCCAGTTTCACTCTGAGAAAAAGACTGCAAAGATTTAACCCAATTCCTAGGAGACAGAGGAGAGACTTCAGGATCTTCAAGTGCTGCTGGTGACTGTACCCACGTTGGAATAAGGACCCTCCAGTCAGGACCTCGCTGGACTGATAAGTTACAAGAACACTCGTTAACCATTTCTATTCCGCTTAACTGTTTCATAGCTTCAGTTAGCTTGCTGTGTATTGTTATATTGTTTGCTTTATCTCTACTAACCCCCTGCTCACTGCGAGGAGAATCCTACTCCTGTTAATAAATCCCCCTCAACAGTTGGTCTGTCTGTTCCGTGGTAACAAACTCAACCCTGCACCCTATTACAGGCCCCTCATTGAAAGGGGGATACATGTTTGGATCTTTGGCAGATCTGGTTTCCCTCTGATTAAAACCTTTTTTCCTTTTTGGTCATCGGGGGTTAATGCAGTTTTTCCCCCCGGTGGCTGCTGGTGTTATTGCATGGCATTGCATTGCTGCTGGGTCAGCTGATGTTGGTAGTGACCACTCCCACCATCCTTCATAAGGTCACCTGCTGCATCAGCTGACTGTTGGTTATAGAGGTCCTTTTGGAGACCAACCTGGGTGGAGTAGGAGCTTGCTGAGTGCTGCTGTTCTTCAGCTGAATTCTTATCTGGTGCCTTATTCTGCTGTGCATTCCAGCAGAGAAAGTTAAGTTTTGTTTTCTTTTACCTTGTTTGTATAACCTTCCCTTGGTGTTTTAATTAGTACAGCGGTTGGACCAGTGTTCTCGCCAATTCCTTACCCAGGGATAGGTGCAGGGCGAGTGAGGGCTAAGGTATCCAGCTCGGCGACAGGTTGAAAGAATCTGTATAGGGACGTCAGGAAGATTGGAGAACATTCTTAAGAGAGTGCAGGAGGTGTCCATTTCCCCGTTCCCTATCGCAGGGCCCACTGTTATGATCCTTAGTGGCTGAGGATCGCAAAACGGACTAGCTAAGTTACTGAACATAGAAACAAGCTCTAGGGAGGTGGTAACTGGACTGACCGCAAACCTGATCCTAACCAAACACACTAAAAGTAGCCGTGGAATGTTTCCTGAAATCCTAGACGTCTCTTCATGGCCGGAGAAACTAGCTACCCCTAAAGAGAGAAAGCAAGACCTCACTTGCCTCAGAGAAATAACCCCAAAGATATAGGAAGCCCCCAACAAATAATAACGGTGAGGTAAGGGGAAAATACAAACGTAGAAATGAAAACAGATTCAGCAAATGAGGCCTGCTAATACTAGATAGCAGAAAACAGATAGGGAACTGTGCAGTCAGTAGAAAACCCTATGCAAAATATCCACGCTGAGAATACAAGAACCCACACACCAACTAACGGTGTGGGGGAAGAAACTCAGCCCCCTAGAGCTACCAGCAAGCGAGGAAATCACATATAAGCAAGCTGGACAAGGACTAATCACCAACCAAGAAACATATTGAACACTGGTGATCAAAAAATGAATAAACAAAAACTTAGCTTCTCTTGAAGAGACTGATAACGAAGGAATGCAGGAGAGCTCCAAATAGCACTGAATACATTGACAGCCGGCAACAACTGAAAGTCCAGGTGAGCTAAATAGGAACCCAACTACCAGATAATGAGACAGCTGATGCCAGCCACAAACCTGCAGAAAGACACAAAGAGCCACCAGAGGGAGCCCAAAGACAGCACTCACACAGTACCACTTGTGACCACAAGAGGGAGCCCAAAAATAGAGTTCACAACAGCCCACTGTTATTGTGTCCCTGGTGTTCCCTTGTGAGTGTCACCGCTTTGTGACCGACCACCCATTGGGTCGTGTCACGCTTGGACAGTCACTTCATAACACTAGACTTATTGCTTTATATAAGGCACACAGGACTTATCATTTTATACAAGGCATACTGGACTTATCGCTTTATACAAGGCACACTAGACTTATTGCTTTATGCAAGGTATACTGGACTTATCACTTTATACAAGGCATGTTGGGCTTATTGCTTTATACAAGGCATACTGTACTTATTCCTTTATACAATGCATACAGGACTTATCACTTTATACAAGGCATGCTGGGCTTATTGCTTGCATACTGGACTTATTGCTTTATACAAGGCATGCTGGACTTATTGCTTTATACAAGGCATACTGGACTTATTGCTTTATGCAAGGTATACTGGACTTATCACTTTATACAAGGCATGTTGGGCTTATTGCTTTATACAAGGCATACTGTACTTATTCCTTTATACAATGCATACAGGACTTATCACTTTATACAAGGCATGCTGGGCTTATTGCTTGCATACTGGACTTATTGCTTTATACAAGGCATGCTGGACTTATTGCTTTATGCAAGGCATGCTGGACTTATTGCTTTATACAAGGCATACTGGACTTATTGCTTTATACAAGGCATACGGGACTTATCGCTTTATACAAGGCATTCTGAACTAATTGCTGTCACTATTCATTATGGGATTCATGGCAGCTCCGGTTCTGCTGAAATTTAAATGTTGCTTTTATCCTGTTCGTCCCGCAAGAGTTAATGTCTGTCTCTTGTTGGCTGTTCTTTTAGGTTGGTCAGCTGATAATGGTTGGTAACCACTCCCACCTTCTTTTAAATAGTCACATGACCCACCAGCTGATTGTCAGTAATATAGTTCTTGTATTTAGACCAGGTAGGGGTTTGGAGCTCTTCTGTTTTGGTGGTGATGCTGCTGCTGGTGTGCAGATTCCTGGTGTCATATTTTATGCTGCTTTGGAGCTTAGCAGCAGAGCCTGAAACTGAGTTTTTCTTCCTTTTTTTGTCTTTCCCGTGTTTGTCACTTCCCTTGTGTTTTACCATCTGCAGTGGTGAGGCTAGTGTCCTTGCAGGCCAGTGCACTAGCCAAGGTATATTGAGGTGGCAATCAGGGACTAGGCACGTGACGGCGGCAGGGGGGAACCCGCATTAAGGCATTATAGGGGAGCTTAGGGACAGACATAGGTTGGTATCAGGAGGCTTCCCATCCCTCGATCCCTACCATTAGGGCCTTCCTCTCCCTTTTCCATCCTTTCATTTTTGTATGCTGTGTCATCTGTCAGACTTAACTGTGTCCGAGCATGACAATTGCTTTATACAAGGCATACTGGACATATTGATTTATACAAGGCATACTGGACTTACTGCTTTTTACAAGGCATATTGGACTTACTGCTTTATACAAGGCATACTAGACTTATTGCTTTATGCATGGCACACTGGACTTATTGCTTTATACAAGGCATACTGGACTTATCACTTTATACAAGGCATACTGGACTTATTGCTTTATACAAGGCATACTGGGCATTTCGCTTTATGCAAGGCATACTGGACTTACTGCTTTATACAAGGCATACTAGGCATATTGCTTTATACAAGGCATAATGGGCATATCGCTTTATACAAGGCTTACTGGGCATATCGCTTTGTACAAGGCATACTGGGCATATCGCTTTATACAAGGCATACTAGACTTATTGCTTTATACAAGGCATGCTGGACTTATTGCTTTATACAAGGCATACTGGACTTATTGCTTTATGCAAGGCATACTGGGCGTATTGCTTTATACAAGGCATACTGATCGTAACGCTTTATACAAAGCATACTGGACTTATTGCTTTATACAAGGCATGCTGGACTTATTGCTTTATGCAAGGCATACTGGACTTATTGCTTTATGCAAGGCATACTAGACTTATTGCATCCATTAGATGCTATTAGACCAGTATTACATTTTATAAAGCAGAGGTGTAACTGGGGGCCAATGCAAAAGTTCTAGCTGGGCTCTTAACTATACAAGCAATTTATAGCCCCAGTTGTCATCTAATGTTGCAAAGGAACCATTGGGCTACCAAAAGCTCCAGCTTCTATATGTGATGCCAACCTCTGCGTGCCACAACATTTGTAGTTTGACAGTTAAACCCTTGTGACTACCGTGAGTTTATTGTAGGCCAAACTGTGGTGCAGTCTGGTTTTGTCCTTTTCACCTCTGTAGAGAGATGTAGACTTTGCAGCAGGGTATCCCCTGGTTGTTGCCCACAGAAAAGCGAGTGGTTGGAATCTCAATATTGCTGCAACAGACATGAAGGCCAATAAGCAGATCTGACATTATTGAAGTTGCTTTGCAGCATGGTTCTTTGCTTTGACAGAATAATAAAATATTACATACATTTTTGCTGTATTATAACCACTTGAATCACTGATAAACTGACAATTGGATGTTCAGCTTATATTATATTAATGTTGCTCTTTAATCAAGGTTCAAGCTTTTCTTAACAACCTTTCTCCTGCAAATATATTGCACAATTAAGAAGTTGTGTCTCTACCAGGTAAAATGATCTACCTAATCACATTTGCCAATAAGATGTTTAATGTATTCCAGAGCGATACACCTGCTTTCAGGGCGCTATACAGTCGCTGACATTTCAGCTGATTATAATAGCTTTGCTTAGCTGGAAAGTAATGTTATGTCATTGCTCAGGCATAGTAATTTATGCATTCAAATGATAAATGTTGAGTGTTGTCATCCAACCTCGGATGTAATGAGATAAATCATTCTGCTCCTGAGATTTCATTATAGTAAAAATAAGGCCAACCCTCCAGCCATTTTGATTGAGAGGAAAATGCAATTTTCTGCATACGATATTATTTTTCATGAATACCTATTGCTGGAGTCTGCTTGTTTAGCAATCTCAGAGCAAATAGGAGAAATATGGAAGATATCAAGACTAATATTAAGATAATCAGGGTTACTTTTGACAGACCATTCATAGGGAAATCATATTTAATTCTTTAGAGCTCCTGGGCATTTTGCATATCTAACCACATAATAAATATATTATATATTGTGATTTAGATTTTTACTATAATGCATTCTTAAAGGCCATTTTTAGCCAAAACCTAAAAATGGCCATAGGTTTAGTAAATGAGAAGCATACAACACAGAATAATATACTTATAGGATTTTTCCATCGACATGTCTCTAAATAAATGTATAGAAATATCACATTCTGATGTCAAAACCTAAGTACAGATAAGTGGCGCCTCATCGGCGCTGCTCGCAGATATTTCTGTTGTAGAAGTAAACCTTTGGGATTCTTCTTGGGTTAATACTACACATTCACCAGCTGATGGTGCTATCTTTCAACTTACTGCTACATAAATCAATTCTCCATTGTACAGGCAAAGCCTGTAAATTACAATGGACTTGCCAAACGACTGTAATTGCTGCTATTGGGGTCATTCTACATGCTACATTTTACAGATAAATACAGCTATTTACTACAAATTAGGGTTTTATCTATCATATATAGTGTTGTTTTAACAGTTGCTAGAGTCTGGAAATAACAGTGAAATACACTGATTTTATATACAGCTCTGACAAAAATTAAGAGACCACCACTAGGGTTGAGCGAAACGGATCGTTCATTTTCATAAGTCGCCGACTTTTGGCAAAGTCGGCGTCTCATGAAACCGATCCGATCCCTGTGTGGGGTCGGCCATGCGGTACGCGACTTTCGCACCAAAGTCGCGTTTCAATGACGCTAAAAGCGCCATTTCTCAGCCAATGAACGTGGACGCAGAGTGTGGGCAGCGTGATGACATAGATCTCAGTCCCCACCATCTTAGAGAAGGGCATTGCAGTGATTGGCTTGCTTTCTGCGGCGTCACAGGGGCTATAAAGGGGCATTCCCGCCGACCGCCATCTTACTGCTGCTGATGTGAGCGTAGGGAGAGGTTGCTGCCGCTTCTTCAGAAGCAGGGATAGTGATAGGCAGGGTACATAAAGCTACAAACCGCTTGTGCTGTAGCGATTTCCACTGTCCAACACCACCTTTTGTTTGCAGGGACAGTGGAAGCTACATTTTTTTTCCCTCAGCGCTGTCGCTCATTGGGCTGCCCTAGAAGGCTCCCTGACCCTGATAGCTGCGTTGCTGTGTGTGTACGACGCTGTGCAAACCAACTGCTTTTTTCAAAGCACAAATCCTGTATTTCCTTCCTTTCTGCACAGCTATCTTGTGTGTTTGTCCACACTTTTGTGTGCAGCATTCCTTTTTATAGCTGCCTGCCATACTTTTCTGAGATAACTGCAGGGAGATAAATATTGGCAAGTCTGCCTCCGTGCCAGTCCTGTGTGTGGCATCTGTCTCTCATTGTGTTTGGCACCGAAAACACTGTGTAATACTTGGCCTTTTTTTTTTTTGGCTAAATTCTCCCTTTTCAAAAAAAAATAATTAGTAGGAGATAAATATTGGCAAGTCTGCCTCCATGCCATTGCTATGGGTGGCATCTGTGTCTCATTGTGTGGCACCGAAAACCACTGTGTAATACTTGGCCATTTTTTTTTTTTTTGGGTACATTCTCCCTTTTCAAAAAAAAAAAAATTAGTGGGAGATAAATATTGGCAAGTCTGCCTCCGTGCCATTGCTGTGGGTGGCATCTGTGTCTCATTGTGTGGCACCGAAAACCACTGTGTAATACTTGGCCATTTTTATTTTTTTTTGGGTACATTCTCCCTTTTAAAAAAAAAAAAATTAGTGGGAGATAAATATTGGCAAGTCTGCCTCCGTGCCATTGCTGTGTGTGGCATCTATCTCTCATTGTGTGGCACCGAAATCCACTGTGTAATACTTGGCCATTTTTTTTTTTTTTGGGTACATTCTCCCTTTTCAAAAAAAAAAATTAGTGTGAGATAAATATTGGCAAGTCTGCCTCCGTGCCATTGCTGTGTGTGGCATCTGTCTCTCATTGTGTGGCACCGAAAACCACTGTGTAATACTTGGCCATTTTTTTTGGGGGGTACATTCTCCCTTTTCAAAAAAAAAAACAATTAGTGGGAGATAAATATTGGCAAGTCTGCCTCCGTGCCATTGCTGTGGGTGGCATCTGTGTCTCATTGTGTGGCACCGAAAACCACTGTGTAATACTTGGCCATTTTTTTTTTTGGGGTACATTCTCCCTTTTCAAAAAAGAATAATTAGTGGGAGATAAATATTGGCAAGTCTGCCTCCGTGCCATTGCTGTGGGTGGCATCTGTGTCTCATTGTGTGGCACCGAAAACCACTGTGTAATACTTGGCCATTTATTTGTTTTTTTGGGTACATTCTCCCTTTTCAAAAAAAAAAAATTAGTGGGAGATAAATATTGGCAAGTCTGCCTCTGTGCCATTGCTGTGGGTGGCATCTGTGTCTCATTGTGTGCCACCGAAAACCACTGTGTAATACTTGGCCATTTTTTTTGGGGGGGGTACATTCTCCCTTTTCAAAAAAAAAAACATTAGTGGGAGATAAATATTGGCAAGTCTGCCTCCGTGCCATTGCTGTGGGTGGCATCTGTGTCTCATTGTGTGGCACCGAAAACCACTGTGTAATACTTGGCCATTTATTTTTTTGGGGTAAATTCTCCCTGTGAAAAAAAAAATTATTAGTGGGAGATAAAGGTTGGCAAGTCTGCCTCTGTGCCAGTCCTGTGTGTGCCATCTGTCTCAAATTATTGGGGCACAGAAAACCTAGTGTGTAACATTGGGCCTGAATTTCCTTTCAGTGTCAAGCACCTATAAAGGTATATATAAATCCAACAGAAGTTTGAGTTCACCTTAGAAGTTGTTTTACAGTAACAAATAGCGTTACTTTGGTTACGTTTTGCAAACAATGAGGAAGTCTAGTGGAAGAGGTCGTGGCCGTGGGCGGTCATTGTCAGCTGGTAATGATGGTAGTGGTGGTGGAGCATCAGGTGGTCGTGGTAAAAGCAGTACAGCACCTAAGTCTCGAGTTGTTGAGCCAGGTTCGTTGTCTGGCTACACAAGGCCTCGAACGCTCTCTTTTCTGGGAGTAGGAAAACCACTTTTGAAGTCAGAGCAGGAGGAACAAGTATTGGCTTTCATTGCTCACTCTGCCTCTAGCTCTTTCGCCTCCTCCTCGGAAAGTGCCAAATGTCAGAGCAGTGCATCATCAGTGGATGCTCCCGGTCAGGAAAAAGTCGCTTCCTTGTGTCCTTCACTCAGAACAACAGTGAGGGATGCGTCAATCGACACAACAGGTTACTCCATGGAGCTCTTTACACATACCGTTCCTGGGTTAGACAGTGAAACAGTTAACAGGCCATGCCCATTAGAAGTTGAATCGGACATGGAGTGCACAGATGCACAGCCACAGCCAGATTACTATGCTGTTCCTTTGACTCAGACCAGAACATTGCCCTCGCAGTGTACTGAGGCAGAATCAAACCCAGCGGAGACTATGGTGCCCCGTCACGAACGCTATACCACCGGCTTACACGGTGACACAGACGAAGTTGCACACGACATAGAAGAGGAGGTCATAGATGACCCAGTTGTTGACCCCGATTGGCAGCCATTGGGGGAATAGGGTGCAGGCAGCAGTAGTTCTGAAGCGGAGGAGGAGGAGCCACAGCAGGCATCAATATCACAACAGGCTCCATCTGCCGGGCCCGTATCTGGCCAAAAACGCGTGGCAAAACCAAAACCAGTTGGAGGACAGCGTGGCCATCCGGTTAAAGAAGCTCAGTCTGCAATGCCTGAAAAGGTATCCGATAGTAGAAAGAGTGCAGTCTGGCATTTTTTTAAACAACATCCAAATGATCAGCGCAAAGTCATCTGTCAAAAATGTTCAACTACCTTAAGCAGAGGTCAGAATCTTAAAAGTCTAAATACAAGTTGCATGCATAGACATTTATCCACCATGCATTTGCAAGCCTGGACTAACTACCAAACGTCCCTAAAGGTTGCAGCACCCTTGGCCAATGAAGCTAGTCAGCAATGCTACATCCCTTCCCTCACTGTAAACCCACCATTTCCCGCACCACCTGCAGTATCTGTGCAGCTTTCGTCGCCAGGCCAAAGCAGTCAGGGAATCACCAGGTTTGCAGTAGGAAACACTGCATGTAGGGCACCGGCAAGAATACCATCTCCAACCCTCTCTCACTCAACCATGTCCACCGGCACCACCGCTAGTTCCACGATCTCCAGCTCTCCAGTCCAGCTCACCCTACATGAGACTCTTGTTAGGAAAAGGAAGTACTCATCCTCGCACCCGCGTACACAGGGTTTGAACGCCCACATTGCTAGACTAATCTCATTAGAGATGATGCCCTACCGGTTAGTTGAAAGCAAAGCTTTCAAAGCGCTGATGGACTACGCTGTACCACGCTACGAGCTACTCAGTCGGCACTTCTTTTCAAGAAAAGCCATCCCAGCACTCCAACAGCATGTTAAAGACCGCATCGTCCATGCACTCAGGCAGTCTGTGACTACAAAGGTGCACCTGACAACAGATGCATGGACCAGTAAGCATGGCCAGGGACGTTACGTGTCCATCACGGCACACTGGGTGAATGTGGTGGATGCAGGGTCCACAGGGGACAGCAATATTGGGACAGTTCTGCCTAGCCCATGGTCAAGGAAAGAGTTGGCTGTAGGCATTCGCCCCCCCTCCTCCTCTTCCTCGTCCTCCTGCAGAAGCGAGAGCTCGTCCACAGACCGCAGTCGCACATCCACTCCATCCGCAGCTGCCACTGTTGCACACCAGGTGTGCCATTATGGGACCGCTAGTGGCAAGCGTCAGCAGGCTGTATTGGCAATGAAGTGTTTGGGCGACAACAGACACACCGCGGAAGTTCTGTCCGAGTTCTTGCAGAATGAAACTCAGTCATGGCTGGGCACTGTACATCTTGAGGCAGGCAAGGTAGTGAGTGATAGCGGAAGGAATTTCATGGCTGCCATAGCCCTTTCCCAACTGAAACACATTCCTTGCCTGGCTCACACCTTAAACCTGGTGGTGCAGTGCTTCCTGAAAAGTTACCCGGGGTTACCCGACCTGCTCCTCAAAGTGTGCAGACTTTGCTCGCAAATCCGCCGTTCGCCCGTACACTCCAGCCGTATGCAGAACTATCAGCGGTCTTTGAACCTTCCCCAGCATCGCCTAATCATCGACGTTGCAACAAGGTGGAACTCCACACTGCACATGCTTCAGAGACTGTGCGAACAGAGGCGCGCTGTTATGTTTTTGTGGGAGGATACACATACACGGGCAGGCAGTTGGATGGCAGACATGGAGTTGTCAGGTGTGCAGTGGTCGAAGCTACAAGACCTGTGTCAAGTCCTTCAGTGTTTTGAGGAATGCACACGGCTGGTTAGTGCAGACAACGCCATAATAAGCATGAGCATCCCCCTAATGCGTCTGCTGATGAAAAGTTTGACGCACTTAAAGGAGCAGGCGTCTGCAGCCGAGGAAGAGGAAAGCCTTGATGAGAGTCAGCCATTGTCTGGTCAGGGCCGTGTAGAGGACGCTGTAGCGGGCGAAGAGGAGGAGGAGGACGAGGAGGATGATGGGGATGAGTACTTTTTGAATGAGGAAGCTTCTCCTGGGCCAACAGAAATTAGTGGCGTTGCAAGGCAGGGTTCTGTTTTTTTAAGGGAGACAAGTGACGTAGATTTGCCTGTAACTGCCCCTCCAACCAGCACAACCGCAGATTTGACATCTGGAACTTTGGCCCACATGGCGGATTATGCCTTACGTATCCTCAAAAGGGACACACGCATTATTAAAATGATGAGCGATGACGATTACTGGTTGGCCTGCATCCTTGACCCTCGCTATAAAGGCAAATTGCAAAATATTATGCCACATGAGAACCTCGAACAAATCTTAGCAACCAAACAAGCTACTCTTGTAGACCGTTTGATTCAGGCATTCCCAGCACACAGCACCGGTGATGGTTCTCACACAAGCTGCAGGGGGCTACATGGCAGAGGTGTTAGAGGTGCACAGATCAGAAGTGGGGTTGGACAGAGGGGTTTTCTGACCAGGTTGTGGAGTGATTTCACAATGACCGCAGACAGGACAGGTACTGCAGCATCTATTCAAAGTGACAGGAGACAACATTTGTCCAGTATGGTTACTAACTATTTTTCATCCCTTATTGATGTTCTCCCTCAACCGTCATTCCCATTTGATTACTGGGCATCCAAATTAGACACCTGGCCTGAATTGGCAGAATATGCGTTGCAGGAGCTTGCTTGCCCAGGAGCTAGTGTGCTATCAGAAAGAGTATTCAGTGCTGCTGGTTCAATATTAACCGAAAAAAGGACTCGTCTGGCTACCCAAAATGTGGATGATCTCACCTTCATTAAAATGAACCACTCCTGGATTTCAAATAATTTTGCCCCACCTTTCCCGGCTGACACCTAGCTTTCCTATTAAAAGGTCTTGCTTGTGGACTGGTCTTACTGAGTGTTCCAATCTCTTAATTTGCAGCAGCTGTTTGACCAGCATACGACATGTTTACACCTCCCCCAATGGGAAAACTCCCCCCACGGGGCCGTGGTCTCGACACTTGGCGCAAGCACCCGTTAGTTACAGTGCTGTTTGTCAGAAGAGGTGGGTGTGCTTGCTTTTGGTCGACGGCACTGCCACTGGGTCCCTCATAGTACAATGTAGTGTCTCTGGCGGTGGTGGTGCGCACCCAACGTCAGACACACCGTTGTAAAATGAGGGGCCCTGGGGCGGTACTGCCGGCCACAAGAGAGTTCCCCCCCCAGCTCAAACTGTGCTCTACCACGTGCAAAATTATCTCGCACAGCTCCACCAATGTTTAGTCTATGCGCTGACATCATTCAATGCCTGGCACTGACAAACAATACCAATTTGTTGACATCTATGATGCTAGTTAAAGTAGTCTGGGTCAGTGTCCTATATTGACACCAGTAAATACTAATTTACTGCCAAATTACTTTGTCATAAACTCTGCAGATGAGCCCACCCCTGTACCTAAGCATGCCACCCTTTTTTTATTTATAGTTGTTTTGCGAGACATTAACATCTATTTATTTTTTTGGAGTACTAACTGTGTCAGACACTCCTTGCAATACTCCTCCACTGACCACAATGCTGCCTGCCTGGGTATCCATGTAACCGATTTAAAACTGCCATGAGCCTATTGTTTGTTATTTTAGGCCTTTGATAGCCTGTCTGCGGTCCCTACTTGCAATACTCCTCCACTGACCACAATGCTGCCTGCCTGTGTATCCATGTAACCAATTTAAAACTGCCATGAGCCTATTGTTTGTTATTTTAGGCCTTTGTTAGCCTTCCTGCGGTCCCTACTTGCAATACTCCTCCACTGACCACAATGCTGCCTGCCTGTGTATCCATGTAACCGATTTAAAACTGCCATGAGCCTATTTTTTGTTATTTTAGGCCTTTGATAGCCTGTCTGCAGTCCCTACTTGCAATACTCCTCCACTGACCACAATGCTGCCTGCCTGTGTATCCATGTAACCGATTTAAAACTGCCATGAGCCTGTTGTTTGTTATTTTAGGCCTTTGTTAGCCTGTCTGCGGTCCCTACTTGCAATACTCCTCCACTGACCACAATGCTGCCTGTGTATCCATGTAACCGATGTAAAACTGCCATGAGCCTATTGTTTGTTATTTTAGGCCTTTGTTAGCCTGTCTGCGGTCCCTACTTGCAATACTCCTCCACTGACCACAATGCTGCCTGCCTGTGTATCCATGTAACCGATTTAAAACTGCCATGAGCCTATTGTTTGTTATTTTAGGCCTTTGATAGCCTGTCTGCGGTCCCTACTTGCAATACTCCTCCACTGACCACAATGCTGCCTGCCTGTGTATCCATGTAACCGATTTAAAACTGCCATGAGCCTATTGTTTGTTATTTTAGGCCTTTGATAGCCTGTCTGCGGTCCCTACTTGCAATACTCCTCCACTGACCACAATGCTGCCTGTTGGGAACTCTATTTTTGGGCTCCCTCTAGTGGTCACTAGCGGTACTGTGTAGTGTTGTCTTTCTGCAGGTTGGCTGCATCAGCTGGTTCGTTATCCTTGGTTGGTTTCCTATTTAACTCACCTGGATACTCAGTTCCTTGCCTGCTATCAATGTATTCAGTGCTCTTCAGATTCCTTGTGACTACCTTGCTCCCAGTCTCTCCAAGACAAGCTAAGTTCTTGTTTGTTTATTTTCTGATTATCAGCGTTCATCATGTTTTTTGTCCAGCTTGCTAAAATGTGAATTATTACTTGCTGGTTGCTCTAGGGGACTGAGTTTCTCCCCCCACACCATTAGTTGGTGCGGGGGTTCTTGAAATCTCAGTGTGGATATTTTGTAAGGGTTGTTTACTGACCGCATAGATCCCTTTTCTATTTTCTGCTATCTAGAATTAGTGGGCCTCATTTGCTGAATCTGCTTTCACCCCTATGTATGTGCCTTCCTCTTACCTCACCGTCATTATCTGTTGGGGGCTTCTATATCTTTGGGGATTATTTCTCTGGAGGCAAGAGAGGTCTTTCTTTCTCTCTAGGGGTAGTTAGTTCCTCAGGCTGGCTCGAGACATCTAGGAATTTTAGGCACGTTCACCGGCTACCTCTAGTGTGTTTGGATAGGTTCAGTTTTGCGGTCAGTCCAGTTTACCACCTCCCTAGAGCTTGTCCTATGTTTAGTCACCTTGCTGGAGTAATTTGTGATTCTCAACCACTAAGGATCATAACAGTATAGCAGGCCAAGAAGTGTTTTTTGCATCGCAGAAGTGGGATTAAAAGAAGACCTGAGTACATTTTTTTTTCTCTCCCGCTTTTCCTTTGCTGCAGTCTGTTCAGCTTCTTTCATCCCCTTGAACTCTGGGTGGTGTTGAGCTCAGCTGCAGACATGAATATTCAGACTCTGACTTCTAGTGTGGATCATCTTACTGCACGAGTGCAAAGTATTTAGGATTTTGTTATTCATAGCCCTATGTCAGAACCAAAGATACCCATTCCTGAGTTGTTTTCTGGAGATAGATCTAGGTTTCTAAATTTTAAGAATAATTGTAAGTTATTTCTATCTCTGAGACCTCATTCCTCTGGTGATTCCGCTCAGCAAGTTAAAATTGTTATCTCCTTGTTGCGTGGCGACCCTCAGGATTGGGCTTTCTCTCTTGTGCCAGGAGATCCTGCATTGCTTAATGTAGATACATTTTTTCTGGCTCTTGGAATGCTTTATGAGGAGCCTAATCTTGAGAATCAGGCAGAAAAAGCGTTGCTGGTCCTCTCTCAAGGTCAGGATGAAGCAGAGGTGTATTGTCAAAAATTTCGGAAATGGTCAGTGCTTACTCAATGGAATGAGTGTGCCCTGGCTGCAAATTTCAGAGAAGGTCTTTCTGAAGCCATTAAGAATGTTATGGTGGGGTTTCCCACCCCTACAAGTCTGAGTGATTCTATGGCTTTAGCCGTTCAGGTTGATCGGCGTTTGTGGGAGCGCAAATCTGCTCATCCTTTGGCGGTATTTTCTGAACAGAGACCTGAGTCTATGCAATGTGACCGAACTCTGACCAGAATTGAGCGACAAAGTCATAGACGTCAAAATGGGTTGTGCTTTTACTGTGGTGATTCTACTCATGTTATCTCAGCATGCTCTAAACGTTTAAAAAAGTTTGCTAAACCTGTCACCATTGGTACTATACAGCCTAAATTTATTTTGTCTGTTACTTTGATTTGTTCTTTGTCGTCCTACTCGGTTATGGCTTTTGTGGATTCAGGTGCTGCCCTGAATCTGATGGATTTGTCGTTTGCCAAGCGCTGTGGTTTTGTCCTGGAGCCTTTGGAATTTCCTATTCCTCTGAGGGGAATTGATGCTACGCCATTGGCTGAGAATAAGCCTCAGTATTGGACGCAAATGACCATGTGCATGACTCCCGTACATCAGGAGGTGATTCGCTTTCTTGTTCTGCATAATTTGCATGATGTTGTCGTTTTGGGTCTGCCATGGCTGCAGGCTCATAATCCAGTTTTAGATTGGAAAGCTATGTCTGTGTCAAGTTGGGGTTGTCAGGGAATTCATGGCGATACTCCATTGGTGTCTATTGCTTCTTCCATTCCCTCTGAGGTCCCTGAGTTTTTGTCTGACTACCAGGATGTTTTTGATGAGCCCAGGTCCAGTGCCCTGCCCCCTCATAGGGATTGTGACTGTGCTATAAATTTAATTCCTGGTAGTAAATTCCCTAAGGGACGACTTTTTAATTTGTCTATACCAGAGCATGCAGCGATGCGGAGTTATATAAAGGAGTCTTTGGAGAAGGGACATATTCGCCCATCCTCTTCCCCTCTTGGTGCAGGATTCTTTTTTGTGGCCAAGAAGGACGGTTCTTTGAGACCTTGTATAGATTATCGTCTTCTGAATAAAATCACAGTCAAATTTCAGTATCCTTTGCCACTATTGTCTGATTTGTTTGCTCGGATTAAGGGTGCCAGTTGGTTCACCAAGATAGATCTCCGTGGTGCGTATAACCTTGTGCGCAGTAAGCAGGGAGATGAATGGAAAACAGCATTCAAACCAGGGATTCAAGCTTGAGGAGGATAATTTGCATATTCCAGGTGCCTTCTGGGAAAAGCAAAGATCGTTGGGTACTGCCGGGACCAGCTGCTTGGAAAGCATCACCAAACCAGGGATTCAAGCTTGAGGAGGATGATTTGCATATTCCAGGTGCCTTCTGGGAAAAGCAAAGAGTCTCCCTCAGCAAGAAGATCGTTGGGTACTGCCGGGACCAGCTGCTTGGAAAGCATCACCAAACCAGGGATTCAAGCTTGAGGAGGATAATTTGCATATTCCAGGTGCCTTCTGGGAAAAGCAAAGAGTCTCCCTCAGCAAGAAGATCGTTGGGTACTGCCGGGACCAGCTGCTTGGAAAGCATCACCAAACCAGGGATTCAAGCTTGAGGAGGATAATTTGCATATTCCAGGTGCCTTCTGGGAAAAGCAAAGAGTCTCCCTCAGCAAGAAGATCGTTGGGTACTGCCGGGACCAGCTGCTTGGAAAGCATCACCAAACCAGGGATTCAAGCTTGAGGAGGATAATTTGCATATTCCAGGTGCCTTCTGGGAAAAGCAAAGAGTCTCCCTCAGCAAGAAGATCGTTGGGTACTGCCGGGACCAGCTGCTTGGAAAGCATCACCAAACCAGGGATTCAAGCTTGAGGAGGATAATTTGCATATTCCAGGTGCCTTCTGGGAAAAGCAAAGAGTCTCCCTCAGCAAGAAGATCGTTGGGTACTGCCGGGACCAGCTGCTTGGAAAGCATCACCAAACCAGGGATTCAAGCTTGAGGAGGATAATTTGCATATTCCAGGTGCCTTCTGGGAAAAGCAAAGAGTCTCCCTCAGCAAGAAGATCGTTGGGTACTGCCGGGACCAGCTGCTTGGAAAGCATCACCAAACCAGGGATTCAAGCTTGAGGAGGATGATTTGCATATTCCAGGTGCCTTCTGGGAAAAGCAAAGAGTCTCCCTCAGCAAGAAGATCGTTGGGTACTGCCGGGACCAGCTGCTTGGAAAGCATCACCAAACCAGGGATTCAAGCTTGAGGAGGATAATTTGCATATTCCAGGTGCCTTCTGGGAAAAGCAAAGAGTCTCCCTCAGCAAGAAGATCGTTGGGTACTGCCGGGACCAGCTGCTTGGAAAGCATCACCAAACCAGGGATTCAAGCTTGAGGAGGATAATTTGCATATTCCAGGTGCCTTCTGGGAAAAGCAAAGAGTCTCCCTCAGCAAGAAGATCGTTGCGTACTGCCGGGACCAGCTGCTTGGAAAGCATCACCAAACCAGGGATTCAAGCTTGAGGAGGATAATTTGCATATTCCAGGTGCCTTCTGGGAAAAGCAAAGAGTCTCCCTCAGCAAGAAGATCGTTGGGTACTGCCGGGACCAGCTGCTTGGAAAGCATCACCAAACCAGGGATTCAAGCTTGAGGAGGATAATTTGCATATTCCAGGTGCCTTCTGGGAAAAGCAAAGAGTCTCCCTCAGCAAGAAGATCGTTGGGTACTGCCGGGACCAGCTGCTTGGAAAGCATCACCAAACCAGGGATTCAAGCTTGAGGAGGATAATTTGCATATTCCAGGTGCCTTCTGGGAAAAGCAAAGAGTCTCCCTCAGCAAGAAGATCGTTGGGTACTGCCGGGACCAGCTGCTTGGAAAGCATCACCAAACCAGGGATTCAAGCTTGAGGAGGATAATTTGCATATTCCAGGTGCCTTCTGGGAAAAGCAAAGAGTCTCCCTCAGCAAGAAGATCGTTGGGTACGGCCGGGACCAACTGCTTGGAAAGCATCACCAAACCAGGGATTCAAGCTTGAGGAGGATAATTTGCATATTCCAGGTGCCTTCTGGGAAAAGCAAAGAGTCTCCCTCAGCAAGAAGATCGTTGGGTACTGCCGGGACCAGCTGCTTGGAAAGCATCACCAAACCAGGGATTCAAGCTTGAGGAGGATAATTTGCATATTCCAGGTGCCTTCTGGGAAAAGCAAAGAGTCTCCCTCAGCAAGAAGATCGTTGGGTACTGCCGGGACCAGCTGCTTGGAAAGCATCACCAAACCAGGGATTCAAGCTTGAGGAGGATAATTTGCATATTCCAGGTGCCTTCTGGGAAAAGCAAAGAGTCTCCCTCAGCAAGAAGATCGTTGGGTACTGCCGGGACCAGCTGCTTGGAAAGCATCACCAAACCAGGGATTCAAGCTTGAGGAGGATAATTTGCATATTCCAGGTGCCTTCTGGGAAAAGCAAAGAGTCTACCTCAGCAAGAAGATCGTTGCGTACTGCCGGGACCAGCTGCTTGGAAAGCATCACCAAACCAGGGATTCAAGCTTGAGGAGGATAATTTGCATATTCCAGGTGCCTTCTGGGAAAAGCAAAGAGTCTCCCTCAGCAAGAAGATCGTTGGGTACTGCCGGGACCAGCTGCTTGGAAAGCATCACCAAACCAGGGATTCAAGCTTGAGGAGGATAATTTGCATATTCCAGGTGCCTTCTGGGAAAAGCAAAGAGTCTCCCTCAGCAAGAAGATCGTTGGGTACTGCCGGGACCAGCTGCTTGGAAAGCATCACCAAACCAGGGATTCAAGCTTGAGGAGGATAATTTGCATATTCCAGGTGCCTTCTGGGAAAAGCAAAGAGTCTCCCTCAGCAAGAAGATCGTTGGGTACTGCCGGGACCAGCTGCTTGGAAAGCATCACCAAACCAGGGATTCAAGCTTGAGGAGGATAATTTGCATATTCCAGGTGCCTTCTGGGAAAAGCAAAGAGTCTCCCTCAGCAAGAAGATCGTTGCGTACTGCCGGGACCAGCTGCTTGGAAAGCATCACCAAACCAGGGATTCAAGCTTGAGGAGGATAATTTGCATATTCCAGGTGCCTTCTGGGAAAAGCAAAGAGTCTCCCTCAGCAAGAAGATCGTTGGGTACTGCCGGGACCAGCTGCTTGGAAAGCATCACCAAACCAGGGATTCAAGCTTGAGGAGGATAATTTGCATATTCCAGGTGCCTTCTGGGAAAAGCAAAGAGTCTCCCTCAGCAAGAAGATCGTTGCGTACTGCCGGGACCAGCTGCTTGGAAAGCATCACCAAACCAGGGATTCAAGCTTGAGGAGGATAATTTGCATATTCCATGTGCCTTCTGGGAAAAGCAAAGAGTCTCCCTCAGCAAGAAGATCGTTGGGTACTGCCGGGACCAGCTGCTTGGAAAGCATCACCAAACCAGGGATTCAAGCTTGAGGAGGATAATTTGCATATTCCAGGTGCCTTCTGGGAAAAGCAAAGAGTCTCCCTCAGCAAGAAGATCGTTGCGTACTGCCGGGACCAGCTGCTTGGAAAGCATCACCAAACCAGGGATTCAAGCTTGAGGAGGATAATTTGCATATTCCAGGTGCCTTCTGGGAAAAGCAAAGAGTCTCCCTCAGCAAGAAGATCGTTGGGTACTGCCGGGACCAGCTGCTTGGAAAGCATCACCAAACCAGGGATTCAAGCTTGAGGAGGATGATTTGCATATTCCAGGTGCCTTCTGGGAAAAGCAAAGAGTCTCCCTCAGCAAGAAGATCGTTGGGTATTGCCGGGACCAGCTGCTTGGAAAGCATCACCAAACCAGGGATTCAAGCTTGAGGAGGATAATTTGCATATTCCAGGTGCCTTCTGGGAAAAGCAAAGAGTCTCCCTCAGCAAGAAGATCGTTGGGTACTGCCGGGACCAGCTGCTTGGAAAGCATCACCAAACCAGGGATTCAAGCTTGAGGAGGATGATTTGCATATTCCAGGTGCCTTCTGGGAAAAGCAAAGAGTCTCCCTCAGCAAGAAGATCGTTGGGTATTGCCGGGACCAGCTGCTTGGAAAGCATCACCAAACCAGGGATTCAAGCTTGAGGAGGATGATTTGCATATTCCAGGTGCCTTCTGGGAAAAGCAAAGAGTCTCCCTCAGCAAGAAGATCGTTGGGTACTGCCGGGACCAGCTGCTTGGAAAGCATCACCAAACCAGGGATTCAAGCTTGAGGAGGATGATTTGCATATTCCAGGTGCCTTCTGGGAAAAGCAAAGAGTCTCCCTCAGCAAGAAGATCGTTGGGTACTGCCGGGACCAGCTGCTTGGAAAGCATCACCAAACCAGGGATTCAAGCTTGAGGAGGATGATTTGCATATTCCAGGTGCCTTCTGGGAAAAGCAAAGAGTCTCCCTCAGCAAGAAGATCGTTGGGTACTGCCGGGACCAGCTGCTTGGAAAGCATCACCAAACCAGGGATTCAAGCTTGAGGAGGATGATTTGCATATTCCAGGTGCCTTCTGGGAAAAGCAAAGAGTCTCCCTCAGCAAGAAGATCGTTGGGTACTGCCGGGACCAGCTGCTTGGAAAGCATCACCAAACCAGGGATTCAAGCTTGAGGAGGATGATTTGCATATTCCAGGTGCCTTCTGGGAAAAGCAAAGAGTCTCCCTCAGCAAGAAGATCGTTGGGTACTGCCGGGACCAGCTGCTTGGAAAGCATCACCAAACCAGGGATTCAAGCTTGAGGAGGATGATTTGCATATTCCAGGTGCCTTCTGGGAAAAGCAAAGAGTCTCCCTCAGCAAGAAGATCGTTGGGTACTGCCGGGACCAGCTGCTTGGAAAGCATCACCAAACCAGGGATTCAAGCTTGAGGAGGATGATTTGCATATTCCAGGTGCCTTCTGGGAAAAGCAAAGAGTCTCCCTCAGCAAGAAGATCGTTGGGTACTGCCGGGACCAGCTGCTTGGAAAGCATCACCAAACCAGGGATTCAAGCTTGAGGAGGATGATTTGCATATTCCAGGTGCCTTCTGGGAAAAGCAAAGAGTCTCCCTCAGCAAGAAGATCGTTGCATACTGCCGGGACCAGCTGCTTGGAAAGCATCACCAAACCAGGGATTCAAGCTTGAGGAGGATAATTTGCATATTCCAGGTGCCTTCTGGGAAAAGCAAAGAGTCTCCCTCAGCAAGAAGATCGTTGCGTACTGCCGGGACCAGCTGCTTGGAAAGCATCACCAAACCAGGGATTCAAGCTTGAGGAGGATAATTTACATATTCCAGGTGCCTTCTGGGAAAAGCAAAGAGTCTACCTCAGCAAGAAGATCGTTGCGTACTGCCGGGACCAGCTGCTTGGAAAGCATCACCAAACCAGGGATTCAAGCTTGAGGAGGATAATTTGCATATTCCAGGTGCCTTCTGGGAAAAGCAAAGAGTCTCCCTCAGCAAGAAGATCGTTGGGTACTGCCGGGACCAGCTGCTTGGAAAGCATCACCAAACCAGGGATTCAAGCTTGAGGAGGATAATTTGCATATTCCAGGTGCCTTCTGGGAAAAGCAAAGAGTCTCCCTCAGCAAGAAGATCGTTGGGTACTGCCGGGACCAGCTGCTTGGAAAGCATCACCAAACCAGGGATTCAAGCTTGAGGAGGATGATTTGCATATTCCAGGTGCCTTCTGGGAAAAGCAAAGAGTCTCCCTCAGCAAGAAGATCGTTGGGTATTGCCGGGACCAGCTGCTTGGAAAGCATCACCAAACCAGGGATTCAAGCTTGAGGAGGATAATTTGCATATTCCAGGTGCCTTCTGGGAAAAGCAAAGAGTCTCCCTCAGCAAGAAGATCGTTGGGTACTGCCGGGACCAGCTGCTTGGAAAGCATCACCAAACCAGGGATTCAAGCTTGAGGAGGATGATTTGCATATTCCAGGTGCCTTCTGGGAAAAGCAAAGAGTCTCCCTCAGCAAGAAGATCGTTGGGTACTGCCGGGACCAGCTGCTTGGAAAGCATCACCAAACCAGGGATTCAAGCTTGAGGAGGATGATTTGCATATTCCAGGTGCCTTCTGGGAAAAGCAAAGAGTCTCCCTCAGCAAGAAGATCGTTGCGTACTGCCGGGACCAGCTGCTTGGAAAGCATCACCAAACCAGGGATTCAAGCTTGAGGAGGATGATTTGCATATTCCAGGTGCCTTCTGGGAAAAGCAAAGAGTCTCCCTCAGCAAGAAGATCGTTGGGTACTGCCGGGACCAGCTGCTTGGAAAGCATCACCAAACCAGGGATTCAAGCTTGAGGAGGATGATTTGCATATTCCAGGTGCCTTCTGGGAAAAGCAAAGAGTCTCCCTCAGCAAGAAGATCGTTGGGTACTGCCGGGACCAGCTGCTTGGAAAGCATCACCAAACCAGGGATTCAAGCTTGAGGAGGATGATTTGCATATTCCAGGTGCCTTCTGGGAAAAGCAAAGAGTCTCCCTCAGCAAGAAGATCGTTGGGTACTGCCGGGACCAGCTGCTTGGAAAGCATCACCAAACCAGGGATTCAAGCTTGAGGAGGATGATTTGCATATTCCAGGTGCCTTCTGGGAAAAGCAAAGAGTCTCCCTCAGCAAGAAGATCGTTGGGTACTGCCGGGACCAGCTGCTTGGAAAGCATCACCAAACCAGGGATTCAAGCTTGAGGAGGATGATTTGCATATTCCAGGTGCCTTCTGGGAAAAGCAAAGAGTCTCCCTCAGCAAGAAGATCGTTGGGTACTGCCGGGACCAGCTGCTTGGAAAGCATCACCAAACCAGGGATTCAAGCTTGAGGAGGATGATTTGCATATTCCAGGTGCCTTCTGGGAAAAGCAAAGAGTCTCCCTCAGCAAGAAGATCGTTGGGTACTGCCGGGACCAGCTGCTTGGAAAGCATCACCAAACCAGGGATTCAAGCTTGAGGAGGATGATTTGCATATTCCAGGTGCCTTCTGGGAAAAGCAAAGAGTCTCCCTCAGCAAGAAGATCGTTGGGTACTGCCGGGACCAGCTGCTTGGAAAGCATCACCAAACCAGGGATTCAAGCTTGAGGAGGATGATTTGCATATTCCAGGTGCCTTCTGGGAAAAGCAAAGAGTCTCCCTCAGCAAGAAGATCGTTGCGTACTGCCGGGACCAGCTGCTTGGAAAGCATCACCAAACCAGGGATTCAAGCTTGAGGAGGATAATTTGCATATTCCAGGTGCCTTCTGGGAAAAGCAAAGAGTCTCCCTCAGCAAGAAGATCGTTGGGTACTGCCGGGACCAGCTGCTTGGAAAGCATCACCAAACCAGGGATTCAAGCTTGAGGAGGATAATTTGCATATTCCAGGTGCCTTCTGGGAAAAGCAAAGAGTCTCCCTCAGCAAGAAGATCGTTGGGTACTGCCGGGACCAGCTGCTTGGAAAGCATCACCAAACCAGGGATTCAAGCTTGAGGAGGATAATTTGCATATTCCAGGTGCCTTCTGGGAAAAGCAAAGAGTCTCCCTCAGCAAGAAGATCGTTGGGTACTGCCGGGACCAGCTGCTTGGAAAGCATCACCAAACCAGGGATTCAAGCTTGAGGAGGATAATTTGCATATTCCAGGTGCCTTCTGGGAAAAGCAAAGAGTCTCCCTCAGCAAGAAGATCGTTGCGTACTGCCGGGACCAGCTGCTTGGAAAGCATCACCAAACCAGGGATTCAAGCTTGAGGAGGATAATTTGCATATTCCAGGTGCCTTCTGGGAAAAGCAAAGAGTCTCCCTCAGCAAGAAGATCGTTGGGTACTGCCGGGACCAGCTGCTTGGAAAGCATCACCAAACCAGGGATTCAAGCTTGAGGAGGATAATTTGCATATTCCAGGTGCCTTCTGGGAAAAGCAAAGAGTCTCCCTCAGCAAGAAGATCGTTGCGTACTGCCGGGACCAGCTGCTTGGAAAGCATCACCAAACCAGGGATTCAAGCTTGAGGAGGATAATTTGCATATTCCATGTGCCTTCTGGGAAAAGCAAAGAGTCTCCCTCAGCAAGAAGATCGTTGGGTACTGCCGGGACCAGCTGCTTGGAAAGCATCACCAAACCAGGGATTCAAGCTTGAGGAGGATAATTTGCATATTCCAGGTGCCTTCTGGGAAAAGCAAAGAGTCTCCCTCAGCAAGAAGATCGTTGCGTACTGCCGGGACCAGCTGCTTGGAAAGCATCACCAAACCAGGGATTCAAGCTTGAGGAGGATAATTTGCATATTCCAGGTGCCTTCTGGGAAAAGCAAAGAGTCTCCCTCAGCAAGAAGATCGTTGGGTACTGCCGGGACCAGCTGCTTGGAAAGCATCACCAAACCAGGGATTCAAGCTTGAGGAGGATGATTTGCATATTCCAGGTGCCTTCTGGGAAAAGCAAAGAGTCTCCCTCAGCAAGAAGATCGTTGGGTATTGCCGGGACCAGCTGCTTGGAAAGCATCACCAAACCAGGGATTCAAGCTTGAGGAGGATAATTTGCATATTCCAGGTGCCTTCTGGGAAAAGCAAAGAGTCTCCCTCAGCAAGAAGATCGTTGGGTACTGCCGGGACCAGCTGCTTGGAAAGCATCACCAAACCAGGGATTCAAGCTTGAGGAGGATGATTTGCATATTCCAGGTGCCTTCTGGGAAAAGCAAAGAGTCTCCCTCAGCAAGAAGATCGTTGGGTATTGCCGGGACCAGCTGCTTGGAAAGCATCACCAAACCAGGGATTCAAGCTTGAGGAGGATGATTTGCATATTCCAGGTGCCTTCTGGGAAAAGCAAAGAGTCTCCCTCAGCAAGAAGATCGTTGGGTACTGCCGGGACCAGCTGCTTGGAAAGCATCACCAAACCAGGGATTCAAGCTTGAGGAGGATGATTTGCATATTCCAGGTGCCTTCTGGGAAAAGCAAAGAGTCTCCCTCAGCAAGAAGATCGTTGGGTACTGCCGGGACCAGCTGCTTGGAAAGCATCACCAAACCAGGGATTCAAGCTTGAGGAGGATGATTTGCATATTCCAGGTGCCTTCTGGGAAAAGCAAAGAGTCTCCCTCAGCAAGAAGATCGTTGGGTACTGCCGGGACCAGCTGCTTGGAAAGCATCACCAAACCAGGGATTCAAGCTTGAGGAGGATGATTTGCATATTCCAGGTGCCTTCTGGGAAAAGCAAAGAGTCTCCCTCAGCAAGAAGATCGTTGGGTACTGCCGGGACCAGCTGCTTGGAAAGCATCACCAAACCAGGGATTCAAGCTTGAGGAGGATGATTTGCATATTCCAGGTGCCTTCTGGGAAAAGCAAAGAGTCTCCCTCAGCAAGAAGATCGTTGGGTACTGCCGGGACCAGCTGCTTGGAAAGCATCACCAAACCAGGGATTCAAGCTTGAGGAGGATGATTTGCATATTCCAGGTGCCTTCTGGGAAAAGCAAAGAGTCTCCCTCAGCAAGAAGATCGTTGGGTACTGCCGGGACCAGCTGCTTGGAAAGCATCACCAAACCAGGGATTCAAGCTTGAGGAGGATGATTTGCATATTCCAGGTGCCTTCTGGGAAAAGCAAAGAGTCTCCCTCAGCAAGAAGATCGTTGGGTACTGCCGGGACCAGCTGCTTGGAAAGCATCACCAAACCAGGGATTCAAGCTTGAGGAGGATGATTTGCATATTCCAGGTGCCTTCTGGGAAAAGCAAAGAGTCTCCCTCAGCAAGAAGATCGTTGCATACTGCCGGGACCAGCTGCTTGGAAAGCATCACCAAACCAGGGATTCAAGCTTGAGGAGGATAATTTGCATATTCCAGGTGCCTTCTGGGAAAAGCAAAGAGTCTCCCTCAGCAAGAAGATCGTTGCGTACTGCCGGGACCAGCTGCTTGGAAAGCATCACCAAACCAGGGATTCAAGCTTGAGGAGGATAATTTACATATTCCAGGTGCCTTCTGGGAAAAGCAAAGAGTCTACCTCAGCAAGAAGATCGTTGCGTACTGCCGGGACCAGCTGCTTGGAAAGCATCACCAAACCAGGGATTCAAGCTTGAGGAGGATAATTTGCATATTCCAGGTGCCTTCTGGGAAAAGCAAAGAGTCTCCCTCAGCAAGAAGATCGTTGGGTACTGCCGGGACCAGCTGCTTGGAAAGCATCACCAAACCAGGGATTCAAGCTTGAGGAGGATAATTTGCATATTCCAGGTGCCTTCTGGGAAAAGCAAAGAGTCTCCCTCAGCAAGAAGATCGTTGGGTACTGCCGGGACCAGCTGCTTGGAAAGCATCACCAAACCAGGGATTCAAGCTTGAGGAGGATGATTTGCATATTCCAGGTGCCTTCTGGGAAAAGCAAAGAGTCTCCCTCAGCAAGAAGATCGTTGGGTATTGCCGGGACCAGCTGCTTGGAAAGCATCACCAAACCAGGGATTCAAGCTTGAGGAGGATAATTTGCATATTCCAGGTGCCTTCTGGGAAAAGCAAAGAGTCTCCCTCAGCAAGAAGATCGTTGGGTACTGCCGGGACCAGCTGCTTGGAAAGCATCACCAAACCAGGGATTCAAGCTTGAGGAGGATGATTTGCATATTCCAGGTGCCTTCTGGGAAAAGCAAAGAGTCTCCCTCAGCAAGAAGATCGTTGGGTACTGCCGGGACCAGCTGCTTGGAAAGCATCACCAAACCAGGGATTCAAGCTTGAGGAGGATGATTTGCATATTCCAGGTGCCTTCTGGGAAAAGCAAAGAGTCTCCCTCAGCAAGAAGATCGTTGCGTACTGCCGGGACCAGCTGCTTGGAAAGCATCACCAAACCAGGGATTCAAGCTTGAGGAGGATGATTTGCATATTCCAGGTGCCTTCTGGGAAAAGCAAAGAGTCTCCCTCAGCAAGAAGATCGTTGGGTACTGCCGGGACCAGCTGCTTGGAAAGCATCACCAAACCAGGGATTCAAGCTTGAGGAGGATGATTTGCATATTCCAGGTGCCTTCTGGGAAAAGCAAAGAGTCTCCCTCAGCAAGAAGATCGTTGGGTACTGCCGGGACCAGCTGCTTGGAAAGCATCACCAAACCAGGGATTCAAGCTTGAGGAGGATGATTTGCATATTCCAGGTGCCTTCTGGGAAAAGCAAAGAGTCTCCCTCAGCAAGAAGATCGTTGGGTACTGCCGGGACCAGCTGCTTGGAAAGCATCACCAAACCAGGGATTCAAGCTTGAGGAGGATGATTTGCATATTCCAGGTGCCTTCTGGGAAAAGCAAAGAGTCTCCCTCAGCAAGAAGATCGTTGGGTACTGCCGGGACCAGCTGCTTGGAAAGCATCACCAAACCAGGGATTCAAGCTTGAGGAGGATGATTTGCATATTCCAGGTGCCTTCTGGGAAAAGCAAAGAGTCTCCCTCAGCAAGAAGATCGTTGGGTACTGCCGGGACCAGCTGCTTGGAAAGCATCACCAAACCAGGGATTCAAGCTTGAGGAGGATGATTTGCATATTCCAGGTGCCTTCTGGGAAAAGCAAAGAGTCTCCCTCAGCAAGAAGATCGTTGGGTACTGCCGGGACCAGCTGCTTGGAAAGCATCACCAAACCAGGGATTCAAGCTTGAGGAGGATGATTTGCATATTCCAGGTGCCTTCTGGGAAAAGCAAAGAGTCTCCCTCAGCAAGAAGATCGTTGGGTACTGCCGGGACCAGCTGCTTGGAAAGCATCACCAAACCAGGGATTCAAGCTTGAGGAGGATGATTTGCATATTCCAGGTGCCTTCTGGGAAAAGCAAAGAGTCTCCCTCAGCAAGAAGATCGTTGGGTACTGCCGGGACCAGCTGCTTGGAAAGCATCACCAAACCAGGGATTCAAGCTTGAGGAGGATGATTTGCATATTCCAGGTGCCTTCTGGAAAAAGCAAAGAGTCTCCCTCAGCAAGAAGATCGTTGGGTACTGCCGGGACCAGCTGCTTGGAAAGCATCACCAAACCAGGGATTCAAGCTTGAGGAGGATGATTTGCATATTCCAGGTGCTTTCTGGGAAAAGCAAAGAGTCTCCCTCAGCAAGAAGATCGTTGCGTACTGCCGGGACCAGCTGCTTGGAAAGCATCACCAAACCAGGGATTCAAGCTTGAGGAGGATAATTTGCATATTCCAGGTGCCTTCTGGGAAAAGCAAAGAGTCTCCCTCAGCAAGAAGATCGTTGCGTACTGCCGGGACCAGCTGCTTGGAAAGCATCACCAAACCAGGGATTCAAGCTTGAGGAGGATAATTTGCATATTCCAGGTGCCTTCTGGGAAAAGCAAAGAGTCTCCCTCAGCAAGAAGATCGTTGCGTACTGCCGGGACCAGCTGCTTGGAAAGCATCACCAAACCAGGGATTCAAGCTTGAGGAGGATAATTTGCATATTCCAGGTGCCTTCTGGGAAAAGCAAAGAGTCTCCCTCAGCAAGAAGATCGTTGCGTACTGCCGGGACCAGCTGCTTGGAAAGCATCACCAAACCAGGGATTCAAGCTTGAGGAGGATAATTTGCATATTCCAGGTGCCTTCTGGGAAAAGCAAAGAGTCTCCCTCAGCAATAAGATCGTTGGGTACTGCCGGGACCAGCTGCTTGGAAAGCATCACCAAACCAGGGATTCAAGCTTGAGGAGGATAATTTGCATATTCCAGGTGCCTTCTGGGAAAAGCAAAGAGTCTCCCTCAGCAAGAAGATCGTTGGGTACTGCCGGGACCAGCTGCTTGGAAAGCATCACCAAACCAGGGATTCAAGCTTGAGGAGGATAATTTGCATATTCCAGGTGCCTTCTGGGAAAAGCAAAGAGTCTCCCTCAGCAAGAAGATCGTTGGGTACTGCCGGGACCAGCTGCTTGGAAAGCATCACCAAACCAGGGATTCAAGCTTGAGGAGGATAATTTGCATATTCCAGGTGCCTTCTGGGAAAAGCAAAGAGTCTCCCTCAGCAAGAAGATCGTTGGGTACTGCCGGGACCAGCTGCTTGGAAAGCATCACCAAACCAGGGATTCAAGCTTGAGGAGGATAATTTGCATATTCCAGGTGCCTTCTGGGAAAAGCAAAGAGTCTCCCTCAGCAAGAAGATCGTTGGGTACTGCCGGGACCAGCTGCTTGGAAAGCATCACCAAACCAGGGATTCAAGCTTGAGGAGGATAATTTGCATATTCCAGGTGCCTTCTGGGAAAAGCAAAGAGTCTCCCTCAGCAAGAAGATCGTTGGGTACTGCCGGGACCAGCTGCTTGGAAAGCATCACCAAACCAGGGATTCAAGCTTGAGGAGGATAATTTGCATATTCCAGGTGCCTTCTGGGAAAAGCAAAGAGTCTCCCTCAGCAAGAAGATCGTTGGGTACTGCCGGGACCAGCTGCTTGGAAAGCATCACCAAACCAGGGATTCAAGCTTGAGGAGGATGATTTGCATATTCCAGGTGCCTTCTGGGAAAAGCAAAGAGTCTCCCTCAGCAAGAAGATCGTTGCGTACTGCCGGGACCAGCTGCTTGGAAAGCATCACCAAACCAGGGATTCAAGCTTGAGGAGGATAATTTGCATATTCCAGGTGCCTTCTGGGAAAAGCAAAGAGTCTCCCTCAGCAAGAAGATCGTTGCGTACTGCCGGGACCAGCTGCTTGGAAAGCATCACCAAACCAGGGATTCAAGCTTGAGGAGGATAATTTGCATATTCCAGGTGCCTTCTGGGAAAAGCAAAGAGTCTACCTCAGCAAGAAGATCGTTGCGTACTGCCGGGACCAGCTGCTTGGAAAGCATCACCAAACCAGGGATTCAAGCTTGAGGAGGATAATTTGCATATTCCAGGTGCCTTCTGGGAAAAGCAAAGAGTCTCCCTCAGCAAGAAGATCGTTGGGTACTGCCGGGACCAGCTGCTTGGAAAGCATCACCAAACCAGGGATTCAAGCTTGAGGAGGATAATTTGCATATTCCAGGTGCCTTCTGGGAAAAGCAAAGAGTCTCCCTCAGCAAGAAGATCGTTGGGTACTGCCGGGACCAGCTGCTTGGAAAGCATCACCAAACCAGGGATTCAAGCTTGAGGAGGATGATTTGCATATTCCAGGTGCCTTCTGGGAAAAGCAAAGAGTCTCCCTCAGCAAGAAGATCGTTGGGTATTGCCGGGACCAGCTGCTTGGAAAGCATCACCAAACCAGGGATTCAAGCTTGAGGAGGATAATTTGCATATTCCAGGTGCCTTCTGGGAAAAGCAAAGAGTCTCCCTCAGCAAGAAGATCGTTGGGTACTGCCGGGACCAGCTGCTTGGAAAGCATCACCAAACCAGGGATTCAAGCTTGAGGAGGATGATTTGCATATTCCAGGTGCCTTCTGGGAAAAGCAAAGAGTCTCCCTCAGCAAGAAGATCGTTGGGTACTGCCGGGACCAGCTGCTTGGAAAGCATCACCAAACCAAGGATTCAAGCTTGAGGAGGATGATTTGCATATTCCAGGTGCCTTCTGGGAAAAGCAAAGAGTCTCCCTCAGCAAGAAGATCGTTGCGTACTGCCGGGACCAGCTGCTTGGAAAGCATCACCAAACCAGGGATTCAAGCTTGAGGAGGATGATTTGCATATTCCAGGTGCCTTCTGGGAAAAGCAAAGAGTCTCCCTCAGCAAGAAGATCGTTGGGTACTGCCGGGACCAGCTGCTTGGAAAGCATCACCAAACCAGGGATTCAAGCTTGAGGAGGATGATTTGCATATTCCAGGTGCCTTCTGGGAAAAGCAAAGAGTCTCCCTCAGCAAGAAGATCGTTGGGTACTGCCGGGACCAGCTGCTTGGAAAGCATCACCAAACCAGGGATTCAAGCTTGAGGAGGATGATTTGCATATTCCAGGTGCCTTCTGGGAAAAGCAAAGAGTCTCCCTCAGCAAGAAGATCGTTGGGTACTGCCGGGACCAGCTGCTTGGAAAGCATCACCAAACCAGGGATTCAAGCTTGAGGAGGATGATTTGCATATTCCAGGTGCCTTCTGGGAAAAGCAAAGAGTCTCCCTCAGCAAGAAGATCGTTGGGTACTGCCGGGACCAGCTGCTTGGAAAGCATCACCAAACCAGGGATTCAAGCTTGAGGAGGATGATTTGCATATTCCAGGTGCCTTCTGGGAAAAGCAGAGAGTCTCCCTCAGCAAGAAGATCGTTGGGTACTGCCGGGACCAGCTGCTTGGAAAGCATCACCAAACCAGGGATTCAAGCTTGAGGAGGATGATTTGCATATTCCAGGTGCCTTCTGGGAAAAGCAAAGAGTCTCCCTCAGCAAGAAGATCGTTGGGTACTGCCGGGACCAGCTGCTTGGAAAGCATCACCAAACCAGGGATTCAAGCTTGAGGAGGATGATTTGCATATTCCAGGTGCCTTCTGGGAAAAGCAAAGAGTCTCCCTCAGCAAGAAGATCGTTGGGTACTGCCGGGACCAGCTGCTTGGAAAGCATCACCAAACCAGGGATTCAAGCTTGAGGAGGATGATTTGCATATTCCAGGTGCCTTCTGGGAAAAGCAAAGAGTCTCCCTCAGCAAGAAGATCGTTGGGTACTGCCGGGACCAGCTGCTTGGAAAGCATCACCAAACCAGGGATTCAAGCTTGAGGAGGATGATTTGCATATTCCAGGTGCCTTCTGGGAAAAGCAAAGAGTCTCCCTCAGCAAGAAGATCGTTGGGTACTGCCGGGACCAGCTGCTTGGAAAGCATCACCAAACCAGGGATTCAAGCTTGAGGAGGATGATTTGCATATTCCAGGTGCCTTCTGGAAAAAGCAAAGAGTCTCCCTCAGCAAGAAGATCGTTGGGTACTGCCGGGACCAGCTGCTTGGAAAGCATCACCAAACCAGGGATTCAAGCTTGAGGAGGATGATTTGCATATTCCAGGTGCCTTCTGGGAAAAGCAAAGAGTCTCCCTCAGCAAGAAGATCGTTGGGTACTGCCGGGACCAGCTGCTTGGAAAGCATCACCAAACCAGGGATTCAAGCTTGAGGAGGATAATTTGCATATTCCAGGTGCCTTCTGGGAAAAGCAAAGAGTCTCCCTCAGCAAGAAGATCGTTGGGTACTGCCGGGACCAGCTGCTTGGAAAGCATCACCAAACCAGGGATTCAAGCTTGAGGAGGATAATTTGCATATTCCAGGTGCCTTCTGGGAAAAGCAAAGAGTCTCCCTCAGCAAGAAGATCGTTGGGTACTGCCGGGACCAGCTGCTTGGAAAGCATCACCAAACCAGGGATTCAAGCTTGAGGAGGATAATTTGCATATTCCAGGTGCCTTCTGGGAAAAGCAAAGAGTCTCCCTCAGCAAGAAGATCGTTGGGTACTGCCGGGACCAGCTGCTTGGAAAGCATCACCAAACCAGGGATTCAAGCTTGAGGAGGATAATTTGCATATTCCAGGTGCCTTCTGGGAAAAGCAAAGAGTCTCCCTCAGCAAGAAGATCGTTGGGTACTGCCGGGACCAGCTGCTTGGAAAGCATCACCAAACCAGGGATTCAAGCTTGAGGAGGATAATTTGCATATTCCAGGTGCCTTCTGGGAAAAGCAAAGAGTCTCCCTCAGCAAGAAGATCGTTGGGTACTGCCGGGACCAGCTGCTTGGAAAGCATCACCAAACCAGGGATTCAAGCTTGAGGAGGATAATTTGCATATTCCAGGTGCCTTCTGGGAAAAGCAAAGAGTCTCCCTCAGCAAGAAGATCGTTGCGTACTGCCGGGACCAGCTGCTTGGAAAGCATCACCAAACCAGGGATTCAAGCTTGAGGAGGATAATTTGCATATTCCAGGTGCCTTCTGGGAAAAGCAAAGAGTCTCCCTCAGCAAGAAGATCGTTGCGTACTGCCGGGACCAGCTGCTTGGAAAGCATCACCAAACCAGGGATTCAAGCTTGAGGAGGATAATTTGCATATTCCAGGTGCCTTCTGGGAAAAGCAAAGAGTCTCCCTCAGCAAGAAGATCGTTGGGTACTGCCGGGACCAGCTGCTTGGAAAGCATCACCAAACCAGGGATTCAAGCTTGAGGAGGATGATTTGCATATTCCAGGTGCCTTCTGGGAAAAGCAAAGAGTCTCCCTCAGCAAGAAGATCGTTGGGTATTGCCGGGACCAGCTGCTTGGAAAGCATCACCAAACCAGGGATTCAAGCTTGAGGAGGATAATTTGCATATTCCAGGTGCCTTCTGGGAAAAGCAAAGAGTCTCCCTCAGCAAGAAGATCGTTGGGTACTGCCGGGACCAGCTGCTTGGAAAGCATCACCAAACCAGGGATTCAAGCTTGAGGAGGATGATTTGCATATTCCAGGTGCCTTCTGGGAAAAGCAAAGAGTCTCCCTCAGCAAGAAGATCGTTGGGTACTGCCGGGACCAGCTGCTTGGAAAGCATCACCAAACCAGGGATTCAAGCTTGAGGATGATAATTTGCATATTCCAGGTGCCTTCTGGGAAAAGCAAAGAGTCTCCCTCAGCAAGAAGATCGTTGGGTACTGCCGGGACCAGCTGCTTGGAAAGCATCACCAAACCAGGGATTCAAGCTTGAGGAGGATAATTTGCATATTCCAGGTGCCTTCTGGGAAAAGCAAAGAGTCTCCCTCAGCAAGAAGATCGTTGGGTACTGCCGGGACCAGCTGCTTGGAAAGCATCACCAAACCAGGGATTCAAGCTTGAGGAGGATAATTTGCATATTCCAGGTGCCTTCTGGGAAAAGCAAAGAGTCTCCCTCAGCAAGAAGATCGTTGGGTACTGCCGGGACCAGCTGCTTGGAAAGCATCACCAAACCAGGGATTCAAGCTTGAGGAGGATAATTTGCATATTCCAGGTGCCTTCTGGGAAAAGCAAAGAGTCTCCCTCAGCAAGAAGATCGTTGGGTACTGCCGGGACCAGCTGCTTGGAAAGCATCACCAAACCAGGGATTCAAGCTTGAGGAGGATAATTTGCATATTCCAGGTGCCTTCTGGGAAAAGCAAAGAGTCTCCCTCAGCAAGAAGATCGTTGGGTACTGCCGGGACCAGCTGCTTGGAAAGCATCACCAAACCAGGGATTCAAGCTTGAGGAGGATAATTTGCATATTCCAGGTGCCTTCTGGGAAAAGCAAAGAGTCTCCCTCAGCAAGAAGATCGTTGCGTACTGCCGGGACCAGCTGCTTGGAAAGCATCACCAAACCAGGGATTCAAGCTTGAGGAGGATAATTTGCATATTCCAGGTGCCTTCTGGGAAAAGCAAAGAGTCTCCCTCAGCAAGAAGATCGTTGCGTACTGCCGGGACCAGCTGCTTGGAAAGCATCACCAAACCAGGGATTCAAGCTTGAGGAGGATAATTTGCATATTCCAGGTGCCTTCTGGGAAAAGCAAAGAGTCTCCCTCAGCAAGAAGATCGTTGGGTACTGCCGGGACCAGCTGCTTGGAAAGCATCACCAAACCAGGGATTCAAGCTTGAGGAGGATGATTTGCATATTCCAGGTGCCTTCTGGGAAAAGCAAAGAGTCTCCCTCAGCAAGAAGATCGTTGCGTACTGCCGGGACCAGCTGCTTGGAAAGCATCACCAAACCAGGGATTCAAGCTTGAGGAGGATGATTTGCATATTCCAGGTGCCTTCTGGGAAAAGCAAAGAGTCTCCCTCAGCAAGAAGATCGTTGGGTACTGCCGGGACCAGCTGCTTGGAAAGCATCACCAAACCAGGGATTCAAGCTTGAGGAGGATGATTTGCATATTCCAGGTGCCTTCTGGGAAAAGCAAAGAGTCTCCCTCAGCAAGAAGATCGTTGGGTACTGCCGGGACCAGCTGCTTGGAAAGCATCACCAAACCAGGGATTCAAGCTTGAGGAGGATGATTTGCATATTCCAGGTGCCTTCTGGGAAAAGCAAAGAGTCTCCCTCAGCAAGAAGATCGTTGGGTACTGCCGGGACCAGCTGCTTGGAAAGCATCACCAAACCAGGGATTCAAGCTTGAGGAGGATGATTTGCATATTCCAGGTGCCTTCTGGGAAAAGCAAAGAGTCTCCCTCAGCAAGAAGATCGTTGGGTACTGCCGGGACCAGCTGCTTGGAAAGCATCACCAAACCAGGGATTCAAGCTTGAGGAGGATGATTTGCATATTCCAGGTGCCTTCTGGGAAAAGCAAAGAGTCTCCCTCAGCAAGAAGATCGTTGGGTACTGCCGGGACCAGCTGCTTGGAAAGCATCACCAAACCAGGGATTCAAGCTTGAGGAGGATGATTTGCATATTCCAGGTGCCTTCTGGGAAAAGCAAAGAGTCTCCCTCAGCAAGAAGATCGTTGGGTACTGCCGGGACCAGCTGCTTGGAAAGCATCACCAAACCAGGGATTCAAGCTTGAGGAGGATGATTTGCATATTCCAGGTGCCTTCTGGGAAAAGCAAAGAGTCTCCCTCAGCAAGAAGATCGTTGGGTACTGCCGGGACCAGCTGCTTGGAAAGCATCACCAAACCAGGGATTCAAGCTTGAGGAGGATGATTTGCATATTCCAGGTGCCTTCTGGGAAAAGCAAAGAGTCTCCCTCAGCAAGAAGATCGTTGGGTACTGCCGGGACCAGCTGCTTGGAAAGCATCACCAAACCAGGGATTCAAGCTTGAGGAGGATGATTTGCATATTCCAGGTGCCTTCTGGGAAAAGCAAAGAGTCTCCCTCAGCAAGAAGATCGTTGGGTACTGCCGGGACCAGCTGCTTGGAAAGCATCACCAAACCAGGGATTCAAGCTTGAGGAGGATGATTTGCATATTCCAGGTGCCTTCTGGAAAAAGCAAAGAGTCTCCCTCAGCAAGAAGATCGTTGGGTACTGCCGGGACCAGCTGCTTGGAAAGCATCACCAAACCAGGGATTCAAGCTTGAGGAGGATGATTTGCATATTCCAGGTGCCTTCTGGGAAAAGCAAAGAGTCTCCCTCAGCAAGAAGATCGTTGGGTACTGCCGGGACCAGCTGCTTGGAAAGCATCACCAAACCAGGGATTCAAGCTTGAGGAGGATAATTTGCATATTCCAGGTGCCTTCTGGGAAAAGCAAAGAGTCTCCCTCAGCAAGAAGATCGTTGGGTACTGCCGGGACCAGCTGCTTGGAAAGCATCACCAAACCAGGGATTCAAGCTTGAGGAGGATAATTTGCATATTCCAGGTGCCTTCTGGGAAAAGCAAAGAGTCTCCCTCAGCAAGAAGATCGTTGGGTACTGCCGGGACCAGCTGCTTGGAAAGCATCACCAAACCAGGGATTCAAGCTTGAGGAGGATAATTTGCATATTCCAGGTGCCTTCTGGGAAAAGCAAAGAGTCTCCCTCAGCAAGAAGATCGTTGGGTACTGCCGGGACCAGCTGCTTGGAAAGCATCACCAAACCAGGGATTCAAGCTTGAGGAGGATAATTTGCATATTCCAGGTGCCTTCTGGGAAAAGCAAAGAGTCTCCCTCAGCAAGAAGATCGTTGGGTACTGCCGGGACCAGCTGCTTGGAAAGCATCACCAAACCAGGGATTCAAGCTTGAGGAGGATAATTTGCATATTCCAGGTGCCTTCTGGGAAAAGCAAAGAGTCTCCCTCAGCAAGAAGATCGTTGGGTACTGCCGGGACCAGCTGCTTGGAAAGCATCACCAAACCAGGGATTCAAGCTTGAGGAGGATAATTTGCATATTCCAGGTGCCTTCTGGGAAAAGCAAAGAGTCTCCCTCAGCAAGAAGATCGTTGCGTACTGCCGGGACCAGCTGCTTGGAAAGCATCACCAAACCAGGGATTCAAGCTTGAGGAGGATAATTTGCATATTCCAGGTGCCTTCTGGGAAAAGCAAAGAGTCTCCCTCAGCAAGAAGATCGTTGCGTACTGCCGGGACCAGCTGCTTGGAAAGCATCACCAAACCAGGGATTCAAGCTTGAGGAGGATAATTTGCATATTCCAGGTGCCTTCTGGGAAAAGCAAAGAGTCTCCCTCAGCAAGAAGATCGTTGGGTACTGCCGGGACCAGCTGCTTGGAAAGCATCACCAAACCAGGGATTCAAGCTTGAGGAGGATAATTTGCATATTCCAGGTGCCTTCTGGGAAAAGCAAAGAGTCTCCCTCAGCAAGAAGATCGTTGGGTACTGCCGGGACCAGCTGCTTGGAAAGCATCACCAAACCAGGGATTCAAGCTTGAGGAGGATAATTTGCATATTCCAGGTGCCTTCTGGGAAAAGCAAAGAGTCTCCCTCAGCAAGAAGATCGTTGGGTACTGCCGGGACCAGCTGCTTGGAAAGCATCACCAAACCAGGGATTCAAGCTTGAGGAGGATAATTTGCATATTCCAGGTGCCTTCTGGGAAAAGCAAAGAGTCTCCCTCAGCAAGAAGATCGTTGGGTACTGCCGGGACCAGCTGCTTGGAAAGCATCACCAAACCAGGGATTCAAGCTTGAGGAGGATAATTTGCATATTCCAGGTGCCTTCTGGGAAAAGCAAAGAGTCTCCCTCAGCAAGAAGATCGTTGGGTACTGCCGGGACCAGCTGCTTGGAAAGCATCACCAAACCAGGGATTCAAGCTTGAGGAGGATAATTTGCATATTCCAGGTGCCTTCTGGGAAAAGCAAAGAGTCTCCCTCAGCAAGAAGATCGTTGGGTACTGCCGGGACCAGCTGCTTGGAAAGCATCACCAAACCAGGGATTCAAGCTTGAGGAGGATAATTTGCATATTCCAGGTGCCTTCTGGGAAAAGCAAAGAGTCTCCCTCAGCAAGAAGATCGTTGGGTACTGCCGGGACCAGCTGCTTGGAAAGGATCACCAAACCGCGCGCCTGTAGGACATTATTGCAAGAAAGCTTGGCTGAGTAGATTACACAAGAAGGAAAACACACAGCAAGTCAGCAGGATCTAGGAACAACATGGCAGATGTGACAACCTACATGGTGAGCTGCAGCATGTGCTACATGTTCACAGATCGACCAGAAGAAGAATCCAATTTCACCTGTCAGAAGTGTAGACTAGTGGCCCTTTTAGAAGAAAAGGTGCGAGGTCTGGAAGAAAGAATAGCAACTTTGAAACTCATCAAAGAGAATGAAGACTTCCTAGACAGAACAGAAGCATCTCTACTGGTCACAGAAGGTGAAAAAAGTGTCAGAGAACCTCCAAAAGCAGATGAGTGGAAGCATGTGACCAAAAGAAGCAAGAAGACCATGGAAAAATCACCAACCACACAACTGAAGAACCGATATCAAATCTTTGTAGAGGATGAAGATGGCACACCTAAGGATGAAGCAATACCAGCAAGCAAAAAAGAAAAGGGCACACAGCAACAAGTGACAGCAAAAAGTACAGCCAAGAAGCAACGAAGAGTGGTGGTGGTGGGAGACTCACTACTGAGAGGCACAGAAGCAGCCATCTGCAGACCGGACATAACCGCAAGAGAAGTATGCTGCCTTCCAGGTGCGATGATCAAGGATGTGACCGATAGGATACCAAAGCTCTTCAGCTCCAAGGACGTCCACCCATTTCTGCTGATACATGTTGGCACCAATGACACGGCAAGGAAGGACCTACCGACAATCTGCAAGGACTTTGAAGAGTTGGGGAAGAAAGTAAAGGAACTGGATGCACAGGTAGTTTTTTCTTCTATCCTTCCAGTAGACGGGCATGGCACCAGGAGATGGAACAGGATCCTTGATGCGAACAACTGGCTAAGACGATGGTGCAGACAACAAGGATTCGGATTCCTGGACCACGGTGTAAATTACTTGTACGATGGACTCCTCGCCAGAGACGGACTACACCTCAACAAACCTGGGAAACACACATTCGCCAGAAGACTCGCTACACTCATCAGGAGGGCGTTAAACTAGAAGTAGAGGGGACGGGAAGAAAAACATTAGACTCGAACAAAGAAGACCCAGGAAAACATACTCAGAAGGGAGGTAAGAACATTTCTAAAACAATCCACAGCGAGGAGATTGGAACAAAACAAAATCCTCTAAACTGCATGCTCGCAAACGCCAGAAGCCTGACAAACAAGATGGAAGAACTAGAAGCAGAAATATCTACAGGTAACTTTGACATAGTGGGAATAACCGAGACATGGTTAGATGAAAGCTATGACTGGGCAGTTAACTTACAGGGTTACAGTCTGTTTAGAAAGGATCGTAAAAATCGGAGAGGAGGAGGGGTTTGTCTCTATGTAAAGTCTTGTCTAAAGTCCACTTTAAGGGAGGATATTAGCGAAAGGAATGAGGATGTCGAGTCCATATGGGTCGAAATTCATGGAGGGAAAAATGGTAACAAAATTCTCATTGGGGTCTGTTACAAACCCCCAAATATAACAGAAATCATGGAAAGTCTACTTCTAAAGCAGATAGATGAAGCTGCAACCCATAATGAGGTCCTGGTTATGGGGGACTTTAACTACCCGGATATTAACTGGGAAACAGAAACCTGTGAAACCCATAAAGGCAACAGGTTTCTGCTAATAACCAAGAAAAATTATCTTTCACAATTGGTGCAGAATCCAACCAGAGGAGCAGCACTTTTAGACCTAATACTATCTAATAGACCTGACAGAATAACAAATCTGCAGGTGGTCGGGCATCTAGGAAATAGCGACCACAATATTGTACAGTTTCACCTGTCTTTCACTAGGGGGACTTGTCAGGGAGTCACAAAAACACTGAACTTTAGGAAGGCAAAGTTTGACCAGCTTAGAGATGCCCTTAATCTGGTAGACTGGGACAATATCCTCAGAAATAAGAATACAGATAATAAATGGAAAATGTTTAAGAACATCCTAAATAGGCACTGTAAGCGGTTTATACCTTGTGGGAATAAAAGGACTAGAAATAGGAAAAACCCAATGTGGCTAAACAAAGAAGTAAGACAGGCAATTAACAGTAAAAAGAAAGCATTTGCACTACTAAAGCAGGATGGCACCATTGAAGCTCTAAAAAACTATAGGGAGAAAAATACTTTATCTAAAAAACTAACTAAAGCTGCCAAAAAGGAAACCGAGAAGCACATTGCTAAGGAGAGTAAAACTAATCCCAAACTGTTCTTCAACTATATCAATAGTAAAAGAATAAAAACTGAAAATGTAGGCCCCTTAAAAAACAGTGAGGAAAGAATGGTTGTAGATGACGAGGAAAAGGCTAACATATTAAACACCTTCTTCTCCACGGTATTCACGGTGGAAAATGAAATGCTAGGTGAAATCCCAAGAAACAATGAAAACCCTATATTAAGGGTCACCAATCTAACCCAAGAAGAGGTGCGAAACCGGCTAAATAAGATTAAAATAGATAAATCTCCGGGTCCGGATGGCATACACCCACGAGTACTAAGAGAACTAAGTAATGTAATAGATAAACCATTATTTCTTATTTTTAGGGACTCTATAGCGACGGGGTCTGTTCCGCAGGACTGGCGCATAGCAAATGTGGTGCCAATATTCAAAAAGGGCTCTAAAAGTGAACCTGGAAATTATAGGCCAGTAAGTCTAACCTCTACTGTTGGTAAAATATTTGAAGGGTTTCTGAAGGATGTTATTCTGGATTATCTCAATGAGAATAACTGTTTAACTCCATATCAGCATGGGTTTATGAGAAATCGCTCCTGTCAAACCAATCTAATCAGTTTTTATGAAGAGGTAAGCTATAGGCTGGACCACGGTGAGTCATTGGACGTGGTATATCTCGATTTTTCCAAAGCATTTGATACCGTGCCGCACAAGAGGTTGGTACACAAAATGAGAATGCTTGGTCTGGGGGAAAATGTGTGTAAATGGGTTAGTAACTGGCTTAGTGATACAAAGCAGAGGGTGGTTATAAATGGTATAGTCTCTAACTGGGTCGCTGTGACCAGTGGGGTACCGCAGGGGTCGGTATTGGGACCTGTTCTCTTTAACATATTCATTAATGATCTGGTAGAAGGTTTACACAGTAAAATATTGATATTTGCAGATGATACAAAACTATGTAAAGCAGTTAATACAAGAGAAGATAGTATTCTGCTACAGATGGATCTGGATAAGTTGGAAACTTGGGCTGAAAGGTGGCAGATGAGGTTTAACAATGATAAATGTAAGGTTATACACATGGGAAGAAAGAATAAATATCACCATTACACACTGAATGGGAAACCACTGGGTAAATCTGACAGGGAGAAGGACTTGGGGATCCTAGTTAATGATAAACTTACCTGGAGCAGCCAGTGCCAGGCAGCAGCTGCCAAGGCAAACAGGATCATGGGGTGCATTAAAAGAGGTCTGGATACACATGATGAGAGCATTATACTGCCTCTGTACAAATCCCTAGTTAGACCGCACATGGAGTACTGTGTCCAGATTTGGGCACCGGTGCTCAGGAAGGATATAATGGAACTAGAGAGAGTACAAAGGAGGGCAACAAAATTAATAAAGGGGATGGGAGAACTACAATACCCAGAGAGATTAGCGAAATTAGGATTATTTAGTCTAGAAAAAAGACGACTGAGGGGCGATCTAATAACCATGTATAAGTATATAAGGGGACAATACAAATATCTCGCTGAGGATCTGTTTATACCAAGGAAGGTGACGGGCACAAGGGGGCATTCTTTGCGTCTGGAGGAGAGAAGGTTTTTCCACCAAAATAGAAGAGGATTCTTTACTGTTAGGGCAGTGAGAATCTGGAATTGCTTGCCTGAGGAGGTGGTGATGGCGAACTCAGTCGAGGGGTTCAAGAGAGGCCTGGATGTCTTCCTGGAGCAGAACAATATTGTATCATACAATTATTAGGTTCTGTAGAAGGACGTAGATCTGGGGATTTATTATGATGGAATATAGGCTGAACTGGATGGACAAATGTCTTTTTTCGGCCTTACTAACTATGTAACTATGTAACTATGTAATACGCCCAAAGGCCATTTTGAGTACTTGGTGATGCCTTTTGGACTCTCTAATGCTCCTTCTGTGTTTCAGTCCTTCATGCATGACATTTTCCGAGAATATCTGGATAAATTTATGATTGTTTATCTAGATGACATTTTGGTCTTTTCTGATGATTGGGAGTCCCATGTGAAGCAGGTCAGGATGTGTTTCAGGTCCTGCGTGCTAATGCTTTATTTGTGAAGGGCTCAAAATGCCTCTTCGGAGTACAGAAGGTCTCCTTTTTGGGTTTTATTTTTTCTCCTTCTACTGTGGAGATGGACCCAGTCAAGGTCCAGGCTATTCATGACTGGACTCAGCCCACGTCTGTTAAGAGCCTTCAGAAGTTCTTGGGTTTTGCTAATTTTTACCGTCGTTTCATCGCTAATTTTTCTAGCGTGGTTAAACCTTTGACGGATTTGACCAAGAAGGGTTCTGATGTGACTAATTGGTCTCCTGCGGCCGTGGAGGCCTTTCGGGAGCTGAAGTACTGGTTTTCTTCAGCTCCAGTCTTATGTCAGCCAGATGTCTCTCTCCCCTTCCAGGTCGAGGTTGATGCTTCTGAGATTGGAGCAGGGGCTGTTTTGTCGCAGAGAAGCTCTGATGGCTCTGTGATGAAGCCATGTGCTTTCTTTTCTAGAAAATTTTCGCCTGCCGAGCGAAATTATGATGTTGGTAATCGGGAGTTGTTGGCTATGAAGTGGGCATTTGAGGAGTGGCGACATTGGCTCGAAGGAGCTAAACATCGTGTGGTGGTCCTGTCTGATCACAAAAATCTGATTTACCTCGAATCTGCCAAGCGCCTGAATCCTAGACAGGCTCGTTGGTCGTTGTTTTTCTCCCGTTTCAACTTCGTGGTCTCATACCTGCCTCTGTTATGACCCCAATGGCAGAGGGTGTCAGGAATAATGCTAAGTCAGTAAATACAGAAAACCAGCTCATAGGGCAGTGGTAACTGGGCTGACCATATAACTAATCCTAGCACCACAAATACCAGCAGCCGGGGAATGTTCCTACGTTGATCCTAGACGTCTCGCGCCAGCCGGAGAGCTAACTACCCCTAGAAGGGAAAAGAAAGACCTTTCTTGCCTCCAGAGGAAATACCCCAAAAAGTTGGATAGAAGCCCCCCACAAATAATAACGGTGAGGTAAGAGGAAAAGACAAACATAAGAATGAGCTAGGAATTTAGCAAAGAGAGGCCCATTAGCTAATAGCAGAATATAGAAAGATAACTTATATGGTCAGCAAAAAATCCTATCAAAAATATCCACACTGGAATTTCAAGAACCCCCGAACCGTCTAACGGCCCGGGGGGAGAACACCAGCCCCCTAGAGCTTCCAGCAAGGTCAGGAATCACATTTAGTACAAGCTGGACAAAAAAGATAGCAAACAAATAACCCAAAAAACAAAGAAGCAAGACTTAGCTTAATTTAGCACGAACCAGGACCAGCAAACAGGAGCAAACAGAATGTGTCTGATAACACCGATGCCAGGCACTGGACTAAGGTTCCAGGAGGTTTATATAGCAACACCCCTGAAGTAACGACCCAGCTGGGTGCAAACAGAGGGAAGGAAATCCCAGAGTCATATCACTAGTAACCACTAGAGGGAGCCAAAAAAGTCTAATTCACAACATGCCTGGTTCGAAGAACGTGAAGGCTGATGCACTTTCTAGGAGCTTTGTGCCTGACTCTCCGGGAGTTTCTGAGCCGGCTGGTATTCTCAGAGAGGGAGTGATTTTGTCTGCCATTTCTCCAGATTTGCGATGAGTGCTGCAGAAATTTCAGGCGGATAGACCTGACCGTTGTCCACCAGAGAGACTGTTTGTCCCGGATAGATGGACCAGCAGAGTTATTTCCGAGGTTCATTCTTCGGTGTTGGCGGGTCATCCTGGGATTTTTGGTACCAGAGATTTGGTGGCTAGGTCCTTTTGGTGGCCTTCCTTGTCGCGGGATGTGCGTTCCTTTGTGCAGTCTTGTGGGATTTGTGCTCGAGCTAAGCCTTGCTGTTCTCGTGCCAGCGGTTTGCTTTTGCCTTTGCCTGTCCCGAAAAGGCCTTGGACGCACATTTCCATGGATTTTATTTCGGATCTTCCAGTATCTCAGAAAATGTCTGTCATCTGGGTAGTGTGTGATCGTTTTTCCAAGATGGTCCATTTGGTGCCCTTGCCTAAGTTGCCTTCCTCCTCCGATTTGGTTCCTCTATTTTTTCAGAATGTGGTTCGCTTGCACGGCATTCCTGAGAATATTGTGTCTGATAGAGGATCCCAGTTTATGTCCAGGTTTTGGCGAACTTTTTGTGCTAAGATGGGCATTGATTTGTCTTTTTCGTCGGCCTTCCATCCGCAGACTAATGGCCAAACCGAGCGAACTAATCAGACGTTGGAAACTTATTTGAGATGTTTTGTTTCTGCTGATCAGGATGATTGGGTGACTATTTTGCCATTGGCCGAGTTTGCCCTTAATAATCGGGCTAGTTCTGCTACCTTGGTTTCGCCTTTTTTCTGCAATTCTGGTTTCCATCCTCGTTTTTCCTCAGGTCAGGTTGAGTCTTCTGACTGTCCGGGGGTGGATTCTGTGGTGGATAGGTTGCAGCAGATTTGGAACCATGTGGTGGACAATCTGAAGTTGTCACAGGAGAAGGCTCAGCGCTTTGCCAACCGCCGCTGCGGTGTGGGTCCCCGACTTCGTGTTGGGGATTTGGTGTGGCTGTCTTCTCGGTATGTTCCTATGAAGGTCTCCTCTCCTAAATTCAAGCCTCGCTTCATCGGTCCTTATAAGATCTTGGAAATCCTTAACCCGGTGTCTTTTCGTTTGGATCTCCCAGCATCGTTTGCCATCCATAATGTGTTCCATAGGTCTTTGTTGTGGAGGTATGTGGTACCTGTGGTTCCTTCTGTTGAGCCTCCTGCTCCGGTGCTGGTCGAGGGCGAATTGGAGTACGTGGTGGAGAAGATTTTGGATTCTCGTATCTCTAGACGGAGACTTCAGTATTTGGTAAAGTGGAAGGGCTATGGTCAGGAGGATAACTCCTGGGTTGTCGCCTCTGATGTTCATGCGGCCGATTTGGTTCGTGCCTTCCACGCAGCTCATCCTGATCGCCCTGGGGGTTTTGATGAGGGTTCGGTGACCCCTCCTCAAGGGGGGGTACTGTTGTGAACTCTATTTTTGGGCTCCCTCTAGTGGTCACTAGTGGTACTGTGTAGTGTTGTCTTTCTGCAGGTTGGCTGCATCAGCTGGTTCGTTATCCTTGGTTGGTTTCCTATTTAACTCACCTGGATACTCAGTTCCTTGCCTGCTATCAATGTATTCAGTGCTCTTCAGATTCCTTGTGACTACCTTGCTCCCAGTCTCTCCAAGACAAGCTAAGTTCTTGTTTGTTTATTTTCTGATTATCAGCGTTCATCATGTTTTTTGTCCAGCTTGCTAAAATGTGAATTATTACTTGCTGGTTGCTCTAGGGGACTGAGTTTCTCCCCCCACACCGTTAGTTGGTGCGGGGGTTCTTGAAATCTCAGTGTGGATATTTTGTAAGGGTTTTTTACTGACCGCATAGATCCCTTTTCTATTTTCTGCTATCTAGAATTAGTGGGCCTCATTTGCTGAATCTGCTTTCACCCCTATGTATGTGCCTTCCTCTTACCTCACCGTCATTATCTGTTGGGGGCTTCTATATCTTTGGGGATTATTTCTCTGGAGGCAAGAGAGGTCTTTCTTTCTCTCTAGGGGTAGTTAGTTCCTCAGGCTGGCTCGAGACATCTAGGAATTTTAGGCACGTTCACCGGCTACCTCTAGTGTGTTTGGATAGGTTCAGTTTTGCGGTCAGTCCAGTTTACCACCTCCCTAGAGCTTGTCCTATGTTTAGTCACCTTGCTGGAGTAATTTGTGATCCTCAACCACTAAGGATCATAACAGCTGCCTGTGTATCCATGTAACCAATGAAAAACTGCCATGAGCCTATTGTTTGTTATTTTAGGCCTTTGTTAGCCTGTCTGCGGTCCCTACTTGCAATACTCCTCCACTGACCACAATGCTGCCTGCCTGTGTATCCATGTAACCGATTTAAAACTGCCATGAGCCTATTGTTTGTTATTTTAGGCCTTTGATAGCCTGTCTGCGGTCCCTACTTGCAATACTCCTCCACTGCCCACACCAATGCTGCCCGTGTACCCCTGGAACCTATTTAAAAGTTCATAGAGCCTAGTTATATATTTTATTTACTATTAATAAGGCCATGATGGACTACACTGTACCACGCTACAAGTTAACCAGTCGACACTTCTTTTGCGAGAAAAGCCATCCCAACCCTCCACCAGCATGTAAAAGACCGCATTGTCCATGCACTCTGGCAATCTGTGAGTACAAAGGTGCACCTGACAACAGACGCATGGACCTGTAGGCATGGCCACGGAAGATTACGTGTCCATTACGGCGCAATGGGTTAATGTGGTGGATGCATGGTCCACAGGGGACAGTCTACTAAGTCTGTCTGCAGTCCCTAATTCAAATTGTCCTCCACTGTCTAAATCGGAGCATCAACATTCTGGCTTTCGGCCTATAGTATCAGATATTAAACTGCATTTGGCCTTCAACTTTGGTTACGGCCTCCTAACGGTGTCTGCCCCTCCCTGGTGTTGACCTCAACTGAATACAGCTGAGCTTCAACCTTCTGGCTCTCATTAAGTGCTGTGTTTTTAAAAATTGGTGGTTACGGGCCTACTAACGGTGTCTGCCCCTCCCTGGTGTTTGCCCTCAACTGAATACAGCTGAGCTTCAACCTTCTGGCTTTCGGCCTATAGTATCAGATATTAAACTGCATTTGACCTTCAACTTTGGTTACGGCCTACTAACGGTGTCTGCCCCTCCCTGGTGTTGACCTCAACTGAATACAGCTGAGCTTCAACCTTCTGGCTCTCATTAAGTGCTGTGTTTTTAAAAATTGGTGGTTACGGGCCTACTAACGGTGTCTGCCCCTCCCTGGTGTTGACCTCAACTGAATAAAGCTGAGCTTCAACCTTCTGGCTTTTGGCCTACAGTAGCAGATATAAAACTGCATTTGGCCTACTAGTGTGGTTGGGCCCTTAAAACAGTGTCTGCTGCTCTTGGGTTTGCTACTCCACTGAACAAAGCAATGCCGCCTGTTTAGTCCTGTTACCAATTTTGAACTGCATTTAGCCTACTTTATTCTTTGGCCCTATATCTGTTTCCTCCTCATCCTGCCCATTGCCCAGCCACTGGTAGATGAGTCTGCTGGTACATTGACCTAGACCACTACATTCCCCTTGCACTCTACACAGCCAGAATCTGACCCTGCTGAAAGTAAGGTTCCCCTTCCCGCATGTTATACCACCTTACACAGGGACAAAGAGGAAGGTGCAGATGAAAGTGCAGGTTCCTTCATCAGGTGGGGGGGGGGGGCATACTCGTTGGCGACGTCACTGGCACAGGGCCCCTCAGAGTACGCAAAAGTGTCGCTGCTGGTGGGAGGCGCCCCCGCCGTGCAAACACACCGCTGTACTTTGAGGGGCCCTGTGACAGTGCCAATGCGAACGAGTGGGCCACCCCTGCTTGCTCAGGATCACAGCACTTGCAACGTTGAAATACTTACCTCTCCCTGCTCCACCGCCGTGACGTAGTCCACGATTCCTGGACCCACTAAAACCTTGAACCAGCCCTACCCCCCACAACTTTTGCCAAATGACCCCCAAGTTCCAATGAACAACTATTATTATAAAGTTAATTAAGATTGACAAGCTTCAGAAACAAGAATGGATGTTTTTGGCATTAAAATGGGCACTGTAGGTGTTTTTCTGGCTTCCACTCACTGCCGACTATGCTTCCCCATTGACTTGCATTGGGTTTCGTGTTTCGGTCCATCCCCGACTTTTAGCGATAATCGGCCGACTGCACTCGACTCGACTCTGGACAAAGTCGGGTTTCACAAAACCTGACTCGACCTTAAAAAAATGAAAGTCGCTCAACCCTAACCACCACATCAAAACCTGTCATGGGCAGCCCAATATCTGGACATGAACCCCATTCAAAACCTCTGGAATGTAATCAAGAGGATGATGGATAGTCACAAGCCATCAAACAAAGAAGAACTGCTTAAATTTTTGCGCCAAAAGCAGTGTGAAAGACTGGTGGAAAGCATGCCAAGGCGCATGAAAGCTGTGATTAAGACTCATGGTTATTCCACAAAATATTGATTTCTAAACTCTTCCTGAGTTAAATCATTAGTATTGTTGTTTCTAAATTATTATGAACTTGTTTTCTTGGCATTATTTGAGGTCTGAAAGCATTGGTTATTTATTTTTTTTAATTTTGACCATTTCTCCTTTTCAGAAAAAAAATACAAAATTTATTGCTTGGAAATTCGGAGACATGTTGCCAGAAATTTATAGAATAAAAGAACACTTTACATTTTACTCAAAAATATACCTATAAAGAGGAAAATCGGATAAACTAAACATTTTGCAGTGGTCTCTTAATTTTTGCCAGAGATATATTATATGTGGTTCAAAAGCATAATTTCCGTATTTTCCGGCGTATAAGACGACTTTTTAACCCCTCAAAATCTTCTTAAAAGTCGGGGGTCGTCTTATACGCCGGGTACAGACAAATGTGCATATGGTGGGTGGGGGGGGGAGTGGTCACGATGACGAAGGGAGGGGGCGTCTCACTGGAAAGTGTGAGTGGAGTAGCAGCCCCCTATTACCTCATTGCGGCAGCATGGGGTCTCTGTGCTGGGGAGCGGCGGCTCCTCATTGCGGTAGCATAGGGTTTCTGTGCTGGGAGCAGTGGCTCCTCTTCGTGCCGTGGGGGCTCTGTGCTGTGGGGCGGTGCATCTTCTTGCAGAGTCGAGGCTCCTCCGGCATCTCCTCAAGGCCCGGAGGCACCGGCAGCTCCATTGCTGTGATGCGGTGGCCTCCGGGAAAATGGCCGCTGGGGGCGGCGCATGCTCAGATTCAGATCTCGTCCCGAGATCTCGGGAGACGAGATCTGAATCTGAGCATGCGCCGCCCCCAGCGGCCATTTTCCCGGAGGCCACCGCATCGCAGCAGTGGAGGTGCCGGTGCCTCAGGGCTTTGAGGAGATCCCAGAGGAGCCCCGACGCTGCAAGAAGATGCACCGCCCCACAGCACCCACGGCACGAAGAGGAGCTGCCGCTCCCAGCACAGAAACCCTATGCTGCTGCAATGAGGAGCCGCCGCTCCCCAGCACAGAGACCCCCACGCTGCCGCAATGAGGTAATAGGGGGCTGCTACTCCACTCACACTTTCCTGTGAGACGCCCCCTCCCTTCGTCATCGGGACCACTCCCCACCCCAAAAGGCACATTAGTAGTGTTGAGCATTCCGATACCGCAAGTATCGGGTATCGGCCGATACTTGCGGTATCGGAATTCCGATACCGGGATTCCGATACTTGCCGCGTATCGGATACCGGAATCGGAAGTTCCAAGATTCAAAATGCAGAAATTCAGCCAATGAGAATGATTCCAAGTGTGGGCACATCCTGTTTAGCATGGAGGGCATGAAACTACTGGCAAGGCTGTGATTGGCTGCTGAAATGATGTCATGCTGCAGTTTAAAAGTCGCTGGCGCCATTTTGCGATCACTCTGCTGTGAATTCAGTTAGTGACAGGACGCTGTTTGCTGACTGAGGGACAGTTTAGAGATAGCGATTTGCTTCTTTGTGCTTTCCAAAGGCTAATTTAGCAACCGCTGTGTTCACCTACTATTCACCTTGCTTTTGCCTTGTAGCGCTGTTTTCACAGCGATCTGCAAGGTCTGTGTGTGTGTGTGTGTGAGTGCAGCCCACTCTCTAGTCTGAGTGCAGCCACATAGGCCATCCATAGCTGGTTGTATTCAGTTCAGGGAGGGTGGTTCATTGCCTCATACTGTTCTTTTTTTTTTTTTTTTTTTTCAAGTAGTGTAGTCTGCTGCTAATTTATTCAAAAAAATCCTATTAGTGTCTTTCCACCCGTCTCCAGCTAATTTGTGGAAAAACACTACATATGATAAAATAGAGGAGGGTTTTTGGGCCTTGCAGCGCCGTTTACGGCTGTCTGCACGGTCTCCGTGTGACTGCAGCTCGCCCTGTAGTCTGTGAGCAGCCATAGCCTGGTTGTCTCCAGCTCAGGGTTGTTCACTGCGTCATACCGCCAAATCAATTTTAATTTTTTTTCAAGTAGTGTAGTCTGCTGCTAATTTATTTAAAAAAATCCTATTAGTGTCTTTCCACCCGTCTCCAGCTAATTTGTGGAAAAACACTACATAGGATAAAGTAGAGGAGGGTTTTTGGGCCTTGCAGCGCCGTTTACGGCTGTCTGCACGGTCTCCGTGTGATTGCAGCTCGCCCTGTAGTCTGTGAGCAGCCATAGCCTGGTTGTCTCCAGCTCAGGGTTGTTCACTGCGTCATACCGCCAAATCAATTTTCTTTTTTTTTCAAGTAGTGTAGGTTGCTGCTAATTTATTTAAAAAAATCCTATTAGTGTCTTTCCACCCGTCTCCAGCTAACTTGTGGAAAAACACTACATAGGATAACGTAGAGGAGGGTTTTTGGGCCTTGCAGCGCCGTTTACGTCTGTCTGCACGGTCTCCGTGTGACTGCAGCTCTATCTGTTGTCAGTTCAGCCCCCAAAAAATAAATAAATAATAAAGTTCACCAAACACACCAGTTACACCACTTTACATTTGTGTAGGCCACATTAGCTCATATTAAAGTATAGTCCACACTTTAGAAAATTAGTGTTTCTTATACCTGTTAGGAGGAGTTGCTCAGGAATAAGCACACAAATCCGTTAGTACTTTTCTGCTTATCTTTATCAGTCAACCAAGATGAAGAAGGCAGTGAGTAAGGCACGTGGGCGTGGGCGTGGGCGCGGAGCAGGGAGGGGACGTGGGGATTCTGTGCCTGCTGCGGGCACCGGTGACTCATCAGCACCCACTTTCACCAGGCAACAGTCGTTCATGCGCAGCTTTGTGTCAGAGCGCCGTACACCGCTGCTGCGTCAAGAACAAATTGAAGCTGTTGTCGGATGGATGGCAGCTAATGCATCAACTTCCATTAGTGCCACATCCTCTCAGACACAGAGCACTGGAGAGCAGCCATCTGTCTCTTCACCACCTGCCAAATTGCCCAGGCAGACAGAGAGCCCAGGACAGGAGCCGTCTCTACTTCTGTTCTCTGAATCTCTTGGCTTGGAAACAGGGGGCCAGCCAAGCAGCATTGGAGAAATGGAAGAAGAGGCAGGGTGCAGTGATGCCCAACAGCTTTTTCTGTCTTCCTCTGAAGAGGCGGGTGGGCCAGTGGCTCCGGTCACCACATCGCAGGCCGCATCAGCTGATGATGACACTCAGGTGCCACTTACTGGTGCGTGCTCTGCTGCTGAGACTACCCAGGAGGAGCAGTTGGGGGCAGAGGGTAGTGTAGATGATGAGGTCCTCGACCCATCTTGGCGTGAGGGACAGGAAGGTGGTGGGAGCAGCTCTGAGGAAGAGATTCCCCGTACGGCCCAAAGAGGGAGAGGGAGGGGGAAGACTGCGGATCCTGCAGCCTCCGCTTTGGCACCCGTTAGGAGCATGTCTCTTCCAAAAGCCAAAAAGGGCGCTCCCAAGACTTGCAGTGCCTGGTCCTTTTTTGACACAGTTGCAGATGACATTTGCTATGTCAGATGCAAGGTGTGTCATCAAAAAGTCAAAAGAGGTCGAAATGTCAGCAACCTCAATACCTCCAACATGTGGAAACATGTGCGCAACAGGCACCCGGCGGAGTTAGAAAAACACACTGAAGAGGTAGGCCAACCAACAGCGGCAGCTACCACCTCTTCAGCTCGTGTTGCCTCTTCCTCTAGCTCACACGCAGCTGGTTCGGCTTCCTCCCAGGATCGCCGTGGAAGAACCTCTGGCCCTGTTGTCCAGAGACCCGCTGTAATTCCACCCGCAGCACCACTTTCCCAGTCATCCACACACTCCCAGCCCAGTCTACAGCCATCGGTAGTACAGGCATGGGAGAAAAGGCGGCCTTTCTCGTCAAACCACCCACGAGCACAGGCTCTGACTGCAGGCATTGCCAAACTTCTGTCACTGGAAATGCTGTCATTCAGGCTGGTGGAGACTGACAGCTTCCGTGACTTGATGTCATTGGCAGTCCCACAGTACAATGTGCCCAGCCGCTTTTACTTCAGCAGGCAAGCCGTCCCTGCCCTGCACAAGCATGTGGAGGGACACATAAAACACGCGCTACTGAACGCCGTCAGTAGCAAGGTCCACCTCACCACCGATGCGTGGACCAGTCAACATGGACAGGGGCGATACCTTTCCCTCACTGCCCATTGGGTTAATGTCGTTGAGCCGGGTACAGACCGTGCGAGTGGCGCAGGACGTGTCCTGCCCACTCCAAGGATTGCAGGAATCCATTCTATACGCATTGACTCCTCCTCTTACACCAGTTCCTCAGAATCATCGCTGCAGGAGCCGTCACAGTCCACCTCCACATGGACCCGTGATGAACGTGTACCTGTTACGACCGACATGAGCACAGCCGTGGCCAAACGTCAACAGGCCGTGTTGAAATTAATTTTTTTGGGGAATCGTAGCCACACAGCGCAGGAGCTCTGGAATGCCATCAAGCAGGAGAGCGATGTGTGGTTTGTGCCAGCGAATCTCCAGCCAGGCATGGTAGTGTGTGATAATGGCCGAAATCTGGTGGCAGCTCTGGGCCTCGGCAACCTCACTCACATCCCATGTCTGGCACATGTGCTCAATTTGGTCGTGCAGAGCTTTTTGAGGGACTATCCGGATCTTGATGCACTGCTGCACAAGGTCCGCCTAGAGTGTGCTCACTTGCGGCGTTCCAGCACGGCAAAAGCGCGCATTGCGGCTCTGCAGCGCCGACACCGCCTGCCGGAACATCGCATCATATGTGACCTACCTACCAGGTGGAATTCCACGTTACATATGTTGGAGCGGTTGTGTGAGCAGCAGCAAGCTGTAATGGAGTACCAGCTGCTTCAGGCGCAAAAAAGTCGCAGTCAGCGCCGTACAGACTTCACAACCACAGAGTGGGCCACTATGAATGACGTCTGCCAGGTTTTGCGTCCCTTTGATTATTCCACGCGGATGGCGAGTGCAGATGATGCACTAGTCAGCATGACTGTCCCCCTTATCTGCCTGCTTGAAAAATCACTGCAAGCTCTAAGGGATGATGTTGTGGAAGAGGTGGAGGATGAGGATTCACCATTTCCATCATCTTCTGGACAGTCAGCGCCACGTGGTTCCTCACAAACGCGTAGGCAGGGGACAGTTTGTGAGGAGGATGAGGAGGAGTCAATGGAGGAGGAAGACGTCCGTCCAGAGGAGGGAGTTACCGAATTGTCCAGTACTAAGTGTGTACAGCGAGGGTGGGGTGATGACGAGCAGGCAGAGATCACGCCTCCAGCAGGGGACAGCGTTTCTTGGGCAGTTGGCAGTCTGCAGCACATGGTGGATTACATGCTGCAGTGCCTGAGAAACGACCGCCGCATCGCCCACATTCTCAACATGTCTGATTATTGGGTGTTCACCCTCCTCGATCCTCGCTACCGGGACAACGTAGAAAGCCTCATCACACCGTTGAACCGGGAGCGAAAAATGCGGGAGTACCAAGACACACTGGTCAATTCCATCATCTTCTCCATTCCAACTGAGAGAAGTTCTGCTAGTGCATTCCAAAGCAGCTCAGTGCGTCCAGGCAGTGGTGGAGGCTCTGCACAAAGAGGGAGCAGAAGCAGTGCCTCTGCCCAAGGCAAGACCAGTATGGCCCAACTGTGGCACAGTTTTCTGTGCCCCCCACAAAAGTCTACACCATCACAGACGGCTCCAGTCAGCAGGAGGCAACGGTTCCGTCAGATGGTGACAGACTACATGTCTTGCCCTCTTGCTGTACTCCCAGACGGCTCTTCCCCTTTCAAGTTTTGGGTCTCAAAGCTGGATACATGGCCAGAGCTAAGCCAGTATGCATTGGAGGTGCTGTCTTGCCCTGCGGCCAGTGTATTATCGGAACGTGTCTTTAGTGCTGCAGGTGGTGTACTAACTGACCGTCGCATGCGACTATCCTCCGATAACGTTGACCGGCTTACTTTCCTGAAAATGAACAAGGCCTGGATCTCGCAGGAATTTGCCACTCCTCCTCCTGATTAAATAATTAGGTCACTGTATACGTTATCCAGGTCTCCTGTTGTGTTCATCTTTCTACCACCTGAACTTAAATTCCTGGGCTCCAACACCGCCAGTTGAGGCTCAGAAGTGCCGTCTGCACAGTCAAAACATACGACCCAGTGTTATTGGGTTTCAGTAACGTCAGCTGATCCCCAGCTGTGTAGCCGGCAATGTGTCATGCGACCGCCACGCTGACACAACAACTGAAATGTAAGGGAATCTGTCCCCCCCCCCAAGGCGTTTGTTACTGAAAGAGCCACCTTGTGCAGCAGTAATGCTGCACAAGGAAAAGGTAGCTATTTTTGTTTAGCACCTTGCACACGCAGAACTTAACACTTATAAAATGTGTCCACTGATACCGTAACACCGTCCCGGAGGTGGGACTTTCCTTCGTAATGTGACGCAGCACAGCCGTCATTCCTACCCCCCCGGCGCCGCGCACCCGCTCCTCAGCGTTGTTTGATTCCGTCCCGGAGCCTGCGCTGTTATGTTATCCCGTGGCCAGGCACACTTAGCGCTGCCCGTCTTCTGGCATCATTTGGTGTCAGGATGGCTGCGCCTGTGCGGCCGCGCTGGCAGAGAGCCTGCCTCGCAGTGTCTTCTGATTTAATCCCACTGGGGGCCTGGGATCCATGGACATGCGCAGTGCATATCTGAACCTCCACCTCTCACTCATCTCCCTATGGCTTCTTCAGACTGTTCGGTGTCAGCTGGTCCATAATAGCATGCCACGGCCGTGACACCGCACAGTCTTAAGAAGCCGTAGGGAGGGGAGTGAGAGGCGAGGATATGCACTGCGCATGTCCATGGATCCCAGGCCCGCGGTGGGATTAAATCAGAAGACACTGCGAGGCGGGCTCTCTGCCAGCGCGGCCGCACAGGCGCAGCCATCCTGACACCAAATGATGCCAGAAGACGGGCAGCGCTAAGTGTGCCTGGCCACGGGATAACATAACAGCGCAGGCTCCGGGACGGAATCAAACAACGCTGAGGAGCCAGTGCGCGTCGCTGGGGGGGGGGTAGGAATGACGGCTGTGCTGCGTCACATTACGAAGGAAAGTCCCACCTCCAGGACGGTTTTACGGTTGCAGGGGACACATTTTATAAGTGTTTAGTTCTGTGTTTGCAAGGAGCATGATGAAAAGAGCCACCTTTTCCTTTTGCATCTTTTGTGCTGCACAAGCTGGCTCTTTCAGCTACAAACGACTTGGGGGGGGGTTAAAGGTTCCCTTTCGACTTTCTCAGGCTTCGGCCTACATTGTGTTCCTCTGCTTTTCCACCTGTCCCTGGGCTCCAACACCGCCAGTTGCCGTCCAGAAGTGCTGTACGCACAGTCAACAGTCGCTCCTCTGTTATTGGGGTTCAGTAACGTCAGCTGTTCCCCTGCTGTGTGTGTGGCAATCCCTCCTACCTCCTCCAACCTCCTCCTCCTCCTCCACCTGTCCCTGGGCTCCAACACCACCAGTTGCCGTCCAGAAGTGCTGTACGCACAGTCAACAGTCCCTCCTCTGTTATTGGGGTTCAGTAACGTCAGCGGTTCCCCTGCTGTGTGTGTGGCAATCCCTCCTACCTCCTCCAACCTCCTCCAACCTCCTCCTCCTCCACCTGTCCCTGGGCTCCAACACCGCCAGTTGCCGTCCAGAAGTGCTGTACGCACAGTCAACAGTCCCTCCTCTGTTATTGGGGTTCAGTAACGTCAGCTGTTCCCCTGCTGTGTGTGTGGCAATCCCTCCTACCTCCTCCAACCTCCTCCTCCTCCACCTGTCCCTGGGCTCCAACACTGCCAGTTGCCGTCCAGAAGTGCTGTTCGCACAGTCAACAGTCCCTCCTCTGTTATTGGGGTTCAGTAACGTCAGCTGTTCCCCTGCTGTGTGTGTGGCAATCCCTCCTACCTCCTCCAACCTCCTCCAACCTCCTCCTCCTCCACCTGTCCCTGGGCTCCAACACCGCCAGTTGCCATCCAGAAGTGCTGTACGCACAGTCAACAGTCCCTCCTCTGTTATTGGGGTTCAGTAACGTCAGCTGTTCCCCTGCTGTGTGTGTGGCAATCCCTCCTACCTCCTCCAACCTCCTCCTCCTCCACCTGTCCCTGGGCTCCAACACCGCCAGTTGCCGTCCAGAAGTGCTGTACGCACAGTCAACAGTCCCTCCTCTGTTATTGGGGTTCAGTAACATCAGCTGTTCCCCTGCTGTGTGTGTGGCAATCCCTCCTACCTCCTCCAACCTCCTCCAACCTCCTCCTCCTCCACCTGTCCCTGGGCTCCAACACCGCCAGTTGCCATCCAGAAGTGCTGTACGCACAGTCAACAGTCCCTCCTCTGTTATTGGGGTTCAGTAACGTCAGCTGTTCCCCTGCTGTGTGTGTGGCAATCCCTCCTACCTCCTCCAACCTCCTCCTCCTCCTCCACCTGTCCCTGGGCTCCAACACCGCCAGTTGCCGTCCAGAAGTGCTGTACGCACAGTCAACAGTCCCTCCTCTGTTATTGGGGTTCAGTAACGTCAGCTGTTCCCCTGCTGTGTGTGTGGCAATCCCTCCTACCTCCTCCAACCTCCTCCTCCTCCTCCACCTGTCCCTGGGCTCCAACACCGCCAGTTGCCGTCCAGAAGTGCTCTACGCACAGTCAACAGTCCCTCCTCTGTTATTGGGGTTCAGTAACGTCAGCTGTTCCCCTGCTGTGTGTGTGGCAATCCCTCCTACCTCCTCCAACCTCCTCCTCCTCCACCTGTCCCTGGGCTCCAACACCGCCAGTTGCCATCCAGAAGTGCTGTACGCACAGTCAACAGTCCCTCCTCTGTTATTGGGGTTCAGTAACGTCAGCTGTTCCCCTGCTGTGTGTGTGGCAATCCCTCCTACCTCCTCCAACCTCCTCCTCCTCCACCTGTCCCTGGGCTCCAACACCGCCAGTTGCCGTCCAGAAGTGCTGTACGCACAGTCAACAGTCCCTCCTCTGTTATTGGGGTTCAGTAACGTCAGCTGTTCCCCTGCTGTGTGTGTGGCAATCCCTCCTACCTCCTCCAACCTCCTCCAACCTCCTCCTCCTCCACCTGTCCCTGGGCTCCAACACCGCCAGTTGCCGTCCAGAAGTGCTGTACGCACAGTCAACAGTCCCTCCTCTGTTATTGGGGTTCAGTAACGTCAGCTGTTCCCCTGCTGTGTGTGTGGCAATCCCTCCTACCTCCTCCAACCTCCTCCTCCTCCACCTGTCCCTGGGCTCCAACACCGCCAGTTGCCGTCCAGAAGTGCTGTACGCACAGTCAACAGTCCCTCCTCTGTTATTGGGGTTCAGTAACGTCAGCTGTTCCCCTGCTGTGTGTGTGGCAATCCCTCCTACCTCCTCCAACCTCCTCCAACCTCCTCCTCCTCCACCTGTCCCTGGGCTCCAACACCGCCAGTTGCCGTCCAGAAGTGCTGTACGCACAGTCAACAGTCCCTCCTCTGTTATTGGGGTTCAGTAACGTCAGCTGTTCCCCTGCTGTGTGTGTGGCAATCCCTCCTACCTCCTCCATTCTCCTCCTCCTCCTCCACCTGTCCCTGGGCTCCAACACCGCCAGTTGCCGTCCAGAAGTGCTGTACGCACAGTCAACAGTCCCTCCTCTGTTATTGGGGTTCAGTAACGTCAGCTGTTCCCCTGCTGTGTGTGTGGCAATCCCTCCTACCTCCTCCAACCTCCTCCAACCTCCTCCTCCTCCACCTGTCCCTGGGCTCCAACACCGCCAGTTGCCGTCCAGAAGTGCTGTACGCACAGTCAACAGTCCCTCCTCTGTTATTGGGGTTCAGTAACGTCAGCTGTTCCCCTGCTGTGTGTGTGGCAATCCCTCCTACCTCCTCCAACCTCCTCCTCCTCCACCTGTCCCTGGGCTCCAACACCGCCAGTTGCCGTCCAGAAGTGCTGTACGCACAGTCAACAGTCCCTCCTCTGTTATTGGGGTTCAGTAACGTCAGCTGTTCCCCTGCTGTGTGTGTGGCAATCCCTCCTACCTCCTCCAACCTCCTCCAACCTCCTCCTCCTCCACCTGTCCCTGGGCTCCAACACCGCCAGTTGCCGTCCAGAAGTGCTGTACACACAGTCAACAGTCCTCCCTCTGTTATTGGGGTTCAGTAACGTCAGCTGTTCCCCTGCTGTGTGTGTGGCAATCCCTCCTACCTCCTCCTCCTCCTCCACCAGTCCCTGGGCTCCAACACCGCCAGTTGCCGTCCAGAAGTGCTGTACGCACAGTCAACAGTCCCTCCTCTGTTATTGGGGTTCAGTAACGTCAGCTGTTCCCCTGCTGTGTGTGTGGCAATCCCTCCTACCTCCTCCAACCTCCTCCTCCTCCACCTGTCCCTGGGCTCCAACACCGCCAGTTGCCGTCCAGAAGTGCTGTACACACAGTCAACAGTCCCTCCTCTGTTATTGGGGTTCAGTAACGTCAGCTGTTCCCCTGCTGTGTGTGTGGCAATCCCTCCTACCTCCTCCTCCTCCTCCACCTGTCCCTGGGCTCCAACACCGCCAGTTGCCGTCCAGAAGTGCTGTACGCACAGTCAACAGTCCCTCCTCTGTTATTGGGGTTCAGTAACGTCAGCTGTTCCCCTGCTGTGTGTGTGGCAATCCCTCCTACCTCCTCCAACCTCCTCCTCCTCCACCTGTCCCTGGGCTCCAACACCGCCAGTTGCCGTCCAGAAGTGCTGTACGCACAGAGCCAAACACCTCGCAAATGTGTTAGTGGGGTTCAGCACCGCCAGCTGTTCCCCTGCTGTGTATACGGCAACGTGTACTGCGACCGCCACGCAGGCACAACAAGTTAAATTTAAGGGAACCTGTCCCCCCCCCCCCAGGCGTTTGTTACTGAAGGAGCCACCTTGTGCAGCAGTAATGATGCAAAGGGAAAAAGTGCCTCTTTTCGTGGTGCTCCTTGCAGATGCTGAACCTAACACTTATGAAATGTGTCCCCTCACAGCGTTCAACCGTCCGGTAGGTGGAACTTTCCTTTGTCATGTGACGCAGCACAGCCGTCATTTTTACCCCCTTGGCGCCGTGCGCCGCCTCCTCAGCGTTGTTTGAATCTGTCCCGGAGCCTGCGCTGTTAGGTTACCCCTTGGCCATGCACACATTTCGCGCTGCCTGTCTTCTGACATCATTTGCTGTCAGGCTGGCTGCGCCTGTGTGTGTGCGCTGTCCGAGATTCAGCCTCGCAGTGTCGTGTAATGTAATCCCACCGCGGGTCTGGGATCCGTGGCCATGCGCAGTGCATATCCTCGCCTCTCACTCCCCTCCCTACGGCTTCTAAAGACTGTTCGGTGTCAGCTGATCCCTAATAGCATGCCACGGCCGTGACACCGCACAGTCTGAATAAGCCGTAGGGAGGGGAGTGAGAGGTGAGGATATGCACTGCGCATGGCCACGGATCCCAGGCCCGCGGTGGGATTACATTACACGACACCGCGAGGCTGAATCTCGGACAGCGCACCCACACAGGCGCAGCCAGCCTGACAGCAAATGATGTCAGAAGACGGGCAGCGCGAAATGTGTGCATGGCCAAGGGGTAACCTAACAGCGCAGGCTCCGGGACAGATTCAAACAACGCTGAGGAGGCGGCGCACGGCGCCAAGGGGGTAAAAATGACGGCTGTGCTGCGTCACATGACAAAGGAAAGTTCCACCTACCGGACGGTTGAACGCTGTGAGGGGACACATTTCATAAGTGTTAGGTTCAGCATCTGCAAGGACCATAATTAAAAGAGCTAAGTTTACCTTTTCCAGCATTAGTGGTGTACACGATGGCTCTTCCAGCTACAAACGCCTGGGGGGGGGGTTAAAGGTTTCCTTTCAACTTGCTCCAGTGCAGGCTTCGGCCTACACTCCGCTACCCCTGCTCCTCCTGCTGACCCTGGGCTCTAACACCGCCAGTTGGGGCCCAGATGTGCTAGCTGCACAGAGAAAAACACCAGCCAATGTGTCAGTGGGGTTCAGCACCGCCAGCTGTTCCCCTGCTGTGCAGCCGGCAACGTGTCCTGCAACTGCCACGCAGGCACAACAGACCCAAAAGCTGCCGCCAGTGCAGGCTTCGGCCTACACTCTGCTCCATCTCCTCCTCCTGCTGACCCCGGGCTCCAACACCGCCAGTTGGGGCCCGGTACTGCTAGCTGCACAGAGAAAAACACCAGCCAATGTGTCAGTGGGGTTCAGCACCGCCAGCTGTTCCCCTGCTGTGCAGCCGGCATCGTGTCCTGCAAAAGCCACGCAGACACAAGAACTGAAATTGAAGGGAACCTGTCCCCCCTCCCCCAGGCGTTTGTACGTTTTAAAGGCCACCTTGTACAGCGGTAATGCTGCATGTGTGCAAGGTGGCTCATAAACGTATTCTCCTCGCACATGTGGAACTGAAAACACGTCTAAAATGTGTCCTCTGTGTGACCATTTAACCGTCCCGGTGGTGTGACTTTCCTTTGTAATGACACGCTGCAACCCCCTTGGTAGCGCTGCCCGTCTTCTGGCATCATTGTTTGGCTGCCTGCGCCTCTGCGGCCGCCCTGACCCACACAACGCCCCTCGTTGTCTTATTTATTGGGACTGCGAGGGTGTGATTGACGGGCATGATCAGTGCATCAGTTCGCCTGTCCCTCATCTCCTTCCGCCTTCTGCGGACTGTGCGGCTTCATGGCCGTGGCATGCGATAAGGGATCAGATGACGCCACACAGTCTGAAGCGGGTGTAAGGACCCGAGTGTGAGAGGCGAACATATGTGCTGCGCCAGGCCCTGAATCCCAGCCCCGCAGTGTTTTAACAATGTTAAGACACTGCGGGGCTGGGATTCATGGTCATCGCGAACCGCACCGGCCGACATTAAATGATGCCAGAACATGGGCAGCGCTAACAGCGCTAGGCCAGGGGATCACACGACAGCGCAGACTCCTGTACAGCAAATAACAACGCTCAGGAGGCTGCACCCAGCACCAAGGTGGGATTCTTGACATCTGTGCTGCGTCTCATTACAAAGGGAACTCGCGCCTCCAACACAGTTTGACTGTTTAAAGGGCTAAATGTTATACGTGTTTCATTCAGCGTGTGCAAGGAGCGAAATTAAAAGAGCAACCTTTGACTTGTGCAGCACTACTGCTGCATAAGCTGTGGCTCTTCTACTTTGTAACCCCTGAGGGGGGGTTAAAGGTTACCTTTGAAATTGGTTCAATTAGGCTTCGGCCTACACTCTGCTCCCCCTGCAGAGCCCTGGGCTCCAACACCGCCAGTTGGGGCCCGGTACTGCTAGCTGCACAGAGAAAAACACCAGCCAATGTGTCAGTGGGGTTCAGCACCGCCAGCTGTTCCCCTGCTGTGCAGCCGGCAACGTGTCCTGCAACTGCCACGCAGGCACAACAGACCCAAAAGCTGCCGCCAGTGCAGGCTTCGGCCTACACTCTGCTCCATCTCCTCCTCCTGCTGACCCCGGGCTCCAACACCGCCAGTTGGGGCCCGGTACTGCTAGCTGCACAGAGAAAAACACCAGCCAATGTGTCAGTGGGGTTCAGCACCGCCAGCTGTTCCCCTGCTGTGCAGCCGGCATCATGTCCTGCAAAAGCCACGCAGACACAAGAACTGAAATTGAAGGGAACCTGTCCCCCCTCCCCCAGGTGTTTGTACGTTTTAAAGGCCACCTTGTACAGCGGTAATGCTGCATGTGTGCAAGGTGGCTCATAAACGTATTCTCCTCGCACACGTGGAACTGAAAACACGTCTAAAATGTGTCCTCTGTGTGACCATTTAACCGTCCCGGTGGTGTGACTTTCCTTTGTAATGACACGCTGCAACCCCCTTGGTAGCGCTGCCCGTCTTCTGGCATCATTGTTTGGCTGCCTGCGCCTCTGCGGCAGGCCCTGACCCACACAACGCCCCTCGTTGTCTTATTTATTGGGACTGCGAGGGTGTGATTGACGGGCATGATCAGTGCATCAGTTCGCCTGTCCCTCATCTCCTTCCGCCTTCTGCGGACTGTGCGGCTTCATGGCCGTGGCATGCGATAAGGGATCAGATGACGCCGCACAGTCTGAAGCGGGTGTAAGGACCCGAGTGTGAGAGGCGAACATATGTGCTGCGCCAGGCCCTGAATCCCAGCCCCGCAGTGTTTTAACAATGTTAAGACACTGCGGGGCTGGGATTCATGGTCATCGCGAACCGCACCGGCCGACATTAAATGATGCCAGAACATGGGCAGCGCTAACAGCGCTAGGCCAGGGGATCACACGACAGCGCAGACTCCTGTACAGCAAATAACAACGCTCAGGAGGCTGCACCCAGCACCAAGGTGGGATTCTTGACATCTGTGCTGCGTCTCATTACAAAGGGAACTCGCGCCTCCAACACAGTTTGACTGTTTAAAGGGCTAAATGTTATACGTGTTTCATTCAGCGTGTGCAAGGAGCGAAATTAAAAGAGCAACCTTTGACTTGTGCAGCACTACTGCTGCATAAGCTGTGGCTCTTCTACTTTGTAACCCCTGAGGGGGGGTTAAAGGTTACCTTTGAAATTGGTTCAATTAGGCTTCGGCCTACACTCTGCTCCCCCTGCAGAGCCCTGGGCTCCAACACCGCCAGTTGGGGCCCGGTACTGCTAGCTGCACAGAGAAAAACACCAGCCAATGTGTCAGTGGGGTTCAGCACCGCCAGCTGTTCCCCTGCTGTGCAGCCGGCAACGTGTCCTGCAACTGCCACGCAGGCACAACAGACCCAAAAGCTGCCGCCAGTGCAGGCTTCGGCCTACACTCTGCTCCATCTCCTCCTCCTGCTGACCCCGGGCTCCAACACCGCCAGTTGGGGCCCGGTACTGCTAGCTGCACAGAGAAAAACACCAGCCAATGTGTCAGTGGGGTTCAGCACCGCCAGCTGTTCCCCTGCTGTGCAGCCAGCATCGTGTCCTGCAAAAGCCACGCAGACACTTGCTCTTGTACCTTCTGCTCCCCATCCTGGTTCCAGTACCGTCAGCTGGTTCCGGGCAGAGCCTTTGGCTTAGGTGCCTCCCTCTGGGTATCCGAGTTCCACCAACGTCAGGTGGTCCTTGGTAGTGCTTTCAGGCACGGGTACCTCCTGCTTAGTAACCGGGTTCCAGTAACGTCAGCTGGTCCTCGGTAGTTCCATTGGCTCTTGGACCTTCGGCTACCCATCCGGGTTCCAGCACCGTCAGCTGGTTCTCGGCAGTGTCTTTTGCTCTTGTACCTTCTGCTCCCCATCCTGGTTCCAGTACCGTCAGCTGGTTCCGGGCAGAGCCTTTGGCTTAGGTGCCTCCCTCTGGGTATCCGAGTTCCACCAACGTCAAGTGGTCCTTGGTAGTGCTTTCAGGCACGGGTACCTCCTGCTTAGTAACCGGGTTCCAGTAACGTCAGCTGGTCCTCGGTAGTTCCATTGGCTCTTGGACCTTCGGGTAGCCATCCGAGTTCCAGTTCCATCAGCTGGTTCTCGGCATTTTCTCAGCCTTCTTGTACCTTCTGCTACATTTCCAAGTTCAAGAGACTAAACACGATGACCCGGAAGACCACCCCTAAGATGACGACGACACCAGAGACGACAACCACCGTGATGACGACGACCCTGGAGACGATGACCCCGAAGACCACCCCGATGATGACGACCCCGGAGACGACGACCCTGAAGACCACCCCGATGACGACGACCCCGGAGACGACGACCCTGGAGACGACGACAACCTGGAAGACCGAGAAGCAGAAGAACAAGAGGCTGCAGAACAAAGAGCAGAAGAACATTAAGCATAACACTAAATATCAGAGCAAAAAATATTATCTAAATTATAAGCAGAAGAAGACTAAGCAGTGTATGGGGGTGAGTCGGTTCCTCCTCGTGGTGCCCCTGGATAAAGCCTGATGCTGCAGGCCAAACTGAACGCGGACAAATGTAACTGTTTTGTGACAGGCAGAACGGAAGGTGTAATCTTCAAACTTTTATAGATAACAACTACGGGAATGCCTGTCACAAATAAGAATATGATGAAGAAGTAGAATATGATGAAGATAATAGTAAAATAAAAAGAATATGAACAATGTAACCAAAAAAATAATAGGTAGAAGATGAAGAAGAAGATGAATAAGGTGAAGAAGTTGATGTCAAAGAAGCTGATGATGAGGATAATGAAGAAGAAAGTGTGGGAGAAGTAAAAAAGAAGGTGAAGGGTGTGGAAGTAGTGAAACATCAATATCTGACAAAATAAAAAAAAATTAACATAGTCTAAATCTTTCTACCGCCGAACGTCATAAAAAAAAACAAAAACCTGCTATTCTATTACATTGGGCTAAACCTCTGTGCCTTTAATGTCTCCGCCACGTCCCCCAATACATCCTACATTATTCTTAGTTGTTTTCCTTCATGTAGAATGAACCTACAAGTTTATAAAGGGTTTATTTTAATTCCGATATTTTCGTCCCATTGACTTGCATTGGGATCGGGTATCGGTATCGGATTGGATCCGATATTTTGACGGTATCGGCCGATACTTTCCGATACCGATACTTTCCGATATCGGAAAGTATCGCTCAACACTACACATTAGTCACCGGCCCTATACGACGACATACGGCATATAAGAAGACCCCCGACTTTTAAGAAGATTTCATATTTTAACTGGAAAAGTTGGGGGGGTCGTCTTATACGCCCAGTCGTCTTATATGCCGGAAAATACGACCTAAACACAAATTTGGGATTTACCATCTAAGGAATTTTGATGCTACATCAGTTTTTAAACAGCAATAGCACAAAAAGAGGATTCAGAGATCCTCCAAAAATTCAGAAAAAACATCAAAAAGGCAGAGATGCTTACCTGCCTAGGTCTCCAAACAAATGCACTATCAGGATGCAGTGGACCCAGTGGTTAAGATGGAGGCAACACAGGTGCAGAATTACCGATGAGGCAACCACTCACAACCTACCAAACTAATGGAGGGGGTGGCTGCTTGGCATATTACTGCACATAAAAGACTTGTATGTGGCGCTGTTCACACAATGGAGATGCACAGCATCCAGGTTAACAGCCAAGTAGTGACACCCTTCCTGATAGTGCATTTGTTTGGAGGCCTAGGCAGGTAAGCATCTCTGCCTTTTTGCTATTTTTTCTACATCAGTTTTTAGTATTAAAAGTTCTATAGTGTAGTGTAGCGTAGTAGTTCAATAGAATTATTATATTTATTAATGTCTCAAAATGCTCTACAATTGTAAAAGAAATTAAACTCAACCTCCTCGATCACCCACAGATCCTGGTCCAGGACCTGTAAAAATAAGTGTTGATGTGAAGTCTAAAGCTTTGAAGCTTTTTTAACTAGTATAGTTTAAAGGGATTGGACATATTTCTAGGGTAACCCTATTCTGACATCGGGCGTAATAGAACACCCTCCCTTTGATGTGAGCTCCGGCGGTGAGCCCACATCTTTCCTGGCACATGTCAGCTGTTTTGAACAGCTGACATGTGCCCGGAACAGCCATGGGTGGATCGCGTTAAATGCGTCAAACTCTCACAGCGGCATTTAACATGTGCTTCCGGCAATTGCGCCGGAAATCCGCCCATTGGTGACCACCCATTAGTCACATGATCGCTTGTCACTATTGGGTTGGCATGACAACCAGAGGTCTCCTGCAGACCTCTATGGTTGTCACTGCCGGCTTGCTATGGTGGTCGGCACTCATAGCAAGTGAGTAATTCTGCTACATACAGGCGATCTGATCATCGCCTGTATGTAGCAGAGCCAGTCGGGTTATGGCATGGAAAGTATTCAGACCCCTTTAAATTTTTCACTCTTTGTTTCATTGCAGCCATTTGGTAAATTCAAAAAAGTTAATTTTTTTGTCATTAGTGTACACTCTGCATCCCAACTTGGCTGAAAACCCACCCAGAAATGTAGTGATTTCTGCAAATTTAAAGGGAACCTGTCACCCCCTCAGGCGTTTGTAACTAAAAGAGCCACTTGTGCAGCACTAATGCTGCATTCTGTCAAGGTGGCTACTTAGTTACAAAAGCCTGTACATGCTGAAACAAACACTTATAAAATGTGCCCCCACATACCCTGAAATAGTCCCGGGAGCGGGACTTTCCTTCCTAATCAGATGCAGCACAGCCGTCACTCCGGGCATTGCATTATCATCCACGGCACCTGCGCTGTAAGTACAAAGGGCAGCACAACTGCGCATGCCCAGAAAAAAAACTTACAGCGCAGGCGCCGGGGACGATAATGCAGCAAGAGGAGGAGAAGAGTGACGGCTGTGCTGTGTCTGATTAGGAAGGAAAGTCCCAAAAATGTTTTGGGAAAATGGGGATGGGTCTTATGGTTGGAATATACTTACAAATGCTATGGCAGTGATCCCAGTCCAACGCTGCAGGGCAATGCAGCCTCCCTTCCCAGGCTGGTGTGGCTGTGGGATGGCCGTGGTGATTCTCTGTTCCGCGGCGGGGCTCCGCTGGCATTTCATGAAAGCCTGGAGGCCCCCGCAGATCCAGTGCTGCGATGCGGTGACCTCCAGGAAAATGGCCGCTGGGGCGGAGCATGCTCAGATTCAGGTCTCGGCAACAAGATCTGGTTGTGAAGATCTGAATCTGAGCATGTGGTGGTCCCTGGGAAAATGGCTGCCTGGGACCACTGCATGCTCAGATTCAGATCTTCGCAACCAGATCTCGTTGCCGAGATCTGAATCTGAGCATGCACCACCCCTGGCAGTCATTTTCCCGGATGCCACCGCATCACAGCGCTGGATCTGAGGGAGCCTCCGGACTTTCACAAAATGCCGATGGAGCCCCGCCGCCCCACAGAGCACAACCACCACCGCCACCCCACAGAGGAGCACCACAGAGCAGCAATACCACTGCCACACCACAGAGCACCACCACCACACCTGCATGGGATGGGATTTCTTGGAGGCCACCGCACCAGCCTGGACCACCGAACACCGGTCTGTTACCGCTGCCATTAACCCTGTGTGAGGGCAGACTGGAGGGGTGTATGCGGGCACTGCGGGGAGTAAGGAGCGGCCATTTTCTTCTGGACTGTGCGCGTCGCTGATTGGTCGCGGCAGCCATGACAGGCAGCTGCCGAGACCAATCAGCGAATGAATAACCGTTACAGACAGACAGACAGAAGGACAGACAGATGGAAGTGACCCTTAGACAATTATATAGTAGATATATATATATATATATAATTGTGTGTGTTTTGAAGAATATTTCCTTCGAAAAAAATGTGTAAATGACAGAATTGCTGTATGTAAAAGCTCATGTTAAAATCGCATTGCAGTCGGATAGCGATCGCACTGCATTCAGATGTAAATCGGATGCTAGGTGGGAGAAATCGGATGGTACTTGCATGAAACTAGCATGACGCTCGCATTACACTCGTGCGTCTGTCATGGCATGGAGACTCGGACAGATTTTCCATACGTTAAGTGTGACGCTGGCCATGGCATGACACTATGATTTCACAATTTCCTACAGATCATAGGCACGCCAAAATGTAAGCTCTTTTTCTTCCCTTTAGACCATTCTCTGTTATGACCCCAATGGCGAGGGTCTCAGAGGAACGTGGAAGTCTGCAGAATACAAAAATCCAGCTCATAGGGCAGTGGTAACTGGGTTGACCATATATCTACTCCTAACGCCAACACTAGAAGTAGCCGGGGATCATTCCTACGTTGATTCTAGATGACACGCGCCAGCCGGAGAATCTAGCTACCCCTAGTAGAGGAAAACAAAGACCTTTCTTGCCTCCAGAGAAGGGGACCCCAAAGCTGGATAGAAGCCCCCCACAAATAATGACGGTGAGGTAAGAGGAAATGACAAACACAGAAATGAACCAGGTTTAGCACAGAGAGGCCCGCTTACTGATAGCAGAATAAAGAAAGGTAACTTATATGGTCAACAAAAACCCTATCAAAATCCACACTGGAAATTCAAGAACCCCCGAACCGTCTAACGGTCCGGGGGGAGAACACCAGCCCCCTAGAGCTTCCAGCAAAGGTCAGGATATAGATTTGGAACAAGCTGGACAAAAATACAAAACCAAAACAAATAGCAAAAAGCAAAAGGCAGACTTAGCTGATATAACTGGAACCAGGATCAGTAGACAAGAGCACAGCAGACTAGCTCTGATAACTACGTTGCCAGGCATTGAACTGAAGGTCCAGGGAGCTTATATAGCAACACCCCTAACTAACGACCCAGGTGCGGATAAAAGGAATGACAGAAAAACCAGAGTCAAAAAACTAGTAACCACTAGAGGGAGCAAAAAGCAAATTCACAACAGTACCCCCCCCTTAGTGAGGGGTCACCGAACCCTCACCACGACCACCAGGGCGATCAGGATGAGCGGCATGAAAGGCACGAACTAAATCGGCCGCATGAACATCAGAGGCGACCACCCAGGAATTATCCTCCTGACCATAGCCCTTCCACTTGACCAGGTACTGAAGCCTCCGCCTGGAGAGGCGAGAATCCAAGATCTTCTCCACCACGTACTCCAACTCGCCCTCAACCAACACCGGAGCAGGAGGCTCAGCAGAAGGAACTACAGGCACAATGTACCGCCGCAACAAGGACCTATGAAATACATTGTGAATAGCAAACGACACAGGAAGATCCAGACGAAAAGATACAGGATTAAGGATTTCCAATATCTTGTAAGGCCCAATAAAACGAGGTTTAAATTTGGGAGAGGAGAACTTCATAGGAACAAAGCGGGAAGAAAGCCACACCAAATCCCCAACGCGTAGCCGGGGACCCACACCGCGGCGGCGGTTGGCAAAGCGCTGAGCCTTCTCCTGTGACAACTTCAAGTTGTCCACCACATGATTCCAGATCTGCTGCAACCTATCCACCACAGAATCCACCCCAGGACAGTCAGAAGGCTCCACATGACCCGAAGAAAAGCGAGGATGGAAACCAGAGTTGCAGAAAAAAGGCGAAACCAAGGTGGCGGAACTAGCCCGATTATTAAGGGCAAACTCAGCCAACGGCAAGAATGTCACCCAATCGTCCTGATCAGCAGAGACAAAACACCTCAAATAAGCCTCCAAAGTCTGATTGGTTCGCTCCGTCTGTCCATTAGTCTGAGGATGGAAAGCAGACGAAAACGACAAATCAATGCCCATCCTACTACAAAAGGATCGCCAGAACCTGGAAACGAACTGGGATCCTCTGTCTGACACAATATTCTCAGGGATGCCGTGCAAACGAACCACGTTCTGGAAAAACACAGGAACCAGATCGGAAGAGGAAGGCAGCTTAGGCAAAGGAACCAAATGGACCATCTTGGAGAAGCGATCACATATCACCCAGATAACGGACATGCCCTGAGATAGCGGAAGATCAGAAATGAAATCCATGGAGATATGAGTCCAAGGTCTCTTCGGGACAGGCAAGGGCAAGAGCAAACCGCTGGCACGAGAACAGCAAGGCTTAGCTCGAGCACAAGTCCCACAGGACTGCACAAATGACCGCACATCCCTTGACAAGGAAGGCCACCAAAAGGACCTGGCCACCAGATCTCTGGTGCCAAAAATTCCCGGGTGACCTGCCAACACCGAGGAATGAACCTCGGAAATGACTCTGCTGGTCCACTTATCCGGGACAAACAGTCTGTCAGATGGACAAGACTCAGGCCTATCAGCCTGAAATCTCTGCAACACACGTCGCAGATCCGGAGAAATAGCTGACAAGATAACTCCATCTTTAAGAATACCAACAGGATCAGCGACTCCAGGAGCATCAGGCACAAAGCTCCTAGAAAGAGCATCGGCCTTCACATTCTTTGAACCTGGTAAATACGAGACAACAAAATCAAAGCGGGAGAAAAACAATGACCAGCGGGCCTGTCTCGGATTAAGGCGTTTAGCAGACTCGAGATACATCAGATTTTTGTGATCAGTCAAGACCACCACACGATGCTTAGCACCCTCGAGCCAATGACGCCACTCCTCAAATGCCCATTTCATGGCCAACAACTCCCGATTGCCCACATCATAATTTCGCTCGGCAGGCGAAAACTTCCTAGAGAAAAAGGCACAAGGTTTCATAACAGAGCAACCAGGGCCTCTCTGCGACAAAACGGCCCCTGCCCCAATCTCCGAAGCATCCACCTCAACCTGAAAGGGAAGTGAGACGTCAGGCTGGCACAAAACAGGCGCCGAAGTAAACCGGCGTTTCAACTCCTGGAAAGCCTCCACGGCAGCAGGAGCCCAGTTAGCTACATCGGAGCCCTTCTTGGTCATATCCGTCAAAGGTTTCACAATGCTAGAAAAATTAGCGATAAAACGACGGTAGAAGTTAGCGAAGCCCAAGAACTTCTGAAGACTCTTAACTGACGAGGGCTGAGTCCAATCAAGAATAGCTCGGACCTTGACTGGGTCCATCTCCACAGCAGAAGGGGAAAAAATGAACCCCAAAAAGGGAACCTTCTGTACACCAAAGAGACACTTTGAGCCCTTGACAAACAAAGAATTTTCACGCAAAATTTTAAAGACCAACCTGACCTGCTCCACATGCGAATCCCAATTATCAGAAAAAACCAAAATATCATCCAGATAAACAATCAAAAATTTATCCAGATACTTCCGGAAAATGTCATGCATAAAGGACTGAAAAACTGAAGGCGCATTGGAGAGCCCAAAAGGCATCACCAAGTACTCAAAATGACCTTCGGGCGTATTGAATGCGGTTTTCCATTCATCACCTTGCTTAATGCGCACAAGGTTGTACGCACCACGAAGGTCTATCTTGGTGAACCACTTGGCACCCTTAATCCGGGCAAACAAGTCAGACAACAGCGGTAAAGGATACTGAAATTTGACAGTGATCTTATTTAAAAGCCGATAATCAATACAAGGTCTCAAAGATCCGTCCTTTTTTGCCACAAAAAAGAATCCCGCACCAAGAGGGGAAGAAGACGGACGAATATGTCCTTTTTCCAGAGACTCCTTGATATATGAACGCATAGCGGTATGTTCAGGTACCGACAGATTAAACAGTCTTCCCTTAGGAAATTTACTGCCTGGGATCAAATCTATAGCACAGTCACAGTCCCTATGAGGAGGCAGTGCACTGGACTCAGACTCACTGAAGACATCCTGATAATCAGACAAATACTCCGGAACTTCCGAAGGCGTAGAAGAAGCAATAGACACAGGCAGGGAATCCTCATGAATACCACGACAGCCCCAACTTGAGACTGACATAGCCTTCCAGTCCAGGACTGGATTATGGGTCTGTAACCATGGCAGCCCTAAAACGACCAAATCATGCATTTTATGTAAAACCAGGAAACGTATCACCTCGCGGTGTTCAGGAGTCATGCACATGGTAACCTGAGTCCAATACTGCGGTTTATTTGCTGCCAATGGTGTAGCATCAATACCCCTAAGAGGAATAGGATTTTCTAATGGTTCAAGAGTAAATCCACAGCGCTTAGCAAATGAGAGATCCATGAGACTCAGGGCAGCACCTGAATCTACAAACGCCATGACAGGATAAGATGACAGTGAGCAAATCAAAGTTACAGACAGAATAAATTTAGGTTGCAAATTACCAACGGTGACAGGACTAACAACCTTAGCTATACGTTTAGAGCATGCTGAGATAACATGTGTAGAATCACCACAGTAGTAGCACAAGCCATTCCGGCGTCTATGAATTTTCCGCTCATTTCTAGTCAGGATTCTATCACATTGCATTAAATCAGGTGTCTGTTCAGACAACACCATGAGGGAATTTGCGGTTTTTCTATCACATTGCACCGAATTAGGTGTCTGTTCAGACAACACCATGAGAGAATTTGCGGTTTTGCGCTCCCGCAACCGCCGGTCAATTTGAATAGCCAGTGCCATAGTATCATTCAGACCTGTGGGAATGGGAAAACCCACCATAACATTCTTAATGGCTTCAGAAAGGCCATTTCTAAAATTAGCGGCCAGTGCACACTCGTTCCAATGTGTCAGCACGGACCATTTCCGAAATTTTTGGCAATACACTTCAGCCTCGTCCTGCCCCTGAGACATAGACAGCAAGGCCTTTTCTGCCTGAATCTCAAGATTGGGTTCCTCATAAAGTAAACCGAGCGCCAGAAAAAACGCATCAATATCAGCCAATGCCGGATCTCCTGGCGCCAGCGAAAAAGCCCAATCCTGAGGGTCGCCCCGTAAGAACGAAATAACAATTTTTACTTGCTGAGCAGAATCTCCAGATGAACAGGGTCTCAGGGACAAAAACAATTTACAATTATTCACGAAATTCCTAAACTTAAACCTGTCTCCGGAAAACAGTTCAGGAATCGGTATTTTAGGTTCTGACCTAGGATTTCTGATAACATAGTCTTGTATGCCCTGCACACGAGTAGCCAGCTGGTCCACACTTGTAATCAAGGTCTGGACATTCATGTCTGCAGCAAGCATAGCCACTCTGAGGTAAAGGGGAAGGAGAAAAAAAAAAAAAAACTCAGAATCTTCTTTCTTATAATCCCTCTTCTGCAATGCATTAAACATTTAATACTGGCCTGGCAAACTGTTATGACCCCAATGGCGAGGGTCTCAGAGGAACGTGGAAGTCTGCAGAATACAAAAATCCAGCTCATAGGGCAGTGGTAACTGGGTTGACCATATATCTACTCCTAACGCCAACACTAGAAGTAGCCGGGGATCATTCCTACGTTGATTCTAGATGACACGCGCCAGCCGGAGAATCTAGCTACCCCTAGTAGAGGAAAACAAAGACCTTTCTTGCCTCCAGAGAAGGGGACCCCAAAGCTGGATAGAAGCCCCCCACAAATAATGACGGTGAGGTAAGAGGAAATGACAAACACAGAAATGAACCAGGTTTAGCACAGAGAGGCCCGCTTACTGATAGCAGAATAAAGAAAGGTAACTTATATGGTCAACAAAAACCCTATCAAAATCCACACTGGAAATTCAAGAACCCCCGAACCGTCTAACGGTCCGGGGGGAGAACACCAGCCCCCTAGAGCTTCCAGCAAAGGTCAGGATATAGATTTGGAACAAGCTGGACAAAAATACAAAACCAAAACAAATAGCAAAAAGCAAAAGGCAGACTTAGCTGATATAACTGGAACCAGGATCAGTAGACAAGAGCACAGCAGACTAGCTCTGATAACTACGTTGCCAGGCATTGAACTGAAGGTCCAGGGAGCTTATATAGCAACACCCCTAACTAACGACCCAGGTGCGGATAAAAGGAATGACAGAAAAACCAGAGTCAAAAAACTAGTAACCACTAGAGGGAGCAAAAAGCAAATTCACAACAATTCTCATGATTCGTCTACACAAACAGAACACACTACACATGGAGCCCACTACTTAACTTAATCACCTAGTTTTACAACAAAGTATGCATAATACACTTTTCTAATGTAGTTTGTAATGTTCCTTTGCTTTTTGTCACTACAAAACATTGGCAAATGAAGCAAAAGTTGTCTGGTAAATTACAATGCCCACTTGTAGCCATTTTGATCACGTTGTTAGAAACAAAAGCTAATTCCATCATAAGCACTAAATACTGAAAGGAATTGTGATACATGCAGCGCCCCAGAGTCCTGGTCGTTGCAGTAATGTCGCTCTGCCGCTAAGGGAAAGATGTTATGTCTGATGGCACTGAAGGAGTTCATCTGACCAGGTATCACAGACACCAATACATTTCACAGTCTGGCCTCCAGGGGGAGCTAAGGGTTCTATTCACTAGGCCACTCCTCACAGTCTGGTAAAACTGGGGGTTAGGCAGGAAGTTAGATCAGAAAGCTGACTGGGTTGGAACCAGGCAACACCTTGTGGCAGAGGGTGTTGCAGGGGAAGATTCAGAGGGGTCCCTGTCAGGGGTGGGATCCTGACAGAGGCCTAGCAACCAGAGAGAAAGCTACGGGACCGTGCCTGCACGACATTGCGGCGGTGCCCCAAGAAAGGATAAGAAGCGAGATTTATTGTGCTGAGTGAGAAACGAGATCAACGCAACAAGGAGAATACCAGTAGGAGTCGTGCTGTTAGACGAGGCAACATCCTACTGAGGCACATAACCGGTGGCCGGAACGCCGAGGAAGTACTAGGTTCCAAGCCAGACTTCAAACCTACGGCAGGACAGTCAGCTAGAGGCGAGCTGTCTCACGAAGAACACCCAGGAAGACATAGGGAGGTAACAACAGGAGTAAGGCGACGCGAGGGTCCCGGAAGAACCTCCGAGCCTCCCCGTCATACGGGTGCGTCCTTACCATAAGATCTGGGGGGACGTGGAAGAACATCAGAATCGAGTTGTGAGAGAACACGAGAAACAGACACAACGGTTGTGGGGACTATCCCGTAAGCACAGCAGGGGAGGACCACAACACACAAGTGCTAGAAGGTAGGCACAGATTTCCACCTGTAAAGGGAACTCTGGAGGTGCCATTGGACCGGCCGGACTTGCGCAGCCCAGTTAACCGTATTCCGGACTGAGGATCCAGAAGCCTTCAGTAAAGAGGTAAAGAGACTGCAACCTGGTGTCCTCGTTATTCACCACGACCTGCACCACACCACAGCATCACCAACATTTAGCACCACCTTTCACTGGACGCCCCTCAGCAGGGTCACGGACCGGGTCTAGCCACCGTGACATTCCCAGAGCAGAGACCCAGAGGCCCGGTACCGGGTACCCCTCGGCCCTGCGGCAGTGGGGGCGCTCCATACACATGTAAGGAGGAAGACCAGGCTGCAAGTACCTGTATTGAGCCAGGTCTGGAACTGCTGATGAGGCTGCATCCCCTGTTTCCTGGGGAAGGAATAGAGGACCGGACAGGCCTCATGACCCAGGAAGAGGGGGCATGTTTAGAGAGGGAACCTGGCCGGAAGCTGAGGAAGAAAGCACACGAAGTGGCAGAGAGGCCCCTGCCATCAGAGTGCGAGCTGCAGGGCAGACAGCGCGCTCCGCACCTGACCCGCTGGCGCTGCAATAGACTGCAGCAGACAGACCCGGTGGCCTAGAGAAAGACTTGGCAGGGAGAGACAGCATGCAGCAGGGGGATGTGAGTGCTCCAGCCCTCGAGCATCAATATAGAACAGGCCCGCGCTCGACCTTTCCCACCAGCCGTGAGAGGGGCAAGATGCGTGCGCAGCGTGCTCCGCGAGGTTCGCAGCCAGGCCGAGACGAAATGGGGTTGGCCATATGCCAGAAAGCTGGAGCCTGCCACAGTGACAGGAAGAGAGCCGGGAGCCCTGTTCAGCTGAGCGCCGCACATAAGCTTAAGAGCCAGGGCAGTGTGCTGGACTGTTTGTTGCTGCCCACATTGCCGGACGTTGCCACACGGTTCAACCAGGATCCTGACAGTATTGCAGCCACTTATGGACCATTGGCTCAGTGGAAGGTACCAGACACCGGCCACTGCTGCCAGAAGACAGACCACCGATACCAGCAGGACCTTCTTGGACAAGCACCGTGCCAGCTGTTGTCGGCGATACTGACTTTCAAGCAGAATCTACACACAGAGAAACTTCTGACATGATAAGTGTACAAAAGAACTGCCGTTACCTTGCTCATTAACTCTGCATATTATTTACACCTTTTACTGCTTTTTCCCTCATTTAGCCATTCATCTCCTGTGAGGAGTTAACCCCCTGTTTAATTCAAACTGTTAAGATTGTTAACCCTTGCTCTGCCTCCTGTCCATCACTGCATCCCACAACATGCTCACACACACATACTCTTATGAACTGTGTCTCAGTTCTTATAATGCTGAGGTAAAATGAAAGCTGTGCTCTGATTGGTTGCTATGGGCACCCCCACACTGTTATGATCTATGGCTAAGAAAAAATCTGTCTTTACGGCCTATAACAACCAAAGCACAACTTTTATTTCTTATACTGCTTAGGTAAAATGAAAGATATGCTATGATTGGATGCTATAATCACCACCACAGTTGCTGGGTTAAGATAATCTTCTCTGCCCACAGCAGTCAATCGCAGCACAGCGTCCAATAATTTCTAACCAATCAAATGACACTTCTAAATCCTTTAGTAGGTTATTGATAGTTATACAGAGGCTTCAGCCCTGCTATGTATCAAGCTGGCGTTTACAGCAGTATCGTAATAACAGGCACGGGGGTATTCTGCATACCCTTGACTGTCATGACAACCCCTGCGATCATGTGACATGGGTGCTGATGGGCGGGTGCACGATGATGTCATATCATCACGTACCTGCTGTGCGCCGGGCAGACTGCGGCCGCTCAGACCGGAGCCGAGCTGGGAGCAGGGCAGGGCATGAGGAGAGGTGTGGATTGTATGTTTTTTTTTAAATATATCAATGAGTGATAACTGGATTATGAGGCTATTGGGAGGGGGGGGGAGTGCTACATTGCATTCTATGGAGGGGCTGTATTACATTCTATGGGGGGGCTGTATTACATTCTATGGGGGGTTGTATTATATTCTATGGGGGCTGTATTACATTCTATGGGGGGCTATGTTATATTCTATGGGGGCTGTATTACATTCTAATGGGGGCTATATTACATTCTATGGGGCTGTATTACATTCTATAGGGGGTTGTATTATATTCTGTGGGGGCTTTATTACATTCTATGGTCGGCTGAATTATATTCTATGAGGGAGGATTGCATCATACTCTTTTATGGAGCTACATTATATTTTATGGGGAGGTAGGCTGTATTATATTCTATATTAAATGTATTCTATGTATTACGTTTGTTATATTCTATGAGGAGTGATTGCATCATACTCTGAGGGGGCTACATTATATTCTATGGTGAGCTGCATTATACTATATGAGGAGGGCTATTATTATTATTACATCCCCATCAGAAGAAGCTAACGCGAAACGTACGTCGGGATGCTTCCTGCTAACCAGGTCATGTATACCCTCTAAACTTAGCTGATTTGCTTCCTCCTTCATGTCTGGCAGACTATTGCAAACCCTTAGTAGCATGCTTGCACTTTAACCCCTTTCTGACATCTGACATACTATCCCGTCGAGGTGGGGTGGGCCCGTATGACCACCGACGGGATAGTACATCATACGCGATCGGCCGCGCTGACGGGGGGAGCGTGGCCGATCGCGGCCGGGTGTCAGCTGCATATCGCAGCTGACATCCGGCACTATGTGCCAGGAGCGGTCACGGACCGCCCCCGGCACATTAACCCCCGGCACACCGCGATCAAACATGATCGCGGTGTACTGGCGGTATAGGGAAGCATCGCGCAGGGAGGGGGCTCCCTGCGGGCTTCCCTGAGACCCCCGGAGCAACGCGATGTGATCGCGTTGCTCCGAGGGTCTCCTACCTCTCTCCTCGCGGCAGGTCCCGAATCCAAGACGGCCGCGGCATCCGGGTCCTGCAGGGAGGGAAGTGGCTTACCGAGTGCCTGCTCAGAGCAGACGCTTGGTAAGCCTGCAGCCCTGCACAGCAGATCGCTGATCTGACAGAGTGCTGTGCACACTGTCAGATCACCGATCTGTAATGTCCCCCCTGGGACAAAGTAAAAAAAAAAATTTTCCACATGTGTAAAAAAAATAAATAAAAAATAAATTCCTAAATAAAGAAAAAATATATATATTATTCCCATAAATACATTTCTTTATCTAAATTAAAAAAACAAAACAATAAAAGTACACATATTTAGTATCGCCACGTCCGTAACGACTATAAAACTGCCCCACTAGTTAACCCCTTCAGTAAACACCGTGAGAAAAAAAAAAAAAACGAGGCAAAAAACAACGCTTTATTACCACACCGCCGAACAAAAAGTGGAATAACACGCGATCAAAAAGACAGATATAAATAACCATGGAACCGCTGAAAGCGTCATCTTGTCCTGCAAAAAACGAGCCGCCATACAGCATGATCAGCAAAAAAATAAAAAAGTTAAAGTCCTGAGAATAAAGCGATACCAAAATAATAATTTTTTCTATAAAATAGCTTTTATCGTATAAAAGCGCCAAAACATAAAAAAATGATATAAATGAGGTATCGCTGTAATCGTACTGACCCGAAGAATAAAACTGCTTTATCAATTTTACCAAACGCGGAACGGTATAAACGCCTCCCCCAAAAGAAATTCATGAATAGCTGGTTTTTGATCATTCTGCCTCACAAAAATAGGAATAAAAAGCGATCAAAAAATGTCATGTGCCAGAAAATATTACCAATAACAACGTCAACTCGTCCCGCAAAAAACAAGACCTCACATGACTCTGTGGACTCAAATATGGAAAAATTATAGCTCTCAAAATGTGGTAACGCAAAAAATATTTTTTGCAATAAAAAGCGTCTTTCAGTGTGTGACGGCTGCCAATCATAAAAATCCGCTAAATAACCAGCTATAAAGGTAAATCAAACCCCCCTTCATCACCCCCTTAGTTAGGGAAAAATAAAAAAATAAAAAAAATGTATTTATTTCCATTTTCCCATTAGGGTTAGGGTTAGGGCTAGGGTTAGGGTTAGGGCTAGGGCTAGGGCTAGGGTTAGGGTTATTGCTAGGGTTAGTGCTAGGGTTAGGGCTAGGGTTAGGGTTAGGGCTAGGGTTAGGGTTATTGCTAGGGTTAGAGCTAGGGTTAGGGCTAGGGTTAGGGCTAGGGTTAGGGCTAGGGTTAGGGTTATTGCTAGGGTTAGGGCTAGGGTTAGGGTTAGGGCTAGGGTTATTGCTAGGGTTAGGGCTAGGGTTAGGGCTAGGGTTAGGGCTATTGCTAGGGTTAGGGCTAGGGTTGGGGCTAGGGTTAAGGTTACAGTTAGGGTTGGGGCTAAAGTTAGGGTTAGGGTTTGGATTACATTTACGGTTGGGAATAGGGTTGGGATTAGGGTTAGGGGTGTGTCAGGGTTAGGGGTGTGGTTAGGGTTACCGTTGGGATTAGGGTAAGGGGTGTGTTTGGATTAGGGTTTCAGTTATAATTGGGGGGTTTCCACTGTTAAGGCACATCAGGGGCTCTCCAAACGGGACATGGCATCCGATCTCAATTCCAGACAATTCTGCGTTGAAAAAGTAAAACAGTGCTCCTTCCCTTCAGAGCTCTCCCGTGTACCTAAACAGGGGTTTACCCCAACATATGGGGTATCAGCGTACTCAGGACAAATTGGACAACATCTTTTGGGGTCCGATTTCTCCTGTTACCCTTGTGAAAATACAAAACTGGGGGCTAAAAAATAATTTTTGTGAAAAAAAAATTTTTTTTTATTTTCACGGCTCTGCGTTAAACTGTAGTGAAACACTTGGGGGTTCAAAGTTCTCACAACACATCTAGATAAGTTCCTTGGGAGGTCTAGTTTCCAATTTGGGGTCACTTGTGGGGGGTTTCTACTGTTTGGGTACATCAGGGGCTCTGCAAATGCAACGTGACGCCTGCAGACCAATCCATTTAAGTCTGCATTCCAAATGGCGCTCCTTCCCTTCCGAGCTCTGTCATGCGCCCAAACAGTGGTTCCCCCCCACATATGGGGTATCAGCGTACTCAGGACTAGGGTTGAGCGACTTTTATTTTTATAGGATCGGGTCGGGTTTCACGAAACCCGACTTTCTCAAAAGTCGGGTCGAGTGAAATCGGCCGATCCTATAAAAAAGTCGGGGTCGGCCGAAACGCGAAACCCAATGCAGTGCAATGGGATACTATGGTTCCCAGGGTCTGAAGGAGAGGAAACTCTCCTTCAGGCCCTGGGATCCATAGTTACGTGTAAAATAAAGAATTAAAATAAAAAAAATTGATATACTCACTCTCTGACGCGCCCTGGTAGTAACCGGCATCTTCCGTTCCTAAAAATGGCGCTTGAAAGACCTTTCGAATGCTTCACGGCTTGTGATTGGTCGCGGCGGCCCACGTGACCGCTGAGCGACCAATCACAAGCCGGTGACGTAATTCTCAGGTCCTGTTCTGGTTCTCAGGTACATGAGATTTACGTCACGGCTTGTGATTGGTCGCTGAGCGGTCACGTGGGCCGCCGCGACCAATCACAAAGCCGTGACGTCATCGGAAGGTCCTTCACGCGTTCATTCTTAAGAAGGAAGGCTGCCAGAAAGAAGCAGGGCGCGTACGAGGGTGAGTATATACCTAATAAGAATATACTCACCCTCGGCTTCTTTCCGGCAGCCTTCCTTCTTAAGAATGAACGCGTGAAGGACCTTCCGATGACGTCATGGCTTTGTGATTGGTCGCGGCGGCCCACGTGACCGCTCAGCGACCAATCACAAGCCGTGACGTAATTCTCATGTACCTGAGAACCAGAACAGGACCTGAGAATTACGTTACCGGCTTGTGATTGGTCGCTCAGCGGTCACGTGGGCCGCCGCGACCAATCACAAGCCGTGAAGCATTCGAAAGGTCTTTCAAGCGCCATTTTTAGGAACGGAAGATGCCGGTTACCAGCGGCGATGTCCAGGCTGCGTCGGAGAGGTGAGTATATCAATATTTTTTATTTTAATTCTTTATTTTACACTTAAATGTGGATTCTGATACCAATTTCCGATATCGCAAACATATCGGAACTCGGTATCGGAATCCCGATACCAGATTCAGAAGATCGCCGACCTCATGGCCGACCCCACACAGGGGTCGGGTCGGGTTTCATGAAACCCGACTTTGCCAAAAGTCGGCGACTTCAGAAAATGGTCGACCCGTTTCGCTCAACCCTACTCAGGACAAATTGGACAACAACTTTTGGGGTCCAATTTATTATGTTACCCTTGTAAAAATACAAAGCTGGGGGCTAAAAAATCATTTCTGTGAAAAAAAGAGGAATTTTTATTTTCACGGCTCTGCGTTATAAACTGTAGTGAAACACTTGGGAGTTCAAAGCTCTCAAAACACATCTAGATAAGTTCCTTAGGGGGTCTACTTTCCAAAATGGTGCCACTTGTGGGGGGTTTTAATGTTTAGGCACATCAGGGGCTCTGCAAACGCAACATGGCGTCCCATCTTAATTCCAGTCAATTTTGCATTCAAAAGTAAAATAGCGCTCCTTCCCTTCCGAGCTCTGCTATGCGCCCAAACAGTGGTTTACCCCCACATATGGGGTATCATCGAACTCAGGACAAATTGCACAACAACTTTTGTGGTCTAATTTCTTTTCTTACCCTTGGGAAAATAAAAAAAATGGGGGCGAAAAGATCATTTTTGTGAAAAAATATGATTTTTTATTTTTACGGCTCTGCATTATAAACTTCTGTGAAGCATTTGTTGGGTCAAAGTGCTCACCACACATCTAGATAAGTTCCTTAGCGGGTCTACTTTCCAAAATGGTGTCACTTGTGGGGGGTTTCAATGTTTAGGCACATCAGGGGCTCTCCAAACGCAACATGGCGTCCCATGTCAATTCCAGTCAATTTTGCATTGAAAAGTCAAATGGCGCTCCTTTCCTTCCGAGCTCCACCATGTGCCTAAACAGTGGTTTACCCCCACATATGGGGTATCAGCGTACTCAGGACAAATTGTACAACAACTTTTGGGGTCCATTTTCTCCTGTTACCCTTGGTAAAATAAAACAAATTGGAGCTGAAATAAATTTTGTGTGAAAAAAAGTTAAAAGTTCATTTTTATTTAAACATTCCAAAAATTCCTGTGAAACACCTGAAGGGTTAATAAATTTCTTGAATGTGGTTTTGAGCACCTTGAGGGGTGCCGTTTTTAGAATGGTGTCACACTTGGGTATTTTCTGTCATATAGACCCCTCAAAATGACTTCAAATGAGATGTGGTCACTAAAAAAAAATGGTGTTGTAAAAATGAGAAATTGCTGGTCAACTTTTAACCCTTATAACTCCCTAACAAAAAAAAATTTGGTTCCAAAATTGTGCTGATGTAAAGTAGACATGTGGGAAATGTTACTTATTAAGTATTTTGCGTGACATATGTCTGTGATTTAAGGGCATAAAAATTCAAAGTTGGAAAATTGTGAAATTTTCAAAATTTTCGCCAAATATCCATTTTTTTCACAAATAAACGCAAGTTATATCGAATAAATTTTACCACTATCATGAAGTACAATATGTCTTGAGAAAACAATGTCAGAATCGCCAAGATCCGTTGAAGCGTTCCAGAGTTATAACCTCATAAAGGGACAGTGGTCAGAATTGTAAAAATCGGCCTGGTCATTAACGTGCAAACCACCCTTGGGGGTGAAGGGGTTAACCACTGCACCTTAAACTCATTTTCGGTCATCCTTGATTGCTGCCATCTTTAGTAGCTTGTCTTTGCACCTTACAATATGGTTTTGTCTCTGCAAGTTTTCTAAAGCATGTGTTGCACTGATATTGAACATTATTTAGCACTATGCACTTTAATGTTATTTATTATCTTTAGAGATAGCAAGCAATCTTATATGTAGTGAGGAGCCACAAAGATTTTTACATAGAGCCATAAGCTATATAGGCATCAAAATAGAGCTGTATGGAAAACTCTTTTCCTTATTTATGTGTTTATGCTTTATGAATGTTATAGTGAATACCAAATTTGATTGACATATGAGTCCAAAAGCACTGTTTGCAAAGTGAAATATATTGAATTTATAACATTGATTAACACTCAAGAAAGCTTTGCTCTATATATAAGGTAGCCCTTTCTGAGGAACCCTTTTTTTTCTTTATACACTCTGGATATTTATCCGTTTTTTTGAATGTTTATGGCATGGGTATATTACGTCCTGTGTTCTCAGGTCCATATGTGTGTATTCATCCACTGAATCTTTTTAAACAGTTGTGAGTCAATATTTGTTTAATAATTTTTTTTTTAATTTTTACTTGGCATATGCTTCAGTTTATTTGTAGGTGGTATATGAGGAGGGCTGAATTGTATCCAATGGAGGTGCTACATTATATTCTATGGGGGGCTGCATTATGCTCTATTAGGGGGCTACCATATATTATATATGCAGGGGCTGCATTATACTATATGAGGGGGCTGCATTATATTCTCTGGGGGGCTACATTATACTCGAGGCTACAATATATTCTAAGGGGTGGCTGCATTGTACTCTGGGGTGGCATCATTATACTATATGTGAGCCGCATTATACTGTATCGAGGACTATGGGGAATACATTATACTATATGAAGAACTATGGGGTGAATTATACTATGGGAAGTGAATTGTACGACATGGATGACTATGGCGGTGCATTATACTATATGGAGCACTATGAGGAGTGTATTATACTATATGGAAGACTGAGCAGTGTATTTTAATATACAGAGGACTATGAGGAGTGTATTATACTATATGGAGGACTGAGGAGTGTATTATACTATATGGAGGACTGAGGAGTGTATTATACTATATGGAGGACTGAGGTGCACATTATAATATATGGAGGACTATGGGGTGTATTATACTAAACAAGCAAAATGCTGCCTATTCATCGAGTGATTGGATTGTTTATGTGGGAACAGAAATCCTTGTTCTCAGCAGCACATCGCTGGTGTAAACTGTAGTTGTGCTGCTGATAGCATGATACTGTATTGGGACAGATTGATCTAATTGTGATTGTTCTGTTCCCTTCATTCTTTCTCAGTTGGTGTAAAGAGGCTGGGAAACAAGCGAACTACTTCAGTATTGTCGATCACACTCGTTTAGTGGCCTTAGATCAGTGCATGTAAATACAACAGAAGTGCTTCACAGGGAGACCAGGCAAGCATGATGACAGTTGTAGTTAGCACTCTGCGCCTGGGAATAGCGCTAACTCTACTGCTTTTCCTAGCCGCCAAAGCATTTAATTCTGGTATGTGTAATGATTTTTAGGGTTGATGTCAGCTGCGTAATGTCAGCTGCTATCAATCCCTGGTGTAAGTAATGGAGAGGTGTCTATCAGACACCCCCACTACTAGCCCGGACCTGGCGAGACCCAGCGACTCTGAAGAGGAGTGACGGTAGTAACAGTAATGCTCTCCACAGTTCCTGAGTTCAGCGCAAGACCCAGAATATCTGAATAGCAGTGACGTTACTGATGTCACCGCTCTTCAGAGTCACCAGGTCTCGTGCTGCACAGCGAAACCAAAATTGGCTGTAGGCAAAGTTTATGGAGCATCAGAATGAGGTTTCATAGCCTTTGGTCGACTCAATCCCTTCATTATCTATGAGATCCAGTTATGTAGGTAAAGTAGCGGCTTTTCTTGGTACTGCAACTAAAAGCAATAAATAGGACTGAGCTGTGATACTGAATACAGCTGTAATTAAATGTTATATAGTTGTGTTACACTCCCCTCACTTCTTGTAACCTACAAGTGTACAAAGATATTATATAGTCACCATGTGACAAGTGGACATGTGTAACTTCAAATGCCAGGGCTGAATTTTAGTCCCAGTCCGGCCCTGGCTGGCAGCTACCTGCAGCACAAGTCAGAACTTATCATTAGAGGCTCCAGTGAACTCCAAGGTAGCTGCTTAATCACGCCCCTCCCGGTCCTGTCCGTGGCACAGTGGGTCCACGAACCACGTGCGCAACATAGGAGCGTAACATCATCATTCGTGAAGGGGTTAAACATATTTTAAAAATATGTTTCCTATATTTTTTTCCATATCACTATCTTTATTAAAACAAATAAATATAACTCTTGAAATTATTACATTGGTGAGTGGGGCCTTTTTGGTCTCTAACATCCTGTTTTTGGAGGAACTCTGTATGTAGATAACCATAAAGAACAGCTTCCTACCTTTTGTATTGAAGCATCTAATGACAGTTTGCAAATGTCATTGTGAAGGGAGGGGAGCAGAGAAAGGTGTGACTTTGCTTATTGTTAGTGGTGGATCCTGAATTAGTAGATGTTTATAGAGGTGTTAGCTGTCATTGAAACCCTACCTCTGATGATATGGAAACTGCTGTAAGCTTTCTGGAAGGGCATGAATTATGAGTCTAAAATAGCCTGTGGCCAGAGTGAAAATTTCAAGATTCCTAATTTAGTTTTTTAGTAAAGATCGTGATATGACAGACATTTTTAATTTTGTTTCTTAAAGTACAAGTAACACAAATACCTAATATAAAAGACAAGTAATTTTCTGATGATGCAGTTATTTTAAATTATTTTCCTTTTCTGACTATTGTAGCAAGTCCGGATAGGACTGGGTTAAATCCTATCACCCAGGTCTTAATTAGATGTACCTGACTAGCTTTGACTAAGAACCAGGAAATAGGTTCACCTTTTCTCAATCTAATGGATGTTGAGCAGAGTGGAGTATGTTCAAGTTGATGAGTGATCAGCCAAAATGTGAGCTGTAGCTGGGAGAGAGACAAGCCCGAGTTTCTCTCTGAATGGAGACTGCATAGGTCAGCTAGGAAAGCTGATAAGTCTGTGTGTTGGATCTGTAAAGTGACATGTGGAAGCTGCAGCCTATTCATTATGAATTGTGCATGGACTTTAACACTTTGATGCTGGAAGCTGCTGAAGCTCAGGCCGAAGGTTATAGCGAGACTGGTAGGACGGTACTTCTTCTGTGTATAAAGTTTGCTCCAGGAGAAAGGACTGTAATCTGTTTGGGTGAGCCTTCACAGACATATATGTGCCAGGTGAATGAACTGTTTATCATATATTCTAGGCATCCAATACTCTTTCAGTAAAATTTTCTTTTGTAGCAAGCTGCTAAAAGAATTATGGTATATTTAAAGTTTAGTGTGTTACAGCAAGGTAATTGTAGAGGTCACAGAACTAAAATATAACCTTTATTAGATCCCACTAAAATACCGTTGGGTATAATTATCCAGTCGGTCTATAAATAACAATAAATACCAAAAAAAAAACAAAAAGAAATCAAACCATTTAAAAATTCCACGTAAAGATCCTCCTATCATAGACGGAGTGGAATGTCTATCACAATCACTTCCTAGTTGTGCTCTATCATGCAATAAGGCCCACTGGCCAAACAACACTTAGTGGCTAAAGAGCCCCAAACAATACCTCTATATTAATATATAAGTAACAGAACGATCTCACCCAGCGTTGCTGTACTTTTGTTTCGCATTGAAGGTATCTAAAGGGTTCCAAAAATGTCCGTGCAATCAGGGGAGGCTTTCTTTAAGAGGACATCCATACAGTACCCCGATTCTTATAGGACAAATGGAGAGCCCCAGTTATAACATCCCCAAAACAATGGCTCCCGACGCGTTTCCCTTGGCTCCGTTCATCAGGGGAGACAAGCCTTTTAGAATATCGTGGGGGATAGAAGCGCGGCATCCATAGTTCCTCTATTATGAGCAAACTGGCCTTACCGCGTGTGTTTGTGCTGCTTTCAAATAGAGCGCCGGATTGAAGATCACGCTGTCATTTCCGGTGCGTCTCTCAGTGCAGTGCACCGGTGATACGCACACGTCACAACCGCTGCGCCCCGAGGAGGAGGAACCTCATTGGGGCGCTATTCTAAGAATCAAAATGTCACATCCGGTGCGTCCTACATGGAACGCATCAGTGACCCGCATACATCATTATCATCACGGCCCAAACTGGGTCGCTTCTATGGAGCGCAGTCATTGCTCAACGTTACCAGATGGTCATGTGACCGTTATTGTTCTGCTATGAGCAGTCGATCCGTGACAAATGAGGTGCTCAAAGTTGCGTGGACATAGTGTATGATTAAAAGCATATTACAAATACGGTATATTTAAATGAAGTTTTGGTAAGGGTTTTACAGCCCAAAACAAAAAAGGAATTTTTATGAGGTAATGTAAGAACCTTCCAATTATACTTTATCCCCAGGGCGGCAGAATACTCTCATCGGCCATTTACTTAACCCATACGGGGGGTAGAATAACTTATATAAAGTCCTACTACTTTCAATCATAAAGGAGGACATAAAGAGGGGGCTTTAGCGGTCTCCTGGCCTCCGGCAAAAAGACCAGTATGGTGGGAACACGGCTATTAAAGCCCTTATTAGATAAAAAAATCAAAAATGGTTTGTGCAAGGTATATACAAAACATACTACAGAGGATTGGATGTTGGAGAGAAGGTGGGGGGATGGAGAGAATATCCGATTCCTCACCTGTCCCTGAATGAATTAAGATCAAAAACCCTACCTAAACAGCGGAGGTTGGCACCCTGGGATAGAAACGAGAATGGCGCCCCCACTCGGCGACGTCTATCCCTATTGGCCCTAGATGTCCCTTTATCCGTCAATACTGTCTAAGTGCAAGAAATAAAAAGAAGAGGGCTTTGATGCAAAGAGGGAAGAGATAGAGAGGTGGCACCTCAATGACAGGGGATATCTACCAATGCATATCCTAAATACTCATCCTATTCTTCGCCCTACCTTACAATGGAGGTTGGCACCCTAAGGGGGAACGTGAAAGGCGCCCCCATTCCATGGCGGCTGGCCCTTCAAAGACCCTTTCATATAAAACAATTAAAAGTAAGGGTCTCATTGAGGCCCAGAGGCTGCTGTGTCTTAAGACGAAAAATCCATCTCGTCTCGCATTGTAGGATCCTTCTGTCCCAGTTGCCACCTCTTTTGAGTGCCTCTATCTTATCAATCCCCATAAACCGCAGGTCGGAAATCTCTCCATCATGATCACTGGCCATGTGTCTCGCCAGGGGTGTGTCCCTTTTAAGGGCGATGTCTCTAAGGTGCTCGCCTACACGTCTCCTAAGTTCTCGAGATGTCTTGCCCACATATTCAAGGCCACATGGGCAAGTGGCTTCGTAGATTACTCCTTTGGAGCGACAATTGATGAAATGTTGTATCTTATATTCCTGGCCTGTCACATTGCTCCTAAATGATTGACCTTTGTCCATTACGGGGCATCCCACACATCCGCTGCATCTGTAGCACCCCTTGATACTGCTAGTGAGCCATGTTTCTCTTTGGAGGCTGGTAATGGCTGTGCACCACTCTATCCCCTATAGATCTACCCTTTTGATAGGTGATACGAGGGTAAGGTCCCACCAACTCTCCAACATCCACATCCATCTGCAAGATGGGCCAATGCTTCTGTAATATAGATCTGACCTGATGGGCTCCAGAGTTGTAAGTTGTAATAAAGCGATTCACACCTATTTCATCCTTTCGCTGTTTTGGATTTAACAGTTGGGTTCTACTAAGCTCCTTTGTGTCTCTATACACCTTTCGTAGAATCCCATCTGGGTAGCCCCTATCCAAGAATCGCCGTCGTAGGTCAGCTGCCTGTTCCTGGAAATCATCCTCAGAAGAACAGTTTCGGCGAACCCTTATGTACTGTCCCTTTGGGATGCCCTTCTTCAGTGGGACAGGATGGTGGCTGTCCCATCTCAGAAGGGCATTGGTAGCCGTAGGCTTCCTATAGATTTTTGTTTGGATGTCCCCATTTTCGGTTTTCAAAATGTTAATGTCCAAAAAAGACAACTCCTCTCTATTGTATTCAAAAGTGAATGTCAAGCCCAATGGGTTCACATTTAGTTTGGCCACAAAGTTTACAAGTCCTGTGATGTCCCCTTTCCAAATTAGCAGCACATCATCAATATAACGTGACCAAAATATGATGTTTGCACATTCATCCACATAAAGGTCACTAAAGACAATGTTTTCTTCCCACCAGCCCAGGAGCAAATTCGCGTACGATGGCGCACAGGAATTACCCATCGCGTTGCCCCTGAGCTGGTGGTAAAGGGACCCATTAAACAAGAAGATGTTTTTTGTCAGACAGAATTCCAATAGTTTAAGCACAAAGGTATTATGCTCAAAACATTGTTGACCTCTACCTCTAAGGAAATATTCAGCTGCTCCCAACCCATGTACGTGATTAATGGATGAATACAACGCCTCTACGTCGATACTGCATAAAATTGTATCGGGTTCGAGATTGAGGCCATCCAGCTTTCTTAAGAGGTCGGTGGAATCCCTCGTGTAGGAGTTTAGGGATGTAACAAAGGGTTTTAAAATTTCATCCAAATAAATACCGACATGATGACAGATGCTATCTATTCCAGATACTATAGGCCTCCCCTTCAATGGTGACACACCTTTGTGAACTTTTGGGAGGCAATAGAAAGTTGCCAAAACAGGGTGTACAGAATTAAGAAAATCATATTCATTTTTGTCTATGAGTGAGTATATTTAAAGTTTACAAAAATGACAAAAAAACAAAAAATGTTTTGCAAAAGGTGATGCACGTAAAACCATTATCTATATAAAGCTGATGTAACTGTAATGTGACAGGTTGTTAAACCACCACTCCACCATTTTTTAAAAGTACCACTCCAGCATTGCAATGAACATAAGCTCCCTGCCACTTGTCTCATACTCTACCTGCCACCTCCTTCATTCTTTTCCAGGGTCGTTTGTCAGTCATTGGCAAAAAGTGACCTGCCAGCAGATCCAATGTTTCAAGGATCAGCTCAGAGATCACTTTTCAATAATGTCGGTAAAGCGCTTGGGAAGTAATGGTGCTATATAAGTGAGTAAAATCAATCAATCAATCAATACACCTCTATGAGAGCCTTGTTCTGGCTCTCACAGTTACAGACACAAGATGGCACCGAGGGACTTGAGTCACGTCTGTAAAAAATGAGGCCCCTGGAAAGTGAATATAAGATCGGGGGGCAGGGGGCTTAATTCCTCCCAGAGGCTGCTGTTTTTATGTGAACTGCCTCCTGCCCTCATAGATCTTTTGCTTGATGATACTCCAAAGGTTCTCTATAGGGTTGAGGTCAGGGGAAGATGGTGGCCACACCATGAGTTTATCTCCTTTTATGCCCATAGCAGCCAATGACTCAGAGGTATTCTTTGCAGCATGAGATGGTGCATTGTCATGCATGAATATGATTTTGCTCCTGAAGGCATGTTTCTGCTTTTTATACCGTGGAAGAAAGTTGTCAGTCAGAAACTCTATATATTTTGCAGAAGTCATTGTCACACATTCAGGAACATTAAAGGACCCTACCAGCTGTTTCCCCATGATTCTGGCCCAAAACATGACTCCAAATCCTTGCTGACGTCGCAGCCTTGTTGGGACATTGTGGCCATACACCAACCATCCAAAACTCCATCCATCTGGACCATCCAGGGTTGCTCGACACTCATCAGTAAACAAGACTGTTTGAAAATTAGTTGTTACAGCTGCCGCTTCTACTTACCTCTCAAGGCATCGCGCCGGCTCCTCCTCGATTGCAGCTGTCCCCGCCGCGGGTTCTGCTGCGGTGTCTGTCGCTTCACTTCCTCCTCACCACTCTCGTCGCCTCACTGCCATTCCCTCCATTGTGGCTGCTGCCACCGCTGTACCCGAGCTTCCTGTACCACTGGCTCCTCCTCGCTCCAGGCGTCACCCTGGTCTTCCGACCGATCCCTTCTTCTGCCACTAGGGGGCTTCAGCGTGGTGCTCCTCTCCCTGCATTCTCTCAGTCTGTCTCTGCTCCATTCAGGTGCTATATGGCACGGGTGCGGACTCCTTGTTCTTATTAACCCTTTCTGCTTGTTCCCAGCAGCCCCTGCTTTCCAATCAGATTTTGGCACCAGGTATATCAGGCGTCTCCACCTTACCAGCGATGCCTGATTATCGTGTGCACTCCATGCGTGCTTCTGGCCCCTTATCTGACCTGTCCTAGTTTCTCTGTCTCGCCTTTTGGCTGGTCCTTCTCTGTTGTCCGTATTTTCACGCTTTCTTTTCTGAGCCGTCCCTCTTGGTTCCAGCTGTTGCTGCATCTGACTTCCTCGGGTCTGCTCCTCACGATTCCTGTATAGGGGTTGGTCTCCCAGGATTCGCCCGCCCATTGAAGCTTCAGTGCCATAACCCAGAGGGTCCACTCTCTGTCTGTTCTTCCATCTGTACGGTCACTACAGTATAATCAGGACATGGACCCCGCTGGTTCCTCTACGGCAACACAAAAAGAATTACTCTATTTGCATGAGAATCAGTCTCGGATCATGTCCGTTATGAAGTCAATGGACACCCGTTTGTCAGCTTTGCAGCTTTTGGATCCCAGGATTGCTTCTCTTTTAGCTGGGCTCCAGCAGGAGCTCGCACAGCAGCGAGATACTCAGTCGCATATACTTAATTACATGGCGTCTGTCGACGACCGCCTACTCTCTCTTCAAGCCTCTGCGACAGCAGCAGCTTCTGTTTCGCCTCGTGATTCTGTGTCCCATCCGCCAGCACGGTTGGGTAAACCTCCTAGATATTCAGGAGATCCCAAGTTATGTCGGGGTTTTTTGAACCAGTGCCGTTTACATTTTGAGTTATTACTAGTGTTGAGCATTCCGATACTGCAAATATCGGGTATCGGCCGATATTCGCTGTATCGGAATTCCGATACGGAGTTCCGATATTTTTGTGATATTGGAAATCAGAATCGGAAGTTCCTATAAGTTCCCAGGCATGTGCGGTGCGTATGGTTGCACCGCTGAGGTCCAGGGTCCGTCGGAGGGGTGAGTATAGCCATATTTTTTATTTTTATTCTTTATTTTTTACATGAATATGGATCCCAGGACCTGAAGGAGAGTTTCCTCTCCTTCAGACCCTGGGAACCATCCAGGATAGCTTCCAATATTTGTGTCCCATTGACTTGTATTGGCATCGGGTATCGGTATCGGCGATATCCGATATTTTTTGGATATCGGCCGATCCAATCCGATACCAATACTTTTGAATATCGGAAGGTATCACTCAACACTAGTTATTACCCCAACAATACCCTTCTGATTGAGCCAAAGTGGCTTTTATCGTGTCTCATCTCGAAGGGGAGGCTTTGGCCTGGGTGAACCCCTTATGGGAGCGGGATGATCCAGTCACAAATATTTTAGATTTTCTGGATACTTTCCGTAGAGTCTTCGACGAACCAGGGCATCTGGCTTCCATTACCGAGTCCCTCTTCAGCCTTCAACAGGGTACTCTAACAGTGGGGCAATACGCCATTCGCTTTCGCACTCTATTTTCTGAACTGGGGTGGAATAATGAGGCCCTGGTTGGGGCTTTTTGGAGTGGACTTTCTGGTAAGATCAAGGATGAACTTGCTGGTCGGGACATTCCTACCTCTCTGGAGGATTTAATATCTCTTGCTACCAGAATCAATTTACGGTTTCAGGAGCGTTCCCACGAGTTGGGCAGAGAGAGGAGACCACCTAGGCTTTATCGGTCACCAGTTCCTACCTCTACCACTCTCCCAAGTATTTCTGCCCCAGAGCCTATGCAAGTCGATCGTATAAAGTTGTCGGAACAGCGACACAGGGATAGGCTGGCGCAGGGGTTGTGTCTCTACTGTGGGGGAGCTAATCATTTTTTGCGCTCATGTCCAGAGAAAGTGGGAAACTCCTCCGCCTAGACCAGGTAAGAGAGGCCTTCCTAGGTGACCCAAATTCCTCTCCAGAAGGGGCCGGATTCTTCTTCGTCCGGAAGCAGGATGGCTCTCTACGGCCCTACATTGACTACCGGGGTCTGAATAACATCACAGTCAAGAATAGGTATCCTCTTCCCTTAATTCTGAGCTCTTCGTCCGCCTGAGAGGGGCTCGAATCTTTACCAAACTGGATTTGCGGGGGGCCTATAACTTGGTCCGAATATGTGCCGGTGATGAATGGAAAACGGCTTTCAACATGTGAGATGGCCATTATAAATACCTGGTCATGCCCTTCGGTCTTTGTAATGCTCCGGCAGTCTCCCAAGAATTTGTCAACGAGGTTTTTCGGGATCTTCTGCACTCCTGTCTAGTAGTCTATTTGGACGACATTCTCATTTTTTCTGCCGATCTTGCCTCTCACAGAAAGAGTGTCCGCTTGGTCTTGCAACGTCTTCGAGAGAATCATCTCTATGCCAAAATTGAGAAATGTCTTTTTGAACAAACCTCGTTGCCGTTCTTAGGCTACATTATTTCTGACTTCGGATTGAAGATGGATCCTGAGAAGTTGTCCGCTGTGCTTAAATGGCCGCGTCCACTTGGGGTAAAAGCCATTCAACATTTTTTAGGCTTTGCAAATTACTATAGACAATTCGTGCCTCATTTCTCTTCTCTGGCTAAGCCACTCTCCATTCTTACCCGGAAAGGAGCTAATTCTTGGCCACCAGAGGCTGAAGATGCCTTTATCACCCTGAAGCAGGCCTTCGCTTCTGCGCCAGTCCTGCATCGGCCTGTGACCAGTAAGCCCTTTGTTCTAGAAGTGGACGCCTCCTCCACTGGAGCCGGGGCGGTACTTTCTCAAAAGTGATCCTCCGGACATCTTGTGCCCTGTGGGTTCTTCTCTAAATCTTTTTCTTCCGCAGAATGCAATTATACCATTGGAGATCGAGAACTCTTGGCCATAAAATTGGCTCTGGAGGAGTGGCGCTATCTTTTGGAAGGAGCCATCCACCCTTTTACAATTTTTACCGACCACAAGAATCTTGCCTACCTTCAGTCAGCACAGAGACTCAATTCCCGACAAGCCAGGTGGTCTTACTCAATTCCCGACAAGCCAGGTGGTCTTTGTTCTTTTGTCGCTTTGACTTCAAGCCTCAGTTTCGACCAGGTGGCAAGAATACCAAAGCGGATGCTCTCTCTCGGTCCTTACAACCCAAAGAGGTGGACGAGGTTCCTTCACATATTATTGATCCAGCAAAATTCCTCACGGTAGCCCCTGTGAGCATTCTCCCTGCTCCTCCTGGTAAGACTTTCATCCCGCAAGACAAGAGGCTAGAGGTGCTTCACTGGGGGCATTCTTCAAAGATTTCTGGACACGTCGGAATCACGAAGACTCTCAATCTTCTCTCTTGCTATTACTGGTGGTCGTCGCTTTGTCAAGATGTGCATGACTTCGTGGCCACCTGCGCAACTTGTGCTAGGAATAAAGTTCCTAGAAAATTGTCTTTTGGACTTCTGCATCCTTTGCCTGTACCGGAGGATCCTTGGCAGCAAATCTCCAAGGATTTCATCACTGATTTACCTTGCTCCTCTGGTTGCACAACAATCTTCGATTGCGAATCGTATCTGATCGAGTGGTACAATTTACTTCTCGTTTTTGGAGAGCTCTCTGTAAACTTCTGGGCATCTCTCTGGATTTCTCCTCCTCCTATCATCCACAGACCAACGGGCAAGTGGAACATATTAATCAGGTGCTAACATCTTATCTAAGCCACTTTACCAACGCCCATCAAGATGACTGGGTGGAGCTTCTTCCCTGGGCAGAGTTCACCCATAACAACCATTCCAGTGAGTCTTCTACCAAGTCTCCTTTCCTTGTGGTTTATGGACGTAACCCTGGTGTGCCTCTTCCTGTGCCTCCGTCTTCTGGCATTCCTGCAGCTGATGTCCTTCCTCGTGACGTCTCTCAGGTTTGGCAAGAAACCATGCTCTTGTTCTAGCTGCTACATGAATGAAAAGACATGTGGACAAAAGGAGAAGGGATCTGCCACCGTATCACCCTGGCGACAGAGTGTGGCTGTCTACTAAACTCATTCGCTTGAAGATCCCGTCATACAAGTTGGGACCTCGCTATATTGGCCCCTTTGACATCCTTAAACGCATTAACAACGTGGCCTATAAATGGAGGTTGCCTGCTTCGCTTCGGGTCCCTAACGCCTTCCATGCCTCACTCCTTAAACCTGTCATCCTTAATAGGTTTTCTTCTCCTACAGTTTTTCCTTTTCCATTAGGGGATGACAATACTTTTGAAGTGAGAGATATTCTGGCCATGAAGAAAGTTAGAGGGAAGACTTTCTTTCTCGTCGATTGGGAGGGATTCGGTCCTGAGGAGAGATCTTGGGAGCCTCGTAAGAATATAAATGCTCCACGTATTTTGAAAAGATTTCTGGTCAGTCATGGGAGGGGGAGTCTTAAGAGGGGGTACTGTTACAGCTGCTTCTTCTACTTACCTTTCCAGGCGTCGCGCCGGCTCCTCCTCGATTGCAGCCGTCCCTGCCGTGGGTTTTGCTGCTGTGTCCATCGCTTCACTTCCTCCTCGCTGCTCCCGTCGCTTCGCTGCCATTCCCTCCATTGCAGCCGCTGCCTCTGCTGTTCCCGAGCTTCCTGTACCGCTGGCTCCTCCACGCTCCAGGCATCACCCTGGTCCTCCGATCCCTTCTTCTGCCACTAGGGGGCTTTAGCGTGGTGCTCCTCTCCCTGCATTCTCTCAGTCTGTCTCTGCTCCATTCAGGTGCTGTAGGGCACGGGCATGGACTCCTTGTTATTATTAACCTTTTCTGCTTGTTCCCAGCAGCCCCTGCTTTCCAATCAGATTTTGGCACCGGGTATATCAGGCGTCTTACCAGTGACGCCTGATTATCGTGTGCACTCCATGCGTGCTTCTGGCCCCTTATCTGACCCGTCCTAGTTTCTGTCTCGCCTTTTGGCTGGTCCTTCTCTGTTGTCCGTATTTTCACGCTTTCTTTTCTGAGCCATCCCTCTTGGTTTCAGCTGTTGCTGCATCTGACTTCCTCACGATCCCTGTATAGGGGTTGGTCTCCCAGGATTCGCTTCCCCGTTGGAGCTTCAGTGCCGTGACCGAGAGGGTCCACTCTCTGTCTGTTCTTCCGTCTGTACGGTTGCTACATTAGTCTTCATGTATGTCTGGGTCCACTGCATCCATTTCTGCTTGTGATCACTGTTTAGGAGTGGCTGAACAGTAGGTTTATGCACCCCAGCAAGCCTTTGAGGGATCCTACACCTTGAGGTTTGAGGGACTCCAGAGGCACCAGCAGCTTCAAATAACTGTTTGCTGCTTTGTAATGGTATTTTGGCAGCTGCTCTCTTAATCCAATGAATTTGTCTGGCAGAAACCTTCCTCATTATGCCTTTATCTGCATGAACTCTGTCTGTGCTCTGTTTCAGTCACAAATCTCTTCACAGTATGAAGATCACTCTTAAGTTTTTGTGAAACATCTAATGTTTTCATACCTTGTCCATGGCATTGCACTATTTAACATTTTTCAGCAGCAGAGAGATCCTTTTTATCTCCCAGATTGCTTGAAACCTGTGGCCTGCTTAATTATGTGGAACATCATTTTTAAGTAGTTTTCCTTTACTTAGAATCACCTGGAAAACTAATTATCACATGTGTTGAAGATTGATTTCAGTGATCCATTGAGCCCTGAGACACAATACTATCCATGAGTTTATTTGAAAAACAAACAATTAAGTATCCAATTTGCATAATAATTTGGAACATGGTGTAGATTTTATGGCAGCCTTAAGTTTGCTCAGGTACTGACAAGTGTAGTGCAGTGAGATTGGTGTAGTGTGGCAGGGACCACATGAAAGTTCACAGCAAATGTGTTTAATGCCCAAACAACTCACACAGTGCACAGCACACAGTATCCTCCAGAATGTAGCCGAGGCGTCACAGCAGTCCGTACATGAGACCTGTTGCCGAGGGCGACTGCACTACCGTATCACACTGCGGGGTGCCAAGCGTTCGCTGCTCTTGGCTCTGTGATTCCTCACACAAGCTGGTTGGTGCAGAGCCACCAGCTCTGCTACTTGCAGAATAAACACTGACACGCCCAAATCCTATACTGCAAAGTTTTTTAACTGGAATCTGTGGCCATGGGCCACTTATAAGACCCGGCTTGGAGGAAGCAGACCGCACCACTAACATCCTGTAGTCCACTTCAAAAATAAAATCCCTTACCGGGTTTTCCTGAACATTGCCTTGGCCAAATTGCTTGACCAGGTCCACACTTACTTTTACTTTGCCTTGTGACTCACAGGCATCCTGCTGTAAATACAAGGCACTCTAGCGGGTCTAATAGGATTCCATCTGCATCCTGGGGGATGCATATCAACCCTCGCATAAGATCGCCTCCGCTGCGTCACACAAGGTTACTGGTTTATGTAGCACCAAAATTATGACCATGTTCCTACTGTGATGCTCTTCCTAGTCCATTTAAATTGTGCTGTCTTATGGGCAGGGAGCTCTCTACTTTTATTTCTTTGTTTGCGCATTTGTTTAAATTATTGCCATCTTACCTGGTTGTCACTTGACCAATTATGAAGAGCTGCGAAATATATTGTATATGAATACAGATTACTGTTATTGTGATGTGTGCCCGTCGGGAAACTTTGGATTGTGAGCACCATTGGTCTTTAGAAAGTTTATAGTGATTATTCATACATATACAAAGCACACTGTATAGTGTCACTAAGCATATAATCATAAGAAATGTTAGCATTAATGATATCTTGGTCAATATTTATAGATTAGAACCCATTTAAGTCAGAGTGTAACCATCTTCACATTTTCTGTTACATATAATTGTCTTACACTAGCACAAAAAAAAAATAGAAAAAGTCACTTTAACCTAAACAATCTGACAATAATCATGTCTTGGTTAATGACAAAGATATTATTTGTGGCCAATATAATGGAAAATACACTCACTGGCCACTTTATTAGGTACACCTGTCCAACTTCTTGTTAACACTTAATTTCTAATCAGCCAATCACATGGCGGCAACTCAGTGCATTTAGGCATGTAGACATGGTCAAGACAATCTCCTGCAGTTCAAACCGAGCATCAGTATGGGGAAGAAAGGTGATTTGAGTGCCTTTGAACGTGGCATGGTTGTTGGTGCCAGAAGGGCTGGTCTGAGTATTTCAGAAACTGCTGATCTACTGGGATTTTCACGCACAACCATCTCTAGGGTTTACAGAGAATGGTCCGAAAAAGAAAAAAAATCCAGTGAGCGGCAGTTCTGTGGGCGGAAATGCCTTGTTGATGCCAGAGGTCAGAGGAGAATGGGCAGACTGGTTCGAGCTGATAGAAAGGCAACAGTGACTCAAATCGCCACCCGTTACAACCAAGGTAGGCCTAAGAGCATCTCTGAACGCACAGTGCGTCGAACTTTGAGGCAGATGGGCTACAGCAGCAGAAGACCACACCGGGTACCACTCCTTTCAGCTAAGAACAGGAAACTGAGGCTACAATTTGTACAAGCTCATCGAAATTGGACAGTAGAAGATTGGAAAAGCGTTGCTTGGTCTGATGAGTCTCGATTTCTGCTGCGACATTCGGATGGTAGGGTCAGAATTTAGCGTAAACAACATGAAAGCATGGATCCATCCTGCCTTGTATGGAGCATCTTTGGGATGTGCAGCCGACAAATCTGCGGCAACTGTGTGGTGCCATCATGTCAATATGGACCAAAATCTCTGAGGAATGCTTCCAGCACCTCGTTGAATCTATGCCACGAAGAATTGAGGCAGTTCTGAATGCAAAAGGGGTCCAACCCGTTACTAGCATGGTGTACCTAATAAAGTGGCCGGTGAGTGTAAATTGTTACACGTTCAATGTGTCAGATCATACAGAATAATAATTTAGCAACATATTAATTAAATAATATCTTAAAGAAGAAAGGTGATATTGGGATGATTAACTATAGAAGAAGAGATAACCAATCTGTGCTGAAGAGCAAATGTTTTAGACAGATTATTCAACCATGGGTGAAGGCTAACGAAGCAGAGAAGGAAATAGCATCTGTCTCACCCCTGATGACCATGTACTGTATATCACATTGATTATATCTTTCTCTTGGATTTCAACATTTAGAGCATGGCTAAACTTCAAAACGCAATCATGTATATTCACAGCACTGCATCTAAAGTTCAGTGCTATCATCTAGCCTAGGGACCCTTTTTCCAGCCATGTAACTGCGATTCAGCTAAGACTAAATAACTTTGATCTGTTTTACGCACACTGTTAAACCACCAATATGACAGTTGCGTGTGCCATATTCTCTGAGCTCAAGGGAATTGGGGTAAGCAGCACAATGCTGCTCCGGGTAGAGAAGAGTGAAACTACCAAACATCTTTTTTGGCCAGGTTCACATGTTCAGTATTTGATCTGTATTTGTAAGCTAAAATCAGGAGTGGAACACTGAGACACGTTCACCACTTTTAAAGTTTTTACCCATTCCTGGTTTTGCCTTACAAATACTGATGTGAAATACTGACAAAATACTGAAAATGTTAATGTGGGCCTAAGCTGATTTGTTTGTTTGGGCCAGTAGATTTGGTTTGGTTTGAATAACATCAATCTGAGTTGACAAGCCTACAGCCTGCAGTGATCCTGAACCTACTGAACCGCCGCACAACCTGCCCTACCCCCTCCTAGTGTATCTTCACCCATCCCCTGCAGACTGTGAGCCCTCGCGGACAGCGTGCTCCCTCCTTATGTACCTGTGTGCCTTGTTTTTTGCTCATGTTTAATGTATTTGTCTATATTTGCCCCGTATTCACTTGTAAAGCGCCATGGAATAAGTGGCGCTATAAAAATGTATAATAATAATAATAATTGAAAGAGCTCTCCAAAAAATGTCCATTATGCACTGAAATTCTACTAGACCCGAAAGGATAATAAATGGAGGGGAGCAAAGGCGTTAAAAAGTAATAAAACTTATAGTCACGTGTTCTAGGCTCATCCCTCACTTATCCTGCCTTCGCAGCGCTCTGCACTGTCTGTCGCTCACTGCCTTTGGTCTTTGGATCTTCCGGTACTGACTAGGCCTCACGTGGTCACAGTGGGATATGACACACGTAATTGAAATGAGGCCTAGTCAGCACGGGAAGGTCTGAAAGCAAGAAGGAGCAATTTCTTTCAATCTATTCAAGACTGGACTAGGCACAATTCAGCCCAGCCATTTTTCCCTTGCATAGGGATTCTCAAATCTTTGGCAAAAATTTGGCAGGATTTATTTTACAAATTATGGTGGAAAATAAGTATTTGGTCAAACTTTGAATTTTAATGCCCTTAAATCAGAGAGTGGTGTCGCACAAAATACTTAATAAATAACATTTCCCACATGTCTACTTTACATCAGCACAATTATGGAAGCACATTTTTTTTGCTAGGAAGTTATAAGGGTTAAAAGTTGACTAGCAATTTCTAATTTTTCCAACAAAATTTACAAAACCATTTTTTTAGGGACCATCTCACATTTGAAGTGACTTTGAGGAGTCAATATAACAGAAAATACCCAAAAGTGACACCATTCTAAAAATTGCACCCTTCAAGGTGCGTAAAACCACATTCAAGAAGTTTATCAACACTTCAGGTGCTTCACAAGAGCTAAAGCAATGTGGAAGGAAAAAATTAACATTTTACTTTTTTCACAAACAATTTAGTTTGGAACACATTTTTTTTTATTTTCACAAGGGTATCAGGAGAAAATGGACCAAGAAATTTGTGCAATTTCTCCTGAGTACACTGATACCCCATATGTGGGAAAAGCCGCTGTTTGGGTGCATGGCAGGGCTCAGAAGGGAGGGAGCACCGTTTGACTTTTCGAACGCAAAATTGGCTGGAATCAATGGTGGCGCTATGTAGCGTTTGGAGACCCACTGATGTACCTAAACGGTGGAAACCCCTCAATTCTAACTCCAACACATCCCTAACCATAATCCCAACCTTAACCATAACCCTAACCCCAACACACCCCTAACCCTAATCAGAACCCTAACCGTAACCCTAACCACAAACCTAACCCTAACACAACCCTAACCCTAAACCCAACCATAACCATAATTCTAACCCTAACCCTAACCCTAGCCCTAACCATAACCCTGTTATGATCCCAATGGTAGAGGAACTCAAAGTTTTCAGCAAAGTCTGCAAACATAAAAAACCAGCTCATAGGGAGGTGGTAACTGAGCTGACCGCATACCTGAACCTAGCCCACAACTAATAGCAGCCGGGGAACGTACCTACGTTGGTTCTAGACGTCTCGCGCCAGCCGGAGAAATAACTAACCCTTTCAGAGAAAATCAGACCTCACTTGCCTCAAGAGAAGGGTACCCCAAAGTACAGACAGGCCCCCAACAAATAATAACGGTGAGGTAAGAAGAAAGGACAAACGTAAGTATGAACCAAGAACCCCCGCACTGACTAACGGTGTGGGGGAAGGATATCAGCCCCCTTAGAGCTTCCAGCAAAATCAGGAATCACATTATGAACAAGCTGGACAAAAAACAGAATAATACAAATAAACAAAAATAAGAAAGCAGGACTTAGCTTATCTTGCAAAAATCAGGACCAGAGACAGGAGCAACCAGACTAGGACTGATTACATTGATGCCAGGCAATGGACTAAGTATCCAGGAAGTTTAAATAGGAACACCCAGGATCTAACGAACCAGGTGACTACCAACCTGGGGAAAGAATATCCAAGAGCCATACCGCTAGTGACCACAAGAGGGAGCCAAAAAGTATAGTTCACAACAGTACCCCCCCTTTAAGGAGGGGTCACCGAACCCTCACTATGACCACCAGGGCGATCAGGATGGGCAGCGTGAAAGGCACGAACCAAATCGGCCGCATGAACATCAGAGGCGACCACCCAGGAATTATCCTCCTGACCATAGCCCTTCCATTTGACCAAATACTGAAGCCTCCGTCTAGAGAGACGAGAATCCAAGATCTTCTCCACAACGTACTCCAACTCGCCCTCAACCAAGACCGGAGCAGGAGGGTCAACAGCAGGAACCACAGGCACAATGTACCGCCGCAACAAAGACCTATGGAACACATTGTGAATGGCAAACGACACAGGAAGATCCAAACGAAAAGACACCGGATTAAGGACCTTCAAAATTCTATAAGGACCAATAAAGCGAGGCTTAAACTTAGGAGAGGAAACCTTCAGAGGGACATACCGAGAAGACAACCAAACCAAATCCCCAACACGAAGTCGGGGACCCACACCGCGGCGGCGGTTGGCAAAACGCTGAGCCTTCTTCTGTGACAACTTCAAGTTGTCCACCACATGATTCCAAGTCCGCTGCAACCTATCAACCACAGAATCCACCCCAGGACAGTCAGAAGGCTTAACATGACCTGAGGAGAAACGAGGATGAAAACCAGAGTTGCAGAAAAATGGCGAAACCAAAGTAGCGGAACTAGCCCGATTATTGAGGGCAAACTCAGCCAATGGCAAGAAGGTCACCCAATCATCCTGATCCGCAGAAACAAAACATCTCAAATAAGCCTCCAGCGTCTGATTAGTTCGCTCCGTTTGGCCATTAGTCTGAGGATGAAAGGCAGACGAGAACGACAGATCAATGCCCATCTTAGCACAAAAAGATCGCCAGAATCTGGACACAAACTGGGATCCTCTGTCAGACACGATATTCTCAGGAATGCCGTGCAAACGAACCACATTCTGGAAAAACAAAGGAACCAGATCGGAAGAGGAAGGCAACTTAGGCAAGGGCACCAAATGGACCATCTTGGAAAAACGATCACACACCACCCAGATGACAGACATTCCCTGAGACACCGGAAGATCTGAAATGAAATCCATGGAAATGTGTGTCCAAGGCCTCTTCGGGACGGGCAAGGGCAAAAGCAACCCGCTGGCACGAGAACAGCAAGGCTTAGCCCGAGCACAAGTCCCACAGGACTGCACAAAAGAACGCACATCCCGTGACAAGGAAGGCCACCAAAAGGACCTAGCCACCAAATCTCTGGTACCAAAAATCCCAGGATGCCCTGCCAACACCGAGGAATGAACCTCGGAAATAACTCTGCTGGTCCATTTATCAGGAACAAACAGTCTGTCAGGTGGACAAGGGTCAGGTCTACCAGCCTGAAATCTCTGCAACACACGTCGCAAATCAGGAGAAATGGCCGACAAGATTACTCCCTCTTTAAGAATACCAGCCGGCTCTGAGACTCCAGGAGAGTCAGGCACAAAGCTCCTAGAGAGAGCATCAGCCTTAACATTTTTCGAACCAGGCAGGTATGATACCACAAAGTCAAAACGGGAGAAAAACAATGACCAACGAGCCTGTCTAGGATTCAGGCATTTAGCAGACTCGAGATACATCAGATTTTTGTGATCAGTCAAGACCACCACACGATGCTTAGCTCCCTCGAGCCAATGACGCCACTCCTCAAATGCCCACTTCATGGCCAACAACTCCCGATTACCAACATCATAGTTCCGCTCAGCAGGCGAAAACTTCCTGGAAAAGAAAGCACATGGTCTCATCACAGAGCAACCAGAGCCTCTCTGCGACAAAACAGCCCCTGCACCGATCTCAGAAGCATCCACTTCAACCTGAAAGGGAAGTGAGACATCAGGCTGGCACAAAACAGGCGCCGAAGTAAACCGGCGCTTCAGCTCCCGGAAAGCCTCCACGGCCGCAGGAGCCCAATTGACAACATCAGAACCTTTCTTGGTCATATCCGTCAGAGGTTTAACAATGCTAGAAAAGTTAGCAATAAACCCTATTTCTCTCTCCTCTGATGTGAGATATTTCTCTCTCGCTCAATATTCTGATATTTGTCAAATATTAAAAATCATGATAATCCTAATTGACCTAAAACAGAAAAGGTTTATTTTGATTTCATGTCAGATATTGAGAAAAACATGCATATGTGTCTTTTTATATAGTGTATGTAACTGTATATATACTGTAGTGCTTCTTTTCCTGGAATAGATAGAGTAATAGAAGCTGAAGCATGAATATTAGAGGCATGGATGTAGTCTTATAAAATATATAGATCTGTTTACAAACGTGGTTGAATCAGAGCATCTGCTAAGTGATATAGTATGTCTGTAAGGTAGATATGCCAATGATCTTTTTTAATGCTAGCACATGAAAGCAATGCAGGGACAGGACATGAATTCATGACACTTGGCTATAGAAAATAATATGATGTAGATAAAATACAAAATCACATGCGAAAACTAAGAACTTGCATGGATACAAAAAGGAACAAGCTTGCAACTGTATGAGATATAATAAGGCAAAATATCAGAATATGTTGCAGTAAAGAGATAATTTATACTCTGATGAGCTTGTATGGGGAAAAAGTACACTAAGATACTTCCAGTGACTTGACTTATTTTTTCGCATGGAGTATTGCCTTGAAAATAAGTCTCCATACTGAGCTGTTACAGAGCAGGGTGAGCTGAGCAGACTGATATACAACTTTGTGAGAAAGGATTCAGTACAACCTGTGTTTTAGTCATTTAACCCTCTGCTCCTTCTGGGATTCTTGGTCCAGTAGGCAGTTCTATCAGTGACTGACAGCTTTCTTTGTATAAGCGTGCATACAGTCATAGCTGTCAATCACTGATAGGACCGCTCACTGGTCTGAAAATCTCAGAAATCTCAGGGGTTAAATGATTAAATCACAAGCTAAACTGAATGTTTTCTCACAAAACGATATATTAATGTGCTCAGCTCCTCCTGTTCCATAATATTGTGCCTGCAAGCTAAACAACATTTTCATGGCTACAGTTACCTTTAAGGCTTTTCATTCATTGCTCTTTAAAGCTATAAAGTATTAGTTCCTACAGAAAGGTCTCTGGTTTGGAGAATAGTCAAGAAGAGTGGGTGTGATCAAGCTGTACATGTAATTTTAGGCACATCAGTTAAATGCAATGTTTAAAAATATAGTGCAACTATACCCTTCATTTGCAAAATTCTACCTTTTGTGTAATTTACACACTGGCATGTGCTCATAAGCATGTGATTTCCATAGTCGCAGTCACGTGCCAACTAGAGCCTCAGCTACTTGTCTCAATAAAACATTGAAAGAAGCAGCAGAGACTCTAGTGAGTACGTGAATACAACTGCTATAACAGATATAACAGATTGTCTATCAACCAAAAAGAAATAGGTGTGTAGCTAAGAATAGGCCTTAATACAAAAGGTACGAGAAATCCAGCAATATCTGTTTATGTCTAGTTCTTTTTTTCCATTTATGAGAGATTAATGTTTGAATTGATAAGCAAATTAGGCTTAAGGACTATAGTAAATCTGAAGATTCTATCACTCCACAGCTCTATTCCCCACACAGCACTCTCTCCTGATTGACTGGTGATTAGTCCTTTGCCTGAAGTCACACAGCATAAATGGGGTAACAGAGGCTTTATATCTACCATAGTCCTTCATCCTCATTTGCATATCAGTTCAAACATTTATTTCTGAGTAACGGAGTAACAGAAAATATCTCTGGCCTCTTCCTAGGCTATTAATATCAACCCACAGCTGTCTGTTTAGCCTTTGTTGGATTGAATTTATAGGGGGACCTTCTGTCTTTGTAACAACCCTGCTGGCATCACTGCATAGCCTCCCATCCCCTGCCTGCATTACACTCAAACTCACTTACTTCACTGGGCCTTGTTGTGACTTCTCTCTGCTACCAGCTCCATGCTGTGTGCCTCATGTCTGCTGCTTGCTCTGTGCATGTTCTGTCTGTGTGCATAGGGGGCGGCGATGGCAACTCCTGTGTCTTATTGAGACTGTGTGCACCTTGCTAAGGTGTACCCGGCCAATCGCCATGAGCCTTCCTGTATTAAAGACATCCCCACTCATTGGTGGGGGCCTGTGCAACTTACTCCCTCAGTCAGTTTTTAGCTGCTGAGGTGCCAGGCCCTGTCACTGTTACTCTTATGTCTGCCACCCAGGGGGGCGTTGTACCCTGGTCTGTGTCCTGTGTTTGCCATCCAGTGGGGTCTCGTACCCTGGCCTATGTCCGCCACCCAGAGGGGCGTCGTACCCTGGTTTGTGTCCATGTGTCTGTGCCTTGTCCTGTTCCTGACTTTGTCTTAGCCTAGTCCTGTTCCTGTGTCCGTTTATATCCCTGCCTTGGTTTCCTTTACCTGCTGTGCGTACTCTGTGTCTTGCTTTGCTCTGCTTTTGGCTCTGCTCTCTGTGACCCTGCTTTGCTCCTTGCTCTGCATTCTGTGACCTTGCTCTGCTCTCTGTAGTTTTGCTGTGGGCTCTGCACTCTGTGTCTTGCTCTGCACTCTGACTTTGCTGTGCTCTTAGCTCTGCACTCTGCGGCTTTGCTCTCAGCTCTGCTCTCTGTAGCTTTGCTCTGCACTCTGACCTTCCTCTGCACTCTGTGGCTTCGCTCTGTCGCTTGGCTCAGCTCTCGCTCTGCGGCTCCGCTCCTTGCGGTTCTACCAGGCCACGCTCCTTGCAGTAGTATGTCTCCTGCTCTTGGCTCCGCCTCTTGCGTTTCTGCACTTGGCTCCGCCTCCTGCGTTTTTTCATGTGGCTCCGCCTCCTGCACTTGGCTCTGCCTCCTGCATTTTGGCACGTGGCTCCTGCTCTTGGCTCCGCCACCTGCGTTTCTGCACTTGGCTCCTCCTCCTGGCTCCGCCTCCTGCATCTCTGTTCTTGGCTCTAGCTCCTGTGCTTTCGCTCTGCATCCGCTCTTGCGGTCTTTCTCTACCTATTCTTAAGTCCTCCTGTCTGAACAGGTTCTTACCTGTTTTACATACCTGCCTGCAGACCGGTCCCTACCGGTTCTTCCAGTGTACCAGCCTTGTCTGCCAGTCCTGCTAGAGCCAGCCGTACCTGCCTGCCGACCTCACCATCAGAGGCTCCAGTGAACACCAAGGAAGCTATTTAGTTACGCCCCTTCCAGGGTAGTCTGGTGTGTAGCACAGTGGGGCCACACCCCCACACGCCGCGCAATCCAGTCTGGGCACGAGCGTGACAGTCTTTTTTTGGGGGTCACTATAAATTCACCAATAAAGGCTAAGCAAACAGCTGTGACCTGTTGTTAATAGCCTGGGAGCCTTTTGGCATATTGTGTCTTTTCCCTGATTTTTTAACATCAGTCTCCAGGGTTTTCCACATTTAATTATATATTTTACACAGAATTTACACAGTGGGTGCTGAATACAACTCCTATCATTGTCACCTGATCGCTGGGAGACCAAGCGACAGTGAAGAGAGTTGCCTTCAGCAGCCGGGACCTGGGAACAGCACAAACTTTACCACTTCTTCCCAGGCGCCGATACATGTCACACTGATGACACATGGATGTGAGCATGTGTGCGGCTCACATTTTGTCCATGCGGTTGATAAAAAACTGACATGTCTGCGCGCTTTTCACATGGACACACATATAAATTAAATAGAAATGTTAACCAAATGCAACCTTGTCTAACTTCTTGCTCTACTTTGAACCACGCTGTATCACCATGTTCTGTTTAAATTGTTGCTTTCTGGTCAATTTTAAAGGCTGATCAGATCGTTTGGCTTACCCATAATCTTCATGGTATTCCATGCAGGAAAGATATATATCTTTGTACCGTGTTAGCCAGTAGATAGAAAAAATATTTAGAATTGAGAGTCCTCAGTGGTTTATACCTTTTAATGGCTAACTGAAAAGATTGTAACAGATTGCAAGCTTTCGAGACTATTCAGGCCTCTTCATCAGGCATAGACTAATACAAAATCTGAAGAATCACATATTTATGCACAACACAAAACAGAAATAATGTCATAGATAAGACAGGTGACGTGAAGCAGGACTACCATTATAGGAGAGTGATAAACAGTTGTGTCCATAAATATTGGAACAGTTCATAGAAAAGGAGTGTGAATGTTTTATTGTCCTTTGATTGGGGTCTGGTTCTGTGTTGTGATGCCTGTTGTGAACTATACTTCTTGGCTCCCTCTTGTGGTCACTAGTGGTATGGCACTGGGATTGTCTTTCCCCAGCTTGGTACCCACCTGGTTCGTTAGGCCAGGGGTGTTGCTATTTAAACTTCCTGGATTCTCAGTCTGGTGCCTGGCATCGTTGTAATCAGTTCATTTCTGTTTGCTCCTGTCTGCTGGTCCTGGTTCTTTGCAAGATAAGCTAAGTCCTGCTTCCTTATTTTTGGTTATTTGCATTGTTCTAATTTTTGTCCAGCTTGTACAAAATGTGATTCCTGATATTGCTGGAAGCTCTAGGGGGCTGATATTCTCCCCCCACACCGTTAGTCGGTTCGGGGGTTCTCGAATATTCAGCATGGATATTTTGATAGGGTTTTTTGCTGACCATATAAGTCATCTTCCTATATTCTGCTATTAGTCAGTGGGCCTCTCTTTGCTAAAACCTAGTTCATTCTTACGTTTGTCTTTTCTTCTTACCTCACCGTTATTATTTGTTGGGGGCTTGTATTTAACTGTGGGGTCTTTCCTCTGGAGGCAAGAAAGGTCTATTTTTCCCTTATAGGGTTAGTTAGTTCTCCGGCTGGCGCGAGACGTCTAGAATCAACGTAGGTACGTTCCCCGGCTACTGCTAGTTGTTTGTGCTAGGATCAGGTATACGGTCAGCCTAGTTCCACTGCCCTAAGAGCTGTTTTTTTGTGTTTGCAGACTTTGCTGAAACCTCTGAGACCCTCTGCCATTGGGGTCATAACAGTATGCCAGGCCGAAGTGAATAGTTAATGCATTGCAGAAGTGGGATTAAAAGAAAAGAAATTCTGAGTTTTTTTTTTCTTCCTCCCCTTTTTCTCTGAGTGGCTTTAAGCTTTGCTGCAGACATGAATGTCCAGACTCTGATTACTAGTGTGGATCAGCTTGCTGCACGTGTGCAGGGCATTCAGGATTTTGTTACTAGTAGTCCTATGTCAGAACCTAAAATACCTATTCCTGAGCTGTTCTCTGGAGATCGATTTAAATTTAGGAATTTTAGGAATAATTGTAAATTGTTTCTATCTTTGAGACCTCGTTCGTCTGGAGACTCAGCTCAGCAAGTTAAAATTGTTATCTCCTTTTTGCGTGGCGACCCTCAGGATTGGGCTTTCTCGTTGGCGCCAGGAGATCCGGCATTGGCAAATATTGATGCGTTTTTTCTGGCGCTCGGATTGCTTTATGAGGAGCCCAATCTTGAAATTCAGGCAGAAAAAGCTTTGCTGGCTATCTCGCAGGGCCAGGATGAAGCTGAAGTGTATTGCCAAAAATTTCGGAACTGGTCCGTGCTTACTCAGTGGAATGAGTTTGCTCTGGCCGCAAATTTCAGAAATGGCCTTTCTGAAGCCATTAAGAATGTGATGGTGGGTTTCTCCATTCCTACAAGTCTGAATGATTCTATGGCGCTGGCCATTCAGATTGACCGGCATTTGCGGGAGCGCAAAGCCGCTAATCCTCTGGTGGTGTTGTCTGAACAGACACCTGATTTAATGCAATGTGATAGAATTCAGACTAGAATCGAACGGAAAAATCATAGACGTCAGAATGGGTTGTGTTTTTACTGTGGTGATTCTACACATGTTATATCAGCATGCTCTAAACGCCTAACAAAGGTTGTTAGTCCTGTCGCCATTGGTAATTTGCAACCTAAATTTATTTTGTCTGTGACTTTAATTTGCTCATTGTCTTCCTACCCTGTTATGGTGTTTGTGGATTCAGGTGCTGCCCTGAGTCTTATGGACTTGTCATTTGCCAAGCGCTGTGGTTTTGTTCTGGAGCCTTTAGTAAATCCTATCCCTCTTAGAAGAATTGATGCTACGCCATTGGCGGAAAATAAGCCGCAGTTTTGGACACAAGTGACCATGTGCACGACTCCTGAACATCGGGAGGTGATTCGTTTTCTTGTTCTACATAAAATGCATGATTTGGTCGTTTTAGGTCTGCCATGGTTACAGACCCATAATCCAGTTTTGGATTGGAGGGCTATGTCTGTGTCAAGTTGGGGCTGTCAGGGAATTTAGTGCGATTCCCCGCCGGTGTCTATTGCTTCCTCTACTCCTTCAGAAGTTCCTGAGTATTTGTTTGACTATCAGGATGTATTCAGTGAGTCCAGGTCCAGTGTTCTTCCTCCTCATAGGGACTGTGACTGTGCTATAGATTTGATTCCGGGTAGTAAATTTCCTAAGGGAAGATTATTTAATCTGTCTGTACCTGAGCATGCCGCAATGCGTTCTTATATCAAGGAGTCTTTGGAGAAGGGGCATATTCGTCCATCCTCTTCCCCTCTTGGTGCGGGATTCTTTTTTGTGGCCAAGAAGGACGGATCTTTGAGACCTTGTATAGACTATCGGCTTCTGAATAAAATCACTGTTAAATTTCAGTATCCTTTGCCTCTATTGTCGGACTTGTTTGCCCGGATTAAGGGTGCCAGGTGGTTCACCAAGATAGATCTTCGTGGTGCGTACAACCTTGTGCGCATTAAGCAGGGAGATGAATGGAAAACTGCATTTAATACGCCCGAAGGTCATTTTGAGTACTTGGTGATGCCTTTTGGGCTCTCTAATGCTCCTTCAGTGTTTCAGTCCTTTATGCATGACATCTTCCGGAAGTATCTGGATAAATTTATGATTGTTTATCTGGATGATATTCTGTTTTTTTCTGATGATTGGGACTCTCATGTAAAGCAGGTCAGGATGGTGTTTCAGGTTTTGCGTGAGAATGCTTTGTTTGTGAAGGGCTCAAAGTGTCTCTTTGGAGTGCAGAAGGTTCCCTTTTTGGGTTTTATTTTCTCCCCTTCTGCTGTGGAGATGGACCCAGTCAAGGTCCGAGCTATTCATGATTGGACTCAACCCACGTCTGTTAAGAGTCTTCAGAAGTTCTTGGGTTTGCTAACTTCTACCGTCGTTTTATCGCTAACTTTTCTAGCGTTGTTAAACCTTTGACGGATATGACCAAGAAAGGTTCTGATGTTGCTAATTGGGCTCCTGCAGCCGTGGAGGCCTTCCAAGAGCTGAAGCGCCGGTTCACTTCGGCGCCTGTTTTGTGTCAGCCTGATGTCTCACTTCCCTTTCAGGTTGAAGTGGATGCTTCTGAGATCGGTGCAGGGGCTGTTTTGTCGCAGAGAGGCTCTGGTTGCTCTGTAATGAGACCATGTGCTTTTTTTTCTAGGAAGTTTTCGCCTGCTGAGCGGAACTATGATGTTGGTAATCGGGAGTTTTTGGCCATGAAGTGGGCATTTGAGGAGTGGCGTCATTGGCTCAAGGGTGCTAAGCATCGTGTGGTGGTCTTGACTGATCATAAAAATCTGATGTATCTCGAGTCTGCTAAGCGCCTGAATCCTAGACAGGCTCGTTGGTCATTGTTTTTCTCCCGTTTTGACTTTGTGGTCTCGTACCTGCCTGGTTCGAAGAATGTGAAGGCTGATGCTCTTTCTAGGAGCTTTGTGCCTGACTCTCCTGGAGTCTCAGAGCCAGCTGGTATTCTTAAAGAGGGAGTAATCTTGTCGGCCATTTCTCCTGATTTGCGACGTGTGTTGCAGAGATTTCAGGCTGGTAGACCTGACTCTTGTCCACCTGACAGACTGTTTGTTCCTGATAAATGGACCAGCAGAGTCATTTCCGAGGTTCATTCCTCGGTGTTGACAGGGCATCCGGGGATTTTTGGCACCAGAGATTTGGTAGCTAGGTCCTTTTGGTGGCCTTCCTTGTCACGGGATGTGCGGTCATTTGTGCAGTCCTGTGGGACTTGTGCTCGGGTTAAGCCTTGCTGTTCTCGTGCCAGCGGGTTGCTTTTGCCCTTGCCTGTCCCGAAGAGGCCTTGGACACACATTTCCATGGATTTCATTTCAGATCTTCCGGTGTCTCAAGGAATGTCTGTCATCTGGGTGGTGTGTGATCGTTTTTCCAAGATGGTCCATTTGGTGTCCTTGCCTAAGTTGCCTTCCTCTTCCGATCTGGTTCCTTTGTTCTTTCAGAATGTGGTTCGTTTGCACGGCATTCCTGAGAATATCGTGTCTGACAGAGGATCCCAGTTTGTGTCCAGGTTCTGGCGATCCTTTTGTGCTAAGATGGGCATTGATTTGTCGTTTTCGTCTGCCTTTCATCCTCAGGCTAATGGCCAAACGGAGCGAACTAATCAGACACTGGAGGCTTATTTGAGGTGTTTTGTTTCTGCAGATCAGGATGATTGGGTGACCTTCTTGCCATTGGCTGAGTTTTCCCTTAATAATCGGGCTAGTTCCGCTACTTTGGTTTCGCCATTTTTCTGCAACTCTGGTTTTCATCCTCGTTTTTCCTCGGGACATGTTGAGCCTTCTGACTGTCCTGGGGTGGATTCCGTGGTTGATAGGTTGCAGCGGATTTGGAATCATGTGGTGGACAACTTAAAGTTGTCACAGGAGAAGGCTCAGCGTTTTGCCAACCGCCGCCGCGGTGTGGGTCCCCGACTTCGTGTTGGGTATTTGGTATGGCTGTCTTCTCGGTTTGTTCCTATGAAGGTCTCCTCTCCTAAATTCAAGCCTCGCTTCATCGGTCCTTATAAGATTTTGGAAATCCTTAATCCAGTGTCCTTTCGTTTGGATCTTCCGGTGTCGTTTGCCATTCACAACGTGTTCCATAGGTCTTTGTTGCGGCGGTACGTTGTGCCTGTGGTTCCTTCTGTTGAGCCTCCTGCTCCGGTGTTGGTTGAGGGCGAGTTGGAGTACGTGGTGGAGAAGATCTTGGATTCTCATCTCTCTAGACGGAGGCTTCAGTATCTGGTCAAATGGAAGGGCTATGGTCAGGAGGATAATTCCTGGGTGGTCGCCTCTGATGTTCATGCGGCCGATTTGGTTCGTGCCTTTCACGCTGCTCATACTGATCGCCCTGGTGGTCTTGGTGAGGGTTCGGTGACCCCTCCTTAAAGGGGGGGGTACTGTTGTGAACTATACTTCTTGGCTCCCTCTTGTGGTCACTAGAGGTATGGCACTGGGATTGTCTTTCCCCAGCTTGGTACCCACCTGGTTCGTTAGGCCAGGGGTGTTGCTATTTAAACTTCCTGGATTCTGGAGTCTGGTGCCTGGCATCGTTGTAATCAGTTCATTTCTGTTTGCTCCTGTCTGCTGGTCCTGGTTCTTTGCAAGATAAGCTAAGTCCTGCTTCCTTATTTTTGGTTATTTGCATTGTTCTAATTTTTGTCCAGCTTGTACAAAATGTGGTTCCTGATATTCCTGGAAGCTCTAGGGGGCTGATATTCTCCCCCCACACCGTTAGTCGGATCGGGGGTTCTCGAATATTCAGCGTGGATATTTTGATAGGGTTTTTTGCTGACCGTATAAGTCATCTTCCTATATTCTGCTATTAGTCAGTGGGCCTCTCTTTGCTAAAACCTAGTTCATTCTTACGTTTGTCTTTTCTTCTTACCTCACCGTTATTATTTGTTGGGGGCTTGTATTTAACTGTGGGGTCTTTCCTCTGGAGGCAAGAAAGGTCTATTTTTCCCTTATAGGGTTAGTTAGTTCTCCGGCTGGCGCGAGACGTCTAGAATCAACGTAGGTACGTTCCCCGGCTACTGCTAGTTGTTTGTGCTAGGATCAGGTATACGGTCAGCCTAGTTACCACTGCCCTATGAGCTGGTTTTTTGTGTTTGCAGACTTTGCTGAAACCTCTGAGACCCTCTGCCATTGGGGTCATAACAGATGCCCCCACAAGGTCTGAGGAGCAAATTCCTTAATTGATGTAAAAAGACATAAATCCATGAGACACATTCATTCCTCCACTGAGAATGTCAAAGGTTGTCATGAGTTTATACTCACAGACCCTTGTGTCTCTCTGAGATTTGAAAATACCCTTTAATACAAGTAATCTCATGTCCATGGCGCTGTGATCTGGGATACAAAAATGTTTTGCCACAGGTAGATCCATTCTTTTTTCTCTTATTGTGTATCGGTGAGAAGTCATCCTTGTCCTCAGTTTCTGCCCTGTCTCTCCTACATACAGATCCCCAGTTGGACATTTAGTACAATTAATTAGGTACACCACATTAGATGTGATGCAGCTGAAAGTACCTGGTATCTTGTAGTCCAGACGTGAGTTGGGGATCTTTATCTTGTCGATGATCTTTATAAATGGACAGGTTTTATATTTTTTTCTGGTTGCAAGGAAAGGTTCCTGCAGCTGTTGGAGAGGACAGTGAGCTTCTGACAATGATGCTTCTTAGATTTGGGGGCTGCCTAAAAGACAGTAGTGGGGGGGTCTGGAAAAATGGATTGTAAGCGGGCATCTTTTTGTAGTAAAGGTTGTAATTTCCATGCAGCTCCCCTTAACACCTCCAGATTTATATTGTAGGTGACTACTAGAGGCACCCGGTTATTTTCTTCTTTAGCTTTGTAATGTAGGAGATGATTCCTTGATATTCTAGTTACTTTTGTAATTTGGTTTTGAATTGCTCTTGGATGATAGCCCTGATTTAAAAAGGTCTTTTCTGAGGCGACAACGATGTTCATCCCTATCCTTGGGGTTGGAACATATATGATTGTATTTGATGGCCTGGCTGTAGACAATAGAGTTTTTTATGTGTTCTGGATGGAAACTGTCCCATTTAAAGTATGTTGGACGGTCGATTGGCTTCTGATAAAGGGATGTCTCTATTTCATTGTTCTGCAGCTTAATGATGGTGTCCAAAAAGTTAATTTCAGTGCTGGAGTAGTTGAGTGTTAAGTTGATAGTGGGATGAAATTGATTAAACTGTTCATGGAACGTCTTTAGCTGCTCTGTCCAGATGATTAAAATATCATCATTGTAGCGGTAGTAGGACAGAGGTCTGATGGGACATGAGGACAAAAAGTCACTTTCAAGCTTGGCCATGAAAAGATTTCCATTGCTGTGCCAGTCTCCTGTAGATAGATCTTGTTGTCAAATTCACAGTAATTGTGGGTGAGGATGAATTTTATAAGTTTCACTACAGAATCAGCATCAGTCCCTGTGTTTTCCATGAAGAATTTGCAGCCATTTAATCCATCCTGGTGTGGAATATATATTGGCATTATCATGGTATTCCAAAGTATTTTGTGATCAACACAGTCAAAGGCTTTGAAGTAGTCAATGAAGCAAAAATAAATCTCCTTGTATTTTTTTTGGCCCTTTTCCATTATCATCTAATGTTAGTAATCACATCTCTTGATTTTCTGTCTTTTCTGAATCCTGCTTGTTCCCCTTTAGCTCTTTGTCGAAGTAAGGCATGAGGTATGAACGTAATGGTCAGATAGTTTCCACAGCCAATAGCATCTCCTTTCTCGGAATATCATCACATCCAGGCACTTTGTTGTCTGTCAGAAACTTAGTTGAAGCAACAACTTAGTTTTTCATGATGTTTGTGTCTCTCTAACATTTCCAGTCTCATTTCTCCTGTACCTCTGAGTCGTTCTTGTAGAGGCGCTCCGTGTACTCTCTCCATCTTTTCTTGATATGTTCTTGCTCAGTTAGTTGTTCCTGTTGGCATCTTTCAACACGCCCACTCTTGGTTGAAACTTTCATTGTAACTCTTTATTCTTTTAGCATGCCTTCCTAGTCTTACCCATCTGATATTCACTTTCTGCCTCTATACATATCTTTTAGTAATAGTGTTCTGTGTCTGCTCTTTCATGAGAACCCCTATTACTTGCACACAAGAAAGTGGCCATGGGCAATACAATAAATATTCTTCTCCTATAGCTTACAGCTCGGAGCTACACAACAAGCAAATGTTGCATAGAGACTATAGCAACAAGCCCATTGCTTGATCCATAATCTAGTTCTCATCCTTTGGAGCAGACTCAGAATTGGAAATCCATCTGTAAAGACAGCATATAGATCAATATGCATCAGAACACTCCTTTCTTAGGTCAAGGCAACTGAACTCATGGCAGGGAGGAGGTAAGTAGGCTTAGGGTGGAGCTTAAGGCCACGTACACGTTTAGTATTTAGTATTTTACGTCAGTTTGTGTAAGCCAAAATCAGGAGAGGAACAATCAGAGGATGAGTATAATAGAAGCATGTCACCACTACTGAATTAATGACCCACTGCTGATTTTGGCTTACAAATACTGATGTAAAATATTGAACATCTGAATGTGACATTAATAGTCCCTTTCTTTACCTCCTACAGCATGGTCACCAATGTTTTTGTAAAATTAAAGGTAAATTTGGAGGTCATTTGTGAACAAAAGTTTAACACCCTAACGACGTAATGTTCTCCTATTACCCATCATGTAAAATGTAAAATTAGGGGTTAAGACAGTATTTTAGTGGAAAAAAATATTTTTTTGTTCTCACATCTACATGTTTATAAAGTTTTGTAAATCACTTGTAGGTTTAAAATTCTCAGTACACCCCTAGATGAATTCCATCATTGGTCTAGTTTCCAAAATGGAGTTACTTGTGGGGAATTTATGCTGTTTTCGCATGTCAGGGGCTCTCCATATGCGACATGGCATTCACAATCTACTCCAAACTAATAGCACTCTTTCCTTTCCGAGCTGTCATTGCAATTGGGAGAAATTGATTAACAAATTATGAGGTCCGTTTTCTCCTATTATCCATTGTGAAAATGACAAATTTTGGGCTAAAACTACATTTTTATGAAAAAAATGAAAATTTTCAATATGACGACCTAAAGTTATCAAATTCTGTTTAGTGCCTGTGTGTTCAAAATATTCACTGTACCCCTGTATAAAATTCTTGAGGGGTGTAGTTTCTAAAATAGTGTCATTTGTGGGTGGTTTCTGCTGTTTAGGCACCTTAGGGGCCCTGCAAATACGACATGTGCTCACAATTTATTTAGGCCAAATTTGTGTTCCAAAATTCAAATGGTGCTCGTTCCCTTCTGAGCCCTGAGGTTTCTGATCACACAGCCCACTCAGAAGAAGCTTAATAACAACATTTGTGGTCCATTTTCTTGTGTTATCCCTTGTAAAAGTGAAAAAATGGAGCTAAAGCAACATTTTGGAGCACCTGAAAGGTTAAAAAAAATTCCTGACATAAATTTTTAAGTATTTGAGGGGTGCAGTTTTTAAAATGGTCTTATTTTTGTGGAGTTTCGAATATATGCTGGATCTGGTAACAACTTGGTGGATATGCTGGGTATTGGGCCTCCACTGATCTGATATAGCCAAGGATAGGTCATCAACATTTTAGTCCTGGAAAATCATTTCAGCCAAAAATAAAGTTCAATAATGTAATTTCAGAACAATGCAAATTTTAAGTGGCCATTACACCAAACTTCACAAATATGCAAAGAATTGGTAATATCAGTCACATATATGTAAGTACATGTTTCTAAAAGGGGTTGTCACTTTGTGACTGCAGACTTGTGAATCCTTACATCACTCGCACTGCGCACTGTGAGAATTCTGTGGGGTCGGTGTGGCCGGTGCAATGTGCATACTCCTGGCCACATTCGGGCTGGATGGGCACAGCCTCGCTCAATGCAAGAGTGTTGAGTGAGGCCAAAAACTGAATGTAGCTGGGAGTATACATATTGCATACTTGTGGTCACGACCGTCTGCTCCCGGCACTGGAGAATCTTCACATTGCAGTGCACAAAATACGAGGATTCACAAGTCTACAGTCACATAAAGTGACTCTAAACTTTTAGCTTCAGACCAGACAACCCCTCTAAGGGTCTCAGAGCTGAAGATGTGAGCTGAACATGCAATCCCACTTTGAATAAGACTTCTATCTGTCACAAGCAGTCAGACAGACAATACAAAGTTGGCAGTACGTTCAAGTTTACCAAGATGGTCACAATCTTCAGTTGCCATTTCAGAACGATTCTTGGGCTATTAAAGCCATTTTACAGTAGATACAGAGAAATCTCCTTCTCGGCTTCAGGAATATCAGTCAGATTGCTCGATTTTGCGCTGGTGTTTATTTTCATTATTCATGCTCTGGGAATTCATTTGACGGTTTGATTTTCGTTGATTAGTAGCAACAACATTAAACAATGTTGAGTTAATCATGTCACACCTGACTTTCTCGTTCCTAACAAGACAGTAAGTGATTCCTTTACTTCTCTGCAAAAGATAACACAGTATGGGGTCCACCTAAATGAAATGCCAAGGCAGTTATCTGTCGCACAATAGCTAGAAGCCGCCGGGATCTTCTACATTAACCAGAATTTTCATATTTTAATTCAAACACTAAATTGTCTTCTAAAGAGAAATCAGTTATTAAGCAGGAATTCACTGACAAGCATCACCTAGTTTACTGTCCTAACACTTCTGGATTTGGCAGCTAGAGGGTTAATGAGCGGATGAATGTTGCAGGAAATAATACCCGCGTCGTACAATTGCTATTGGTTTCCACATGAGCTGCCAAAGTCTCAATTAATAATGTAAGATGATGTTACATGCCGGACATTGCGGGTGATTTGGAGAAACAGGATACAGTAGATACAGTATTTCATGGACCTCTAAATATGCATGGTAGATTTGAGTTTTGTGTCATCTGATCTCAGTGCATTTAGTTGGAGCAGTGTCATGTGTTTGCAGCGATACACCATACCCTGCACAATACTTTGCGCATTAATATAGATTTGTAAACTGCACAGCAAGGATTCAGAATGATGGAGAGAAATAATGGAATTAACTTTGCTGATATACTCTTGCTGACATGATGTGGGTCAGTCACCTTTTTAACGGAAAAAGAAAAAGGAACTGCTGCCCCTTTTTCTGCTGTATCAATTATTCACCTTTTTAGCAGAGTTGTCCAATCTAGGAAAAAAAAGACTAAGTTGCCTTCTTGCGCAAATAGTGCCAGGCATGCGCATGGGTTACATTGGGTGCTGCAGCTCTGCTTAATTGAAACTAAGGGTACTGTCACACAGTGCAATTTTGATCGCTACGACGGCACAATTCGTGACGTTCTAGCGATATCGTTACGATCTCGCAGTGTCTGACACGCTACTGCGATCAGGGACCCTGCTGAGAATCGTACGTCGTAGCAGATTGTTTGAAACTTTCTTTCGTCGCTGGATCTCCCGCTGTCATCGCTGGATCGTTGTGTGTGACAGCGATCCAGCGATGCGTTCGCTGGTAACCAGGGTAAACATCGGGTTACTAAGCGCAGGGCCGCGCTTAGTAACCCGATGTTTACCGTGGTTACCAGCGTAAAAGTAAAAAAAAAAAAACCGTACATACTCACCATCTGATGTCCGTCAGGTCCCTTGCCGTCCGCTTCCCGCTCTGACTGTGAGCGCCGGCCGGTAAGTGAGAGCAGATCACAGCGGTGACGTCACTGCTGTGCTGTGCTCTCACTGTACGGCGGCGCTCAGTCAGAGCAGGAAGCAGACGGCAAGGGACCTGACGGACATCAGATGGTGAGTATGTACGGTTTGTTTTTTTTTACTTTTACGCTGGTAACCACGGTAAACATCGGGTTACTAAGCGCGGCCCTGCGCTTAGTAACCCGATGTTTACTCTGGTTACCCGGGGACTTCGGCATCGCTCCAGCGCCGTGATTGCAAAGTGTGACCGCAGTCTACGACGCTGGAGCGATAATCATACGACGCTGCAACGTCACGAATCGTGCCGTCGTAGCGATCAAAATTGCACTGTGAGACAGTACCCTAACTTGGCTACGATGCAGCGCAAGACGCAACCTGTGGACAATCAATGCAGAAGGGGTTTTGGAAGAAAATTGCCTTACTTTCCAATCCTTTAATCAATGTATGGCCTCCTTCACACGTCTGTGTTTCCAGTATGTGTGCTATCTGTTTTTTTTCACGCATACCCACTATATCCTATGGGGCTATGCACATGTCTGTGTTTTTACACAGCTCGTATGTCCATGCAAAACACGCAGAGACATATCCGTTTTTTATGTCATCACTGATGACAAGGGCCAATGCAAGTTTATGGGTCACAGCACGTGGATGGCATCAGAGTACAATCTGTGTTTACTGTAACATTGCAAAGTACAGGAGAAGCTTCATCAATTATTCCTTTCTCTATTGATCCTGGAATAACACTGACACACTGACAATCAGCTCCTGATTGCTGATCGTTGGTTGTTCCATAACCTGTTTACACCATCAGTATGATCAGTAGCAGAGTTCTTTCAGCAAGCATAGGCTGCCAACAAGTGTGAATGAACATTGAAAGAGTTCTGCAATGTTTACTATTCCTGCTTTATAATAACTAGAATATTGGGTTATGTGCACACAATGTCTTTTTTAGGTGGGTTTCACCGCTTAAATAGCGCCACAAAAGTGCAATATAAAGCGCAATATAAAATGAACTACATGTAAATCAATGTCAAAATGACATTTCCTTTTACATGTTCCATCTTGTCTTTTAGCCATCAAGCAGTTAAATGAAGTGACATGCTCATTCTTCAGGCAGCTTCCTCTTCTAAGTATAGAGTAAAAGGTGCCAGCAGTGGAGCCGCCTGAAGAATAACAGCAAATCCATCAGCAAAGCCGCCTCTGGAAATGTCAATTTTCAGCTTCACCTAGGAAAACAGGTTGGATGCACCAGCATCAGAAGATGCCATGTGCACATACCCTTAGAGAGTTGTAAAATGTTTCATTATGACAAAGGGAACCTCCAAGATATGTGCAGCATGTATCAGCCATATAAGTCTCGGTACTGCTTTAAGTGTAACTTGAACAAAGGCTTGATCTCTTTAAAAATATCAAAATGAGCATTACTTACCCCCTGCCTCTCCAGCACTCTGCTACTCTGCTTCTCCCCGCTGTCTTTTTGACAGGACTGCTTTTGTGATGTCCCATCTACTGTACATGGCTGCTGCAGCCAATTACTGGGCTCAGTGGTCTTGAGTCATCTTCCCCAGCATGACCACTAATCCCAGTGGGCCTAGGGTCTTGGGAAACATTACAGGAAATATCCGTCTGCAGCAGCAGTAACAAAGAATATTTTAGACAGAGAAGTTTAAACAACTGCTTTGTCTTTGGCAAATTACTCTACTACTCTTGTGCGCACACATCCAGTTATTGCAGCAGCATATTCTCCATTCTGTCTCTTACATCCTCCATAGGTCCCAGCAAAGAGAAGTCTATGAGACCTAGATGCGACAGGTCACCTCTGTGAACACAGGATATTTGGTTGTAGCACTTTAGGGTCATGAATGATCCCTTGTAAGAGTCTGATTGAGAGGGCCTCCTTTAAAATATAGCAGCAATTTGCTTGAAACAAATAAATAATTATTTTTTTCCCATTCTACATGCCACAGTGGCACGACGAGATTGATGGTTACAAATCTCATATAGGCACAGGAGCTTGGTTGTTGCAATTCACTCTTGGTTGTGCTATTATCTCATCAACACAAAGTGAATAGACTTTAGAATTTAATAGTTTCTCTAAGATTACTCAGGTCATTACAACAGGTCAGTTTTGTCTTCACACAGACACACAAGGTAGCACCTCTGCTATTCATGTAGCTGACGTTCAAATACTTAACATTAGATTCACATTCTACACTAACAACATTGAATGCTGTGGCACAATTTCCATATGCCTAAAGTTTTAATGTGTGCTAAATCTGTAATTTACAGTTCAATTTTAGAATAAAACTTTTTGTGTGCAAACATTTTGAGAAGTAATGCTAATCCAGGGCTAATTCATATGAGTATTTCATGAACCAACCTCCCTTTACACTCTCCCAGTCTTTTCACTACACCAAAAGCCTTGACAAATTGAGCCACACTACAGACCTCAGGGCAGTCAGCTTTCCAGGCAGATATCCCACAAACCCCTCCTAGACTCAAGTGTAGCACTCGCAGGGTTTAGATCTGTGTCACTACCCAACTCTTCTAGGCTCAATACAAAGATTAACATGTTTTAAAGCCCAAGCAAAATTGATCCCTTAGTTGGAACTCTGTCCAGAAGCTAGCCTTTCAGTACTTTAGCCCATGACCACCAGATGGTAATAAATCTTCACGTCAGATCACAGTCTGCACCTACTAACTCACCAGAGTTGTATAAAAAAATTTAAATGACAATTTTTACCTAATGGAGATTTCAAGGGCACACCAAGTTGACCACAATCACATCTAGCTCACCAGTTCTCCAGTCCACCAATGCTCCTCTGATGAACCAACTCACTTCAGTTCCCCAGCTTACCAACGCTCTTCCAAAGTAGACATCATTCCAGATCTCTCTGTACGCTGCTGGGCATGGTGGCACTGCAAGCTCAGAAAACCAGAATCAAACAGTACACATCAGATGGGCAAAGTTTATACATTGTGCATTGTGTCCAGATACATACGACCTGACGAGGTGTGTGATCACTAACAGCCATAGACAATTTTTTGTCACATTCTTATGCTGCTACACAAATAAATTAAGTGAAGCTCAGAAGTAGAGAGTGCTCTGATTTTTATTTGTCCTTCAGTATCTATTAGAAAGTTGTATATTGTATTTACATTATATCTACAATGATTATTTTTGCATTTTAGGACTATTGAAATACTGTATATCCTTCTCCCTGGAGACCTCTTTTAAAAAAATATTTTGTTTACATAAAATAGGATAACCCATGTAATAATACTGGTATACTTGTTTTGTGCCTTTATTCTTTATAGTTCATAAAATGGAACAGTCTAGCAAAATGAAACTGAATGATAAAAAAGCAAACTCTCTAAGGAGATATGGAATCTGATATATAGCTGCAGTAGTTATGATTTGCAATGGCTTCAGAAATGCTCATCTATCTAGACGGGTGAATTTCAGAGTTGTTATGGGCACTGCATAAAACAGTGTGTTTTACAAGAAACAATAAGTAATTCATGCTATATGCCACTGCAGCATTTTGTCATCAAGTTCCAGTCTCTTCAAGAACAGCACAAAAAAACTCAAAATAATGCCATAGTACATATAAGGGGATGTGAGGTCATAATCTCAACATAAGTATACTGAGATTGGGCCTAATTGCAGTACACCCACTTACTAGAAAGCACTTGCTATGTATTACCTTTACCTATGCTATCTGTCTTCTATGGAGAATAGTAATAAAAACAGCAACAAATTAAAACTTTGGGAAAAATGTAGTTTGCTCATAAACAAAATACATAAATACATAAACTATGTGCATCAGGAGCGATTTGTTGATTTGCTGATTCTATTTATTTATTGTTTAGAGCTTAAAGTGAACCGGTCACCACAATTTTATATACTTATGTATTTAAGAAATTTAGAGTAAACACATAAGCAAATCAGTCTGGAAGTGCACTGGGGGCGTGTTACTGCACTTGGAAATAACAAACCAAGCGCATTGCCACACCCCCAGTGCTCCTCCAAACTGATTTGTATATAGCTTCTACATTAGGCTTTGCATGACTGCCATGTCGGATCTTTAAAAAAATACATTGATAATAGGAATTAAGCGCCTATACAGCCATACCACTACTTTCATATGTAAAAACATGACTTCCTTTAAGGCACACACAATACCCAATGAAGGAACAGATACCCTGACACTATTTACTTATAATTCTATTATATACAGTATCCTATTTACAGGTGATATTAAAGTAAGGGTGCGTGTCCACGGTCCGTAATGAGGACACGCCTCGGGTCTCCACTACAGGCTCTCTGATGTAATATGAGATGAATTGATCTTGAGCTATGAGCATTCTATGTCGGTGTGTGCTGTGATTAACAAAGTTTGGGGGCTATCAGTCGTCCCTTTGTTTTTCAGTTATCTATTCTAGGCATTATTTCACTATTAGAGGGCATATTTTTTGAGTGACTGGTTCCTTAGTTTAGGTATATATCTTCATTAGTCCCAACATTGTGATAATCGGTAACCCATTTATATGAGTAGCTTAGGACCACTCATGCATATCTGATGAATTTGGATATTGTGCATAATTTGAAAATACGCAGTAATGAAAAATAAAAATCGAGTGGGCACCACTATAAATACATAACCTTTATCAAAGGGAGGGTGCAACTAATGCGCCAGAAAGCATGCATAAGAAGAGAGAAAAAGAAGCGCAAATAAAGTGCACACACAACCCATATAAAGTGAACACGGCTTTATTGAGACAAAAAGTGCTTACAAGATATAAAAACATTTAAAAAAGCATGTAAAAAACATACCCAAACAACAATAACACCCCCTGTATATGAGGATGTAATTCAAGCAGACTCAAGGGAATAAATAATCCCAAAAGGGATCCTGGTGAGTAGTAAATTATCCACAAATAAGAGTGAATATAAAAGTGTAAATACAAACCCACCACAGGCTCAAGTGGTAAAACTCCTCAGGCCTATAAGGCTATAGATATCCAATAGGCAATGTCGCCACATAGTGGCTAATAAAAAAGGATTTTATTCTATATGAAAAATAATGATAATAAAAACTCATACACATACAGGTCCTTCTCAAAAAATTAGCATATAGTGTTAAATTTCATTATTTACCATAATGTAATGATTACAATTAAACTTTCATATATTATAGATTCATTATCCACCAACTGAAATTTGTCAGGTCTTTTATTGTTTTAATACTGATGATTTTGGCATACAACTCCTGAAAACCCAAAAAACCTGTCTCAATAAATTAGCATATCAAGAAAAGGTTCTCTAAACGACCTATTACCCTAATCTTCTGAATCAACTAATTAACTCTAAACACATGCAAAAGATACCTGAGGCTTTTAAAAACTCCCTGCCTGGTTCATTACTCAAAACCCCCATCATGGGTAAGACTAGCGACCTGACAGATGTCAAGAAGGCCATCATTGACACCCTCAAGCAAGAGGGTAAGACCCAGAAAGAAATTTCTCAACAAATAGGCTGTTCCCAGAGTGCTGTATCAAGGCACCTCAATGGTAAGTCTGTTGGAAGGAAACAATGTGGCAGAAAACGCTGTACAACGAGAAGAGGTGACCGGACCCTGAGGAAGATTGTGGAGAAGGACCGATTCCAGACCTTGGGGAACCTGAGGAAGCAGTGGACTGAGTCTGGTGTGGAAACATCCAGAGCCACCGTGCACAGGCGTGTGCAGGAAATGGGCTACAGGTGCCGCATTCCCCAGGTAAAGCCACTTTTGAACCATAAACAGCGGCAGAAGCGCCTGACCTGGGCTACAGAGAAGCAGCACTGGACTGTTGCTAAGTGGTCCCAAGTACTTTTTTCTGATGAAAGCAAATTTTGCATGTCATTCGGAAATCAAGGTGCCAGAGTCTGGAGGAAGACTGGGGAGAAGGAAATGCCAAAATGCCTGAAGTCCAGTGTCAAGTACCCACAGTCAGTGATGGTGTGGGGTGCCATGTCAGCTGCTGTTGTTGGTCCACTGTGTTTCATCAAGGGCAGGGTCAATGCAGCTAGCTATCAGGAGATTTTGGAGCACTTCATGCTTCCATCGGCTGAAATGCTTTATGGAGATGAAGATTTCATTTTTCAGCACGACCTGGCACCTGCTCACAGTGCCAAAACCACTGGTAAATGGTTTACTGACCATGGTATTACTGTGCTCAATTGGCCTGCCAACTCTCCTGACCTGAACCCCATAGAGAATCTGTGGGATATTGTGAAGAGAAAGTTGAGAGACGCAAGACCCAACACTCTGGATGAGCTTAAGGCCGCTATTGAAGCATCCTGGGCCTCCATAACATCTCAGCAGTGTCACAGGCTGATTGCCTCCATGCCACGCCGCATTGAAGCAGTCATTTCTGCCAAAGGATTCCCGACCAAGTATTGAGTGCATAACTGAACATTATTATTTGATGGTTTTTTTGTTTGTTATTAAAAAACACTTTTATTTGATTGGACGGGTGAAATATGCTAATTTATTGAGACAGGTTTTTTGGGTTTTCAGGAGTTGTATGCCAAAATCATCAGTATTAAAACAATAAAAGACCTGACAAATTTCAGTTGGTGGATAATGAATCTATAATATATGAAAGTTTAATTGTAATCATTACATTATGGTAAATAATGAAATTTAACACTATATGCTAATTTTTTGAGAAGGACCTGTATAGATAATGATTAACAATCCAAGATGTAAACGAGGATATCCCACATTGAGCGCATGGAAGATAGTACAAGATACATAAATAAGCACATAAATAGTAATACTCACTACTCACTAGAGGTCATAGAGCCCGCTTGCTCCCAAGCCTTGTTCACTTTATATGGGTTGTGTGTGCACTTTATTTGAGCTTCTTTTTCTCTCTTCTTTATTTGAAAATACGTCATATCTATCTAGTCAGTTGAGTTCTGTGTGGATAACATGTTGTTGTTTCTTTGTAAACATTGTTTTTAAATGTTTTTATTGTGTGGTTTTTGTATACCTGTATTAATAAAAGTTATTTAAATTTATAGTCTGATATGTGATGGTCCCCCTTTTTTGCCCATAACATGCCTCTCTTTCTTGGATTTAAGTTTATCTATTGACTTTTTTTAGGGGTTGACCATTTACTTAATTATATTGACTCTGATATTTGATGGTGCCATCTATATGTTTAAAATATGGTCCGTAATGACGGCGCTTTGGACGGAGCGGAAAACCCGCTCTGCCCAAAGCGCCGCCCCCTTCTGTACACGCGGTGATTCCAGATGTGTTCATTGTACACGTCTGGAATCTCCGCACCCCATACATAGGGCCCTGTGATTTAGCTTTCAGCGACGGAGCATTGCCACAAGGTAAACAGACATAATCCAAACAAACCTTAGTGAGCGCCATCTACACATATACTACATTAAAGGGGATCACCAACTGCATACTCAGCATAAGTAAGACCAAACAGAGCAGTGGGGTTTTTAGATGTTTTTATGTTTTTTGTGTGATGTTCCCTACAATAAAGATGTTTTTGTAATAACCTTTAATTGTTGTGGTGATCCCAATTTACATGCATACGCTTTCTTTGCTCTGTAAGGTAAACAGACATGCTGCGTTCTAAAAAGATGCACCGCATGTCCGTAAACGCATGGCCGCCGGATGCGAGTTCACACGCATATTTACATCCTATAGATTGCCATAGTAGATGTCACAGAGAATGCAAAAGAAAGGTATTTAACATATCAGAGAGGATAGCAAGCAATTCAAAGGACAGCTGCAAACAATACTTATCATTAAGTATAAGGTAGGTGCCACTATGCACATATGCCATTCATAGTGGGTTCCACTTGGACTTAACAAAGGTTAACTTATTAGGTGCCAAATACTTTGATTGCTAATATCTCCACAATGTAGAAGGGAAATATAACAAAACAAAAACAATATTTTATTACACTCTGCAGTTACTATTACAATGTGTGTTCATTTCAACATGAAAAATTTGATGAATGGTTCTCTTTAAAGGCTAGGGAGAAATTTGAATGTTTTTACAGTTTATTGTATTTAGAATGTGATATTAATCCCTTAATACAAATCACAGCAAGAACATAAATCCACAAAAACATAACTGAAAAAGACTACCATATTTTACAATACCTAGTCACATTACAAAAGCACTGCAGGATGCAACAGACCCTTATGATAAAAGGTGAAGGCAGCATTGGTGCAAAATACTGATGAAAAACCACTCATACCGCTAACATTCATTCAGGATTGTTACAGTTGTTTAGTGTGGAAACAAGGGGGGGGGGGGTAACCGGGTGCCCTAGTCCACTAGCCGAAGCTACTTGGACCAGGGATCGTCCCACCAAAAGCCCACATTCAGCCAAGGCCGTAGTCCTCTAAGCTGGCATTCTGTAGATTGACAAATCTGTGTCCCTCATGATGGAGTCATGATCTGGCAGCTATCCTGTAGAGTGTTCCTGGCTGTGGTTTTGTAAAGAGTCTCTGGTTCGCTGAATCTCTGGATATTTGGATGTCTTGGATTTCTTGGATGTTTTATTATAGTTTACTAATGCTCTTCAAGCCATTATTCACAGGTCAAGAGAAAGGGGTGATGAGGTTAACCCACATTTCTTGATTATTTATAGCTTATCCTTCAATGTTTGCAAATCAACAGACTGCATGGCCGGCTATAATGTGTAATCCACATATCAGCAAACATCATTGTTCAGTGTCCCTGCATACCTGTTTTGCAAAGATAACAGTACAATAAACTGTAGAAGCTGATATAAAAGGTAAATAACAACAATTCAACAGTTTACAAATATCAGATCAACCTAAAAGAAGAGTCAACATAAAGATGACAGTCAATGCCTCCTGAAAATAGACATCTAGATAATTAAGATTAATGCTGTGTAGTCACACTTGGTATTACAAATGCACACAGATAAGGCTTGTATAGGACGATAGTCACATAGATATGTATAGTGCACAATGTCTGACTTAAAGCTTAATGGTCATGCTCATACTATCAGATCGCTCTATCAGTGCATTTCTCATGGACAGACATCCCAATGCCCCACACCAAAACTACAGAGCCCAGCTGCATTATGCAAAAGGTAAAAAAATGCATGAGGTCTTAGTTGATATTTTGTCCAACATAGGCAAGGTCACAACTCATGTCAAGGCTTCTCATATATGCAAGTTATCTGGGAGTTGTACTTGCCCCAGATTCATGTGCATGAAACTCATTGTGTCTTTTTAAAAAGTGCCAGAGGACGGTAGTCAAGGTCAAGGGGCTGCCTCACATAGCTGTGACACAGTACAGGAAACTCAGTTTTCCGGCCCAGTGTGCTATCTCAAGTTGGGTATGTTACACTAACTTGCAAGCCACAGGCCTCCACTGCCTTCTGTTCTACATCTACAGGAACAGCCGTGCAAGCAACAGGGGACACCCAGTTTATTTTGCAAAAGAAGTTTACTTAGCAGTCCATTTTCATCATAAAGCAACGCTCGGTAGTGTTGGGTACAACATTTTCCGTTGCTTAGGTCCATAGTGCAGTACACTTTCATGTTTCCCTTTTCATCAGCTTGAACTATCCCTACTCTTATTGGCTGCTTCAGTCCCAAGGACTTAACATCCAGCTCTGCAAGATCCATTAACTTTCCCTCACACGGTTCCAACTCCATCTTCTTCTGTACGTAAAAGTTGTCGGTGCTCTCCATAGCCCCAACTCTAGCATTGAGCTCCAGATGTTTCAGTAATGTCCGCAGGGAGATTTGAAAGGTCTCCTACTGCTGAGAACAATACATACATGCTTCAGCTTACAGTCCACTGCACCTTGAAGTCATCCACTCTCTAACTCTCTACAACCATCTCTACCCAGAAAATTCTCCCCTTTTATTTGACCTTGCCCCCTCTTTTGATGAGCCGGCCACAAACACTTTACCTGTATATTAACCTGTAAATGCACTGTAAGCACTGATGGAATGCACCGAGTAAATAGTGAGATGTTTTCAGGTGCGTTCGCAGTCCGGGGTCCACTGTGCAGGAGAGAACCTGCTGCTAGCAAATGGCAGTGGAAGCAAACTCTGTTAAGTCACAGGGCCGCGGTGCCACACAAAGAGCACAAGGAGTCACCGAACTCAGTCCCAAGACTCAGGATTAGAGTCCGTCTAGACTAGTTGCGCTCGACACCGCTACTGGGTGTAAGAGATTAACTGCAAATAATATTTTGAGCGCAAGAGTGCGAGCTGTACCATACTGGCGGACGCCACCAACCACCCAGGCTTGGGCTAAGAAAGCGATCTAATGGCGTGTGGTGCCACACTGGCAGTCACCGCAGTAGACGCTGTTGTGTGTAATAGTGCTGATAGTTTAGCTGGGCGCTAGATAACAGCCATACACCATATGCGAACAGTCATACAATAGGGATGGGATATTTAAGACAATAGGGATGGGATATTTAAGAACGACTTGCACTCATCAACACACACATGTATACAAATGTGCACTAGCGCATGGCCGTGCGGTCATGCAAACCTTTTATAGCTGCAGCATGTACAGGACCTTCCCAAAAGGACCAATGGGAGGCTGCCACAGAAGTTGAGCACCTTCAGGACCTTCCTGGAGGACCAATGGGAACTGCTGCAGTATCTGAGCATGTGACCCTCGATGTCCAACGGGAGATCTTGCCCTGGGCATGCTCAGAAGAGGAAAAGCAGGACTTAGTCCCAAAAGCATCTGCTCGCCGCTGCCCAGCACTGGCTTCAATGGCAGAAGCTGGAAAAGCAGTAGTAACCCTTTGCACAGAGTGAGATTGAGCAAGACGCTAGGACCGACGTCTCCGCTGAGCAGGCTCCACTGCGGCAGAAGAAGAATGGGAGACCGCAGCGGAGATGGCCTGAGATTCCCCCTGTGCAGAAGCAGGAACTCGACCCCTAACATTACCCCCCCAGGGCCCCCCCCCCTGGACCTCGCCACACTCGAAGGCAGCAATGAGCTGCGGAGCCCGAATGTGCTCAGCAGGCTCTCAGGACCACATATCTTCCAGTCCACCAAATAAATTTTTTTGCCACGTACCACCTTGCACCCCAAAATAGCATTCACCTCGTAATTGTCAGTAGACTAACCCGATGTCCCGGCAGATGACTCGGAAAACTGGGATATGTACACGGGCTTCAAGAGGGACACATGAAAGGTGTCGGTGATACCCAGGGCTAATCGGTAGACCACAGGGTTAACCTGTTTGAGGACCTTAAAAGGACCCAAGTAGCGAGGTGCAAACTAGTGGACTCAACTCACAGCCTGATGTTACGGGTGGAGAGCCACACTAAATTGCCAGGAGCAAAGGTCGGAGCGGGGCTCCGATGTGCATCGGCGGACATCCTCATTCTCTCCTTGGAGGCCCGAATGGCATCCTGAGTGCAGTCGCAAATGTCCCGTGCCTCCACAGTCCAGTCTGCCACCCTGGAGTCGGCGGAAGACACGGGCATGGGCACAGGTACCCGCGGATGCTGACCATAGTTAAGGAGGAATGGAGTCTGTCCAGTGGAGTCAGCTACAGTGTTGTTCAGCGCAAACTCTGCCCCCGATAGCAAAGATGCCCAGTCATCCTGCCTGGCTGAGACAAAATGTCCCAGATATGTGACCAAGGTCTGGTTGGCCCTCTCTACCAACCCATTCGTCTCGGGATGATATGCAGAAGAGAGATTTAACTCAATGCTGAGAAGATGACAAAGCTCTCTCCAGAACCGAGACGCAAACTGGGGATCCCAGTCACTGACAATTTTGTCTGGTATACCGTGTAGGCGGAAGATGTGTTTTATAAACAACGCTACCAAGGCCCATGCAGAAGGTAGCCGTGGAAGCGGCACCAAGTGCACCATTTTAGAAAAATGATTGGTGATAACCCAAATGATGGTACAGCCACGAGACTTGGGCAAACCCACCACAAAGTCCATCCCGACCATCTCCCAGGGCCTGTCTGCCACCGGCAGGGGATATAATAACCCAGCTGGCCGTTGTCGAGGAGAGTTATTTTTGGCGCAGGAGACACACGCCCGAATATAGTCTCTAACGTCACGGACCATATGTGGCCACCAGTACGTTCTCGCCAGCAGCTCAGATGTCCTCTTTGCCCCAAAATGTCCACCCACTCTGGACGAATGAGCCCAAGAGAGAACCTCCGGTCGCAAATTAATGGGTACAAAAGTCTTGCCCGGAGGCACAGACTCTAGCGAAACCGGAGCTACGGTTCTCAGGCTCTCAGAAGGGACAATAAGCTGAGGCTCCTCTTCCTCCTCTTCAGATGACACAACGGAGTTAGAGAGGGCATCAGCATGAATGTTCTTCTCCCCAGCGAGATAATGGAGAGTGAAGTGGAACTGGGAGAAGAACAAGGACCATCTGGCCTGATGAGAATTCAGCCGCTGAGTTGTATGTAAATAAACCAAATTTTTGTGGTCCGTGAAGACTTGGAAGGGAAAGCGAGCTCCCTCCAAAAGATATCTCCACTCCGAGAAGGCCAACTTCATTGCTAGCAACTCCCTATCCCTGATGGAATAATTCCTCTCCGCTGGTGTGAAGGTCTTGAAGAAGAAGAAGCAAGGATGCTTCCGACCTTGAGCATCCTTTTGGAAGAGGACTGCTCAAGCTTATGAATGGCTTATCAACATCGGGACGATGTAGGATGGGAGCGCTAGCAAAATGAGACTTAATAGAAGTGAAGGCCTTGGAGACCTCCTCAGACCACAATTTCGGATTTGCTCCTGTTGTGAATTCCGTCTGGGCTCCCTCTGGTGGCCTTTAGCAATACTGCGGGACTGGAGCTGGGCTCAGCCGCCTCATTTCCTGCTATGCTGGTTCCTATTTAACTCCACCTGGACCTTTACTTGTTGCCTGCTGTCGTTGTATTCAGTACTGGTTCTGACCTCTCCTGGATCTCCCTGGTGACCTGTCTCTTTCTGAGAAGCTAAGTCTTGCTAGTTCTTTTTGCTCATTGTTTCCTGGAATATGTTTCTCAGTATATGATGTGTTCAGTCCAGCTTGCTTATATGTGATTTTTCGCTTGCTTGTAGCTCTGGGGTGCAGAGTGCGCCCCTCACATCGTGAGTCAGTGTGGGGGTTCTTGTACTTTCTGCGTGGATAGTTTTTGATAGTTTTTGTACCGACCGCACAGATCCCTTGCTTTCTTCTGACTATTTAGTGTTAGCGGGCCTCATTTGCTTAAACCTGTTTTTCATTCCTACGTTTGTATTTTCCCCTTAACTCACCGTTATTATTTGTGGGGGGCTGTCTAAACTTTGGGGTTATTTCTCTGAGGCAAGTGAGGCTTTGCTTTCTCTCTAGGGGTAGCCAGTTTCTTAGGCTGTGAAGAGGCGTCTAGGTTTTTAGGTAACGCTCCACGGCTGCCTTTAGTGTGTGTGGATAGGATCAGGATTGCGGTCGGTATAGTTCCCACATTCCCGGAGCTTGTCCTACAATTCAGGTTTACCTATCAGGTCAGTTTTGTGATCCTACCACCGGATTATAACAGTACAGCAGACCCGAAAAGAGTTAATGCATCGCAAAAGAGGGATAAGAGAAATCCTGAGTTCATTTTTTTTTTCCTCTGCAGTGTGTCTAGCCTCTCTCCTCCCCTTAATCTCTGGGTGGTTCAGAATTCAGCTGCAGCTATGGACCTTCAGAGTCTGTCTTCTAGTGTGGATCATCTCACTGCTAGGGTACAAGGCATTCAGGATTATGTAGTTCACAGTCCTATGTCAGAGCCTAAGATACCTATTCCTGAGCTGTTCTCCAGAGACAGATCTAGGTTTTTGAACTTTAAAAATAATTGCAAATTGTTCCTTTCTCTGAGACCTCGTTCCTCTGGTGATCCGGTTCAGCAAGTTAAAATTATTATTTCTTTGTTGCGTGGTGACCCTCAAGATTGGGCATTCTCTCTGGCGCCAGGAGATCCTGCATTGCAAAATGTGGATGCGTTTTTTCTGGCGCTTGGAGTGCTTTATGAGGAACCTAATCTGGTAGACCAAGCAGAAAAGGTTTTGCTGGCTCTCTCCCAGGGTCTGGATGAAGCAGAGGTTTACTGTCAGAAGTTTAGGAAATGGTCTGTGCTCACTCAATGGAATGAGTGTGCCCTGGCAGCGATTTTCAGAAAGGGTCTTTCTGAAGCCATTAAGGATGTTATGGTGGGGTTTCCCACGCCTGCGGGTCTGAATGAGTCAATGTCTTTGGCCATTCAGATTGATCAGCGTTTGCGGGAGCGCAAACCAGTGCACCATCTGGCGGTATTTTCTGAGCAGAAGCCTGAGTCTATGCAATGTGACAGGATTCTGACCAGAATTGAACGGCAAAATCACATACGTCAGAATGGGTTGTGCTTTTACTGTGGTGATTCTGCTCATGTTATCTCAGATTGTTCTAAGCGCACAAAAAACTTTGCTAAGTCTGTCACCATTGGTACTGTACAGCCTAAATTCATTTTGTCTGTTACTTTGATTTGCTCTCTGTCATCCTACTCAGTTATGGCTTTTGTGGATTCAGGTGCTGCCCTGAATTTGATGGATTTGTCTTTTGCCAGGCGCTGTGGTTTTATCTTGGAGCCTTTGCATATCCCTATTCCACTAAAGGGAATTGATGCCACGCCATTGGCCAAGAATAAACCTCAGTACTGGGCTCAAGTGACCATGTGCATGACTCCTGCACATCAGGAGGTGATTCGCTTTCTTGTGTTACATAATTTGCATGATGTTGTCGTGTTAGGTCTGCCATGGCTGCAGGCTCATAATCCAGTCCTGGATTGGAAAGCAATGTCTGTGTCAAGTTGGGGTTGCCAGGGAATTCATGGCGATGCTCCTTTGGTGTCAATTGCTTCTTCTACTCCTTCTGAAGTCCCTGAATTTTTGTTGGACTACCAGGATGTATTTGATGAGCCCAAGTCCAGTGCCCTACCCCCTCATAGGGATTGTGATTGTGCCATAAATTAGATTCCTGGTAGTAAGTTCCCTAAGGGATGACTTTTTAATTTGTCTGTACCAGAACATGCTGCTATGCGGAGTTATATCAAGGAGTCCTTGGAGAAGGGTCATATTCGCCCGTCCTCGTCCCCTTTGGGTGCGGGGTTCTTTTTTGTGGCCAAGAAGGATGGTTCTCTGAGACCCTGTATAGATTATCGCCTTCTAAATAACATCACGGTCAAATTTCAGTATCCCTTGCCACTGTTGTCCGATCTGTTTGCTCGGATTAGGGGGGCCAGTTGGTTCACCAAGATAGATCTTCGTGGAGCGTATAATCTTGTGCGTATAAAGCAGGGCGATGAATGGAAAACAGCATTTAATACGCCCGAAGGCCATTTTGAGTACTTGGTGATGCCTTTTGGGCTTTCTAATGCCCCTTCTGTGTTCCAGTCCTTCATGCACGACATCTTCCGAGAGTATCTGGATAGGTTTATGATTGTGTACCTGGATGATATTTTGGTCTTTTCTGATGATTGGGAATCTCATGTGAAGCAGGTCAGGATGGTATTTCAGGTCCTGCGAGCCAATGCCTTGTTTGTGAAGGGCTCTAAATGTCTCTTCGGAGTCCAGAAGGTTTCCTTTTTGGGCTTTATTTTTTCTCCTTCTACCATTGAGATGGATCCAGTCAAGGTCCAGGCTATTTATGACTGGACTCAACCTACATCGGTAAAGAGTCTTCAGAAGTTCTTGGGTTTTGCTAATTTTTACCGTCGCTTCATCACTAATTTTTCCAGTGTGGTAAAGCCTTTGACGGATTTGACCAAGAAGGGTTCTGATGTGACGAATTGGTCTCCTGCGGCCGTGGAGGCCTTTCAGGAGCTCAAACGTCGGTTCTCTTTGGCTCCTGTCTTGCGTCAGCCGGATGTCTCTCTGCCCTTCCAGGTCGAGGTTGATGCTTCTGAGATTGGAGCAGGGGCCGTCTTGTCACAGAGAAGCTCTGATGGCTCTGTGATGAGGCCATGTGCTTTCTTTTCAAGAAAGTTTTCGCCTGCCGAGCGGAATTATGATGTTGGTAATCGGGAGTTGTTGGCAATGAAGTGGGCATTTGAGGAGTGGCGACATTGGCTTGAGGGAGCCAAACATCGTGTGGTGGTCTTGACGGATCACAAGAATTTGACTTATCTCGAGTCTGCTAAGCGGCTAAATCCTAGACAGGCTCGATGGTCGCTGTTTTTCTCCCGTTTCGATTTCGTGGTTTCATACCTTCCGGGTTCGAAGAACGTGAAGGCTGATGCTCTTTCTAGGAGCTTTGTGCCTGACTCTACGGGAGTTTCTGAACCGGCTGGTGTCCTCAAAGAAGGGGTGATTTTGTCTGCCATCTCCCCTGATTTACAACGGGTACTGCAGGAATTTCAGGCCAATAGACCTGATCGTTGTCCACCGGAGAGACTGTTTGTCCCGGATAGATGGACCAGTAGAGTCATTTCCGAGGTTCATTCTTCAGTGTTGGCGGGTCACCCTGGGATTTTTGGTACCAGGGATTTGGTGGCTAGGTCCTTTTGGTGGCCTTCCTTGTCGCAGGATGTGCGTTCCTTTGTGCAGTCCTGTGGGATTTGTGCTCGGGCCAAGCCTTGCTGTTCTCGTGCCAGTGGATTGCTTTTGCCTTTGCCTGTCCCGAAGAGGCCCTGGACGCATATTTCCATGGATTTTATTTTGGATCTTCCAGTCTCTCAGATGATGTCTGTTATCTGGGTGGTTTGTGATCATTTTTTCTAAAATGGTCCATTTGGTGCCCTTGCCTAAGCTGCCTTCCTCCTCCGATTTGGTTCCACTGTTTTTTCAGAATGTGGTTCGTTTGCATGGTATTCCTGAGAATATTGTGTCTGACAGAGGATCCCAGTTTGTGTCCAGATTTTGGCGGTCCTTTTGTGCTAAGATGGGCATTGAATTATCTTTTTCATCGGCCTTCCATCCTCAGACGAATGGCCAAACCGAACGAACTAATCAGACCTTGGAGACTTATCTGAGATGTTTTGTTTCTGCTGATCAGGATGATTGGGTGACCTTTTTGCCATTGGCTGAGTTCGCCCTCAATAATCGGGCTAGTTCTGCTACTTTGGTTTCGCCTTTTTTTTGCAATTCTGGTTTTCATCCTCGTTTTTCCTCAGGTCAGGTTGAGCCTTCTGACTGTCCTGGGGTGGATTCTGTGGTGGATAGGTTGCAGCAGATTTGGAACCACGTGGTGGACAATTTGACATTGTCACAAGAGAAGGCTCAGCGCTTTGCTAACCGCCGGCGCTGTGTGGGTCCCCGACTTCGTGTGGGGGATTTGGTATGGTTGTCTTCTCGTTATGTTCCGATGAAGGTTTCCTCTCCTAAGTTCAAGCCTCGTTTCATCGGTCCTTATAAGATTTTGGAAATCCTCAACCCTGTGTCATTTCGTTTGGACCTCCCAGCATCATTTGCCATTCACAATGTGTTCCATAGGTCATTGTTGCGGAGATATGTGGTGCCTGTGGTTCCTTCTGTTGATCCTCCTGCTCCGGTCTTGGTCGAGGGAGAATTGGAGTATGTGGTGGAGAAGATCTTGGATTCTCGTGTTTCGAGACGAAAGCTTCAGTACTTGGTTAAGTGGCAGGGCTATGGTCAGGAGGATAATTCCTGGGTTGTCGCCTCTGATGTCCATGCGGCCGATTTGGTTCGTGCCTTTCATTCGGCTCGTCCTGATCGGCCTGGGGGCTCTGGTGAGGGTTCGGTGACCCCTCCTCAAGGGGGGGGTACTGTTGTGAATTCCGTCTGGGCTCCCTCTGGTGGCCTTTAGCGATACTGCGGGTCTGGAGCTGGGCTCAGCCGCCTCATTTCCTGCTATGCTGGTTCCTATTTAACTCCACCTGGACCTTTACTTGTTGCCTGCTGTCGTTGTATTCAGTACTGGTTCTGACCTCTCCTGGATCTCCCTGGTGACCTGTCTCTTTCTGAGAAGCTAAGTCTTGCTAGTTCTTTTTGCTCATTGTTTCCCGGAATATGTTTCTCAGTATATAATGTGTTCAGTCCAGCTTGCTTATATGTGATTTTTCGCTTGCTTGTAGCTCTGGGGTGCAGAGTGCGCCCCTCACATCGTGAGTCGGTGTGGAGGTTCTTGTACTTTCTGCATGGATAGTTTTTGATAGTTTTTGTACCGACCGCACAGATCCCTTGCTTTCTTCTGACTATTTAGTGTTAGCGGGCCTCATTTGCTTAAACCTGTTTTTCATTCCTACGTTTGTATTTTCCCCTTAACTCACCGTTATTATTTGTGGGGGGCTGTCTAAACTTTGGGGTTATTTCTCTGAGGCAAGTGAGGCTTTGCTTTCTCTCTAGGGGTAGCCAGTTTCTTAGGCTGTGAAGAGGCGTCTAGGTTTTTAGGTAACGCTCCACGGCTGCCTTTAGTGTGTGTGGATAGGATCAGGATTGTGGTCGGTATAGTTCCCACATTCCCGGAGCTTGTCCTACAATTCAGGTTTACCTATCAGGTCAGTTTTGTGATCCTACCACCGGATTATAACATGCTCCCTTCTTGGTGAGGGCTACCAAGGGAGCTACCAAAGTTAAGAAATGGGGAATGAACTGGTGATAGTAATTAATGAACCCCGTAAAGCGCTGCACCACTTTAAGAGAATGGGGTTCTTGCCAGTCCATCACAGCCTGTAGTTTGGCAGGATCCATAGCCAATCCCTGGGCAGAGATGGTATAGCACAGGAAAGGTAAAGACTCCTACTCAAACACACACTTCTCCAACTTTGCATAGAGGGAATTAGCCCGTAAGAGGTCGAAGACTCTGCCAACATCTGTTCGATGGGAGTCAATATCTGGAGGGAAGATGAGAATATCATCCAGATAGACTTTGACCGAGGTGGTGAGCATATCCCGGAAGATATCGTTGACAAAGTCTTGGAAAACGGCTGGGGCATTACAGAGCCCGAAGGGCATCACCAGATACTCATAGTGCCCATCCCTGGTATTAAAAGCCATCTTCCATTCGTCCCCCTCACGGATGCGAATCAGGTTATAAGCACCCCGCAGATCTAATTTGGTGAATACCCTTGCTCCCCTTAGCCTGTCAAAGAGCTCAGAAATCAGGGGCAACGATTACTTATTTTTATTGGTGATGGCGTTAAGACCCCTGTAATCGATGCATGGACTTAATTCCCAATTCTTCTTCTGCACGAAGAAGAACCCCGCCCCTGCAGGTGATACTGACTTCCTAATGAACCCTCTTGCCATATTCTCCTGGATGTATTGAGACATAGCCTCCGTCTCAGGGAGAGAGAGGGGATAGACCCATCCCTGAGGAGGTTCAGCTCCAGGCATGAGATCAATAGGACAGTCATAGGGGCGATGAGGCGAAAGGGTCTCTGCAGCCTTTTTGGAGAAGACGTCTGAATAGCACCAATAGCACTTGGGAAGGGATGAAAGATCTGCGGGTATCTCGGTAGTGGAAACCTGTACACACTCTCACACATCTGCCCTTACAAGACTCACTCCAACCCAATATCCTCCCAGAGGTCCACTCAATATGTGGGGAGTGGAAACGGAGCAAGGGTATTCCCAGCAGAATCTCATCCATTCCCTCGGGAAGGACAAGAAGAGAAATAATTTCCTGGTGGGAAGGGGACATGGACAATGTGAAAGGGACAGTCTGGTGTGTGATCTGTAAAGGGAGTGTCGACCCATTCACTACTCTTACAGTTACCGGTTTGGCAAGCATCACCAGAGGTATTGCGTGGCGCAGAGCAAAAGTAGAGGACATGAAATTTCCCTCTGCCCCAGAATCCACATAAAGCTCGACAGTTAGAGAGGATGAGCCTAACATGATTGTCCCTTTGAAGGACAGCTTGGAGGAAAATGCCGCTGTGTCTAGTGAACCCCCTCCAATGGTTACTGGACGTGATCGTTTACCCGACCGCCGTGGACATTTATTGGCATAATGTCCTTGTTGTTGGCAATTTCTACAAACCACTGGTACTCGAGCGGTCTGAGACTTAGGTTCCGCTCGAGAAACCTCCATGGCCTCATGGGAGTCAGATGCCAGAACAGGAGATTCTAGAGGTCTGGCGAATGTGGGAGCCAGCCGAAACCTCTGCCTACACTGGGTCCGCTCTAACCTCTGCTCGTTAAAATGGAGGTCGATGCGGGTAGATATAGAAATTAGCTCCTCCAGTGTGGCGAGAATCTCGCTGGTGGCCAAGGCGTCCTTCACATGGTCTGCCAGTCCTTTCCAGAACACCGGAATAAGAACTTTATCTGGCCATTCTAGCTCAGAAGCTAGAGTCCGGAATTGGACGGCAAACTGGCTGACCATGGACGAACCCTGAGTTACTGCCAACAATTGGAGCCCGGTATCGTGGGTGACACGGGGTCCCAAAAAGACCTGCCTCAGAGCATCCAGGAAGAGAGGAGCACTCTGCACCACATGATCATCATGCTCCCAAAGCGGCGTTGCCCACTCCAACACCCTGCCCGACAAAAGAGATAAAATAAATCCCACTTTCGCCAGTTCCGTAGGAAAACATGCAGCCAGAAGCTCAAGATGTATGGAGCACTGACTCACGAATCCCCAACATAGCTTACTGTCACCAGCAAACTTGTCTGGAAGTGGGAGATGGGAAATAGTCGGAGCAGGGGTGGCAGCGGACAGACTGGCTGCAGCTACACTTGCAGCCTGAACAGCGACTGAAGTGAAATCCACAGCTTAGGTTGTACGCTCTAGAGCCGCCAACCTACCCTCCAGCTGCTGGATGTACCGCTGTAGACGCTGATCGTCCGCCATTTACTAGCCAGACCCTGGCGCTAGTGTTCTGTTAGGACTGGAGGAACGCACCGAGTAAATAGTGAGATGTTATCAGGTGCGTTCGCAGTCCGGGGTCCACCTTGCAGGAGAGAACCTGCTGCTAGCAAATGGCAGCGCTATATGGCGGTGGAAGCGAACTCTGTTAAGTCACAGGGCCGCAATACCTCACAAAGAGCGCAAGCAAGGAGTCACCGAACTCAGTCCCAAGACTCAGAATTAGAGTCCGTCTAGACTACTTGCGCTCGACACCGCTACTGGGTGTAAGAGAATAACTGCAAATAATATTTTGAGCACAAGAGTGCGAGCTGTACCGTACTGGCGGACGCCACGAACCACCCAGGCTTGGGCTTAGAAAGCGCTCTAATGGCGCGTGGCGCCATACTGGTGGTCACAGCAGTAGATGCTGTTGTGTGTAATAGTGCTGATAGTTCAGCCGGGCGCTAGATAGCAGCCATACACCATACGCGAACAGTCATACAATAGGGATGGGTTATTTAAGAACGACTTGTACTCATCAACACACACACTTATACAAATGTACACTAGCGCATGGTCATGTGAACCTTTTATAGCTGCAGCATGTACAGGACCTTCCCAAAAGGACCAATGGGAGGCTGCCACAGAAGTTGAGCACCTTCAGGACCTTCCTGGAGGACCAATGGGACCTGCTGCAGTATCTGAGCATGTGACCCTCGATGTCCAACGGGAGATCTTGCCCTGGGCATGCTCAGAAGAGGAAAAGCAGGACTTAGTCCCAAAAGCGTCTGCTCGCCGCTGCCGAGCACTGGCTTCAATGGCAGAAGCTGGAAAAACAGCAGTAACCCTTTGCACAGAGTGAGACTGAGCAAGACACTGGGACCAATGTCTCCACCGAGCAGGCTCCACTGCGGCAGAAGAAGAATGGGAGACCACAGCAGATATGGCCCGAGATTCCCCCCATGCAGAGGTGAGAACTCAACCCCCAACATCCACCTCCTAGATCTGATGTTCTAAACTTAATCTCGTGCTTTCCATATATATGCTATACGCAAATTGAATTATACATTAATCACAATACATTACATTAACAGCATACATTAGTGACTATAAAACTCTGCATTTTCACATATTATAGTCACAAAAATGCAATAAAATCACACACTCTGTATTTAAGAGGAAATGGCATATAACAGCCCTTACACTTTGTCTGCACAACCACAGGGATAGTCCAGAGTTCTGCTGGCCTCCGGATGAAAAATCCTGCAATCTGGGTATGTGAAGAGAACACCATGGATGATGCAGTCTTTAGCAACTGCAGCATCTGAGAGGTTTGACAGAGTGACTGACATCTCCTGGACATAATTAGAGTTGTCTCATGTGCAAGAATTACCCAAACTATTCAAGTATCATGTTATTTAACATGTATGATGAATACTGTAAAAAAAACTAGGCTGTGCTAGAATTGCTATTTTTTTTTAAATCAAATCTTGTAACCTAAAATAGTACCACCAAAAACAAATACCACAAAAAAAAGTTTTCACACATTTTTGAACTGTTTAATTATGCATTTTCCATATATTACAATGCATTTCAAGCTGCTTGATGCTGTTTATTCTGAATCCTAACAGGAGCTCCCTGTCCGGTCAGTCTCAAGCCCCTCATTCCCATCTCTCTCTTGAATGTTCATCTAAGCTCAAAATAAATGTTTTTTTTTTTTTTGCCAGATGATACTTTAAAGTCTACAGTGCAATATGAGACACACTTCATTCAATATGTTTTTTTTTTTGACCTTTTGGTAGAATTTTTTTGGGGTCAGTGGTTTCATTTTAACTCACAGCATGGTCTGGATATGATGTTTTTTTCCCCAGTAGTTTATCCAATAGGTTTCTCTATATGACTTAAAAGAATGCTGAAAAAATGCATGGACAAAATGACAGTGAAAATGTACAAAATAATAAAATAAAAAATAACACTGAAAAAACACCCTGTGTAAGTCCTAAAATTCTTGTTCCATTACATGCAAAAAAACCTTTTTTTGCATGGCATATTAAAATACAGTGCGAGAATACTCTTTCATGTGCATAGCTATTGTGTCATACTGTGGTTCCAACCATGCGCTTTATCATGTCCAACCTCCAGGTTCACACTGCGTTATCGGCGTCCGTTAGATGGACTACATTACACCGCGGCATAACGTGGTGTAACGTAGTCTGTTAATGCCGCCATTAAATCCTATGACAGACGCATCGATAGCGCACGCCCACGATGGGCGTGCGCTAGCTATGTGCCGTCATTGAGTGACGGACCCTGGGACGCAGGCTGCAGCGTTTCCGGGTCCGTCACTGCTAGCACAGATAGAGCTAGCAGATGCTCTATCTGCGCTAGCGCGATGACAAATTGGCACTTGCATTTACAGCAGCCCGTTAATGCATGTGTTGAACGGGCTGCTGTTAACGCAATGTGAACCTTATAATGCTTTACCACTAGTTTCTCTTCCTCTGCTATATATCTATGTGCCTGCTTCAAGTGGTGGTTAAATGAGGGTATGATGCCTGCAGCTTCCTATTACTGACTTACTCTAAAGCTCAATCAGATATCCGTTTTCCTTGTTTTTTTGAGGGGGAAGGTTTGCATATGAAAATACAATGGCATCCATGTGCTGCTGTTTACTTTTTTATAGACCCATTGATAAAATAGGCAAGCTTTTTTTGAGTTCACAAAAATTCACAGACTATAGTGGCAATGAAAAAGGATAGAACACATAAGTCAAGAACAGATGTCTACATGAGGCATAATGCAGAGATTGATGCAGGAACAGGACAATGTTGTGCAAAAGGTATTGTATACTAAACTCCAAACTGAAGTATCTTTTTATGTTTTTGAGACTTCTGCCACCTTGCTGATTTAACTAGGGGTTATAGTTCTGGTATGTTCTGTATAGTTCTCTTCTATTGTATTACCTCCTTATCATTTTCTACTGGCTTTTCACTTTGTGCAAAGCATTTATGAGTGTAGAAGCACATCAACTACACTTTCAAAATATTTGAATGAGTCCCACAAGTTGTTGCCTTCAAGGGTCTATGGATGACTGGATGGCCCTCCTTATAATTTTTTCCTGGTTTTGCAGTTCGTGAAAAGCCTTTATATGTGAAGGAGGACCACAACTACACTTTGCTCATGATAATGAATGAGGCACTGCTCTTGGTGCCTTCAATGGTGTATAGATGACCCTGCTTGTAATTTTTGTCAGGCTTTGCACTTACTGCATAGCCTTTATGAGTCTAGGAGTATCACTATATGACAATTTGAACATAATGTTTATGAGGCCTTCCTTTATGTCTCATACAGAGTGTATTTGAGTTCCTCTTCCATTGAATTTTTGGCAGCTCTTGCTTCCTTCATAACTTACATTGAAATTTCCAATTTTTTAACAAAAAATAATAATAAACATTAATACAAAATTCTATTTTGGTATACTTAAATTCTCCTTTTTAAATCTGTTATCAATTTTGTCTTATATACAAGTCATTATACAGGAATGAATGTTTCTTAATATTTTTTTGTCCTGTAAACTCCGTTTTCTCTTCGATTTTGAATGTTTTATTGTCACTCCATAAAGTGTAGTAAAAGTGTAGCACCATAGTTCTCAGCAGCAATCTGGGAGTCAGAGATGCTTCCAGAGGTCCTCCTCATGCCATTCTCCTTCCATTCAGCACTTTTCCCATCCATTTCAACATTTTCACTGCCCCCCAGACCTCCTAGTAGGGTCTGCCGGAAAAATGCTCGGATTTCCCATTTACTCCTATTATGCTCGTTACTTGAAACAAGCATCTGAATATTAGGAATTGCTTGGTTCAAGTAACGAGCATCATGTGCTGAAGGTCACATAAAAAATGTACAGTATACAATATACAATTTTTACACTGCATGGCATTAAGGTAGGATATGTTGCAGCCTTCCTTAGACACTTCCATTTACTAACCATATACTATGCTCAATAGTTCAGTTAAACCTCTAACGTCACTGGACGAAATTAAGAAATTAATTCCGGAACACATCACCCCTTCAGAATCTCATAACACTGGACTTTGCACTATTCTTGACTTACTACATATTTCTATGCTTGGCTGAGAAAATCCAGTATATTAAAGGAAATGTGTCATCAGAAAATTACCTATTCTTTAAATCAAGTTTCTGTCTTATTTTCTTTTTAAACATTATTGGCATTTTTTTATATAACGATCTTTATTTAAAAAGCAACATCATTTTTAATCTTGCAATTTTTACAGTGACCATTGCATCTATTTTAGTATGTTCCTGTCCTTTCAAGAAGAATTTTCAGAGTGTTCATTATCATCAGAGACAGAATTACAATAAAAGGTAACACATCCATACAAATACACAGGTAAACAACAACCTTGTACGCCCTCTGAGTCCTCCTGGATAAATAAAAAAAAATGTTGTGAAGAAGAAACGGAGAGTTGTGGTCATAGGGGATTCCCTGCTGAGAGGTAAAGAGGCTGCTATCTGCAAACCAGATATAACCTCAAGAGAATTGTGCGGTCTTCCAAGGTGCAAAAATTTAAGATGTGTCTGACAGGATATCAGGACTCTTCAGGCCTTCAGAGGACTACCCATTCCTGCTAATACATGTGGGGACAAATGACACCATAAGAAATGACCTGGAAACCATCTGTAGTGACTTTGAAAACTTAGGTAAGAAAGTGAAAGAACTGGGAGCGCAGGTGGTCTTCTCTTCCATCCTTCCTGTAGATGGCCATGGAACAAGGAGGTGGAATAAAATTCTGCAGGTGAACAACTGGCTATGTCGATGTTGCCGTCAGCAAGGATTTGGATTTCTAGATCACGTGAATTACCTATACGATGGACTACTTGCTAGGGATGGGTGCACCTTACAGAGACTGGAAAACATGTATTTGGAAGTCGCATTGCTACACTCATCAGGAGAGCTTTAAACTAGAACAATGTGGGAAGGGAAGCAAAAGGCCAGAAAAAGCCATACACCTGACAAATACTATTGAGAACTCTGTTATTAGAAGTGGAAGGGAAGAACAAAGACAAAAAATGTAAATAATAAAAATACTGGAGAAAGAGAAACCAATCACAAACTAAAATGTTTCTATATGAATGCACAATGCATGGGCAACAAACAAGAACAATTTTAACTACTAACGCAGGAAAAGAAATATGATGTCATTGGAAGCACTGAAACTTGGTGGGACGATACACATGATTGGAATACAAGGCTAGAAGGATACAACTTATTTGCAAGAAACAGACTTGATAAACGAGGAGGAAGTGTTGCATTGTATGTTAGAAAAGCGTATATCTGCACAGAGATTGAAGTTTCAGAGACTGGAAGTTCTGTGGAAACTATTTGGGTAAGAATACAAGGACAGAACAATGGAAAGGACACCATTTTGGGCATTTACTGCAGGCTGCCAGCAAAAGCCGAAGATATGGATGAACTCTTTATGCATCAAATGGCCAAATTCTCCAAAAATATGACATACTTGTCATGGGAGATTTCAACTATCTGGACATTTGTTGGGAATCTCTCTCAGGCAAAACTAACAGGTCAAGCAAATTCTTATCCTCTCTTGCTGACAACTTTATCTTCCAAAAGGTAGGGGATGTAATCCATATAAAATAGGGAGGAAATGGTTGAGGAAGTAAGAATGGCTGGGACCCTAGGAGGTAGCGACCATGCTATTTTAAAATTTTGGATAACTAGAGGAGGAAGACCTGTGACGACTCAAGGTTAGATTTCAGAAAGGCAGATTTTAAGGGATTCAGAAAGAGAATCAGAGGGATCCATTGGCTGGATATCCTTAAGGACAAAAATGTGCAGGAAGGATGGGAAATCTTGAAAAATGAGATTCTCAAAGCACAATTGTTAACAATTCCGAAAAGAGGGAATAATAGGAAGCATTTAAGGAAACCAGGGTGGATGAACACAGAACTTAAACACATGGTAAAAAAGAAGAAATGTTTATCAAATGGAGAGAGGGAGCCATATCTAAAGAAGAATATAATGCTGTCTGCAGAACCTGCAGGGCACGAATCATATTATCTAAAGCTGACAATGAATTAAGGCTTGCAAGAGATGTCAAAGGCAATAAAAAAGGATTTTGGGGGTATGTCAAAAGTAAAAGAAAACTCAAAGAAGATATAGGATTTTACAGGATGAAAATGATGAAATGGTAAGAAAGGATGTTGAGAAGGCCAAACTTTTAAATTCCTATTTTGCATCTGTTTTCTCTCAGAAAGGAAATGTAACATTAACTGATCTTCACTGTCCTATTAAGGGAATAGAAGAATCCAATATATCTATAAACAGAAACATAGTGAGGAAACACTTAGCTAACATAAATAAATTCAAGTCTCCAGGTCCAGATGAATTACACCCCAGAATACTGAAGGAGATAACAGAAGAAATTTTTGAACCACTCTCCATAATCTTTGCAAATTCTTGGAGAACAGGAAAAGTCCCAGAAGACTGGAGAAGAGCAAATGTTGTTCCTATCTTCAAAAAGGGAAAGAAGGTGAACCCAGGGAACTATAGGCCAGTGAGTCTGACCTCTGTACCAGGAAAGATCTTTGAACAAATTATTATTATACAACATGTATGTAAGCACCTGGATAAGAATGAAATGATTAAACAGAATCAGCATGGGTTTGTAACTAATAAGTCATGTCAGACTAACTCAATTTCCTTCTATGACAGAATCACTGACTGGGTGGATCATCGAAATGCTGTAGATATAGTATATCTTGACTTCAGCAAAGCATTTGACAAAGTATCTCACACAATCCTTATTGAAAAAATGACTAAGCATGGAATGCAAAAGGCAACTGTTAGGTGGATTCATAACTGGCTTAGTGATCGGACCCAAAGAGTGGTCATAAATGGCTGCACATCCAGTTTGAAAAATGTCTCAAGTGGGATGCCACAGGGCTCTGTCCTGGGCCCTGTATTGTTCAACATATTTATCAATGATTTAGATGAAGGAATTGAGGGTAAACTGATAAGATTTGCTGATGTCACAAAGCTAGGAGGGATAGCTAATACTAGAGAAGAGAGAGAGGATTCAAAAAGATATAAATAAACTGGAGCAGTGGGTAGCAACTTACAGAATGGTTTTTTACAGGGAAAAATGCAAAGTACTACATCTTAAAAATGAAAATGAAAAAAAAGCCTATACAAAATGGGAGGAATAGGGCTAAGCAACAGCACATGTGAAAAAGACTTGGGTATACTAATAGATCACAGGCTGGACATGAGTCAACAGTGTGATGCAGCAGAAAAAAGGCAAATACAATTCTGGGATGTATTAACAGAAGCATACATGCTAGATCACGTGAAGTTATTATTGCCCTCTACTCCTCTTTGGTCAGACCTCATCTGGAATACTGTGTCCAGTTTTGGGCACCACATCTTAAAAAAGACATTAACAAACTGAAGCAAGTACAGAGAAGAGCGACCAGAATGGTGACCGGTCTGCAAAAGATGTCCTAAGGGGAACGGTTACAGGATCTGGGAATGTTTAGCTTGCAAAAAAGAAGACTGAGAGGAGACTTAATAGCTGTCTAAAAATATCTCAAGGGCTGTCACATTGCAGAAGGATCATCTTTATTCTCATTTGCACAAGGAAAGACTAGAAGCAATGGGATGAAACTGAATGGAAGGAGACACAGATTAGATATTAGAAAAAACTTTTTGACAGTTAGGGTGATCGAAGACTGGAACAGGCTGCCACGAGAGGTGGTGAGTTCTCCTTCAATGGAAGTCTTCAAACAGAGGCTGGACAGACATCTGTCTGGTATGCTTTAGTGAATCCTGCTTTGAGCAGGGGGTTGGACCAGATGACCCAGGAGGTCCCTTCCAACTCTACCATTCTATGATTCTATGACTCCAGGATCCATCACAATAAGTGATATCACAGCGCCCTCGCACCAGCAACAGGCACTAGGCAAGGCGTGGGAGCGCTATCCACTATCCACAACCTTAAAGCATATCGCTTTCTCTCTGAGGACTATACAGCCCATAGTACACATCACCACAACCAGGGAGGCTTCCCTATACAGTGTACATCCACCACCAAGACAACATTGACAATGTATTGAATAAGACCAGGGATAGGTCAAAACGTCACTCAATTATATTGTCGCTCTGAAATTTTTTCTGTGTTCTGCCACTTTTTACTTTTTTTGTTCTCACCAATAAACATTTTTTTTCTTGCATCACTTGAAAATCCTCAGAGTGTGCGGTAAAATTCTACTTTATGGACTCATGGTCATCTGGCCCATTACACCAGCACCTCGAATTAGGACAGAGTGCAGGCCATTATCTTTCTTTATTGGTCATTTTACAAAAACACATTCCCTTCAAGCTCTTCTTGAAGATATGGCTCCAAAAAGCAATTCAGAGCTAAAAAGTGAATGTGACTATCAAGAACAACAATGTTTTACATGTTATATGCTTCTACACTTGGTGGCATTCTCCTGTCATTGCTTGGAGGTGATTCAAATAGTATCAGTAGGGCAGACATTTGTTGATTTAAGTAGGAAGAAAGGCATCCTATGACAGTCAAGAAAATGATGAGGAATCCAGCTCAACGAGATAGTGAAAAAAACCTTTTCTTTATTCACTTGGAAAATGTGTTCAGTGGAGGATAAAAACATCAGCGTTTCTGGTGACCAAGCACCCTTAATCATGATATCATGACTAAGGGTGCTTGGTCACCAGAAACGCGTTGATATCGCATTTTATTCTCTGTAATTGCTGATGTTTTTATTCTCCACTGAACACATTTTCCAAGTGAATAAAGAAAAGGTTTTTTTTGCTATCTCGTTGAGCTTGATCCCTCATCATTTTCTTGATTCTTCCACACCCTGACACAGCGGTTCCGTGCTCTGAGTCTCTAAGGATGTCGACCATGGTGAGCTGGACTTTGTTTGATATCCTATGATAGTGCAATGTTAAAAGTCAATGCACTCTTCAATATAACCCAATCTAATGCTTTTTTTTTGAGTGCAGAAATTATATGGCAGTAGTTCAGATTGTGGGT